>NC_135068.1:12437500-13663844 GCF_051401765.1 Calliopsis andreniformis | reverse complement strand
GACCTAACCCAGACCTAACCCAGACCTAACCCAGACCTAACCCAGACCTAACCCAGACCTAACCCAGACCTAACCCAGACCTAACCCAGACCTAACCCAGACCTAACCCAGACCTAACCCAGACCTAACCCAGACCTAACCCAGACCTAACCCAGACCTAACCCAGACCTAACCCAGACCTAACCCAGACCTAACCCAGACCTAACCCAGACCTAACCCAGACCTAACCCAGACCTAACCCAGACCTAACCCAGACCTAACCCAGACCTAACCCAGACCTAACCCAGACCTAACCCAGACCTAACCCAGACCTAACCCAGACCTAACCCAGACCTAACCCAGACCTAACCCAGACCTAACCCAGACCTAACCCAGACCTAACCCAGACCTAACCCAGACCTAACCCAGACCTAACCCAGACCTAACCCAGACCTAACCCAGACCTAACCCAGACCTAACCCAGACCTAACCCAGACCTAACCCAGACCTAACCCAGACCTAACCCAGACCTAACCCAGACCTAACCCAGACCTAACCCAGACCTAACCCAGACCTAACCCAGACCTAACCCAGACCTAACCCAGACCTAACCCAGACCTAACCCAGACCTAACCCAGACCTAACCCAGACCTAACCCAGACCTAACCCAGACCTAACCCAGACCTAACCCAGACCTAACCCAGACCTAACCCAGACCTAACCCAGACCTAACCCAGACCTAACCCAGACCTAACCCAGACCTAACCCAGACCTAACCCAGACCTAACCCAGACCTAACCCAGACCTAACCCAGACCTAACCCAGACCTAACCCAGACCTAACCCAGACCTAACCCAGACCTAACCCAGACCTAACCCAGACCTAACCCAGACCTAACCCAGACCTAACCCAGACCTAACCCAGACCTAACCCAGACCTAACCCAGACCTAACCCAGACCTAACCCAGACCTAACCCAGACCTAACCCAGACCTAACCCAGACCTAACCCAGACCTAACCCAGACCTAACCCAGACCTAACCCAGACCTAACCCAGACCTAACCCAGACCTAACCCAGACCTAACCCAGACCTAACCCAGACCTAACCCAGACCTAACCCAGACCTAACCCAGACCTAACCCAGACCTAACCCAGACCTAACCCAGACCTAACCCAGACCTAACCCAGACCTAACCCAGACCTAACCCAGACCTAACCCAGACCTAACCCAGACCTAACCCAGACCTAACCCAGACCTAACCCAGACCTAACCCAGACCTAACCCAGACCTAACCCAGACCTAACCCAGACCTAACCCAGACCTAACCCAGACCTAACCCAGACCTAACCCAGACCTAACCCAGACCTAACCCAGACCTAACCCAGACCTAACCCAGACCTAACCCAGACCTAACCCAGACCTAACCCAGACCTAACCCAGACCTAACCCAGACCTAACCCAGACCTAACCCAGACCTAACCCAGACCTAACCCAGACCTAACCCAGACCTAACCCAGACCTAACCCAGACCTAACCCAGACCTAACCCAGACCTAACCCAGACCTAACCCAGACCTAACCCAGACCTAACCCAGACCTAACCCAGACCTAACCCAGACCTAACCCAGACCTAACCCAGACCTAACCCAGACCTAACCCAGACCTAACCCAGACCTAACCCAGACCTAACCCAGACCTAACCCAGACCTAACCCAGACCTAACCCAGACCTAACCCAGACCTAACCCAGACCTAACCCAGACCTAACCCAGACCTAACCCAGACCTAACCCAGACCTAACCCAGACCTAACCCAGACCTAACCCAGACCTAACCCAGACCTAACCCAGACCTAACCCAGACCTAACCCAGACCTAACCCAGACCTAACCCAGACCTAACCCAGACCTAACCCAGACCTAACCCAGACCTAACCCAGACCTAACCCAGACCTAACCCAGACCTAACCCAGACCTAACCCAGACCTAACCCAGACCTAACCCAGACCTAACCCAGACCTAACCCAGACCTAACCCAGACCTAACCCAGACCTAACCCAGACCTAACCCAGACCTAACCCAGACCTAACCCAGACCTAACCCAGACCTAACCCAGACCTAACCCAGACCTAACCCAGACCTAACCCAGACCTAACCCAGACCTAACCCAGACCTAACCCAGACCTAACCCAGACCTAACCCAGACCTAACCCAGACCTAACCCAGACCTAACCCAGACCTAACCCAGACCTAACCCAGACCTAACCCAGACCTAACCCAGACCTAACCCAGACCTAACCCAGACCTAACCCAGACCTAACCCAGACCTAACCCAGACCTAACCCAGACCTAACCCAGACCTAACCCAGACCTAACCCAGACCTAACCCAGACCTAACCCAGACCTAACCCAGACCTAACCCAGACCTAACCCAGACCTAACCCAGACCTAACCCAGACCTAACCCAGACCTAACCCAGACCTAACCCAGACCTAACCCAGACCTAACCCAGACCTAACCCAGACCTAACCCAGACCTAACCCAGACCTAACCCAGACCTAACCCAGACCTAACCCAGACCTAACCCAGACCTAACCCAGACCTAACCCAGACCTAACCCAGACCTAACCCAGACCTAACCCAGACCTAACCCAGACCTAACCCAGACCTAACCCAGACCTAACCCAGACCTAACCCAGACCTAACCCAGACCTAACCCAGACCTAACCCAGACCTAACCCAGACCTAACCCAGACCTAACCCAGACCTAACCCAGACCTAACCCAGACCTAACCCAGACCTAACCCAGACCTAACCCAGACCTAACCCAGACCTAACCCAGACCTAACCCAGACCTAACCCAGACCTAACCCAGACCTAACCCAGACCTAACCCAGACCTAACCCAGACCTAACCCAGACCTAACCCAGACCTAACCCAGACCTAACCCAGACCTAACCCAGACCTAACCCAGACCTAACCCAGACCTAACCCAGACCTAACCCAGACCTAACCCAGACCTAACCCAGACCTAACCCAGACCTAACCCAGACCTAACCCAGACCTAACCCAGACCTAACCCAGACCTAACCCAGACCTAACCCAGACCTAACCCAGACCTAACCCAGACCTAACCCAGACCTAACCCAGACCTAACCCAGACCTAACCCAGACCTAACCCAGACCTAACCCAGACCTAACCCAGACCTAACCCAGACCTAACCCAGACCTAACCCAGACCTAACCCAGACCTAACCCAGACCTAACCCAGACCTAACCCAGACCTAACCCAGACCTAACCCAGACCTAACCCAGACCTAACCCAGACCTAACCCAGACCTAACCCAGACCTAACCCAGACCTAACCCAGACCTAACCCAGACCTAACCCAGACCTAACCCAGACCTAACCCAGACCTAACCCAGACCTAACCCAGACCTAACCCAGACCTAACCCAGACCTAACCCAGACCTAACCCAGACCTAACCCAGACCTAACCCAGACCTAACCCAGACCTAACCCAGACCTAACCCAGACCTAACCCAGACCTAACCCAGACCTAACCCAGACCTAACCCAGACCTAACCCAGACCTAACCCAGACCTAACCCAGACCTAACCCAGACCTAACCCAGACCTAACCCAGACCTAACCCAGACCTAACCCAGACCTAACCCAGACCTAACCCAGACCTAACCCAGACCTAACCCAGACCTAACCCAGACCTAACCCAGACCTAACCCAGACCTAACCCAGACCTAACCCAGACCTAACCCAGACCTAACCCAGACCTAACCCAGACCTAACCCAGACCTAACCCAGACCTAACCCAGACCTAACCCAGACCTAACCCAGACCTAACCCAGACCTAACCCAGACCTAACCCAGACCTAACCCAGACCTAACCCAGACCTAACCCAGACCTAACCCAGACCTAACCCAGACCTAACCCAGACCTAACCCAGACCTAACCCAGACCTAACCCAGACCTAACCCAGACCTAACCCAGACCTAACCCAGACCTAACCCAGACCTAACCCAGACCTAACCCAGACCTAACCCAGACCTAACCCAGACCTAACCCAGACCTAACCCAGACCTAACCCAGACCTAACCCAGACCTAACCCAGACCTAACCCAGACCTAACCCAGACCTAACCCAGACCTAACCCAGACCTAACCCAGACCTAACCCAGACCTAACCCAGACCTAACCCAGACCTAACCCAGACCTAACCCAGACCTAACCCAGACCTAACCCAGACCTAACCCAGACCTAACCCAGACCTAACCCAGACCTAACCCAGACCTAACCCAGACCTAACCCAGACCTAACCCAGACCTAACCCAGACCTAACCCAGACCTAACCCAGACCTAACCCAGACCTAACCCAGACCTAACCCAGACCTAACCCAGACCTAACCCAGACCTAACCCAGACCTAACCCAGACCTAACCCAGACCTAACCCAGACCTAACCCAGACCTAACCCAGACCTAACCCAGACCTAACCCAGACCTAACCCAGACCTAACCCAGACCTAACCCAGACCTAACCCAGACCTAACCCAGACCTAACCCAGACCTAACCCAGACCTAACCCAGACCTAACCCAGACCTAACCCAGACCTAACCCAGACCTAACCCAGACCTAACCCAGACCTAACCCAGACCTAACCCAGACCTAACCCAGACCTAACCCAGACCTAACCCAGACCTAACCCAGACCTAACCCAGACCTAACCCAGACCTAACCCAGACCTAACCCAGACCTAACCCAGACCTAACCCAGACCTAACCCAGACCTAACCCAGACCTAACCCAGACCTAACCCAGACCTAACCCAGACCTAACCCAGACCTAACCCAGACCTAACCCAGACCTAACCCAGACCTAACCCAGACCTAACCCAGACCTAACCCAGACCTAACCCAGACCTAACCCAGACCTAACCCAGACCTAACCCAGACCTAACCCAGACCTAACCCAGACCTAACCCAGACCTAACCCAGACCTAACCCAGACCTAACCCAGACCTAACCCAGACCTAACCCAGACCTAACCCAGACCTAACCCAGACCTAACCCAGACCTAACCCAGACCTAACCCAGACCTAACCCAGACCTAACCCAGACCTAACCCAGACCTAACCCAGACCTAACCCAGACCTAACCCAGACCTAACCCAGACCTAACCCAGACCTAACCCAGACCTAACCCAGACCTAACCCAGACCTAACCCAGACCTAACCCAGACCTAACCCAGACCTAACCCAGACCTAACCCAGACCTAACCCAGACCTAACCCAGACCTAACCCAGACCTAACCCAGACCTAACCCAGACCTAACCCAGACCTAACCCAGACCTAACCCAGACCTAACCCAGACCTAACCCAGACCTAACCCAGACCTAACCCAGACCTAACCCAGACCTAACCCAGACCTAACCCAGACCTAACCCAGACCTAACCCAGACCTAACCCAGACCTAACCCAGACCTAACCCAGACCTAACCCAGACCTAACCCAGACCTAACCCAGACCTAACCCAGACCTAACCCAGACCTAACCCAGACCTAACCCAGACCTAACCCAGACCTAACCCAGACCTAACCCAGACCTAACCCAGACCTAACCCAGACCTAACCCAGACCTAACCCAGACCTAACCCAGACCTAACCCAGACCTAACCCAGACCTAACCCAGACCTAACCCAGACCTAACCCAGACCTAACCCAGACCTAACCCAGACCTAACCCAGACCTAACCCAGACCTAACCCAGACCTAACCCAGACCTAACCCAGACCTAACCCAGACCTAACCCAGACCTAACCCAGACCTAACCCAGACCTAACCCAGACCTAACCCAGACCTAACCCAGACCTAACCCAGACCTAACCCAGACCTAACCCAGACCTAACCCAGACCTAACCCAGACCTAACCCAGACCTAACCCAGACCTAACCCAGACCTAACCCAGACCTAACCCAGACCTAACCCAGACCTAACCCAGACCTAACCCAGACCTAACCCAGACCTAACCCAGACCTAACCCAGACCTAACCCAGACCTAACCCAGACCTAACCCAGACCTAACCCAGACCTAACCCAGACCTAACCCAGACCTAACCCAGACCTAACCCAGACCTAACCCAGACCTAACCCAGACCTAACCCAGACCTAACCCAGACCTAACCCAGACCTAACCCAGACCTAACCCAGACCTAACCCAGACCTAACCCAGACCTAACCCAGACCTAACCCAGACCTAACCCAGACCTAACCCAGACCTAACCCAGACCTAACCCAGACCTAACCCAGACCTAACCCAGACCTAACCCAGACCTAACCCAGACCTAACCCAGACCTAACCCAGACCTAACCCAGACCTAACCCAGACCTAACCCAGACCTAACCCAGACCTAACCCAGACCTAACCCAGACCTAACCCAGACCTAACCCAGACCTAACCCAGACCTAACCCAGACCTAACCCAGACCTAACCCAGACCTAACCCAGACCTAACCCAGACCTAACCCAGACCTAACCCAGACCTAACCCAGACCTAACCCAGACCTAACCCAGACCTAACCCAGACCTAACCCAGACCTAACCCAGACCTAACCCAGACCTAACCCAGACCTAACCCAGACCTAACCCAGACCTAACCCAGACCTAACCCAGACCTAACCCAGACCTAACCCAGACCTAACCCAGACCTAACCCAGACCTAACCCAGACCTAACCCAGACCTAACCCAGACCTAACCCAGACCTAACCCAGACCTAACCCAGACCTAACCCAGACCTAACCCAGACCTAACCCAGACCTAACCCAGACCTAACCCA
This sequence comes from Calliopsis andreniformis, assembly GCF_051401765.1. Taxonomy (NCBI): domain Eukaryota; kingdom Metazoa; phylum Arthropoda; class Insecta; order Hymenoptera; family Andrenidae; genus Calliopsis; species Calliopsis andreniformis. Next base: position 13,657,024 of record NC_135068.1, on the reverse strand, counting down.
GACCTAACCCAGACCTAACCCAGACCTAACCCAGACCTAACCCAGACCTAACCCAGACCTAACCCAGACCTAACCCAGACCTAACCCAGACCTAACCCAGACCTAACCCAGACCTAACCCAGACCTAACCCAGACCTAACCCAGACCTAACCCAGACCTAACCCAGACCTAACCCAGACCTAACCCAGACCTAACCCAGACCTAACCCAGACCTAACCCAGACCTAACCCAGACCTAACCCAGACCTAACCCAGACCTAACCCAGACCTAACCCAGACCTAACCCAGACCTAACCCAGACCTAACCCAGACCTAACCCAGACCTAACCCAGACCTAACCCAGACCTAACCCAGACCTAACCCAGACCTAACCCAGACCTAACCCAGACCTAACCCAGACCTAACCCAGACCTAACCCAGACCTAACCCAGACCTAACCCAGACCTAACCCAGACCTAACCCAGACCTAACCCAGACCTAACCCAGACCTAACCCAGACCTAACCCAGACCTAACCCAGACCTAACCCAGACCTAACCCAGACCTAACCCAGACCTAACCCAGACCTAACCCAGACCTAACCCAGACCTAACCCAGACCTAACCCAGACCTAACCCAGACCTAACCCAGACCTAACCCAGACCTAACCCAGACCTAACCCAGACCTAACCCAGACCTAACCCAGACCTAACCCAGACCTAACCCAGACCTAACCCAGACCTAACCCAGACCTAACCCAGACCTAACCCAGACCTAACCCAGACCTAACCCAGACCTAACCCAGACCTAACCCAGACCTAACCCAGACCTAACCCAGACCTAACCCAGACCTAACCCAGACCTAACCCAGACCTAACCCAGACCTAACCCAGACCTAACCCAGACCTAACCCAGACCTAACCCAGACCTAACCCAGACCTAACCCAGACCTAACCCAGACCTAACCCAGACCTAACCCAGACCTAACCCAGACCTAACCCAGACCTAACCCAGACCTAACCCAGACCTAACCCAGACCTAACCCAGACCTAACCCAGACCTAACCCAGACCTAACCCAGACCTAACCCAGACCTAACCCAGACCTAACCCAGACCTAACCCAGACCTAACCCAGACCTAACCCAGACCTAACCCAGACCTAACCCAGACCTAACCCAGACCTAACCCAGACCTAACCCAGACCTAACCCAGACCTAACCCAGACCTAACCCAGACCTAACCCAGACCTAACCCAGACCTAACCCAGACCTAACCCAGACCTAACCCAGACCTAACCCAGACCTAACCCAGACCTAACCCAGACCTAACCCAGACCTAACCCAGACCTAACCCAGACCTAACCCAGACCTAACCCAGACCTAACCCAGACCTAACCCAGACCTAACCCAGACCTAACCCAGACCTAACCCAGACCTAACCCAGACCTAACCCAGACCTAACCCAGACCTAACCCAGACCTAACCCAGACCTAACCCAGACCTAACCCAGACCTAACCCAGACCTAACCCAGACCTAACCCAGACCTAACCCAGACCTAACCCAGACCTAACCCAGACCTAACCCAGACCTAACCCAGACCTAACCCAGACCTAACCCAGACCTAACCCAGACCTAACCCAGACCTAACCCAGACCTAACCCAGACCTAACCCAGACCTAACCCAGACCTAACCCAGACCTAACCCAGACCTAACCCAGACCTAACCCAGACCTAACCCAGACCTAACCCAGACCTAACCCAGACCTAACCCAGACCTAACCCAGACCTAACCCAGACCTAACCCAGACCTAACCCAGACCTAACCCAGACCTAACCCAGACCTAACCCAGACCTAACCCAGACCTAACCCAGACCTAACCCAGACCTAACCCAGACCTAACCCAGACCTAACCCAGACCTAACCCAGACCTAACCCAGACCTAACCCAGACCTAACCCAGACCTAACCCAGACCTAACCCAGACCTAACCCAGACCTAACCCAGACCTAACCCAGACCTAACCCAGACCTAACCCAGACCTAACCCAGACCTAACCCAGACCTAACCCAGACCTAACCCAGACCTAACCCAGACCTAACCCAGACCTAACCCAGACCTAACCCAGACCTAACCCAGACCTAACCCAGACCTAACCCAGACCTAACCCAGACCTAACCCAGACCTAACCCAGACCTAACCCAGACCTAACCCAGACCTAACCCAGACCTAACCCAGACCTAACCCAGACCTAACCCAGACCTAACCCAGACCTAACCCAGACCTAACCCAGACCTAACCCAGACCTAACCCAGACCTAACCCAGACCTAACCCAGACCTAACCCAGACCTAACCCAGACCTAACCCAGACCTAACCCAGACCTAACCCAGACCTAACCCAGACCTAACCCAGACCTAACCCAGACCTAACCCAGACCTAACCCAGACCTAACCCAGACCTAACCCAGACCTAACCCAGACCTAACCCAGACCTAACCCAGACCTAACCCAGACCTAACCCAGACCTAACCCAGACCTAACCCAGACCTAACCCAGACCTAACCCAGACCTAACCCAGACCTAACCCAGACCTAACCCAGACCTAACCCAGACCTAACCCAGACCTAACCCAGACCTAACCCAGACCTAACCCAGACCTAACCCAGACCTAACCCAGACCTAACCCAGACCTAACCCAGACCTAACCCAGACCTAACCCAGACCTAACCCAGACCTAACCCAGACCTAACCCAGACCTAACCCAGACCTAACCCAGACCTAACCCAGACCTAACCCAGACCTAACCCAGACCTAACCCAGACCTAACCCAGACCTAACCCAGACCTAACCCAGACCTAACCCAGACCTAACCCAGACCTAACCCAGACCTAACCCAGACCTAACCCAGACCTAACCCAGACCTAACCCAGACCTAACCCAGACCTAACCCAGACCTAACCCAGACCTAACCCAGACCTAACCCAGACCTAACCCAGACCTAACCCAGACCTAACCCAGACCTAACCCAGACCTAACCCAGACCTAACCCAGACCTAACCCAGACCTAACCCAGACCTAACCCAGACCTAACCCAGACCTAACCCAGACCTAACCCAGACCTAACCCAGACCTAACCCAGACCTAACCCAGACCTAACCCAGACCTAACCCAGACCTAACCCAGACCTAACCCAGACCTAACCCAGACCTAACCCAGACCTAACCCAGACCTAACCCAGACCTAACCCAGACCTAACCCAGACCTAACCCAGACCTAACCCAGACCTAACCCAGACCTAACCCAGACCTAACCCAGACCTAACCCAGACCTAACCCAGACCTAACCCAGACCTAACCCAGACCTAACCCAGACCTAACCCAGACCTAACCCAGACCTAACCCAGACCTAACCCAGACCTAACCCAGACCTAACCCAGACCTAACCCAGACCTAACCCAGACCTAACCCAGACCTAACCCAGACCTAACCCAGACCTAACCCAGACCTAACCCAGACCTAACCCAGACCTAACCCAGACCTAACCCAGACCTAACCCAGACCTAACCCAGACCTAACCCAGACCTAACCCAGACCTAACCCAGACCTAACCCAGACCTAACCCAGACCTAACCCAGACCTAACCCAGACCTAACCCAGACCTAACCCAGACCTAACCCAGACCTAACCCAGACCTAACCCAGACCTAACCCAGACCTAACCCAGACCTAACCCAGACCTAACCCAGACCTAACCCAGACCTAACCCAGACCTAACCCAGACCTAACCCAGACCTAACCCAGACCTAACCCAGACCTAACCCAGACCTAACCCAGACCTAACCCAGACCTAACCCAGACCTAACCCAGACCTAACCCAGACCTAACCCAGACCTAACCCAGACCTAACCCAGACCTAACCCAGACCTAACCCAGACCTAACCCAGACCTAACCCAGACCTAACCCAGACCTAACCCAGACCTAACCCAGACCTAACCCAGACCTAACCCAGACCTAACCCAGACCTAACCCAGACCTAACCCAGACCTAACCCAGACCTAACCCAGACCTAACCCAGACCTAACCCAGACCTAACCCAGACCTAACCCAGACCTAACCCAGACCTAACCCAGACCTAACCCAGACCTAACCCAGACCTAACCCAGACCTAACCCAGACCTAACCCAGACCTAACCCAGACCTAACCCAGACCTAACCCAGACCTAACCCAGACCTAACCCAGACCTAACCCAGACCTAACCCAGACCTAACCCAGACCTAACCCAGACCTAACCCAGACCTAACCCAGACCTAACCCAGACCTAACCCAGACCTAACCCAGACCTAACCCAGACCTAACCCAGACCTAACCCAGACCTAACCCAGACCTAACCCAGACCTAACCCAGACCTAACCCAGACCTAACCCAGACCTAACCCAGACCTAACCCAGACCTAACCCAGACCTAACCCAGACCTAACCCAGACCTAACCCAGACCTAACCCAGACCTAACCCAGACCTAACCCAGACCTAACCCAGACCTAACCCAGACCTAACCCAGACCTAACCCAGACCTAACCCAGACCTAACCCAGACCTAACCCAGACCTAACCCAGACCTAACCCAGACCTAACCCAGACCTAACCCAGACCTAACCCAGACCTAACCCAGACCTAACCCAGACCTAACCCAGACCTAACCCAGACCTAACCCAGACCTAACCCAGACCTAACCCAGACCTAACCCAGACCTAACCCAGACCTAACCCAGACCTAACCCAGACCTAACCCAGACCTAACCCAGACCTAACCCAGACCTAACCCAGACCTAACCCAGACCTAACCCAGACCTAACCCAGACCTAACCCAGACCTAACCCAGACCTAACCCAGACCTAACCCAGACCTAACCCAGACCTAACCCAGACCTAACCCAGACCTAACCCAGACCTAACCCAGACCTAACCCAGACCTAACCCAGACCTAACCCAGACCTAACCCAGACCTAACCCAGACCTAACCCAGACCTAACCCAGACCTAACCCAGACCTAACCCAGACCTAACCCAGACCTAACCCAGACCTAACCCAGACCTAACCCAGACCTAACCCAGACCTAACCCAGACCTAACCCAGACCTAACCCAGACCTAACCCAGACCTAACCCAGACCTAACCCAGACCTAACCCAGACCTAACCCAGACCTAACCCAGACCTAACCCAGACCTAACCCAGACCTAACCCAGACCTAACCCAGACCTAACCCAGACCTAACCCAGACCTAACCCAGACCTAACCCAGACCTAACCCAGACCTAACCCAGACCTAACCCAGACCTAACCCAGACCTAACCCAGACCTAACCCAGACCTAACCCAGACCTAACCCAGACCTAACCCAGACCTAACCCAGACCTAACCCAGACCTAACCCAGACCTAACCCAGACCTAACCCAGACCTAACCCAGACCTAACCCAGACCTAACCCAGACCTAACCCAGACCTAACCCAGACCTAACCCAGACCTAACCCAGACCTAACCCAGACCTAACCCAGACCTAACCCAGACCTAACCCAGACCTAACCCAGACCTAACCCAGACCTAACCCAGACCTAACCCAGACCTAACCCAGACCTAACCCAGACCTAACCCAGACCTAACCCAGACCTAACCCAGACCTAACCCAGACCTAACCCAGACCTAACCCAGACCTAACCCAGACCTAACCCAGACCTAACCCAGACCTAACCCAGACCTAACCCAGACCTAACCCAGACCTAACCCAGACCTAACCCAGACCTAACCCAGACCTAACCCAGACCTAACCCAGACCTAACCCAGACCTAACCCAGACCTAACCCAGACCTAACCCAGACCTAACCCAGACCTAACCCAGACCTAACCCAGACCTAACCCAGACCTAACCCAGACCTAACCCAGACCTAACCCAGACCTAACCCAGACCTAACCCAGACCTAACCCAGACCTAACCCAGACCTAACCCAGACCTAACCCAGACCTAACCCAGACCTAACCCAGACCTAACCCAGACCTAACCCAGACCTAACCCAGACCTAACCCAGACCTAACCCAGACCTAACCCAGACCTAACCCAGACCTAACCCAGACCTAACCCAGACCTAACCCAGACCTAACCCAGACCTAACCCAGACCTAACCCAGACCTAACCCAGACCTAACCCAGACCTAACCCAGACCTAACCCAGACCTAACCCAGACCTAACCCAGACCTAACCCAGACCTAACCCAGACCTAACCCAGACCTAACCCAGACCTAACCCAGACCTAACCCAGACCTAACCCAGACCTAACCCAGACCTAACCCAGACCTAACCCAGACCTAACCCAGACCTAACCCAGACCTAACCCAGACCTAACCCAGACCTAACCCAGACCTAACCCAGACCTAACCCAGACCTAACCCAGACCTAACCCAGACCTAACCCAGACCTAACCCAGACCTAACCCAGACCTAACCCAGACCTAACCCAGACCTAACCCAGACCTAACCCAGACCTAACCCAGACCTAACCCAGACCTAACCCAGACCTAACCCAGACCTAACCCAGACCTAACCCAGACCTAACCCAGACCTAACCCAGACCTAACCCAGACCTAACCCAGACCTAACCCAGACCTAACCCAGACCTAACCCAGACCTAACCCAGACCTAACCCAGACCTAACCCAGACCTAACCCAGACCTAACCCAGACCTAACCCAGACCTAACCCAGACCTAACCCAGACCTAACCCAGACCTAACCCAGACCTAACCCAGACCTAACCCAGACCTAACCCAGACCTAACCCAGACCTAACCCAGACCTAACCCAGACCTAACCCAGACCTAACCCAGACCTAACCCAGACCTAACCCAGACCTAACCCAGACCTAACCCAGACCTAACCCAGACCTAACCCAGACCTAACCCAGACCTAACCCAGACCTAACCCAGACCTAACCCAGACCTAACCCAGACCTAACCCAGACCTAACCCAGACCTAACCCAGACCTAACCCAGACCTAACCCAGACCTAACCCAGACCTAACCCAGACCTAACCCAGACCTAACCCAGACCTAACCCAGACCTAACCCAGACCTAACCCAGACCTAACCCAGACCTAACCCAGACCTAACCCAGACCTAACCCAGACCTAACCCAGACCTAACCCAGACCTAACCCAGACCTAACCCAGACCTAACCCAGACCTAACCCAGACCTAACCCCGAAGACCCTAACCCCGAAGACCCTAACCCCGAAGACCCTAACCCCGAAGACCCTAACCCCGAAGACCCTAACCCCGAAGACCCTAACCCCGAAGACCCTAACCCCGAAGACCCTAACCCCGAAGACCCTAACCCCGAAGACCCTAACCCCGAAGACCCTAACCCCGAAGACCCTAACCCCGAAGACCCTAACCCCGAAGACCCTAACCCCGAAGACCCTAACCCCGAAGACCCTAACCCCGAAGACCCTAACCCCGAAGACCCTAACCCCGAAGACCCTAACCCCGAAGACCCTAACCCCGAAGACCCTAACCCCGAAGACCCTAACCCGCCGAATCTCGTCTGTGGCCCGTTCTCGTCTGTGGCCCGTTCTCGTCTGTGGCCCGTTCTCGTCTGTGGCCCGTTCTCGTCTGTGGCCCGTTCTCGTCTGTGGCCCGTTCTCGTCTGTGGCCCGTTCTCGTCTGTGGCCCGTTCTCGTCTGTGGCCCGTTCTCGTCTGTGGCCCGTTCTCGTCTGTGGCCCGTTCTCGTCTGTGGCCCGTTCTCGTCTGTGGCCCGTTCTCGTCTGTGGCCCGTTCTCGTCTGTGGCCCGTTCTCGGCTGTGTAAAAAAAAAAAAAAAAAAAAAAAAAAAAAAAAAAAAAAATATATATATATATATGTGTATATATATGTATGTATATATATGTATGTATATAATCGATGATGCAGCGAATAATCAGAAGTAACACTTACCTTCTACATGCCCAATAATAGCCCATTAATAGGTACCATTAATAGCCGTCGTACACAGCTCTACCAAATTTACGCGGTCCTGATCGGCTGACAGAATCACGTGCAACTTGGCAGAAGTCCCTTCGATGTTCTCGTAAAGGAATGCGTCAAACTCGTGTGGTTCCTAACCAACCTGGTGGAGCCACGCGAACTTGGTAGAGCCTCTTTCGATGTTCTCCTAAAGGAATGCGTCAAACTCGTGTGGTTCCGAACCAGCCTCTGGGAGCCACGCCAACTTGGCAGTGTCCCTTTCGATATTCTCGTAAGGAGTGCGTCAAACTCGTGTGGTTCTGGACCAGCCTCTTGGAGCCACGCCAACTTGGCACTGTTTCTTTCGATATTCTCGTAAGGAGTACGTCAAACTAGTGTGGTACCGAACCAGCCTCTTGGAGCCATGCCAACTTGGCAGTGTCCCCTTAAATGTTCTCGTAAAAGGATGTGTCGAGTCCGTATGGTTCTCCTCTAGGTTTTTCTTACCGCGTCAACTTGGCCGGGTGTCCATCCCTATCCTCGTAAAGGAATACGCCAAGATGACGTGGTTTTTCGCTATCCGTTTCTCGATTGCTTAAGACGCGCTTTTTTTTTTTTTTTTTAGCGTCTCCTCTGTTCCATGCATGCATTCTTTTCTCGATAAAAGTATAATGACCGTTTACCGCTGGGAACAAACCTGTTCCGATGGGCCTTGCTGTTCTAACGATCATTGACAATGTCATTGTTCGTCTTTCTGATCTAAATTGTCTATGGCTGAGGGCGCTCCGAGTAGTCACAGATCCCCGTTTCGGATCAGTGGTTTTTTAAATACTTGTTTGTAGAAAAACTTTTCTTTTCTGTTCGAAAAAAATAAGCAAAAAAAAAAAAAAAAAAAAAAAAAAAAATTTATATTTTTCAACGAACTTTATTTCGAAATGTAACGTATTTGATTGGAAAAAAAAAAAAAAAAAAAAGGAAAAGGAAAAAGGGATTAGTGGACAAATTATTATTCTGATATACGTTTTCTTGCGTTTCTGTTCGAGTAACAGGTTCGATGAAACACTGAAAGTACGTACGCGGATACTTGTCCCTACCCCCGCTTCAGTCTGACGCAAGGTTCGTGTACCGTAACCTTAAATCTATGATCCGAATTCAGCCTTCTATCGATGAATGAGTCGTTTGCTTACGTGCGAGTCTTTCTGTACGTACTCCCCTAACGTGAACGAGGTATTTACCTAAAATCTTTTTATCCTATTATACGTCTAGTATTTCTCGTAACGTTCGTGTCCTCCGCCCTCCGCATACTCGACGACCGCAACGACGATACGTATAATTTCCTATATTCTCCTTCGTAGATTCCCGCAAAATGAATTGGATTTTATGGCTGTTCGTCGTCGTATGTTCTACTTGCGAACGTACGTATGCCCAAGTACAAAGAGTGCCACCAGGTGTATCCCCTCAACATTATCAACAAGTAAGTTTCGTCGCCACCATATGGTTTCTCTGTTTTTTTTTTTCTTTGGAGTACGCGCGACCATTGTCCAGTTATCTGTGCCGTTCCTTTCTGCTCCATCGTTGTTGCGAAGTATTCCTAGACTGTGCTTTACCATTATTTTACTTAATTTAATTTGCATCCGTGTTCTCTTTCAGCCTATTCAACAACAAGTACATCAGGTGCCGCAACACGTCCCGCAACAACAACAACCACAGGTAAAACCACGCATGTCGTCACGCGATGGAAGAAAAGAAAAAAAAAAAAAAATACAAATATTGAATAAAGCTATTATTTGTGTAATTAACCCATTTGCGTCGTGGCTCTCGTTGCGCGATTATTTCGCGTTTAGTGATACGGACTACGTGTTCTCTTTTCTTTTTTTCGTCTTCTTCTTCTTCTTTCTTTCCGCCGAATATTCCGCTTCGCGATGGGTATGGATCATCGGATAGCTTCACCTGCTGTACGATATTTTCTCCAAAGTTTCAACAGGCGGCGGGACAACAACCTGTGCATCAACAGGTTCCGGTTCAACAAGTGCCTATGCAACAGCAACAACATATGCCGACTGCTCGTCAAGTGCCCGTTCAGCAACAACAAGGACATAACCATGAGCATTCGCAACAAATACTCAACGCTGCCAATATAGCTCATGAGAAAGCGTACGTTATTACGTTTCGGATATGTTACGTTTTCTTTGTATCGTATTGTAACAAATATCGCAATGTTCAAATTTACGCTTGGTACAGGCATATCGCGGAGCATATGGAAGTTCCGATAGATACTAGTAAAATGACGGACCAAGAGTTGCAGTTTCATTACTTTAAAATGCACGATGCGGATAACAATAACAAACTGGATGGTTGTGAATTGATCAAATCCTTGATTCATTGGCACGGTATGCGTTTATTTTTTTTTTTTTTCTTTTCTTTTTTTGTCGATCAATTTGAACAGAACTTGTCCGCTCGTCTGCTCGATCGAAAGCGTTTAATACGTTTCTTCCATTGTCCGTGTACAGAACAGGGTAACAAAGAGACAGGAGGACTCAATTCTGGAGAGAAACTATTCAAGGACGAGGAGCTGGTCACCTTGATAGATCCGATACTTTCGATGGACGATGCTAATAATGATGGGTACATTGATTATCCTGAATTTATACAAGCGCAGAAAAATGCAGCGGCTACCACTCGTCAGTAGATACGCGAAAGTGCAAAATATTCGATGTAACCGAACGATATTTTTCATTCCGAGCGAAAATGCTTACGTCCGTTTCGCGCTCTTTGCTCGTTTCGATGTGTAAGTATGTACTGATACGAATCGTTACGTTGCATATAATGGAATTTTGTCTTTATTTTGTTTACTTGCCTTTTTTTTTTTTTCTTTAAAATACAACAGAATATCGTCGGCTACATTTTCGAATAACTCGATGGAACAGTTTTACTTGCTTTGAAAAAAAAAATAAATAAAACAGGAACGGTCATCTTTTGTATTTACAATTATTATTATTATTATTATTATTATTATTATTATTATTATTATTATTATTATTATTATTAATATTATTATTATTATTATTATTATTACTCTTATTATTATTATTATTATCGGCATCATTATTACTATTATCATTATTATTATTATAAGGGAAAATCGCAGACGGGAAAATAGCTATTGCTTTAATCGCTCCGATACTTTTCGATCGATATAGGTGTCTAAGAACGTTGAAAAATCTTTCCCAAACACTTTATGCGAGACTTACTGCCTATTCCTCGGTTCATTCAGAAATTTCGATAATGCGGGTGCTCTCGTCGCTTTGTATGCGTCTTACGAGGAGAAAGAAAAAAAAAAAAAAAAAAGATGAGGAATTAGTTATTCGACTTCGTGTTGCTCGACAATGTTGTGGCCTTGAAAAATGAAACAACGCTATGTACTTAATAATTTATGCGTAAAAAAAAATAGTTGTAACGATATAGGTATTTTATACGTGTGTACTGTGTACGTGTACCGTGGAGGTACCGTGGGGATACCGTGGAAATACCGTGGATCGGTAAGATAATGTTCGATAGTTGCGATCGTTCGTCTAAAAAGAAATATAAAAAAAAAATCGCGTATTGTCGTATTACCGGAAATGGGAATACGTGTATATGTGTGTATATATATATATATATATATTGGAATATACGTATATAACTAGATAGTTAACGACTTTTGTACTACGGCAAGCTACGAGAGTCTAGCGAAACGCATTTGATTAATTTGGGAATAATGATTCTGTTATCTAGAGTCGTTGAAACGTTTATACATCGTGCGACGATTATCGTAAGAAGGGTACGTAAACGCATGGTTTTCTTATCGATCGTCAATTTTCTTGCTTACACGAGGCTGTGAGAGTTATTCTATACGCGTACATATTCGTTCGATTCGTATAGTGAAGTTTCCTTACGCGCGAAACGGTTTTATTGCACTGAAACCTGCTCAAATTACATGCTAAAACCTCTGTAAGACGATACGTTACGTTAAGGATGTTAAGGTATCGTTCGAAACCGCTTAAATTTATATATTTCCGTCTGTATTGTCCACATTTTCCCATGAAATCGAATGTAACGTACAAATTGAAAAAAAGAAAAAAAAAAACTATATTACGATGGACGAAATATAAACGATAATTTTAATAAAAAAAAAAAAAAAAAGAACAACAATTTTTTAAAGCGCTTGAAATTTTTTTTCGCTATAAATTTAACGGTCGCGATCCGTTTGAAATTTATGATGACGCACAGGCACAGATTCCCTACTCGGGAAATTTTACGCTTCCGTAAAATGACTACTGAGTACCGCATGCTCTGTACACGGTACGTACGTATACGGAATATGGCTCGTTCGACGATTATACTTGCTGCGATACTATCGGTATGAAAAAAATATATGTATATTTTCGAATTTATATCGAATGAAACTATTACGGTACAAATATCTTTCGTTATGTATTATCGCTGAAATTTAGTACGTATGAAAATATTACTAGACTCATTCGTCTAAATGAATTCGTACTTACATAGAATTAGAGATACATTCCGTTGACTAAGTAATCCGCATCGTGAGCGTACGGTCCGTGTCGTCTACCGCGTTTTCGAACGACTCGTAAACGACAAGCTATTAGCGTAGCTGTAATAGCTGTTATCGTAAGTCCTAACGCTAACGATGTAATTGCTCCTCGGGGTCTTAAGATCTCGTTTTCGTTCGTTTCTTTCAAGTGCTCCGCTATCAAAATTTTTCCTCCGTGATCTCTTCTATTATTATTATTATTGTTATTATTATTATTATTATTATTGTTATGATCTTTGATAACTGTTAAACCTTTGTGCTCTAAACCGAAAAAAAACAACAAGCTAGTATAATCGTAAGAAATCGTCGATGGACGATCGTGATTAGGTGTACTGCCACCGTCGTACCTTTCGGATCCTTGCGATTCGATTTTGGAGCCTCGTTCTTCGACATACCGTTCTCGACGACTTTATTGCGATCGATGATGAGGTCGTTCTCTTCGTGAACGATACGTTGTTTCTCCTTCTCTGGGTCGATCGCAATTTTTCTAGCTTCTTTACTTTTCGCCGATATGTCTGTCTGTTCGTCGTGTAGTACCTGTAACGTGCACGTATCGTATCGTTAGTGGGATTGATAAACGATGGAAAAGAAAGGGCACGCGTGGAAGGATAAAAGAGCGATGTTACGTCGTTGCAAGGTGGGACGGTTGTACCGGCAATGTCGATACTTTTCTCCAGTTCGTTCATTTGTCTTTGTTGTACGTTCGATGGTGGAGACGGGGACGGAGACGGAAAGACTTGAGTATTCTGCCACGCTTCTCTGTTCGACGATACGAAATGCGACGTGTGCGGATGTTTTGTATCTAAATATGCGCTATTGGCAAAAAGTTTTAAAAAAAAAAAGATAATTGTATTGGAACATCCGAAGACCCTTTCTTTCGCGATTAGTAATACGTCGTATCGAGATATATCTTACGTATCTGCTTCCTTCTCTCCGATAACGCTCGACCCCTTGTGAGTGAAAATATGTGGTTGATCCTCTAAAAATATGAAACGTGATACGTCATTGTTTGTGTTCGGAATCCCGCGAAATAAATTTCGCCTGTTACGCGTTTCGTTTAAGCTTATTCCCACTTACGTTCGTAAGGATTCAAATTCAAATTTTGTTCGTGAAGAGTGTTAAGAGGAGAATTATAAATATTTTTATTTTGTTCGTATATGGGTTGATAATCCCATTGGTACGCTGGAGCTGCGAAACTTTTATGCAGTTGAGGAATATCCATTTGTTGCGCTGGATACAAAAGCTGCTGTTGGTGCTGTTGCTGCTGTTGCTGTTGCTGTTGCTGTTGCTGTTGCTGCTGCTGCTGCTGCTGCTGGTACTGGTGTGACAGCATTTGACCAGCTACGTTAGACAGATCCCAAGGTTTGGAATTCGCTTCTGGAACGCGGGCGTACAAAGGAGCGAGAGATTTATGTTGATCAACGATTTGCTGGTATTTTATAACGTCCATAGGCGAAAATGGTGCTGCAGGTTGAGGTCCTTGTATCATAGAAGAAGAAATTGTTGGTTTCTCTGTAGGGCAAACTAAGTCTGCTGCCTCGTCGGATCCATCCGCGCATTGAGGGATGCCGTCGCATACGTTGTACACGGCTATGCAATCTCCGGATGTACGACATTCGTATTGGTTGCGACTACAACCTAACACACGTCGCATTAGTAATTTTGCAACGTACAAGAGTCGTTATATGTACTCGAATAGGTACTCGTATACGTACCTTGTTTAACGGGTGGAGGTGTTGTCACCGATAGTTTTGGTGTCAAAGTTCCAATTAACTTGACGGAAGAGTCCGAAAATTCTGTTGCCACTGGATCTGTTAACTTCCTGCACGCGCGACGTACTCGTCTTTATTTTCTACGCATTATTGTGATACGATCGAAACTTACCTGAGAGATTTCAATTCGTGTTCTTGCTGAGAAATTCGAATTTCATCCTCCAGTGGGGCATTGTTTCGTGTATTATAGTTACTAACGCGTACTGCGCTACTGTAATTAGCATGATTGGTGAATTTACATTTAAAATCGTGTTGTGGTCCGCATTGAAAAAGATAACAGCTGCCAGGTTTCTGCGTGGCATACAATCGGTTTAACGTTAGTGAAATACGCAAATCACAGAAACATTGAGATTTATGGTAGTGTAGGTATATACTGTTGTTTGGAAAGTATAACTGCGTTTAGTATGCGTGTACATAGTAAACTGCGTGTGTAACAAAGTTATAACTGCGTAACTCTGAGAATCTCACGAGCCTAATGCACGTACGTTCATCGCGCATCGAGTAGTAGCTAAATGTTGAGTAATGTGTGTGTGTGTGTGTGTGTGCGTGCGTGCGTGCATGTGTACGTACGTGTCATGTACGTATATGTACGTCGAAGAAATACCTTCTCCTCGAAAATGAATACGTCGCAACCTTCTGTTTCGCAACAAAATTTTAGGCATTCGTCCTTTGAATCGACGTCGTTCTCGTTCAAATATTTAGCACCCATGTCCCGAGATTCGTGAGTTCGAATAATTTTGTCTCTGTAAACGTCGAAGCTATCGAGGCACATCCGAAATTCGTTTCTCACGCTAACACGTTTTTCATTTTTCTTCGTTAGTGCTTCACCGGTCACGCAGCAAACAATTGTAAAAAGATGAAAAAAGATTCGCAAGGTTCCGTAAAACATCCTGTTGTACGATTCTCGAGTAAGAAGAGCGCGCATGCTCCTCGGACAGCTCCGAGTTCGATCGATAACTTTCCCTTTACGTTCGTTACGCTACCGTTATCTCGTTGTGGCGATGATGAATCCTCGCAACTGTTACGATGGAAAGAGTCGCTTGAGAAAAGCTTTATGCCGTTGTTGATTCTTCTTCGGTTCGTGGTAACGTGTTAATTATGCGTTACCGTTTTCTTCTTTTCCTTTCTTTTAAGTAAGAGGAAACGAACTTTTGGCAGTATCCCCAACGTTTATGCGATAGAAATTAGAAAAAATTGTACCCTTTTTTATTTTATTCGGTAACGAACAGGTACCGATCACGGGTTTCGTAAGTTCTACGTTGCTAGACCTGTAGAACTACTGGTCAGGAGCGAGATGAATGATCGATATGGGAAGTAGTAAAAAGAGTGGTTGGTAAAACGGGGATAATGTGGTGGTTGGTCTGACATAGGAATAGTCGAGAATGTCCCTATTTATTAAACACTTTATGTCATATATTTCGATAGAACTTTGTATACGCTCCTGTAAACTAAGTACAATAACGAATAATAATCTATTGGATTCGTACAATGCTTATTCCTACCGATAACGCTTCTTCCGTTAATTCGTGGAATGATCTTGTGTGTATAGATATGTAACATTCTTATAATCAATTTTCACAGATGCACGTTCGTCTATTAGTCGCGACCACTTAAATTCCTTCGGCACATTTCCAACGCGCTTTATCCATAGCGATGAATACGATTACTACATTGTACGTATCCCGCTAACGACGAATGTGTATCGGGAATAACTGACACCATTTTCTATGTCCCCTCGCGTCTTGCACGAAATTTAAAGAAATTCGAGAGGAGAGACGCGTTGCGAATCTAAAACGCATTCGTAAAATTTACATAACGTGTTATATGTCACGTAATTACATATTCTATATGTATTAATGACACGTACGGTATATAAAGCTAATGATAAAACTAGCATAAATCGTCCGCTTCGTTTAAAATTGCACTGTTCGTGATCGCGTAAGACTTTCAAAAAAAAATATATATATATATATATATTTTTGCTAAACAGATCTGTCCATTCGTGTAGCGTACAACTATTATACGATTCGTATTTAACGTGTAATATTATATTTGGATCTTTGAAAGTATAAAAAATTAGAAATTAACGTTTCCTCTTATTTTTGATTGGAATGTTAGACTCCAATGAACGTACAATGTTACTTTTACGAACACGCACAACAACTGAGAACTCAAAGGTTTGTCGAATTTGGCAAAAATTGGAAACGAGAACAATTTCTGATGCATCGTTGTATATTGCGTAGAAGTGTGTGTAACGCGAGCTGTTTTGAATTAGATGCGAATCTATGTTTCTTTCGACCTAGAGTTACACACACACACACACACACACATTGCTATATTGTATGTTTGAACCAAAAATTGTTTATTCGTTTTTACATAAAACTGTTCTAAATTTTTCGAACTGATCAATTATGTGGATCGAAAAGCGAAAGAATCTTTTTATTCTTCTCTTTCGACTCGCGTTCCTTCGATGGGGAGAAGTACACGTGGACCAATAACGTTATCATCTTATATTAATGGAAGTCAATAATTGAATCTGTTGAAATTTTCGCATTTATCTAAATGAAGGCAATATATGTTGAATATATGCGATTCAATTTTTCGAACGTGTTAAAGATTTCCGAATGTTCGCGATAGATAATAATTTTTTGGTCGGTTTGTAAGAATGTCTTTTAGGCTTTTCCTACGGTACATACACCCGACACCCGAACAATTTTTCGTGCTTAATCGCGCGGGGTACGTATTCGTACAAGATATCAAATAACGTTCAGATTTCGCTATTTACGCAATGTACGCGTGATATATTTTTCTGTTACATTAAATGTGCATGTATAATAATGTTATGCATGCTCCAATTTGAATGCATAAAAGTTCCATAAGGTTTAGGCACGTAGAACACACAATGATATCATAAATCATGTGCTGAATGTAACACTGTAATTATGAGAGCGTATTGTTTGATTGCGCACAACTGGTACATTGGTTTCGCGTGGTATAGTTATTTCGACATGTAAATTAAATTGGTACGAAGGCACGTGGACCATGTTTATTTGAAAGACACGAAGAACCCCTTCATTGTCGAACGCGCATCGATACGCATCTGGTCGTTGGAGCTCTACGCTTTGGCTTCTCCCTCGCGATGTCTATTGGATTCTTCCTCCTCTGCGTGTACGTACGTAGTATATGTGTATTAGCCCTCATAATTACGGTATGCATTTTGCGCACTGTCTCCGTACGATAACGTTAGAACGTACGCACGATGATAACAACGGAGTGCGCACGAATGTATAGCTTTCTTCGATCCTCATCATATATAACACGATACAAGAAATACTGTTAGGTGTATCTTAAGGCACTCGTGCGAATAAAATATGAAACTGTTGAAACAAACGAACGTTTTTAAATAAAATGTTAAGTGGAATAACAATCGATAGACTTATATATGTTATATATATTATATAAATTCTCCTAGTTTGTTGAATTTTCTAATAAAACTAGATCATTCGTTACATGAACGTTACATCGCTTTCGTTACATGTCCTTTTATTCTTTGGAATGTGAACCAAGAAAAAGAAAACTATGAAATGATTGTCGATATAATCTGTGAACCCTGTATCGGTACAATACCAGGTCTCTAGCCTCTTAACAAGGAATAGTATGTCTACGTCGCTTTTTACGCATGTAGCCAGGAACTTCTCTCTTTATCTTTATCGAGAATCTTTTGCTATTTTGCAGTACGTGTATAGTCGTATAATATAATAAGAAAAAACATTGATAACAATTGAAACGATTAAAAACTTGATTATTGTATACGAACGATAACTTATTAGGCACATTTGAATAGTAGCTTAAACGCCAAATGTAAACGTACGAGGAGTGAACAGGTGTTACGTATATTACGCGTAAGTCGTTTACAAGCTATGAGAAGTTAGTTTGTTATATATTTCTCTATATGCTATACCAGTGAAGTTATCCGTAAAATATAATAGATAGATACTAGCTGTTACAGCCAGCAAAAAGATTAGAAAGAAAACTGTTCCTTTCGTATCTTCTTACGTTGCAATGGTAAGATAAATAATGAATTTCTGTAAATATACAATTTCTTTCATTTATATACACAATGTCTGTATGTATACGTAGAAATAGAACAACGTACGTTACGTTTTTCACCGTATATCATTTGTACAATATGTATTACTCTGTAACGTACTGTAGAAAATAACTTAACCGATATACGCTCGTAGTTTTCTTTCTCCTATCTAATCCTAACTATCAACGTCTCATAGCTTGTCTGCTTGACAAGCAGATTTCCATTTCGAAACGTACGTAACGTAATAAACATTTTTTACCTGTCGACTACCCCTCCTTAAAATACATAATTTTGTACAAACATAACTGCGTACACTCCAAGGTTTCGTATACAGTGTGTAGCCCAGGAGGTACGCATTTTATTTTAAACGAGAACTTGATGTATAAATATAACATAATAAATATGTTATGTTGTTATTTATATATGTTTGTGTGTGTGTGTGTGTGTGTGTGTGTGTGTGTGTGGGTGTGTGTGTATGTGTGTATTTATACCTAACTAGTCGTCTTTTCACGATATAAATAAACATTTTTAACGAGCACATTTACATACGTGTTATCCGTAACTCGATTTGTACAAATAAAAGACTGTAGAGTCTTCGAAAACTATAAGTAACGTAACATGTACTTTTCAGTTAAAATCTTTGGCTACATATTATCTAACTATTCGATATAATATTTTTTTCCAAGTAACATGTAACGATTAACATCGATAAACTGCAAAGTTCGTAGATGTTAATTTTGTTATTAATCATAATTGTACAACGATGGTGGTAGTCATCGCGAATAGTAGCAGTCGTAGTGAACATGTACCATGTTTAATCGAAATTGAAAATATCGTAAAATCCTTCGTATTCTACGTTTTATAGTAGTTTGTATCGGACAGAGAGGTACTCACTCGCATTATTTCATAGTTCCCATATATATAAGCGTAGATCACAGAAAATATAGATACGTTCGCAGCCAAGATACATAATTTGCAGCGACTCGTCGTTTCCTATCGCTCCTTCGGTTTAGGATCCCGTTGTGTATGTTCGATATATTTTGCAACATCCTGCAATACAGAATTAATCGAATGAACACCGCCTCTTTCTCTCTTTCTCTATCCCCCCTCCCTTTCTCTCTCCCTCTCTCACCTCTCTCAGGTGACACTGAATTGTTGACTATAAACAGTTATACCTGAACAGCGATTTGTAAAGGCGTTGATTCTCCTATGGAATAATCGTTCCTAACGATGTTTGCTGGCAAGAGTCTTGGGCAGGTCTTGCCAGTGAACAAAATGAAAAGAGCATGAATACTTTTGCGCTGTGACAATTCCATGTAACGATGTTGATAACCGGTTAAGTGTCGTCGGTGTCGCGACGTTGTAGGGAACCATCTTTCGCATAAATTACAGTATCTTTTATGCTTTATCGTTGCCTGCAACATATCGATTCGATTCAGTTTCGTTCGATCTCGCTTAATAATCGCGAAATAAAAAAAGTTTAAATTAGGTCGAAGAAACAGAAACTACAATTGTTTTATCTAATTGCTACGCGTATAATTGAAATTTCTTTACCTTTTCGTGATATGCTAGTTGTGTTATAATATCTGCAATCGTCGTTTCATAATTTTCATTGGAATGTTTCTTCTCTTCTACTTCCTCTTCTACTTTCTCTTGATTCGGAATCGTTATTTTGTTTTCAACAGCTTTCGCATCTTCTACCGCATCGACAACTTCCTCTTGATTCGTTATAACGGGCGGTGATCTAGAACTATCCCTATCTGAATTGGAATCAAAGTGTAAGGCAAACTCTGGCACTAATAATGGCATATTGTCCTCTTTTGACTTCGTTTCGTTCGAACGATCGTTCTGTTTCTTCTGCTCTCGAGTACTAGCGGTCGTTTTCTCTTCGAACGTTTCTCGATACGATTTTTCCGCAACATCGTCGTGCATTGTACCAAGATTTTTGTTAGAGAGATAAAGAAGATTGGTTTCTACGTTCGAGAGAGCAACATCGTCGTCGTCGTCGTCGTCGTCGTCGTCGTTATTGTTGTTGTTGTTGTTGTTGTTGTTGTTGTTGTTGTTGAGGGTGGTGGTTAATCGAGCAAATTTCTTCGAAGCTTTTAAAGAAATTGTAGTTAACTCAGGTACATCGGTATATCGACACGTAGAAGCTGCAGAACGTTCCGTAGAAGAAGATTCTTCGAAGGCTCCGTCGTTACGTGAAATCTCGAATCCTACCTTTGTTCCTCCGGAGGAATGCTCATCTTTTTCAACGTATCTTTCTTTGGCTTCTTCCGTTCTGTTCCGTTTCGTATGAAGACATCTGTATTCCTCGTTGGCGTTCGTCATCTTCGAAATCTTATGCACCTTTCTCGATATCTCGTTATCGTTATTCCTATTAATGTTTTTAAAATTAAAACTTAAACCCTGTTTCTTTTCTGCCAATGTTTTTGGTCTCGACATTTTTTCCCCTGTATCTTCGTTCGCAGATTTCGTTAAACATTTTTTCAACGTTTCCTTAGCAGCTAGAACTTCTTTGACCAGTGAGTCGTCGCAATAAAAGTAATCATTTGTGCACTCCTTTTCTGAACTTTGTGTTCGTTCATTTTGGAGAGGCATGCGTTTTTTCTTTCGGATACAACTGTTCGACGAAGGACAACGTTGTGCAATACTATTATTACTATCGATGAGTTCTAGCTCCAATTCCAATTGAGTCGGCATCGCATGGTCCGTATGTGAACTGTTTTCGTTTCCTAGCTCGTTGTTTTTCGACTCGTCTTCGCTACTGTCAGCAGGAGATGCAGGAAGAATCTCTATGGTAGTTTGACTTTCGTCCGAGGAATCGACTTTAATAATGGAATTACCGTTATCGTCGTCAAAATTACTTGAATACACAATGCTGGATGTTAAAAATTTGTCTGCTATGCGAGATACGCTTTTGTCTTCGTTCATCGATCGATTCGTAAAAGGGAAGTTTTCTGTAACAATTTCAGGCTCGATCGTTCCTCCTCTTATCTCATCCTCGTTTTCGTCGTTTAACCTACTACGATTCGTTACTTTATTTCGACACAATGACCTTCGCTTACTATTCTTTCTCTTGAAACTTTTCTTTTCAACTTCGTTGTCTTTAGCATCGAATAGCTTATTTCTGCTCGATGATTTGTCTTCTCTGTCTTCTGAGCTATTAAGAAAATCAGTGGTTGTTGACGAGTTTGTAATCGTTTTCATGTAATCGCCATCGGATAATCTTCTCTGTTTGCAACTAACGGGAGACAAATTCGACGCCGAATTGGATCTGCACAATTTTACTTTATTCTCATGACTCGAGACTTTGTTTTTAATGTCGTGTGGATTATCTCTGATGCGTACAGGTACATTCGCTATAGTACTTACTATAGATTTATCTTTTAACACGACGCACGATTGCTTCAAGTCTTTCACCATATAATCTAGAGCTTGCAATCTTTGTAGCTTTACTTTTGGTTGCCATTTCGGCGTCTCAACGGCTTTCAAAGAGTTTTTACTTTTGCTAATCTCGCATTTGAACTCTGTGCCAATTTGCGTTCTCTTTATTATAACTTTGGGAATTTTTTCAATAATATACTCTGGATATTTTCGTTTTATTTCATCATTTATCGCAGAGTCGTCATATTTTACGGATCCTTTCGTCGTCTCTTCCTCTTCTTCTTCTTCTTCTCCTTCTCCTTCCTCTCCTCCTCCTCCTCCTCCTCCTCCTCCTCCTCCTCCTCCTCCTCCTCCTCCTCCTCCTCCTCCTCCTTCTCCTCCTCCTTCCCCTTCCCCTTCCTCTTCCCCTTCCCCTTCCCCTTCCCCTTCCCCTTCCCCTTCTCCTTCACCAACTTCTCCCTTTCCTTCTTCTTTCATTCTTCTGACTTTCTTGACAGTTATTCTCGAAATACTCTGATCTTTCCGTGATCTTCTAATTTTCTCTAGCGATAAACACCTGTCTTCGTCTTGTCTCTTCAACTTCAATTTAGGTATCTTCTCGACGTTGCTTATGAGCGTTTCTCGTAAAATTTCATTACCGTCATTATTATCAGAGTCGTCGGTATCTTCCAATCCTGAAATATCGCTTCTTTCAAATTTCGTCGACGAAGATTTGATGCTCTCCTTTGTCTTATTCTTTTTAATCGTCACTTTGGGAAGCTGATTCTTTCGACTAGCTTTCCGTTTCAGATACAACTTCAAGTCTTTGGAAGATATATCTTCCAATTTGATTTTCACTCTTGGTACTTTGTTTTCATAATTATCATGCTTCGATCTGTGCAGTTCAGAATCGCTATTATCCACATCCATACAGATCGTATCGCCGTGCTCCGTGGAGGAAGAAGGAGTTCTTTCGAGTTTAGCTTTTTCTGAAATGTCAGCGGTTGGAGTCGCTGATCGAGATCTGTTTTTCACGATTATCATTTTTGGTATTTTTGGACGAATCGTGTCGTAGTTCGGTAGCTTAGCGTCGTCGAACTTGTTGACAGTATTCTCGGATTCCGTAGAATCGAATGAACCTACCGATTTTCTATTTAAGTGATCAGTTTTTTTAATAACAAGTTTTGGTACTGTTTTGACATCCACGCTACTTTCTGGAAAATGTCTGAAATTTGTATAAGATTCGAGTAAAGTCAAGTGACGCTCTTTATCTTCGGTTTCATTTTCCTTAAGTTTCGCGTTTTCGCATGAAGAATCGTCTGTAGCACGGTGCATGTATAAAACTGGCATCTCCTTCTCTTCTACGGCAACAGTTTCGTCTTTAACAGTTCCTGCTGCTTCGTTTCTGTTAGACAAAAGCTTAGAATGTTCATTGATATTCTCAGTTTCAAGTTGGGCTGTACGTTTTTTGATATGATTCGGCGAAGGCGATTGAAACTTTTCAACTTGTACAGTGCTCGCGTCTTTGTAATTTGTACTTGAATATTCCTCATCGTTCGCAGCAGAAACGTACTTTATTATATTTTGCTGATTAGGTGCTGTAACTGTTTGTACAAAATGAGATTCAGATTCCTCTTGATTCGAGAGAGTAAGATCAGCACTATTTGCTTTTGCAGCGATCTTTGGTGTATCGGTTTCGTCGTGTTTGAGAAATTTAATATTTTCTATATTTTCTACATCTATATCCGTATCTATTATATCTATATCTTTACGTGCACCTCCTTTGTACGTTCGGGCCTTTTCAACGGTATCGATAATGTTTTCTTGTTCGCGGTCTACTACGATACGTCTCTTCTCATCGTCAATTTTTATCGACATCTTCTGATCTGTTTCGGTAATATCCATCCGAGACGATGTTTCAACGGTTTCGATACATGCTTGTAGCTCCGGTTCAAGCGTTTTAAGAGTGTTTGTATTCGATCCTGATTGATTTCCTGAAATTTCTTTTGTCAGAGAGTAATTGCCTTTGTCGTTTTCCCATTTAGATTTTTCGATCTGTTGTTCGCTTGTCGTAGCTTCAGACATTTTGGTGCAATAATCGTTATGTTTGAACTCTTTCGAAACGTGTATTCCATCTATCTCCTCTGTTCCTTCTAACAATTTGGAACTGGACGACTCGCCTGGATTTACTTCTTTCTCGGAACGAGCGGCGCTGCTTTTCTCTCCGATTTCATCGTTTACATCGTTACCTTCATTTAGCTGAGGGCTTTTCAACTCGTAACTATGGGATTTGGTTGAACGTTCGATTGTACTTTCTTCTGCTTTGTAATTTTCTTCTACATTTTCATGACTAGAGTGTAATGTGAATGGCATACGCGGCTCTACAGTAGAAAGAGGAATAATATCGCTGAAATTGTCGCGATCACCGTTCGGACAGTTCTCTTTGCTGGTCTTGCTCGTATCGATGATGACAGGAGGTTGAATCGCGTGTATTTCCTCCTTCGAACGTGTACCACCTTCGTCTCTCAGTGAATTAACGTCGAATTGGCTATTTTCTTTCCTTTTAATTTGCATATCCGAATCCTCCGCGACTGTAACTGTTTCAACTTTACACGATTTAGGAATGATCGTGGTGGTCTTGTTTTCGGTAATGTAACTTTTTTTCGAACTGTATATTTCGGTAATACGATCTTTACTGCGATCTGTGGCTTCCTCGTCGGACTCGCTACTAGTGTATATTTTATTCGCTTTGAAATAATCTGAACAAATAGTATCGTCGCAATCCTTGTAAGATTTAACATGGTTTCTCGAAGAAAATTCGTCGAAACAGCTTCTCCTCCGTTCATATAAATATTTGGTATTTTTAAACTCGTGCCTTTTCTTACTGCTGCTGCTGCTGCTGCTGCTGCTGAGATCATGATGTCGTTTCCTTTTGTGTAATTTGCGAAATTTCGAACTGTAATAATTATTCCAAGTGTCCGTGTAGTGCTGCTTTCGCGTCGATGAACATCCTACTCGTTTGCTTACCTCCATCATGAACTCGTGATACGCGAATTTTCGATTAGGGCTATAAGATATCTTTCCATCTTTGGTAGTATACACGGGAACTGTGTGGAAATTTTCTAGCTTATTTACGTTTGAAAAAGTTGGATTTACGTATCCGCTAGTACTTTGGAATATGTCACAGTCTTGAAAGATATCGTTTATCTTTGGCTTCCTCCATTTTTCCATATAACTATCGTCTAACTGTAACTGGTCGATTCCATCCGCACGCGTATAAACGCGATCAAAATTTACGCTCGAATATTTGTTATAATTGATCTTATCGAAATCGAAGTTGAACGTATTGTTCAAGGGATCCGACGATTTTACGCTTGATTCCATGAAAAGTTGAACTTCCGGTAACTTTTTCATATTTTTCGACGTCTGGGGTAAAGCGATTATTTCCTTTTCGTCAATTCTTGTTGCCGCACCTACTGTCGTTCGAGAAGAACCCTCTGTTAAATTGGAGCTTTGTTTCTGCATTCTAATTACATCGTTCGGAGTATCTTCTGTACGCGTCGAACTGTTTTCTCTCTGAAGCTCGCTTTTCATCTTAATTGATATCCTATCGTTCGTATCGACTATAGCAGTACTAGATATTGCACAGTTTGACTTGACGGTATCGTCGTTATTCGGAGAATCATCGGTAACTTGAAACGCTTCTGCTTTCTGTGTATCCTTACGAAAAATATTATCGTGTGATAATTTATTAAGGGTCTGACTGTTTGAAGTCCGATTACGGGCTTCTTTGAACGTAACAACGGAGGTAAAAGCGTTATCGTTGACGTCCGATAAATATTTTTCGCTTTGCTTCGAAGTAGCACTCGTATTTGCGTCACCAGCTGACGCTAGTGCATCGACATTATTACGAATCCCTGAACTGTCGTTCGTCTTCTGCCCTTCGGTATACCCCTGTTGGCAGTCTATCGTGTTATTGCAACAGGTTTTCGCAGAACAGGCAAGCGAATCATCAATTCCGTGTAGTGGCAATCTTAACGTCTGTTTCTCCTGCTCCTCTCCCTTTAACTTTCGCTCTGTACAAGAAACGTTTATTTCAATTTTGATCCCATCAAGAGAATCCTTGATACGATCCTGTCCCTTATTATTACCTCCGCTCGATTCTTTACCAATCTCACTTTCTTTTATCTTTAAGTTTACGTTCGCAACTTGAATTCCAAAATCTGACGTAGCACTTTTAACAAAACTCTTC
The DNA here is from genome assembly GCF_051401765.1 of Calliopsis andreniformis. Classification (NCBI taxonomy): domain Eukaryota; kingdom Metazoa; phylum Arthropoda; class Insecta; order Hymenoptera; family Andrenidae; genus Calliopsis; species Calliopsis andreniformis. The sequence goes on along the minus strand of NC_135068.1, from coordinate 13,630,995 downwards.
GAACACGTGTGTTTTCTCGTCGTTTCATCCGACGTTTTCGACACGTAATTAGAGTTTAGATTAATCAGAGGCGGCGTATTTTCTTCTAGACAGACTCTGGATATCGCTGTTGAATTATCGTTTCGTTCGAGTTGCGAACATTCAACTTTATTTCTCTTACAGTAACTTACGTTATCTTTACCCTTTGGCGATTCGTCAGCTGTAGCTTTCGAGATACGTTCCTTATAATTCGAACCGTGTTTATTATTGTCCTGCGGCTTATCATCTTCCATCACTCTGTATTCTTTCAACGCGCGTGTTTCCTTTCTAATATATAGTGTTTCCTTATGATGTTTATTATTTCCTGTTTCTTCAGAAAATTCGTTGCTATCGATACGTCGTAACTTCTCCTCCGCTAACCTCTCGTAGCAAGCGCTTGTATTTTTTTCTGTTATGCCATGCGATTTCCTAACTCTTAAAATAGTGTCATCTTTTATCACAGCAGCGGTAGAATGTTTAGATCGAGAAGTCGTATGGCACACAGAATATTCTTCCCGATGAGATGAATTCGAATTGTTTCCGCAACTCTTTTTTACGTCTGATTCGACAGACGTAATGTTCGAATGTTTCACATTCTTTTGTTGAATTTCCATCGTTTTATCCAAACTTTCGTCTGCGTATCTATTTTCCCATGCTATACATTCCTTCGTCGTTCCTCCATCTTTTTCCGAACCAATTTCTGATAAAACTGGATCGTTCGAGTCGCGAATCGATTTATTTGTACTTTTTATTATCTGTCTTTCCGATACCTTTTCTCTTTCCTGTTCAGTTGTTCCAATTGTTTCCTCGTTTGTCTCTTTACACCTTGTTGAAACCGCATTAGTGGAAGTAGTCGAGACTATAATATTTACAAAATTGTCCACAGCTACAACTGTATCGCTACATTCAACGGAATTTAGCGATTCCGTCGAATTTATCGACTTGCTTGCGTCTTCGTGCTTTCTTTCGAGCTCGGTGCGAAGAACTTTGCATTCTGAATTTTTCTCGTTCCTTGTTCTTCGCTCGACTCCTCCTACTGTCTCGCACTGAACGGGCGTTAAAGCAGCATACGTATCTGAGATTGTCGAATCGTTGTCTTTGCTATGTATTAAAAAGACCTTCTTCCTTGGCAAATTACCTTCGAAACCTTTCGCTTGTTTTTCTTTGGTAGTTTCGGCCGATTTTGCTTGAGGATCGCTCGCAGAAAAATGAAAATCATCGAGGATTACATCCTGTTCGTAAGTACTAGCGATATCGTTCTTATAACGATTTTCTTTTTGTATTTCCAATTCCAGGGTATCGAGGGATCTACTTTTAACGTTCTCGTCTGTATTCAATTGCCCGTACGGTTCCATTTTGACTGGAGACTGTGTAAAGCTAATTACTGGGCTGTTTTGCATTACTTCTATCGGATTCGTCGACATAGATAAATCCTCAATGTTCTGTGAAGATTCTTCGCTATCGGAATGAATAGGAGTATTTAAAGTTGTAGAGATTGGCGTACATTCGGATGTTGGTAGATCGGGTAAACTTATGTCGTCAGGATTATGGGACTCTTCGCTAACGAAATTGTTATTTTGCTTCTTGAAATCTAGACTGTCGGCGATGTCGAGATTACTTTTCACAGATGTTGATAAAACTCGCGACTCTTGACTGCTTTTGTTGCTGCTGCTGCTGCTGTTGCTATTGCTGCTGCTGTTGCTGTTGCTGCTGCTGTTGCTGCTGCTGCTGCTGCTGCTGCTGCTGCTGCTGCTGCTGCTGCTACTGTTGCTGCTGCTGCTGCTGTTGATCGGGACTACACTAGCTGTTTTGATTGTTTCAGGTACGTTGGCATTCTCAACATTTCTATCCTTGTTGTTTGCACTCTGCAGCGATGCATCGGCATAGTCATCGGACACTGCACGAGCTTCATTTTTACTATCCTCTTCGGTAGTTCTAAGAACCACCGCTGCTGTTTCGGCTTCATTGTTTATTACCTGTTTGAAGAAAGATATTGTCTTATGCTTTTCTAAAGTCTCTGCGACTGAGTTATCAGAGGCTCCCAAAATATTGCTTATTTCTAAATTATCTACTATATGTATCGTGGGTATCTCGTCAGGACCATTGCTTATGCAGTGTATGATGCTACCAGGTTTCATCACTCCTTCCCCTATTGTCTGTTTAGAAGTATTGCTATTCTGCATCCTTTCCGGTGATGGGTAGGATATCGTTAAACAATCTTGCGTTGCCACCGCGTTAGCGTCGTTCTCTTTGTTCGTTCGATCGTTCAGCGTCGATTCGTTTAAACATAAACTATTTCTTTTAAACAATTCCGTATTTTGCGACATTTTCGATGAAAGATCTATGTTCTCGTAACTCACAACAACGACCGGAGTTGTTTCGGTTAAAACAGCTTCTGATAAATTCAACGTCGTTCCTTCCTCGTCGTCCGTCTCGTCCCAATTGGCCAAAAATTGTCGAACGTCAAGATCTGGCTTGTGGGCGAATACTGGCTTAGCAGCAACTTTCTGCTGCATCGTTCTCTTTTCATCGGTATCGGTACTTAAAGCGTCGAAACTGGAATGCTCGCTAGCATGTTGTACTTTTAACTGATTCTGATTGAAATCTTTCTGTAGAGAAAACTGATCTTGCTTTTCTAGACTCTCTGTGCGCGTGGACAAGATCTGCTGCTGCTGTTGCTGTTGCTGTTGTTGTTTTTGCTGCTGCTGCTGCTGCTGCTGCTCACTTTGCAAGGATATCGTCGATTGTTCCGCTCGTTGTTTTTCTTGACAATTTTCGTTAATCATGGTAATAGTAGTAGGATCCTTAACTTGCTTCTCCGAATACATGTTTTCCGAAGATTGTTCGGTAGACCGAGTATGTTGGAATTTCGAGAAATCATCCGGAAGATGATAATTTGAGTTTATTAGTACACCGTTATGATCAAATTGCAAATTAATCGGCGGTAGCGGGGCGGTGGTATTGATCGATGTTGCGTTGCACGAAGTTTGTTGAACAGAAGTTTGATTATAATCGGTCGATTGTTGCAATTTCAGCAATTCTCTGTATCTCAATATGCATTCTTTATATTTTGGATGCGATTGATAGCCAGGTATTCTACTCAATTCCCTAAGATGGTTTTCCATTGCGAATTTTTGCACACTGATTTTATGCTGATACGTTTGATACTGAGACGAAGAGTTATGCATAAAAGTAGGGCAGGCAGGTGCCTGTATTCTATTTATTACTCCGGCATTATCCGTAGCTTCTTGACGTTCGCGAGGCGACGCTTCCGTTGGAATATTTCTGGTAAATTGCGAATTAAAATAAGCATTCTGCGACGATGTCGGGATATTTCCATTAACGTTCAAAGTAGGTATTCCTTTCGATAACATATTATTACTGCTCCGATATTGAAATTGTTTAGCGTTGAATTTTTGTTGAACAATCATATGTTGTTCTTGATGTTTAAGCATTCCCGAAGACGACATATTCGCGTTACTTGTTTTGGCATGTTCTTTAACGGGGGAATAAGAATACTTTTGATGGTCTGTCGGGTTATTGTAATTCTGCATGGCGTAGCCGTGAAACATTCCCGAAGGAGTCGAATAATTTCTATGCGTTAAATGATCTTTATGATATTTGTAATCGGCATAATTTCTTCGATGATCCGCAACAGATGGATCGGATAATACGGAACCTATCGTGTCTTTGCTTTCCAAATTGTCTTTTCTAAAGTTACAATTATTTCCAAAATGTCTATTTTCTACTTGATAACCGGATAAGTGTATGTTATCCCTGTACGACGTATTACTTTGGTAATTCCCAAATTTTTCCCATTGTTGATAATTGACATTGGAATCGGAATTACAGCATACTCCCTTACAAGGCATAAACGATGACGGTCCGACTTTTCCCGTATGCATCGAACCGATATTAGTGTTCCGTGGTCCCATAGTTCCAGGACCGGCACCTGGTCCAGACACAGGTCCATGTCGTGAACCGGATCCGAACGTCGCAGGACCGTGCCCGTTTCCACTTTCGAGTCCTGGACCAGAATTAACCCGAGATCCCGTAGTTCCTGATCCAGATACAGGTCCTGATCCAAACCCAGGCCCAGGCCCAGGTCCAGACGATGCATTTAGATTATAATTTGGTCCATTTACATGGCCGACAGGTCCATTAAAAGGCACCTGGCTAGTGTTTCTATACCCTATTTCATCGTTTATAGTTCCAATAGTAGTATTTCTATGATCGACAGAAGCATTCAAGTTATCTAATATAGGATTTCTTGCATTCTGAGAACCATAATGATTAATGCAGTTCTGCATTTGCATCATGGATGCAAGGTGGCTATTGTTCGAAATGTTCGGACCAGAGACATTGTTGAACGATTGAAGATTTCTTAGGTTAAAATTAGAATCGTTTTGATGTTTACCGAAACTATCCGAAGCTAGAGTGAGCGCGTTAAACGTTGGTGGACTAACACCAGGTATAAACGTCAAATGACCAGAATTTACATTTTGAGTCTGAGGTACAGCTTCGTTCGTTTGCGAGACGTTAAATTGGTGCCAATCTGGCATATTCCCACTGTAGTTCATTGTACATTGTTCGATTATAGATTTATTATGATTACCTCATCTCCTTATTATACAGACAGAAATGATCGGTCGCGTCAGGGGCAGGAACAGAACCTGTGAAAACAAACGTTTTCGTTTATTATCGAATAGACGTAACATCATTTTGCACAGACACATAATATCGTTTTGTTGTACACATGCTTATACATGTAACATTTATTTTTATTATTTACGCATGTATATACGCCAAGTATTATTTCTGAAACGAAATTGTTTTTAGAATCAAAATTTGTTTTACTCGAAAATTTCACCACCCTTGTTTTATTTTCGACAACTTACTCGACGATTATACTAAAATCGCGTCACCTTGAAATGCAACAGTCTATTTAAGTGTTTCTAATGCCTCATGGTAAAACACAAAGTCGACCTTTCGGCTAGGCTAGGCAGCCTAAAAAATATTTCGTTTGAAATTTATTTGATTTGAACGTAGATAAGAATAATGATCAGCAAGAGGAAATTTGCTTTTCGTTAACCATCGTGCTTGAATGAATTACTTTTCATATTGTACGAATGAAAGTAGATTTTTCGTAGAAAAGGGTTGTCAGCCAACAAATCACGACAGTTCGTTAATCGGGTACCGAAGGTACAAAGGTTGACAAAGTTGACATATTTTGGGGAAAAAGTTGCACTAACGAACGATTTAGCGCAATGAGATGAAAAATTTGAAAAGATGCAAGAATAATGGGCGTGAATTTGTGTCATACAATTTGTTTGTCGCGTTCGAATGAAAGAAAAACTAACAAAGCCTCACCTGCACGTTAATACGATTTACAATACACACGCCATTTTGGATACGAATACTAGGCAGACATCATGCGTTCTTTTTTAGAAGTATGGAAGTAAGTATGCTAGTTGCAGGTAGCCTAGCTACGTATCTAGATGATCGTATCGTATACAATTTCGATCGTATCGACCATGATTTTCCCGTTTTTTCCATGGAAATGCTGGAATGTTCATTCGTTCATTCGATATTTTCACCTTTGGTCAAGTATGAGCCAATAAATGATGTCTCAAAAGCTCTCTGCATCTCTTTCTCTCTGCATATTACGTATGTGTGTATACATAGGTGACATACGTACAGGTATATGTGTGTACATGCATAAGTATGTAGGTACTCTATTATTTGCATACATGTGTATCAAAGATTAGATCGTGACGAACGACCAATCGTGTATATTTTTATGAGATTTTTCCATATTCAACGAATTCTTCCACATATTTCTTAGCACTGACTAAAGACTACACTGACAAGACGAAATACACGGTATAACCATAACCTATTTAGCCTGCCTACATACTACCACATACTATCGTTCCTTAGTTCCCCTAAGCGACGCTAGATAGCATAGCATACAGTTCGCGATTAGAGTTGGTATAGAGTAGCAAGGTGAAGTATATGAAGTTATGGTAAAGTGCAAATGTATACGTACCTGCTTTTTTTTCTGTTAAAGAATATTTACGCACACGTGTATCCATTCTGCTTTGCTCCTATCTATAAACGCAACCACGACGTTCGTTTATCCTTCAGCGGTCTCCTTTTTTCGTTCGCTCTTCGCTCCGCTAGACGTCGCGATGTTCTCCGAGAACTTTCATCATTTACACATTCCCTTCGGAAGAGAAATTTTCATCTCTGAGCCATTCGGGACAGCTGATTTCACGATATCGTGAATCACGCTACTTCAAGAATCACCGATCGTAAAAGACTGATTGACGTGTGGGAACCGTTACGAATTACGGATATCGTTAAACTTTTATTTCATATGTACTCGTATGTTTCTTTCGCGCATAGTAAAATGTTTGAAAGAATAATGTATCGATAAAGTGGTTGTTCTTTGGTGTTAGATGGGAACGAGACGTATCTTGACGAGGGGATTCAAAATTACATATCGTGAGAACAGTTCGTGTTGCATCCAATCTCGTTTATCGAACTATCGTAAGCGGTTATGGTATATTTGTCGAGCGTCTGGGGTATGGGAGAGAGCAAATCACAGTGTCACGGTACGAACAGTTCTTTTCTCCAGGAGAATGATGAAGAAGTCGCATTGTTACCACTCAAGAACCAGGTGAGAGAGATGGAGGGAGGGAGGGAGGGGGAGAGAGAGAGAGAGAGAGAGAGAGAGAGAGGGAGGGAGAGAGAAAGAGAGACAGAGAGAGAGAGAGTGTCACGGATACGGATGACTGATATTGATACTGCTGATACGCCAACGTTTTGTCGTCGTATTGTAATATTATCGTCCGTTTCTAACGATTAATTTTTCTATACTCTCGTAATTAGACTGTGGATTTTTATGCAAGTTCCTATATTTATGAACACAGTTCAAGAAATGAAACCTAAATAAAAATTAGCTTCATCTTCCAAATACCATAATTTGCACTCTACTTTTCATATTTTCTATATTTCTGTATATTATATGCAATCTGTAATTCTTTACATATTTAAAGTGTCTATAAATGCATAAAAATCCGCAGTCTACTCATAATATATCTGGTATATATAGTTATAAATACTATTCTGTCATCGTTCTCGTTGCCGTTGGTTCATCTAATTGCGTGACATAAAAAATTTTATATCCAAGCGCAGCAACTTTGCAACGAAACTTGTATCAACTGTTATGTTAACGTTGTTTCTTACGAAAACAGAGATTTGTCTCCTGTTTTGAACGTATGTATGTATGTAGTAGCTATGTAATTAAGCATATACATATATATTTACGAAAAGTAAAAAGAACAAACGAAAAGAGTCAGAAACATCGAATGTCATCAATTTTCCGTCGCATCGTCGTTATCTTTAACATATTTTTTTTATTCGTACATGCGTAGAATCTGTCCTTTTTCTTTCACAGAAAATTTGATGTTTCTTATAGGTTGGTGGACACACAAGATTGCTTTTACTCAACCAAAATACCATTTGCAAGCCATTAAACTGCAGAGAACTTGACTTTTACCAAAACATTCCACAAGACATACAGATCTTTGTTCCCAAGTTTAAGGGTGTTATACAAGCTTCCAACAGTGGCGAAGTTGCCTTGGATAAGCGTTATAGTCCTAGTTTTAAAGAACAAGATACAAGACAAGGGCACAGTTCGGCTAAAAGAAAACGAGACGATGTGCTCAGGTAAATTCTGGTTGTGCAATCTGTTAAACCATAAAACGTAACGTTAGACTAACATGTTAGTCTAAAACGAAAAAGAAAAAAAGAAAAAAAAAGAAAGAAAAAAGAATAAAGTCAAGCATGGTTCTTATTTACTTTGCTCTTTCTTCTAGAATGAAGATTCATCGCGATAATTCGTTAATGGGGATGCCAAAGTCAGGAATGCATTTGGACACTGCATCTAACAGACAGTGTATGTATCGTAATTACGCTAGGATATACGTAGAAGACAGAAAGTAGTAGAGAAAGGGTAGACAGAATTAATCAGGTTCTACAGTGTCGCGTTATTAGACGAATAATCGGATTCTTTCTTTACGCGAAAATAGATTTTCTTTTATTGGAGAATATAACATCCCAATACACTCATCCTTGCATATTGGACCTGAAAATGGGAACCCGGCAGCACGGTGACGACGCGTCAGCAGAGAAACGCAGTAAACAAATAGCTAAATGTGCTGCCAGTACGTCAGCCTCTTTGGGCGTTAGATTGTGTGGAATGCAGGTTCGTTGTTAATCACGCATTGACCGCATCTACTCAACGATATCGTAACGTAAACAAATGCGCTTGGGTCGTACAAATCGAGGATTTTTTCCTGTTTCTCGTTTATAGGTTTATCAAGCCGATAAGAATCATTACGTAAAAAGAGACAAGTATTGGGGCAGAGAGTTGAACGAAGATGGCTTCAAAGCAGCGTTGTACCGATTCTTTCATAACGGTTTTCACTTGCGAACATTAGTGATCGAGAAGGTGATATCTCGGTTAGAACAATTGCGACGCGCAATCGAAAGACAGAGTAGCTATCGATTTTATTCGTGGTAAGTTTTTCCAAATTCCCATCGTCGCGTGTGTGTTTTTCAGTACGAGCAGTGCAACGTTGTCTTTCAAGACTTTGAAGAAACGTATTCAAACGTAATTGATGCATTTTTCAGCTCGTTACTCGTCGTGTACGAAGGTTATCAGACAGATGATTTCTCGGGACTTGATCACTCCTCGTTTACGTTACAAGTGGAAGAAGAATCGACCAATTCCAGTTTCGTCGACGATGTACCTCATAGTTCGGAACCGTGTTACGACGCTGATACAAGTAACAGTTCCGCAGATTACAATATTTCGATTCAGGAGGAAATTAGTCAAGCGGCTTTGCACAGAGGATTCGGCGAAGCAGCAGCCAGAGGGGCCAAAAATACTACCAGTTTCTATCCTGCAAGGTTTGTTATCAGTCATACGCTTGTTCCTTTTCAACTAATTGTCATTTTTCGAAATAATTTTCGAAACGGAATAATGGAATCTGGTCATTCCATTACGATTCGTCGCGAATATCTTTCATACTTCGTTAAAGTGAAGTTTCATACTGCAACTGAAAGTCGCGTATTCTTCTCGCGTTTCCGAGTAAATGCGAACGGTGGGAGGATAGGTCGAAAGGATCGATCGTGAAACAAGTTTTTCCACGACGATTCGACATGGAATAACCAAAAATGAAATTTCTAGCGTTACGATACAAATGAAGAATCTCGATCTTAGGCTTATCGGTTTTTATATTTATTTATGCGATCAATGTTTAATTTCTACTTCCTTTTTGTCTCTCGTTTACTGGTTAAATAGCGTTTATGTTATTATTCTGGTTTTAATGTATCGCGACGCTAGGAATCTAACGCATAATTATATTAATTTCAAATTAAATCTGGATCATACGCAGTCGTGTAGTTTCGTTGACGTGTTACGCGAAAGGTTTTGTAAATCAGTTTCAATCGCTGTTTTTGACCCTCCGATATTATTTCGTATGTAGAAACAAAAATGTGCGTTATTTGATAAAGCATATACGCGATCAAGATATGAAATTACGTGATTTTTCTGTTGAAACTATACAATCTCGATGATATTTTGTAGTTTCTTCTTTAACCTTTATCTTGCAACACCGCGGACGTATCGGTAAGGAAATTAACGCGCGAATAACGAGTCTTGTATTTAGTAGAGAATTGTTGATAAAATGTAAAAGATATCGATAAAAAATTACCGTTGAAATTGAAGATAAAACTCGGTTACGAATCAGTAAAGCGAGTGCATCGTTAGTTTCGGTACGTACCTGTCATGTTTTAAGGTACAACGAACTTCATCCGAACAAACATCGGAGGGTTTATTGAAAAAAATCAAAGAAGCAAAAAAGCAAAAAAAATCATCAATCGCATTTTGTTAAATCGGTTCAGAGGAAATACCGCACTTTCACTGCTTTAGTGTACGTAGTGTTCCTTTAGTACGATACCATAACTTCTAGAGTTTCAATTGAATCCAATCGTATCCTTGACGTTGGACCCTTTACAATGAAAAGAATGAGAAAATTGAGCGAGCGCTCAACGATCCGACGCAAAAAATCGTGCCGTGATCGATATTATCGGGAACTATTATTACGCTAATGGACTGACAGTGCGATGTTTTCCTAATTTAAGCATGTATATTTTTGTGTACCGTCACTTTTTAGAAAACTGCTCTTTATTACGGCCGAACTATAATAAAGCGCGGCAATACCAGTCCCTAATCGAGCCTGATCAGTTTCTTACTAGGGGAGGATCAAAGCTGAAAATGGTGGATTTCAAAATCCTTTCGTAGGTATATCGTTGCTCGTGCATAAAGCACAGCTGTATAAAAATTACTCGGCAACAATATTTACGAACTGAAAAAAGGGAAAAAATTCAAGGGGCATTTGCGTGCTTCGTGCATATACATATACGGATCCGCGAAGTATACCTAATGCATGAATATACAGATAGTTATAAAACGTAAAAATCGCGTAAGCGCGTGCATGCGAACGTTTATACGCGTATCGTGTACATCGCGTCAGTTTACGGGTTTAAAATAATGTCTCGCAAGATACGCGACGAAGTTACGTTAAGAAACGAGAGAGGTGACGATTTCTTCCTGGGTCGAGATTTGTAACATCGGTGAAAAAAAGGAGAAAAGCACAATCGATTCGAACGATCGTGTAATTGTTCGTTTGTTTTCCACCCATTTTCTTCCCTTCCTTTTCTTTTCATTTAGTATATTTTACTTTCATTCATACTTACGCGAGTTAATGACATAATGTTTTTTATCTATCTCTCGTTTCTCAATGGCATTACGTTCGTTACATTTGTACTTAATCTTGCATATAATCACAATTAAACTTGTAAATAACGATCCGTTTTATTTCACTAGAAAGAATTATTCACATGTACGAGCAATATATCTGTTCTCGATTCAGTAAGTGGCTAATTTTGCGCACGAAAGAAGCTTCACCACTACCGGTTTTGAAATGCGTACTGAATTTTTTCCAACTATTTCTTTGTGTTGAAATTTCAGAAATAAAATACATCTCTAAGTTAGTTTTCTTTACGAGTTTACCCTTCATTTATGGTACAAGCGGAAAATCGAATTTCAAATTGTGCTTCGTAGCGATCGTCGTTTTCTGATATGTACAATATGAGAAATGTACGTACATATAGTTATTCCATGTTCATATTCATGACAGTGAACAAAGTTCGCGGAGACACAATATTTATCTTGCCTTCTTGAACCATTCGTTATATCATTATGTTTCTTACCATAATAATGTCCATTGTATTACATTTCTTTTGTAACATTTCTCGTAACCATATATTATATACTGAATCGTCTGTGTGCCCAAATCGAAATTCATGGTGTGTATATACATATATGTGTGTAAGAATAACATTTTTCGAAGGACAGTTTTCGATTACTTTTATCTTCTTTAGCATGAAATTTTTCTACCGGTAATGTAATTTTCGTCGTGATGAATCATAACTCTAGCGCAATGCTTCTCTGTTTGTACCTTAAAGTAAGGGCAAAAAATGTTGGACAGAAAAGTCGCCATTTACTTTGCTTCTTATATACATATATAAAATTATAAACATTTTCTTTGATTCGAAAATATATGACCTACAGGGCCTGCATGCCCGCTACGGTCCGGGCAGTTAAAGGGTTATTAATAGATGGTAAGAGGTCATACATTGTACCATGTGACATCTAATGAAAAGACAGTGCGTAAAAATTTCGTTATATAAATCTTTTCTTTTGATCTGGGTTTCATCTTCAGAGATGCTACGTATGCTATCTACTAACTAAGAAATGCAGAACCAGGGGAGCAGTAGAAAGGGAATACAAATAATTGTCTCTTTAACAGTTTATTATCACATGTGTACGGTATCCACTTCTTTTTTTTTCAAAACGAGTGTCGCCTCCTCTTAATTTTACATGATCTACATTTTCTTAGTTCTCGTCGAACGCTGGCGAACTTTTTGCGCACTCGTTCGCATTCTTTTATGTATTTTAATATTGAAGAAATAACTACACGATATGACTTAACGAAACAACGGTAGTAATAATGTATCTTTGTGTTACGAACTGAACATCTAAGCAGCGAGGAGACAGTTTTCGTCGAATCTAGCGACAGCTTGATCGATACAGTGCTTCAGTCTCCCAGCTACGAACGGTGGATGCTTTATGGTACATCAACCGACGAATTTTGTTTCGGACAAAGCTCGGATAATGGAGAGGATATTGGTTCTCGCATCGATGTCAGATCGGACAGCGGATCGAAACGACAAAGGCACGAACACCGGTTGCTTCGTTTATACGATAATGAGGAGAGAATAGAGGAGGAGGAAGTAGAATGTGCAAATACATCGAACAGGTATAGTGTTATTTGTTTCATATCTGACAAACGTATTTGAGAAAGGTCCATATAAACGATCACATATGCTGCATTATAGTAACACTGTAATTACAGTTATGGTATATTGTAGTGTCATGCAAACTGTTGTTAAAGCGAAAAAAAATATTTGTTCACAGGTACACGTCATGTTCTTATCGTCCAAAAATGAAACAGAATTCGCAAGAGGCACGTGTCGATGTTAGAATGATCGACTTCGCGCATACCACTTTTGTTCATGGTTCGACCATGCCTTGTAATTCGAGTTCCACAATGGTGCATCAAGGTCCGGATTGTGGCTTCCTCACTGGTCTCGATAGCTTGAGACGATTGCTCCTCGAAATTCTCACTGAAGGCTGAACAGTCAAACATATTCGAATGTATGAATAAGTTAAGCGCGGGATACCGATATCCTGAAGAAATGAGAAGGAGAGAAAAAAGCGAGAAAGAACGAGAGAAAGAGAGTGAACGAAAGAGAGAGAGGGAAGGGGGGGATCAGAGTTGCGACAAAGAATGTGGACGAAGAATTTTTCGTTCATGAGAACATTAGCGATGAAATTTCGATTTATAAAGCACACACACACACACACACACACACACACACACACAGTTGGTTTCTATGAGACCGATCTGTACATATTTCCAATGTATAATTTCGCGTTGCTGTTTCTTCAAGTACGAACGATACATGTGTTAAATAGATAGAAAAACGTACCGTGTACATTTGGCGTTTGCAAAATATTGTCACGCGAGAATCGTTCTACATGACTTATAGCGATAGCAAGCGCGAGAGAAATAAAACTTTTTAACAATAATCGCGTTTCATTTGATAATTTCACAGAACGACGCGAAATATTCTCTACGACAGTGATAGATTGCAACTATATTATATACCACATCCGCTGTGAATATTAGTATATGCTAAATTCATCGCGAATATTTCGCGCTGACCTGTGGGTATCTTTCTACCTTCTTGTCCTTTATTCTTAACAGTAAGTCAACACAGGGCTAGCGTAATGGTCAAACGTCGAAAATATTATTTGCTAAAACAGTTCTAGTGGCGCCATCTATCGCCTCTAAAGTGTTCCGTGTTTTAATGGTGATTCCTTTTCAAATTCATGCTATTAAATGTTATACGTAAATGTAGTGATACTATTGTAAAATTAATACATTTACGGTATGTATCATTCAATAACTTCAGAAATGCACAAGATAGGTATTAATATGTCGAAAAAATTGGAGCATCGTTACTAAGAGCTCTTTCGTAAGGAGAGGCTTCCGCCTTTAATTTCACCGTTTCATTTCAATTTGTTACACTATTTAGCTCACAGATCGATAACTTTTGGCCTAAAATTAGTGATCATTTACTTTTGTTGCTAAGTGTATTTGTTCAAATTACGCGCGCAGATCACTCCGTTGATGGCAGCCATATTTGTTCAAATTGCGCATGCCGGTCATTCCGTTGATGGCCACTCTCGAACTCGGACGTTTGTATTCTTCCTCGTGTTACACGCGTTTTATCTCGTTCCTACCGGTTTCTGATAATTAAGAAAGGTACGTGCCTTTAATTTCAATATACTATTAGGCGCCTAATAGAAAAGATATTTTATTGTCGATTATTTCAAAGATCAACGTTCGGTTGAAAAATTTCTACTTCTCGTCTTTGAATTAGTTGTCAGATACAGTCCTGCATGCTGGAATACAAATTAATTAACGTATAATTTTACACGCAATAACGCGTGAAAGCATAAATTAAATAATTATCCGCATTTTGTTTTGTACAGCTGGCTTTTTGACGATAACCGTAGCTTTCCGCTTTGAAAATTTCTCACGCGCATGCGGCAATCGCGCGTAATGGGTGACACCATAGTTTCATTCGATGATTAGCCATCTTTAATACTCTTTCGATTCTCGAAGTTGCGTGCGCAATCTAATTCGAACGGAATGACGCCAGTGTGCAGAACTCATCGTAAAAGGTAAGTTTCTTACTCCTTTCACCGATATTATTGCTGAATTGATTCGTCTTTCGTATATTTTCCGATTTCTGTTCAAAGTGAATAGATCTTTCTATTGAAAACTCATTTCGTACTTTGGAAAACTTTAACCTCTTTTCACAACTGTATCTTTGTTCTTCACTTGGCGTTAATTGATGTATTTATATCTTGTTTCGAGTTAAAGTATAGTTTATTACAATATATTTGCATTTATTGAAATATTTTTATTTGAAATTTGTCATTCTGTTCTGTTACAGGTTTCTGTAAACAGCGCGAACACGCGGTGTTTACTGTTCCCCCACTATTTGCGCTTTCTTCCATTCTTGTTTGGACTGCGTGCAATGCAGTCGTAGAGTTTGTACTTATATTTGTAACGTAACAGGGAAAGTTTATTTTGAGTTTGAGAGCACAGTTGCTCGTGGGGTATAGTGTTCGTTCATTCTTTCTTACTTTAGATTTTAGATTGGCGCGATATTAGAGTCAGTGTTTTGCACGTACATACATATTATGAATGATTTCCAGAGCACCGCGAGGCTCTGATCCGCGAGTAAAGTCAGTGTTGTTCGCCGGTTATACTTTCGGGCGCGTCGATAGTTTTTTATTTCTCTCTCTTTTTTTTGTTGGAAGGGGATCTCGACATATCGGTAATTAGAGTCAGTGAAAACGAGTTCCTATGTTCGCGAGTTTGAGCGCCGGAGCATGAAGAATAATGTAAGTATTATTTTATTGGATTTGAGGTTCAGAATTTGAAATTGGAATATTTAAGGAATAATTTTGTAATATTTTATATTTGTTTCGTTTCAGGTCCAGCAGACACCTCCTGGATGATTCGTCGAGCTGTCTTCATTCTGTGGGTGTTAAGGTAAGTGCATGCTTAATGTTTCTCTGGTCACTCTTACTATGTCATAGAACGCAAAGATCTGAAACGACATGCGTGTAATCGTGTGCATTTATGGGTATAATTTTACTCGTGAGCGTATCTTTTTGTGTATTTATTAGCTCAGACTAGAGACTTGTGCGTCACGATTTGTAATAAAATAAATGTTCTTTTATAATGTTGAAAATATATTAACGTAGACGTGAGAAATAAACCTCAGTGGAGTAGCAGAGGACAAAGTGTGGTATGAATATGTTTTTTGATTTATAATTCGTTTTTATGGAAGCTCGATCAGACATATTCATTATATTATTATTTAGCTGACAATTAGTAGTTTTAAAGTAGATATCATGTCACCCTTTTGGGGTCGTTTTAATTGTTGAGAGGGATGTTAGGTGGTTGGTAATTTTACTTAGAGTTGAATAAACGTGCAGTAGAATTATATTTTTATTCTTTTGTTAGAATTAGAAATCGAGTAGGAGATTATTAACTTTACCGACTTTTAACGGTCGAGTTGTACATGATTCGCAAAACTACCAGTCGTAAACGTAGAGGGCGCCAAAGAAGTATAATTCGTGTTTAGTTGGACGCCATATTGATGGTATACAGACATGCATCATGAGATATAAAATATGGCGTCTGCACTAGAAAATTTAGAAACACAGTTGGAACTTTTTATTGAAAATGTAAGACAAATACGGATTATTGTAAGTGATTTTCAGCCTCAGGGACAAAATGTATTGAACCAAAAAATGTGAGTATTGTCATGGAAAAAAATTAGAAATTGTTCTATCACTGACGATAACAGCTATCATGAACTTTCGTTACTTTCGTTTTCGTAAAAGGATTACCATTTTGGTGTACGAGAGATTATTCTGAGCATTACCTTTTCATGAACTATTACTTTTTGTCTGAAATGGTCTCCCAAAAAAAGATTAGAAATTGAAAAAATCTAGTAAAGTTATTAAAAGTTAATAGTATAATAACTATTGCAAGTTAGAGTTATAGAAAACTAATTTGATATATTTTGTCATCTTCTTGTATATTCTATGCGCAGTCAGTACTATATTACTTTTTAGCCAAGGCTTAGTAAGCGGTTTACAAGAAATAGACAAACTGAAATCTCAAGTTCAAGATGTTCATGTACCTTTGGAAGTTTTCGAGTAAGTGTAGAAAAATGGATGCTATTAGTATTTAAAAGGAAATAGGGGGAAGTAAAGGGCAACAAAAACTGATTGTGAATGATTTCAGTTATATCGACCAAGGTAGAAATCCACAACTATATACGAAAGATTGTATCGAAAAGGCATTGACAAAGAATGAACAAGTAAAAGGAAAGATCGATGCGTATAGGAAATTTAAAGCGAACATGCTTGTAGAACTGACTAGAGTGTTTCCTCATGAATTGGCTAAATATAGGGCTATCCGTGGCGACGAATGAATAAACTTTTTCCTTAATCTTTTCGTGTATTGTACCTATGTATCATAAGTGTCTGTTAAACAAATTACACACAGAAAACTGATATTCTGTTGTGCCTACAAGTACCTTTTATCTCTCCTGCAATTCCTATCATTCTAAATACATACGTACATAGTGGCATGTGAACAACAATAATTGAAAATGATTAAACGCGAATGCCTATTTTCGTAAACTGAGATTTTGCATGGTTTTTCTTGATCTGATGGGTGAATGATGATAGGGTAAGCGAAAGTTAAACGACTCGATGGTTGATTGAAATTTCTGATTTTCAAATTGAATTATCTGACATGGTGCCCGTACATGTTGCCGGTATAGCCGGTATCCCACTCTCCGGTACCCCTCCCAATTGAAATATGTACGGGAGAAGGATAAAATCATTTCTCTAAGAAAGGGGAACTAGTCAACAGCTATACGAGAAACAACAATACAGTGATAAGTGACATTTGGGAAGCATGATTGTCTTATACATTGTCGCGTTTCTCGTTCGCGTTAACGTTAATGTTCATGCCGAAGATTTCTATCGGTAAGTGCACAAGTGTTTTTTCTATAACGTTAGAAAATTCATTCATAACCAGCTGTTGCGTTGCGCGTCGAATCCATGTCACGAATACAGATTATTTTTGGAAATTTAATTAAAACGTAACGTACCTCAAACAGCGTGAGAAACACGCAAAAAATTGTTGAAAAATTAAGATCCATGTGGTGTATCGTGTATGCATAAGTATAATGAGTACGGTAAAAGGTGAAAGTGAAGAAAGGAAAGAAAAGAAAAGGTGAAAGTATATACATAACTGTATGCATATACGTATATACACAGACCTACATGTATAATGAAAAATACGTTAAAAAATAGACTGAACTGAACTCATCTGTTGGCCATAATGCGACAGCATTATTTACGTGTGTGTGTGTGTGTGTGTGTGTGTGAGAGAGTCTGCATGCATGTATGTATGTCCAGAAAGAAAACTATAAATTCAATAGTAGATATTGGAAAGTATCAACTTTGTCTACAGTTTACCATGGCATTACAAATGTGAAAGTGGCCTTTGTAAGAAAGAATTAATCACAAACGAAGTGACTTCGCCGCTTTCATTGGAAGTGTGCCAATTATTTTGTGGTTCATCCAGTTCATTATGGCCAAAACCAACTGGTCATCTGTCTCTCAGTAAAAGTATGGTTCAACTTGATCCCGAAAAAATTACAATTATTGACGTGAAAAGAGAAACGCAAGTTGGCCGGTTCCTTGAAAAAAATATCGTTTTATTGAGAAGAAATGTGAAGAAATCTTATAATGGGCTAGCAAAAGGTGACGGTACGGGCATGTTTGTTCAATTTAGTGGATTTCTTGAAAGCAAGGATGTTCAATTTACCTTATACACCGACGAAAGTTACACATTAACAATTACACAATTGAACAGCACGGTAAGAACGTTATATCATTCTTTTGCTATACAATGATACGAGATACGATAGTCAATGTCATTTAATTATTTCGAGTTCAATCGAGTTTAGGAAAGAAAAATATTTGAAATGCAAGAAGAGCCGTTTAAAACGACCAGGACCATTTGTTTAATTTCTTTTTTTACTTTTCAATATTTAGATGTTAGAGGCAAAAATAACCGCGCATACGTACTTCGGTGCTCGGCATGCTCTGGAAACTTTAAGCCAACTTATCGTTTTTGACGATTTACGAAATCAGATTCAAATTCCAAATCAAGTTTTTATCACCGATGGACCCGTTTATCCTTATCGTGGAGTTCTACTGGATACTAGTCGAAATTTCGTGGATAAGGCAACAATCATGCGCACGATCGACGGAATGGCAATGTCAAAGTTGAATACTTTACATTGGCATATAGTAGATTCTCACAGTTTCCCTTATGTGAGCAAAACGTGGCCAGAACTGTCCAAATTCGGTTGCTACGCGCCTCAGAAGATATACTCTGAAAATGACGTTAAAGAAATCGTTGAATATGGATTGATTCGTGGGATTAGAATATTACCAGAATTCGACGCACCTGCTCACGTAGGAGAAGGCTGGCAATGGGTAAATGTTTTTCCTTGGTCAGTGTACCTAGGATAATTTGATAGCCAACTGATGGTATACAGTTGTCTCATTGTCACCGCGTTAAAGATACACATACGTATCGTTTGAAAAATAGTCATGAAAAGTAGTCTCGTCGGCGGCCGCGCAAATGTACGCATACATTATGTATGCTTCTTTTCAGGTTGGAGACGATGCTGTTGTTTGTTTTAAAGCCGAACCGTGGCAAAATTATTGTGTTGAGCCACCTTGCGGTCAACTTAATCCTACTAGTGAAAAAGTATACAAAATTCTCGAAGGAATATATAAGGATATGATGGAAGATTTTCGGTCAGATCTTTTTCACATGGGTGGGGACGAAGTGAACATAAATTGTTGGAATTCTTCAGCCGGCATTACAAGTTGGATGCAAAATGTGAAAGGTTGGAATCTGTCGGAATCAGGTTTCTACAAGCTTTGGGATTACTTTCAGGAAAGGGCGTTGGAAAAATTAATTCTTGCTAATGGAGGGAAACAGATCCCGGTGATTTTATGGACGAGTGGTCTGACGAGCGAACAAAACATCAAGTATCTAAATCCTGAGAAATACATTGTGCAAATTTGGACAACCGAAAGCGATTCGATGATCGGTACATTATTGCGGCATAATTATAAAGTTATCTTTTCGAATTACGATGCCCTTTATTTAGACTGCGGGTGAGTGAACGCTAAAATGATGCAACTTTGTTCGTCGTTGTAGCCAGAGGTTTTTCGTTTTGTTCTCTTATTATTCATTTTAGATTTTCAGCTTGGGTAGGTGAAGGTAACAATTGGTGTTCTCCGTACAAAGGCTGGCAAATGATTTACGATAATTCACCTTTGAACATAATCAAATCGCAGCATCTTGAAAGCAGGAGAAATCTCGTATTAGGTGAATATCAAATTGTGTCATCTTTCGTAAAAACTAACTCGAGCTGGAGTTATTGAATGAATTCACCTTGAATGCGAACTTACGGAGCTGGTGACACACACCGAATACGTGTGATTTTCGATATATGTAATATGTATGTAGGAGGAGAAGCAGCTCTTTGGACGGAACAAGCCGACAGTCTGACGATCGATGCGAAGGTTTGGCCTCGATCTGCGGCACTTGCTGAGAGATTATGGGCAGAACCAAATTCGAGTTGGATTCATGCTGAGCAGAGAATGCTCAGGCACAGGGAACGATTCGTAAAAAGAGGAATCGCAGCTGAAAGCTTGCAACCTGAATGGTGTATGCAAAACCAGGGCAATTGTCATGTATAGTTTTCCAATTCAGTCGTTTCGTTTAAATTTCATACAAATTTATTCTTATTCTTATTTTTATTCTTTCATCTCCTTTTCTGCCTTTGTACTTCCGTTGATTATGCGAATCAATTCTCACTACCAAATTAATAACTCTCTTCTTTTCCGTCAAATGGTGTTTTCACGAAGTACGTAGTCAAAGTTCCCTTCCCTTTGACGTGAATTGGTCCTCGACAGATTAGTTGGTAACCAGCGGCAATTAAGATCTTAGCAGTATCCTCGGTAACCTGAAGTTTTCCCATTTCTCCGCAACTGTCCATCCTTGACGCCACATTTACCGTATTACCCCAGATATCATATTGAGGCTTTTGTGCCCCAATCACGCCTGCTATTACGGGTCCGTGATTTAAACCTTACGAAAGACATTTCCTCTCTTTGTAACACACTTATCGTATATCCACCAAGTAACATTATCGTCCACGTGAAGTACTTGTAATATTTTGTTTGCATTTAATATACTCGTATGTACTTGTTAAAAATTTAGCTTACCTATTCGTAGTTGAAATCTTTGAAAAGATTCTTTGTTAATTTGATCCAGAATTGACATCAGGGCGAGGGCAAATTCAACGAGAATGATTATATTGTGATCTTGTTGTTTCATCAGTTCCTAAAAGTTCATAAAGAAACATCCTGTTTACGTGATAACACAAGTCACTGTATGGAAGAACATATTTAATAATTAGTGCAAGTATATAATAAATGGCACATATTACCACCTTTCCATCGGTATCTTCTTTCCCTGGACTGAGTCCAGCAGCAAGCATATAAGTACTACCGATAGTTTTAATTTTTTCTATTCCGGAAAACTTTGGTTTAAGCAATAATTTGTCAAAGTCGCAAATAATTTCGTTTAAAAGCCTGAGACATTCCAACCCCTGTTTATTTATGTCAGTTTCGTCGTAGAACTCTTTATAGTTCGGAATCGATGCAAACATTACGGCGATACTGTTGTATCTTTCATGATAGAGATCCTACGAAGAAAAACAAAAGACCGTAAGAAAGAGCGAGAGAAATTGAGATTCCTCCAACCACTGTCCAATTTTCTTTCACCTGAGTGGCTCTCGTATTCGTCAAGAAGTGTTCAGCTACATGAGCAGGTAGTATATTCTCCAGAAGAATTTTGTTGATACCCCTCATAGTTTCTACCTCGTCCTGTTCTATTTTCAGTTTATTTTGCCAGAGAAAATCTGTCCTTGACGTATACTCCACTTGTCTGTCCAAAACGTAGAGTACAAAGCAAGCAAGTAGAAGCGAATATGCGATGAGAAAGAAGTAGTGCATACGATAGTGTCTATGAAATATGGTATCTATGTTAGACGACCTGTTTTTATGCAATAGTTGTTGTTTAAGTTCGAACAGTACATTATCAACGGTACGAACGATGATCAGGAAGAAAAGTATATTCAGTTTTTATTTGAAGGAGGAGGGAGAGGGAGAGGTGGAGGTGAAGATGGAGAAAATGGCGATTCATGTACAATTTTGGGATACCTACTCGTCGTTTTTGATCGTATAGTATAGCCGTACAATTGGTACTTGTGAAAACGTTACAATTGTCACGATTACAGATAGAAACATGACAGAAAATTTGAGCAAGAAATCGATACGCAAATGAGTCCAACCAACGATTAAAGACATGATCGTAGAATACATGTACAGCTGGAACAATATTTAACTATAGTTAGTTTTTTCTTATGATTAAAAGCACTGTTTGTTAGATTAAATAGTAAATTCGCATGCTATTATCGCATAGTTTTTCGAATTGAGCTCTTCTTAGTTGATACACGTACACATACTTGCCATAGGTAGCTCTACCTTTCAATACTCTTCAATACTCTTCAATACTAGTTGAAGGAGAATCAATAGAAAGAATACGTACTGGCACGACATCATATTCGTTTGTCTGATCAACCTCGATCAAGCTAAGCATCGACGAGACAATTGTCAGAAGAACTGTAAATAGATATGCTGTTATCCTGATGCCTCTACTCAAAGATAATCCATTCCGAATAATTTTATCATCGGATTTCGTCTTAGAGACAAACCAAACTGTTGCGATGAAAATGATTAGAGATAAAAGACCAGCCACAAAGCATGTATACACGATAACGCTTCTAGAAGAAAATGAATGATTCGTAAAGTTGCTAAAAGTGCATGCTCAAAATTGTAGATCGTTACTATTTAATAATTAAGAGTACAGTTATTGTACTCACCGTGGTAAATAAATGATTTGAACGAAAAAAATCATTGCATAGATTGTGCACGACGCAAGAGGGTACCAAAGATACTGTTCGTCAAATTCTTTGTGAAATCGACGTTCATGATCTTGGTCGTTAAATCGGTAGGTAAAGGACGACATACCTTCGTTACCATTGCACCATTGACTATTACGTAAATGTAATATTGATTAGAAAGAAGTGCAGATATTGATCAAGGTAGAAGAAACGTAGAACAACTCACTTTACGTCAAGGAAACAGTTGGAATTACTGTTTGCTAAAAGATTCGATTCGATCATAGCGATGCTCTAAAAGAAATAAAGTTAATGTCTATCTACTCATTGTTAATACTTTTTTATTCTGTATTTGTTTGATGCTTGAGCGGACGTTCTAATTAAAGAGATTGGGAATATGCCTGATTATATGCGAAAAAGCGAGCGATCAGAAATAAGGAAACACTTGTCGGCATACCGTCAGGCCAATATTTTTAGCAAGCGTGGCTTCAGCTATATTAGCGAATGGTTTATCCGCGCCCCAACATTCAACGTACTTGGTCATTCTGCTACTTGGCCTCGATCTATTTAAAAACGGAAAAAGTATGTAATTAATAAAAATGAAGTGAAATGAAATAATGTCGTGTTCACCTTGACGGTATCGAAACAGCACCACCGTGTACGCGTTCGCCGTTGTCGTTCGTATCCTTGTGATTCTCTTGGCTGCTCCTCTGGTAGAAGAAAAGAAAAATTATTGCGTGTTGAATAGAAGCGATCGATGAAATTAAAATGTACGCTAACGGAAGGGATATGGTCGAAGCAAAGAATGTAACATATATAAATAACCACCTGCGGCGGCACTATCAAAAATGTTTCGATGTCATGTTGAGCAAGGTAGCTTTCCCGAGATCCTCCGTCACCGGGTTCTACATCGAAACGGTTCCCGAGTTGAAGTAGGGTGGCTTTCGTTACGTGTACTCTCCTTCGGACAAAAAGGGACGATATAAAGAAGATATAGTATTGCACAGTTCTAAGTAGGTGTTGATGTCGTCGCCGATGCATTTAATTATTGTATAATCGATTACCCTGGTACGCCACCGCTTTCCATGTGATTAGCCAGACTAACATCGTCGCTCCACACATCAAACTGCCATTTTCGTAGACCGAGTACCCCGCATAGAACATTTCCGGTGTGTATACCGATCCTCATGTCTACATTGAATCCTGTCGCTTCGCGAACAAATCTAAACCGCCATTGTCGTAAATCGTAACGTTGATCCGAAAAGAGGCAAAAAACCAGTTGTTTTCGATATCAACTATATAAATACATACATATGTACACACTTTTCTTTTTACCTAATCGCATCTATCATTTGCAAGCCCATATTTACGCAGTTATACGCATGATTGGGGCGAGAAATCGGCAGTCCTGATACGCAGTAGTAGCAGTCACCCAAAATCTTAATTCTCATGCATTGATTGTCCTGAAAATGCAAATAAAATCGCTTTCTTTCTTTTCGTTTTTCTCATTTCCTCTTGTTCAAAAAATAACGCAACGTGTGTGTATCGTTTGACGATAGATCGGTACATAAGAGGAATTGAAACAATGTGGCGTATAATCCTACCTGTGCAATTTGGTCGAATCTTCCAAAAAGTTCGTTCAGCGTCTTTACTAAATCCGAAGCTGACAACTGTTCCGAGAGCGGTGTAAAATTCACGATGTCCGCATATAGGATACTCGAGTAAAGAGGAAAAGACTCGGTTAGGTATACATATGTACATAATGTACGTACTTACCTAGTACTCTTTATTAATCTTTGCAATTTGTTTACAATTGGATGTAAATCCAATCCTTGTTTCTGCTCAGCTTACCTTACATTGTTATGCCTCTGTACATACATCTCGTGAAATCTAGTTTGTTGATGTTCACTAGCTTCTTGGCAAGCATCTGCCATTTTCAACATAATACTCCTTTTCACCTTTCGCAATAAATACAGCGCGATATTTATTCTCGAAAATACAGCGTGTTACACCCCATGCATTTTCTGCTTTGTTGCACAAAGTGGAAGTAGAGGAAATCGAACTTACCTCTGCAGCTATATACGCCGGAATAACGCTCAACAGTAACTGTTCTTGCTGTTCCCTCTCGCATTCTAACTTTATTCTAGATTCGATAACAGTCTTTGTCCCAGAAAAAGTTCTACTGTGAGCTTTCGCGGTCAAAATGCTGTAATATGAACCCGCGAGAATAGCTACGAGTAGAAAGACGATTTCGCTGCATACCTAATTATAAGTCAAATGATCGGTTAGTCATTGAAACGAATAGAAATTGTTTTTTCCACTTTTACTATTTTTAGATAGTGTAAGGGTAAAAAGATAGTAAAAAAATGATAAGAAGTAAAAAGTAATAAAAAAATGAATACCTGAGCGATGTGATAGTAATTTGAGAAATCAAAAGATACCACTCTTCCTCCTAAGTGGATAACGGCTAGAATAACTGCGAGAATTGTTGGTGTCTGATATGTGTCCCTTGGTTGCACAGCAACTATAGCAAGAATTGCAACGAATAGGGCTATCGAATCTTGAAGGATTAAAATTCCAATACCAAGAATCGTGGACGAAAAAAAGCCTATGAGAAATCTAACTTTAGCCGATGTCAAAGTCGATGGTAGCTGTGTCAGAAGCAGCAAGCTCAACGAGGAAATAATCATTATCGTCAAAGTCGTTGTCGGGACTATTACCCTGTATAAATCCTGCAAATAGAAGCTATCATACATTCTTTTCTTTTGCTACAGACAAATACACTCGCCTATACAGAGTATAATACATTTTTTCCACGATTCGTTTTAGGATAAAATTAAATCTAGAACTCTTTCCATTCGAACGAGACCTTAGCGAGCGATCTACGATTTTTTCTCACCAAGTTGCCGCAGTCTCAATGAAAAGCGAGCCTGTAGCCTCTGAATCGCGGAGTGATCCGGAGCCCGAAAAAGTATTCAATATTTGAGCTGCAATATCTCTGTCCAAAAAAATCGCAGGTAGATGAGCTTGGTCTCATTTTAAAGGGTAAAGCCTCTACTTTAACACCCCTGAGTTGAATTTGTCCGAAAAAAATCTCCATGACACGGCCCGCCGAGACAGAGAGGGTAGTTTTTCTTGGTTCATCTTCCAGGTTCACACGCCTGTTCAGAACTTAGTAAATCTCTTCCGCGACTCGTTTCGGAATGAAATTGTACAAGACTTTCGAACGAGATCTTTGTTAGAAATCTGTGGTATTTTTTCGTCGAATGATCGTACTTTACATGTAAAGTATACGTTGGGCACGACTTCATTCAAAGTCTGCCTTAGGTATCGCTACATTCCAAATACAGTAACTCGGCGAAAATGATCATAGGTCACGCTTTACGGTCTTGTTCGTAGAACACGTTCGGACATGAAAATGAAATGAATTTACCCCATAGTTGATAACACAGAGAACTCCTACAGCGAGAGTCGAGGAAATTACTGCGATGAACAGAGTACCAGTATAGAGAGATGCTGTCAACTTCCCTTCGTATCTGTCACGAAGACGTTCCAGTTCCTGGACACTCGTTTCGTTGACGACATAATCTTCCGATTTCACTAAATTGACATCAGGTGCCAAAGTCACATTGACTTCTGCCGTGTTAGAATTACAAGGCGATGTAACATTTAAAGATGTTAATTAAGATGAAAATATTGTTGATATTATGTGCATGCATCATCTATATGTGTGTGCATATGCATTAGCAATTACTATCGAGATTCTTACTATCGAGGATTTTTCTTTTTCTTCTTGATAAAGTACTTATTCACATCAGCTATACGTATATGTATAAATCATATTTATTTGCATTTGGTAATGCTAATTTTGGTATACATACATGAAACATGGAAAAACAGGGCAGAAGCATAGAAAAATCGAAAACGGATGTGCGTAAGCGTGTTTATCGGAAAGCGGAAGAGAAGGGATAAACAGCGCACCGGTGATTCTTCCAGGTTTATGTACGTCGCACACCACGCGCACATGCACACGTACATACGTACACTTATTAAATCTGAGAGTTGGCCAAGGGCCAACAAGAATTATTCGAAATGTATTTCTATCAACCGATCTATACAAACAGATATGAAATATTTCGCGACTGGTCAGATGATCGCAATTCTCTTTTTAAAATTATTGCACCCGTTTACAAGGTGTTCGTATATATGCATACATGCGTATGTATACATGCAGATAGATGAGAATGAACAAGAGAGAACGGGCATGCGGCGGTAGTATTCGAACGACTCAATTATTCTTAATTCCGGTTCAAGATCATTCGCGAAATAGCACGAGTTGCAAATATTCTGGCAACAATTATTTATCTTAATCGCTCAGCACTGATTCTGGAAACTTAACCGAATCACATATGAAACGAACATTTCATCTTTTCAATTTTACTAATATACTCCACGTGTAGTACGGTCGAAGTTATTATATGTGCTATTTTAAAAATAGGTGTTACATGTATGTACGTTGTAATGATACGTATAATACGCTCGTCGATTTAATGTTGGAATGTGATATGAAGAGATCTTTATATTGAAATATTTTAATGCACATGTTACTAACACGAAATGATATATCAAATACTACTCCTCAATTCAGATTTCTACCTTCTTCCGGCATATCAGCAACCAACCGAATGTTTTCTTCTTCCTCTATCTTCGATCTCGTTTCCTCCCTGGAATTCTTCAATCTTTCTTTGCTATTCCTGGTCACTTGCTACTCATCATGTCAAAATTAGTCGAATGTCTACTATCTCTCACGTTCGGTTTATTTAGATAGAAAAATTTGTTCAACATTCACGGGTTAAAAAGGAGAGAATATAAATATAATTTCCAGAGATCGACTATTATACAATTCGTTCGTAAACAGAACAAATCATCTTTTCTCGATCGATCCTTTTTCGTATATTAATTATCCAGTACTTATAATACAATTCGGCGGTTAATTTGGTGTCAAATGCTTCAAATATTTCTTCCTGACACACGTGCAAGTTTGATGGCAATTGTAACGACGAGAAATCGACGCAACAGTTACTCAACAAAAGTACATTTCTACAACCGATACGTTTTCACGACTACGAAGATTGCAACTGGTGGCCGAATTATAAGCTAAGTTTAACGCAAAGCTTTTCTATAATCCGTTCGGAATAACTCGTAAATCCATTCAGAATAAATCGCAAACTCTTTCTTCTTAAAGCACATTTACATACGCATGTGTACGCGCATATATCACTGATCTACTAGCAAATTTCTCTACACCTTTCTACGTTACGTTTTAACCGACGACTATTTCTTTTATCGTAAACGTAAAAGATAAATATTTATGTCGAATCGTTAACATAGCATCTCCCGCACATTGTTTTTTAATTCTGGTGCCTATTTGTTTGCTAAGAGCAGAAATTAGAAAACGAATGCAATATTGTTTTAAAATATATTTCATTTTACAATCTTAAAAGAAATTTGATACATGTCCACTTAAATGTCTATAGTGCTTGATAGAATATGCTCCTTGTACAACGTTGTGTATGAATATAAGAATTCTAACGCTTACATACGTTATAAAAATTCCATTTCACGCTCGATTCCGACAAATTTTAATTGCTCCGTTGGTCCATATCTGCAAAAAAAAAATTCGCAACGCTAACGTGTAGAAGATATGTTAAGACACGCATTGAACCAACGTTTCATATCGTACCTGTAATCGAAAAACAATTCTTCACCAGGTTGAATGGCTCTCTTTGCAAAAATACCTATCCTGTGATCACCATTTACCATCATCACTTTCGCATAACAATTTGGATTGATCGAGTGATTGGCAAATCTTATTTTATTACCCTTTCGTGTAGCGTCTACGACAAAGTCTAGGCATTTCAAGAAATTAAATGTTACTGTAGAAGTTGGTATGCGTGAAACGTTTCAACATCATTTTATTCTTTCCCTTACCATTGTTGAGATTGAAAAGAAAACTGCACATATATTTATCGTATACTTTGCCTCTTCTATCAGCTTCATCTTGACTTATAATTTCACCACAGTACTCAGAGATAAATTCATTCTTTGCTGCGGATTCCTTAAGGAATATTCCCCATCCAGCTACATCTGATGGTGCCATCAGAAGATGTTTGTCTGAAAATCGATTTTCCTTTTTTACTTATTTCTTAACTTAACTTATTTCGATAACTTTGTTAACTTAAATTATTTTTTCTTTTCTCTTTTCTCTTGGATAAATATGAAATATTACGTACGGAGACCACGCTGAACGCTGACATTCTTACAAGATATTTTAGTAATATGAAATTGATCTGCACCACAAGTTTGACAAAGGTCTGGGTCGCATTCCCTTACAGCAAGATAACAAGGGCATTGCTTCGTGTTACACTGTGCTTTGCATCTACATCCTGGAAATCGATTCTGACATTCGCTGCTACATTGACAAAATTTCTCACAGAAATTCTGAGCTTGTATGCATGGACACGAATTATCACACTGTCGACCTGGGTGATCGCACGGCGCGAAATTGTGAACATGATTAGCACCTTTGCAGAACAGAAAAAGAAAGAAATTACTGGGTGTATGCTCTGAGTAAAGTAAATGTAATATAATATGTTAATTGTTTCTTCTACACAGCTGTTGTATTACCAGAATCCTTCTTCAATTGTATTTTTCTACAGTGCATCGACCAAAGTCGATGTTTTTTCTTTTTCTTTCGTGGCGGAGTAAAATCTTTCAAGTTTTCGATCGCAGGAATGTCTGAAGCTTCCTTTTGTGCAAATTGATACACTTGTTGACAAGTTTTCGTCAACATGATTTGTGCCAGGGCACATGGATTGCCAGGAAAGGCTTTGTGAAGAGCACGGAATAAACTTTGCTCCGAGCCAGTCCATGAAAGTTCGCTCTCTATTTTGACTCGTTTGTCTAAACCCAAAAGGGTAAACGGTGCTTGATTCTCTGGTTGTGCTTGATCTTCCATCGATCCTTCGGACTTGGCCTCTTTGTTCACATTTTGTTTAAAATCTAATGTGAAAGTCGACTATTATTAATAAAAGAAAGAGAGAAAGAAAAGATAGGAGGATTGATGATAGTGTTTACCTTGACAACTACCCCCTTGGCTATACTTATTGCTATCGTTACTGTCTTCGCTACTCGCTTCGTTCCCGGAATCTACGCTCGCTTGTTTTCGTACTTTTCTAGGGCCTCCGCGTTTTTCGTCGCTTTCCTCGTCTTTCGCATCAGCCGCTTGAGCCGCGAGCTTTTCCTTCATCCCCTCCTGTAAAAGAAAACTATTTGCACGTTACCACGCGCGCTCATTTTGCTACACGATCTGTTCGATAAATGGTTTCGTTTTTACCAAATGCATATAACATTCTGATCCACACGGTTCGGAAAACGGTTTCAGATCAGGTCCTTTTCGTTTTTGTAAATTTGGTCCAGGATGACAGACTTGAAGACCTATAAACCGGAATATAAGTTTTATTAATAAAAAAGTATACTAACAATAAGATAGGAGATACAGCGTAAAAGTAAGGGAATAGTAGAGAAAATTATGAACGACGGTCGTGGATGATTTTGAAAAGGAAAAGAAACAAGATGTGTACTCATTAAAGTACGATCGCGACTGTATGCATTGTTCTTTACCTTGTGGCGACATTCCTCTGGCTGCCACGATAAATCAGGTATCTTAAATTATTACAATTAACAGATGCTCAGTTTACAACGACGATCCAGCGTCTACAGCTATTAAGCGCTGTATCTTGGTATAGTTTTTGTAAACGTATTCTACTCGAAAGGATGCACATCTAACTAATGTGGTACTTACGGTGAAGAAAACAATCATATTTGAAACATCTTCTGCAAAAAAGGGTATGAAAGGAATGCATCGTTTGCTCTCGAGGTACGCTTTTAGCATTTACTCCATCAATATTTGGCGTACACTCTGGTGGCAGAACATTTGGATCTAATCTTTCCGTGAGCTCTATGTACTTTTCCTTCAATTCCTCTGGTCTTCCTTTGTCAGGGAACATACTGGATATTGCCTAAAAAAAGAATCTATGCATAAGTAACGAATTCTACCAGTTCAGGTCACACTAAACGTCTAGCCATTGTACTTGCATTGAATATATGCATGGAAGGAAATGGATTTCCATCCGATTTAACATCTTCCAGTGACTTTTCAGTTTTAATCTCTGCTTTCATACTATTGTCCTTTTTCTCTTTATCGTCCTCTTTCTCCTTTGTTTTCTTTGTTTGTTCTCTTTCTTTGTCTTCCTTTTCATATTGCACTAAAGCATTTACTAGATCCACAAATATAGAATCATCCATGAAACCGGATTCTCTGTCACCATGAACCTACGATAATTTAATATAAGCATAATTTTTAATAAATTAATGCACTGTAATGTAACTATGTAAATGTGTTCTACCACGCACCTTTCCATCGTAATTCTTTATTAGTTCTTCAATAAATGTACCATCTTGGTCTAAAATTTCATCTCCCATGTATGGTATATTATGTAATACTGTTTCATCTTCAACCATAAAGTTTTGCTGTATAGGTGCCCAAGTATACATGGTGGGTATAGGAGTAACTGCATTAATAATTTTGACAGGACACATTTGTATATCTCCATCTGAACTAGTAACCTCTGCCTTTTTCATGCAGGAGACATGAGCTGGAATGTCTTGCATAGCTAGCCACATTGCCTTTCCATCTGCCCATCGCTTTTGTTCAACTATTAGAAGTTCTAATCATGCAAATTGAATATGAACATGTATATGCAGATGCGTATATATAATACAGAAACAGTATGTTTTATCTTTGAATAACGACCGACTCACCAGACATAACCTTACGATTTTGATTCCAAGCTATCTTCACTTCATCTGCCCGTTTGTAGCGCTTCATTTGACGTAAACGCATGTATTCGGACTTTACACGTTTCCTCCATTCTGCAGATACTTTTGCTTTCGACATTTTACCAAGAAACGTTTATCTTTACCCTTCGCGTAGAATGATTACCTCAGGCGCATCTTTGCATTCCGCATCCGCATATGCTTAGTGACGCTTGCCAAAGCGCCCCCACAGTGCTAAAGTTTCATATTTGGATGAAGTATTTCGTTTGAAAACTTTAGCTAAAACTGCTAATATTGCTGAAGCTGTATACATACACCGTGTTACTTGTTGTATAGACTATTCAACGATTTTAGCAATTTCAGTTGATTTCGGATTCCAGCCTAAATGTGATACGTATGTACAGTTACATTATTGTGAAATAAACATAGTTACAGTATCATTTAATATGTTCAGAATAGCACAGGATATTAATATTCGAAAAAATTAGAGCCCTGCTACTATTTTTCTGCCACCTTTAACGTTCCCATACATACACATATAAAGCATCCAGTTTAGAAAGCGAACGTAGTCCACATTATGTTAGGAACTGAAATTGAATTTTATCAATATCGTTCAATTCTGTAAATATATTTGTTCAAATTGCGCGCGCTGATAATTTCGTCGGTGGCAGCCATATTTGTTCAAATTGCGCGCGCTGGTCATTCCGCAGATGGCGGCTGTCGAAGTTAGACGTGTATATACTTCATCGTGTTAAACGTGTTTCATCTTGTTCCTACCGGTTTTTGGTCATTAAAAAAGGTACATGCTCTTAATTTCAATATACTATTAGGCATTTTATAGAAAAGGTGTCCTATTGTCGATTATCTGAACGATTAATGCTCGGTTGAAAACTTTCTACTTCTTGTCTTTGAATCGTATGTATGCGCAAATAGCCGACAATGTCCGTAATTCTGTTTGTTGAATATAGTTTTGCAGGCTAGAATACAACTTAAACAACGTATAATTTTACATGCAATAACATGTTAAAGCACAAATTAAATAATTATTCATATTTTGTTTTGTGTAGCCGGCATTTTTACGATAACCGTAGCTTTTCGCTTTGAGAATTTCTCATGCGCATTTTGCTGCTGCGCTTTCTGCTTCTGCGCATGCGAGAAGCGCGCATAATTAGTGACACCGTAGTTTCATTTGGGGATTAGCTATCTTTAATATTCTTTCGATTCTCGAAGCTGCGTGCGCGATCCAGTTCGAACGGAATGACGCCGGTGTGCAGAACTCATCGCAGAAGTAACTTTCTTCTCCGATATTACTGTAAAATTGATTCGAATTTCGTATGTTTTACGGTTTCTGTTCAAAGTGAATAGATCTTTCTATTGAAAACTCATTTCGTACTTTGGAAAACTTTAACCTCTTTTCACAACTGTATCTTTGTTCTTCACTTGGCGTTAATTGATGTATTTATATCTTGTTTCGAGTTAAAGTATAGTTTATTACAATATATTTGCATTTATTGAAATATTTTTATTTGAAATTTGTCATTCTGTTCTGTTACAGGTTTCTGTAAACAGCGCGAACACGCGGTGTTTACTGTTCCCCCACTATTTGCGCTTTCTTCCATTCTTGTTTGGACTGCGTGCAATGCAGTCGTAGAGTTTGTACTTATATTTGTAACGTAACAGGGAAAGTTTGTTTTGAGTTTGCAGAGCACAGTTGCTCGTGGGGTATAGTGTTCGTTCATTCTTTCAGACTTTAGATTTTAGATAGACGCGATATTAGAGTCAGTGTTTTGCACGTACATACATATTCAGAATGATTTCCAGAGCACCGCGAGGCTCTGATCCGCGAGTAAAGTCAGTGTTGTTCTCCGGTTCTTACTTTCGGGCGCGTCGATAGTCTTTTATTTCTCTCTTTTTTTTTTGGAGGGGATCTCGACATATCGGTAATTAGAGTCAGTGAAAACGAGTTCCTGTGTTCGTGAGATCGGGCGTCGGAATGTGACGAATAATGTAAGTATTATCTTGTTGGATTTTAGGTTCAGAATTTGAAATTGAAATATTTAAGGAATAATTTTGTAATATTTTATATTTGTTTCGTTTCAGATCCAGCAGGCACCCCCTGGATAATTCGTCGAGCTGTCTTCATTCCGTGGGTGTTAAGGTAAGTGCATGTTTAGAGTTCCTCTAGTCACTTAGCCATGTCGTAGGACGCAAAGGTTCGAAGCGACATGGCTGGCTGGTTGTATTTTATTATTGGATATTTATTGATTGAATTAACGTTATCGACTATAAGCTATAGCAACCAATTTTTAGCTTTTCCCCGTAGATAATTTTAAGATAAAACCATTGTTGTTATATGTTTACACAGCGATTAGAAGTGAATCGTTTTGCAAATGTGTTTCAACAGGATGCACGTAAAATAGAATTTCTGCTGAAACGGAAGGGAAGGCAGATGAAATATCGAATAGATTGAAAGCCAATTTGATCATAATATAGTATGTATTTGCCGTGGAAAGTATTCGACTTGTGTATACTCTTCAGCGAACATGTAGTTGATTAAACTAATAGTCAGTGATGAATAGAGGTCGCTGAAATCAGTCGAATTTGTAGATCGGTAAGGCAGTCAGACATGAATTGGGACTTGGGACACGACAGTTCATAACTACTCGTACAAGTGTTTACATAGAAGTCTTAGGTATTTTGTTTGTGATAATACTAACATATATCTACATTTCGCTCGTATATATTTGATGTATGTACCGTCGTTCTGGACAGTAGCAACAACAAATTTAAAAAAAAAAAAAAATAGGTACAAACTCGCATATTGACAATGGAATTCCTTCTGGTCGACGACAAAGCTTGAGAGAGGAAAACTGGCTTAAAACTGGTCCCGGATTGTCAGACTATCTATGTTATCTGAAACGCAAACAACATTGATT
Source organism: Calliopsis andreniformis (assembly GCF_051401765.1). NCBI lineage: Eukaryota > Metazoa > Arthropoda > Insecta > Hymenoptera > Andrenidae > Calliopsis > Calliopsis andreniformis. The sequence goes on along the minus strand of NC_135068.1, from coordinate 13,596,724 downwards.
AAAACACTACAGAAAAACACAATATTAAACAAATCCTTGCATTTCTACTCTGACATAATGCGAAAATTTAACGTTATCTACAGCTGAGCGTTCATTTCTTTTGGCTTTCGTTAGTTATGTTTGAAATTCGCAAGGAAATAGTCTGATAGCAGGCGAGCCAACGATATGCATCGATACTCGTGCGTAATGATGAATCAGGTAGATTCACATACCTACTGTTGGTGGTTCCCTAGCAGGAAGTAATTCGCTCTTCGCATCGATTGTCGCGACGCGCTTACGGGAGAATTTTCTTAGAAACACGAGATCCGCAATGTGACTCATAGTTTCTCTAACGAGATTCAAGGTGATCGATCCGCCCATCAAGCGCACTCTTTTATAGATTTGTGAAAAACGAAAAAAGAAAAGAAGGGACAAGGGAAAAATAATTATCGTAGGAAAAGCGAAAAGTAGTAACTAAACTTGTATAGTTTAAGAAACATTTGATCAATAGTTGACTTGTTTGTTAGTCGCGGGGTACTATCTCCTCGGTAATTTATGTAGTAAAAAATGTATATACGGACTTACGTTGGGTAGGTACCGTTGTGTGTAAATGAAATGTGAGTCATCCCGTTAAAGATTAAAGGAAAGAGGGATCGAGATGAACGTTGAACGTTGAACGTTGAACATTCCCGGGCACCCCTATGAGTCATCGGCGCGACGCGGCGTAACGCGACGTGCCACCGGGTCGTCATCCCCCGTTACCTACCTGCCACCACCTGTTGCGCTCTACTTTCTAATCCGCCGTACGTTCGATTCACGGACATTCAACTTACGCTTCTCTTGCACTTACCTTCTTTTTGTTTTCTACTGTCTCTTTCTTACACCTCTTATCTATATACACACAATCTTTGATCACTTTCTACTTAATTTTGCTTCGATCGATTCAACTTGCTTTTACGTTATTCGAGCACCTAACGATTTGTAGCACGGGTATATTAGTACGTATGTATTCAGTTACGTATTGTAGCAAGCATTGCAGGCGATGGAACTGTGGTTGTGTGTTTCAAACTTCCAAATTCCAAAAAAGTTTCATTTAGACTCGGTGAATATACTTCCGACAATCCGATATCTCATGATGAGTCATGAGTCAAATTCGAACCGGAGATAAATGTTGGCGTCCCATTCAGGTGTATCTAATTACTTTGTAGTTATTTCACCAACCGTGTTGGGTTTGCACTCTCTTAACACTTTCTACGATTTAGGGTCTTTCCCGAAGAAAGTAAAACGTCTTGAAACGTAATTAAGTTAACTTTGCCGTCACAACCATCATGAGATAGCAATACAACCAAATGTTTCCTTTTCGATTAAAGTCACGGGAGAGTTCAACACAATGAATCTAGCATCTCAAGTCAGGAACGTCGCAAATGATTATTAGCTGCAGGTATGCTTGTGTATTTAATACATGCACACGTAGAAATAGGTGACTGATGAGTATATATCAATTGAATAAACAATCTTGTAGAAGAGACTTTGCGTGGTGTGAAAGCAGGTATTTAAACGGTGTCTGATTACTGCCTTCGAATATCGCGCTTGAATTGTACGAAATGGAGACATTGTGCGATCTTGACACAATAGATTATTTTAACAATTAAGCTTACTATTATGTTTAGCATAATAGTAAGCATTCTAGCAATGACTATTGACACCACCACGTGTTAATTTTTGCTCCTTTTCTTTCGGTGTTTTCTGCCTTCTCTGTTTTTTTTTTTGGTTGAAAGGTACTTACATACGTGCAAATGCCTTACATGCGACGTCGTGCCTTGCGACGTATCAACAACTACGTCATCGTTCTGACTCATGCCATGCATCGTCACACACCGGTTTGATACGCATAACAGAGCATAGATTATATGCGTGCACATGTAACACATGTAGGTGGGTATATCCACCGATTACGACGAATATGCAATGATGAATGTAAGTAGGTAGATATGCGAATTCGACTATGGAGAAACGTCGAATACGCATTTTTTTCGTGTTACGAAACCGGACAAAAGAAGGATATCGTGCTAGCAAATTTGGTCAGACGAAAGTATATTACCTATATCTACATATCTACATACATATGTAGATACATGTCAGGCGTGTATCCCAACTGCAGATTTGATCGTTCTGTGGGCGAACTGGTATTCATCCAGCAAGTTTACCATTTCGAGATTCTATACAAAAAGGTTTCCCATACGAAGCCTCTAAATCTCTGAAATTTTTCTAGCTGATCTTTAACGAGCTCGCTGGTTCTTGATACTCTTGGTTTTCTTCTGAGCATATAAATAAAAGATTGATCGAAACTATTCGATACAATCTCGATATCTTCTCGATCATTCGTTCTAAAGTTGGAGAAGACCAAGTTGACACGCTTTGGCACGTTGTTCATATAGGCCGAGATTTAGCGCCAGCGCCTCTGAGAAAACGGTCAGTTGAGCTGCCAAAGGGATCGTATTCTGCGAACTCTATAAATCGATTCATACGCACCGCATTCGTGTCTATTGCTAGTGACCGCTGATTGACGACCCATCCTAACACGAGTTCTGCGAACGTGTAGATATCACCGCGTCGATTCTTCGCTACACACAGTTAAATCAAATCCGAATCGAATGCTTATTTGATCTCGTTGTTCAACAATATCGAGAGAAGGAATTCGATCAAATATCTATTACCTATTCATTACATCGCATTAAAAATCTAACACCTATTATACCTACATCTCTTATATACAATATGTATAATAGCTTTCATAAATTCCTGTTCACCGTCGAATCAATACACACACGCGCGCGCGCGCGTATTGATACGTACTTTTTCAGTAACTAAGTTGTAGTAGTAAAAAAATCTTTTGACAAGATGCACCCATCAACTGGTTAGGCAGAATCATTTTAAAGCTCTATAATCTTGCAATGCAATGCTTTCGAATGATAGATTTTCATCAAGCAGTAAAACGAAGGTCCCTACTGTCTGTTTACATCGTGTAGCGTAACCGTGTAGCAAGCCTTATTCACCGGTTTATTTTTAAGCGTACTCCCCTCTGTGTCAGCCCAAATTACGTAAGGAACACATTTGAAGGGTGAAACGCCATACAGTTGGGTGCCTTTTCGCGTATTCCAAATATAGTCGTGAGAAAATCGAGTACATAAATCAGTCTCCCTCTTGAGTGGGTAAACAGACGCACAACAAAGCGCATGAATGATCGTACGAATAAATTGACGAAGATTTCTTAACGAATGTGTGGAGCTGGGGTTAGATATCCAGACGAACATGAACGAATTGAGAACGCAAACAACTATTGCTTGTACGCTAAGTGAGAAGAAACTGAAGTGACTGTATTACATGTAATCTAATTCGCGAAGAATGTACTGATTTGTCAGAAAGTGATGAATAGTGAATTGCCGCAGCCAAAGCATCCTTATATTGACATCGTATTGACGTTGATGCAAGGTGCTATACGGTTTTCATAGATTCATCCTTTATTAGAGAAACACGTATACCGCATTCTCTCTGTAAGAAGGCAAACTAACCTTCGGATTATGCATAGCCGTGGTAAACAGAAATCACGTTTACACGAGCTGTAGATTCGAAACTGTGACCCTGGCTCACTGACCCTTTTAAACCGTGGAACCTTCGCTTCTTCACTGTCTGTACTCCCGTCCTCTTCCCTCCCCTCTCTTTTTAACTCTCCGTTGTTGTTCAACTCACCACACTTCACCTCACCTTACCATACCACACCACACCACACCACACCACACCACAGCTCGCCTCACCCCACCCCACCTCACCCCACCTCACCCCACCTCACCCCACCTCACCCCACCTCACCCCACCTCACCCCACCTCACCTCACCCCACCCCACCTCACCTCACCTCACCTCACCTCACCTCACCTCACCTCACCTCACCTCACCTCACCCCCCCTCACCTCACCTCACCTCACCTCACCTCACCTCACCTCACCTCACCTCACCTCACCTCACCTCACCTCACCTCACCTCACCACACCACACCTCGCCCCGCCACGCCTCGCCTCACCTCACCTCACCTCACCTCGCCCCCCCTCACCACACCTCACCTCACCTCACCTCACCTCACCTCACCTCACCTCACCTCACCTCACCTCACCTCACCTCACCTCACCTCACCTCACCTCACCTCACCTCACTTCACCTCACCTCACTTCACCTCAACTCACCTCACCACACCTCACCACACCTCACCTTACCTTACCTTGCCTAGCCACGCCTCATTTTGCATCGCTTCGTCTCGTTTCCTCTCATCTTTTCTTGCCTCATCTTGCCATACAAATACTTGGATGTTGCAATCATGATGCCACATGTTTACCAATGCTTGTAGGATCCTTCGTTGCTTTCTTCTGCTCTTTGCTTTCACTAGATATATAACATTTTTCGAAGTAGAGATCCGCGATAATTATCTATCCATTGCGGGTATATTTTAGATACACCGTTGTAAAAAAAGGAAAAAAATAAATATGTAGTGAATGTAAGCGATAGAAATTGTATAGAAAAGAGGAAAAGAGAAGCAAAATGAAGGAAAAAACGAAGAAGCGAAAGCAGTGAGGGAGCGCAACGAGTGGGCGATCGGATAAACGGAAGGAAACCCTTCGGCAGGGCTTAGGAAATTCGGCACCACGCCAATTTTCCAAATCCGGCACGATGACTAACAGCTCGAGAAGAGAGGAGAGCCAATCCGGTGTTTGCTCAATTTTAGCATCACCAATCGGCTGCTGCCTGAATCGAGAATCGCCACCCCAACTGTCAGCGCAACGTCTATCCTCCTCCCCTCTATATCTTTTCTTTCTACTAAGCTCTCTCGTTTTCTTCCTTTCTGATCATCCGCCAGGCGAGGCCAACTCCATCGTCCATGTAATCGATGGAACATTGCGCTCGCTTACAACTGCCAGGGAATTCCACTGATCGCCTAACAGTACACAATTACTCAAGGCAATCAAGATGTTGCGTAATATCGAATAATTTGTACTCCATTTAAAAAAATTGATATAAATTAGGATGATATATTTCGACGATACATGCGGTAAATGAAGAAAAATCAATATTGTACAATAAGAGAAGAAAAAGACATCGCTACCGACGCGCAACGACACGAGCAACGCGACTCATCAAACGCGTACATATCTCTTTGTCCATATAATATGTATAATATACATACACATATGTAGCCATGCATCTGTGCAATATAGAGAAGCGACGACGCGACGCGATGCAATCGACGCGGTAACGTTCGGAGGAACATTCGCGATTTAATCGGTATTATTTCATGCCTATTTTCATGATCTTGGGCGAGGTTTGTAACGACATCGGTACTACCGATCGCTCAGTTAGCCTTTCTTCCAAAGAATCGCAAATAACTATGAACCGTATACTAACCAGTCGATTCTCTTTTTTATCATCAATTCTCTTCCCTTCTGCTCATGGATTTTTTTTTATTTTTTTCCAATTAATAGATCAAAATTTTACAAATTTCTGCAAATTTTGTACAACTCTATGTATTATTGATTTCAACTTCAGTTGGTTTCAATTTCAGTTTCAGCTTGTACAAATGCAGTACTGCTTTCTCTCTTGCTCTATCTCAATTTTCTTTTACTTCCCGCTTTCATGGGTCTACAATAATAATTAATTAGGAATTAAAGATTTGATCATGTGGAAAATCAATAAACTAACAGTGTAAGAGACCGTTGCATCGCTCGCGTCTTGGAATCGTTGTTGTCCTTGGCACATTTCTTTTAAGGACTGATCAGCTAAGGTTACCGTGCTAGAAAATATCGCTCTTCCACGAATCCTACAAGCGCAATCTCTTATTGTGTAGCTTATTGTTCCAGCTATTTAACTCTACTATGAATACCTGATCGTTAGATGTTTAAAAATCCCTTTTCGAAAAGAGTTAAAGGAAGAAGGGGGAGAAGAGGTGATAAATAAAGAGGAGAGTGCGTATGATGTCGTCGTGTCGTGTACACTGTACAGGCTTGCTGAATTTACAAGGCTATGAGGGCTAAAGTGGGGTGCAGAGACGTGCAGGGTGTGTAGACGTGGCGCCGGGCGTCCCGACGCGCGACGCCCAGACTCGTAGGGGCCGCACGCAGGTTGACCGTGAAATTGAAGCCATGCCATTATTGCCATTCCTCTCACCTTCCTCCAACTACTCTCTTCTTTTATCACTCTTCTTCAACCGTCATATTTGTATTGTCCACTTCTCCTTCCGACCCCTAAAATAACTCGAGTTTTTCAAGAAGCAGATTCAGAGTATTCCCTTGTCCGTAGATTCGATTAATTCAATTAACGTCAAGAATGATATAAAAAAAAAAGCAACTTATTCCATAGTTGTAGTGTGTTATAGGAAAGATTTACAATAAAATTACTGAAAATATGTAGACAATAGTTTGCGGTAGATACGCAAGTATTCTCACTAGAGCAACTTAAAAGCATCCACATCCGTTTCGAAACAAAGGGGCAAAGTTCCGTGACACGACGGGGGGATTCTCAGAATCCTGGGGTCACAGCTCGATTTCCGTTTGTATCCTCCCCTTAGGACACAAACGGGGAGCCTGAAAGATCGATAAATTTAAGGGGTTCCGTGTGGGGGTTCTCCTTGAATTCATGACCAAGAATTGCATATAGAATGAAATATTCTTAATCTCTCTATGGAAGTATAGGTGCTTAGATTAACGATAAGTATGAATATTATAGATGCATAGTAACACTTTTATTTCCACTTACCCTTAATGATGAAAAATACCTCCATATGTAAGTAGGCATATTTTAACCGGATGGTCATCTAATTGATTTAGCAATGCAATAGTCTAGAATCTTAAAATACCTCTGTAACCTCTCATTACTTGTTAATTATATTTTGTATGCTCGGTCACGTATTACCAATCTCTATCGATTGCGTGAGAAATCGTGATGGTCAATAACGGTATAAGTAACGAGAAAAGATTGTCTAAATCTTTACCTACAGAATCATAAATTCCATGAGGATATCACCACCGTTTCGATGTCGCTTTATTTTCGTCGTTCCAAAAACAAGCATCGCTTCGTGGAAAGAGAACCGGTCGTTTCGAAATCTACACACAGTGTAGCGTGCGACCAGATAAAGAAACTGGTCCAGCGAATGTAGAGTGAAGCCGGTGGTACTTGGCCCTATTCCAACTTTCGCGAAACTCATGGATTTATTGCGAGAAAATTGAGGCTGCTCGATGGCTGTACTTACGCACGGGAGAACTTAAATCCACCCTCGAAGTTTCCTCTTTTCCCACCTCATTGTTTTTCATATTGACGCCACGACACATTTCTCTAATGTAACCAATTGCAAGTAAGCTATAAGGGCATCGTAACAACAACTATTTAAATTTAGATATTTACAATGAAATAGTCGTTAGGTATTGCAAGTCTCGAAAGAACCTTATTGCCATCGCTACTTACTTAGATAGAAGAACATATGTATACATATAGAACCACCTTGTGTCATTCTACCTTTTCTTTTCCTTCTATTCTAGTACCGACCTTTTTCTTTTTATATTTCCTTATTCTCTTCTTCTCCTTCCTTTATTTTTTCTTATAATCTCAATTTCCTTTCCACCTTTTTCTTTTTTCTCTAGTCTTTTATCTCTCTTTCTTCGTTCTCATCCGGTGCAGAAGTAATGCTTTGACTTCGACAAACTAAGATAAGAGTGCCAATTACTATTTGCATTCAAATATCATCGTTTGTACTAATCAATCAATCTTGCCCAATCTTTATCCTCAGACGTTACCTATGAAATACTACTGAAATAATATATACTTGCAAGAGTATATACGTAAACACGTGTACACACGTCGTGTCAATTGAGAATTACCCGGTGTATTTTCTATACCCAGTCCCCCTGCGGCTGCTTCGATTTCGGGCATTGTGCGCTGCATTCGACCTATCAGCTATCACCGCCACGTGCTTTGCTCACTCTCGCTCACCCCCTTCCTCTCCTCCGTTACTCCACTATCTTATCCCCGCCACTATATATATACCTCCCTCTGTTCAACCGTAACCAACACCACTGCTATCTTTGCCCCCACTCTCACGATTCTCTTATCTTTTCCCGAGATTAACTCGCTGCGCAGTTTGCACATCGGTGCACGTATGCAGCCAAGTGCGTGTGCACACGGACTCGTGCGATGCACCATAAGAACAAAGAACGAGGCTCGATTGCATCGGTAGGAAATTGCAGTGAGCTGCAATTGTTACTTTGTCATCTCTTTGTCTCTTTTTACGTTTCCATATTTGAAAACAACATCGAAAGCGTTTTCAACTGCCGTTAGAATGAGGAAGTGGTTCGTAAAAGATATTCGTTGGTTTTCATTTTTATCTTACATTCCTGACAAGCCCCAAAATCTTGTATTCAGCGACAGAGTCTGGCTGAACGACCTTGCGCAGTTTCATGAACGAAATTTTCTCACAACTCGATACGCGTAAGAATCCATCCAAGCTCTTTATATGGTAAATTAGTAACTAAACAGTTTGATACATTAACAGTTTTACTTTCATTCATTTGTTCTATGTATATGTTGAGACAGTATATGCTTGTATATACACAAGTAGTTATGATACATAGATACATATACGGCATAATCATGGATAATAGGTATATCTAACTTGGATATTGAAAAAGTGAAGCGTGCATTTCGCTTGTTTCTTTGTTCTGTAAATAATAGGTGTATCAAAGTACGGCCTTCGAGCCATTCTCTTATCGCGAGTTCACTGCTAGCTTCGTGTAATCTGGATCTTTGTCAACGACACCAACGAAACATACGAAATCTCTGTTTACTCGACGCGCACACGCGATTCCTTATCTAACGTAAGCTTTAACTTTCTTTGGGACCAGGAAAAGAGAACATAATGTGTAAAAGAGAATGGAAGGTGCAGCAATAAAGACAACATAATGGATTTCCCTTTCAGTAGCCAGAAAATAAGTTTATTTTCCAAGGAAATCGTTGCGGAAACTATTACTTTACCAAAGGAAAAATAAATCAAAGTAATCTATTGATTTGCCACCGAAATATGCAATTGGAAAAAATTTGTGTAATCAGTCTGTGAATTAATATCGAGAAAAGAAGCTTAAAGAAACCGGACAAATGTTTATTTATTATCCGAGTATGAACGTTTAAAGTTGGTGTTTGTGAAGGAAATACAATTCCTCTCGTTGCGAATGTACTAACGTGAAACGAATTAACCACCTCCCATTTACGCGAAGACGCTGTTTGAAAGGAATGCGTCTGAACGAAGGCCGTCTAAATTAGCATAAGAAAATTGGAAGCCCACTTTCCTTTTGCATACATACAATATTTCGGGTACACTAAATAGCGACCAAAATATGAGCGGACGAGCTGCACGTATTTGCATTTAAATGTTTCTCTTGAAACTCTACACGTATTAATGTCGTATTAATTAAAAAAAAAAGCTTAGAGTAATTTCGATTAACAGAATGAATTAATAAGTCCAAAAGATTCCGTTGGATACCTAGGTGATTTTTATGAATCAGTCTACTCGTTCTCGCACACGTGGAACGTTTTGTAAATTTTAAACTTGGGTATGTTCCTATAACGAAGAACACCCGCGTGCGTACCATGCGTACATTCGCATTAACCACTACCGAGTCATCTACATCGCAAAATACTATCGCTCGGTTGGCCTACTTATCTCCCGTTCCGTCGCGTCGCGTCGCGTCTCGTCTCGTCTCGTCTGGTCTCGTTTAAATAACGCAACGAACATCCAGATGACATATAAACATCGCAACTTCCCACGTACCCATCTAATAAATGTTTGAACTTTGTGAGAATCTCAATGCAACTACACATGAATTTAGAATCGCCTCGCATTTTCATCCATGTTAGAAGAGTCTGTTGTATCAAGTAAGGAAATTTCGGCTGTAGGTATTATGAATCGATGCACCAGTATATATTGTCAAAATTATACGGCCCATGAAGTACCTATAATATTCCTTATACCTACAACTACATACCTGTAACGATATACCTGTTTCTCGATAAACAGTATCTCATTCACGCAACGTTTGTCATATATTCGACTGTATCTTTCCCGTTTTTTTCGCAAAACCTTAGAGTTTTGAACGACTTTGTTTCGTGCGCTCAACGTCCTCGACGCTTAAAAATAACTCGACGATTTAATGTAAACGTTACGGTGATAAAACGCACATGCGAATTTGCAGCGACTTGTGTTTAACGAATAATGGAGTCCGCCCCTTAACTAAATGACCGTAAAACGGTGATTGAAACTAATAGTTTTAACACTCGAAATAAGAACTCAAGATAGTTTGGAGAAATCTTGATTTCAGAAAGAAATAAAGATAAGAAGAAAAAAGACAAACAGCTGATTCGAACGATCGACCGAATCGTCTTTGGATTACTTGTACAAATTTATGATCTTCGTTGCAACGATCTTAACTCGTACGAACAACTTTTCCAATTGAGCCAATTAATCAATTGCGATAATTAATGCTACGCGTGATGGTATAGTACAGTTCGAACTGTAATTTTATTTTTTTCTTCGTACGTTAACATTCCTGCATAGATTTTGATTTTAATATTCAATAATTAAAATAATAAAAGGGTCGATTAAGAAAACAATCGTTTTACGTTTAATATAGTGAAATTTTATTATCATATTTCATTCAAAAATAAAATTATTCGTAAAAAAAATTCTTTCCGCTTTCGTCGATAGACAATATATATACGTAAATATTTATAATCTTACATTGTATAATAGCAATATTTACTTTTGTGTAGGCTTCATATCTCTCTCTCTCTCTCTCTCTCTCTCTCTCTCGCTCTCGCTCTCGCTCTCGCTCTCGCTCTCGCTCTCGTAATATAAATATGTATGCATCATATATATATATATATACATATATAAAACATACATCTCACATGTGTATATTCTAGTGGGGTTTTCGCTTATTGACTAAATCACATTGTGGTTTCCTTTACTTTCATATACATTGTGCTAGTAGTCTTTCTCGCTCGTTTCTTCTATTAAAAATTAGCTTAAATCGTTAGGAATTTGTTATTTTTTATACTTAAAAAGATAAGTAGACAAAAAATAGTTTGCTTAAAATAACGTCCCAGATTTTCCTTGTGAAAAGAGCAAGCGAGAAAGAGATGAAAAGGAGGAAAATGCACAGACAAGAAGTCCTTAGAAATTGCCATTGATGTAGTTAATCATTTTGTGGGGAAGGCACACCGTATGCAATGGCTAATTTGTTAAACAATGATTCTTTCAACTTTCATTTTCTAATGACTCCAATATTTTTTTAAACCTTTCTGTACCACTGATTCCATGAAATTATCTACGTTTTAATGAAGAATTTAAAGGAGAAGGTAAAATTAATGGAACAATCGCCTAGATACCGCGTATATTTTGAGAAAATTTTACAGCACCGTGTTAACGTTTGTTAACGATTAGCATTCTTCGATTCGTAGATACGCACCAAGAACTCTAATTATACGTACATATAAAGCGCTTTGTTTCTTTTACCTTTTACCGTTCCTATATATCATGAATGTACTCGTCCTTTCGGAATCAAATCTTAATGTATCAATCGTTACTCTACGATTCGACCTGTCTTGAAAAGATGTCGACCGAGTAACACGTTCATTTGAGAGAAACGAAAAACATACATTAACGCTTTACGAATTTGCCAGTCGCCAGTAAGAGTCAAAATACCTATAGAAATCGTGTAAGAATCGCCCACAAAAGTTATTCTATTCGATAAATTTGTAAAATCCTACGCTAAGTGCGACTCGATCCTAACTCCTAAGTAAACGTGTATTCGTTAGAGATATCACGCGATCGATCGTTATTGCGATGAATTGGTTGTAAAGAATCGAAAGACGCATCATGTTCTGGCAAAGGAAGAGGAAGAGGGAGAGAAGAAGAGAAAGGAAAATACAATGCTAGAAATGATCGACTTCTACCTAGTAGATACCAGGGAATTCAAGTCTCCCGCTAGTACTTGCGATTCTCCAAAATGGCCGCTTGTGTCACAAGGCCTCTGTCTCCCGTCAAGTTTCACCCACTCTGTTGCTTTCCCTCCAGGCTTGTACCCCCCCCCCCCCCCCCCCCCCCCCCCCTTCTGCGTCTCGATTCCGTTACTCCCTCTCTTATTTGCAACGGCCTTGCCCCATCCTCATTGTCATCGTAATCATTTTTTTTTCTACTTTTCCTACTACTTTGCCAGTTTGTTAAGTGCGCGATATTTGAAACGAGGGGAAGATCTTGTTCTTTTTCCTCTTCCTCTTTCTCCTCATCGACGATGTTCTGTATTTCACGCACATAAGCACCGCAACTGACGATATTTCAATAAACGTATCCACATTCTGTCGGTCTTGACACGCACTAACTTTCACTTTTCTCCTTATTCTAATACAATCGTATGTGTCACGATTTTTTCCCCAAATCCGATGAAAAGAGGCAACTACACAAAAAGTTACGCGTTGATGCTTTCAGTGTTGGCTTCGAGCAAGAAAAGGGGGTGTCAGAGGGCCGAAGAGCCTTATTTATTCAGGCACGTTAATTAGAAGCACGCACGCGATAGCGAATTCAGCCATCAGGCGAAAGAAGAACATAATAAGGGATAAGCAAACGAATCCGTATCATACATATAGTCTATGATAGTCGGAGGGATCATCCGAATAGGGTTGGCTCAAAATTGACCGGGCACAGTCATAATTTGACAGCCTGAATGCACGTGATCCATGACCTGTTCCTTGAGTCGACACACGTGCTCCTTCAGCCTGTTAACCACAGCACTCAGTTCGCTGTTCTCCCCTTTGAGCAACTTAACCTTGTCCTCGAGCCTAGAGATGCGTTCCAGTTTACGTCTGCGACACTTGGATGCAGCCACGCGATTTCTTTGTCTCTTCCTCTCTAGCTTGATTCGCTCCTGGTTCTCCATGTCGATCGGAGACATCGGTGGTGAACTAGACACACTAGGTACAGTTTGTGGCTCGTCCTTGATTTGAAGCAGACCCTGGCTCACCGAAGACGATTCCGTGCTTTGCACACTGCTTGGAGGCTCGAGCGTCGTGTACGTCGCCCCATGAATGCTACCCGGCTCCTGAGAGCTATCAGAGTGATGAAGCTCGTTTAAAGCGTCGACAAAACCACGGGCGTACAATTCTTGCGCTTCGGTCACCGCCTTCGGGAACAAAATCTGCGTAGGTGTCGGTAGACTGGTCACCAAGCTATCTTGCTGAGCGATTATGAACTTTTCCAACTCTGGGGATCCCAACTTTAACATGTTCAAATCTGGTGAGCTTAGTATTGGTGTAACATTATTTAACGCTGGTGGTAAAGGCCCCAGCCGAGGTCTCTTCGTTTGCGGACCTTGTCTTTGACATCCATTCAAGTCTAACGTCAGATTGCGTTTCAATTGACCAACGTTATTCTCGCGATTTACGGCGACGTAGACGCTCGTATCCTCATAGAACGTCTGCTCCATCGTCGAACTCCGCACCATCGATGTACCGCGGCCGGAACTGGACTACGTGCCAACTCGACTCCAAAACTTTACTACTATTCACTGCTACGGTCTTACCGCTGCCACTACACACCACCTACTCTTCCGTCTCTCGTATATCTGGTGTCCCTCGTGTACCTCGACAATGCGAGACGATCTGGCTCAGCCTGCTGATTTCGTCGCCACAAGCTCTTGTTAGCCGCAAAAAAGTGAGCTAATTTATCGTGATCGCTTTCGTTCTACGATCGATTATATGCTAGTCGCTCTCCTTCGCCGATATCCCTCCTTTCTTTCTTCCTTCCTTCCTTCTGTCCCAACGACTAGTACACGCGTATACTTTTTCGCTACCGTTACATAACCAAACGCGATAGAATTGAAAAATGTAGAGGCATTATGTCCCTCACTAACTCAAACTCCTGCCTTCTCCTTTGCCAAGCCGGAGATGATTCCGTATTCAACTGGTAAAGAAAACGATGCAACACAATTTCGCCGCCATATAGAGGCTCGACAGTGCGCGCCTTTTCTTCACTAATTCACGATTCACGACTCGCGACGGATCTCTTGGTCGTACCTGTTTCACCGGTTTACGGTGACACGACACAACCGATCTGTCTGATCAACTGTCGTTTCAGCACACACAACAATGACTCACGACGTGCGTCCAATGAACGTGGTTTATAGTATATCTTTCTGCGCGTGTGCACCTCTAGAACAATCTGCTGCGATTGTACGTTGAACGTGGACGCTGTTTCAACTGTTCAACCCGACGTCTCGACAACTTGTGAACACCCAACTAAACGTACTGGCTTATATCCCGTGACTCATACCGTCTAAAAATAACTCGAGCGTCATCGAGACGAAAACTGATTGGCCATCGGTGGCGTCATCGGACTACTGCCATTGGTTTCGCTGTCGCCTTTACTAGGAAATGGCTGAAGCATGCGCACTAACTTATCGTGTTTCTTTCTCATGGAGGAAGAATTTGAACCGTTTGAAAAGCAATACACCCATTGAATATGCGACACACACTCCGCTTCGCTTACAGGTTGAAATTTCCGTTACTTTTATATCTCACAATCAGTAGTAACTAACTTGTAACGATAATCAATTGCGTTTGAAAGCTTTTTTATAAGTACACAATACGTGTACCAATTCCGTTTAAAGTACTCTCAGTTTTAGTTCGACACGACCATTTCAATGGTAATATCGTCGAGTAGCTTTATCATATTATATCTATGAATGAATAAACACATTTGTTCACTTTTATATTTATTTCTTGTAACATTAGATAAGGGTACAAAACACGTACAACATACGAATAATACTACGAGAGGAAGCCAAATGATCGGAGCTGCAACTAATTGTCGAGGCATACTGATTTTCCATGAATAATTAATGGTGATCAATTTAACAAATATGTGAGTAACAATGGAAGCAGAACAGCTGAAAATGTCTAAATGGCTAATTGTAATAATGAACTACTACTAGCGAGTAATAATTAATAATTAATGATTACTAGCAAGTAATAATAATAATAATAATAATAATAATAATAATAATGATAATAATAATACGCTGATTGGTTTCACATCTATTCCCTTGAAAAGCATCTTCAATTGAATAAATTCGTCATACGTATCAGCATTTATTTACATTGCTTCGATGGAAACACAAATGCATTAGAAAAAATAAAACACATTGTACTGTGTTTTATTCATCGTTTCTCGAGTATCGACGAATATCGTACATCTACATGTATGTATATGTTACTGAGGCCTTCGTAGTTTCCTGAAAAGAATTATAATGTAGTTTAACTGCTACAACTGTTTGAAAAAGGCTCAGAAGATTATATATTTACTTTCTCAAACTCGGTTCTTGCATATTAGTTGGAGCTCTCTTTCGTCTAGGCCGATTTAAAACATGTACGCTATTTATACTCGTATTACTGCTTTCTGAATCGCTCGAGTTGGCTGTGCGTAAAAACATAGGACTCCTGCAAATAAGTGCATATAACAAATTATAATTATTATTTCATACTTTGACATATATTATAAGCAAGATATACAGTATATCAGTCGCCTGTTGCACGTACAAAGATTGATTCAAATCGCGAGAAGTTTCTTCAGGAGAAGGCGTTCTAGGCTTAACATCAAATTCATCCAACTTCTGAAGTACCACCTTAACAGTGCTCAAATCTTTTTTTGTAGCTTGACCCTTCTTTTTTTCATTCATTTGTTTGTTAAATGTTGGAGTACTGTCGACAAATTCTGTCGAAGCTCTTACAGTCACCTTTTTTACACTTTTTTTTTTCGTTAAAGTCAACGACGACTTTGACCCATCTTGCGACAGTGTTAAATCTTTATTGTAGTAATCACTGTTCATGTTTAGAAGTAATGGTAATTTCACTGTGGATTGATTCAATTCAGATTCATCCATACTGTTATTCGAAACAGAAGGTACCGGACAAATTTCAGATATCTTTCGCAGAGTAGTTGTTATTTCCGGTTCTGGTTCAACAGGATCTACAGGCTTTAATGCAGATTCTTCCAGAATGGGTAACTTTAAATCGTTTATATCGAAATGCACATTACGTGGTTGTCGCATAAACATCAAAGTAAAATCATCTTCATCCTCATCCTCGTCCTCGTTATTGAAATATCTTCGTCTCTGCGTCACAAAATTTGCCAAATTTGCTGAATTTTCCGAATTTACCATGGACTGTGTTTCAGTTTTACATTCGCTTTTATCTACCAGAACAATCGACCTAGGTGTATTAGAAAGAAAGCCATTACTTCTATTCCCACCCTTATTAGCTGTGCATTTTTCTCTACCATTTAGTTCTTTACTTTTCTTGCAATTATAAATTTCGTTTCTACATTTCCTTAACGCCGGTGATATTGTTTGCGTGCCTTCTTCGCTGTCGGACGCATCATCACTTAATTCTGTCGTGTAAATCTTTAAAGTTTTGCACATACTACTGTCGTTTAATAAACTTATATCGTCAGTCTTCTTCTCATTACTAGTAAAACAAGGCACAGATTGTGAATCATTGAATAACCAACTTGGTCCTTCGAGGGGATCCTCCCAATCTGAGGTAAGATTTTGTATTTCGGTAGAAGCTTGCTTTATTTGTCCATTGTCAGTATTCTGCAATTCATCGTCAGTCCGTTCATTACTATTGTCGACAGTATTATCACGACAGTCGTTTGAGCCATCAGAAGGTGGTGTTTCTGGTATTGCAATACTTGTCTGTGAATTTTCTTGACTAGTATCATTACTATTTTCTGAACCAATCATTCTTTCAATCATCCCTTTTTCATTTCGACCTTCCGTTAACTGTAGAAAGATGAATTTTATCAAATTGTAATGAAAGTTACACACTGAAAGAAAATTGTGACAAATACACAAACCATTCGAATGTTAATGCTTTGAGAATTTTGCAATAATTTTGATACATCGTTGAGCTTCACTCTGGGACTTCCGATTCGTTCGAAACTTCCGGTATTACGCCTAGAGCTATTACTTCCAGACGATCTATCCGACTTTAATTTCGAATGTTTCCCCGATATTCTTCCAGAATGTCTGCTACTTCTCTTACTTAACCTTCGTTCATTTTCTTCTGCAACATTAAATATTCGATCAATTTTTCATTGATTCTATTCAATATACGTATCAACTCACTGTGTGGTTTACTAATGTGACATACCGCTACTTCTTGGCGAAACAACAGTCAGTCTTTCGGGCATTCTACATGCGCGTCCATTTTCCTACATTATTCGAATAAAATATCAAATATAGTTTGGTCCTACAAATGTACTAGTGAAAAGTTGAGCTCTTTAATGAAACCAATAAATACGTACGCATCTATGCTGTCTGATGGGAACAACAGCAGGAGATCTTGAATTGTTTAATTCTTGATTTCTAGGTGGCGTTCTAACTTCTTGTATTATACTTAAGTTTCCTGGATTACTAATATGTTGCATATTCACTCTACTTAAATTAATAGTGGGTTTTGTAATGGTATGGCCGCCCACCATAGGTTTTACTACTCCTCTAGTTGGAGATTTAGTTGACAATCTTCTGTACGAATCTCTTTCTAAAATCATATATGTATTGTCTGCTAAATATTGATACTAAAATACAAACATAAGCTAATAGGTGGCATTTAAGAAACCTTACTTCCTGTAGAATTACAAGACTTTCGCGAATTTGTAACCGAGGATGCTGTAAATTCTTGACAAGATGAAATAGTATTTGTTAAATACCCACTCATTGTCACTAACATATTAAGCATTTCCTTAGCATTCTTTAAGATGTTTGATATTACAGCCTATAATAGATTATATGTATTCAGAGATAATCCTTGTATTATCAACATCATTATCATTATCGCTGTCATTGTGATATCTATAGAAATTTTACTTACATCACGTTTACTACAGGCTAAACCTAAATCTTGTACTTCTGCGATTAAAGCAACATTTTGAGAAAATAATAATTGGCTCTCTTGTTTCTCTTTAGATAATGCTTTAGCCAATGAGTTATTATTACTTTTTAACTTTTCACACACTGCAAGATGTGAAATATTCTTTTAATATATTGTTATCTTACAAGAATATATGCTATTTCAAACTTACGTGGCTTATAAGATTTCTTCCTAAAATAGTTTTTTAAGCATTGTGTCTTTTTTATGAGGACCGTAGCCCTTTTGACTTTTCGATGTTTTGCTATCTGAGGCATTTTCCATTTATTATCTGACCTAAAAAATGAATAGCATGAATTAAAGTAGAAGAATTTTGTTGCAAATTATAACCCACAAAACAATCAATAATTGATCAAATCTGAGAAGCAGATGTTTGTTACTGTGAAATGATACATTTTACAATAATGAGAAATTAGAAATGAATGGAAAATAAATAGGTATGTGACATTTAATTAATAAAAGTTACACATTTGAGGATCTGTAAGCATTATAGATCTCAAAGGTTAGATTATTATGTTGTTTATGTATGTTTTTTTACTTAGTGGCATATACAATCACTGGACTGGAATGAAAGCATTCGTATAAGATGTGTTTAAGGCGTGTAGAATAAAATGAATTATAAGTAATGAAGCACAAAGTTAACATTAAAATTAACAAACATACTCTGTCGTAATACGTTTTTAACTCTTTTAGACTTTTCAAATCACAAATATTTTTCTACCAATCTATTTTTGTCAATTTTAATATAACGGCAAGTTGCTTAAAGTTTCGTAAAATTGCGCTATCACATCACTCACATCGTATAAAGTTGAACATTTATCGAGTGTAGCATAGAGTTTCCGCCATTGTGAAAGTATTGTGTGTAGGCCGTGTAGGCATCTGTACTGTATTTTATACTGTACGAATTTCGTATCGGCAAATTGGAATTTATTCGTTCAAATTACAAAAATTTCGTATGAAAGATTATTAAAATTAAAGGGAAACGTTAAACAGATAAATAAATAGAGAAAGTCTGTACATTCATGTAATATATTTAATGTAATCATTTTTTTGCTGATCATTTCTATGCATGTTCATGTATGTACATACATGCACACATAGATGCATCTATACAGCATCTCATATATGTATATTTACGCCTTTCTGTCTCATAGTCACGTATTCATAAATTTTCGTTTTTTTTTTCTAAACTAAACGTTTACGTTTACTCGCATCAGTCGTATTGTAACCACCCGCAACCGCTCATATTGGTTGGTATTCGCTCGCATCTCTGTATGTACAACAGAGCATTGACATGCCGTTGCAAATTCACGACGTTCAGGTAATTTTTTTCAAATAACGTACATAGGTTGATATAAAAAGTTTACTTTTCAGTAGCTTGTTGTCGAAATTGCATTTGTTACATTTCGTTGAACGTTGTGTTTGGTTAATTTTATCATTTGCTGGTTCTACTTTGAGAATACTGAAAGACTACTGAAAATATAGCATTGCTTATATCTTTAACGTTAAAAACTATTTAATTCTTTTCTAAAATGTATTTAACTATGTCTGATGGATTTAGCTGAACGTAGTAGAACCTATGCAGGTTGATGCACCTACGGAAGATAATGACAATGCAGAAGAAGAACCATATATTGTCGAAAACCCAACTCTGGTTTGTATATTTCCTGCAGTTGCAACTTTATTTCGAACACATTTATCATGTTAGATTATTATTAATCTTACTTTAAATATTCTATAATATTGTCCATTTTACAGGACTTGGAAGTTTATGCTAATAGCTATACAGGTCTTGCCAAACTCTATAGACTCATATACATAGCTGACCATTGTCCAATGTTGAGGATAGAAGCATTAAAGATGGCTATATCTTATGTAATGACAACATATAATGTTTCCCTTTATATAATTTTACATAAAAAACTAGTACAAGCTGTAGGCACTCCAGGATTACCAGATGTAGCTGCACAGTCAACATCTCAAGATATGTTAACTTTAGATCAAGCATGGGTTGAATCACGATCTAAAAAAGCTGCTTTAAAACTAGAAAAATTTGATACAGATCTTAAAAACTATAGGAGTAATTCAATTAAGGAAAGTATTCGAAGAGGCCATGATGATTTAGGTGACCATTATCTTGATTGTGGTGATCTTGTTCATGCCTTGAAATGTTATTCAAGAGCACGAGATTACTGCACCAGTGGCAAGCATGTTGTTAATATGTGTCTAAATGTCATCAAAGTTTCTATTTATTTGCAAAATTGGTCTCATGTACTAAGCTATGTAACAAAAGCAGAAAGTAAACCAGATTTTTCTGATGTACATGGAAAAGATAATAATCAGTCTATTGTTACAAAATTAAAAATTGCAGCTGGTTTAGCAGAGTTAGCAACAAGAAAATACAAAATGGCTGCAAGACATTTTCTGCAAGCATCGTTAGATCATTGCGATTGTCCTGAATTATTATCACCTGGAAATGTTGCTCTGTACGGAGGGCTTTGCGCTTTAGCTACGTTCGATAGACACGAATTACAAAAGCAAGTCATTTTTAGTAGTTCTTTCAAATTATTTCTCGAATTGGAACCACAATTAAGGGATATCATTTTTAAATTTTACGAATCCAAATACGCATCGTGTTTAAAGTTATTGGACGAAATAAAAGATAATATATTACTGGACATGTACATAGCACCACATGTTAGTGTGTTGTATACACAAATTCGTAATAGAGCATTAATACAATACTTCAGTCCATACCTGAGCGCAGATATGAGGCGTATGGCAACTGCTTTCAATAGAACAGTGTCGGAGTTAGAAGATGAACTCATGCAATTAATTCTTGATGGGCAAATACAAGCTCGTATAGATTCTCACAATAAGGTATTTATTTCTGTTTATCATTAGAATTCACTAATTTTTAACTACTTTTAATATCAAAGTCTCGGTAATGAATTCAAGTTTACATGTACTGTATGATGTACTTGTAGATTCTGTATGCAAAGGATGTTGATCAACGCAGTACAACTTTTGAAAAATCTATGAGTGTTGGCAAAGAATATCAAAGACGTACTCGTATGCTAATCTTGAGAGCTGCTATGTTGAAGCAACAAATACATGTTAAGGTATGCTCATGTTTTTACCTTTTTTCATATTTAATCTTAGTGACTTAAAAAAGTTACTCGATATTCCTAAATTAAAATAGAGATACGTATGGTTTTAGTTTGCGGATAAATATACGTTTTATCGATTCTTTTTCAATATTTTTTCTAGAGCCCTCAACGTGATAGTACTCAAGCAGGAGAGTTGTCGGTCACTTGGAAATAATCGTTCAGTGGTAAGAGTTGAATTGTGGTTTATACTAAAATTTGTTTATCAATAAGCGCAAATGCAAATCTTTATGCAGATGAACTGCTGCGGTTTTAGTATAGTATGAAAAAGTAACCGAACACTAACATTTTCTACGCATTATATATCGATTCAACACATTAATGCTAAAGTCGATTTTTAACGGTTACTTCATAAAATGTATATATTACAATATACTACAAGCAAAATAGTTAATATTTTCAAAATTATGATAGTTATGCATAGAAATAAATCTTTAATAATGTGTCATGTACGTTAGTATCTTTAACATGAATAAATTCCTTAGTAATCTTTTAAAGATACATTTTCATAAACTTTTTCTACTTAATCTGTCTATGTTGTTTTAATCTTTGTTTCAATCGTTATGTTTAATCATTTTTATTATTAATCGTTACTTTTCATCAAGAACAAAGTAATTTGTGCACAATGTATTCACAGTGTTTTATTATCACTATAAACAATACATAAAAATTGCTTTTACATCCCATAGAAAATTTACAATTTTACATTGGTCCAATAATTATTACATCTAAATATCTGTAACTGAAAGCATTCAAAACTGCATACTTGTAATGATATTGAAAGTATTTGATCACAAATGTTCCTCTTGAGCCTGAAAGAGTTATTCTCGTGTTATAAAATTTCTTCAACTTCACACTTATAATACACAAATAATACGTATATTGTTATGTTGAGTACATATTTAAGTGTATACACGTAACCTAATGATGCATATACATAAATAGGTTTAATGTTTCATTGAGTATATACGTTTCTGGTACTGTGTTAGGTCAAAGAAAAAAAGAAATCATATATGCATATGTCGGAAGGGGGCTAAAAATACTATCACTGATTCAGATACAACTGGTTAAGGAAAATTGATATAACTGTGATTTTCAATGCAAATATTATTGCTTTTATTGAGCTGTGTCTAGTCGCTATCTTTAACTATGACGCAAACGTACATATTGTGCGGCACAATGACAACGATAATTTCGTACCATTGAAATTAATCCTTATTGTAGCATTTTAAATATTTCGAATAAGAATGAAAAGGGTGCATTAAATACGCCTCGGTTTATATACCTTGAAAGCGGTAGTAACGCCGATAGTGACGAGAATACCCAAACCAAATGTTAACAGATACGGAAGATATTTCATTCCGGGTATGTCAGGTCGTTTTGCCATCAAAATTTCTAAGAACGATAATTTTTTATCGGAATACGGTGGATAACGACATCTGTAACATTTGATTACATCATTACAAAATATTTACTAAACAATGCTTATAACAGTGTATATAACAGTGTATATAACAGTATATATAACAGTATATTGAACAATGTGTGACATCAATTCAAAAAAGTTTACTTACGATGCTAATGATTCGGCCAATTTATTGTAATTTTTAATAAGACAGCCCTTTTTGTGTACAAACGTATCGTACGTATATTTTCCATGATAAGAACCCATGCCAGAATGTCCAACTCCACCAAATGGTAAAGTATCAACTGAAAGCAACGAATGTTTCTTACATAATTGTTTAATGCACAAAATATTGACTACACAAGATTTTAATCAGATGAACTATTTGCTCGATCCAATGCATACATATATGGGATATGTTCTACACAAGGGAGCGAATTAAATAAACAAAAATTCTGAAAATAGTGTAAGAAACATGCAATACATGCAAAATATATACAAAGAACAATGTATAATTGTTGAAAAAATCAATTGTGTATGACATAAACATGTAAAATTTGAAAAAATGTTTATTGGTAAAGCAAATACCTGCTGCGTGCATTATTGTATCATTAACGCAACTATTACCACTGCTAGTGTTCTCAAGAATTAACGAAATACTTCTGTCATCGTCGCTAAATATGTACAATGATAATGGCTTCTCCCTGTGTGAAATATGTAAATAATATCCAAATTATTTATATCATTGAATAGAAGAATACTTAAGAAATAATTCCAATGTCAGAGACCTAAATTGAAAATAAATATACGAGCAATAGAAACAATTTCTCTTTTTATACATACTTATAAAATCAAGAGCAGAAAAATGAATTTTGTAATTATTAGTAGTAATATATTTGATTTTGATAAACTGAAAAAAACAATGTAGATAGTGAAAAAATTGGTATTTTCACGTTTTTCAATGCTTATTATAATTGTTTACGTTGTTATTTATCATAGAAATAGTATAACTCTCTAGTCATAATTTCATTATTTTCACCATTTTCACCGTTTTCATTACCCATCACCACTATACCATTTTGTAATCATTATTATGCTTCATTAATAAGAAAACCGTGCGCACCAACGTAATGCGATAATGCAATAAAAAACCAGCACCTCTGTTTATCATGCAGGATAAAACCGTGCATACCATAGTAAAGAAAATTAGCCGACAAAAAAAGTAATAAAATTTAAATTGTTTAAGAAACTACATTTGTATACGTTTTCACTGAAATGTTATAGTAGGAAAGAAATTACTTTTGCAGAGTTGAAAGGACTTCTTTATACAGTTTATACTTAATTGAATATATTTTAAAGAACGAAATTAGTTACTGAAAAAAATGCAAAGGACGTATGTATCTACCACTCCTTTTTTGTATATTAGCACCGTCCCGTAATAACTCAACTCACCAGAGAATTGCATTATCGTTTCATTTACTGCTACGCTTCCGCTATGAGTCTGACCTATTACTAATTCTTGTACTCTCTTGTCCTTGGTAAATATATACAATACGAGTGGATTTTCGCTAAATATAAAAAATTAATCACTATGCGTTACTTTTATGGATGCATTTACAAAAACTGTATCACTAATAGTTCATATAATGAAAAAATTAACTAAATTGTTACTTGTTTATACAAGAATTTAGAAATGCTCACTTTCTAAAGAAAAAAAGAAGGATTAACAAACATACTTATATCGATATTATTTCTTATTTTACTGTAAGAACCAAGTTTTATGGATTTTTTAATAACACTGTAAGGCTAAATACAAATTTTCAAGAGTACTGTGTATTGCCATAAAAGCCAGCTATATTGAGCATACACACATGTCTATGCTGTGATGGCTATATATATAAAAATTTGAAATAGAAACTTACCGGCTATTTATAAAATTAATTGCTTCATAAGCATTATTCACGTTTACAAAAGGTAATATAGGTCCGAATATTTCATTTTGCATGATAGGATCCGTGGGTTTGACATCAATAAGTATAGTTGGAGAAATGTATCTTTCAATAGGATCACAGTTTCCACCAATTGCTACTTTACCGTTTCCGTTCAAATATTTCACCAGTCGTCTGTCCATAACGTAAGCCAGGAAAAGTATTAAAAGAGAATAAACAAGTAATAAATAAATAAATAAAAAGTATTTTACATCTATACTTACTGATAATGATTATCGCTAATTATACGTGTTAAATCAGAGCTTTCTTTAGGATTATCACCATACCATTCCTTTAAAACCTTTTCTGCTTCTTGTAGAAATTTAGTTTGCACTTCAGGAGTACAGAGAACGTAATCAGGAGCAATACAAGTTTGACCTGCATTAATGCATTTGCCCCAAAGTATTCTTTTCACAGCTATACTCATATCTGCTGTGTTGTCTATATACACCGGACTATAAATTATTACATTTCATTTACGTTGCATTATTTTAACGTTCATGTTTGACTAACTCAAAAAGATGCAATTTTGTACCTTTTACCGCCAAGTTCTAATGTAACAGGAGTTAAGAACTTATTTGCTGCATCGCGAATAATTTTTCCGACTGCAGTAGAACCTGTATAAAATATATAATCGAATCTTTGTTTGAGTAATTCGGTTGTATCATCAATGCCTCCCAGCACTACATGGATACACTCCTACAGAAACGAAACAAAACGAAACAATATGTGCAAAATCTTATTAAGAGATTCTCCCCTAGTTGTTTCTAAGTACGTGAATGATAAAAAATGTTTGCAATACATACAGTGTCTAAGTATTTTGGAATAATTTTTGATAAAAGTTCTGACGAAGCAGAAGATATTTCTGACGGTTTAACAATAACACAATTTCCAGCAGCTATTGCACCTATCATAGGAACTAAACATAATTGGACAGGGTAATTCCACGGTCCTATAATAAGAACTACGCCATATGGATCTTTTCGAATTACAATCTTATCAAACAAATTGATGACTGCCTTTGGAGGCTGAAACAAAGCACGCATATATTTGAAATACCACACATATATATCCTATATATGTACATGTATGTGCATTATATACATGTATGTGCATTATATACATATAGTATATATATAGATATATATTAATAGATGATAAAACGAGGAAAGAATATGCAATGTACCTTTTCATCAGCTGACCATTCTTTAATATTCATAAGCATATGTTTAATTTCTCCTTGTACAATTAGCAATTCCAAAGCAATAGACTCATATTTACTCTAGACACAAAAAAATAATACTATGTTCTATAAGTGTAGAAGACAAGGAAAGGAAATGTCTTTTCATCAAATAAATAAAATAGAAACAAATGTAAAAGAAAGAAAGAAAGCAAATTAGCAAACCCTGCGTAGATCAGTAGCCAGGGCAGAAATAAGTTCCGCTTTGCATTCTTCCACCATGAGAAGTAGTTGTTTCAATTGTTTTATCCTCCATTCTAATGATCTTGTTTTACCATTGTAGAAAGAACTCCGTGTTCTTTCAACAAGCTACAAAAAGTAATTTTAAAATCATAATACATCAGGTACTTAATTTTTTTAACTAATTTTATTCATTCACATATAATAGCATGTAGCGGTAGGTTACTTACATTTGCATAATTGGTCACCATTTTTCCATTAAAATGTACTGGAATGGAGAAGCATAGAAATTATTAGAGAATCTAGAGAGCAAAATTAATTCTGTATACAAAGACTTCTAGTTTAGGTTGTAATAGAGTGATTACTGTATTTTTCCTTTACTTCCTGAATTCGTAATTTTATTGAATGACTGATCAATAAAAAAAGGTCAGATTATTAATGCGTATGATAATAACACAAATGCTGATTACAAAAACATAATATAATAGCCATACCTTTTCAAAGATAAATACCTAGTTGTTTTAAATAAAATGTATTGAAGTAGAAACGTATAACTGCATAGATTTAATGGGGAAAAGCATAATAAATATGAAGTAGTAATTTCAAAACACGCCAAGTAGATATCGAATTTTTACATTTGCAATGTAAAGCAAATATTTTATACAAATTGTAACTCCGTCATCGAACCATTACTACTGACATTACCCTTTCTATTACGTTCAACCCAGTTATTTATTCGAAATTAAAAGGCAGATTATAATTTATATTAATTTATTTTATTATGGAAACCATAAATTCGTAGGACAGACCTATCGATATATTTATGAAACAATTTAGAATAATCATATACTTCTATAAGCGTTAAACAGCTACGTACATTGTATGTATATAAACAGTATATAAACAAATAATTATCATTGAGGACAAAGTGATAAAATTGTAATATACAATACATTTTTCATCATTGTTCTTAATGTATTCAGATAAATGTAACTCGTAAAAAAGTATTTTGTAAACCACCGATCAACCGAAAAATGAGTAAACAGAAATATCGACAGATATTTATTTGCACTACACGATGTACATATGCATGTGTGTACATGTAGCAGAAACTGATATGATATGAAAACAAAACAATATTTGTATTATTCATTGAAACAGGATGTACATACGTATACGTATCCTTACTGCTTGTTAATTAAATTTATTAATGTTAATAATTATTAGTTATTACATTAGTATTATAGACGTATATATGTGAAAGTAAATGAATTAAAAAATATACATATGTACATATTGTTCCATATGTGGGGTATTAAAATATGCCTGAGTGATGAATTTCACTTTGACGGATTTTTCATAGAAACGCATCATGTCGGAAGTGTATGGACCGAGACACTGAGGAAATATTGAAAAAAATAATATCATGAATACAAGCTACGCATAAAGCAATGTGCAAAGAAATTGTAAAAAAAAAAGATTTGAACATTGCATAACAAAACACTTTTGAATATCTTATAAAATAGATATGAGATCGATAAGATCGGTTAACGGTTTGCATGTATGTATGTACGTGCATTTGGACACCAATGTTTAAAGCTACAATCGAATATATGTAGTTGTGTGTGTATACATATGTATGTATTGTGCATATATGTACATAGCAAAAACACACGACTGATTACTGTTGCCAACTTTCAATTTGTGTATATACATAGATCCAGAGATCAACGGTCGAAAATCTATACGTACATTGTATTTACATACATACATACACACATACATATATCACATTTTATAAATTATGGTACTTAATAATTGCGTAAAGTAGAAAAGTGTTAATGATTGAATTTTATCGTATCGTGGAACATTTTTTTGGTTTTTTTTTTGTTCGTTAAGATTTGTTAAACAGTTTATATTTGAAGGTGATAAATATTTTTCCAAGATTTAACACTGATATTAAGTTTTATATAATATTAGCGTATGTGAAAGTTCGAAACATGATAAAGTAGAATACTTGCGATATGATGCACTCTGCGTTAAACTAGATAGTATTTAAGTCTATAAATTATTTTCTGAGATAATTTTACGTTGAAAGATTGCATGACTTGAAAAATATCCTCTTCAATTAGGTAGACTAGAAAAGAGAAAGGAGAAAGGAGAAACGAGAACAGAGAAAAGTATGTATGTGTACGTAAAGAAATTGAAAAGGTACATACTTTGGATGAGACGTTAAGCAGATATTAAACTTATGGTTATATTAAATAATTATTTGCTATTGCATAGAAAGATGGTTATCAGAAAAAATGGTGTTTTTAATAACTGAGTAGATACAAATATGATACATGGAATGTAATGTGATACATCAAAAGAATATTAATGAATAAAATAAGCAAATGATCGTAAAAAAATATGAAAAATTCGCTACGGTTAGCAACACGATTGAATTGAGTCGACAAAGTATGCGTACATACATGCTGTTCGTACTCCAGAGAACTACAGAAAAAGACTGAAAAGGCAGACTTGTCATAAAGCGTTTATAATCTCGATTTACTTAGAGTGCAGCTCAATCGATAAAGGGGATAGTGCTCAAATGTCTCCGCACAGATGTCAGCACTGGGAGTGCTGAAAAATCTGTTCACGATGAAGCTGCTGGAAGCTGCTGGAAGCTGCTGTTCTCAGGTTACGTGCTACTCGCTACTCGTTGGAAGCAATTGTGTCTCGAATCAAATCGACTCGAGCTGAACTGGCAAGTTGAATGCACGAAGATCCATGCAAGTTGTTCGGTAATAAGTGATTCTACATGTTAAAATAAGACAAAGATGAAGAATGACGAAATTGTGTTTACGAATTCGTTCTAAGTTACTAATTATGGAAAAATAAACGTAAAATGCTTTAAGAATTATGTCTAACTTGAGACTTATTCTACTGTCGCGTGAGACACAGCAATATCAGTGGAATGGCTTCTCAGGTCAGACACACTCGACGTGTATTTTAGGCATTTTCTGATCAACTAATAGCGAAGCCCTGAATATAATTTCGACGTTCTTGATTTTCTTCTTATTTCGACCAATAGAATCACTAGCTAAAATTTCTGACACTTGTTGTCGAACATCCTGTATTTTGAAACACAATTTCCATATTACGTTTCCATTATTCTATATTATCTTGTGCATTGAAATTCGTGTTCTACACTAAATAAGCGATGCTTTCTATAATTCGAAATTAAGCCAGTAAAAAAAGTAAGAAGAAGTACAATTTAGAATTTAGATGAAAAACGATCTTTGTTTCGTGGTGGACTCACTGTTACTCTACTTTCTACGAAAAGCATACTCAAGTTAATAGAAAAGAAAGGAGTGCATAAAAAATTGCTTAATTCGTACCAGTGATGTTGTCGTAATGTTTCAATGATGGTTCGACGTTAATTTTGACATGACCCACCGAATTTGTCATCGTGTAGATAATACTGTTATTACCGTCCTGAGAGATGCAGCAAAAATGATTCTTTCTATCTTTCGAGTAATAACAAGTAATAGCTTCGACCAATAACGAAATCTCTGATTGTGTGAGAATCACTTCTGATTGCTTGTATAAAAAAAGCTGTTTGAATGAGCGTTCGGTTCCTTTTTATAACCACTCATCTATTTGTTATAACTATAGAACATACATAGTTTGCGCCTGCGAAGAAAGTTTGATATAAGACCGGCATAAAACTTGCATAATACCATCGGTTGTGTGAAAAGTTGAAATTGTAGGACGTTGCTGTTGTTTTAGATGTTATTAAAAATGATGATAATATATTTCTTTTAAAAAGATGCATATAGATACACATGTACCTAATTTCGTAGATACATGTGCAACAATGGAAAAATTTAGTCTCGTCTGTGTTCTCAAGTACATATTTGGCTATGGACTTGCATCATAATAATTCACTCACTTGATTCAGCGTGATTCGATAGTTCTGGTTGTATGTCGATCCGGCACTCTTCCGTATCCGTACTCTTCTCTTCCGTTTGTGGCGGCGATTTCTGCATAATTCTCGACATGTCGACTATTGCGTCTACCTGCGACAGATTAGCTTGCGTACGTATAGCAGAAAGTGATGCAAACGAGACAAGGTGAACAGGATTAGATGTTTCAACTACCAGTTTTTATTATCCGTCTTGTTCGCAATCAAGTTTGTCATTACGATAAAAAATGATGATTGGACAGTTTGAGTAATTTTTCTGATGTCTTGATCTTTCTGATCTATTTTATTATCTGCATACCTAACATGCATAACACCGAAACATTGTTTTACGTACATCGACGAAAGTAGATTATCGATTGTAGTAAGCGAAACAATTAAGCAATTGTTTTTTATTGTTAGTGAGATGCTGTAGACCACAGGGGATGGAATACGATATGTATAATAAATAGCTGTGTCCCTATTTGTACGAACTATAGCAGTAGGTAACGTAATAAAATGTTGTGAAACGACGTTTCACTGTTTTACACTGCGATATCTTTTTAATATTTACTATTGTTCAATATCGTAACGAAACGCGAAACGCAAAATGCGAAATGCGAAATGCGAAATGGAAAACGGATGCTGCCTTTCACGCGGCTGCATCACGACTGAACGAAACCACTAAGACTGAATAGTATCCTTTTCTACTTGATTATTTTGGTGACACTGCTTGTGATAACCATCGAAAGTCTACAGGATCGAATCGTGTTTCTTCGTGAGACTTCGGGACTGGTGCATAAGAAATCTATCACCTACTATCCTTCGTAAATTGTGTTGATGAAATTTATTCCAAAACTTGAATCGACAAGCATGTTTAAAATTTTTTCAAGTACGATATTCGTCAAGTTTCTTTAAGATTCGCCTTTCTCTTTACGGATAGGAATGAGCAAAACTAGACGTGCCAGGTTACTATATCTAAATCAATACGTATTTGTGAATTGCAAGAGAGTAACGTAAACGGAAGTATGGAGAAAACTTTCACATTTGAACAGACACAGCGAAAGGGTAGGTATATTTACTCGAAAGACACGGACTTATTTGGAGATTTCAACGGTCAACTGACTTGATCTCATTCGATCACGATTTATTTTTTTCCGTTCGAAGACATTCAGTTCAGACTTACCATTTTGATTTGAATAGTTAGAGATGACGCACGAGGATTGGCGAATTTGTAAGAGACCAGTCTTCCGAAAAAGTAATAGATTTTCGAATGAGAAGCCGTAAATGCAACACAACTTGTAACGTGAAAGTCAAAGAAGTCTGATGCTCCAACTTGAGTCGGACGATCGTTATGTCGCATCTATTTTAGAAGCAACTTGAACGGAAGTAACTGGCGGGAGAAGGAAGCAAGTTCATTGCAACTTAACTTCTGACAGTGTGTCAGAGGAGTCGAGGCCGCATTTATTTACATAGTAAGAATGAATATTCAATTGTCTGTGCTGCGCGCTCCGCGTAGGCATTAGTCTTTTCCAATGTAGTCCATAATCGAAGTTCGCATCAACTCCATCGTCTGTTCAGTGTGTTCGCTGTTCTTTCCTTGCAATGCAAGGCAATTGGTCACTTTAACGTATTATTTCATGTCAAATGTAACATTTTCTAGGTAGGTACCTACAAATTGACCACGTTTCGTCGCGTCGCGTCTCTTCGAAGGATTGCAAGTTTTGATTGTGGGTTGGAAACATTATATTATGATGGAAATCAATAGAACATATGGTCAGGTTTTATCAGGATCTTGATGAAAATTGCAAACGTGCGAGCAAAGTGTCTATTGCACAGAAGTAGAACATCTAATTTAGCCTATGTGCAGTCCTCGGCCTAAGGTGTTGGTTGGTTGGTTGAGTATCGATAAATTAATATCGTTAAAAGAAGGTTTCAAACTAGAATAGCCGAAGCTGAATGTTCGAATTTCTTAACCTTTGCTTTGACTTTCTGAAGGTGATCAAGTATGCATTACACTAATCGATGTTTAAGTAGCAAACATGAGTCATTAACTTTTGAGTTTACCTACTTACTACTGTATTTCACCTTCATGAATAGCAATGGCAGAAAGTATTATTTAAAAATTGAAATTCAATTGAATATCTTCTACGGAGATTATTTATACCTAATTCCAGTAGCTATCTACTTACGTACCTATGCGAAGTAAACACTTTGAATTATCTTTTTAAAAACAAATCATGTATATTTTCAGTGATTAAAGGAAAGGTACAATATAAAAGATATCAAAGATATTCTACTTGTTTTACTGTGCGAAGTGAGAAATTGTCAATTTTTGAATTGCTTTGTAGGTATCCTTTTATTTGAGGTAGTTTTCAAATAGATTTCAGTACCACTGACCAAGTCGTTTGACTGCTCGTCTCCATTCGGTGATGGTTCGTTGATATCGCGATCTGTTCTCTTCGTTTGGTCGAAATATTTTTTCCGTTTTTCGAAGTTTCAGAACGTCTTCCCTATTCTTCCAAATACCTGAAAATTAAATCGCGAACAATATAATGTTATCCGAATAAGTGTACTATCGAATAAGTAAGAAAAAATGAGTAAATTTGGTTTTTCTACCGTACTGTAATCCCGCGATAAAAGCTACGCCTAAAAGAGACATTTCCGTGCTTGTTGCTCGTTCCACTTCAAGGCCAGTCAAATCAGCCAGTAGCTGTAGTACAAAATTGTTTGTAGATACGCCACCGTCCACTCTAGAAAAGAAACAAAAAGAATGAAATGAAGAGAGGAAGAGTAGTTAGATACGTATAGTCGTATAATGAGTAAGCTTTTCAGAGTTTTTAGCAATTGAATTATTCGAACCGTATCCTATGGTACGTGAAACTAGTTTCTGCGCAAAGGGCCTCGTAAAGAAGTAGCATCCTGTATACGATGCTTTCTAACAACGAGCGAACAATATGATTCTTCTCAGTAGTAGGTTTTATCCCTATGAAGCCAGTGGCTGCAGAATAATCGTTTATAGGAGCCTGTAAAAAGAATTGACGCTATTTTCGTAAATGAATAATATCGATTCAGTTATCTATTCTCATCCCTCATCTTGTCTTTCTTCTTTTTTTACTTCTCAGAGATTACCTACTTGTAGTCCACTAAATGCAGGAACAAAATACACCCCATCCGAATCACTTACAGCGTTTGCAATGCTTGCTGTTTCAGCAGCGTTCTCGATTATACCTGAAACAAATTTTGTATTTTCAATAATTGTACCTTCGATTTCATGTATCAAACTGAATCAGTGCCAACAGTCAGTTACCAATTTTTTTAACCCATTCCACAAGAACTCCAGTATCATTCGACGCGCCTTCTACCAGATATATTAGTTCGTTCTGAATACGCCAACCGACTAAAGGATATAGACCTGTTAGAGAATCGACAATATTGGGTAAAAAAAGGATATCGTAAGAAAACGTATGAATAGATGGGTACATGCATGTAATAAATAGATAATAGATAGGTATAATTAAATGTGGTTGGATATACATATGTACCTGTAATAGAAGCATGTGCTTTTGTTCCTGTGTTAACATTTAGAAAGGTCCCTGTCCCCATTGTGATTTTTAAATCTCCTGGTTGAGTGCATCCTAAACCAAATAGCGAGGCTGACTGATCTGCCATCTATCTTATAAAATGCATTATCGATAATAGTCTCCGAATTGATTAAAATTCAATCATTTCTGAATATACTTTTGAGAAATGATCTTACCGAGCAAAGTATTGGTATTTCAACGCCAAATATCTCTTTTGGAGTTGTACCAAAATCTCCAGCTGTGTCTACCACTCGTGGAAAAATGCTATGCGGAAGTTTCAACATATTTATCATGATATCAGACCAATTCATTGTGAATGGATCGAAAAGGCCGGTCGCTGATGCGCTTGAAACATCCATTATGTGTCTTCCTATAAATGAGATGTACGTCACAAAACGCGTATACAAAACACAAACCTATAGTATACTATACTTATACGTAATAAGTATATTAATTGAATTCAATAATTTTCTCTTCATTCGATTTTGTTTGAAGCATCGATGCTTACAATGTGATTAATTTATTGTAGTTTTTTCGTTGCTTCTAAGATCGTTTATATAGAAAACCGAATTAAGTAGTGAATTATGAAGCAAAGGATATGAAATGTATAGCATGTACGTAGGTAGATAGTTCTTGTTAGGTAGTGATCGTACCAGTGAGTTTGTACAAAAGCCAGGAATCAATACCCCCAAAAACTGCAGTTCCATTATTGGCTGCCTCCTGCAAACCTGGTACGTGTTGCAAGGCCCATAATAATCTCAATGTCATCTATAGTTCAGTGTAAAATAAATGATAAAAAATAAACAATGGAGAAAATAGAGTTCGTCGATGCAAATGTCGAAAATTCAGGGAAATGAAATATACCTTATGAATGAAACGAAAAAAATGAAAAATGAACCGCCGCGCCGCAACGCGTGCTGCGGCGCGGCGCGGCGCGGCGCGGCGCGGCACGCCAAGTGTGGCAAAAAGGCTACATTTTTTGTTTATGTACTGTATATAGTATACGCATTTACATGTTTCGTAGAACGTAAAAGAGTTTTTGTAAAGTAAGAGAAGGATATAAACCTGTGTGTTCATAAATTTAAAAACGCTAGCGGCCAAGAAGCGCTTGCTTCTAGAGAGAGCATATAAAATTTGTGATCCCAATCGTAATCCTTTCATCGTTATAGACGAATTCCACTCTTTTACCATGGTATCGGCGCGTAAGTCTTTCCATGTTATGAAACTGAAATAAAAATGGAAGAAACTAGAATATGTTGAAATTTGTATTCGAAAAATATTTTTTTCGAATAGAATGCATTCTACCGACTTGTGATAGTGTTTCCCGTCATTTATGTTCCATGTCGTAAAGCTGCCTCGTTGCGTAGATATTCCGAGACAAACAACTGAATCCGGTTTCACTCTGCTGTCTGCAAATAAGATATTATTTATGTAAATATATAGTAGATAAAATTTCGAATTGGCGATTTTTTATTTTGCTAAATAGTCGCTATAATTTACCGTTTAAGGTGTCTTTGATTACTTTTATTACAGTCCTCCATAATTCATCGGGATCTATTTCAACGTCGCCCGGTCTAGGATACAATAGTTGAACCTGATATTTCAGAAAGACATTCAAATTCATGATGTAGTAGATATTATATTTCACTTGATTCAAACAATGATTTTTCCTCTACATATGTATAGGTGTATTATTGCATGGTATTTGAATGAAAAGCTGAGAAAATATTGAGAGAAATGGAATATGATAGGATTGTATTTATTTTGACTAACAATGAGAAAACTTTATCCTATAGAGTCCTAGATTTCGATTACTTTGGCTTTTTGTTTGTACTATACATATATGTACATACATACATACGTACATGGAGTTGTACGTTATACAATGCGTTGTACAATGTATAGTATAAATACCTTGAACTTCTCTCTCCCTCTTCTTCATGTCGTCTCCCCTCCCTTTCCTCTCTACTCTTTGAAATGAAAAAAATTGAAAAGGCATCTGTTCGTCTATGTATAACAAAGTTTTTTACGATACGATCAGGTAAACGGTTTTTTATGATAATGAAGATTTGGAGCAGTAATAGGTACCTAATTTGTAATGCATGGGTCGTGTTACGCTATTGAAACTGATTATACAAACTGAAGACCTTTTCAACGGTGGAGGCGACAGTGACCGCTTTTTCGTCGAGAATATAAAAGCGTACAGTGGTGGTCCCAACATCAAGTGCTCCGATGTACGTCATCGTTGTTGTCCTGCAACAACGAGACTCTTCTACTCGTCTGAACAATCTGCGTGAATCGTTCAAACTGGTTCGACACCATAAATCCGAATACCATAAGGTCGTCGAATGAATCGACGATGAAAGTCGACGTGTCACACAAAATACGCAAGCGGCAGACTACCACGGTCGCTTATCGTACGATGTTTCCTCAGAGCTGAAGCATACTGTGTGTATGTGTGTATCTACATACGTATGTATATGTATAGTAAGTACGCATGCTCCTGCCATCCGACTGCGTCGCGCCGCACGCCGTGCTATGCCGGTTTATCGGGATTACATGCACGTATTATCACATACATACATATGTATACATACACTTACATACAAATCAGCTAGCTTATGGCGAGAGTATAAAGAGAACTCGACTTACTCGAGTTTTGATACAGTTGTCATCAACTGCCATGCCGTCTTTGTTGTTATTACCTTTCACCTATGTAGATATAAATATTTCACCTACATAGATAAGGGAAAGATGGATTATTAACCTTCAACATTAACTGATCTCTCTTAAATTGAGTAATGATCGGTTATTCATCTATTATCTGTTTAAAATTATTTGGAAAATATTGTACCATAGTTGGGGGCGTCTCGCGTATCTGTGGCTTCAAATTTCATGGGGCGTCCGATAATCGTCGGATCGCGAACGAAGAAAGATTCAGTCGACTGGTGGCTGTTAGTTAATTTCGACCAAAATGAAAATGCTGATGGTGCTCGGTTTCTTCGTCCTCCTCCGACAGGATCGTACCGGTAACGTGTCGTAAAGTGTCCTTCATGTGATTTCGTTTCGATGATACCGCATCACTCTTTTCTCGCGATTAGCCTTAGCCACACGTTTCCCTCTTTTCTCTGTCTTCCTGTTTTCTTCTTTTCCCTTTTCCCCTTTCCCCTTTCCCCTTTCCCCTTTCCCTTTTCCCTTTTCCCTTTTCTCTTTTCCCTTTCCCCCTTTTCTCCTTTCCCACCTGTTCGTTACCTAATTTTGTTGATACGATAAACTGAAATTTTCGTAGCGGACGCTTCTCTGGAGTTCGATGAACTCGGGTGTAAAAATTACAACAATCCATCGCCGATGCTGTCACTCAAGAGGCACCTTTTCTGCGAATACGATCGCACAGTTCGACCAGTTTCTTCTCATAAGGACGTGAACAACGTAACCATCAAACTAATACCAAAAATATTAGAATTCGTAAGCGTCCATTCGAACATTTACGTACTTATCAGCTGACAAGTAAAACTTGGTTGCTCCATTTCTTCTTTTTCTATCATCATTGCCTGGTATTGTTCTATAGGACGAATGGAACAGCAAAATGATTTTGCACAGTTGGATGACGCTTGTAAGTGTGATATTTTTAGTGTGTATATCGTGCAGCGTTCACCGTTCGTTGAAAACATCGTACGTTTTTCCCACAGATTTGGACCGATGCGCATCTCACTTGGAGCCCCAGTGATTTCGATGGGATTAATTATATTCACATAAAGAGCGATGACATATGGCTGCCAGATCTTTCGGTTTACAATTCGTAAGGAATCACAGAATCTTCTAGGGTATCATCGTTTCATGTTGCTTGATAGAATGTATACATATACATACTTACTTATATGAACGTAACAGTAGATTCGGTTTATCTCGGCGAAATGTTCACTATTAGAGAGGTAGCTATTATTACTTGTGAGATTTTTTGAAATAGGGGTGACATGACCGTTGACCAAAACGGTATACCTTCGACGACCTGCCTAGTTTTCAGCTCAGGATCGGTCAGTTGTGTACCTTCGTTGAAACATGTCGCTAAATGCGCTACAGACTACTCCGCATGGCCTTATGACGCTCATCAGTGTCGAATCAATTTCGGCTCTTGGTCTCATGCGGGGGAAGAAGTGGATTTTCATCTCGACCAAAAAGGGGTAATTTTAATCGATCATATTGTTTCTTCGTCGACGACCAACGCTAATGATAATGAATTGTACGGTGGTCCAGTTCCAAATGGCAGGATACACGAATAATACTGCTTGGGATTTCAAAGTGATAAATGCGTACAAAGTCTTGAAGAAGTACAAATGCTGCCCGAACGATACCTACCCGATGATTGTTTATGAATTTTCAATAACTCGACATTACGGGATAATGCATACTACGTACATTACACCTGCTGTCGGTACGAAGATTTTTTAATCCTCTTATCAATCGCGTATTCTTCTACTTAGATGGATTTAGAAGATTAGGCGTAGAAATTCATTTCACTACCATCTGTCTCTACCCTCTACCATTCTTCTGTTTCTTTCCCTTTTCTCCTCTGATTTTTTTACTTTTAGCTGTTATGTTGCTTACGTTGACGGTATTGTGGTTGGATTCGAGATCAACGGAACGGCTTGCAATGGCCAGCATCAATTTAATTTGCCATATGCTTTGCATATTCGATTTACATTGGCAATTACCGCACAACGGTACAAATACGCCTAGAATATGTAAGTACTTGGAACCAAATTATAGAATGTGAATCCACGTATCGTTCGAAACCGATTGATATCAATAGCTTTACCAACCTATTCTTAAATTATTCATCTTTTAGTACTCTATTATCGAGATTCGTTGGCTTTGGCAGTATTCGTGTTAATTCTGACTGCCGTGCTGCGTAGAATGCAAGAGATGAACGTCCAAGTACCTTATTGGATATCTTCGACTACGGCGTTTGTTCTCAGTAATAGAGCCGGACGATTTCTTATTCTTACCGACGAAGATACAGATAGAATACTTGCCGGTGAAGGGGAGGACAATTCTGATCTTCCGAAGGCTTCAGCTAGGTCGAAAGAATCATCCTGGAGACATTTTGCAGCTATCATCGAATGGTTATCCTTTTTCGTTGTATTTCTTATCTACATCGGCATTCTTTCTACTGTCGTTCATTTTACATAAACGAAACATTCGATGAAATATATTGTTTTTTCTCGTAAATTGGATCAGAAATTCATTGTATAATAGATTTTCATTTTCAATAAAGAACCATCTATACAATTTACTGAACTGATTTGTCGATCTGACCTGTTACACACGTATCCGCCGGTTCTTCTTAATCCTTACAGAATAGTCTTGGATAATAATCGAAATCGCGATAAGATCGATACTGTACCTTGTACGTATACGTACGGCAAAAGTATAGGCCATAGGCATCGATAATTCGATTTAATCTATCGAATGAAAGATTGTGAAAAAGTATTTTGTCGTATATACGATATTTCTTACGATTAGAGTTTTCGAAACACCGCTGTGTATACATACATGTAGGGACATGCAGAAGTAATCTAAAAAATTAGAATGAAACAATTAAGTAGATATTACATAACAGGTACATAGTTTTATCGAATATGAGAAAAATTGTTATCCCAGCTGTGTCATCGACAATTCCAAACCTGATAAAAGGATGCATGTTCGAAAGGGGGCGGCTCTCAGAGAACGTCCACGGTTTAGTGTTTCACTGGGCGTACGGCTATTCTTTTTTGCTAGATGCTTGAAAGTGCAGTCGTTGCCTGTTTCCCGAATCGACTTGTGCTTGCTTGGGATCAAAGATGAAACAGTTTCTGTCGCTTTCATTCGTATTCTTCGGCATCTCGTGCCAAGAGATACGAGCGAGCAGGACGTTTCATTGCAAAGAAATCACGAACAATACTCCTCTGTTGGATCTTAAACAATACCTGTTTTGTAATTATGATCAAGATGTCAGGCCAACTAAGGATCACAGAAACACCACTGTTGTTAGCATTCAACTAGAGGTACAACATTTTGAAGTTGTAAGTACTTATCTATACACATACATATAGTTATCTCGAAACCGTTCCATCTCTTTCGAGTCATAATTCTGACAAATTTTTACGTCTACGTATTATGTAGGACGTAAGTATTCAGGTATTCAGACATTCCGTAATTCTTATTAAACGAATTTGTTTTATTATTAGATAGCTCGTTACCGATTTTCTATTTATTAGGATGAAGTCGCAAAGATGATTGACTTGCACGTTTGGACGAAAATGGTGAGTGACAAATAGTAACGATAAATAAACATACACTTCGCAGCAAAATTAAAGGTTCATTACCTTTTGGTAAAAGAACTGTTAATCTGTGAGCTACTGTTGTAACGTCGTGAAAAAAATTATATTTTCCTGCGAAATGTAGTTTCGATTTTGATCCTAGGAAGCAATGACAAATTAATGAAAAAGTCAAAATTTTCTTATGAAAACCTTTCGTTTTAACGAGCAATAGATGTGGACAGATCCTCATCTCACATGGGAACCATCGCTATTTGATAGCATCGATGCAATTCGTGTAATGAGTTACGAAATTTGGGTACCGGATGTCACATTGCACAGCGCGTAAGTTTGAAGATGAAATTTCGATTATCATTTTGTAACGTAATAATTTGAAATACATTCAGAACAAATCAATACGTTGATATCAACATGCCAACGGTACGATGCTATTTGTACCATCAAGGAACTTTGTATTGTGTACCAATGACGGTATACACGACACATTGCGAATCGGATCACACTTGGTGGCCTTACGATCTAATGAATTGTTCCATACATATTGCCTCTTGGTCTTATTCAAATGACGAAATTGATGTGCGTTTCATGCATGTACAAAGGGAAAGTCAAGTGCGTACCTACTTGCTTACTTTAAGCTATTTACTTAATTATTTACTTGATGAAATTCATTTAAACATTTGAATTTATGTTGAATCCCTAGCTAACGGAGAAAGTGTACGAAAATAATTTGCAATGGGATATCGTAGAGATTCACCAAAGCGAACACACAATAAACTCCAAATTCGGTTTGGGTTTCGCTAGTAAATTATTATCCTTCCACATTTTTTTGAAGAGACATTCTTCCATGTATAGTCAAATTTACCTAACACTGGCCATAGGTTTGTAACAATCAAGATATATAGGTAGATTTATCGGTTACCTTATATGTAGGAATACTTGTTTAAAATTTGAAATATTAAACCATAGAGATTATTGTATTTCTTTCTGCACAGTGCTAATGGCAATGACGTTAATGGTACTTTGGCTCGATCCACGCTCTATCGAACGTATGATAATCGCTAATTTGAATTTAATTCTTCATCTATTTTCACTGCAAGATTTACAATGGAAGATTCCCTCTAATGGAACTGCTCTTCCAAAATTGCGTATGTTTTATTCTATTCCCCGAAATGTTTCTTTCGAAATCTTGAAAAAAAGCTACATACGTATGTATAAGAATTTAGGAATGCAGTTCGGGAATGTAAATTTCATTGTTGTATTTCTTTTCTTTTAGTTATTTTCTATGAGAATTCCTTTATCTTGGCTACATTCTCGCTTATGTTAACCAATATTCTGCGCTGCATACAGCAATTAAAAGTTCAAGCACCTGTATGGATATCGT
The DNA here is from genome assembly GCF_051401765.1 of Calliopsis andreniformis. Taxonomy (NCBI): domain Eukaryota; kingdom Metazoa; phylum Arthropoda; class Insecta; order Hymenoptera; family Andrenidae; genus Calliopsis; species Calliopsis andreniformis. The sequence goes on along the minus strand of NC_135068.1, from coordinate 13,555,466 downwards.
CGGCCTCGATTTCAATCTTCAACAGTAGAATAGGCCAAGTATTGTTAATGAATATCTTGGATCCACATATATCAGCTAGAATGGAACTATATGCAGACGACAACACCATTCTCGTGACTTCCACTGAAAGAAGCGGAACTTGGAAATATATTTCAATTTTGATCGGATGGTTTGCATTTACGAGTATTCTATTCGTTTACATAATAATGTTGGTTCTACTACTTCCAACAAGTACGTGTTTGAATTCCCTTGTACTCAACAGCTGATACACATTAAGTGAGTGGATGATCACACATATAATAGTCATAATAGTCACATAAAAAGTGGAATACTTTACCCAAATAAAAATCAACTCAATGTTTCACTTTTTTTTCTTTTCGTAATAAATACGTTTATTTTAGAAAAGAAATTTCATTTCTGTATTCATTAATAGTTTATCCGATTTAACTTTACGATGTTTCCGTTAAATAAACTGGATTTTCAATACAAGAAGAAATGCGAAATGCTTATTATGCGTTCTAAATGTACAATAAGATTTTATACAAAAAACCGAGTTGAATGATTTGTAATTGTAAAAGTATAGTAAGAGTAAAGGTTACTATAATGAAGATTCTTCCACTCGTTCGAACATATGGTTAATCTAATTTCTTACATTATGTACATGTCATGTAATGGAGTATGTATTTTCTTGTGAACGATAAACGACAACTTAAAGTTAGCTAAACGAAATATATCTTTACAAGAAATTACATAAAGAAAAAAATAGCAAGTTGTACACATAAAACAAATTTCGTCCTAGAAATAATTCTTCTGTACATAGTAATTAACAGTAAAGAAAAGCAGAATTTCGATAATAAATTCAGTAGAATTCAGTAGAATGAAATGTATGGAAATTGCTATTCAACGAAAATGAAAGATGTAGTAAAGAGATACAGTGCGCAACGATGTAACTTTCATTGTGATCGATATAGTAGATAGTTTTTCAAAGCCCGTGGAAGGGGAAGCGAATGCACGTTGTTTCTCTTGGTATATTGTAATATAGCGTCACGGCATGCGCTTTGTAGGGTAGGTACTGCTAAAACACATAAACATTACAAAAAAAAAGGAAATTTGATGAAATGTATAGAAAAATAAAAAATGGAGAGAAACATACCGCCATACAACTGAACTATCCTGACTTGTTTGGTAGTACCATACACATCTACTACAGCACGTAAAGGTCCTGCCTTGTAAGGTATATCCTTTCCACATACACCTTGGTCTTCACCATTTATTATAAAATGCATTTCTGCCTTGTCAGAGCCAGCCTGTGGCACATACATTATACCAATACGACTACCAGCATCTGTAGGTAGAATATTTTGAGAAGAATCTATTGTGTTTGGTTTAAGAGCATTGAATGGAATAACTCCTCGAGACGTTTGTACATTAACTCCATCTGTTATCAGTTTCTTCTCCCTGGATGGTATTCCTTCGCCTTATAACATATATTAACATGTTCATTAATCTTATAACTCTAGATGCAGACAATTTAAGTACATAGGTTCTTACCGTAGCCAGTGCCTGCAACAACTTCCAAGCTATCCCATATAGTAGGACTTTTAGTAATAGCAAATATCCATGTACGGCCTCTCTTGACCAAATTAGGCATCGCATATTGTGGTAAACTATTATTCACAGATGCTGGATCGATGAGGGTAAGCCCTAATCGCATGTGACCACTCCATCCTCTTTCTGTTTTCTCAATTTCTACTAGAAAAATTTCACCTGGTTGCAATGGCTTCTCACTAAAAGCCAAAGAATTCGCGAAGCTTGCAGTGCGATAGGCTACCGTACTATCTTCGCGAAGAACGATATTCTCCCCGTGAGTGGGATGAAATCTTGTTACTATCTTTCTGGATTTCTCAGTCATCGTGTTGGTAAATTCGTGTTTAGAAAATTCTATTCCAGTCACCGACACTACGAGTGAATGTTGCACGTACTCATTTTTGTAAGAAACTTGATCGAAAAGATTAATCTTCCATCGAAAGAAGTCGTAGAATGATCTGACATCCAGCAATAACCAATGCGGGACATGAATATACCTTTCACGTGATATATTCTATTTAAATAGCACATTTGAATGCCTTTAATAGCTTACATGATTATTCGAGGTAATCGAAAAACCGAGGTTAGGTGTCGATCATAGCTGTGCTTTTGCCGAGATCATTGTCGTATAACGCATTCTTTTACCGACAAATTTTTATGGAATCTTGATCTGTTATCACCATAACACAACTGTACAACAATTTCCATTCATAGTTGAAAAGAAAATCAATTGTGTTTGGAGAGATCAATAAATTGGAGAAATACAACAGAAACAGCTGGTTGGATGCATGTATCCACATACTACTTACGTACACATAACATGAACACAACTTATGCATCTCATATTACACATACATATTGAAAATCTCTATAAAAACTGTTAATTGTTATTTAGTTGTCGATTACATTTATCGACACGCATTATTAACTCTATTCGTGTGAAGCAATGTAAAAGAATCAAGGTGCATCTTTCCGTTTGCATTTTCAATATAGGTATACAAGCACATGTCGCATGTTTCGTGAAACGAAGTTTTCCAGCAGTTACATACATTGCATATTGTATATATGAATTAAGTGATTAACTAATATTTTTAAAGACAACGATATGAAATTAATTATACAGTTGAATATATTTGAACAATTCAAGTGCTAAATACAAGACGTATCAAGTTTACATATTAATTTGTATCTGATTTTACCGCCATTTCGGCAGCCATATTTGTTCGAACTGCGCGCGCTGATCATTCTGTTGCTGAACGCTCTAGGAGTTAGACGCGTACTTCTCCCCTCGTGTTAATTAAACGTGTCTTATCCTGTCTCTAGCGGGTCTTGATCATTAACAAAGGTATATATTCTTAATTTGAAGATACTATTCGGCATTTAATGGAAAATTTATCAAAATTTTAATGATCTTAACGATTAATAATTGTTTGAAAAATTTGTACTTCTTGTCCTTGAATTGTACAAATATTCGTTAATGTCCGTAATTTTTATTACTGATACTGGAATACATGTTAATCAACGTATGACTTCACATGCAGTAACGCGTCAAAATATAAATTCAATAAGTATTTACATTTTACTTTATACACCCGGCTTTAGTAATGACCGTAGTTTTCTCACTTTGAGAATTTCTCATGCGCATCCTGCTCGATATTGTTATTGCGCATGCGGCTGTTGCGCATAATGGGTGACCGTAGTTTCATCTGAGGATCAGCCATCTTTAATATTCTTTGAATTCACGGAGTTGCGCGCGCAGTCCAGTTCGAATGAAATGACGCCAGCAGCGTGTAGAGCTCGCCATAAAGATAAGTTTTTTACTGTTTTCTTCAATATTATTGCAGAGTTTAATTCGATTTTGCGTGTTTTCAAAGCAGTTAAGATAATTTCGTGTTGTTATGTAGTATAATTATGTTTATCTTTTAATATATCTTCAAAATGAGTGAAACATTGAAGTTTAACTTTGGTATCGTGTAGACGTAGAGGTTTAGAAATGTATAATGTTAAAAATTAGTTAGAAAACAAAGTTACAATGAACTGCTGGCTCATTTCTACCTGATATTTATTATTATTGTTTGAATTTTTACCTGATTTCATTGGAAATTCGCGTGTTGTAAATAATCAATTATACAGCAGTCAGTGACCTTTGAGATTTTCAAAGCAATAAATACAGCGATGAATGGCGTCTCCCCACCCAGTGACTACTTTGCCAACTACCTGAATCCGAACGAAGGGTCATGTCATAATGTCATTCAGTCAGTGTTTGGATATCGGAGAAATAAGACGTCGTGACAGCTTCGCGAATATTTGGGGGTAAGCACATTCTAACAAGTGCCTATCGATCTCTAGTCTTCGCGTTTTGGTTTTCTACTTTATTCTTCATTACGATTTTTCTCTAACACTAAAAGATTTGTCTATAAAAAGTTCACCTGGTACTTTGAAAGAATTTAACCTCTTTTCGTGACTGTATTTCTGATCTTCGCTTAGCGTTAACTGATATATTTATAGATTTCATCAGATTAAAGTATAATTTCCTATAATATATTTACATTTATCAAAATATATTTATTTGTAATTTGTCATTCTTTTCTGTTACAGGTTTCAGTAAACAACGAACACGCGTCGCGAACACGTGATGTTTATTCTTCCCCCACTAAACCACTTTCTTCATTGTTCCACTATTATGTGTGACTGCGTGCAATGCAGTCGTAGAGACTGTATTTATAGCGTTGCAGGGAAAGTTTGTGTTTGTTTTAAGTTTACAGAGTACAGTTGCTCGTGGGGTGCAGGGTTCGTTCTCTTTTTTACTTTAGATTTTAGATAGATGCGATATTAGAGTCAGTGTTTTGCACGTACATACATATTATGAATGATTTCCAGAGCACCGCGAGGCTCTGATGCGCGAATAGAGTCAGTGTTGTTCGCCAGTTCTTACTATCGGGCGCGTTGATAGTTTGTTTATTTCTCTCTCCCTTTTTTTTTGTTGGAAGGGAATCTCGACATATCGGTAATTAGAGTCAGTGAAGAGTTCCTGTGTTCGCGAGTTTGGGTACCGGAACGTGAAGAATAATGTAAATATTATTTTATTGTATTCGATGTTCAGAATTTGAGATTGCAATGTTTGAAGAATAATTCTATAATATTTCATATTTGTTTCGTTTCAGATCCAGCATGCACCCCCTGGATAATTCGTCGAGCTGTCTTCATTCCGTGGGTGTTAAGGTCAGTGCTTGTTTAGAGTTCCTCCAGTCGCTCAGCCATATCGGAGGACACGAAGGTCCGAAGCGGCATGGCTGACTGGTTGTATTTTATTATTGTATATTTATGGATTGAATTAGTGTTACCGACTATAAGGCATGGCTACCAATTTTTAGCTTTTCCTCGTAGATATTTTTAAGAAAAAAGCTGTTGTCGCTACATATTTGCATAACGATTGAAAGTGAATCGTTCTGCAAGTATGTTTCACAACAATGTGGGTACACGAAATGTCTGGTTAAATAACTGTTTACGTAAAGCAAGGGCTAATGATAAGTGTTATTCACATATGTAACATTGCATCTGAATAACGCTGGATCTAATAGTTTGTTTAAGTAGGTATTAAGAGATTTTTAAATGCAGTGCACTGCTGTATAGTCGTCGGTGAAATTTGATTGATTGATCAGATTTTTGGTTGATTATGCGCACGTCCTCGAGGACCTGTAATTAAATTGCATTTGGTACATTTTCAAACTGGAGTTACTACGAAAGATTTGTGATTTTCTTACCTATAAGACTCAATAATACAGGCAAAAATATTAGACCATGTGCAGCGCCAAAGAGCACAATTCCTAAATACATTCTAAAGTAAAATACTTGGAAAATTTGAGTTTTGGAAAATGCCAGGACCGCGATTCCTATAATTTTCGTTAATGTAATTCCAGAGAAAACCTGAATTGAAAAAGAAAATTTGTTGACGCGACCATCAGCACATATTATACGTATATTATAACGAATTTTGAATATCTAGTAGCTACTTATGAGGAGAACTCGCCATATGTGGCGTTTACTTTGAACGTCCAAATGTGTAATTTTGGAAATTTGAAAATTTCTAAGTGTAAATTGTTTAATATTTAAACAGATGTTTGAATTTGAGATGTACCGCGTAATTTGAATGTCTAATTTTTCGTATATTTTTGAAGTTACTCGTTAAAAGTGAGCATTACACTTGGGGAACTGTCTAGATCTCGTTAGATAACAGTATATTCTCGTTACATAACAGTATATACTTACGGAACTTCCCATTTCGTTGAGGGTCTCCGAGGCTCGCTCGATCCTTGTAATTGCCGTAGAATTTAAATACGAATGTACAATGTGGCTACAAAATTCTACGGCAATACCTACTGCCTGTAACGGAAGTGACATATACTTTATTATTGTTTGTTTGCACAATCTGAATACAGAAATAGCTGCAGAATTGTACAATGCAATTGTGTTGACGTACCATTACTAAATTAACTAAGGAAACCGCGTTCAACTCGATATGCCACCAATACATGAGACCTCCCATATTAATAGTTATCATGAGAACGGTCAGTAGTATTGTTACTGCCGAAAATATTGACAATCCCGTTAAGAAGAGAGTTACAATGAAAATAACGGAGAGAGACAAACCCAACGATGATATAGCTTCTTTCCAGATTGTAAGATATTGTTCGTAAAACACATAGAATATGCTGAAAAAATGTTAATTTTTGTTTTTCTTGGATAAAAAATAGTTGTAGTTCTGTGTGTGGTATAGAGCTGTAAGTGAGTAACGAATGTTCATAGAGATATGTGAAGAAAAAGTACGCGATGAAAGCGAAACGCATAGTCTGTGGTATTCGACGAACCTGTAAGGAAATACGGTAATTTCGTGATCAGTGAAATAGTTGTTATTTATCATCGTTGTAATATTACTCGCTATTCGTCTAGCAGATTTCAGTGACTTGTACCAATCCGATGGTTTCTTCAAGGGAGTGTGATAGCCCATAAAATAACTATCACCAACATCAACCAGGCCATATTTATCGACGTAGTAATCCATTCCCTACAAAATCCCGTCAGTTTCTCACCCCCTCTAAGTACCTATTTACTCGTTGTTAAAAGATTCGATAATGTCATTTAAATAAAAATCTGTATACGTACATCAAGATACGAACTTCGTCCAGATTTTGCGCAATCTTGATCTGGAATGTCTTGGAGAAAATACGGTATGTATGTTCGGAAACTGCTTGCACTAGGTCGGGAGTTCTTCTTAGAAATGTTACAAGAATTGCAGATACCAACTGTTATGAAAAGTATAATGTTATGCAAACATAATGCATAAGAATTTTATATAGAAATAGAAGTTTCCGTACATATGTACTTGTATTTAGTAGACAAGTACATAGGACGTTGTCGTCATTGAGGTCGTTTACCTTCGGTATGTGGACAAAAAGATTGGTTGTTTGGAAAATATTTGCAACAATTAGGTATAGTCGACCAGTCCATGTAATCGTCTATCCAAGAAGAAGCTGCCTTCGATAAATAGGATCTAAACGGAAATTGATTCGGTAAAGAATATAAAACATTGCATCGCGGAAAGAATAGGGATAAGAAAGATGTACGAACACGGAGGGTTGTTTCGAAGCTGAGTAGATTTGCGTGTAAAGAGAATCTGTGTTACAGCCTTGGCCACCACAAATCATATTTTGAACTATTGTGTGGCTGTAATTGAGGCCTGAGGTTAGCACAAAATAAACGGGTGGACCCATTGACAAAAGATCTTCCATAAACTGAAAATCATTATAAGTATAATTAGTTGTTGTCGATTTGTTCATCGTCGTTGGCATTGTCACGTCTTTTAGATTTTGATATTTAACATGAAATATGATATATATTGATAATACGTTACTTCGAAATATTTCAAAACATAAGAATCAACAGGCATCGAGAGTTTCTGATCCAAGCCGATACCAATATTCGGCAACACTATAACATGTAGAATCAACAGAACGGAGAATAGAATTAATACTGCTATTCTGATCGGTGTTTTCATAATATATGGCGTGTAAAAGCGTTGAAAGACTGTTTGTACCAAGCCAGATTTTTTATCTATCTCAAAATTGTCTTTCTTGGTATGTACACAGCAAAATACATCTAGTAAATTGTTCTGCAATATTAAGCATATCGTTAGAAAATTGTGTAGTTTCCTGCTACCTACAGGTACAAGTAGAAGTTATTCCTCACCTTGGATCTCTGAGCATCCAATGATAGCAGACTAACAAAGGCCGTGATTTGTAAGAGAAAATTTATTAGAATAGAGAGGGACGCGTAAAGTGCAAAAGTATTTACAGCCGGCATCGTGGACAGCGTTCCTAGGAATCCAGAGAAATGTATTGTGAAATAATGTTTAAGTACTTAGAATAAAATGGAAACTATGTTTTTCGATCGATTGATTCATGCATTGATGTACCTACACTCTACTCATCAAGTACACTAACCGATTGAAAAGCAGAGACATTCGGATGCGCTAGTTAGCAACATCGATGGGCCGACATCGGCCATGATTCTTCCAATATGATCAGGTATCGATTCTTCGGCACGTTTCGGATGTCTCTCATGCATTTGTACAAGTATAAAGATGTTATCCACACCAATGGCTAATACCAAAAATGGAATTACCTATTACATAAGAATGGAAATCATTTTCTCTGGGTGTATGTACAGGTTTTTCATAATTTCCAATTGGGCTGGTTCGTTTACCTCGATCGTAAGCAGCGTCGTTGGTACTCCAACGTAACCAAACACACCAAGGGAACAAGCCACCGACGCCATGACTATGATAATCCCACCAACACTCAGTATTATTTTACTATTCGCCTGAAATAATGTAACAAATAACATTCTCGTTATCGTGTCAGAGAAGTAAACATGTAGGTATAATATGTTATGGTAAAAAAGATGAAGAGAAGAAAGCTTACAAAACATCCTGTAACGGAACATTTCATTTTGCCTAGGGCAAAGGTAACGTAAAGGAACATTACAAGATAGCTGATAACCACTGTTGTCACCTCTGATCTTGACGATCGTTCCAATTCATCTTGAATTGATCTCTCAGTAGTATAAGCGACATCCATAAATTCTGGACATCTATTGGCGACCCATTCCTTCATAAAATCAATAAGCCTAGAATATTTAATAGTTAGTTAAATAGTAATATTAATCGTGCTTCTCTCATCTCATCTCCTCTCCTTTCTTCTATCTGATTTTGATTTTCCAAGAAATTTTACCGTTGTTCCCATTTCCGTGCTGACTCAAGTACAGATTCGTTGAGAGAGTTTTTTACGAGGAACGATAAAACCACTCCGTTCGCCTTGATATAATCTTTCGAATCGTAATTGAATTCGTTTTCTCGAAGGAATCCTCCATACACCATGGCAGGCAAAATAGGTCCCTTGTACGGCGCCATGCAGTCAGGATTAAATGGATTTCTGCAGGGAAAACATCAAACTAAATATAGTATTTTCAATATGAATAGATGTAAATGTTTTTATCGAAAATTTCATCGAAAATTGGTACCTACATAGACACCTTTATACCCACATACCTACATATAAGATTACTTACTGGGCACATTTATACAAATGATCCAAATAATTAATTTCGTACGGTCCGGATACATCCGTTTTATGAAACTTATTCAGATCGTTTTGAAAATATCCCCACAGGCTCTGTACAGTACACAGATCCAAGGTAGTTGGTCCAGTGAAGTCATTTCGAATCGGAGCATAGCATATTCGCTCTAATCCTTCCCCGTCATCTTGACCAAGCTAAAACGTTTCGATTCCCGTTGAAGATTGTATTTGAAAAAGAGGTACCACACAGTCGTTATAACACGGTACTAACAATAGTATTTTGTAGCAAAGTGATAGGGATTGGACAAAGAAACGAGGCTTACTTGCAATATTTCGTTCTGAAGTTCGTACACAGCAAGCAAAAATGTTTTGTTAAAAACAGGGCCAAATTCGATAGTACCGTTCTCTGTAGGATGTAGCACCTGTACAATACAATAAACGCGATATACATAATACAAGTTTCACAGGCATTACCAAGAACTTTATATCTACTCATGTAGAATCTTACCTTATCAAGACCTATAGATTTGATATATACTTGCTCGCTCCTGTAAAACGGTCCAAAACGAGAATCAAAATAATTTTTTTCGATTCGAGCTCTACTAGTTGGCGCTGCCCAAATTTCAATAGGATCACTGATTATAGAGAGCTGTGTGACTCCGTAGCTCAGACCCAGTATTACATATGATAAAGTAAATAGCACTATAGTTGGACGTTTTGCAAATGCTGTAAACGCGATCACAGTGGCATTAATGTGTATCGTACAAAGAATATTTCGCGATTTTCTGATACTGCACCTTTGCCCCAAACAGCGAAAAATGTTTGAAACATTGTGTGAACACCTCTCCGACAAATTCCGTTCGATTTATCACTTTGTTCCTCCAATTCCTCGTCATCTTCGTCTTCAAATGTCTCTGTACCGATAAGACCAACAAAACGGTTGAATGTATCTTTATATGTAGATATATGTGCATACACACTTCGCAGCAAAATTAAAGGATAAATAATTGTAGGAGCAAAAACTCTGCATGTTTGAACTGCAGTATCACCGTCCCAAAACATCGCAGCGAAGTGAGCCTGATCTCATTTTTAAGGGTAGAGCCTCTACTTTGACATCCCTGAGTTGAACTTGGCCAAAAAAAATTGTTCACTCCACGACTTGCCGAAAAAGAGGGAGTGGTTTTTCCTCGAATGTTTTCCCACTTTAGCCCACTATCAGGCACTCGATGAATTTTTTCCGCGATCTCTCTTGGTAGGATATTCAAGATAGAACCCTCCCCTGTCGAATGAGACCACGGCGAGTGCTCTGCGATTTTTTTTCGCAGAGATATCGAGGTCTGAATGAAAAGTGAGCCTTGAGCCGCTGAATCATGCAGTGATCCAAACCCCCAAAAAGTAGTCAATCTTTGAGTTGCTGTATCTCCGTCAAAAAAAATAGCAGCGAGGTCAGCCTTGTCTCATTCGAAAGGGTAAAGTCTCTACTTTGACACTCCTGAGTTGAACTTGGTCGAAAAAAATTCTCCACTCCACGACCCGCCAAGAAAGAGAGGACTGTTTCTCTGTCAATGTTTTCCAACTTTAGACGACTGCCAGGCACTCAATGAATTTTTTTCGAGACCATTTTTGATGGAACAGTAAAGTAGGAATCCCCCTCTGTTGAATGAGACCACGGTGAGTGCTCTATGATTTTTTTTCGCTGAGTTATCGGTGTCTGAATGAGAAGTGAGCTTCCAGCCCCAAAATCACGTCGTGATCCAGAAACCGAAAAAGTAGCCTAACTTTGGGCTGCTATAGCTCCGTCAAAAAAAATCGCAGGGAAGTGAGCCTGGTCTCATTGTAAAGGGTAAAGCCTCTATTTTAACACATCTGAATTGAATTTGACCGAAAAAAATTATCCAATCCTCGATCTGCCGAGAAAAGGAGGGTGGCTTTTCCCTGATTATTTTTCGACTTTCAACAACTCTCAGGAACTCGATGAACTTTTTTGGGAACTTTTTTGGGAACTTTTTTGAGAGAGAATTAAAGCTTGAACCCTCCCCTGTCGAATGAGACCTTAGGGAGTGCTCTGCGATTTTTTTTTGCTGAGCTATCCTAGTCTGAATGAAAACTGAGCCGCGGACCTCAGAATCATCTACTGGGCCAGACACCGAAAAAATAGTCAATATTTGAACTGCTGTATCTCCGTCACAAAAAATCGCAGGGAAGTGAGCCTGGTCTCATTGTAAAGGGTAAAGCCTCTACTTTAACATCCCTGAGTTGATCTTGGTCGAAAGAAATTCCCCAGTCCATGACAAGCCGAGAAATGGAGGCTTGTTTTTTCGCGAATGTTTCCTAACTTCGGACGACTACCAGGCACTCCATGAATTTTTTCCGCGATCTTTTTTGATGGAATGTTTAAGCTAGAACCCTCCCCTGTCTAATGAGACTATGGCGAGTTGTCTGTGATGTTTTTTCGCCGAGTTGTTGCACTTTGAATGAAGCAATACTGTAATTTTGTTGTGGAGTGCTTGTATATTTTACATAAAAATAGAATTTACTGTAATACCTGAATGTGATTTTCTTCGACAGATGAAGCATCCGCAGAAAGCTATGACCAGAATGACGAAAGCAATTAGAATTCCTGCTATAATACCGTAGCCATCGAGTCCCAGAATAAGAAAGTCAGTATCGCCTACTTCTAGTTTTGTAAAAGGACATGCTACTGGGCAATCGACGCAGCTACACGCTTGAAAGCCCTTTGAGAAATTACAATCGATTGGTGTTCTTCTCTCGAACAATGTTTTTCTAATTTTTAAATCGCCGAATCACCTGTGCTGTGGTGATATCCATATCATGTAAGCAAACTTGAAATTCAAACTTACGTCGTAGTTTTTCTCGCATGGCTTTACTGAGTGGTTCCAATAAGGTTTATCAGGCATAAATATCATTCGGAAAGGTACAAAAGGATTCGCGGTTGGATCACCTTGATACTCGTACCATCTGTAATATCAAAATTAAGCTCGGAACTGTTTTATGTATGTATACATATATGTACGTATGTACATTTGCTATTAGTTTGAATAATTAGTTCGATATAGACTTACAATTTTGCTGTGCACCTACTGGCACCATGAACTCCACAACCCAAATCCATGCCGAGATTTCCACTTGCGGGGTGGATAACATTTTTACAAGAATCATACGTTTTGTCCATATACTCTTGCGCAACATAAACCTAGGGCGCAGAGATTAAAAATGCAAATGTTAAAAAAAATAATTGAAATTTTCGTGTTGGTGTCAAGTGATGAATAGGTAGGTAGTATAGGTACCATATACATATGATAATGTACCTAATTATATCATGCAGTTTACTTTACTTGAAAGTGAAAAATACATAGGTACCTCCATTTCTGTAACGTACGCTCGATTGTCTTCGTTCATATCTTGCTTCGTGATTCGGATAAATCTACTCTGTTCGGGACTACAGCTTAGATCGCACAGTAAGTGATACATATTTTTTAAACACGTCGGACATCTGGCAAAGATACCCTCGGCCATGTTCAGTTGTGTAACAAGAGTGTTAATGTTGTCAACGTCACAACATAATTTCGGTGTATCTAGCAGAGAGAAGCGTGATGCTCTTTTAATGAATACATAAGAAGAAAATGTTTGTGCATAGGAATTTTCTTGATGTAAAGGAACGTACCGTTGTCTTGAAAGTATTTCGGACATTTTTCGCGAAGATGTTTCTCAGCGTCTGTATTGTTGACTAGTTGAGCAAAAGTGTTATTTACGCATGTTCGGTTTAGCCCTTTCTCTGTTACACCGCAATCTCCATACATAACGCAATGATACTGATCATTATCGGCACCATGAGTTAATGTTAATAAGCTGAATAATATTGGGAAAATGTGAAGCATTACATTTATGCCTCCCATGTCTACAGGAATTTGACGCAGAAATTTGAACGAGAAGGTGTTGTTCCCGATTTTTGGTGTTCTCTAATACGCTTAACTAGAATCGTATCTCTTTTACGATGTTTAGAAAAACGTAGCTTAAAAAGAGAGAAAAAGATATAGTTTATTTTCTTTAAAGGACGAGTATGTAGGTGTCTACTTGTTACTTACCCTCTCCTTTCATCTTCCCTTTATGGGTGGAAAATTAATTCATTGTTTAATTTCACTAGTAACAAGTCACACAACGCAATCGTTCTCTTCTCGCTTCTATCAATGTGCGAAATAAAATGATATTAATCCGATTATTAATAAGCTGCTTACTAGCTTACTGGATACTAGTCTAACCACCGTCACGCTATTACTTTGTAATCGCACTATTTTGCACTTTGCTTCATTGATAATTGTTGTCAAAGGAAGGAGTTGACTCGAAATGATTAAAAATGAAGCTTGTGATCCATTTTCTTTGACGTTGAATGACAAAAAATTATCGTTAGATAAAAGAGTAGGAAAGAACGATTAATCGATAGATCGAACGAGCAAGTATCCTGATGAAACAATAAGGAAAGTATAGAAAAAAGAAACTTGCGCTCAGTCAATAGTCACTGGTCTGATAATTATCATGGTATTACTTCCGTGGATTAGTCAAACTGTGCACACCTGGGACTTATCGCGGTCTAACTCGAAGAAAACTCCAAAGCAATGATTGTACGAGTAGCATTTGATTAGGAGTATACGATAAAACCTGAATTTTGAGAAAACATTTCAGTTTCTCGCTAGTGAAGAATTATAAAAGAAATTGTATAATACATCGAAAAGGACATAAATGTGATGTGAATAAATGAAAACAAGTGATATAATCATTTGGATAATCATATTTTAATGAGTCAATGATTGTACAAATTGATCACTCTTGATCGTCTCCGCGTAACCGAGGAACAATAACAACGAATACAGAAATGATCGTACTTATAATATTCGTTACTAATATACAAGTACGGAATAGATGAAAACGTAAATAACACGCTTCAATAGCGCTTATATCGATACATACAAGATTATCTTTATTCTTGATTTGCCGCTGCAGAATTTTGCGTTTTCGCCAACGAAAATGAAAAACTGTGGAAAGACTTGTTACATTCTTAATTTATAGGTATTCTATCTTTGTTTCGATTAACATAATCCCATTCTACTCCACTCCGTTCCACATGTGTGTACTATTTCTGCTTATATTCTATAATAATTTCATCGATTATCTAAAATCTTTTACGTTCATGGGACACTCGAGTTCATCTTTTCCATTTCTTCTCATTTTCTCCCCTCCCCACCCCACCACTTTCTGCTCCTCTTCTCTTCTCTTCTATTTTCTTCGCTCTTGTCACTCGTTGCTTATTCGTTTGTCTTTGCAGTTTACGACATTTTTGGTGCCCATAATAATACCAAAGGTATCGTTATCGTCACATTATAATTGAAGTATATTACTTAATACGTTCAACGGTAGTAATAAAGTTTGTCAATAAAATTTGTGGAGAATGTTAATAGTCGCGTATAATAGATAATAATCGTTGGATCAACTGCGATCAGCACAAAAATATGAAATTCGGTACTAGGCCAACTATTGAGATGCACCTCCGAGTTAGAGTGTCTCCACCATAGTTTTATCTCGTTCAATCGTACATGCGTACTCCTGCATGTTTCAAAATTTCAAGTACTCTTCGAATTTCGTAATACTTTTAATGCCCGTTAAAGTAAGTCAACAAACTATTATATTAGAAAGGATACATTATTGCAAACACAATATTAATATATCTATAGATAGTTGTACGATGTGCACATTGAATGATCGATTCAATATCGCAATTAGAGATTTTCTTATTATTGTTATTAGGTACCACAGATCGTTGGTATCATTGTATTTTTGTATTTCTTTTTTTACTAAATAAACAAACTAATTGTGTGTTACGCCAAACTACTGTACGTATTGATTGTCACTAGTTGTGAATTGAAATAAGTGTTACCAAATGGCTAAGATTTTTCAGTACTCCTGACATTATAAATTAAAGTACAGACAGATAGTGATGTCGATATGAGATAATCAGACTAAAGCCTGATACCAAACAGTTACATATCACCATTATCATACGAAAGGACACGATAATATTGTTCGCGATTCTTACAAGTACTACCAACAAATCCTACCTTCAGATTAGTTTTAAATGAGTTATATTTGAAATAAACTCCCTCACTGTAAAGGTCTAGTTAAATGGGTCGAGCATAAGGAAAACGACTCTTGCTCGGAAGCATACCTCGACAGAATTTATCTAATAAAATTCATATGTAGGTATACGTACACAGACACACACGCGCGCACGCGCGTATAGGTATACGTGTATTATATGAAACATACGTACATGTATACACCGACACACAAACTTATGCGCACGCGCAAGATAGGTAAAGAGGGACGGGGGGAGAGAGGGCGAGAGAGAGAGACAAAGAAAGGGGCAAGGGGTAGCAACGCAATAATTTAAGCAACGAAAGATTCCTCATGGATTCAATTTACATACATTCATCTTTTACTACCACGTGTTTCATTGATTTTCTATTGTATATATGGTTTGTGTGTGTGTGTGTGTGTGTGTGTGTGTGTTTAGATGTGCGTACGTGCATATACATTGATTCAGAAAAACGCATTACTAAATCGAATTGTTTGTAGTGCTGACTTTGGACTTCTTTTTCCGTTTTATGACGTTGTCGCATGTTTTTTATTGAGTAAATCCCTGTTCAATTTCGTCTTCTCCACCTCACATTGTTCCGTGTCATCAATTTAACACAGATTTAATCATCGTACACACAAAGAAGGAAATGTGAGTCACAGCGATTCTTGTAAACTTGAAATTTTGCATGAGTTAGTGTTTCTAAGTAACGTAATTCTTTTACATTCTTTGAAAAATAATATTTTATACATTAATTTTATTGATAAAGAAGTGTTCTCGCAACGCACCAACATGTGAGAGTTAAGTTTCTCTGTTAGGATTGCTAGATATAACGATTTAAACATCTTTAATTAAATGACAAATACAATTTAAGTTGCACAAGTGTTTTTTTTTTGTTTTCCTTTATTGTTGCGCTAGATATATGTATAGGTGCACGCACACTTCTTTTTGTACATTAATCATCAAGTATGACGAAACAGTTGATAATTTGAAAATTGTTTACGATAAAAATTTGCATTTTGGCGCACCGCTGACAAATCGATTGTATCGAAAGTAAAGGAAATTAAAGCGAAAGGAGTGGTGTGCACAGTATGCATGTGTCGCTTCAATTTCTTTGCACTATACGATTGTAAGAAAGTTTGGATACAAAATTGTGCGGCAACAGTGTTTTACAACAAACGGCAATCTTTGATTTTGGACATGTGAAGTATATGATAACAGAATACGATAGGTCGATTATCAGTTCTAAGATGAAGTTACACAGGTGAATACGCTTTAAAAATTGATAAGATAAATAGCTTGGAACTTAGTCTGTGGTACACCGGTGCTAGAAAATCATAATAGCTGGAGAAATGATTTGCTTCTTATTCGACACGATCGATTCTATGCAATTATTTGCGCCATAATTAACACGATACAGCGATTATAAGGTGTCGCACTTACATCCAAGTATAATAAACATTGTGTGTCTGTCTGTCTGTGTGTGTGTGTGTCTGTATGCGTGCGTACGTAGGTGCGTGCGTGGTGTGTGCGTGGTGTGTGCGTGCGTGCGTGCGTGCGTGCGTGCGTGCGTGCGTGCGTGCGTGCGTGCGTGCGTGCGTGCGTGCGTTCGTCGTGCGTGCGTGCGTTCGGCGTGCATGCGTGCGTGCATGTGTGCGTGTGTGCACGTCCAACACAACGCGTGCGTTCTCTTTTCTCTTTCACACATAAAACGCACACGTAGTACACACATACAAATTGGATATACGCACGCGCGTGCGCGTATATACATGCACAATTACGTTTATACATATTTTAATCTTATACACATAATACGTATTGCATTTATACATTTGAGTGATTGGAAAATGTCAGCTGAAAACTGAAAGGTACACTTTACCTATAAAAGTACGATAAAGTAACTGTATCACGTTTTTTTTCGTGAGGAGGAACATGCTAAGTAAGATAAATCGGCGAACTAGGACTACGGCAGAAAATTGTGAAATGTTAGGAAAGAACTAAAAACGATAATAGACCTTTACATTTTCAGACAACGATTTTTGCCACTCCTACTTCACATATTGTTTACACGCACACGCCGCGTATATAGATAATATTTAATTGTTTACTGCGTATATTCTTCTATATGTATAGATATACTTTCTCTGTTTTTCTAATTTACAAGTATTAATCGGTCAATATGTCATAATATTCATTAACAATCCATTATAATTCGAGTATCGTTAGTTTTTTGCCATTCTTAACGAGTAATGTGACGATATTCCATGCGAACGTGTGTCTCGTTGCTTAATGTTCGTATATCATTATTTACGTTATGCACCTTAATAACATTTACTTCAACAAACACGGTATAGGTACTTGTACATGATCACTCCTCTATACTGTATACATATTCGTGTCATGAATGATGAGCAAAATTGATCTCCATCCTTTTTATATCTTGGGTCTCGAGTATCTAAATCACTAATTCTGTTGTAAATAACGTTCAAAATAAAGCTTCCTATAGTGAGCAGAATACTCAAGTCCAAAGAAAGGATTACAACGAACGCGTGGAAAACCGTCTTGAATAGTTCAAACAGTACATCTACATATACATACATACATAGAAACATATATACATATATGTATATGTAAATTTACTTACGCTCGTGTTTATATATAAGTATAAACACACACGCATTTGCGTACATGAGCGCGTACGCAAAGCTGACGCACACGCACAGATACATATACACATACATACATACACACATACATACATGCAACGGTTATGCACTTCCTTAAACATCATATATGTATGTATATATATACACACACACACGATTTAGTTAGTTACATTCCCTCATTCAATCAGTAGATTTACTCGGTATGTCGTCGTTTTCTGTTGTGTGAATACTTTATGCGCCATATTTTAATATATCTGTTGATAATAGTAACATTATCATAATACGAATGATAAGATCGATCGTGACAATGACGATGACAATGACAATGACAATCGTGATAATATATGATTATAACGATACTGTAAGAGATGATTACAATAATGATCATAGTAGCAGTGCCAAACTCATTTACAACAGCAGAAACAGTGGTAGTAACAATAAGTAACAGTAGTGGTGTTAAAATTCATAGATATTGCCGATAGCCGCAATGATGTTGATGATAACAGCAATACTTGCAAGAATAGAAGTGAAAGTGCTGATGGTAGTAGGTAGTAATAACAATAGTAGTACTAGCGATGGTGGTAGTGATTGTAGTGATGATGGTAGTTGTAGTAATGGTAATACTAGTAGTAATAGTAGTAGTATGTAAGTGGCGATGGTGGTGGTGATTGTAGTAAGTAGTAATGGTAATAGTAGTAGTGGTAGTAGTAGTAGTAGTTGTAGCAGTAGTAGTAGTCGTAGTAGTGGTAGTAGTGGTACTAGTAGTAGTAGTAATAGTAGTAGTAGTAGTAGTAGTAGTAGTAGTAGTAGTTGTAGTAGTAGTAGTAGTAGTAGTAGTAGTAGTAGTAGTAGTAGAAGTAGTAGTAGTAGTAGTAGTAATAGTAGTAGTAATAGTAGTAATAGTAGTATTAGTAGTAATAGGAGAAGGAGGAAGAGGAAAAGTAGTGTCGTAGTGATGTAGTAAAATTAGCAGGGAATCAATAGCAAATAATAATGATAATGGCAACAATAAATAAAGTAATAGTGAAAATAATAATGGTTTATAATGGTAATCATAGCGTTCACAAGTATGACAGTAACAACGACGACGACAATTATGATAGTAATCATATTAATAATATCATTATTACATTATATACAAAGCTTATTATTCTTAATTGCATTGCCGTCCACGTAGAGAGAAACAGTCCAGAATAATATTTGGATAATGTTAATCGACTAAATAGTGATTACTTTTCATGTAATTACAAGTTATTTTCGAAAAAGGTTCCAGTTCTTTTTCGTATGATCTTCAACAGTATCGATTCATCGAAATACATAATCGAATTTAATTTGAAATGTAGAGCATATGATAGTAATATCGTAACAACATTAACAATAACAACAACAACAGTAACATTCAGAAAATGGAAGAAATGATTAAATTCCAAAATTGAATTATAACGCGATATGCATAACATCTAGCATTGTTGTTTGGAGGTATATTCTTGTTGATTTCGTCTATCACTGTTAAAGGGATAACTGCAATTTTACAATAATGATATACAACATACGTATCTTATCTGTTTTGTAATAAACACAAGATGTTCGAACCTACTGAAACAAGGAAGACATCTAAAATGATTTGTTTTCAATCTTTCAGTGGTAAGGTTCTCGCTTCATTGGATCTTTTCCATTCAGAATGGAGTATATATATGTACATATCACTCCCACCCCCACCCCCCCACCCCCCCTCTCTCTCTCTCTCTCTCTCTCTCTCTCTCTCTCTCTCTCTCTCTCTATTTGACATCTCTCCTTTTCCTTCTTCTAAATATACGTACTTCTTTTTGAGTCGTTCGTAATGCGAAGAAGAAATCACTATGCGTTATACGTACAATGTACATGAATACAACGTAGTATTCGAAAAATAATACAAGACAGATACGAAGGAAGGAAAAACAAGTGTAGAAACATTCTACGTGGGTGGCAAGCGCGTATTAGTCTTTCCACAATAATTGAATAGTTAGTTAGTTTTTATTTCACGATTTTTAAACATAATTCAATACTTTGTTAACCAGTTAACGTCCGACTAAGTTAAACGTGATTATTAAAGTTAGATTGTTGAGCACAATTATTGATTTCTATCAGAGATTTTCGGGAAGCGCTATGAGACGAGTTTATATCTCCAAACTCGCTAGCTGACTTACCCTTACGTGGCAATGTAGTCGCCTCCCCCAGTGAGGGTAATTCTCGTGGCTTCCAAATCGGAGAACCTATAAGCGACAAAGAAACAGTTGAAAAGAGGATAGGCTGATCGAATGGGCATTCGAGTTATACATATATTCTGTATACTCTTACCAAGCTCTTTGACTGTAATAGGTTGATAATTTTCTGGTTGATGAGATGACTGGATCAATCTTGCTTGACTACCCGTACTTCCAGCTGAAATGGTTGAAGTGGTACTCAAAGTCAAGTGATTCGGAGTGCGGCCCAAATTCGTCTTCTTCTCACCTAAAAAAGCTTGCGAATCTTCTTCCCCTTCGGATTTCGTTCCTGAGTCCATTTCGACTTTAATCTCTCCTGCAGTTTGAGAAAATATCTTTACATAGATGTGTAGGTACATACGTAAATACATATCCGTGTCAAGTGAACCAAATATACGTATAAAACTAAACAAATGAATCGATAATATTGAATTGAATCCATATTACGATGCATAATCTTACCAGATGTATCGCTTATGGTCTTGCTTCTACCACGAAAGACAGATTCTTCAACATCTTTATCCTCCGAACTTTCATGTTCTATTACTTGTTTCGATTGACTATATTTTCGTTTTACATTATGCGAAGTCGACAACTGTTGCGGTTTAACTGCCTTTTTTGATAACGTGCCCGTAATCACGGCTGCTCCATTCCCACTATTCGATCCTTGACTCGTTTCGGGTTGTTTCTCGAATTTATCCACGTGGCCAGTTGACATCCGTGATGAAATTTTGATCGGTGGTTGACTTAGATTTTGTTTCGTCGATGGTATACTCATATTTCGGACCGATTCTCGAATAATTTGACGAATCGTTCTTAGAAATGCATTTCTAAATTCGGTCGTGCTGAAGATATGCAAAAGATAATGTAAGGAAACGGAGAAAATAATAAGATGGACTAATAGGTACGATTTGAAAGAAAATTGTTGTATATTTTCATTATTATTACTATTAGGTGGTACCTGTTGGAAAGCACATATACTTTCTCCGATCTTCTCTGTAATTGACTTCTCAAGTGAATTAACTCCCACAAGAAATGAGATTCCATATCTTTGGCAGAACTGGCCCGAACTTGTACTTCCGTTACGGGTATTAACACTTGGTAGCGGATTATTTCTACTTCGCTGGAATTTGCTTTTGTCGAAACTCCCTGAATCGATATCGATATAAATGTCGTCATACATTATATATATATATATATTATACATATTATACATACACGCGTAGAAATATATACATATACACATATAGAACGCATAGACGAAATCGTATCTTTTGCAAAGTGATTAACAGTGACTAGAAATTTACCATGAGTTTCTTCTTTTGTCTTAATCTTTCTTTGCACAAAAAGACAACGGCAGATTTGAAGACGAAGCACATTGCATGCAACTCCAAACCTTTCTTGATTTTGCCAAGAAAATCAGAAATGTTAAGCCACTCGACACCTCCATAGTAGAGAAGATCTCCCGGGCTTAAGTCGATTGGCTATTGAAACATTTCGATACTCATTTGAAATGTTCCTCTCGAACAGGTGAATTTCATCAACTATTGATGAACAACATGTATTCTTTATACTCACCTGTTTACAAGACTTTTGGTGTTGCCTGAACAGATGGTCGAAAATAGCTCCGTATTCTTCGTGAATCCTCTGCATTTCGTTTATATGTTCAGCTACTTTCTCCATGCCTTTTAAAGCCTCTGCAACAGGCAATTAGCTGTCGTTTAATAACTTGAATCACGCTACATACTATACGTATATTGTTGCGAGTACCGAGTATACGTGCGGTTTACTAGGGCTCGTAACAATTCATACATATACCCAGTATATGTACATATATTTGTGGTATACTACTATTCACCAATTAAATGCTGATGTTCCTCGCTACGTTCATCAGTGAGATTTCTAAGCTGTTGTAGAAGCAAAGGGTATTTGAGTATTCTTTGGATAGGCTTTATTAAATACGATTCCAAAGTTGACGAGTGTTGCTGCCTTGGGTTTCTCGCTTGCAGGAACTCTTGTAAAGCTTGATTTCCTTCATCTGCAAAATCAAGAAAGAAGTAAAGAAATAAGGGAAGGAGAAAGAATAGAAAGAAAGTTAAAAGTAGAATAGTGTAAATACGTTAGTGTAAATACGTTAGTGTAAATACGTTAGTGTAAATACGAGTAAAATATAGGAACAAAACGTGACTTACTTGGATGTAGAACTTTTTGCGCTTTTGAATGACTAGCACAAAAAGAACTATACAGTTTGAAGTGATTTACGTAATACAAAAAGGCACTTCCGATGGAAAACAGGACTCCCTTTAAAACAGAAATAGAAATAATGTAGGTATAGAGTAGGTAGGTAGTCTCCATCAAAATATCTTCCCTATCATGAAAATATTCCTACCTTGAATTGACTCGGATGGTCGAAGTTATTGAAATCAGCTTCCATTTCGATTGCATGATCCAGATTTTGTAGAAATTGTCGTTGAAACGTAACAATTTCTTGAATGTTTCCAAATAGGGCATTTATTTCTGCGTTCGATAAGAATGTCTCACGTTTAAGAGGCTCTAAGTAGTTCTCCAGTAAATTATTTAAATGCTGTAAAGTATTTTACGTAAACAAATTGTAGCAGTAAAGTAAGAGGTATGCGTATCAGAACTTACTTTTACATAAGTCCGTTCAGTTTCGATCAATTCTAGAATGACTTTTTTTAATTTTTCTGCGTCACTTAATTGTCGGCTTGGCGTGAGAGCTTGCGAATGAGAACTAACTACACTTCCAGTAGGACTGGATTTCCTGGTTTCACCAGGCGATCGACAAATTCCTGTCACTTGTTCGGCTGTTTTTAATAAATTTTCGATTTCGAATGAATTCGTGCGGGACGTTTGTTTGCCATTTTCTATATGAGGAGCTAATGTACACTCTTGCGCGATACTTTCCTTACCTATCCATGGAAAAGTGATTTACACGTTTGAATGGTCCAAACTTATTCGTTGAAATTAGAAGTAAATGACATTCTGCCGTATCATGCATACTCACTCCATCCTGGTGCTGGGACGATTAGACCGGAAATCATTTCTTCACTTATAACTGGAGGATCGGAAGGCGGTGGTGGACATACCAGACTCTCAATTATATCATCTGTAACTCTCATTATGCCTGTGAGATCCGGTGGTTCTGTTCGAGACGATCTCATCATCATACATAGTCCAACTTCCTCTTGCAATACGCTTTCTAAGTACATCATGTCAAGATCGCTCACAATAGCTCCGTTGATCACCATAATTTCGTCGCCTTTAATGATACCTACACAGTTGAGATGAATAAACGAATGAAATTATTGCTTGCCACTAAACATCTCCTTTTCTTATATCTTCTCTGACAATATTCATGCATGAGTGCAAACGCTACTCGCATAGGTATACGTACCTACATGTGTACCTATTTTACTCTCAATAATAAAGAGGAGTAACAAAGACAGGGGAAAAATCAATGATTTTCAATGTCGTTCGTCAGAAGGTAGTAATGTAAAGGGGAAATAAATATAATTAAGGTCATCCGAGGCGTTTCCACATTTATGTATCTAACCTTCATTTTTAAATTAGATCAAAGAAGCATAAAGAGAAAGGATGGATCATGGATGATAACCTCGATTAATCGTTACACAGTTATACTCTTACGTATCAACTATGTACGTATATACGTAAACGTAAGCCTCTATGCGGAAGCGTCTGCACTCGCTTGAAATTATTCGGCGTAAATTGTTTGGCGCGACAATTTACCGTTTTGCATTGCTACACTTTTATCTTCGACTCTGCTAACGTAACAGCATAATTCGTCTTGTCTATCAGAGTTTTCGATAAGTTCTGCTTCCACCGAGAAACCCCACATTTGTTCAAGAGTATTCCTCTGCAGTTCTACTTGATATAAGATCTTGGCGCAGACTTCAACAATTTCATGCGTATGCAGCTAAAACATACGGACATACGTATATATACATAGAGTTGGAATGATTATCTTCCGACTGATTCAGAAATTCGATGAATTTATCACGTGTAGCATATTGAATAGCAGCAGAAATGTTAACGCTTACATAAGTATCGATCAAGTCTGTTCTGTGCGGCACGAAATAATTGTGGTCTTCCATATCGCGTCGCTTCTTCACGCGAACGAAGTGTTCCATCGGGTTTAGATTCTTTCTGTTGCAAGCACTTGCTAGAAATTCTTCGACTGTCATTGCATCGCGCAAAAATACAGATACTAGCTGCGAAAATTGAATGAAACAACATCAGATAGAATGATGTAAGGCGCGTTAACGTTGCCTATTGCTAATTATTACTATCTGCCTATTACTCACCTGATTCTCCGGTACACATACTTTTACAGTCTTTTCATCATCTCGCGACGAAATTTGGAGCGACCTTCTACTGGATCCACTATTCGATCGCGAGAGTAACGGTGGCCTTCTCTTAGTAGCCCCGCGACCTGCCAGCAGGTTGTTCAACAACGAGGGACTTCGTGCGCAAATAAACGCGTGAAATGCCGATACCGAGAAAACCCCTAATTTGTTCAATGTTTGCTTCGTAGCGCGAGACACGTGTGTGAGTAAACTCTGCGAAAAATATGAAAGGTTGAAATCGAATGATAATTTTCTCATGACGAGATTATTAGTTGCTGCTCTTTCCCCTACTAGTCTTGTGGAAATTGACTCGTTTAACTTGTAAAGGATTCTATTTATGGCAAACAGCGATCAATACGAATCTCCGTTGAAACTCCGTTAAAAACACTTATTGCGTACAATAAATTATTCCCATAAATAGTTGCTCATATTAAAAAGAAAAAAAAAATATATATATATATATATACACACACATATATATAGCGGTAATACCATAGTACTGTTTGTCGAAATACAATACAAGCAGATTTAGCACATAAGTACAGCCTGTTTACGCTTTTTACACTTACTTTTGGATTAGGTAGTTCTCCGCTTTGTAAACTAGCCATATAACATCTGAGACGAAATTGTTCGCAATGAAGTCGCTCTAGGTTTTCTTCCCATTGAACAATTTGATTGTTAATTTGCTGCTTCGTTTCCACATCAGAAACAACGGACTGTTGTAGGTCAGCCATATGCTTTAGTTTATGATCCTAATACACAGGAATTTTATTATGAAACATATTTGCCCTTTTAGTGGTGACTGATTCTAAGAAATAGGGTTACGCCCCCAAAGAGTTTACGATGGGCTTACCGATTCAATTGCTTTTTCTAATCGAAAAATCTCTTCCTGCAATAAATGCAGAGTCCCAGTTTTGCCGCGATGACGCGCGAACGCAGCAGCACAAGCCGAATGTATACTGTTTACCCAATTCTCCAGTTCTACTTGACACGGTGCCTAATACAAATGATACAACGTGTTCGAAAGCTTTCAACTTGTTCTTGTCTTGGGTGGTTAGGGTTTCTATGGATTAGTTTTCAAGTCGCGCCAATAACAATATCTTTCGTTAGATCGTCAAAGTATGTAGATATGTATTTCTTTTAGGATCTACACCTATTAGGTTGGCTTAACTAGCAGTTTGACTTACTTGAAACAAATAAGCATCACCAAATGCGGTACTCAGGCAAAATATATAATCCCTTTCCGGATGTTCTGGAATTGGTTGCATGATGGCTCCATCGACTATGATCAAATGCTTGGGTGCTGCTTCCATTGCTCTGCTTTCTTGCGAATCACATGGATAGAAGAGAAGCGTAGTGCCCTTCAGGCAAACCCAATAACCTTTCCATCCTCTTTTCCTCGCGAGCTCGATTTGATGTTTCTTCCGCAACAGCCACTTTTTTACACTAAGAAATCTACAAATAAATATTTTTCATACGTGTATCTACACGTACTTCCTTCCCGATACTGTTACGTTATGCGTTGCATCGTTGGTGTTTCTTACCCAGCTTTTCGGACAGCTCCTGTACAATTGAACGAAGCTGCAGCCGTACCAGTCTGTTTTCCTCGATAGGGTGAGTTTATCACACTCTCACCGTCATCGTCATCACTCACTGCAGTAGTTAACGACATTCTGTCGTCGTCTGATACCTGCAACGTGATCGAACGTATTTAACTTTCAATCTACAGTGAGTCCTTATCGCGACAACGAAGAGATGGAAATAATTGTTATACAATTATTTCACGATTGTTAGACAGTTCGAAATACGTATGGTAATTTGGTGAACTATCTACAACAAGAATATTGAAATATTGCGGAATCTTTATCGGCTGTATGTACCACGAATAGATCCTGAATATAGCGTAAACGCGTGCAATTTATTGGAATATAAATTGGAATATTATAGGAAAGAGAGGGGAAGAAACGACGGATAAAAAGAACATGTGATTCAGTAACATCAACCAAACGAAAATGAACTGATTTTCTAGCAGGAACGATTGTATACGTAAATATATTAAAATATCACTGAATGCAAATATAAAAATATATCGATGTCCGATCAAAGTAGTGCACAATCCATTGGAGTTACACCTATTCGAAGTGAGCTTACTGCTTGGGTATTATATCTACTACATATGTGGGTATGTGGCATGGATTTTGAATCGCTAACAATCCATGCTGGTCGAAATGGTACGTGTACAGTATGTATATGTACAGTCGTCTAGTTACTCGCATGCGAGTGAGGAAAATTTGTTTACAAAATACCAAAAGTGGGTAAATTAAGAAGATACACGCACACACACATACCACACACCACACACCACACACCACACACCACACATGAGGGAAGAGAGGGGGAGAGGGGCGGGGGAGGGAGAGAGAGATAGGGAGAGAAGAAGAGAGGGAGGGAAGGAAAATGAGGAGGAAAAAAGGAAGGAAGAGGTTTGCAATAAGGTAAAAGTGTCGTTAACGGGTAACAACAAGTGTATAACGTGAAACGAGAAGAAATAGAAAACGATAACGCGGAAACTCGTATCTCTCTACCTTTTTAGTATAATTTGTTATACCGCGAAGCTTCTCGCGTATTCCTCTAAAACCTTCGCCGGCCCAAAAACTTACGACTTTTTTCAGAAAGTCAGCGTTGCAAGCATCCGCCGTGATGTGCGGATGATAATGACAGTAGCAGCCCTCCTTAAGAAGCTTCACAGTAGTCGTAGTATTCCTCTTCGGAGTGCCGTTGATCTTGAACATGATCTCTTTACGCGCAATGCTGAGACCGTCGATATAAAGTTGGACCCACGTGTTCAAAGCTCCTCGAACAATTTTAAGCAGCTTATAGTAGTAACCGTCACCACGACCGAAATTCACTTTCTCTCGAACATTTTTGCAATTGATCCAGTACAGTTTCCGCGTTTCATTGATACATATTACGTTAATAGTGTGTCCCTCACAAACGCAAAAGTATTCTCTGCAGTGTTTTTTATGCAATGTATTCGAATCTTCTGTAGAGTTACCACCCAGATTCAACAAACTCAGAATGCTATTCATACATTTAACCGACCATCTCGGTTCTACCATTATTCGTTGTTGCTTCGATATTTCTTTGGAGCTAAAGGAAAAGTAATCACCTCCAGGACGGGTGGACGCGAAATCATTCAGCCTCGAAACACGAGGTCGGACATTGCGGAGTAAACCGTCTAATCGTCTTAACACCGACACATAAAGAAACTTACGTATTTCTGTGCAATCATTTTAATTCGCCATTATTCCATCGATGAACCCTATCTTCTTTATTGTCTTTTTAAAAGGCGCAAACAGACTTGTCGCTCGTCGTGGTATCAATGATCGTAACAGGTATTTGAGTCATTGTCACTGTTGCAACGCATTTGGTGCAACAAGTAAAATTCCTTATCACGATTGTAAATTTGAACGATTTGTTTGACAAAAATGATTGCCAACGGTTCCAGCTCCTTTGTGAGTAAACGCAGTAGACTGATTATGAATGTGCAGACAAAGTAGAAGAAGCAAAGTCGACTTGCGTTGAACATTTTCCAGAAACTCGTGAGTCGCGATATAACTTTGTTCGATCGTTCGATAGCTGGATATATGTACATAAGAGGAAGAGGAAAAGGAAAAAAGGGAGGGTAGGGGAGCAGCAGGGACGTAGGAAAGGAGAAGCAAATCTTTCTGCAATATTTCTCAAATACTCTTTTCGTTATAACGAACACGAGATTGCACTATCCACATTTCGAATTATCTCTGGGCACTTGTACACCTTTTCCTTATTCTTTCCGGAGGAAAATATAATATTTGTTTCGTTTCACAAATCGCGCAAGATCATCCTTCTTCCATATAACTGTAACGACTTAATTTCTTGCAATCGATAACCTGAGGTTTGTACTATACTCTTGCACTCAATGGATTGTCATTCCGTACGTGTTTTCTCAGACGATACCACTGTAGAAAGTTACCATTTTAAAATATAGTTACTCTTCTTTTTCTCAAAACATTCATTGATCTTTTCAAATAACATTAACAAAATCTGCGAATTGATTAACAGCTAGAAATGTGCACTCGAAAGTTTCACCAAGAAATTTGACACGTACACGTTTTCCTCCTATCTGTTCGCTTCTAAGAAGCAAACATTTAATCTTGTTCCCCGCTAAAAAGTAAATATATAGAATATTTCTTCATAATACATATGTAGAAAGCAACACTTTGTAGAAAAATATGTTGGGTTTTTCAATATCACTCTCTTCCCTTTCTTGTTTCTTCTTAAGTATACTTGTATCTATATAGATATCATCTTCCTTTTCTCTTTCTTTCTTCATTCTTTGTTCTCGAAGCCAAGTTATAAGCTTTCTTCAATCTTGTCACACAAAGTAAATCGCTCCTTCGTTCATTATTTGTCCCCCCCTCCCTCTCTCTCTCTCTCTCTCTCTGTCTCTCTCTGTCTCTCTCTGTCTCTCTCTCTCTCTCTCTCTCTCTCCCTCTCTGTGTGTTCCTTTTTCGTATTACATTCGTGGATAAAGCTTAGAAAAAGAATGAAAGTAGGAAGGTGAACGTAGTATGGATGCCAGGTACCTAATTACCCGTATATGGTACGCGTTTAACATAAATTGTACGATTTATGGTTTATAGTGTTATTCTTTACTAGTAGCACGTGAGCCTGCACGTGTAGAATAACTCGAAATATACTAAATTATTTGGTAAGAATAACGTGTATTTCTTTAAGGTGTTGTAACAAAAATCTCTGGCTACTGAAATCGTTAAGTAGCGAATCGCTCTGCTCCAACTATTTCCAACTATTTCCAACTATTTCCAACTATATCCAACTGTTTCCAACTATTTCCAACTATTTTTGACTATCTCTGATCTATCTGCGATTGAATTTCTACTCGGTCACTATCGATCCGTATCTTTTTCGAATAATCGACGCGTCGCGTCGCGATGCGATTTGGCGCGTTTCGGCGCGACGTCCTTCCGTTTCTCTCAACGTACGACAACTAGACTTTGCATACGTTTCCAATCCTCAAACGCGTCACTGGTAGTGTCCCCATCCATCGTGAAATACGTGAAATCTTCACGCGTGAAGATCCGTTGGATAAATTCCAGATGGTGATATATATTGGTTCTCCGACTTGTGGAGAAGCTACGAATAATTAGCGAATACGCGAAACTTTAATCTCTGTTTGACGGTGCACAGAGAAACCAGTTTGAATTTGTGAAAATATTGAAAGAGCTCGATAATTATCGAGTCCTCTTATCTCTGTGCTCGTGAACGAACAGTGGTCCGAATTAGTGGTCCGCAGTCGCGACCTGCGTTGCTCCAGACTGCTGCGCTGGAGAACAGGGAAGAGGAGAGCTGCTACCGCGAGGGGAATCAATACCTCAGTCCTTGTGGAGGCCGAACGGGGAACGGGATAGCTGGTAGTAGGGAAACGGAAGGTGGGTGAGGGGTTGCGAACAGACCGTGGAACCAGCAGCGTTGCAATAGGGATAGTGGGTGACCGGTATAAAAGGGGCGGGAGAAGAGAGTAAAGCGACAGCACTGCTACCAGTGCTACCACGCGCCCACTCCACCCTTCTTTCTCCACCACTCTCTGCCTCTCTCTCCCCCCTTATACCTCACTGGATCGTTGTGGAAAGGGTAGTAGCTGCCGTTGCCTCTGCCGCGCTACGGTCGGTGTGGTGGAACTTTTAGCGGAGAGGAGAAGAGACTTCGAAAGCAACGAGCTACGAAAAGAGCGCTCTACAATTTGGTAGGAGTAGTATACCACCAAACGCGAGAAGCGGCACCCTGTCTTCCTAGCGGATACATTTATTTTTGTACATCGTACAAATACTAATTACAAGCTACATATGATAGCTTAGAAATATGTGTTTGGAATTTAGGCTAGTGTATTTGCCGCAATATTTCTCCGGAAAAACGGAGAAGAGTGATTGTTATTCGGTGGCGCATCCTTCCAATCAAAAGCTTCGTCATGCTTCTTTGCAAATTTATCCAATTTTTCATGTAGATAATACGTGTACGATGTAGGCAATAACGCGAATTAACAGAACAAACAAAATACAAGTTTTAGTACGTAACAATGTTATGTTAATCTGAATTTTAAAAATCTGTACAGGCAATTCGATAGTTCGACAGATGCTATAAATTACTAATACGTATTGTTCTTAACTAAAGAGTCGCTAATCATATACTTGGCTCTTGATCGCAGACCGATAACCGTGAAACTCGACGTTACAATTATCGCGGGAAAAAGAAAGAAGCAGAAGTACTCGAGTTGAAATGTTAGCACCTCGGGTCACATGTTTGCGCATGCACCTGTTATGCTGGCAAGGAAAAGTCTATCTTCGACTTTCCATCTACTATATGTATGTATAATATCGCGTATGCACATATGTATATGTAGGTATTTATCAATACTGTGTATAATCGCACTACTAACGTACCTGCGTGCTCTTTACCTTTCCATTTTTCCCATGCATCACGTAGAAAAAGTGAGAGCAAAAATTTAATGTTTCCTTTCGCAGATACGTATTTACAATGTTGAAATATTCGTCCTACGCAGGACAGAACAAAAAGATCATCGTGAACTCGATTCGAAAGGAATGTGTTGTAGGAACAGCATGTAAAGGTGCCGCGAATATGTATATCTAGGAATATACGAGTATACGAATATACGAATATAGTAGGTATATGCAGGCAGGGTTAGTAGGTTATTTGCGTTCGTTTAGTAAGTACTTATTGTTAGTTGTTTTTTTCTTTTTGCAATATCAATGAATTGAAATGTTGCGTACATATACACGTAAACGCACACGTACATACTTAAACGAATTTTGTACAACTACGCAAGAAAATTTCTTTTTTGTATTAGGTACCTACATATGTTTCGTACACATGTATAAGAGAGAATAGATGGATCACGCGTACATTTTTATGTATCAAACTGCCTTTGTTCTAACTGTATTTCTATAAAACCGTAAACGAAGGACAGAAAAATAACAATTAATAATTAATACTTGTTATACTCCGCTATAAAATTGCTTTGTACGTATAAATAAATGACGAATAATGGAATTTTACGCGAACTATAATAATTATAAATAATAATAGATACGAAAGTAAGCACAGCATTGCATGTACACGTATATTTGATGGATTTAAAAAATGTTTAATCTGAAGTTTGCATTTTGAGTTAAATTATAATGAGTTATAATAGATTTGTTTAGATTTTGCATTAATATGCATAATACATAATTACATAGGTATGTACAATGGCATGGGATTGAAATTTGACAAGATGTTGACGAAATATATTGATATTGAAATTTCAGTATATCTTTAGCTATCTATGTATACCTACGCAGAAAAGAAAGTGTAACGAAACTACATATGTATTTAAGATGAAACGCTATTATTGATGTGACCAACGTGCTCAAGGGATCTTTACTTTCTCCAAATTTCTCTCTTGCTACTGCGAATCGATATAATTTTCGCCAAACCATCGTACATACATGTAATTTCATGTTTCTTATCGTGTTAGCCACTTTTAGTTGTATATTTTCATATACGTAGTAACTTGGATAAGAATCGACTCCGTCAAAGCAACAAACTACTGCTTAGTTTTAGTATTCGACTTGTCGATGTATCGGACTGATAAAGCTAACAACTTGGTGCAGACAACTTACCTCTGAAGACGTCAAGTAGCAAAGTCTCGAGTCTGTGCTTTCCAAGGAAGCTTGTTGAACGATTCCGTATCTACCGTCTCTGTCGGACATATAATCGGATCTGACGCTATCCTGTCTGTCAAATGTGCCTCTGAAAATATGAATAAGGGTTGCTACGTTTAATTAACGATAATAATAGAAATATAGTAAGGCAATAATGTTGTAATTACTACACGGTTAGATTTCCTACCTTTGCTCTAAGGAATCGGTTCGATTAGATTTGTAGCCGCTATCGTTAAGACTGCCCTCGTGCCTTAGCGATGGGAGAGAATCCCATGGCGATTCTCGTCTATGTCCCGAATAACTTGGATTTATCGAACTCGAGGCACCAGAACCGAGGGTTGAACTGCCCGATTGCCATCCGTCAGAATGACGAAACCATTGTGCACGAGCGGACTCTCCGATGCAGCTGGCGCATCTGAAAATTTCGTTGAAATGAAATTCATTACGTAGTGTAGATACGACTGACAATGCCGTATCCGACTTGCACTTTACTTTCCTCACGAAATGCAGCGTAGATCTTTACATGAGACATAGAGAAATTACCTAGAATTATAATCGCTAAGATATCCACGATCACGGTCTACGTCTCTATCTCTTTTTTCTCGTATCATTTCGTTGCGATCGCTATAGTAGCCGTCCCTGCTGTCTTTACTATTTTGTCTTTCGTTGCAATAACGGTACGATAAGGGCAACGTTGACGATTTGTTGGAATTAGAACCTAAAATATAGAGTATCGTATGGAAACGTATTTAATACAATGTAGGTAGGTAGTACGATTGAAACTTACGTCTTCGAGAAACGTGAGGTGTGCGTTGAACGTTCAGTGGTATATTTTCTGCAAACTCTGCAATAAAACCGTTGTATACAGTTTGTTACGTATCTGATGTTAACAGAAAAGGAGTTTTGTAGAAAAAGAGAATGAGAAAGAGAAGCGTGGTGGAAGTGACGTTACGATAGTGAACAGAACGAAATGATAGCAGAAAGTATATATATAGTCTTTGGAGTAGATACAGGTAACTCACCTAAGTTTTCCATACTTTGCGTGAGAAGTGCTTCGAATGTACGTAAACTGTAACTCTCGGCATCCATACCCTTGGCCAATGTATTCCTCAGATGCATCTCGTATTCGAGAAGAAGTCTACTAGTCGGGCTGCCAGGTGTTGAAACTGACTGCATATTTTGTTGTTGATATGTCTGGCCAGTATTGCAACGACGCGAATTACAATGAGTTGGCTGTTCCATGTCGGAGTTACCATTCGACGAACTTGGCGTGGTGGCGTAACATTGATTATCGAAGATGACATTATCCGACGGCGGCGACATGTCACCTGTGCATCGATTACGTTCCGAATCTAAGTAGGTCCTGCCTCTGCCGCCTACGACAAACAGGCGTCTCATGCAAGAATTGGAGGAAACGGTGTGATGAGCATATTCAGCTGTCGGATGAAAACAATCGTTACTTTACTTGCGTTCAGGTTGGTTGGATGAACGATGCGTCGACATGCGCCATGCATCCCTGCTAACTCTGCTAACCGACTACGCATCCCCTATTATTTATTTATAGAACTTATAATGCCTATCCTTCCCTATCCGTCTCATTCTTTCGACCTTTCAGGATATTATAATATTGTATGTACTATATCGTGTGGTAAATGGGGGGTTACATACGCGAGAAAAGGATAGACGGATGGATGGATGAACGGATAGACGGATAGACGGATAGATGTACGTGGAAATACTAATTGATTTCGACAAAATGTTTTAATCGTTCTCCATTCGATCATTTGGATTACCTCTATCCCTATCCTTCCTCCTGGAATAGGACGAGGATGACAATGTCGTAGAATTGTTGTCTTGAACGCAAAATGAAGTATACGAGAGGACCGAAAATGAAGAAATGAGAAGATTTAGAAAAAAAAAGAAAAGCAAATGCAACAAGTGTATGTAGGTGCGACACAGTAGAGCGCGTAATCGATATCGTTATATCTCGATTTGTATAAGAATATTGTCATATGTACCCGCATACTGACGTCCCATGTCGTGCACGCTTCTAGAAGTCTGGAATTTGTTACTGTATGGAGCTCGATATGGATGCGCATAGTTTTCGTTCTCAGTCTCTTGTACAACGTACTTCTGATTATTATTGCTCGGGTGGTAATGATAACTATGATGACTATGCCTTTTCCTGGTCATCTCCGGTGATGTGACGGGACTGTCGATACTGGACATAGGTTTTAGCATCCTCTTCAACGTATTAGAATCTAAACTAATCCCACCATTTTGGGCATTTTCGATTCTCATGTCATCCGTACTCTTGCTTTTTGACTTCCTACCGCCGTGATTGTTATTCACTATATTGAATATATTGCCGTTCTGTATTTCCAAATCTGTATAATCAGCCGACTTTGTATGATGCAATTGCTCCTTTCGTAAGGATTTATTTTGCAAAGTACCCCCTGCCTGAGTACCTTCGGACTTTAACATTTCACTACCGTTTTGCTGCGTCGACGTATCTTGACTTTGTTTCTGTGATTTCTTCGGCGACACCGCGGTACCTTTCTCCTCTGGACTATCAATCTGTAATTTACGAATGATACAAAGATGCACGATTTGTGTAGAAACGCGACATGTAATACCGTCTTGTCTTCAGTTTCTAACTTACCTGAGACCCAACAGTAACTGTTTCAATACCAACATTTGCAGTCTTCGGTGTAGTTTGGCAGGTTTCATTTTGCTTTTCCTTCTGTTTCGCTGTTTCGCCACTGGCTTTCGTCATCTTCCCTGGTGTTGCATTCGTATTGTTGACATTATCGTAAAGAGAGGCGCTAGACGTTGCAGCAGTTATTTTTTCGCGACCCGGTGTCATATCCATTTCCGTGGATCGTGCCATAGTACGTGGAAGAGTAGAAGTACCTGTAAGTACGAACATACATACTCTCTGTATGTACATACTTATAACGGATGAGAAAATAGAAAACGTACTGCAGAAACCCCGATATCTAGCTTCTTGACTTCGAAGTCTGGTGGCAAATTGTTCTGGGGTCATGCAAGTGCACTGAGGCTCTCTGGATCTGCTCGGCGATGCCGGTGTCGATAGAGGCTTTCTCCGCGTTTTGGTCTTCTGCTTGTTCGGTGGTTCGAGCTTCAACGAGTAAGAAGAGGACGCTTTCCTTGAATTCTTGAACGACGGTGACTGTACGAAAAATTAACTAATGACTATAAACGACTGAAATCCCATCGAATTGATTTTGTTAACCCCAGACTCGTATTCACGCTGTGCCTACACAGAATTCTTTTACGGTTAAGAATCCATCAATTCCTCGTATATCGTTTAAATATAAAGAATTGTACCGATTGCGATGCGCGATATAACACTTTTTCTATTTCACTGACTATTTTATTGGCAGTAGTGAGTGTTACGATTACATGTACAGCCAGACGTCGATCTGACGTTGTAAATTTCTTTTTATTTCATTCCTTAATCCATCACCGTAAGTGACAAACAAAGGAGATGTCGACACTTTTCTACAGATCTACCCAAGTAAGTTGTACTATAAACTTACGCAACACTCTCTAAATTGTTTAGCATCTATCGGAGAAGTAAAATTCAATCCCCACGTATCGTTAGTCATCGTATCTTTCCAGTAAACGAAACATTCCGAGGCTTGTCCAATACGTGTTCCTGAAGCACAGCAAAGAGAGCGAAAACTGATTAAGTACGCAACGTTTCCTCCACTATTAAGAAGAGCAACTCTGCTTTTCTGTTATCACAAATAGGAGAAAATCGAGTATAAAGTTTACCTGGTTGAACCAATCGCACGTCTAGAATTTTGTCGACTTGACTGTTGTATGCAGTAATATGGAAGACGCATTCTGGCGAATCTTGAATGCAAGTAATATTTACAGGAACTAAATCTTCCGATACCTGTTGCCACTTTACTGTTCCTGCTCCACTAGCGCTCACATGGAACACTTCAGCCCACAACCTAAAAAATCTCATTGCTAAAGCATGCGTTGCTATATGAACGCCTCTTTTGCGTATTGAAATATATAAAAGACGTGTATGTAGGTATGTACTTGGAAAAAATAAGAAAGAAAAAACGGATGAAAACGGTTTTTAACTAACGCAAGCAACAATCATACGATAATATCTTTATCGATATTGACAAGCATTTTAAATAACATTTTCGATTCAATCGAAAATTTTCAATCAAATATACCTACAATAGGGTGTGTCTTTAAATATCTTCCTTACGAAAATTGGCGCAAAGGCATATGTAGGAGGTACATACGTATGTACATACCATACATACATCGCATTCTCGAGAGAAATATTTCACACATCAAACATTTTTTCTTGCAAAATGACTTAATGCCATACCTCAACTAAAATTCAATTGTTCCAAAATGAAACATTGATAAAAATTAAAAGTTTCTGATTTGTGACAGTTCTCTCGCAAGGGAGCGATATGTTTTACTTGAAGAAAACGTTTGAAAATAATTTGCGATTTCATACTTAGAATGCCAAACAACCAAACTCATCGTTATAATTAATAAAAAAAGTTGTATGCGTTCTTTAATCTCTTGAAATGAGAGGATTGAAATTGAAGTGCAAATGTACGAATTCTTTCGACTACTTTAGATGAGAGGACATCATGCATTCTCTAAACGACCATCTAGCAGTACAGTACTCTAACTGAATCGAACTTACAACGCATATAGCAGTCTCATTACCATATTTTGTGCAACAGTCTCACGCACATATTCTCCTGTTCGTTTCGTAGTAGGAGGCCAAATAACGATTCTTATAGAATATTACAAATCGCAACGTGCACCCGTTTGATCATCGTTTCACATGCGAACGCGTTGTCAATCGAAGGATGAAGTCTAATCGTAAGGGAGATTATAAGACGTGGACAATGATACGCGATCGAAACCGAGAATGCAATATCAGTAGCGCATTGGACTGTACTTGATAACGAGCGATACAACAAAGGAAGAAAAGGAGACTGAGAATAGATAAAGTAGTATAGATTTGAAGTTGAACTCGAATTTGAAGTTGAACTCGAATTTGAATTTGAACTCGAATTTGAATTTGAACTCGAATTTGAATTTGAACTCGAATTTGATTTTGAACTCGAATTTGATTTTGAACTCGAATTTGATTTTGAACTCGAATTTGATTTTGAACTCGAATTTGAATTTGAACTCGAATTTGAACATATGCAAGTATATTGGAAAATAAAGGCAAAACAGAGAGAAAGGAAGAGAAAGTGACTTGTCTAAACGCGCAAATGGATGTAAATAGGAGTATGGTAGATACATGTATCTGTATATGTATATGTGCGTGTGTATGTGTGCGTGTGTGTGTGTGCAAACGCGAGCGTCTACTATGTGTCGTATGTATATATACGTGTGCAAATTTGAAAAAATAAGATAAAATAACGGAGAATAGACAAGCAGATACTAAGAAGAGAACTAGAACTAATAAATGAAGTAAAAGACAAAAGGGTAAGGAGAAGAAAAATAAAAGAACTCAAATAAAACAATTTATGCTCTAGCTGAGAAAGGGAATCGCAATACATTTAATATGAAAATACGAGGGAGAGAGGGAAGAGAGAAAGAGATAGAGAGGCCTTGTCAAAAACAGAGATCGATAATGTAGTTGAATGGAGTGGTTGAATGGTTGAATGGTATGGTATGCGCACCTCTTCCTTTCTCTTAAGCTTCCGCACCTGAGCAAGTGGCCAGTGTCACCCCTGCGACCTCCGCTGACGCCCATTCCGCCCCTAGCCCCTGACGGCCATGGGGAATCTTCATAACGATACGCCTTTCTGATTAGAGGAGCGCAACTGCAAGACAGCTTATTGCCCATTCTATTCTTGTTACTCTCTTATCCCACCTGTACGATTGTTCTTCTTTTCACACTTATTCACCCCAATTAATTCGCATTTACTTTACTCAGCGATTGATTCTTCTTTTCAGATTCGTTGCTTTCTCCTTCTTTCAAGTGCGAGTTACAGGATCAATTGATTTTTCATAGTTAAGTTCTTTCACTCTATTTCCATTTTGACTCGCTCGGTATTGGAGGTTTTCCAGCTACCCAAATAGTTCGAAGATTACTTTCTCGATTGGCTTGTCTGTAGACTTTTGGCACCGTTTTTATATTAAACACCGACTTAACCGGTAATCACTTGTTCCTTGTTCCTTATTCCGTTTTGTCGATTTATTTTGGGAAGCACTGTATAATATGTAATAGGGACAATATCCGGTGATATAATAGAGGACGCAGGAGAAGATACCGTTATTGTCACATCATTGCAGATGTTCGAAAAGTCATCAGCTAGCCCCTGACATGATCGCTGAAAATACAATAATTTCATTATATTAGATCGCAGTCGTTACATTATATCTTTTATGTTTAACGTCACATCCCCTCTAGTATCCTTCTTCCTATCTAGTAGTAAAAAAAAGTTTGCTAATAAGAGAATCGTACAGATTCCTTTACTCTTCATTCATGCTTGGCACCTAGTAGACTGAGTAGATTGAGTCAACGTATACACCGGCGCAGCGCAGCGTAGCGGCACCGTCATGTCATATTTGTCAATTCGTCGAGTCTATTGTAGCATATATCGACCTTCGAATAACTAAAGTAATAAAGTAATTGTTCACAAAGAATAGTAAAATATTTCCAGATTGAAATTTATTGTTCCTACAGGTATGAAAGTTCTTTCAAAAGAAAAATGCGTTGATACGTAGGTAATGCTAGCGTTAGCGTTATAAGTACAGTAGTACAAACATTAGCAAAGTCAATGAAGCGAAACAAGACGACGTTGCGTATGGATAACGACGTGTCACGGATAATAATAGGGGTAGCGCCGCGAGAGGGTTACTGAACCGGTGCTGACTCTTCATTTACGTAGTACAACATCCTCTGTACATATACAACTATGTTGTTGCGTATAAAAATTGAAGGATATATTTATATCTACTGATTACAACTATAGACATCAACATCACTGTCGTTCTTTGATACGTTGACATATTAATGAAGCATATACTAAAAGCTAGGTCTTCATCGAATTTTATTTCCCTTTATAAGGAACAGCAGGTGTAGATGTAACATAAGCCGATTTCGGTCAATGAAATTTTGATTAAAGTCATTATTAAGCCATTTCTCCTTGCACAAGATGATTGAAAAGTTGAAGAAGCTTAACTATTCGACACATAAATCATCAGTACATACACGATCGATAGAAAAGACATTTGTAAGTTGAAAGACCGGGCTGTGTTATGAAACGAAAAAGACCGACTCCGCCTAGTTAGAGGTAGTAGCTCACCCTAGCACTGGAGTAAACACTGCGCCAGGCAGGATGCA
Source organism: Calliopsis andreniformis (assembly GCF_051401765.1). Classification (NCBI taxonomy): domain Eukaryota; kingdom Metazoa; phylum Arthropoda; class Insecta; order Hymenoptera; family Andrenidae; genus Calliopsis; species Calliopsis andreniformis. Next base: position 13,515,647 of record NC_135068.1, on the reverse strand, counting down.
CCACCCGCTGTCTAGTGTTTCAATTAACGACCCTTATTATACACATTGTCGAAAGTAAAAGACACTTTTCCCATTTGAGATGTTCATGTTTCACATTTTTTTCTACTTGTTAGTATTTCGCTTTACCTTCCTTCCTTCCTTCCTTCCTCTTTTACTCATCTTCTCTTGTCCCACCCTCTTTCGCAGTACCTTCGCTCGTGACTCCCTCCCCTCATGTATCCCCTACCATCCGCCCAGTTACTGGTACGCGCGCGCGTACATAAGTATACACACGTATGTACACACGCGCGCGCATTGTCGCTTTCCTTCACTCATTTGCTTTTATAGTTTTGCTTTTAATGCCGGTGTTATAATATGAAACTCACCATTTATGAGATGTCTTCGCGATTGTTCGAAGCCGTGAGAAACTGTAACTCGTTACGTTACAACAATATGACAGAAGAAAATGCAAACAGAATGAAAGAACCAAAAGAGGAGAGCAGGAAAAACGAATATACCGAAGGAAAATGTTCGAGGAAAGAGTAAAACCGAGTAAAATGCGTGAAAAGAGGCAAAGGATTGTAGAAATATTGGTGTGTGTAGGAGTAGAGAGAAATAGAAACGGGATCAAAGAAGGGTTGGGCTACCACCGTGATCGTAGTAGAGGGGTAACATCACAGTATCCACCCTTTCCTCGAGCGAATAATTCACAAATGATCACCTGTTAGGGAATAAACGAGAATTTATCTAACGATAATGTGGTCAACGATTACCTAAACACCTAACACTTTACCGACGATAATTTTCAATCGGAGATTACACATCCGAAATCTGCGGTATTTCGCGGGAAATCCTCGCGGACGACGTAGTCATGGATACTGCAGGATCGAGCAAAAGAGGCGACTGCCCCGTTACCCACCTCCCCTTCTTCTACGAATGCGCGCCCCTCGACCGAAAATGTCAATATCCTCTCTTGCTGCGCCCGCGATGCGCTCCATGTTACTCTGAACAGCCCTGTATGCGTTTTCTATTCCTCCCTTCTTCTCCACCCTCTCTCTCCAACTCATACCCCTCCTCGCCCACTCGTTCGCTCGCGCTCTCTCTTTCACACACACATACACATCTGCACACACGCGTCGCGTGTCCACCCACGTTTACCTTTGCCCCTTCTTTCTCCTAGCATCTCGATTTTTCCTCTTTCTACCACTTTTTTTTACGATCTTACGATCTCTCTCTCTCTCTCTCTCTCTCTCTCTCTCTCTCTCTCTCTCTCTCTCTCTCTCTCACACCACCACCACCCCGTCTTGCTCTCTCACTCTCTCATGCTCACTCCCCTGTTTTCTGTTTTCTTCCTTAATTTATTTTTAAAATCGTGCTACTCACTCTTTAATGGACATAGATACATAATTTGACTCTTTAGCGAAGAAATTTGAATAACATACACGTATAAAGACTTGTTGAGAATATATCTATACTAAATTTACGGCTTACACCATGCCTTTTCCGTTTACCCCATTATCACGTCTACACTTTACAATTTGAAGTCGTGGTACGTAACACTTCTACCGTTAATCTTCTATTTCACCGTCTGAACACTGTAATTCACTATTCGTGATTTACCATTTAACTCACCGTAGAACGAATACGGGGTGATCGGTGTTACCGTCGTTGTCGCCGTCGTCGTCGTGTCGTCGTCGTCGTCGCCGTCGTCGTCGCCGTCGCCGTCACAGTCGCTGTCGTGCCTCTATACCGAGGCGTAACCATAGTGATTAGCGATCGATATGAGACATGCGCGTCGTCACATTTACTTGTGAAACGAAAGAACCACCCTCGCTTCATTCTTTTATATATCATTTACGACAAATATCGAAGCATTAGTGATTCATTTGTTGCATACTTTTCAATTACGAAACAGCATACCATTTTAGAGTTCTATACAGTAGTAGCATTCAAGTAATTTTTTATATTCTTTTGCATGCATAGATTCATATATGTATATATATATATGTACGAATCACTTAATCGAAGCTCAATAACACCCAGTTAATTGAAAGTTATTCAAGTTCTGTTATTATTAATCTTCCGCTAAAGCATACAAGCGATTGCAAATATACAGAGTAAAAGGGATTTACTTTGGATGCAACATAGGGAAATAAAGTATGAAAAGATGCTAAAAATAAATGCAGACTGTTGACGATTGAAACAGTTCATTAATGAAAATTACAAATAATTCAAATATGTTTAAACTATGTTTCGACTATTTCAAATCATATAAACCGCCAATTTGTCGAATAATTCGATAGGGGGCGGCACAGATAAGAGACAGAAGCCAGAGGCAAGTATTCGCAACCGTATACATAACCACAAGCAACTGCGTGCAACGCAGTAGGTATAAATTTTGCATCGAATGTAACATATATATTTATGTGTACCTAGATTGTACACATAAACTTTACTATCATTGAATAATGACAATGATGAATATAATCTGTGATCCATATACTTTTAAACCAACATGCATTGAGCTTTATTGAAGAAAAAAGACGTCACGAGATATTAACATTCAACTCATGTGCATGACGGCTATATTCTTAACATCGGTCGGTCGTGAAAACTTCTTCCACGGCGGAACGTTAAAAATAAACTTAGTAAATTATATGTTTAGATGAAAATTAATGTTGCATAGCGTAAGATGAATGATATTCCAACGAATACGTAGAAAAATTATCTGGTTTGACATTCGCACGTGGCCATAGCATTTAACCTTCATTTTATATTCGTTCCTTTTGATATTCGAGATTCAATAAAAATAAACACGACACAATGCTAAAACGAATCGTGTTGAATATGAAATCAACTTTTGGAAGTCTTCAGTCACGTTCTACTAGCAAACTGTCAGTGAAACATAAAGAAAATGTTGAAGATAAAATGCAAGCCTGGCAAATACACTCATACGGCGGTCTAGAAGAATTAAAACTTTCAAATATCAGAATTCCCATGATCGCTAAGCCAACAGATGTTCTGGTGAAGGTCGAAGCGTCCAGCGTAAATCCAATAGATATTGCTATGACAAGTACATTGTATAACATTGATTTCTCTTCTCTTTTCTCAGTATGTAAACCTCAGATAACACATTTATATTTCCTTATTGGGTATTGATAGGAGGGTATGGATCAGCAATTCTAAATTTTATGCGAAAAACAAGACATCTTACTGGTGGACAGTACGATGAATTGGAACTTCCATTAACTTTAGGCAGAGACTTTTCAGGTATAATAGTTTCGAAAGGACATGGGGTAAATAATGGGTTGAAATTAGGAGATAAAGTATGGGGTGTAGTTCCAGTAGAACAGCAAGGCTGTCATGCCAATTACGTAGTGGTTGATAGAACTTTGGTAAATATTAAGAACATAGAACACACACATACATATACATATATATATATATATATATATATATATACACATCATAAAAGTTTCACAAAACCATATTTATTCCTAGGTTGATTTACGTCCAAAGAATTTGTCTTACATTGAAGCAGCCAGTATATTATATGCAGGTTTGACAGCCTGGTCTGCTCTATGGATTACTGGTGGATTGTGCTATAAAACTACATTGGTCACAAGAAAGAATAACAGAATTCTAATATTAGGAGGTTCAGGTGGAGTAGGAACTTTGGCAATACAACTTTCAAAGGCCTGGAATATGCATGTACGAGATTTTTCAGATTAGCGAGACTCATAATATATATCTGTGCATCGTAAAACATAAGCAAAACTGGTTTAGGTTGTTACCACTTGTAGCAGTGATGCTGTCAATCTAGTACAAAAACTGGGTGCTGACATTGTAATTGATTATAAATTAAACGACAGCGATTCAAAAATAATTGCAGAAGGACCGTACGTAATTCTCATTAAACAATATGGAAAAAGAAATTAGTCAACCATTTGCTTTACTCTGTAAACCATTCCATTTCAATCTTTGTCATAGATACAACATAATTTTGGATTGTGCCAATCAGGGACCAAATCAAATACGATCCAAGGGTTATCCTCATTGTACTTACATAACTTTAAATTCACCGTTATTAAAAAATATTGATGAGCATGGACTGATAGCCGGAACTGTGAGAAACATAAGCGAATTAGTAAAGTATAATATCCCAACTGTTGAAAACAAAAGTTTTGTAAAATGGGGCTTTTTTACGCCTTCGCAAACAGGAATTAAGGCCCTTCATGATTTCGTTGAGAACGGAGAGGTATTTACACAATACAAACTATCGATAATCGTACTGCACGATTTATCAATACATTATTTTATTTTCATTGAATTGAATTTAGGTAATTCCTGTGGTAAAAAAGGTCTATCAATTTCAAGAATTACCATTAGCGTATGATAGAGTGGCTCAAGGTCATTTACGAGGTAAATTGGTCATTGATATGTGTTAGGCGTTCTCGCAACAGAAGGAGAAGAACCAATAGATAGTACAGCATGTAACAAAAATTATAATTTATCTTCAATAAACTTCAGTAATGTTACATCATATTTCACACATTGCATTTTGTACAGTTTTTGTATTTAAGTATAGAATATCATTTCCAAATCCTACATGATTGCGAACTTGATGCCAGCAATCGGTCGCAATTTCTGTCGCTTTCTCTGTACCATCTTGTAAGACTTCTCGTAAATACATAGGCTCTTTTATCAGCTTTGAAAATTCTTCTCTAATTGGAGACAATTTCTCTATAACTACATCCGCCAGCAGTAATTTATATCTGTACAGTATGTGTAAAAATAGAGAAAAGAAACACAAAAGAAAAAAAGTTTACAAGGAAATGCGAGTATATAGAATACTGAATGTGTATTACATACTTCCCCGTATCTAGTCCTTGGACTTCTAAACATATCTGGTTGGGTGTTTTTCCAGTGAGCATAGAATGAATAGCTATTAAATTTGCAATGCCGGGGCGTTTCTCAGGTTCGTAAGTGACCTCCGATGTACAATCTGTTATAGCTTTCTTCAATCTCTCTAACAAAATATCAGGCTCATCCAAAACTTGTATTTTACTTTTCGAGTCTGTACTCGATTTCGACATTTTCTTGGAAGGATCGCGTAAAGATCTAATTCGTTGACTCGCATTATCTGTAAACATGTCCTATTAATACTACAAATAGTTCCTGAAGACAATGATACAAAATAGATAGAAACTTTACCGTTGATTAAAGAATGCGGTATAGGAAAAGTATCTCCAAATTTGTTATTGAAAGAAATAGCTAACTCTTGTGCCAACTGAATATGTTGTTGTTGATCTTGTCCAACAGGAACATGAGTTGCTCTACAATGTATAATTTTATTGAACACACATTTCTGTTTCACAAGAAAGACACTAAGCATCATAAATTTTCCAGGACGCAATGAAAACTGTCTAATGTTTGAATTTAATGTTTTTGCAAAATGTTTACCTGTACAGTAATATATCAGCTGCCTGTAAGATGGGGTATATGTATAAACCAAGAGGGACATTCTTTAGCTTTTCACTCTTTTCTTTGAATTGAGGTAGACGTGCTAATCTTGCTAAGGTTGTTATGCATCCAAGGACCCAACATAATTCAGTATGCATTGGTACAGTAGATTGTTGAAATAATATACTCTTCTTTGGATCTATACCACAAGCCAGTAAAGTTGCTGTCATTTTTAATACATTTTCATATAATTCCTTTGGATCCTAGGACATTTACTCTTAATTTGCTTAAATTTATTTTTTTCTTACCGACCAACAAAACATAAAGAAAATATACTGCTACAAATCAAGTGATTGTAAATCTCTTACATGGGATAAAGTAATAGAATGCATATCTACAATGCTCCAAATGACATTTTCTCCGCTATCCTGTAATTGCACCCATTTTTGTATAGCACCCAGGTAATTCCCTAGATGAATAGTTCCAGTCGGTTGAATTCCCGAAAATATTCTTTTTGGATAATTACTCTTGAAAATCTGCAATTGATATTGGATACTACAATACAATGTATATCTTTAAGTGCATGTCAGATTAGCATGTAGAAATTAACCTCCTGACTATACTCTCTTATATATACGCGTGTGTATTTGATACTACGAAAGATAACGATATTTCGTATCGATGTAAACATTTCCGAAAAGCAATTGTACTTATGTATTAAGAAAACTGTCAATTCTGTGCCTGTGTAGTATTCCAAAATACGACAAAGCTACTGCATTGCCATTAATGCATATATATATATATATAGATGTAAATACATAGTAGCACGTGGTTATATAGTGTGAACGGTTTATTGGTTTTTTGTGTTGGTCGAACTACGAAGAAGAAAACGTTAATACCATAATACGTGTTTCATTTTCTAATATTTTCACTTTTTCGGTAACATGGCACTGCAGCACGTTGTTATAGGCGAGTTTATTCTCGTTTAACAAGTTTTCAATGATAATTTGTAGAAAATAGTGGCTCGATTGTTGTTAGGTTATATTACAAACGAGGTTATGTAATTGTCTCAGGTGGTGGTACAGGTTTTATCGGAACGCAAATAATCAATGCATTATCTCGCCAAGGTGTTCGATGCACATGCATTTCTCGAATGCCTGGACCTAATCGAATGTCATGGGTAAGACAAGTTACGTGCTGTATTTCTACTATACATGCTTAACAATATCCAAAAGTGATATATCTGTAGCATGATTTAGAATGTCATGGTTTACCGGAAGACACAACTGCTGTAATTAATGTTGCTGGACAAAATGTACTTGATCTAAAACAGCGGTGGTCAGAAGGATTTAAGCAAAATGTTATAAATAGTCGGGTAAAAACAACAAAATCTTTAAGTGAAGCTATAGTAAATTCCAAAACTAGTGTTTTTGTAACCATTTCTGGAGTGGCTTATTATAAGCCAAATGAAACTGAATATACAGAAGAAAGTAAATGTGAAAAATATGACTTTCTGTCGGGTAAATTCTTAATTTAAAGTTTTTAATTTGAATAGTATTGAAATATGTATAAACTACTTTCTTTTGAATTGTCAATCATTTTGCATATTAGAACTTTGTCATAAGTGGGAAGCAGCTGCTCAAGTTCCACAAGGTAGCAATGTTAGACAAGTTACAATTAGATCAGGAGTTGTATTAGGGAAAAGTGGTGGTATGATTAAACAAATATATTTACCATTTTTCCTGGGTGTGGGCGGCCCTATTGGCAATGGAAATCAGTATATGCCTTGGATACATATAGAAGATTTAGTCAACATGTTTTTATTTTCACTTAAAAATAATAATGTAAGGGGTATTCTGAATGGAGTTGCTCCACAGGTAACTGATATATTCAATTTAAACTGTTCCAAATTTGCTTGATAACAATATAATTCATAAATATCATCAACAGATTGTGACAAATAAAGAATTTACAAAAGTGTTTGCGTCAACAATGGGCAGACCTGCATTTTTTCCTGTACCGCATTTTGCTTTGAATATTCTTTTAAACAAAGAACGTGCTAAAGTTAGTACAAATGATAACTTAATTTAGTTCCTATCAGTTACAACTATCAGTTACAACTATTACATCAGTGTCTTTTCAGATTATGTTGGAAGGACAAAAAGTTGTGCCGAAACGCGTAAAAGAATTAGGATTTCAGTATCAGTATCCTGATATAAAATCTGCATGTGCTGAGATACTTGGTAAAAATATTACAAAAACATAAGCATTTAGATCATTTTTCATTGTACATATTTACGAGCATTATATTGAGAGAGTGAGAAATACAGAAGGTATCTGCGTGTGCGTGCGTGTGTGTGCGCGTGTGTGCATGTATCCTGCGCGTGCATGCGCACAAAACTAATATAGTATTGAAAAAATAAATATTGTATACACTTTTTACATTTTCCTTCGCGAACAATAGAAATATATTCCATTGTACAATTTATACACAGTAAAGAAAACTTTGATGTTATGCTCCTCTTCCAACATTCAAAGTACTTGGATTCAGAAATCGGTAATATGTAATTGAAGTTATGGCAAACAGAATAATTGAAGTAATTCTTTAATTATTACTTTGCATTGTAACAATTTTATAAATTCGATCTATTTCGAGTTCAGAAAGTAACTTATCTTTCTTCTAAGCTTTTGTAATTCTTCTCGTGTAAAACCTTGCATACTTAACGAGATTGTTCGTCCATTCTCGTGAAGAATAAAAAGTCCCATTTCAACAGAGACGCCAACATGCCTTATATCGGTAAGTTGCATTACGATATGAGAGCCATGAGACGTTTTGTAACAACACAATTTATCTATCCAGGTATGTTTCTCAATAACTGCATTGTTCTGATCTTTATCTAATAACAAATCTTGCCATTCTCCAAATGCCTCTAGATTGAACATGATTTCACCAAAAAGTAAGATAATCGAATAAAAATCATTTTTTGTCAAATGTCGCGATATTTCGATGCAAATAACTAGAGACACTAGGAACATGAAAACAATAATATGAATTAATTATTAAAGTATGACTGCAATGTACATATGTATGTGTCACATATGTATCGTCGTTAGATCGAGCTTTATTCTTAAAATAATGGATAAATAATTATAAGGATAATAATTGAATCTTACGAGTCAATAATGACCACGCGAGTAATCCAGGTTTCCGACAAACATGAATTTTTCGTTCGTTTAAAATTAGAATTCGAGGTTTTGTGTATAATATCATGTTGTCGTACTAAAATTTCTCGTTTCCTACACTTGAACCTTAATCATAATATGTTATAAAACAAAAATGAAATCAGTTTCATTTTCATGTCAGTGAACAGTTTGAAGCTTGCCTTTCACATAGTTATTATTACATATTTCGAATATCTTTGAGAATAAACCATGTACGCCATCTGAATGATGTCAGTGATACATTTCCTATGCACATACTGTGTACGTGTAGAATAGATCTATCGCCCTACCTAACCGACAAAGTGTAGATAGGTGATAAAAATGAAAAATGTGTTGATTTATGCGATATGTTACATCTAAGTATATACGTATGTATATACATCCATACATTCAAAAAGTATATAAGCATAAATAACAAAATTGCAATTAAAGTATTGTATCGAAATTTGACTTTGAATACATACTGTACTTGTAAATGTTTGAAATAATTTATTTAACACATATGTTGTATGCATGAGAAGTTGCCACGGTTAAATATACATAGATACGTATGCATACATTAGAATGAACTCATTCGCTATTAGAAGTTGATACGCACGCGTGTAGAGTTGTATCCTCGAATCGTCGAATGAAAAAAAATAGACAGAAAAATTGTAAAATGGCGCGGGTTGCAAGGACAGCTGTTGTTTACCGACAAAAGAAAATTGTAATAGTAACTCAGTTTCAATGAAAAATTTTTGTAAGAGCACATATCTCTTCCGAAACCAGAATTGTTTAACGAGTGGTATTTGATAAGAAATAAAAATGAAGCGACGAAGCGACTCGAATAACGAAACAGTTTAAATGGTTAATAATGTGGCGTGTGGTGGTGGCAGTAGCAACGGTGTAGCAATGGTGGTGGAAGTGGTTGTGTAGGTATTCAAGAAAAAGACAGTTTGAAGAAATTCTTTATGAAAGAATTAATTAGATTCGACGATGCGACGATAGTAAAGATAAAGCAGTTACGAACTGCGTTGTTTTAAAGTTCTTTCCCGTGATAACAAGCATATTAAAATACGACAATCAGACGCTCGCAATCAGAGAAAAAGACGAGAGAAGTAAGTTAAAGTTGTGCTCGAAAATTGGAACAACTCTTATTTCTCAAAGGTTTAACATTTTTGTAATCGGGGTTCCATTAACGTATGGATAAAGTATGCAATGAAATTACAAATAATAATGATAATTGTTCACTCTATCTAAATGCAAATATACATACGCATATGAAATGTTTCGTTCTTAAAAATTGTCAAACAATCTAAGGACTCACTTATATGACGTTAATCATCGATTGTTTAATTATATTTACGGAGTACTGGACAATATTCTACAACTAAAAGATGACCAAATATCGTCCAGTATCGCACCAAGTCGCCAGTGATAATCATCGTTTCTACTACTACTTTTACGAGGTTAGAATTGATCGACGTAGTTACATTCTCTTTGTTTTTATTCGTATTCGTTGCTTACGTCGAATATTTAACAGCTTGTTTGATCTGATCTATTGTTTCGAAGGTTTCGAATTGAAAAAGAAATCATAAATTCAAATGACCTTTTACACGTTTTACGATAGTAGTTTGTTTTTATACTCATCTCATATTACAACTATAATTACGTATTTGATGATTCGGAACGATAACAGTTGCGTTTCATCCAATTTCATTCATTTGAGACTGTTTACGGGTCATTGTTATATTAAATTACCGATAACAAATCGTTTTATATTTCGAATAAATTACGAATAGCAATAACGTGTAAAAAATAGTTTGGAAATTAAAATTAACTTGATGGTATCAAAGCAATGTTATATTTGTTTGAAGTTTATCTATGATTACATTTTAATTTTGGAGTTTTACTACTAGATAATGTTGTTTATTGCTGTTACCTAATAGTTTTTATTGTTTGGAATTCCTCTGGATTTATGATTGAAATTTTATTGTATAGGAATCACCATGAATGCCAGAACTCAGTTGTTCGAATTAAGTATGGAAGGTCGACAAGTGGATGAAGCAGTAGCAAGTATCTTCCACAGTGTTCTTTTTCATCGAAGTCTTGGTAAATTTAAATATAAGCAAGAAGGCAGTTATTCAGTAGGTACAGTGGGGTACCAAGATGTCGACTGTGACTTTATTGATTTTACTTATGTCTGTTGTTCGTCGGTACATCTGGATCAAACTTTGAAACGTGAAATATCAGGTTTTTCTGAAGCTTTACGTTCCACCGATAGTCCAGGTTCTGGCCAAATATCCTTAGAATTCTTTCAGAAGAAGAAAAATCGCTGGCCCTTTCAACCAGAATGCATACCATGGGAAGTGTGGACAGTACGTTTGGAACTTATAAAACTAGCAACAGAACATGAACGACAAATATGCAGGGAAAAGGTTGGCGATTTATTAACAGATAAGATTCTTTATATAACAGAAGTAATGAATCGACATGATTATCTTCCCAAAATGCCAAATCAAGCTGAGTTAGATCTGATTTTTGACACATCATATCCTGACATACAACCTTATCTGTTTAAATTATCCTTTACAACATCTAGCCCATCGAGTACAACAATGGGCAATACAATGAAAAAACTGATCAAAGAAACGTTGTCTATTTAGTTGTATCAGATTATGGAAAATCCCTAGTGCAATGCATCTAATACAACACAAATTCTTTTATACACACAACTCTGAGATTTGTTTTTCCTTGTTAAATAATTATTTTAGTTGTGGTATTCAGTTGTATTACTCAGGTTTTATGCATAAACTATTGTAAAATTTTAGTTGTCATTCTTAGTACAAGTAGCCAATTTACTACATTTTATATATTTGATTTGTAAAGAGACTTCCGTTTTCTAGTGAAGTGTATATAGAATTAATTATATGGACGATCATAATTAAATAGAACATAGGAATGGTATGCTGTGCACATATTATAAAGACAGTCTTTCCCGATCTAGGTTTGTACAAATTCTGTGCCGACAATACTTGTCAGAAAACACAGTTTAATATTTCTAGTACTTATGATTATATGTATAGACGTGAAATCAGAGTAACGAATTGCGTATAATAGATACTTTATTGTATTTTCCTTAGATTATAAATTATATAAATTGTACAACAAATAGCTTTTTTGGTTTTTTGCTGCTTTTCAAAATTCTAACACATTTAGTTTTTTTATGATAATACAAAGTTGTAATTATATAAACGAACGTGGCAGCGTATGATGTTCGTTTTAGATAAAAGAAGTTACTGGGCAATAAGTTTATCTTAACGCATAAAATTATCATTTCTCTTTGTTAGACAAATACGCATGAACGCGTTCGCGATATACGTATAAATGATATTGAAATATTGTATATTATAAACGTATGCACATCAGCACAAATATGCAACGTATGCAATTAGATGTGAAACGAATACGTCTTAACGATGGTGCACAACAATACAAGGCAAATGTTTGAAAGTTTATCGATAAATGCGACGGTATTGGTCGAAAACAACAATACAAACAATTACATTACATATGTATACATATAAACCGCCCAGATATCAAGCGACTTTGTAGATGATTAACAGGCTAATTACATTTATAACGTAGTAATATATACATATATTACATTTCATGTATTTGAACAATGAATTAGAAACGAAAACTTTTATTGTTCAATCGTATTGCAAAACTTTTCTCGAAGAAAACATCGATAAATTAAATTGTTAAATATTTCGTCTATAATGATGAACAGCTGTATAGATTGTAAAAAATATCAAAGATTTAAAATGTACATTTATCTAAGAAAGTTTTTATTTTAGGTTTAAAGTTATTGTAGAAGAAAATCGGAATTATATGCATGTACATGATACGATTAAATTTTCACAGGTTTTTTCTTCATACTGGATTCTCATGATAAAGAATTAATACTTAGAAAATGACAATGTTGATAAAATAAGATCGTTATTTATTACAATATCTAATGTTAAGGGTAGGAGCATATTGTCATATATTTGTGTGCGCGTGTGCACGCAGTCACACACACTCAGCATTAAAATTAGGTCAAAGTAAAAAGATTAATGGAGAGAAGGAAAGAGAGATATATGTACGGAATTAAGGATTTACAAAATAATAGTACGATAAGTTAAATTAGTGCGTGCTGGGTTGCATGTATGTACTATCGCTCATATTCATGTAAGTGTACATATATTCACTCGCATATATAAAAGCAAGTCCACGTATATACGTATAAGAAATAGTTAACCACGAAACTAAGTAAGTAATGAAAATGATGTGTAAATTATAAAAATATCGATACACACACACACACACACACACATATATATATATATATATGTGTGTCGAAAATGTTACGTAGCTGTAATATAAGGTTAAGAAAATGCTTTAAACTTAATTTATCGCAAGAAACTGATGAGGATAAATGATGAAATCTTAATAAATTAATGTATTTTATATTAACAACTTTATTATTTTGTACGGATATATACAGTAAACCTTTTCATTAGAGAAATTTTTACTATACAGGGTGTAACAAAAATGTCGCAGTTCCTTAAAAGGGGTGATTCAGGGGGTGATTTGAAACAACTTTTTCCTTAGCGAAAATGTAAGATGAGGCTTCGTTAACGAGTTATTAATGAAAAACACCGGCCAATGAAAGCGCGAGTTTGCCGTCCGAGCGACTGCGGTAGCGTTGGGTACGCGCTGGGCGCTACGGTTGTACTCCGAACAAGAAAGTCGACATGCGTCGAAGGAAATAGCATTAGTGTGAAAATATTTGCATAACGTATAAACGAAAAAGCAATGCAACAAAAGAAATGAACGGAGAATTGGAGAATTAACGTTGAAGATAGAAACGTTGAAAGTAGTCTGCGTTAGATTTAAAAAATAATAATCATTAATGAATTAAATGCAATTCATCTGTAGTTTGTAAATCTGTGTCACTGGGTCACTGTACCGATACTGGTCATCGACCTCTGGAGTGGTTTATGGCAGGGTAGAATTTTTCCAAAGAAGCTCCTTGTACCCCCCACGTAGTTTAAGCACCTCAGACCTTCTTTGTTCGGACACTCCGAGATCATGTCTCCTTCGAAACCAAAGCAATAAAGCCATAAATTACCTAAACGCGTGCCCTAGCATAAACCATTTCGACAGTCGATGACCAGGATCGGTACAGTGACCCAGTGACACAGGTTTACAAACTACAGGTGAAGTTTGTTCTCTTCTTCCTTTATTTTTCGTTGTATTGCTTTTTCGTTTATACGTTATGCGAATAAGAGATTTACATATTCGTATTTTTACGTTGCACGTAGTTTTCCTCGATTTTAAGTAATTATTCACTTCAAGTGATAAACAAAAAAAGGACTCGGTGTTATTTATTATGTCGCTTTCAGTTTTCATATTAATGCTATTTTCTTCGATGTATGACGACTTTCTTGTTCGGAGTACAACTGTAGCATCTAGCGCGCGTACCCAACGCTACCGCGGTCGCTCGGGCGGCAAACTCGTGCTCTCATTGGCCGGTGTTTTTCGTTAATAACTCGTTAACGAAGCCTCATCTTACATTTTCGCTAAGGAAAAAGTTGTTTCAAATCGCCCCCTAAATCACCCCTTTTAAGGAACTGCGACATTTTTGTTACACCCTGTATAGAAATATATGGAAGTAGAATGACGAATGAAAGTAAAAAGAACTCGAAGAATCGAGTCCGCGTAAGGAAGTCAACCCTTTAGAGAGAATGTCGTAAACGCGTGCGCAAGGAAACGGCGGCTTGTCTGGTTAGGATCACCATCGGCAATTCTCCATTTTTAGTCGTCGATAGAGAAGGCTCTCCGTCGTTTCGAATGTGTTTCGATTTGTGTAACGTAGAGTACTGCGTCGTCGTCGTTTTTCATTAAGGAAATCACGTTATACGAAACATTAAATTTATTCTTATGTCTTTATTCTCCCAAAACGTTCAAGTTGCGTCGAAATAACACAACCCTAAAGACACGTGGAACGTATCATTGAAATCAAATTGCTTCCGTGTTTCTGAGAATCGTTTGTAAGGTGGCCAAGATTATTACGTATTTCTCGTTCGATTAAATAGTGATGCACGTCAATCCCAAATCCGAGGTTTCTTCGATGTATTATTGTTCGTCGTAAAAGAATGTATCCTGGTAAATTGGTCAAATATTAAGTATAATTTCATTTTTTTACATGAACAATTTCTAAAGTCTGATAACTGATGAAATATGTTAGAAGGATAATATTGATGTTAGTTGGTTTTGCCTTTTATCTTTGTCTATTTCCCCCCTATTTATTTATCGTTATTTCTACGATACTTAACAGTATTGAAACGTGACAAAGTTGCAATCCGCCAAATCTTCAACAGGTAGTTCAAAACCAAGTTTTGAATAATTGTAATCATAAGCGTATTTTTCCTACTCTGTTTCGTTCATTCGTTCGTGTTCTCTCTCTCTCTCTCACTCTCTCTCTCTCTCTCTCTCTCTCTCTCTCTCTCTCTCTCTCTCTCTCTCTCTCTCTCTCTCTCTCTCTCTCTCCCTCTCTCTCTCTCTCTCTCTCGATGTACACATTTCGTTGATTTTTTGTTGATTCTTTAATTTGTTATAGTTTCTGGTGAAGTATGAAATAGTATAGAAGAGACTAAGGGGTACAGGGGAAAAATTCCACGAAGAGTAAAAAACAATATTCTAGATTTTTTTTCTTATCAGATAGTCAAAGAATTTTTTTCGATTCGATGTTTTGGATGAAAAAATTTGCGAAATCGGTCGAACGATTCATGATTACGCAGTAATATTCTATTTTTGGGAATGGTTTTAACTCGACAACCTCGAGGAATACCAGATTTTACTATTTTTAAGATAGCACATTTGATTCGCCTTTAAATCGAAAGAAAAAGGGAAGCGGGTTTGATATCACGGTACAGCTTGGAAGATCTCCTGTTTCCATTATTCGCAATTTAAAAAAAGTTGTCGAGGGTTCGTTTTCCATTTCGTTTAACAACGATCATAATCAGTCGTTCTTTTCTTTTACTCGTTCTTGATCGAATTTCATGATAAATCTGTTTCTCCATTTGTTAAAGTTGAGCCGACCGATTGCAAAAACTACCCATCTCTGTTCCCAATGTACGAAAGCATACATAGATATTTTGAACTGTACGTTTAATCGAAAGGTGAAAGCCAAAAGAAAGAAGCAGAAATTTAAAAGACTTCTCTCTTGAAGTACTGCATATACGGATTGAAAGGGAAACCAAAAGTGAGATAAAAGATTGGGAGAGGAGAATATATACGAAAGAAGAATGATAAATACAGCGATTACGTGGAACAAGAGTTTACAAAGCTTACCGAATGATAATTCGTCGAATCGTCCTGGTGTGGACAGTGACAACAACGGCAACGACTTGACTTCAAACATTGTAGTACAGCTATTCTTTTATATTTTTTATGGAAACATCTTCATAGTGGGCGTGTTCGGTAACGCGTTGGTCTGTTTTGTCGTGGCTCGAAACCGTCAAATGCAGACAGTAACAAATTTGTTTATCGCGAATCTAGCACTAAGCGACGTGCTGCTTTGCGTGTTGGCTGTACCCTTTACGCCTCTGTACACGTTTCTCGGGGGTTGGATATTCGGCAGAACCCTTTGCCACTTGGTTCCGTATGCCCAAGGAGTCAGTGTTTACATTAGTACATTGACTTTGACGAGTATAGCGATCGATAGATTCATGGTGATCATGTATCCATTTCATGCACGTATGAAAATTGAAGTTTGCTTGACCGTGATTGTCGGTATATGGATAGTGGCCTTACTGGTTACTCTGCCGTACGGACTTTATATGCATCTGGAAGAACCGCGTACTTATTGCGAGGAGTATTGGCCAAGCGAACGGTTTCGTAAAATCTTTAGCTCAGTCACCTCGATACTTCAATTCGTTTTACCCTTCTTCGTGATCGCCTTTTGTTATACTTGCGTTTCGATCAAACTAAACGATCGAGCGAAATCAAAACCTGGCGCCAAGACAAGCAAAAGGGAGGAAGCTGACAGAGAGAGAAAGAAACGAACGAATCGAATGTTGATAGCTATGGTCACAATATTTGGCATTTCTTGGCTACCTTTAAACATCGTCAATGTTGTCGACGATTTTTATTCACCGGTCAACGATTGGTCTTACTACAGACTCTGCTTTTTCATGACACACTGTCTTGCCATGAGCAGCACCTGTTACAATCCATTCCTTTACGCTTGGCTCAACGAGAACTTTCGCAAAGAGTTTAAGCAAGTACGAATTATAATAGTACCTACACGTTCTTTTACCTCTTATAAAAATCGATATTCTTACGCGCTCTAATATTTTTTTCGCTTCTTTTCACCTCGAGTGTCTTTTTCTTCCGATTTCCTTGCTTCTCTTTTCATCGAATTGATTCTATTAATTTGGTGTCGCATGTTTCGTGTCCTGCTTTGCAATGACTTCGTTGTTTCGACTTTTACCACTTGTTTCGATTCTTTTAAAGGTTCTTTCGTGTTTTTCGAGAAATACCAACGGACATACTCCAAGAGTTACCGAAGGATTTCAAAGTCATAAAGCGTGCAATGGTAATACTACCCTCCAAGAATCACTACTACCGAATCAAACTCGAAACAGAACTCCGAATCTGGAGGGTTGTGAATTGATTGTTCTCGAAGCGACAACCAGCAACGTATCGAAAGATCACTAAGATATAATTCTGTGACTTGGACTACAATTTGAACACGTGTCGCTTCCGGTAAGCGAAAATTACACTTGTATTATGTACCATTTACGAACTTGTTGCAGGAAACTCATTGCTTTTACATTACTAGTGTTCTTTGTATGCTACACGGAATAGAGCGGAATGAAAAAAAGAGGCAACAGTAAGAAAAAGAATGATGCAAATCTGACGCGACGTTATCTACGATATGCTTTTCCAGTGAACCGCAGGCTATTCTTATCGATTAAAATAATCCATTAGATGTCTCTCCTCGAAACCGATTACGTTATCTGTTAGTCAATGGGGTTTCGGTGAGCAACGTTGAGTAGCAGAGATTGCGTTGTCCCTAACAAATTGTGATCCACTTTAGTTTCAAATATAATGCGTCATGAATAATGGATGCTCTTAATTCTCCTACAGCACACATACGCGTATGTGTGTAGTTTGTACATACAAGTATGTGTAGACGAATTGTTCATTAAGGATTAAACGGAAATTGAAATTGCGGCACAAGTCTGCTTTATTTAATCATTGAATAAAAATCATTTATCAGCAAGAAACTGTATTGCGATACAATCTAATGTCAGACCTCGTACAAATTGTCAACCGTTCTTAAGGGCAACTTTCCTTTTCCTAAATTCATCTTCAATTTCAATTATACTGTAACTCCTCATTGTTCTGAGAAATGATGATGGTAATGTGAGTCTGCTTCGTACGCAAACGGTAGTTTGCCGTGATTGTTGGGAAATGCACGGGGTGAAAAGTGAAATATACACGCGCATCTCTGTGATGTGAAAAAGAAGGAAATAAAATAAGAGTAACCCAATTTAAAAACATTTATGTATTCTTATTAACATTTTTACATTCTTATTTTATACAAAGGTAGATATAATGACTGAATAGCAGTATATACGACCTTGACTTAATCACGTTTTCTGTGTAGGTACTTTCTTCGAAATATTTTAATTTGGCAATTTATCAATTTTTTCCTTTCGTTCTGTATTGCGTGTATGTATTCATCGCGTATACCTATATATAGAAAGAGTATATGTATATACATGTCTGCGTACACGTGTAGAATCACAGACATCCAAGTTTATGCGCTCCCATTCGCTATTTTACAGTACTTAGTTTTTACAATAAATATATTAAATCGATGTCTACACGGTAGAGAGATGCACGATATCCGATACAATGAACTCATGTGCGGTATTATGTATAAGCATTTTTCTCATTACACGAATATATACAATACATATATCTGGATTAAAAATAATGTTTATTAAGAAATTGCAAATGTTTATACTTTTATAGAAATTTTGAATTGCATGAAAAGGTACAGAATGTACATAATACGGAAAAATATATAAAGTACAGTATCTGTTATAATAGTTAAAGGATAGAACAAATCTATGTCACTTCCATTTCTTTGAATCTGCTTATAAAAATATGAATTTGCATAAACATTCGCCGCGGCCTATTTATTAATGTGGAATAAGTAAAACCATTATTGAATTAACATCTTATATGCGAGAAATGACAACAAATTTTAATTAATTTTTTTGGCAGTTGGTTTAGTTCAAGCTAATATAATCCATCAATTACACATTCATTTACGTATAATATATCTCTCAATTTGATTTACTATTGACTACTTCATTGTATCAGAGCGCATATTCGTGTAGTATAAGGCATGAGAAAACACAGATTAATTTCGGTAAACGTTTTACAGTTTCGGTACCTTTGTCCCAATAACTTTCTATTTTATATCTTTAAATTGTAGTTGGAACTTATTCAAGAGACCTTAATGCCAAAGAAAAAGTTTCCATATTTTAAATAATTTATTACAATATTTAATGATGATGATATTAGAAAAATTAATTTTGAAATGTAACATTATTCAACGTTAAAGGTGATACGCAGTACTCGAAACTTGTGCGTCTACAGTAGTCGACCATTTCTTCGGCATTAACGTTATGTATTTTTCGTCATTATAGAACATAGACGTCTTCTCTCTTTAACAGTAAAATTATTTCAACTTTTATTGACATTAATGTACAACTGAATTTCACCTGAGCCATAATTTTAGCCGTAGAGCGTCCACGCCATTCAAGTAATATCGAAACAATCGCTTGTCTCGAACGAAACCCAGATTCTCGTATAAACGTAATGCTGGTCGATTGGTGATCTCTGTTTCCAGTACTACCTCGTCCGCCTTATCTTCCACCATAGCTTGAATCGCTCTTCTTACTAAATTCGATCCAATCTTCTGCTTTCGATATTTCACGTCGACAGCTAACATTGCAATGTATCCACGTTTTATCACTTTTCTGTGGATATCCAGTTTGCAGACTATGGCACCAACGCACTCGTCGCCATGCATTGCCTTGACGAACAAAAAGCAAGAATTTTCTGTAAATTCTATACCTGCAAGACAAAGGAATCCAACGAAAGCTGGCTAAAAGTTCTTTTTGTTCATCGATGCTTTTTAATACCATATTGAAAATTTCTGGTTTCTTTTAAATTCTATATAGACAAAAAGGAGTACAAATTACATGAATTATTATATGAAGATGTATGATCATTTATACACATAAATGATAAGTATCTATTTATACCAGCATCGTCGAAATATATTCAATAAGTTTATAAATATACCTACCAGAAAACATAATTTTGGCCAATTATGAATAAAATATCTATATGTGTAAATAGAATATGGTTCGCTTAGATCCTTTTGTATTAATTTCATAATATCAGGCATTTGTAATTCACTTGTGTAACTAATATATTGTATATCCTCCCCTTTATTTTCTAAAGATGACGTTTCTGTTTTACCTATGCATATCAAGAAAAAAAAGGATATAAATATGAATATATGAAAACCATATAATCTATTCTACGTATATGTATACATGTATAAAAAAAATAGTACTAAAAAAAGGTGTTTATTAACTGAACTGAACTGAACAAACGGATATAATATTTTGATAAAATGAAAGTAAAAGAAATTTTCCATACCATGTTGGATTAAATGACTAGTTTCCATAGTTTGAGATAATGGAAGATCAACTGCACCGACAATTCTTTCGGAAGAGTCGCAAATACCGTTTATTCGAGTTATTCCATTTGCATGTGGTTCTTCGTACGTTGCAGTCGTTTCTAAACTAAGTCGTGATTTAATGTCTAAGGTGGCAACGTCTGTCACATTATCATCGTTCTTCTCCTCAATATTATTTTGTTCACTTTCTGATTTGGGAGCGTCTGCGATGTTTTCCGTTTGAACGTTCTCCATTTTTCTTAATTTTTCTGTATTTTAAATGCCTGAATTTCACTCTTTAAGCTTAAACGTGTGAACAGTGTTTTTTAAGCACTGTTTTCACTATTTTAATTCGAATACATTAACGTGGCATCGGAGATTTTAGTTGTGGTATATATTCTTTAATCGTATTTTCATAATTATGGTAGACTAATTGATTTAAACACGTCGATTTTACGTTAAAATACACAAGTCCGACATCACTAGTCCAACGATAGACACCATATTGAATTTCTCTAATGATTGCTACAGGTCAAACATAAACAATGATTTTGCGAGAAACAACGTTTCCACAGCAAATTTCTTCTACAAAATTGCAATGTTCTTTCTTTCAATAGTAATTGTAATAATGTATGTAGTACATACATATCTACATACCATACCGAACGTTTATAACTCATAACATGATGTAATCCTATTATTAAATGTACGTACATACATACATTAATCAACTATTAATCATTTTCGCTGTTTGAAAGAAAATAAAAGACAATCTAATATTACACTGTAGAAAATTTGTATTTTGTTTGAAAAATTTATAATATGTAATATACCTATTCAATTACGTACAATAGCCAGTGTGTATGCATGATGCATAATTGTTAAATATGTATGCATACGAATTCTCTATATAATATAAATGTTTAAATATGGTATACATCTATATAAAAAGGTATTTTTAAATAAGAAAAATTTAGTTATTAAATGAAAGCATGCTACATGTGGTTGTTATTTCTATTAAGAGAGGGCGCTTGCTTCTGCGAATCATACCGGAAGTTAGGAGAAGTCTCACTACAGACTCGTTGATTTCAGATTCTTTTGGACCTAAGCACGATGGGTGAGATGTCGGGTTTTATACGACTATCATTTTCATCGTTTTGAATCTGTGACTTCTCTTTAAAACTTGCTAATAAACAACTATCAGTTATTCATAAACACGCGCATACTTTTAGTTTAGATATATATGATTTGGATGAGGTGAACTTAAAAGATTTGTAGCATCCTCAAAGTTGGGTTATTTTTGAATGTAGTGTTGTTTAGTGTGCTTCTCATGGCTACTTGTGTATATGCTACTTTTCTTACAAAATTCTTCAAATATCGTTGAAGCATTACACATTTGTTTGATTTTGTAAACAGTTATTATAAACAGTTCAAACGATGATACCAAATAACAACGTGCATTAGTTGTTTCTTCCGCTTATCGATGTGTTCTAAAATATAGCGAATAAAGAAGAATTTCTGTATTATAGGTATTTCTCGAGACCATTGGCATAAGCGACGAGCAACCGGTGGCAAGAGGAAGCCCATTCGTAAGAAGAGGAAGTTCGAATTAGGACGACCAGCTGCAAACACAAAACTTGGAGCTCAACGTATACATACGGTAATTATTATAGAATGCTCCATTTCTTAACTATTTTATTGTTCATCTCAAGGATTTGAGAATATCAATAAAAAGTAAACAAAAAAAACCGAAAAAGGTTTCTCTTTTATTTAAAGTGATGACTACCTTTACCTACTCTGAACAATGTGTTGACTTTCATCTCACAGCGTACTGATCAAAATTATAAGTTAGATAATATTTATTAATTGTAAAGTAATCATAGCTAATCAACTTTTTTTATTTCTGTGTAAACTAGGTACGCACACGAGGTGGCAATAAAAAGTATAGAGCACTTCGTTTGGATACAGGAAACTTTTCATGGGGTTCTGAATGTAGGACTAAAAAAACACGTATTATTGATGTTGTTTATAATGCATCAAATAATGAATTAGTAAGAACAAAGACTCTAGTGAAGAATGCAATTGTCACTATTGATGCAACACCTTTCAGACAGTGGTATGAAAGCCATTATGCTTTGCCACTGGGTCGTAAACGGGGTGCCAAATTGGTAAGTAATGAATGTATCATATACATTTTGCATCAAAAGTTTTGTTCAACGATCTTTTAATCTTCTTGTAAAGTATTTTTTAACATTTTTATTGATCAAATTTTCTAATGAAATAAAAATAATCTAATTATTTTCAGACTGAAGCAGAGGAAGAAGTTCTGAATAAGAAGCGGTCAAAAAAGGCAGAAGCTAAATACAAAGCAAGGCAGCGATTTGCTAAAGTTGAACCTGCTTTGGAAGAACAATTTGCTACAGGCCGTGTGCTGGGTAAGTAACTCTTTATGTAACGATTTAAGATTAATTTAATGGGCATATAATGTCCTTTATGTGAAATCAGATTTTAATTTTACTTTCAGCCTGTATAGCAAGTAGACCAGGACAGTGTGGTCGAGCGGATGGTTATATTCTTGAAGGAAAAGAACTTGAATTTTATATGAGAAAAATTAAAAGCAAGAAAGCTAAATAAATATGTAACATCGAGAAATAAAAAAATAAATTTACGTGTATAACAAGTGGCTATAAATTTATAATTAATGCTGAACAGCTAATATATACACATGGTTACGTTTCGGTTTTTAACGTGAGGTATAATTAACGAATGAATTGCAATAAATTGTTTCCAAAACATAATTTATCAAATACTTTTCTAATACATACGTATAACGACAGTAATATACAAACTAACATCAATTTTAATATAATACAACATATATATGTGTGTGTCTATATATATATATATATATATATATATGTTATTCAGTTATCGCATACAAATGTTTTGCAGTATGAATATCAACAATTTTGTATTTCTTACTGTGATGTATAAGTATTTGCCTCATTGTTACTTTTTAATTCGTGATTTTAATTATTTTTCAAAATTTATTTGTGTGATTATTCTTGATAAAAAATGATTTTCTCAATTTTTCTTTGTTTTTCGAATACGTAAAAACCAGGAATATTTGTATTGCACTTAATTCGTAACAATGGTAAAGCACATGTCAATAAAGCTGTTTGTGTTGGTGTAACAATTGTGAAAAATCCGTACACAAAGATCTTATTAAACGAAAAGAAGGAAATGCATATGTCATTCATATAGCAGAGTTTTTTTTATGTTTATTGTAATAATAATGATAATACTCGATAAACTTAGAAAGATGAAGGTACGCTCGTCTAAGTTTAATCTTTAAAATAAGATTCTGAGTTCTTGTCTTAATTTAAGACGTTTCTGTAACTTGGTGAAATTGTATTATTACTGTTGCGCGCGCGCGTGTGTGTGTGCGCGATGCGCGTGCGTACATGCATGTGTGTGCGCGATGCGCGTGCGTACATGCATGTATGCGCGCGTGCCTTCTAGCATAAAATGTTACAAAATTGATTACTTCTTACGTCATGCACTAGAGCTAGTACAGAGGAGTAGAAAATACTCCCTAAGTCAATATTTTTTAATTCTTTATATTTTTACCTTATAAAAAATGTGTAAAGCACAATTTTATACACACACACGCACACATATGCATGTATATCTTATGTACGTCTTAAGCACAACGTTTATATTACGTAAACGCAAAACACAAACAGCAGTGGAAAAAAATTCAACAGTAGTATTAAAATTTACAAAGGAATTATATGTATGAGCTTACGTACCGATTTCAATGAAATTATTATCTATAAATGAAAAATGGAGAAATATGCTAGATCAGTATTGAATATGAACCGAAAAGGTTCAGTATTTTTTGATACTATATGTATCTATAATGTTTTATCAAAATCGGCATGTAATCGTTTATCGTAGTTCCCTTATTAAAGAATAATTATTTCTAATGTATTAAATTTCTGCTTTCGATTTCAGAAATTTACAGTGATCGGTTCTAGGCTCTCCATGCATTTGATGTCGCATGTTGTGTATTTATCATGAGTCTCGGCATTGCTTGCTGTTGATTCGAACTTGCAGCGGAACTGGTAACAATAGTGAACGAAGGCTTTTGAGCACAAGTTCTCATATGCATTGGCCAATGTGACTGTTGGCACGGATAGTCACAGTATGCTGTGTTCCAACAACAGTAAAATAATGCCTCTCGGCCACACATTGCACACCATTGTTTACGTTTTATTTCTTCGATACATCGTAATTTCTCTTCTTCGACTTCTTTACGAGTTTCTTCGATAGCACGTAAACGTTCAGCTTCTAAACTCGCTTTCATTTCTCTTAGTATTCGGTCTGAAACAAGCAATATCTATAGATGCATCTAATATTCTATTTTAATTAGAGACAATGGTATAGGATATGAGAAATGGTACATACCAGTGTTATGTTTTAATTCGGCTATTTGTTGTTGATGCTGCCATCTCATACGCTCTATTTGTAAACGTAAAAAGTGAACTGTCGCCTGATGATTCTCATTTGTACTAGTTTCACAATTCTGATTCTCCTGAGCCGCTTCTTTATATGCCTCTTCCATTAATTGTGCCATCTTTTTAGCTAAATCTTGGGCATCGTGATATAAGCGGGCGCTAAGGGGACCTGCTTCTGGTGGAAGCATTTGATAGTCGATACATTTTTCAGTCTGATGAGAAGGAATGTAAGCTATGGAATCGATTGAATTAGACAATGTACTTGTCGCTGAATGCGAAACGAGTTGCGAACAAGTACGAGAAGTCTTGTTCGGAAACGATTTCCTAGCTTTGCTCTCTTTTTTTTTATGCGCAGTTTGGGATGTGTCTTTTTGAGATTGCTGATTACCACCTTTTTCAGTTACTGTCAAACTGTTAGCAGATTTTTTAATAGAGTCGGTTGTAGTACCGTTATTTACAACGAAAAATAGCGCAACGGATTGATCCAGGGACATCTTTTTCGATGATTGAACATCTGTATTCTCAGTTTTTGTTTTACCACCAGCAGATACGGAAATCGGTGACGATACTGAACCATTACTACTACTATTTGATGGGTTTGCCTGTATAACTGATATTGTTGATTCTGTCATAATGGATTTCTGATTTTGCTCATTGACAATTGATTTCAAAGCTTTTTCTGCGTTTACTTTGTCAACCATTCTGGTTTTTGGCTTATAAACTTTGCCCACATTTTTAGTACTTTTGAAATTACTTTTCGCCATACATAAAGAGTTTTGATTAACAGTATCTGTTTTAGTGTCACTTCCCATTATCGATGACTCGTTTCTGACTATTTGTTCAACGTCGTTCATCGTCGACTGTGTATTCAAAGACGGTATTGCTGGTGTTGGTAAACTTTCCGAGGACTCTGCATTATCGTTTATTACTTTTTTAGAATTATTATTTTGTTCCAATATTATTAGATTCGATTCGTTCGTATTACATTTAACTGTGTCATTCTCATTCATATTTTTCATAACTACAATTTTACTGGTACCTGGTTTGATGTCTTCTTTAGTTTCTTTTTCAGTTATTAATAGATCAGCAGCTTTCAAATCCTGTTTTCGTTCTTTCGCCATTAACTCGTTCAAACTTAATGAAAGATTCGAATCGTCATGTGTGGTTACGACCAATTCACTTTCTGATTCTTTCGTTTGCGCTTCCTTCAGCGGCTTTTCTTCGATCTGGTCTTGTTCAGTACATGTGTGGAGGCTGGGTAACATTTTCTTTTCGATATCAGAATTATCTACTTTTACCGTATCGGTTTGTGACTTAGATTTAACGTGTAGCCGTTTCTTCAGAGTTGATTTCTTCTTGGGAATCAAAAATTGAGAAGATATATAGTTATTCGAACGAAGTGGATCGTAATTTGGTAACATTAATTTTATCTGCATTGGGTCATGAGGATTATATTGTACTTTAGGAGGTGCAAATTTGAATTGTCCGAATACAAGCTCGAGTTTTCGACAATGTCGTGTAATTTCTCTGACACATTCTTCCATATCTAATTTTCTTTTCCGTGGTAACGGAACAGGAGGCTCCTCGGAATATAAATACAGATCTCGTGGAGAAACCCAAGCTCGATCATGTTCACCGAAAAAACGGACGTCTACGAAACCTTGAGAGTTTAATCGCGGCATAGCTTTAGCTGGCCAGAATGGAAAACCTTTTAATTTAGCCCATACGAGTGGATGAGGACGGCGACAAGGTTCAATAAACCATGATGGTTGTGGTCTTGGTAAATTTCTTCCATGAGCATAACAGTCAGGACAAGCCTCAATTTCTGACACTTCCTGACGTGCCATTTTGATTATTTGTTTCGCGGCGTTTGTTAATTTGGATGTATCAGTGTATACTCCGCCGCCTGAATAATTTTAATTAAAATATATATACACATATAAATAGATAAAATATTTCTGATTAGTCTAACTCAATGTAAAATGCCTTACGTACACGTATTGAACACGATACAATTATGTTGTATCCATTTGGCGTCGGCCATGAATGCATCCGTACTTCCATACAGCTTAGCTCGTACGTTTGACTCTAGTAGACTTAAATCCATTGGTTTCACTACATAATCCATATAATTTAGAGCTTCGGAAAGTTCAACTGGTTTCCAGAATGGTTCTGACTATGATAAAAAATTGAAATGATTCATGAGCCTCTCTAACAAAAAATCTAAACACTAGTAAGGAGATAATATACGTACACCAGGATATTCCCTCATTCTCTCAACTACATGCTTTAATAATAAACATAATTGGTCAACTGATAATTGTGCCATAGCTGTAGAACGTGTTTCAGCATTTTCTGCTCTCAATATGGCTGCACACTCTCCACATATCCAATTTTGGATAGAAGAGGGTTGCATTCCTATGCATCTGCGATGCCAGGATCGAGGACAGGCACTGCAATGTGCTTCTACTGATTCCTTGTGACATCTCCAGCAGAATCTATCATTTGTACTCTTTTTTTTCCGTTTACTTCTAGAGTTAGGTTCCTCTATTAGTGAATCTACTTCTTGAGTACTGAAAAATTAAATATCCTCTTTGAATAAATAAAGTCTGCATAGAATTTAATAGGATATATTTAAGAACATGTACTGTCTAAACTTACTCAAAACTTCGTTGTTTCCTTTTTAAGCTATTTCCACTCTTGGTTGTACTTTGTTTCACATTATCATTTCTATTACTCTTTGAGCCATTTTCCACTTCAGAAGAAATTATATCCGATTCTTTTACATTCTGAATATCTTCTATTTTGCTTGTATTATTTCTTTCTGCACTATTACTGTCTAGAATGATTACCTCTTCATCATTTTCATGTTCTTTGTCATCACTGTTGCTAGTTTTTTCTATGCCTTTAATATCACTGACTGTGTTTGCTATTGTCAAATTATTTTTTTCATTGCTAGGTGTATCAACAGAACTGTTTTGGTCAATTTGAGTATTCAATAACTGTTTGATTTCCTTTTCTGATTCAAATTTAATCAAATCTTGAACTTGTAGAGAATTTGTTAAACTTTCTTGAGCTTCTGTAGATGTCATTTTGACTCATCGCATCTGCTTGCTTGAATCTAAGTTTACTTAATCGTAAACATAAACATGAAATAATAAAATTAATGGTAAGTACAATGCTTGATAATTAAAAGTTATAAGGAAAAATTCATTCTATAAGTACAGGTATACGTATATAATTTACCTTTTTAAATTTATAAAAAATATACAGTTACAATGAGTGCACAGATAAAAAATAATAAGAACTGAAATTACTTATTGTTTGGTGTTGTAATAAAAATATTGCCTTATGTATTGACTGATTGATAGACATAGGATATAAGATATGACAACAGCAACTACAAAAGTTTTACACTGTATAGGTATATTGCATGGATACTAGATTGAACATATGTGTGCATGTGTACATATATATATACAAAGAGTCACCATTCATAGAGTTCATAAATAAATCCGAACTTGTAGGCAGCAATAGTGTTTTTGACAATCTGTGCTTACTAAAATGTTTTTCACTAGTCAGATAAAGCACTTTCTATAGAAATTTTAAGTAACGCGAATAAGCAAGGTATATTATTTTCCAATACGACATTGCATCAAAACCATAAGCATAAGCATTCTTCCCCCCTCCGATTAACCAACAAGTACCAACCTTTTGTAGGTGCATATATATATATATATATATATATATATATATGTATGTATGTATGCATGTGTTCGTGAATGTTCAGCAAGTCGTACATGCTAGAATTTACCTACGTTACAGATTCATATATACACATGAAATTAGATAACTACAGCTACACTATATACTTATATTTTTCCTATTATACATTCAGAGGGCTTGTAAGCCCCCATCTCCATCTTCATTTCACATTCAATATCATTGGATTCAGTTTAAATTTGATAATTGAATTGATTTGAGTATTACAAGTCATACAAGATGAGTTAAATAAATATTATATTGTTTGTAAATAGACAACTTGGAAATATCATAATCTATAACAATATTGTTCAATTATCCCATAAACAGCATTTGAAAATTATTAGGAGGGCCCGGACCCTGACGATACGGCCCTTAAGAAAAGTTGCTAGCGATAACTTCGACATCTAGCAGCGGTCCGTGAACTAACATTTTCAGTAAGACTCGTATCATCGGGTGTCGGTGCCCCTTTTAATAAAATATGTATAAAAAATCATTAAAAAACCATTAAACAAACAATATTATTATGTAAAATCATTCAGAATACTTTTAGAGACTTCAAATTGCAACAAATAATTAAATTTAAGCAGTGAATATACTATAAATTAATGAAATATTAGTATTTTTATGTTTATTAATTATTTAAGCTATTGTTAACTAGTTAATTCGCATAGTTAACAACTACTGTTCTCTCCGAAGCTAATTCTAGACAATTTTCTATATTAATATTGTTTATTTATTGCAAAAACAGCATTTGGAAATTATTAGGGGCACCGCTCCCTTATGATACGGGCCTTAACGATAGTTGCTAGCGACAGCTTCGCCATCTAGCGGCGGCTCGCGAACTAACATTTTGAGCAAGGACCGTGTCATCTGGTACCGATGCCCCAAATAATTTTCAAATTCTGTTTTTACAATAAATAAACAATATTATTACAGAAAATCGTTCACAGTAATCTTGAGAGAGGGTAAGAGTTGCTAACCATATGAATAATCAAGATAACAATAGCATAAATAATTAACAAACATATAGTTAGCAATATTTTATTATTTGTGACATATTCTCTGCTTGAATTTAATTGTTTAAGACAGCTTGTCGTCTCTAAGACTATTCTGAAGGATTTTACGTAATAATATTCTCTGTGTAGTGGTTTTTTAATAATTTTAAATATATTATTAGAATGGGAACCGACCCTCGGTGATGCGAGCCTTACTGAAAATGTTAGTTCGCGGACTGCCGCTAGATGTCGAAGTTGTCGTTAGCATCTTTCATTAAGGCCCGTATCATCAGGGTCTGGTGCCCGCTTAACAATTTTCGAATGTTGTTTTTGCAATAAATGAACAAATTCCGTGGTCTTGTGTTTGTGTCGCCGTTCTGTGATGCGTAGGCAGTAGAGAGGGAATAAAATGGAGTCATTGGTGGGGATCCAGAAGTCAATGAGTGGGGCGATATGCGGCTGTAATCCTCAGTCACTCTCGAGATTTTGAAGGGTGCGGATGATGGTAATTCTCAGGTAGTTGCTGGGTCAGCTTTCCCTGAACCGTATCAAAGACCCATGGGCCCATGAGGGTGTATCAACCTTGATTAGGGGTCAGACCATACGCTGCGGAATACAACATTCACCGTAGGACATCGTCAAGCGTCTTTGTTTAAGAATCAAATTATGGGTAAGCAATTTTCAAATTTTAGTTTAAAACAAAAGTATTGCGTAGCTAAATAGTCAGAATTTCTCTTGTTTATTTTGCTCGCGTTTCTTTCTCGTCTTTCATAAGACAACTACCATCTTATATCTGTTTTGTGAACAGCCAAGACAGCCTGGATAGCCGAAAAGTTGCCTACTGCGACGAAGGACTTCGAAGATTTCGTCTGACGATACAAATTCTACCTCATCCTTAGCTGCTTCGAATAAATTAAAATACCGATTCAACTAGGTTCATCTTGTCAGTGTCTGGACAATAGGCCATAACAAGTAAAGTACTTTTAGAGAGAAGACTGACGACAGATCGAGTCTGTCGATACTTATAGCAATAGAATATGTTAAAAACAAATTTACTTGTATTATAACAATAAAGAGATTGTAGTAAAAGGTATATGCATTCAGTGATTTATTTATTCCATCATTCCATCAACTGTAATTCACTTCCTAAAAGCCTCTTTTGGTATTGCGTTCTCATGATACTTTCCTTTATATCTGTCCACACTTTATTTTGTGGCGAAAATGAGCAAAAGTATCAGGAGAACATGATATGAAAGGAGGTATCCCAACTCCTTTAAAAATTTGCGGCAAACAAATTCTGGTTTTGCCAAAAATTTGATAAAGTATCAGGAGAACATGATATGCGAGGAGGTATACCGAAAAATTGGCGAGAAACCGAATTCAGATTTTGCCGAAATTTCGATAAAGTATCAGGAGAACATGATGTGTGAGGAGGTATACCGAAAAATTGGCGGGAAACCGAATTCAGATTTTGCCGAAATTTGGATAAAGTATCAGGAGAACATGATGTGCGAGGAGGTATACCAAAAATTGGCGGGAAACCAAATTCAGATTTTGCCGAAATTTGGATAAAGTATCAGGAGAACATGATGTGTGAGGAGGTATACCGAAAAATTGGCGGGAAACCGAATTCAGATTTTGCCGAAATTTGGATAAAGTATCAGGAGAACATGATGTGCGAGGAGGTATACCAAAAATTGGCGGGAAACCAAATTCAGATTTTGCCGAAATTTGGATAAAGTATCAGGAGAACATGATGTGCGAGGAGGTATACCAAAAATTGGCGGGAAACCAAATTCTGATTTTGCCGAAATTTCGATAAAGTGTCAGGAGAACATGATATGCGAGGAGGTATACCGAAAAATTGGCGGGAAATGGATTTTAGATTTTGCTCAAACTTCGCAAAGGTATTAGGAGAACATGATATGAGTGGAAGTATCTCAGAATTTTAAAAAACGGCTGGTTGTTCCACTTTTCAATAATAAAATAGATATCTTCAGATGGAAATAGAGGATCAGGTCAGGACTGTGGTTCAATAAATCAGTAAACGCAGATTACTGTTTTTACAGTGACTTTTATTTTTGTGATAATACAGTACGTATAAGGTGTTGTAGCTTAATAGCACATGTAATTGAATCGCGATGTTTTCTCACTCAAAGTAATGATGAGGCAGGAATTGAAAAGTCGTTTGACATCAAGGTTTTTCGCCGCGCCAACAAGCCAGCTAGCCAGGCTGATCTGCCTGATTAAAACAAACAAAAAAATGCTAAGAACATTTAGGCAATAGTTTTGTTTTACATTCAAAATTGAAAATATAAATCTAACTTACCTATGATTCGATTCTTGAATAAATACACTTGATGTCGTCCCTCGATGGATGTTGTATCTCACGGCATATCGTCTGGCCACTAATGAAGAATGACACACCGTCAGAGACCCATGGGCACATGAGCCTTCAACACAGATCAGTGAAAGCCAGGGAAAGCTAGCCTACGAGCCGACTAAAGATTACCACCACCCGCACCTTTCAAAATCTCGAGAGCAACTGAGGGAGGATTACAGATTGCAGCGCGTCGCCCCACTCTCTGACTTCTGAATCCCCACCAATGACTCCATTTTGTTCCCTCTCTACTTCCTACACGTTACAGAACGGTAACGTCATAAAAATTCTCTACATGTAAAGAATCGCTCGACAAGCCTGTGACAAACGGGTTTATCGAACATCTTTTTTGGGTATAAACAGCTTGTATTTAATTTTGAATCGATATTATAACTGTAATTCTTACCGTTTGCAGTGCTGCGTTTTCACGTTATATTAATAATTATGATTATTTGTAATGTAAAATCTGAGTTTAATCTATAGATGTTCGAATATTTATTGTCAAATTTTCCATATAAATGTATATAAACCGCCGCGGCGCTATATGCAAGGCAGTGTACATCGATCACGAAATTTTAATCTTATACAGTAAATAGTAGTCTTATTCTTTGTATGTACGTGCACTCATTCGCTCTCATGCTTTTCATTTTTCTTCTCTTATTATTAGTACCTCACAATGTACATATATATAAAAATACATTCACCCGGCTTAATAACGCATTGTTATAATACGTTGCGTTAAAATAAAGCGAATTATATAAAAGAATACTATTCACAATGTTCTCCTATTTGTTGGATCTAGTAAAAAGAATTATTGTAAGGGCACATTTTCTAAAGGTACTAATTTTGTCTCTATCCACAGTAGTAGTAGCAGTAGTAGTAGTAGTAGTAGTAGTAGGAGTAGTAGTAGCAGTAGTAGCAGAAGTAGTAGTAGTAGTA
The DNA here is from genome assembly GCF_051401765.1 of Calliopsis andreniformis. Taxonomy (NCBI): domain Eukaryota; kingdom Metazoa; phylum Arthropoda; class Insecta; order Hymenoptera; family Andrenidae; genus Calliopsis; species Calliopsis andreniformis. The sequence goes on along the minus strand of NC_135068.1, from coordinate 13,482,584 downwards.
GTAGTAGTAATAGTAGTAGTAGGTAGTAGTAGTAGTAGTAGTAGTAGTAGTAGTAGTAGTAGTATTAGCAGTAGTAGTAGTAGTAGTAGTAGTATCAGTAGTAGTAGCAGCAGCAGTAGTAGAAGTAGTAATAGAAAATAGTAAAGGTTATTACTGATTCGCTCTAGCATATTAATGTAGTGCATCGAGTTTCACTGCAGGGGTATAATCACAGAAATTAGCCATAGGCTATCGCGCATAAGTTTACATTATTTCTTCACACAAGGCACTTTTTTTTTAAATGTCTATAGTAAAATAAGTAATATTAAATAAATTCAGTGCCACTTTGAACACTTTAAAAAATGGTTAACACCTTGTACTGTAAGTCTTATTACTTATTACTATAACAAAAATACCATTGCGCGAAACAATGGATTTAAAATGGGAAGCACCATATTATTTACGATAATATACAATGTTTAATACACTGGTACTATCGTACTCATGCAATCCCATATTTAATAACGCATGTGCGATTGTACACAAGACAAAACTATTGAAAGCATTTACGCGACGTCTTCTAAGAAACGTATAGTCTACTGCTATCTCAAAAATCACTCAGCAACAGTTAGTAGACGGAACACGCCTCATGCTAAATGATGAAGCATTTTTGAATATTAATTATGTATATGGATGTAATTGTGGTGGAAGTCGCGACGGTGTCGTAGAATTTTTTTGACTACTAGATGGTGGTGTTAATAGACCACTTTCATTTGGACTTTGTCTACCAGATTCAGGATTAGAATCAGATTCATTTGCGTCAATAGATGGAATCTCATCCGTTAATCGTTGTTGCGCTCTTTCTAACATATTCAAATCTACTACATGTGTTTGTATACGATGCGATTCATCCATTACTATGTTTGGGACTGTTGCTCTGAGACCAGATCCAGAATGGGACTCCACAGGTGGTATCGTAGATCTTAAGAGGAACTGAGAACCTTCTTCCGCAGTCGTTATTGCGAATGGTGTAAGCCATTTAACACAGGGCATGAGTTGTTCCCATGGAATGCGCGATACCCTCAATGCGCATTCTCTTCCTAGCGTGTGATAAATGGCTGCTGCTGCTATATGACTGTAAGGGAACTTCAAACTTCCTTCATCTAGGGTAGCTAAATCCAGCAATTGAGCTGCCTGGGAATACTGTAGCCCTCCATATTGAGGATAAATAAAAGCATTTGGCCTTGACCAATCGCCTGATTCAATCTGCATATAAATATTAAGCCAACCGGGTGCAGTAACAGGAGATAAATTCCACCCCAGACCTTTTAAAATCACCAGTTCCTTTCCTAAAATTTCTTCTTCGGTACATGCTCCGTCGGTGACGTACGCAAATTCTGCTATTTTAGGTGGATATATTTCTTCAACCTAATGAACAAAAAACAAATAATTGATATTTATACATATAAAAGAACAGTAACTACAGAAAAAATGAAAGAAAAAGTACATACCTTGGCTGCTATAAAAAGGCATGTAATGCCTATTAATTGCAATTGATTCTTGGGTACATTTTGGTGCATGGACAGATACCTGTCTATGTAATCCATTGCAAGGTAATAAGTTTCTCTATGTAGTTTGTATACTTCGCAAACTTCAATCAACCAATCCAATAAAATTGCCCGCATTCTTGGTTGTAGCGTTGGATGCCTTTGAAACATTTGTGGATTCCTTTGAGTAATAGTTTTTTGATCTCCCAAACACATCAGAGACCAGACCTGAGAGCCATCAGCCCAGGGAAATGAAGGCAGAGGACTAGGTCTATTTGTTACATTATTTGAAGATGATGGTGTTAAAAAGCATGTAGCACTTCGTAGTTCCGACCATGTAGCTGGTTCTTGTTGTTCTTTCAATGGAGACACTTGATGCGGTATACATGAATTTTCTGCAGAATGTACTGTATGACATGATTCTGAATACGATGTATTTGACAATGCAGGGATTTTACTAGGTGGATACACATTTTCTGAATCCTCAGAGATTTCTGTTGTACGTCTTTTTCGTTTTAAAGATTGTGTTGCAACTTTGCCACCTTGCAAATAAGTCTGTGTTTTCTTCCCTTGTAAACTGAAAAGGCAAAAAACATACCCTCTAAATGACAATATTCTAATGCTTTCTTTTATAAGCTTCCATACACATATATGTATATTAAAAAAGAAACATTTAATTGCTCTGTATAATCCTTGAGATACTTCTTGATGTTGAGAAAGAATTACATTATAAAAGAAATGTATGTACAGCTTATCCTAGTAAGTATAGAAATTTCATATCATGGAAACTCTTTATAAATTGTTTATAAAACAGTAAAATAAACATTTGTGCACTTATTAATCATGCAACATTGTTAAAAACTTTCCAAGAACGGCTAGTATTTAAAAAAGGTTATATGCATACATTTCTGTAATTCTGTATCAGCTAAGAAGTATAATGAACTGCTTAAATCAATCTCATCCAAAGGAAATACACTGCTAATGTACAGATTGAAATATTAAAGAATTTCGAGGAAATTTGAAAGCCAAACGAAAGGTTTTTCCACTCACCTCGTCTGTGGCATCTTGCTACGAAATCGCCGACGTGTCCAGAAAAATTTTACGAAGGAATGTACTTTTTTAATTCAGGCACGAATTAATCAATACTTTGTTCGAACATTCATACAATTTTCGCAGCATACGGTTCAGAATATCCACAGAAATATGCCGAAAAGTAAAAGAGCGCGCAAAGCTTACAGTAACCCAATCGCCATAATGCACCTGCACTTGACTGCTTTTCATTCAATATTTTATATCAGAACTTCTTGTTAGAAAGCAATCGCGTAATATGAAAATTTCTTTGAGTCTTTTCTGAGGTTATTTCAAGCTCCGTAATATCACGAAACGGTAATTGTTCAGGAAAATAAGGGACGTGGAAGTCGAAGCGCGGGAGACCAGCGCGCGAAACGATGACCAACCCCTGCTTGCACTTTACAACTGTCACGCCCTCTATATGTAAACCATAACCTCAAATGGTCAGAAAAAATTCCAAAGTTTCACATGGGAGCTTCTGCCAAATTCATTTATCTATTTTCAATCCATAAGTGCTGATACTTTAAGGCATATGCGTAGAATTTAACGAGTATGCAAACACGGTGTAGCATCGGCGTCGTTTGACAGACCCTTTGCTCTTACGATACTTTCACCCGATAAAATGATTCATAAGTTCACATAAATAACAATTGGTTAATCCGGAGAGACGTATTTCACAGTAGCAATATGAGACATTCACGAAGCAACACAAAATATCAAATAAACATGATGCAGAAATCTAGGCGATAGCAGCGTCCACACACGCAGTGCGCATCTGTATTTCCCGCTCGATTATGCTACCACTTTTTCAACGAATCTTAGAAAATATGTTCACTCCTTGAAGCATTGTCTATTATTCGATGAAAACGATGACCCCAACGTAGAATAGAAAACACGCATAGAGAAACTGACGTTTTTAAACGACCGATTAACGTTTACGAATTACTTTCGCGGGAACGCCATGCCAGTGCGTACCGGTAGTATACTCGAGGCGCTGCTGTGCAATCATTCAGCGAATCCTATTGGTCGATGCAAGTAGCACAGCTGGCGCTCAGCTGATCAGTTCGACACACACACACAATATATTCATACTCATGTAGTATGCATTTACTCCACCACGCGGGAAATGTACGCGCGTAAATTGTTAGTCTCAGTTCTTTCACAAATTATAAACCAGAAACAATTCATTTTTCTTATGCATCGTGATTGCTTCGCACCATCGAAGATCCTCAAATCCTTGATTAAATATTGAATATTACAGTTTCGTAATTAAAATTCCAAATTCTATCAAATTCTGTGACACAACCTAAGCGCTACGAGAACATTCCTGTTTGCTGTGACCTACTGCGCCATGCGCGCGCATTCGTACCGACGAGATATATACCAGGAGCAGTGTTGTAGAACTTCAGTGGATCTTTGGATCCTATAGAGGAACTGGGGGTAGGCGTCACATTTTTTTTTTTTGAGATTTTTGAAAAAAACACTTTCTTGTCCCTCTATCTATACGATTCGACTCTAAAGCATAATCTAAGATCCAAATAGATTGAAAGTAAAATACTGCAATACTGTGCCATGCGCTTTGGATATATCTTGTCGGTACGAATGCGCGCGCATGGCGCTGCAGTTTACGCAAATGAGAATGTGCTCGTAGCGCCAAAGCTGCGCCATAGAATCTGATATCATAGATGGGAATGCTATTTTTAGTTAGATAGAGTGTCAGATGAATTGCATATTCAACATATGCATATGATTTATTTGTTTAAACATATATAGTTTAATTTGATTTATAACTATACTTTTTGTAGCATAGCAGAAATGTTGAAGTTTGTAAATTTTGTTTATCTACTAACCTTTATGCAGATTATCTTATTTTTTGATACAAACATGCAAAATTGATCAGTTCGAAAAAATATTTCTTGATATTTTCCTTATTAAATAAACATAAATTCTGAAATCATATAACGTATCCAAGAGGTAGTTCTATACTGTCAATAAAATGAATTTTAGTTAAACACAGGTGCCCCATCGATTGAACGCATCGTCAATAGAAAGACAATATGGAGAATCAACCCTACAAAGTTTCACTATTATGCGTACGTGTTGTACACTTAGAATGAAATGCAGCAACTGTATGCGGACCTCGCTACTGTTTCTGACAGAAACCATTGATTTGAATCGGCAAATTTTTCGGTGGTAATGTCAGCATCGAAGTAGGAGAAAGAACGGGGTTCTTGAGTAACGCAGACAGTCCTGGCTTTCTGGAAATCGTCAGCGATCTGGGGCCATTAAACGCTTTATATGTGTCTCGCAATTTGATCCCGTAGCGGTCAGTGCGCCGATGGGAGAGTAATTTACGCGAATTCCTGGGCATCCGGGTCTCTCTGCAGGTGGCCTCCTGGGTTTCTTCTCGCGTCTTATGCTTTCGGTGTCGCAGCGATTGCTGCACTGTCACATTATTCACTCAGCCTTCTGGATTCATCAAACTGAATATTTCAGAAATCAGTCTTCATTAACACTGCTTCATTAGTTCTAGTTACGTATGTAGATACTCCTGTCGTATTTTACTTTTCCTATTTCTTCAGCATTATTGTTTACTCTTTCTCTATCATGACACACAAGATTTTGTTTGTGTGCTGTTCATTTTCTTCTCTTTTTCTTCTTTATTGGTTCAGTTTATATCTCCCTTGTAACATTCATCCTTCCAGGACGTAAATGTGTACAAGCTTTTAGAAGGTGATGCAAGGCATAATGCCAGTTAAGACAAAATCTCGTGTTCCTGAAAATATGGGCATAACAGCAGGTGGACTAGTAGATGCTAGAGACAAACAGGTATTGAAAGAAGCGGTAGAAGCTGTTGTCAATAGTTTTGCAAAACATACTCAAGGCTATGGAAGGGGTATAATTTGTTGTTTTTTTTTTTGAACAAAATAAACTTATTCCTTCACAAGTTATATATTGTTTAATTGACTTTCTAGTGAATGTAGTAGAAGCTTTGCAAGAATTTTGGCAAATGAAACAAAGCAGAGGAACAGAACTAAGAAATGGAGCTTTAGTTATTTACGAATCTGTGCCTGGTACCAGCCCACCTTATGTATGTTACGTCACTCTTCCTGGAGGATCTTGTTTTGGAAGCTTTCAAAATTGTCCTACTAAAGCAGAAGCTCGTAGATCAGCTGCCAAGATTGCTTTAATGAATTCTGTTTTCAATGAGCATCCAGCAAGAAAGATAACAGATGATTTTATAGAAAAAGCTGTTGCAGAAGCAAGAGCTAGCTTTGCCAAACCTACTGCAACATCTAATGGTGTTGGTAATCAAGCACAAGTATGTTATATGTTTGTTTGTGCATATTTACTGCAATTATACATGACTAAATATAATAACTAGACTTTGTTTGTAGGGAAATGGAGATGAAAAGGAGGATCCAAACACCGGTATTGGTGCATTTCGTTTTATGTTGGAATGTAATCGCGGGAGGACAATGTTAGAGTTTCAAGAGTTAATGACAGTTTTTCAACTACTTCATTGGAATGGATCATTGAAAGCTATGAGAGAAAGACAATGTAGTAGGCAAGAAGTAGTTGCTCATTACAGTCACAGAGCTTTGGACGATGATATGCGTAGTCAAATGGCATTAGATTGGGTAGCGAGAGAGCACGAAAGCGGCGGTGGCGTTGTCGCTATGGAACTGGCATTAGCCGAAAGAGAACTCGAAGCAGCACGTTTAGCTGGAAGAGAACTTAGATTTCCTAAAGAGAAGAAGGACATTTTGATGCTTGCTCACGCTCAAGTATGCCCTCAATGACTTACAACAAGAGTCACCGAATTGAAAAACGCGTTTACGAAGATTGTTTCGCAAAAGCTGATGTTAGGGAAATATCTGTTTCTTAATGTCATGCGATGTCGCTATATTGCGAAACGCTTTATTGGTTTCTAACATCGAGCATATAAACAATTCCGTCCTTTTTAACAAGTATTTTTGGTGATAATAGACTGTTAATGGAATCATATACTTGTATTTTTAAAATATTTTAAGCAAATAACTGCCAAGTTTGAAATCAAAATTATTCATAATTTGTAAGTGCGTCTATGTATGTACGAATACGCATATTTCTGTATGTTGTACATACATACAACTAATTTTGTTACAAAATCTCGTCTTCCAATATTCTTTCTACAGTCTTTCCTAGACATAGTATTATAGTATATTCTTATTATGTAGCAAGAAACGCTTGGTGATATATCATGCTTGCCTGAGAAACGATATTAAAGCAACTTAAACGGTTTGTCATGGAAACATCAATTCATACGTTCATCATATACGAAATCATAGTTTCATCATATTTTATATATGCGCATGAAGTTACAGAATATTAATGCGCCGACTGTATGTAACTGCAGTTGCATATACATCACAGACTGCAATTGTTTTAAAAATATTTTATTACTATTTTTAAATATTGATAAATACACGTTTTAATAAAATTTTATCATTTGAAATGACACCTGTTTTTCAATCTTAATGCGACGGTTGCGCGGTAATTTCAAGAGCAGTTTCTGCCAGCTTTTTGGTACCTTCTTCCTCTTCCTGCATTGGATGTGCTAATACTTTGTCTATTATTCCAAATTCTTTTGCTTGAGCTGGACTCATGAAATTATCTCTTTCCATAGAACTTTCTATAAAAATAGGATACGTTCGAACGAACTGGATAGATATAATTCAAGTGCCACGGACTTACATACCTATTTTCTCCAAATCCAGACCTGTATGTTTGACATAAAGATTGTTAATTTGTTTTTTGAGTTTTAATATTTCTAAGGCTTGTATCTGTATATCTGTAGCCTGTCCAGAGACTCCTCCAGATGGTTGATGAGTCATAATTCTAGCATTAGGTAAAGAATGACGCATGCCTTTTGCTCCTGCAGCTAATAGTAAACTTGCCATTGAGCATGCCTGTCCTACACACCATGTTGCAACCGGTGGAAGAACATATTGCATAGTATCGTATATACCAAGACCTGCTGTTACACTTCCTCCTGGTGAATTAATGTACATGTGAATTGGATTTTTACTACTTTCCGATTGTAGAAAGAGTAGTTGAGCAATCACTACAGAAGAAACATTATCCGTGATCTAGAAAGATAATATGTATTTTGTTATTTTGAAATTCAAATAATTTCATTTTTCAATTATATCAAAATCTAATGTAGGATATTAATTGTACCGGGCCCATAAGACAAATAATTCGTTCTTTCAATAGACGAGAGTAAATATCGTATGCGCGTTCACCACGTCCACTTTGTTCTACTACAACAGGTACAAAATTTAAATACCGTTTGCTTATTTTTTGACCAGGAACCTATAAAGTTTGAAATACATTATGCATTAACACTTTACACTTTAATTAAAAGACAATTAAAACGTATCAAATACTTACGGAAATTTGTAATAAGCTGTTTATCTTCCGTAATAACATTTCGATAATTTAACCTTTAGTACTTCCATAAAACGCTGATATGTATAACTGCAAAACGATGTTTCAAGTAACAAATTAACGTATGAATAAAAATTAGAAATAAAAGTCAGGAATGTATTAGTGAAATAAAAGGTTACAGAATAAAACATAACCTAAACAAAAATTTGTATCACGATATGTTATTAATTAAAAGTGCCGACGACAAAATAGTTTTTCGATTATACACCAATGCTAGCTATGTCATAATTGCAAGAAAGTTTTAAAGTTGACCTAATTCTTGTCTTTATGTATCTATGTATTTTGTCCCTTTTAGGTTATATTTTACTTCTTTTAACGTGTATGTTTTTTTTTTACTGGCACGAAAGTGTTTAACTTATTTTATTATCGACGTAAAAGTTCTTCTCTAATAAATTAGAATGTTCAACTGTGATTATTATGAACAATCTTCATTAAATACTCGTCGAAACTAACTTGTTTTAAGTGTGACGTAAACAGTGAATTTATTTTTACTGAGGTTTATTTTTATACACGTTATGACAATTAATCTAAAATTAATTCATTATTTTGAATGAACATTATACTTATAATGCGTAATTCAAATAGAAAACTATACACGTATTATGCACGTATTTATGAAGTGGCACGTGTGAACAGTGCTTTATTATGTTTTCTGCAGGTTCGTTACACGTTTCGGTATCATAGATTCTGTTGAAGATTAGTGCAATTTGCTTGAAACAAAACCAAATATAAAACACGGACAAGTTTCTAATGTTGAACGACTAGTCAAGTTGTACGTTGGCCAAAGTGTGTTATTAATCATTATCAGTAAGTAAAGTTAATACTAGGTTATATGGATAAATTTAACCTTTCGCTCTAATTTAGAAATATCGTATGTAAAGAAAAGTATACGTTTTAATAGAAAGCTAGTTGTATAGTCAACATTGGAATTAACAAAAATTTTATTGAGATCGTACATATTAATTTTTTATACATATATTTACAGGAACAATGAACGTATCGCGATTGTTCAGAACAGTATATCAAACTATAAGTTTCATAGATCAGAGGATATCGTCAATGAAACCCTCCACAAATATTTTTAATCGTAATATACATAATCTATGCAATAGACAATATTTAAATAATGTGCCAAGTATATGCACAAATAAAGTAGATTTGTTAGGTTTACTTCAACCATATGTGCCTATGTATAATCCCACGTGTAGCTTCAAGATGAAAACAGTTTTACATCGTCGTTGTAAAAGTTGTCTTTTGCTGTGGAAAAATGACAGAAAATATGTAATATGTAAGGCACATCCAAGGCATAACCAAGTAGAAAGGAAGAAACAACCCTATAAGACGTGGATACTAACGTTTGCTAATCAAAAACCAATACGCGACTGGTAGAAAAGTAATATACTTGATAAGCATAAATTGTATTGTGTATTGAAATAAAATTATTTATAGGATTATTAAAGTTTATTTGGTATTTTATTTTATTTCCCATATTCAAATGCCAGTTGCATTGGTCTCCACCATTATAATATCTTATTAAATTATGTTATTTGTTTACAAATAAATAGATCATTGTTGATTGTATTTATGAGAATAATGTGCTTTGATATTTCTTCAAATCGTTCGCTTTAACATCTGTATGTACTAGATGCTGAAAATGAAAAACAATACTGACCCGTAAACATTTTATTTCTAATTTTTAATATTAGTATCTTACTGTAAGGAGGGCAAGTGAAACCGCAAGCGGTGCGTAACGTTGTACATGGTTCGTATTTATTAAAATACAATACATAAGTTGATCCACCACAACCACTATAAGGAGCACGTGGAAAATTCGACAGACAAACGTATGGCGAACATATTGCAGAGAAAGAAAGCTACGAGTATGCAGAATTGTAAAATTAAGATTAAAGTATACATATGAGACACAAATGTACGTACCTCACAAGAATTGGCAGCAGAACTTCGCGAAACTGTCGCAGGAACTGTTAGTGTTGGATGGCATGGTGTGAAAGTGTTTCTAGAGCTTTCAACACAATTTGTATTGTAACACAATCTGTTGTTATTTCAGTATTAACGATCATTATTCAGAAATTTACTTACGACATGCTTGTATTTTTTATGTGCTTTTCCTACCAGAATTTTATTTTTCCATAATTTTTAGTTATTCACTAGAGTAATTAATGTAATAAAAGAATCTGATAAAATTTGACAATCAAGTCTCATAACAGTCATTTGTTGTATTTTTCTTTTATAACTATTGTATGTACATGTACATATACATATACATATACATATACATATACATATGTATATGTACTTATGTATACTTATAATACGTAATGTTTGATTACACATAAAATAACTGTTGTGACAATGGTCTTAAATTATAAGTATATAATTAGTTAGTACAATAGTGATTGGCGCGTAACAAAACAGATGGAAACGAAATTGTAGCTTCTGGTGTCAATATAAAAGTTAATTAGGATATCTTGGTAGGGGAAAAGTAAAGACCACCATGTTTGAATCATTTGCATTGATTTCATCCCATTCGAATAAGAATTTGTTCTCCATACTTTCTCCCCACATATCTTTTTGTATGGAAGAAATACCACCTGACCATGCCTGTACACGAGAAACTGCTATTTAGATTTTTAATCAGTTTTTGAATAAGATAATATGAACTCGAACAACAGTTATAGTAAACCTTTTCACAGTGTAATGCCCAAATGTATATCATTTTATTTTCTACTTTTAAGCATACTTTCTTTAATTGTTTTATTAATTTCATTGCCGCGCGTTTGCGAAATTGAATAATGAAGTAATACGCTTTCAACAACATGTATCTGTGAAGGGTTGAAAATGGTCTCATTAAAAATAATCTCTGGCGCTGTTGAGATCATTATCTAGCATGAAATAAATTTCACCTAGGAATTAGGATGTTAATGATTTTAATCATTTTCTTGGTATCTTTAAACATACTTTTTATCTCTGCCATAGTAGCAGCCGCGTCAACATTTCTACTATTTACTTTGTGTACTGTAAGTGAAAATAACATTAGTACGTGGTACCACGATAATGAGAAAAGAATAATACCGTATAGAATTAGCAATCCTTCAAGTTTTTTCAGGGAAGTAATCATTGCTGCTACTATGTGCTCATCCATAATAGCTTCACTGTTCACGTTTCTACTAGCCCAGACTTTCGAGGCCTCCCACTGCTCGGTCCGAATGCACCTTAGGGACGTGTTCGAGAAAAGATAAAGATAAAGGTGAAAAGGGAAGAAGTGCATTACAACGTGTATATAAGTACACACCTACCATAACCACATGGAGGTAAAATATCGTCTTTCCGCTTCCGGATCACGTAGGCTAATCATTGTTTCACCTTCTCGAAGAAAGTATTGTTCGCAAGTTTGAAAGGAGAGAATCGTCAAACCGGTGTCTAATTGCACGTCGGCGCAAAGTGCATAATACCAAGTGCGTCCAGATTTGTCTAAATCATTGTGAGACACAAAGTCTGCAATTTGATTAAATTGTTTTCAATGAGTCTCCCTTGGGCCTGTCGTTACGATTGAGACGTAGAGATTCGCTACCTAATTCTCGCAACTGAGCAACCACTTCGGAGTGACGACAAGACAGCATAAGAAGATGAACCAGTCGAGGCAGTATTAGCAGCTTCAAAAACGTTGATCCAATAGTATTGGCCATTCTGGAGCATATGAATCCAATTCTAAGAGCCTTCGAGATTTGTCCCCTCACCCATCGAGAGAAAAAGATCCCTGCGTACAATTCGGCGATCATATTCAGTTCCTGAGATTCGAGGGCTTCTTTGCTTTCGCTATAAATGTTAAGACTCTTTTCTTCTAAATGTGGAATGATAGCTCTGTAAATAGATGTATCGTTGCGTCATGTTAGTCCTCTATTGAATCGATTACTATCAATTTTGATGGCATTCTTACCTATCTTGATACATGTGTGCAGTAATCAGCATGTTGGTATAAGATGTACAGAGAACAAATAAATTTCTGTTGGAAGTCAGAGCTGTGTTTAAGCCCCAGATTGCTGCTAACCGAGCGTGCTTCTTCATACCTTTCATCTACATAATAAAAAGAACAATTATTTTAATCAAAAGTTTTCTTTCTGATTCATTTTGAATACGAATACTAATTGAATGTAACTAGTTACTCTGAAAAGGTCGAACATCTGTGCTAAACATTCAGCTAGTTGTTCAGTGTAATTCATAATGCTTTCTTCGTAGTCGGTCTTAGGCTTTTTATTTCCGAAGCATATGAACTTTAATCTCAATTGAATCAGTTGAACAATCGACTTCAGATCGATTATAAATTCTAATCTTGGAAATTTATATCCTAAATTCAATAATGCCATTTCAAGAATTTGCTCGGCCTCGAAGATGGAACCGCTTTCGAGGAAACATTGCCCCTGAAGCGTCTGAATTTTGGCGGTGAGAAATGGCAAAAGTACCACCTCGTCGTCGTTAAAGTCAAACAGCTACAAATATTTGATACGTGTCATACATTATATTTGACGTAACGTTACGCTACGTACCTCCTCGAGAATCGTCTCGCTTTCCATTAAAAGTTTTCGAGCTTGCGGTATATTGCAAATCATTAGACAAATTTCTGCAAATTCTAAAATAGCTGTCAACGTCAATTCAGTTTTTCCTGAATAGGTATATATATGAAACATGGAAAATATTAGAATAAAGACGTTCGTACTTAAAGGAAGCTAGGAACTGCTTTGCCTTACCAATGCCACGGCAATGCTCTAACATTTGTGTATAAACAGTCACTAGTATCAAATGACACTGGCAATCACTGAAATCTATGTCCGAAAATGTAACTGTTGGCTTTCTTTCGACGCTTCGAAATATGTTTAAACAAGAAAGTGGCACTTTGTCATCTGTTATTCATGATATTAGCTGACATTAGTGCTAGAAATTCCTAGAAATTATAAGAAAACATCAGATGAGAACATTTCGATTCACCTGATTTCCTTTCGTTGTGAACAATTTCCTTTTCGAGTTCTGCATCCTCGAGGATTTCATCTATATCCGTCGGCTTCTTCCTTCTATCTTCTTTCTTCGATATTTTTCCTAGCAATTTTGCAAACTGACCTTCTCCACAAGGCACGCAGCGTCTTGTATTTTGTTGCAAGTACTTTAGTGCTTTGCTATGTAGCTCCATTTTTTGGTTTTCCGTAAGCAGTCTTGTTGTGCATTAGTGACAAGTGAAACTTGAAATATTTCATAGCATACATCGTTGTGTTAGTACAATATAATGTTTGCATAGCTACTAACCGATATGTTGTATCACGAAACAGTGTCATCTTGAATCTCATCAAACCACAGGAAGCATACTTCGGTAAATCGCGCAACTCCTCTACGGAAGAGAGGAGAATTTTTATCTGTTTTCAGTACTCAAAGTCTACGAAAGTAATAATAAATTAATACTTGGAATCGTGAGACCGATGCAGCCGCAAAAAATATCCATCTCTGAAGCAGGATTTCGCATATTTCTGACAAATATTATCGGGTCCGGGTTTCTAGTGAAGTCTCCCATGGCGCAACCAAAAACTCGTATTTCAAATAGTTTCGATACAGCTAAGGAAACAGCACAATGTACAATTTCGATTGTGCGTAATTACACTGATGCGTCCAACGTTTAGTTTTCATTCAAAGTAGTATAACTCCATAATGAAAAAACGCAGGATGTTCACCAAGGTCTCATTGGATAAGGGAGGGTTCTAGCTTGAATGTTCCATTAAGAGAGATCATGGAAAAAATTCATCGAGTGCCTGATAGTGGGCTAAATTCGGAAAACGTTCATGTAAAAACCAGCCTCCCTTTCTCGGCGTGTCATGGACTGGACAATTTTTTTCGGCCAAGTTCAAATAAAGGATGCTAAAGTAGAGGCTTTGCCCTTTGGAATGAAACCAGGCTGACTCCGTTGCGATTTTTTTTGACGGAGATACAGTAGCCCAAAAATTGGCAACTTTTTCGGGCTCTGGAGCGCTGCCTGGTTCAGCGGCTCAGGACTCACTTTTCATTCAGACCTCGATATCTCGGCGAAAAAAAATCGCAGACCACTCGCCGTGGTCTCATTCGACAGGGGAGGTTTCCACCTAGAATATTCCGTCACGAGAGATCGCGGAAAAAATTCATCGAGTGCCTGATCGTGGGCTAAATTTAGAAAACGTTCACGTAAAAACCAGCCTCCTTTTCTCAGTGTGTCATGGAGTGGATAATTTTTTTCGTGTATCTTACCAGGAAAGTGTGTATCTTACCAAGTCCAATTTCTCTTTTAGCTGAGAGATTCATTAGACTCTCTAACATTTTTCTGTTCGCCGTCTCTCCAATTACAGAAGCACATTTTAGTAGCAGTTGGTCAAGAGGAGTCAAAGAGTCGAAAAGCTTCAAGATCATAACTAAGAACATGTACAACTTTGATTAGAATTGTCAGGTTGTAAAACATGAGTTAGTCTGAACATTTATAGAGTAATTACCGTCCATCGTAATTTCGGTGTCGACGTCTTCGTACGTAAAGTTTTCCGAGATGTTACAAACTGCAATCATTGTCTCTTCGTTTGCAAGGTTCAAATCCGATTTCTGTTGAGTCTCGAAATCTTCGTCATCGTGTAACAGAACCATACTGTCCTAAAGTGGAATATCGTTGCATGTAGTGAATATTATTAAAAGAAATGAGAATGGTATGACTAACTTTGAAGCTCGATCGGTACATTTGCCACCTATCCATCCGTCTTTCACGATGATTCGAGAACGTGACGTTTGACACAAATCTAATTTGTAATCGTACAAGCGTTAGAACGATCATACAGTTAACAATACTTGTATTTAATAATAAACCTTTTCAACATAGAAATAGGAGGCAACACGTAGCCCTGTATATTAGCTTCCTTCTTACTGATGTTTATTATTTGTAGTCCTCCAGCTTGCAGAAGACTTATCAAATAACTTTCGATCCAACCTGGATTTCCGAAACTCCGCTCTTGTATGAGTCTTGAAGAAGAAACAGAAGCAGAAGAACAGATAGAAAATAAGATAGATATTGGTGAGGATGGATTTGGTCAAGTTACTTCTCAAGTTCTGCTGGTAAACCATTGACGTTGAGTATCTGACAGGCAAGTCCAGCGTGATACCATCGATCTATTCCAGCCAGTTCGATGACCTTTTGATGAAAAAACGATGAAGACATACGAAGAGACACGAAGATTGGAGAATCAGATACCTTCGCTCTTGTCAAAAGGCCGGATGTCAATTGGAACTCTGTGCCGAGCTTTCGACCGATGCTTAGAACAAAGTACACCAAGTCTCTCTTGGTTAGAACATCGAAGAGTCGTAGAGACTCGTAGTCACTGTATTCAGTATCGTCGATTATGATCACCCAAAATTCCGTGAAGCAGCCTTTCATCAATTTCAATAGAAACTTTCGTAAAATCTTCTGTTTGTCTAGATCGGTCAAAGTATTATACCGGTGACTTATCGCGAAACGCACGTTGAACGGCTGATTAAGGGCGCACAGGAAATGCGACTGGCGCACCTTGCCGAGCCGAAGAAGCAATTTGTCCTCGCGTTCTTTGCGCGTCGAGGTGACGGTAAAGCCGAGAGGCATCGAGAATATCAGATGAATCAGGTTGTACGGGATCTGCGCTGAAAGACGTAAAGACGGTCTTTGAACCTTTTACCATGCACGCATGAGGCTCTTGACAAACAATTTGTAACGCGTCTAATTAAAAGAACAACCTTGGTGTCATCCATGTGCAGAGAGATATAGTTGCAGTGAACGCTCAGTGGAATATTTTGCGTGTATTCATCCAGCAACCGAGTCTTTCCTATTCTTGGCTCGCCTCTGAATCGCACAATGATACATTCTTACAGTCAGCAAATTTACAGTCGATTAAGTTTCGTTGATGATAAAAGAAAGCTAAGCACTTGACGATTAAGGTATTATATCGTGGTCTCGAAGAACGATCTTTCTTGTCTTCGGCAGAGTGGTCCAGCAAATTCAGTAAAATTTCCTTGAACGTCTGAAGCTCAGATTCTCTGCCGAGTAACGGATACTTGTTCCAAACTAAATCTGTCACGGTATATCTGCCGAGTTCAAACTGTTTCATTATCTTTCACGAAGGTATACAGAACTAGATAACAGAACTAGGTATTTAGTAGAAATATGTAAGTACTGTGGTTGCTCCAGAAATTCGTATATAGGGCCAACGTTCGTGATTCCTTTCAAGTATCTCGGTTCTTGCAGAATAAAGTGTCTCGCTTCGAGATGGGAGTGGAGGAAGCTCTCTCGGTCGCAGACAACCTAAGAATACAAGCAAGCTTTCGCAAATAAATCTCGACAAAGTGACGAGATCGAAAGAGGGGATATTACTTTATCACGGTACGCGACCATAAGTCTTGCAGCTTTGTTCACCGATATTCCGATCACAGTGTACTCTCTTCGTAGAATGTGACCCACGACGCCACAGTACGTCATCCCCGTCGTTACACCGACTGTTACGGATTTCACGTTCTCTATCGTTAGTAGACTCGTTCGTAGTTTCGAGGCACACCTTAGACCAATTTGAGATTCCAATTCGTGTTTGTCCCCGCGCAAACCAAAAACGCAGAGGAGCATTAGGTCTTTGTCGAAAAGGGATATCTTGTTCACGCAACCATTCATCGCTGCGACGATCCTTTGTATCGATGAACAAGGAAAGGATTATGTACACTTATGCAAGGATAAACTGCGAACGAATGACTTACTTGCAAACTAGTTTGTAGGCCGAGTTCACCAAAGAAATCAACGTCCTTCTTCCTACGCTCAGTGTAATTACGTTGATAAAAAGAATCACCACTTGCCTCATTTCAGTCAGATATTCTAGGGGTTCGTCCATCTCTACGGATCGAATGACTGGTCTCAGCATGTAGCATCTAAGAGCATCTTTCAAATAGGCTTTCGCCACTTTGATCACTTTAGGCCGCACTGGGGAACAGACGAACAACAACCATACAATAACCATATATGTATTCGTACTTGTTAATTAATTGCTTACAACTATAATCGACTTGTCGAAACTTTCCTTCCTCGAAAGTGTCGCCAGACAGACTCAACATCACGGCTTCAGCTTCCGGATCTATTATCGTTTTCGAGATATACATGGACTCGTAAGCATCTACTTCGGGTTCGTTGTCTTCCTCTAAACGAATTAGATCGTAAATTTCGATGAATCGAAACGCCACTTTGTCGCTTGGTGTACCTTCGGTGCTGGCTGGTATATCGTCGTCCCGCGATTGATACCAAGTGCCTGTGCAGGATACGATAAGAGTATGTATACCGTCTGGAAGCGTTTCGTGTACGTATTCGTTTGGATTGACCCACTGCCAGCTGCTCGGAGCTACCAGAATGTCACCGCCCCTTGATATGCAACGTTACTGCGTTAGTCCAAAGAATCCTTAGCAATGATCGAGGCGATGCGTACTATGCATCTTTATCGCTATTACCGACATAGACCTTCGGCATATTTCACATCCCATACAGGCTTTCCAGTGATAATGTAGTGGGACATGGTGTCTGGATCTCCGATAGACGTGAAGTACGTCTTTCCAGAAGCTATCGCCAATTTCACTGTCCGAAATTTCCAAATTCATGTGCTTAGATCTTATCGAACTCGATGCACGTAAATTGTATAACGCAAACCTTTCAGAGTGACTCCGACTTCGGTATCGTAAGTCCCAAAGTGTTTCTGAATGGTACAAGCAGTCTGCATCGCTTCTATCGCCAAATCGCGCATCATCATCCCGTCGTTCAGTTTCCACATTACTATGAACGCGTCTCCAGAAAATTTCAGCACGTCGCCATTATGCGAGAGTATTTCTTGGACCATCGCACCGATGTAACTGTTTAGCGTTTCGGTCAGCTTTGAGGGACCACCTTTTCCCGTTTTCGTATACTTCTCCGCGAGGTCCGTAAATCCTATAAAGTGTGATTCATCTGCCACTAATTGGTTCATCTGACACGGCAAATTGACACGTTTAGGGCTAATACCTGACACATCGCCTAGCATTAAAGTGGTGTAGTACATTCTGGTCTGATAATTGTCGTAATGATCTAAAATTTCGTCGGGGCACATCGAGGCAAATATCTTCGTATGCTGCTCCAACCTTTTTCGTAACAGCCACGACTCCCGACTTAACTTAACTTTGCGTTGGGTACCATAACCGTAGCCTGCTCGATCTGATGGATAACAGGGCAAAGATTATAGTATTTTCCCATCGTACTGTTCAATAATTACTTACTCTTACTTTCCACCACTTTGTACGAATCTTTCTGCGTACCCTCAACAGGCACTTTGCTTTGTAAATCCATGTTACTTAGACTGTAATTATAGAAATCTTATTTACTAAATGTATCTGTCTTGAAAATTTGACGTATACGCGAGCAGAGTTGAAACAAATTTTAGAAGCAAACTTCATTGTGTAAATTTCTGTCCGTCGCAACTGTATCTATCTAATTTTTCAATT
This sequence comes from Calliopsis andreniformis, assembly GCF_051401765.1. Classification (NCBI taxonomy): domain Eukaryota; kingdom Metazoa; phylum Arthropoda; class Insecta; order Hymenoptera; family Andrenidae; genus Calliopsis; species Calliopsis andreniformis. The sequence goes on along the minus strand of NC_135068.1, from coordinate 13,463,949 downwards.
ACGCTCGCCGCGTTTTATCTTCTTCAAACACTTCAAGATTTCATTTTGGTAGAATACTTCAAGGGTAGAATAATAGAATTGTCAGAAATTTCCTTGTTTTTAGGTTCATTTATTTTTAGGCAATACCGAATTCATAATATAAAGTTTGGAGAAGGGGTAACCGTTTAACAATGAATACGCTTCTCGTGACAATAGACAATATGTGTTTATTTAATAGTCCCGCTATATAGATACTTATATGACTTGTCGCTCTAACAGATCGCTGCCTATAACGTGACGGCCGAATTTTATTGTGCCTGGCCCTACTACAGTTCCTTATTGTGCTTGAATCTATGATGGGTCGACTTCATCTTTCTTTTACTTAACCACTCCTGCTTTTTTTCTTTTTATTTTCACGCCGTGTGGGCGATCAACTAACAATTAGATTATACGCGGTGCTATTAAAGAGGTCGAGGCAATACGTGGAAGTGAATCTCGCGAACGCAGGGAATTTGTTCTTGCGCGGGTCTTCTAAGGAAGTAACGGTCCCTCTCTTTTTCGGTGTAGCACGTAACGATGCTCGTAACACGACCTATGAACACATTAGTCTTGCATCGCGTCTTTTTCTCGCCAAAAATTTTTCAAACACTTTTGCGTGGGTTGTAGCCTGACATAAACGATTCATAAATTTCCGTACATAAAATAATACAATACATCTATCCATGCATATCGTTACACAGATCTTTAACCTGCAACTACGCACCTGTCTTCAAAGTGGAAAAAAAAAAAAAAAAGAAAAAAAGAAAAAAAAGAGTATTTTTGACTGTTTGCACGCATTTATGTATGCACCTGCGATGGTGCGAATATTCCGATCGATTGAACTATTTGGAAGCGTGGGTAGTTACTGGTTGACAAAACTGATTCTTAAACGGTACAAATGTTTAACGAATGAAATGATTTTTTAGTGTGCTTTGGTTTACCTTTCCTTCTATCTTTAGGAAAACGATTGCGATGGGCCTCGACGCTTCTCGAAGCGGTGTAACCAAGTTATCACTCGAATAGACGGGAACGCACATAAGAGATTTCCATTTCACGTGTTATTTCATTTTTTATGCTTTTTACGACAATCGTGACTCGTTATATAATGGCACACAGCATGGCAGTTGCAACAATGTACTTCAATAAATTGTTTACTTTTTTCTTCTTTATAGCTTATTTTATCTTACTCGTAAACTTAAACTCTAGCCTCGCCGCTTTATTCCTATCCTTTCAGTCGGCGACGCTTCCGATCGAGGATTCCTAACGTGTCCGAAAGAAAAAAGAAATCGCGCTTCAACAAGATTCCTCGATCGTGTCGGTCGCTGTTCGCTCGATTAATTAAGCGTCGTAATGACTACTATAGGCATAACACGACTCGCTTCTCTTCGTATTCGTGTCTTTCTTACATACTTTCTTGCTCTCCCTTCTTGCTCTCCCTTCTTGCTCTCACTCTTTTTCTCTGAATCTCTGCCTTTCTTTAATGCTCGTGTTATTATCTTTCCTTTAAATATTTACATGCAATCAAAAATCGTATTGTATCTTCATTCAATCTCTTCCGAAGAACCTCTTCATCTCTTCACACTGTCGTAGTACTTCCTCTCTCTCTCTATCTTTCTCTCTTGCTACTTTTCTTATTCATTCATCCTTTTTTCCTTCTTATGCACGTATCCACGCACACATACACACGCAAAAACACATTTTCTCATTTTCTCCTCCTCTCTGGTTCACTTAACGATTAAACACGTAGAAATTGGAGAATAAAAAAAGGGGGTGGGAAAAGCCACGTCGTACGACGTCGATTCCAGTCGAATTCGCGATCCTAGCGTAATTGATTTGTTAAGAATAGGTAGTTAAAAAGGAAAGCTTAAATTTCATCCCATCGAATGGAGTAAATTGTTCGCTTAAGAAGCTCTTTAGTAGGAATTTCTGTTTGACGATCGCGTATCCAACGTAGATCGATGTGGCATCGTCCGCGGCTTTCTCTGTACACGATATTCACATAAAAACGTTTTTCATCGTAGATATTTAACAGTCGAGTCAAAAAGTAATATCGAGACGGCCTCGTTCACATGCTCTCACCACTACACGCTTTCTTTATTTCGCATTTCCACTCGTGTCCCACGACAGTCTCAGCTTAGGATCACTCGAGTGCGAACCGAACGATTCGGTCTTTAAAGTTATTTATGCAACGACCCTGTTTGCGTTCACTTGCAGCAGCGTTTGCTAATTTTTTCGACGGATTCGATCAACCCTTTATTCCGTTTCACGTGTTCCCTCTTCGTGTTTCGCACTTGAAGCGTATTCTCTATCTATTCCCGTCTCCTTAACCAAATATTTCTACCGTAGTTCAACAACGGTATTATGTAGGTATTTCGTATATGTATATCTTAGGAAATGCTCTTTTAAATAGAACGATGTAATATAGTAATAAGTAATTTCATCACATTCGCCCGATAACTTATCCACTGAACAGTCTTAAAATCGAAGATAAATGCTCAATCGTTAAAGTTACTATAGTTACAACCTTGTAATATTCTAATAAAGACGGTACGATGACAAGTATTAGACAACGATTGCTTTATTACTGATTCAAGTGAATATTTCCCGCAATAAAGATTATTTGTAGAAGATTCTTAGAGTTCAAACACTTGGGCCTTTTAGATCCTCGAGCGATCGAAAGAAAGACTCTCTTCAATTAATATACATACATGTACGCGAAACGCAGTCATCCTTCGTTAACAATTGTGTCAATTAACGATAATATTCATTTTTCTGTTTAGCCATATATGTATATATATAGCTATGTGTGTGTGTGTGTGTGTGTGTGTGTGTGTGTATATATATATATATATATATTTATATGGAATATAACACGATGATATAGGCTTGATATGACGATGGCACACGTTTACTTAGTCGGTTTCTTTTATTTTCCTTCTCGTTCCGAACTCTTCCTCTCTGACTCTTTCTCGGCCCACCTATCGATCAGTTCACAACCAAAAACTGGGAACTAACTACGTAAAAGCACGAACGACTGTTTTGTAGACGTAAAAAGAAAAGAAAAAATTGAATTAAACAACCGTGTATAGAAATGACGCGTGTTTGATTATCGTCACCCACGGTCAAAGCAGTCTCCTTTTTGTTAGATTGTCTGAATTCGTTTCTAACTAAAGACATTCGAAGGGATATGACGAGAGTAGAGTCTTGTTTGATTTTCCTTCTAAAATATCACGTTCGTTGTTTCATCGACGACCGAGCGTCGAGAGAAGAGATCAAAGAGGAAGACTTTTTCAAAGCGAATGCAACTCAGCATCGAAACTCTGACGTCGTTCCTCTGATTGAACAGGGCACAGGAGTAATTTGATCAAGTAGTATCGCTGACACGTGTCGAGTGCTAACTAGCCTGTGCATGGATCGTACACGTGGCAACGAACATCGACGTACTTGTACATGCGGTCGAATACCCGAGTCCGAGTACGTAGCTTCTCTTTTTTTCTACAGGGCAACAAGTTACGATAATCGTCGTTGACTTTCGAGATATTCTACGATAGAATCCACGAAATGCTCCTTGGTGAGGGAGATCTCGGGAAAATCGGCTTTTATCACCAGGTGTCCTCGCTCCTTCTCTAAAACAACCATTCCTCTTCTTGCTTTCTCGGATGCCTGCGTCTTCGATCAAACACGAAGAAAACGCGGTCGAACATCTTGCGCGAATCAACTGCTCTTCATTTTCATAGAGAATCGGGCAACAGTAGGTAAAGCGAAAAGAAGAACGTTAAGAGGAATGGCACCGTTTTGCACGATCAACCGAAAGTGGTCAGACATGTGTCTTCTACACATTTCTAACAGGCGATTCAAACAAACCATTATCATACATCTATGTATGTACTATACACATAGAATTATCGTAAATACTCTAATTCTCATTTATCTATATCTTATACATCCCTAAGTATTTACACGGACAAAGATATCGTAACAATTTTTATAAACATCGAACGATCAATCGATAAATGAAAATTTTGCAACAATCTTCATAAATATCTGTATGCCTATCAACATAAAATAGACACGTACCAAGTGATCGAGGTCGAGAAACTATATGGAAGTCGTTTTTACGCGTCAACAGTCACTATACGGCTTTATAATAATCGTGGCTCGATTAAGTACGATCATCAATCGCGTCTATAATAATATGTTTTAACTGTTTATAGAAGTTTACAGAATTCATTATGTCTATATATACACATTACGCACTGTGGGACGTAGCGTAAACGCTGTACTTGCCGCGTATGGTACATATTCAACTCGATAATGATTATTTTCCTACTCTGACTTGATGTTTACACGACGAACGTGCAAGAAGAACGTACCTCCTGGTTCGCATTCAACGAAAGATTCGACCATTCGATCGACAAAACAACCACGATAAAATTCAGTCAAAAATTCTCGATTAAAGATTGCAAATTCGAACAAGTTTCCACTTCTAGCGAAAGGAAAATTAAACGAAAATGTTGTTTGCGTTTTCTTCGTGCGTTTCTTTCCTGCATCGCAAGATTACCGAGAAACGTGCCAACTGCACGGAACGTTCGTTTATTGTCATCTTGAAAGCTAATCAGCACCACGATTCGGATTTTCCTCCTCCTTTTCTGCTCGACCGTCTCTTAGACGTACAAACTATCTTGGCTCGTTCGCGCGTATATCCCTCTCCCTTCGCGCAGCTAAGGATCCTACTATGTATTCCTTTCTCTCTTTCAGTCGTTTCCTTATTCTCGGTTTCCTTTAACTAGAGTTCTAGCGTTTGCTATACAACGACGATCTTTGGACCCGTGACAAGAAATCCAGAAAATAAAGAAAAGATAGGGAAAGGGGAAGAACTGTGCAGCGTTTACTCCAAGTAGTCTCGCGACCTCATCTGTTCTTCTATGAGAGCAGGCCATCCTGGCACGCTGTTAACTGAACATGGTTCCCAAAAATGCGGAAGCTGAGTCTCCAGGGAGTGAACGCTGTACCTTGTGCCTGTCATTTTCTCCGTCTAGCTTTCAATTCTTTGCAGGCTCGATGGAAAACGATGGGAAACGATCAAGGTGGGAGGGAGTACGACGTTGCAGCGATCAACAGGTGTATCCTCTGGAAATGGAAGAGAAAGAAAGAGGGGAAAAAAATTGTATCACCCGTTGTGCCATACCAGCAACGAAGCGTCACTCTTACGTCGTCTTCACGATTACGTCTACATAGACCTTTTCAATTTTTAATGGATAATAACGTTTTTTAGATGGCCCTTGAAACGAAACTCGACATTGTGGCAATCGATTCTCGTTACGAACAGAGCATCTCTGGAGGGTTTCGAGACATGCAATCAACTCGTCTAAGAAAACAAACTATGTATCTAAATCCTATAGTAATCAATGTACCGACCTTCCGTTGACGCTCTGTTTCAGTAGTCTCAATTGTTGAACAATCGGAAAATGCCTATTTCTCTGGAATATCGAGTTTCGCAAAATACAGGATTATTTTTTCCGAATTCAAAGAAGATCCTCTGTCAATCGATTATTGTACTTGGCGGGAAGATCCTCTTTGAGTAAATTTCGTACAATTTCGCAACAACAGAGTAGGTACTCGAGTAATAATGTTGCGATGAAGGAGCCGCGCGACGACGAGGATGATGACGAGGATGATGACGATGATGATAAGGTGATGATGACGATGATGACGACGATCAGGACAATGTCGATGATTAAGAAATGAATGAGTGACGGCAAAATGCCTCTGTTATCTCTCTAAAGCTTTGTAAATGCTCTAGATTGCTTCTACGGTTGCATGTCATAATACGTATATATATGAATGTGTGTATGCATGTGTGCACGCCTGCGAGTGTGTACATGTATAGGTGAATGGGTGGATTTAGGGTGCATACCAGACATCGAAGAAACGAAGAGACCAATATTTGCTTTCTACACCGTAATAACCGTAGAAGAGCCTCGAGTACTTATCTGCTATCCTCCTGCTCGGTTTTCGTCTGGTTCTCTTCCTCGTTACTCGCCTCCGTTTCTTTCGATGCCTTTCTTTTTCTAAATCATAACGATATAATTGCATGTTGGTTAACAGGAAACGACTCTTTTCCAGAAAGATATCAACCAATGGATGTTATATTGACTCACCGGTTAAAAGAGTTCTCGCCATTAGCCGTAATGGGTCGTGGAGAATTCGAATCGCTACGACAATCGACAAATGTTTCTTCATCATTGTCGTTGTCGTCGAATGTTTGCAGAACTTTCGTGAGCAGCTGTGACGTTCCTTCCGAATCAGTCGAACTACATACTACCGACAATTCGATGCACTTTTCATCCTGTAACATGATAGATTTCTCTTAGGATGTATTTAATCCTATTAGTCTTTTCTTATTAAAAATATTATGTACCTCTTTTTTCAACTTTTCTAATAACCTCTGCCTATCAGTTTTCAATCGTTCTACTTGCTCCAGCTGAGCAGCAGTTTTCATTCCGGGTAGTTCGAGCAAAGCTAGATGTGCATCTTTTTCAGAAACTGCAGCTTTCAAAGCTTCCCGTCTGCCATAAAACGTGGTTTTAGCAGTAAATCTTTTCTTACTAATATTTCGTTAGTAGAAGGTATTTTTCAAATTTCAACTCACTTCAATTGGCGAAGATCTTCGAGCTGGAGAGTCCTTTCTTTGGTAAGACGTTCAAGTTTCACTTCATACTTTTGCAGCTTAGAAACGAGAGGCTGACAGGTGATACACTTCACTACAGAAGCGGTTTGCATCGACATATTTCTCTGCTCTAATTTAGCGACCTAAGAGAAAACAATTTATTGTACACACAACAGCAAAATTAAAGGAACACTAGTTTTCGGATAAAATATTATCAACATTTGAGTTGCTGTATCTCCGTAAAAAAAAATCGCAGCGAGTTCAGCCTGGTCTCATTGGAAAGGGTAAGGCCTCTACTTTAAGATCCCTGAGTTGAACTTGATCGAAGAAAATTGTCTACTCCGTGACACGCCGAGAAAGAGAGGACTGTTTCTCTTGGAATGTTTGCCAACTTTGGACGACTGCCAGGCACTCGATGAATTTTTTCCGCGATCTTTTTTGGAGGGACAATCAAGACGGAACCCTCCCCTGTCGAATGAGACCACGGCGAGTGCTCTGCGATTTTTTTTCGCCGAGATATCGAAGCCTGAATGAAAAGTGAGCCTGCAGCCTCTGAAGCAGGCAGTGCTCCAGAGCCCCAAAAAGTAGTCAATCTTTGAGCTCCTGTATCTCCGGTGAAAAAAATCATGAAGAGGTGAGCCTGGTCTCATTGGAAAGGGTAAATCCTCTACTTTAACATCCCTGAGTTGAATTTGGTCGAAAAAAATTCTTCACTCCACGACAGACCGAGAAAGAGAGGGTAGTTTTTCCCCAAATGTTTCGCGACTTCGGACGACTGCCAGGCACTTAATGAATTTTTTCTGGGATATTTTTTAGTGTTTCATTCAAGCTAGAGCCCCCCTCTGTCGAATGAGACCACGGTGAGTGCTGTACGATTTTTTTTCGCCGAGATATTGAAGCCTGAATGAAAAGTGAGCCTGCAGCCTCTGAAGCAGACAGCGCTCCAGAGTCCGAAGAAGTAGTCAATATTCGAGCTTCTGTATCTCCGTAAAAAAAATCGCAGCGAGTTGAGCCTAGTCTCATTCGAAAGAGCAAGGTCTCTACTTGAACATCTCTGCGTTGAACTTGGTCGAAAAAAATTGTTCACTCCACGATCTGTCGAGAAATGGAGGGTGGTTTTTTCCCAAAATCTTTTTCAACTTCGGAGAACTACCAGGAAGTTAATAAATTTTTGTTGCCACATTTTTTGATGGTATACTGAAGCCAGATCCCTTCCCTTTCGAAGGAGGCCATGTTGAGTGTTCTTCGATTTTTTCGCGTTGAGTTACAGATGTTGAAATATCGGAAATTTGTTTGTACGATTAAATTTTTCCTGATATACTTTTGCTTACCTTTTGAAGAGCATCTTTCTTCTTCTTCTCCTCGATTTCTAACTTTTTTTCAGTCTCATTCGTAATAACGACACTTTCACGCAGCGCTTCGCTCAATTCTTCTATTTTATTTTTCTTCTCTGCTAGATCTTTTGTCATCTGCCGTTCCGTGTCTTCTTTTTCTCTTATAACATTTACGAGCTCTTCGATTTGTTCAAGATCCATTCTTTCGCTGAAAGCTCTTTCCAAAGAGTCAAGTTCGTCCTCGAGTTGTTGAATTCTCTCGTCTCTCACTCTGATTTCTTCTTTTAAAACGCCGATATCGTCGTACTCGCTGAGCTCCTTCTTCAAAATAATCATTTCTTTCTTAAGTTTCGTAATCTCATCTTTGCCTTCTACAATTTGCTGCTCGTATGCTTGAATCTTGTTATCTTTCTCAGAAATAGCGTGCTCCATATTTTTCATTTTTTGTTTCTCTCTCTCGCTTAGCCATGCATTTTCGTCGGCGACCAGACGATTGCAGGAAAGCTCGTCTAGCTTCGTGATTACCTGTGCATCTTCATCTTTCCTTTGATCCTGGTGCCTCTCTTTCCCTGGATATATTTGTTAGAAAGGTTTGATAAAGACTGCATAGAAAATGTGAATTTGTTACGCTTACCTTCAGACTTTTCCTTAACTCGCAACAACTCCTTCTCTAGTTGTCCAATCCTTTCCTGGAGTTGTTCGATTCTGCATTCTCGGTCCTGTAATTTTCTCTTCAATCCATCCACGTTGTGTTCTCTCACATACTCTTCCAACTGTGTAACCATTTCTTCTAGCTCGGTAACTCTCTCTCGATCGATTCTTGCCTCCCTGCTTTCACCCTTCTTCTGGATCCACCTCTCCAACTCCTGAATTCGTCTATTCCCCGCGGTTACTTGACAACGAAGCTCGTGTAGGTCTTTCACGTCTGGATTCTGCTTCAGAAAATCCTCGAATTCAGCTACTGTGTCTTCTAACTCTTCGATCCTCTTGCTCTTTCTCTCGATCACTATTTCCAGCTCTCGTACACTCTCCGTGTCTGCATGCTCCCTCAGAAAATTCTCCAGAGATTCCATTTCCTGTTCCAGCTCGACGATCCTACGGTTCTTTGCGTCGATCTCCTGTTTCCACGACTCGTTCTTCTCATTTCCTTTAACTTCGTTATCCTTGTGCCTCGTTGGCCTGGACGATTCAACATCCTCCGTCGTCAGGCTCCTCAAACGCTCTATTTCGTTCTCCAGTTGCGCTATGCGTCTGTTCTTCATTTCCCGCTCCCTCTCCCACGAATCCTTCTCCTCCTTCAACTCGGCCAACAACTTTGGGCTTTCCGTACACGCGTTACCCTTTTCCTTCGCGTTCTTACAAGCGATCAATTCGCCTTCAAGCTCAATGATCCGTCGATTCTTCAATTCCAGTTCCTTCTTCCAGTCTTGGATATCCCCTAGATTTACGTTTCGAGCCTCTTTGATTTTCTTCGAGCGCATAGATTGCTCCTTCGATAGCTTCTCCAAGGTGGATGCCTCCGATTCCAATTCCGCTATTCGTCTATCTTTAGCCTCCAGTTCCTTCCACCTTGCTTCCTCTTTTCCACCCTCCTCTGGGGGCCAGCTGCCAGCGATATCTGGCTTCTGTGTGCGTACGTGGGGGCACGTGGATGTCGGAACGAGCGTTGTGGTGCATGCGTGGAGGCAACACGGGTGAACGTAAAGAAAAGATGAAAATGACAACGAAAGAGAAGATGTGTAGGGGAAAGAAACGCGTAGGTTTGGCTCGTGTGCATCGACTAGTTTCGTGCTGAACGACGTAAGAGTGCGTCTCCGAATGGCTGCGACACGGAAACTTTCTTTCTACGCGGCTTTCTTGATCGATTGATTCCTTGGTACGCTTCTTTCGCTTTCATCGAAATCATCGTCTATGGTCTTTTTCACTCTTGAGTCAATCTTTAATGAACTACCGCTCTTCTTAATATTTTCTGTCTCAACCTCTCATCATTCATAATCTCAGGTTTATGTATACATTTGTATTTATATATCTACATACGTATATCTTTGCACTTTAAGTGTATATACACATGTACATACATGCGTTCATCCTTTCCTTGATGTATATATATATATATATATATATAGATACGCATTTATATATATATATATATATATAAATAGATAGTAACACAGCGCATGTGTGGGCTGTGTGTGTGTGTGTGTATATATATATACACGCGTATATCATCACGTCGGTAATAATAATTAACATTATTGTTGCCGTTGTCCTTTCTCGTTACCTTTACATTTATATTTATATATTTATATATTTATATATGTATATGTATCAATAATTATTGTTATTATCGTCATTATTTTCTCGCTGTAATTATTAAATACTTTAACAGTGGTCGCAGCATTACGTAAAATAATTATATATCTTGACGTATGTTGTCCATGGCAAATCAGTACGATCCTTCGTTTCGTTAGTTCGTATAATAAGTTCGTGTACTTGTAAAGTTCGCTTAATATGCAAATTGTACTGAAAAGAACGGAGAAGGCGTCCCCAACGAAAATCGACCTTAGAACAAGCTTTTTAGGAATCCGGCGGGACCCGCCTGCTCATTTTCGTGTTCATTCGGAGACGCACATTTTTCGAGGGAATTTTTGATTTTTGGTGGATAACGAAAACGCAGACAAATGGAAGGTTGACGAAGGAAATAATGAAAAAGAAAAATGAGAAACGAAAGAGACGATCGAAGAACAAGTACGCGCGATGTATCCAGGCAGCGTGAAAATTGAAGAAGACAGACTGTTAGTTGCGTGTACTCGATTCAGAAGATTAGCTCAACTGTGTGATTAATCAAAGATAGGAAATGAATGAGAGGAAAAATGGTATACGGACCTCTTGTTGCTGTGCAGTTGCGGCTTGTTTCAACTTGGCTTGTGCGGCTTTGAGTGCTCTGTAAAAAATGAAGATATCATTGGCAAGTGAAGCGATGGTAAATAGGATGACAGCATCGCAAGTTTCGTTCACTCACTCTTGTAGATCTCTGATTTGTCTCTCCTTGGCGTTTTGCTCTTCCTGGGTCATTTGAATGAGTTGCAGCAATCTCTCGGTTTCGGCAGCGCTTCTGGTCGACTCCTCTTTCGATTTTTCCAACTCTTTCTCGGTGGCCTCGAGAGCTTTCTGCATTTCCGCCAATCTCTTGTCCGGCGACCCACCGCTCTGTAAAAGAGCAAAGGGCTCGAAACGTTCGAACTTTGCGGCTGTTTAAAATCTTCTGTTACCCTTTGTAACTGTTGTTCCAGCTGGTCCATTTTCGCTTTCCTCTTCTTCAGATCCTGGTCGAGACCTTGGAGCGTCCTCTCCTTCTCCTCCAACGTTCTAGCTCTCTGGTCCACGGACTTGGCTCGCTCTTCCATCTGTCTTCTCTGTTCCTCCAGTTGTCGTCTCTGCTCTTCCAATTGTCTTCTCTCTTGAGTAGTGTCGGTACCAGGTTTCCCGGCGCCAGCTTGGAGTTTCTTGTTCGCCTCGTGCAAGTCCACCTGCATCGAAATAATCTTTAGAACCTCGCCTCTCGTTCCCTGAAGCTTATTCGATTCGATCTTATGTTATGATCACGGCCGCGGAACTGAGTAACAGAGACGAAACGTAATTAAACAGACAAGTGACACGCATACATGAGAAAGACGCTCTGCTGAATTGCAATCTAGCGATCGTTTACGATTAAGTATATATGTATGTTGGTATGTCTGTAGCTGTTACATACATTCATGCTTCACGGCCGCGGTGAAGCGATCAAAGAAAAGAAGTGCATCGCTTCGAGATTAATTACGTCGTCGTTCGAAAAATACTTTTGGTTCTTTATAATCGAGATATTAAACTTGTTCTCTCTCCCCCCCCCCCCCCTCTCTCTCTTTCTTTCTCTTTCTCTCTCTCTCTCTGTCTCACTCACTCTCCCTTCTTCTGTTCGGTATCAGTACAGTGCATGCTCGTGAAAAGAAAAAAGAGCTAAACGAAAACTGATGGTTGTTGGTCGTCGTTGCGTCGTCGAACGCGCAACAGAACTGTAGACTGTAGCGATAACGATACGAGCGCGTGAGATGTTGTATGCTCGAGTATGCTGTAAAAACCGATCGCGAGGTGTAACGCAAAGTAGCTGATGTCGCTCGATCGCGTTCGGCTCCTTGCTGGCGGTGTCGATACTGTCGATAGTAACGATAAACCGTGAAAGCGCTGAAACAGCATAACAGCGTCGAGAAGATGGTCGAGAAACGAAAATGAAAGAATGGCAGTGAGAGCGCGAATGGTTGTGCTTGAAAGTGCTCGCAATGGATTAGACAGGTGGATTCGATAGAAGGGAGGGAGGATGGGGTGACGACGGATGACGGTGAAGGCGATGCTGCGTTTCACTCTGAAGTGTGACGGACGCCCCGAGATGCGAGAGATGCATGGTTGCAACGCAAGATGAGAAAGGTGTGCGGGTGCATCGCAGTTCCGGTTCGATCCGTATGTAATAAGATGGTTACTATGTCGTTCGATCGTTCTATACACGCATACGTATTTATGTAATTTTAGCGGCGTGTAGGAGCAGTGGTCGAGTTCTGCTTCGCCGACGACGAAGGCAGAGGCTGCGGTTAAAACGAGAAGACGTAAAGAGAGGCAAGAGAGGCGGACACCGTGCAGGCAGAGTGCGGGTGTGGTGGGCGATCAGTGTAGAGAGGTCAGCGCGAGCGAGTGCAGGTCGTGCTGCTAACCTGATTTTTCTCGAGTTCCTGGCACAGCATTTCGAGCTGTGCCTGGAACCGCTCGCGCTCGACGGCCGCCTGCTTAATGTCCTCTCGCGCGCGCTCGAGCTCCTTTCGCAACCTGGCGGCCTCCTGGCCGTTTTGCTGGTGCTGCTGGTGCTGCTGGTGCTGCTGCTGCTGCTGCTGTATAGTCGTCTGCATCTGCTGGATCTGCTGCTGCTGCGCGTGCAGTTGTCTCTCGGTCGTCTGGATGCGCTTTTGCAGCTCCGCAGCCTGCCTCTCGGCCGCGTCCGCCCGCTGCTTCTCCGTCTCGCAGAGCTTCCTCCACTGCTCGAGCTGCGGCTCGGCACCGGCGCTCGCCGCGCTCGCCGCGCTCGTCGCGATCTGCTTTTGCAGCTCCTGCACCCTCTTTTCGGCCTGCTCGGCCCTCTGTCGCTCCTTGGTCTGCGCCTGCGTCAGGTTTTGCACCTGCTGGGTGAGCCGATGCACCTCCCGCATTTGCGCCTCGAGAGCCTCCTTCGCGGCCCTGTCGGGCGTCTGCGCGTGCGCCCTCTGCTGCTGCAGCTGCTGCAGCCGGCGCACCTCGTCGCGTTGCCGCTCCAGCTCGGCCTCGTTCGCGTTCAACTCCTGCTGGAAGTTGACCAGCATCTCCTGCGACTTCTCCAGCTGTATCACCAGCTGATCGCGTTCCACCTGCAGCTGCTTCGCCTCCGCCTCGAGCTTCTCCTTCATCTTCTCGATCTTCTCCGAGTGCTTCTCCCGGTTCTCGAGGATCGCAGCCATCTTGTCGCGGTCCCGCTGCGCGAGCTGCAGCTCGTGCTGCAGATGCGCCATCTCCTCGCTGCCTGCCAGCTGCTGCTGCTGCTGCTGCTGTTGCTGCTGCTGCTGCACCCGTCTCAGCTCTTGCCTGAGAGCCTCCCGTTCGTCTTGGAGCAGCTGCGTCTCGGCGGCGAGCCGCTCCAGCTCCTTCTTGTTCGCCTCGACGGCCTCTTGGTACTTGGTCGTCTGCATGTGCGCCTTCTCGAGCTCCTTGGCCAGCCTGCCCGCCTCGAGTTCCACCTGGTCGCGCGCGACTATCGCTTTGTCGAGACTGGCGCGCAGCCGCTCGACCTCGATGCTCGCGCTTTCCGACCTGGTCTTACCCTCGGTCTGCATCAACCTCTCGAGCCGGACGATCTCGACGCGGAGCTTCTCGTTGTCGGCCTCCAGGGCGTCCGCTCTCGCCTTCACCTTGTCGTGACGATCGCGTATCTTCTCGGTTTCGATTCGAGCGCGTTCGATCTCGCCACGATTCCGCTCTTGCGCGGCGTTCGCTTTGTTGGTCTCCTCGCGCGCCCGCTCGAGCTGAAGCTGCGTCTCGTGCAGCTTCGCCTCGAGCTCCGCGTTGCTGGCCTGCGTCCTCTTCATCTCCGACTCCCGGTCCTCGAGACGTTCCCGCAGCTTCTCCACTTCCTGCTGTAGCCTACTACCCTCGCTCTGCCATTTCTCCTGCTCGTACTGGTATTTACCTCGCACCCCCTCCGCACGTTCCAGATCGGCGCGCAGCCTCGAGGCGTCCTGCTCAGCCTTCCGCGCGCGCTCCAGCTCCGCCAGCGCCTTCTCCAACCTGTCCCGAAGCCTCTCCACCTCCAGCTTCGCCCGCTCGTGCTCCTCCTTCTGTCGCTCTTGGCTTTCCTGATACTTGCCGAACCTGGCCGCGTACCTCGTGCACTCTTCGCGCGCGCTCTCCGCTTCGACGCGCAGCCGTTCCGCCTCCGCCTGCGCTTTCCTCACTTCGGCCTGCTGACGGTCGTGCTTCTCGTACATCTTGTCGATTTCCTGCTGCATTCGTTTCAGCTCCTCCTGCGTCTTATCCGTCGCGGCCTGCGCCTTGTTCAGCTGCGAGTGCGCGCCCGCCAATTCGAAGCTGAGCCGTTCGTTGTCCGCGACCAGCTTCTCCCGATCGTTCTGCAGACGACGCAGCTCGATCTGGGACTTTTCGTATCGCTCGCGCACCATCTCCAAGTCAACCGTCAGCCTGTCCAGGTTCTCCTTCGACTTCTCTTCGTGCTCCTTGGTGCGGCCCAGCTGTAGCGCAGCCCTGTCGTACATTTCTTGCACGTGGGCCAACTCCTCCTGGGCCTTGCGCGCCTCCTCGCGACTCTTCGCCGCCAGCATCTGCTGCTTGTCCGCCTCGAGCTCCAGTCGGTCCTTGTCCGCCTCCATCACGTCGATGCGATTCTGCAGCCGGTAGACTTCGCTCTGCGCTCTGTTCGGTCAAACAATTCGTCAGAGAAATCCATCATTTGCGATTTCGCGATCTTCCCTTACCTGTCGTACTTCTCAAGCATCTTCTCGAACTCCTTGTTCGTGTTCTCTCGTTCCTCGTGAGCCTTGTTCATCGAATATTGAGCCTTATCCAATTTCTCCTTGAGAATCTCGATTTCGGTCAGAGCATCGTCTCGTTCAAGCTGATCACCGAGAATCCCACCAAACAGATAAAACAACAATGTATGATTTCCTGCCACTGCTGCTTCCGACTTTCTGCCTTCTACAGGCTTCTTTTCGCCACTGTGCCGTGCTATTACTCACGGTTAACTTCTGATGAGAATTATGCGCCTTCTCCCATCTCTCCTTCACCAGTTCAAGCTCCGACAGCACATTCTCCTTGTCTCGTTGCGCCTTGGCTATCTGGTTTTGTTGGAACTCTATCCTCTCGTGAAGCTTCTCCATTTCCTCCTGAAAACTGTCCCGCTCCTTCTGCAGCCGCTGCATTATCATCTACCAGACACGGGAGAAGACAGCGTGACTTTCAATTTTTAACAGACAATGAGATTCTGATCGCGTCAATCGGTAGTTTTACCTGTGCTTTCTCGTATTTGTCCTGCAGACGATCGACCTCCAGTTGAATCGTTTCTCGTTCCTTCTGCATCCTCGTCGACTGACCGAGCGCTTTGTCCAGTTGGCTTTGCAAGTTCTCGAAATCGTAGATCTGTTTTTCCCTTTCCATTTGCATCTGCCAGAAAGATTGTTCAGAAATTGAATCGTATCGAATGGAAACGCAGCCGCCGATAGGGCATCGAAGCTTCGACTTACCCTGCGAATTTCGGTCTGCGTCTTGTCCAGTTTTTCCTGTAGCTTGTCCACTTCGCTTTGCGTCTTGTCCAGTAGATTTTGCAGTTTGTCCTGTTGTAGTTGTGCCTTGCCGAGAGTAGCCTGAGTACGTTCCAGTTCTTCTTGTGCCTTTTCCAGTTCGCCGATAGCTTTGTCCCTTTCCGAGTGGAGCCGAGCTACAGAAGCTTGCGCTCTGTCGTACTCGTCCCGAAGACTTTCCTGTTCGACATGAGCATTTTCCAATCTGGCTTTCAGCCTATAGACTTCGCCTTGGCTCTTCTCCACCTTGAACAATTGGCAATGTAAAGATAACGAGCAGATCGATAATGCTTGCATCGTTCGCTGCGGCTAATCGCAAATAAATTGAATCCTAGGGGTGAGATATGAATGCTTACCTTTTCTTGGAGAGCGACAGCTTCCGCCCTGGCTCTTTCGTTGTCAGCCTGAGTAACCCTGAGTTCAGCCTGAGCTCTTCTGAGTTCACCAGCTGTCTTCTCGGCGCGCTCCTGAATCCTGTCCATTTCCTGGGTGGAGTTCAACGTGCTCCTTCCGTAGGTGCTCTGAGATCTCTCGAGATCATGCCTGAGCCTCTCGTTCTCCAACTCCAATCTAGTCATCCTCTGTTTGGCAGCTTCCCAGTCGGCGCCGCTGCGACCAACCTCGGACGCAGCTTTGTCGAGCTCGGCTTTGCTCTTGCCTAGTTCCGACTGAGAGCTTTCCAGCTTCGTCTCCAGCCTATCCTTTTCAGCTTGTGCCCTCTCCAGTCGGGCACCCAGCTTCTCAACCTGCGAAGAAAATTTCAATCGCGTCAGATGATCGATACGGGCTAGAAATGCTTTTTCTTTTACGGAGACTCACCTCGGACTCAAGCGCGTGAATTTTCATCTTGTATTCGGCGAGCTCCCTCTCGTGCAATTCCCTCTCTTCTTGTTTCTCTTGCTCCGCTCGATCCCTCTGTTCTCGCAACTGCGCCATTTGCTTCTCTTTATCTCCTATCGCTTCCTCGAGGCTACTAAGTGCACCTTCGCTACTGCAGTGATGCGCCTGCATTGCTGTTAAACGCGCTCTAGCCATGTCGACCTGATTATCCTTTTCTTTTAGCAGATCTTCCAGATTCTCGATCTAAACTTACAACAATGCAGATTAGAAAATGTAAATATTACAAAATGAGTCGCAAACGTTTTAAAATGGGTAGAGGAATTAGTTATGATAATCGAGAAAATTAATATGTTATTTAGAATTCTGTGTAGCGTTAGTCAGTTAATAGGTGGATTAGCAGCGTGAACGTTTGTCAACGTAATCGTAAACCATTACTTACCTGCTGTTTCATTCTTATCGCAGTGCAACAATAATCAACCGCAACTAATAAATAAGTAATTCAAAAAACAGTAATATCTAAGTGATACTTAAAAAATTAACATACCTTCTATGCTACAATTAAACACAGAAACATAATGAAAATAATCTGAAAGCGATATACCTTGTATTTAGTGCACCAACGATTAATAACAGTGTTGGTCGGAGAGAAAACTATGTACATTTTTCGCCCCTTTTCTCCGTTTCTCCTCAGTCGATACTGATCGTCGTTAATCGCTGGTGAAAAATGTATGTAGGTACATATGCACAACGAAAATATTAAACGAGAAAAGAAATAAAAAAGACGGAACATAATTTTTAAATATTTTATTGATAAACTATATAAAACAGGATGACCAACTGAACGGGTGCGAACTTAAGGATAAACGGTGCATCTACGTGTCTATGTAGCGTGTCTACATACGTTCGACAAGCGTTACACATCGAATAGGGTGTTTCGAACGGGGTAAAAAGGATTACAAAAAGATTGTCGCGAGGCGTACACATCTCTTCACTCATACCAATCGACGCATTGGCAACATTCATACTCATGCGCAGACCGCAGCCGCATTGTGGGAATATTTGACGTAAAACGTGTGCTTTCTCTTACGAAAATTAAGGACTATCAGGTTTTTTCGCAATTGCACTGCTCGCTAATTCGAAATAAAAATGTTACCAACTTTATATCCGTCAACCCTGTCGATCGAACGCAAATTTTCCTTCGTCGAGGATAGAAACGCGAAGAAATAAGTTTGAAGATCACTCACCTTGCGCTGGAGGACGTTAATCTTTCGGTCCTTGATATCCATATGGTCCTTGAGCTCGGTGAGCTCAGTGTTCATACGATTGCGTTCCTGTTGCGCCTGCATGGCGGCCTGCGTCTTTTTCTCGATCATCCGATTCTTCTCTTCGAGCCTCTGTCGCATCTCTTCCACCTGCAAAAATCGTATGCGCATGGATGAAACGATTGCGCCGTGGCCACTGTTCGAACGTGAAAGAGAAACTTACGTCAGCCTGTAACATGTTGTAGTGTTCTTCCTTAGCGCAAAGCGACTCTTTCAGGACGGTGATATGTCGTTGATAGTCCTGATGCTGTTCCTCGAGGGTCTTCATCTTGGCCGACATCGCGAGTAGCTCCTGGTCCCTGCGCTGCACTTCCGTCCGGAGTTCGTCCAGCTGCGAAAAGATTCGTCGTCCAGGAGAGGATCAGTCCGTGCGACTCGTTTACCTCGGCAACGACGACGACGACGACGACGATGACGACGACGACGAAACAACGAGCGACGGAGACGCCGGCCTTGTCGTCTCTCCGTCGTGACCGAGTACAACGACGATCATTGCCCACCTTCCCTTCGATTATTTATGGCTTCGTAGATCCACATTCTCTGATTAATTTCGACAAGATATATATGTACATCCATCTATACGATTATAATTTGCTCAGATTACACGCGAGGCATCCAAAATCGAAGGAAACTTGAACGGTATAGAAATGCTTTTCCAAAGTGTTTGCAAATTGTTTCGCCTGTTGGAGAAAGTTACGAAAGTGTTGTAATTTAGAGATATGATAATCTGGCTCGCGATACGTCGTCGCCGTACTCGGACAAAATTCGTCATATGTACTGAGCATGCAACGATATCGAGACCAACAATACAAAGTTACGAACAGTGTTTCCTGCGTGTACGAGAGATACATTTATACGTGTTTGATGAGTAAGGAATGTGTCGAGGTTCCAGGGAGCAAAGGATCTGGAAGAAGATGGACTCACGAGGACGTATCATGTAAGTACTGTGTCTCTCTCTCTTTAGTTTGTCGTGTATGTATATGTATACGTACCTACTATGCTCGTTTCATCTACTCTGGTGTCAGCAGGCCGCGTGAAGATCCCGTCGCGAACTTCGAGGCGAGACTTCGCGGCGGGATCGCAAGCAAAATTACACAGCTAAATGTCTTCTAGCTAATCAACAGTACGCTATAGCACAGTACGTAGCGTGGAAGAGACATCGCACGGTTTTCCTTCGCGAGACCGTCCAATGATCCAAGTGCAAAAGAGACACGATCTTTCTCGACGCTTCGTTAATGTTATTCGGAGCGAGTTCAGCTGAGTTTTCGACGAAATTTTCGAAGAAATTCAGGATCAGAGAGGACGTGCACGCACGTATCTTACGCAAGTACTCGGAAAAAAGCATCAGGACTCGATAGATCGATGCGACCTATCGAAGGAGAAGTTGCGATCGATCATCGATCCTACGTCTCTCTAGCGTTCTCTATTATCGTGCTAACGATACGTAACGAACAACAGGTCTACTGCGAGGCGAGCGATCGTTTCGACCTCTCGAGTGCGCAAAGCGGCGGTCATCGTCTCGGGTTCCTCGGTGTTTCTCAACGACGCCCGCGAAGAACCACAGAAAAAACCATAAAAAGATAGTATAAGATCTACGTGACTATCTACGATCATCGTTAGGCTTCACACACACGCACGTACGCAGGGAATTTCGAACGGAGGCATTTCGTCCTTCTCCGTTTGCTTCTGTTTGCCATTCAGAATGGCACGATACAACGAGGAGGCGCGCGGTACGTGAATGATTGCGAACAGTCAGATCAACGACTCACACCAGAGAAAGGGACAGAGAAACAGAGAGACAAAAAGGGAGAGAGAAATAAATAGAGAGAGATTTCGGTTGGTTGGTGAGTTGTCCGATTGAGAAACGAAGATAACGTTAATCGGGGAAAGTATCTAACGAACAGCTACGAGTCGGTAACTCCAGTTCTCTGCAGGTTTGCTGGTGCAACTTTGCCAGCGATT
This sequence comes from Calliopsis andreniformis, assembly GCF_051401765.1. Classification (NCBI taxonomy): domain Eukaryota; kingdom Metazoa; phylum Arthropoda; class Insecta; order Hymenoptera; family Andrenidae; genus Calliopsis; species Calliopsis andreniformis. The sequence goes on along the minus strand of NC_135068.1, from coordinate 13,443,938 downwards.
CGACACGAGTTTCTTTGGGACAACGCGCGACGACCATACTCGTCGTCAGAGGATAGAATCGTTTGAAAACTCACTGACCATACCACTAGAGAAAAGTAGAAAGAAAAGGGGTGGGAAGAGACAGACAGAGTGTGTTTGTAAATGTGTAAGAAAAGGTGTTACTACGGAACATCGAAACACTCCGTTACATAATACGGTAATCACGTGGATGGAAACGAAGGATAGGTGGTGGCTTGGAAGTGCTTCTTTGTCAGGTGAAGAATATCCTTACCTCCTCAGAAAGCTAGAATATTGGGGCACCACATTTAATAATGCTTCGCTCACCACAAAGGCCGCCCAATTCCGCCTCCCTTCTTTATCAATTATTCTCGGCGCGATCGTCCCTTTCGACACCGAGTTACCGATTAAATCGCTCTACCAAGTATTTGCTAATTCCGATCACGTAGCAATTTATTCCGGAATTCCAATCTTATTAACGATCGCGACAGCGATGATTCTAGCGGCGACAACACGATCACACGAACAGAAGGATGTAGGTAAACTTAGCGGAATTGGGGATTGCCATCCATTGCTGACTTATCGCTAAACTTAGCTCTAGCTTAACTGCTAATGTTGTATTCTTACAACTATTCGTATATCGAAGAACGATGTTCGGTTTAGCTGCAAAATCGATCGTCTTCTTTTCGAACAGACTAGAATTTTCTATCTCTTCAATTTATCCAATTTTCTATACAACTCCAACCTTTGTAAACAGAATCGCTAAATTGCACTAAAACCGAACGACTGTTCCTTCGTTCAAGAATGATGGATTTGACAAAATAGTCGAGACCAAGTCAGTCCCGAGTGTTTTGTAAAAGACGATGATTCGTGAAAGATGTATTCGTGTTTACCTTATCGTATATCGATCAACGAGACGACAAACGGCTAAATGATGAGAGAGATGAGTCGAGTAACGAAATTCAATTATCTGCGTGCATGCAACATGCAGACTAAGGAACAACTTGAGAACTCACATGCACTTCTAATATCAGATTACGTCGACGATGAGTCGTGAATGAAGGTGAACCGTTGGACGATGATATTGTACGATAAATCAAGCGTGGTCGGACACGTACAAACACGAACAAACTGTTTCGCGTGATTACTACTGCTGCTGCGGCTCGTGCTGCTGCTGTTGCTGCTGCTGTTGCTGCTTTTACTATTTCGTTCAACACGTTAATCCTCTACGATCTACGATCAAACTAGGCCTAATTTTCCTTCGACTCAAAATAGATTCGACGGAATTAAGGGGTGCTGTCGAATGACGTGAAACAGACTAATTGCTGGACTAATTTATGCAGCAGTTTTCACTTTACTTCGATTCCCTGTTATCGTTCGAACGTCCAAAATCTACGTCCATTGCAATTTCATCTCTCTTAGCTGTAAACTTTGTACGCGGATTGCGATTGTCTTTCAAGTTGACAAGATTGTACGAACGATACCAAGAAATGTACACTTTCGTAAGAACGAATTTCAAAGTAGTATCAGTAGTAATAGTAGGGCACAGTAAGAAATGAAAAACAGTAGTCTAATTTATCCTACTCTCGGCTGCATGCATCATGCCTAAACGATTTTTGTATTTTCGTTTTATGGAACGAAAAAATAATGACGGATGATTTGCATTGAGATTATTGCGCCTGATCATTCCTGATTCGTTCATGAATAATGAGACGAATTTTCTACGATGAAAGATGACGTCAGATCTATTTACGATGTTCGAGGCCTATCCGAATGATTATCTATGAATAAGAGAACCAGCGATCAATGAAAACCTTTTTAGACTTGAATTAGAGGCAATACAGAACGAGTAGGATGCTATGATCGAGGAAGCGCGTTTACAAAAAAAAAAAAAAAAAAAAAAAAACTACATTTTGATGTGGGTTGCAATCTTGGATTTCGCGGACTGTAATTTCACGCTTGACTTGTTGCCAACAGATAAATAAAACGAAACACCGGCAGACAAATTAGCCAACTTTACTGTTCAACTACTCGTAAACTAAATAGAAATAGAGTGCAGGAAGGTGGATCGAAAATGTTTAATGTGACGAATACGATGTAATTATTGAGCGCAGTAGAGTATGGACAATCTGCGCGATCATTCATTAACATCGGATGGCGATTCTTAAGGACGAGCTGAAATCGATTATTATTTTCGTTTGAAAAATGTATGATGAATGATGAGCTCACATGATAATGATAGATGAGTTCTGCATCGCAATCGAATACTTCTGGTGGGAATGGGACATTACATATCGAACAACTGCGAATATTACTCGATACGTGCAGGAATATTTATCAAGATTATCAACAACTTAAACGAAAGAGGATTGGGCAAAGGTGTGACTGGTTAAAAGACTTCGACATGAATCGAAGAACAGTTGAAAGCAGTCATTCTTTCTTTCTCTCTGTTAATTACTTTGATAGAGTGATTTTATCATGAGTCGAATGAATCACCGTTGTTTTCACTGATGCACCCTTGATCTAAATTTTGGACAATCGAAAAAATAAAAGCAATAAATAATTTGAAAAGTATGTACAAGGATGTACCATATCTGAAATTTTGTGTTGGATTAGGACAGAATGCTCCCGACGCGGCGGGAAGAGTCAAAGGAAAGGAGAATAAGTAAGTATAGAATCAGCCAAGAATCTAAACATCATCTCTTTGATCTTCGCTTCGACGTACGTTTCCTTATTTCTGCTTCATTCTAAGCAGTTTGACTATTGATACGTAAAATGTAAAAACAAAATCGTTTCTTTTCATCCTTCTCTCTATTTTATTTGTTATATCGTTTGACGTAATTAGCATAATCTCAGTCTCGAGTTACACCACTTTAGGTTTAGTATTGTGCTACGAGTCCGAAGAGGATCGATAGGGACGTGGATTCGCTTTCGCTTAGGCTCGACGTGGACCTTGCGAAAGTACCCCAGCGAAATCGCAACCCAGATTTTTGACGCGCAACTTTGCAAAGGTGTGAAAGGTCGAAGTGGAAAGACGTCCGGAGATCAGAGATGTTCTTGCGAGCAACGCGCGTCGAATTTCGGATATCACGGTTCCATCCTCTGGGGAAGACTCTGGGAAAGAGGGACGATCCCTGCATGGCTCACGACGAAGTTGAGTATTTACGTATGCATAAGAAACAGCCAGCTCAACGACTATGAAAGAAGCGTTTCGCGACTCGAGTACCGTTAAGACAAACGTGTGTAGAGATGCTGCAAAGGCCAACCAGATCTCGCCCGAAATATTTAGCGCGTTCGATCGCAGATACCGTAACGATGTTTCTGCAATGCGATTCGGACGTTCGTGACCATTTGTTAATTTAATCGTGTACAGTTCACACCGATTTCTTTATGGGATACTTAGTCCTAGGTTTAAGTAGAAAAATAAAGATTGTCACAATCTCCGAATGCGTAAAGCCATTTTTCAAAGTGCATTTAAACGCGCGAGTGATCAAAAATAGAAAACCACGCACGATTGAGCGAGAACGGATTGGAAGATTTCAAGTGTTCTTCTCGACCGTATCTGACGCAGCCAATTGCGTTCAATTAAGCTAGACACGACATCCCGAAATAAGAGTCACGTTAATAGGTTGTCAACGATGACGGGATCAACATGGAGGCGGCTTAATATGCTTCGAATTACGAAAATATATCGTTTCTTTTTTATGCACGCATCGCACATGCACACACTTGTTTCTCCTTCACCTCCACCTCCGCCTCTTTCTCCACCTTCTCCTTTTCTTCATCTTCTTCATCTTCTTTGTCCCTTTCTTCTCTTTTACGTTCTCCTCCTTCTCCTCCTCACATTATTTTTATACTATCAGTACACAGTGTAACTACGGAAAGTGTCGATTCATCTATGTATAATATGTCCACTGTTCCCTTGTGGAATTTTCACGACAAAACGACAACTTCTTACTTCGTTTTGGCAAAGACGTCTCTAACATCTATTCATTAAGCGAACTTAAACGAGAGCTAGACATTTCTCGAAAACCGACCAAGTGTCAGTGCATAGGAAATGTCTTTCCAAAACGAGCAAGAACAACGCTTCTTTATAAATTTATAGATTCTAATAGAATATGGGGATGACATATCTTCTACAAAGATTCTTCTCTAACGAAGGACTGTACGACGCGACGTTAACGTCAAAAAATATCTTAGAATTCAACAACGTTCTAAGGCCTAGAGATTAGGTACGCTTCGTTTTTTTTCGGGCTCTAAACGTAGAAGCTACCGAATTATGACTTTCTCGTTGACTTTCTCCCAAAACATCCTACTGGAACCCCTCGAATAATTTTCACTTGTGCGTGCCACTTTTTTCACTGAGTCTTTTTAAACTCTGACAATTTCCTAGAAACGGGTGATCGTAGAGAAAATTTGTCAAAGATCGTTTCGGGTATCGAGGTGGTTCATCTCGTAAACCTAAGACTTTTTAAACAGGTACAATCGAGTGAAAAAATAGAACCTCTGCTGTTCCATAAGAAAGGGATCTCAGGAAGTAAAGAAAACAGGTACGCTAATGCATTACGAAGGCGTGTACGAGTCGGTGAGAAGTAAAATGCTCGATATGCAGCGATATCGTTCGTTAGAAAAAGGTGTAGGAACGTTTTCCTTTCCACAATCAGGAATGTGATCGCTGTTGTATGTCGAACAAGCACGGCCACGAATCAAAGTAAAAGAGTAAATCGATAAGCGTACAGAGTTTCGGAGCAATCGCAAAAGTCGATTTTCGATAAACCCAAGGGGGATTGTGTGCGTTTTTGTAGCCATTAGTGAAGAAATTGTTGTCCGACGGAGCGAATTCGGCGACGATCCACGATTATTTTATTTCTCACAGACTCGTATGTGAACGCGACGCGACTTTCGGAAGAGAAGACGAAAGGAATCGAAAGATCCGCGGGACGTTTCAACCTAAACGATCCTAGACGACTACGTCACGCAGTTTCCTGACGATGCGTTCGTTCGACTTCTTTTCCTTCCTATGGACACTAAATATACGGCCGTACAATTCCGTACTTTTTCACTTCATACCCTTTCTTTCCCTTCTTTTATTCTGGCACACGCGCAAACACACGCCACACGCGCACGAATCTTTCAGACAGATAAGCTTCCCAGAACCGTCACATCTTTGCGACCTGGAGTCGAGAATGGACAGATAAACAGGCAACGAACATACCTACAAGCATACGTACAGGCAGACGACAGACAGACAGACAGACAGACAGACAGACGGACAGAAACTGGGCCTCGGTTTCTCTCAGGGGGTTTTGTTTCGAAAGATGCGACGCGACACGACATATGTATGTATGTATACAGGTGGAGTTCCTGTGGACACCTACGACGGGATTAGGGTACTCACGCGGTGGAACCTGCGGCGTTCGAGATCTGGCGTAACGCAAGACGGAAGTGAGAGCCGCGATTGGAAGTCCCTAGACGGCATCGTTCTTTTCGATGCGGACATTGTTGATGAAGAAACTTACTTGCCGTTTGAAGTTCATGTCGTGCTTGTTGAAGGTGTGCGCGTGCAACGCCAGCGCACCCTGCGCCGCAGGCTCAATATGTTTCAAGTGTTGTTGCATTTGATGGTGCTGCTGCTGCAACTGCAGCTGCTGTTGATGAAGATGAAGCTGATGATGATGATGGGGAGGATGATGATGAAGCTGATGAAGATGATGATCGGCGTAACGATCGGTATAGGGATTGACCACGCCGGTGGTAGCACCCGACGAGATACCGGCTAGGCACGAGGAACCGCCCCCACCGCCTCCGCTGCTCGTGGTCCCACCTGTCGAACCGGCAAGCAATGAATTGGTTAATGCCGAGGACGACGAGTGACCGAACGGTACCAGCGAGGTCATCACGGACGGTCCCCTGGCCAGGGCCAACGTGCCGGGCTGCTGCGGACCACCCACGGCTGTCACCAATCCCTGTCGCACATGCGACTCTATACCTCCCGCAGCTAACTTATTCTGTTGCTGCTGTTGCTGTTGTTGCTGTTGCTGTACCGGCGTTTGTGTCGGCTGCGGCTGCGACTGCTGCACGCCTCCACCGCTGCTAGGCACGGCAGTGGCTTTCAGCAGCTGTTCCCTTAGTCTACCTCCGCACTCCTTAATGCGCTGTAATTCGGCTTCGAGCAATTCCACCTCCTTTTCCAGAGTCTGTATGCGAGCGTCTTTCGTCTCCATGATGGCCGTTAGGGTGGTGCTACCGGGCACGCCGCCTGGAACCGCCACGCTACCTCCAAGGACGGTACCACCTGTACCTGATACGCTACCTAGCCCGAGACCAGCACCTCCGCCCGCCACGGCTGCCCCGGAACACGCAGTCGACGCGTACGCCAGCTCCAGCTGCGTTTGAAGACTCTTCAGGCTCTCGTTCGTTGCTTTGAGCTCCTTTACAACACAAGCAATAGGGGCACGGTTACATTCATCCACCTTCCGTCCGTCTCGGGTCTCTCTAGCGAGCGTGCGAGGATTTCTTTCGATTCTTTCTTTTCGCTTTTATCTCTTTTACTTTCGATAGATCGTTACCGCTACACTTTATCTTCGTGTTGCGTATGTGGTGATTAGGTAGAAGGGAGATGTACGCTACGATGGCCTGATGCAGCTTCCCCTACGCACGAATCTGTCCCAATCGTTCCCTACTGCACGCCAAGTCTTCTCATCTCATCTTACATGCGCGAGCTAAATCACCTAAATCGAGAGGACTCCCTTAGCGTGCAGCGGACACAGGGAACACCGAGACCAAATGTCGTTCCATTTTTCTGCGGGACAGTCTCGAGGAAGCGGAAGTGACACCACCAGCGTCCCGGTTGACGAAAGAAAAGCGACGTTCCGCCAAGCTTCTTTCTTCCTTCGATATGTCCAGTCCAATTATCTAAAGATAATTTAGCGCTTCTCCGAATGACCATCACGTGTAGGATCGTTTTCCGAGATATCAGGACATTGTCCCTCTTTTCAATGTTCACGTTGCTCTATTCGACGGTACAAGAAGCACCACTGATCACCGATGTCACATCCATGATCGTTATCGATTGTACTGTACATCGTTCTCACGTTCGAGAGGAAATCTCGATTTCACGATCTCGCGACGCCGCGATCGCAAGGTCACTCGACGAGCGAAGGCTCCTTCGTTCTATTTCTCGAATCTTTCGTCTTTCTCTGATGCGATTGTTCTGCACGATGCTTCTACCCGTGAACCACGGTAGAAAGATCCTCTTGCGGACATAGCCGGGCGCCGCCGCAGTTCTTTCGCCCACCGCGACGTACGACCGACATCATTGTCCATATTTCTGCGCGCAGCGTTTCGACCACCTTTCGCTTCTTTCTTTCCTATCCTGTCACGACTTTTCCACTATCCAGTATCTACAGGCTGTCACCTGCTATTGTCGTATGTACGCCGAATCTAGCTTGCACCCGGTCCAACGAATACGTACATGCTTTAAGATAGCCATCTTTGCTTTTAGGCACTTCAATCACGTCTTGTCATTTGGGGACGTTCGAAACGCGGCTACATCGCATGGACAAGATGAATACTACAATGCGTATCCACGATTCATCGAGAAAGATATGTTACATTAGTTTCAATGCGACACCACAGGGTGAAATGGAGTTAGCCTGAGCGACACATCTTGTGAGTCGAAAATGAAATACACGCGTAACAAAATTAAAGGATCACCAATCTTGGGCCGAATAATTGTTCATATTGGAGCTGCTGTAACCTCGTAAAAAAAGATCGTATTAATGTGAGTCTGGTCTCACTATAAAGGGCAAGGCCTCTACTTTAACATCCCTGAATTGGACTTGCTCAAAAAAGAATTCTCTTTCCCAGGATCAGCCGACAAAGAGAGGACGGTTTGACGCAAAATCTTTTCCAACTTCAGAGAACTGCCAGGGACTTGATAAATTTTTTTTGCCATATTTTTCGACAGAATATCGAAGTAGAAACTCTTCCCTTTCGAATAAGACTTTAGCGAGTTCCCTGCGATTTTTTTTCGCCGAGACATCAAAGTCTGAATGAAAAGTGAGTCTGCGGCCTCAGAACCAGGCAGTGCTCCAGAGCCCGAAAAAGTAGTTACTTTTTGAGCTGCTGTATCTCCGACAAAAAAAATCGCAGCAAGTTCAGCCTGGTCTCATTAGAAAGGGTAAAGCCTCTACTTTAACATCCCTGAGTTGAATTTGGTCGAAAAAAATTCTTCACTCCACGACCCGCCGGGAAATAGAGGGTAGTTTTTCCTCAAATGTTTCGCGACTTCGGACGACTGCCAGGCACTCAATGAATTTTTTCTGGGATATCTTTTAGTGGGACATTCAAGCCAGAACCCTTCCCTGTCGAATGAGACCACGATGAGTGCTCTACGATTTTTTTTCGTCGAAATATCGAAGTCTGAATGAAAAGTGAGCCTTGAGCCGCTGAATCATGCAGTCCTCCAAAGTCCGAAAAAGTAGTCAATCTTTGAGCTTCTGTGTCTCCGTCAAAAAAAATCGCAGCGAGTTCAGCCTGATCTCATTGGAAAGGGTAAAGCCTCTACTTTAACATCTCTGAGTTGAACTTGGTCGAAAAAAATTTTTCATTCCATGACACACCGAAAAAGGGAGGGCTGTTTCTCTGCGAATGTCTGTCAACTTTGGATGACTTCCAGGCACTCAATGAATTTTTTCTGCGGTCTCTCTTGGTGGTATATTGCAGTTGGGATCCTCTCCTGTCGAATGAGATCTTGGCGAATTCTCTACGATTTTTTTTCGCCGAGTTATCGAGGTCTGAATGAGAGGTGAGACTACGGGCTCAGAATCACGCAGTGGTCCAGGGTCTGAAAAAGTGGCCAATCTTTGAACTGCTGTATTTCGGTCAAAAAAAATCGTAGGGACGTGAGCCTGGTCTCATTTTAAAGGGCAAGGCCTCTACTTTAACATCCCTGAGCTGACGTTGGTCGAAAAAAATTCTTCACTCCACGATCCGCCGAGAAAGAGACGAGGTGGTTTTTCCCTCGAGTCTTTTTCAACTTCAGAGAACTGTTAAGAAAAATTTCAGAGTAGTTCAATTCAGGTACGTTAAAATAGAGCCTTTGCCCTTTAAAATGAAACCAGGCTTGTTCCCGTGCGATTTTTTTTGACGCAGTTGCAGCAGCTTAAACTTGAATAATCTTAAGCCCAAAATTAGCGATCCCTTAATTTTGCTGCTTAGTGTATCATCAGCGATATTTATGCGATCAGATCAATGTGTGTGAGAAGTATGAGTATGAGAGCAATGAGGAATTCGTGGATACGCGTTTCGCGAGTATACCTGTATACGAAAAGGACAGGACTGTATGTACGATGAATTCCAGAAGCGATCGCAAATCGAATCTTACTAAAAAATTAGATTTATAGGCATTTTTTCGATTGTTTGTCTGTGTCCTGATAAAATATTGATAAGATTATAAGAATTTGAACAAGTAAGATCGATTTCTGATCACTGCGCAGCCGTGTTAGCAAAACATAAAAGGTATAAACGGTAGAGGATAAGAGAGTAGATTACGCGAAGAGAACGACGTCGTATTATCGCATGTCGCATCAGGTCGGTGCCAAACAGTCGCAAAGTCCTCCCTTGGGCCTGGGATCGGCTCGTCTTGTCACGACTTGACGACTTTCGGACCGTCCCGCTGCTCGTGCATCGATTACGACGATTGGCCATGATAGCGGTAAGTCGTGATGGACAAGAACGTGTCTGAGGCGTACAAGAACGAGAAGAGAGTATATATGTATGTATGTAGAGATAGATATATGAAAAAAACATAATTGGATGATAAAAACATTCAGTGAATTAGAGCAGAAATGGCGGTTAAATAAAAAATGATGATATAACATATGTATAATATAGAACATACGTGAATGTACAGATTGAAAATGGTGCATTTAGTAGGTACGTGATGTAACGTAAAGAGAACAAACATTCCGTATAATTGTGTGAGTGAATGTACACAGTTGAAAGTTAGTTATTTAATCGTGTATATATACTTAAATACACAGACTGAACGAGACGATGCGATTACGGAATCTAAAATGTATCGTCAATCATTCGTTTTTTTCAGAAAGTCGATGGTTCACGACACATTTCAGGTTTCGTCGCTAACTGGCTCTCAGTCAGTGAGTAAGTACCGCGAAGGAAGAACTTATACATTAAAGAAACTATGTAATCAGTCCAAGAGTCTCGCACGGCCCAATCTTGCTTCGTATCCTCGATCTTTCGAATATCAGATGCCTCCGAGATTTCAAATTTCAAATACTTCAAGGTTTGACATTTCTGCACGTTGAAACTGTTCAGAATTACGATTTCCTGAACTATTCGTTCGAAAAGAAAGTGGTAATTAGTCTTCACTCCTACCGCTTATCCCCTTTCCTCGCATAAATGAATGAGTGGAAGTGTAGGCGATCGAGATGGAGGTGGGCTATGCGTGACTTTTGTTTCGAATTCCGAAATTGTGTGATATACGTACCATAGCTTTCCCGAATCTGCACGATCTCCAGCAGGTGTATAAACACAATGTATATACGCGCATGTAATTGATCAAAGGTGCAACATAATAATGATTGGAGGTTACAGATTTCGCGCAATAGAATCTGCTGAGGTTGCAATGCTTTTGCTTCTTCCCTAGCCATGTCATTCAACTTTCTCCGTTCGATTGCGCGAAATTCCATCGGTAACTGACGCAAAGAAATGTGCTGGGAAATCAGTAGAGAACATCGACGGCACGCTCGCTCCATCTAAACGAATCGTTCGGCTCGACCGATAAATATTCAAGGGAAAGTGTAGATGTAGCGATGTATTAGAGTAGAAGTGTGTTCCCTCTTGATTTCAAATGACACGCAAGATGAAAATGATCACTGTGTCATCAGGCAGCAGCGCCTGGATCCATGTCTGCAGCCATTGAGTTAACAGAATTTCTTTAAGTGGACTCGAACAGATAAATCACTGCTAATGACGGTGTTGATGTTGTAACTGTTGTTGTTCATGGTAATGATGATGACGATGGTGGTGGTGATTGTGAGAACATAAGAGTAGTACGTATCCTAACAATGTAATGGCTGTTATAGTACACAGTTTTCGTTAAACGGGATGAGTGAAAAAGGGCCGAATGAGGTCATGAAATTTTTTCCCCTATTAGTGGTGCTAAATGTGGTCTTATTACCTACACATCCAAAGCAGCTCATTCCACGCATTCCAATCGCAGCACTTTAGTCGTTTCTTTCTCTTTAATCGATTCGTTTCCTATCGTTTTCGTTTCATTCACTTCGCGTATATTCCCCTGCGTTTTTTCCGATCAGACGATCTGCGTTTAAAGTCTCCGTCAACGTCCCGTCGTGTCATCGATTGATCCGCGGAGTGCAAAGGGGAAGACAGAAGAGGAGGAAGAAGAAGAAGAGAGAAAAAGAAAGAGAAAGAGAAACAGAAGCGAAAAAGAATCGTGACATTTTGATTTCGTGGTAGGGTCTCGTGGGATCGAACCATATTTTTGCATATACCGTTTCTAGGAGACTGATATCTGTGTCGCATGCTTTGTCATGGGTACAGTCACGGTTTGACATACTTCATTGACTTTCCATAGACGTATCTTTCGATCAACACTCGACGTTTAGCCTGGAAATCCTGCGTTTGAATCTTTACTCTTGTACCAATTACTAATCACGCAGTGATTTGTACTAATTACTAATCTATAGCAAAGAAAGGGAGGTAGCCATCGTGAACGAGTGGGAACGAGGACGGAACAGCATCGTCGCGATGCTTGGCGTCGTAGCTCGAATAGAAATTTCGATCGAGGGCTCGCAAATTGAAACGGATCTCGAGTAATTGCCTCGAGGATGAAGTATGTCAGTCGTCGAATGGATCGAGGATATAGAGCGCGGAGGAAGGGAGCGTTCATCGAATATTAACGAACGGTGGGTCATAGGAGAGAAATGAGAGAAATGAGAGAAATGAGAGAAACGAGAGAAACGAGAGAAACGAGAGAAACGAGAGAAACGAGAGAAACGATAGAAATGAGGCACGTGGAAGGGTGCTACTAAATTTCACGGCAAAACATGTTGATGATGAGATAAGAGGTCTAGTGCTGGTGCATCGTTTAATCGAAAATGTTTCGCTTTCAGAAACTGACCCACCTGACTCGGACGGCCAAACACGTCGATGGGAGAATACACGGACATCGGCAGTGCACGCTTCTGATGCAAGAAAAGAGAGAAAGAAAGAATGAGAGTAGCAATGATTACTTGTCGATTCAAGTAAGACGCGTACTCTATCCGGCTTACATCGAATGACCCTTCGAGTACAAGTCTCGATTCTCTGTCCCCTTTCAAGTAGATTACCTTCTCGCTAATCCGCGAATGCCGTTCAAGCCACGTAGACTTCATCTAAGTCCTAAATCTAACAGGCGCACACACGAAGATGCACAAAGTTTGGAGAATCAAGACGGATGCGACGTCGCCGTGGTCCTTCCTAAATTTCAGAGTCGTTCAATTCTTCTCCTACTCGTCTAGCCTTCGTCTACATTCTTCTTAGGTGTTCAACATTCAAACTACTGTACTCGCTCGAATTTACTGCTATGTAGGTGTACCTACGCGAGATTAGCCTTGCGGTTAACTGCGCTTGCAACTTGGTTAAACTTCCTACGTCGAAAGCGGAATCTTGGTGGGTCAACTAACTCGGCGTACAAACGTCGCTGCGAGGATTTAGCTCGAAAACTCGTAAAAAGCATCGAAAATGCGTCGTACGGTTTTCCAAAGCGACTTCGCATCCGAGATCGATGAAACGGGGAAGAGCTACAGTCGCGAACGGCATACGACTTTTACAGAGTTCGACTACGACTCGTCTAATACGAATAACGCGCAGGATATGCGGGCATAGTGGCTGGCGGTGCTCAGAGAACGACGATGACGTTAGAAATACATATTTGCTATGTGACTGTGCTAGCGGAGCAGCGACAGTAGTGTTACGAGTGTAAGCACTGCTATAGCATCGATGGAAACAGTCCAAAAGCTCGCCTTTAACGCGATATTTCAATCTCTTCCAACGATCGCCACATACTCGATCGAATTTTCCATGCTATCTCTTCGGTTTGCTTAAAAATCCTCTCGAAGAATGGAAATTTTGCTAGCGCTTTTGGACGTTTCGCACGAGAGGAAAGAAGAGGAAGTGCACGCATGGCGGAGGTGACCAGGCGACCACCGCCTGCTGGTTGCCTCAACCATCGTGCGAGCGAGCAACAAACAGGAGACTCATGACGTGCTACGTATGACGTGATCGCGGCATGTGCGTGGCTAATCAACGGACTATGAGTGTGCTTGTATTATCGCTGAACGTGTGTTGTTCGTGTTTGAACGTGACTTGACTGAACTCGAAGCGTAGGACGGCGAAAAATCGTTTCCTGCGGTTTCTTCTCCCCGAAAGGAAGCGAGTACCGAATCGTTATCTTTCCTTTTTATTCCCGATCTTTTCCCAGAAAAGAAATGATCCCAAACCGTCTGTCCGTGCGAAAGTACGGTGTTTTCGAAGCAACGATAAATATCGGCACGCAATCGCGTGTGCACGTGTTGGTCGTTGTAATCGAGATCAGTTAATGTGCCCTCTTTCCGTGAGAAGGGAGGCGATTTCTTTCCTCTTTTCCCTTTACCCCTTTCTCTCTAGACGCGTTGCAAGAAGGCGAGTACGCAAGGGATGGCCGAAAAGCGTGGAAGAACGCGGAGCAAGAGACTGAAGCCACTGGCAGCCCAACAACACAATTTTCTACTTGCAAGCAACTACGTAACAACACTGGGCAGCGATTAAACGCATCGATTCCGTATGGGCGCGTGCACGCGCACCTCTCATCGCGTGAACACGCGTGCACGCGCAAGTGATTGCGTGTACGTTGTCCCTTGGACGAACGATACGTGATATGTACATATACGTAGATGAGCGTGACATAATCGTCGATCGAGTGATTGCGATACATATATATACATATCTACATCTGTATATAGATATATGTATACGCGTATATTGAATAATAATGATGATAATAGTAATAACGATAATAGTAATGGCAATAATGATAATATAGTAATAATATATGTATATGAATATGCCGACATGGATAGAAATAGCTTAAGGACCTGCTTCTGGGCCATCGACTGCATCTGCTGGAACATGATCCTTTCCTCCTCTTTTCCTGGAACAGCAGAAAGCAACGAGAAGCTCTTGGAAGTTCTGCTCCTTTTCCACAAATTTCGACAGTCCCTATTCCTTTCGTTTCGCGTGACGATTCACTTGGATGGAAATTTTCTTTCGTCGATATTACATAGGAAAGCGGTGCGCTACTAGAGGAATCGTTTTATGTCCCTTACGTTCGCGTTCCGAAGTTATAGCAGAGATTAATGATCTGGTTATCTTCGTCGCAGCCTTGCTCACGGTAATACATCGCGTGACCACGCTTTGCTAACCCCGATCGCGAAAAATAAGCGGCCACATATCACCGGTATTACATAGGCATATGTATGCATTGCCTCTTTAACAGACTGTCGAAAGGAAAACAAGTGTACGGTAGTGAGTTTCGTATATTCATCGCAATACTAAAACTCGTGGAAATGGAAAACGACGATTCCAAGATATCGTCAACAGTTTCCCCTTATTCAACATCATTTTCTACTAATTCACCCTTCCTACAGCTTATTCTTCGATATACCTACGCACAAGCATTTCGCAATGAGGTATCGATGCGCTTTCGTGTGAAATATCCCCTTCCTAACTCTCGCAGATTTATAAAGCGTAGGATACACGGTTAGCATTACCGAAACGATCAACAAATTTTCACCCATTTAAATTTTCGAATTTTCGAATTTTCGAATTTTCAAATTTTCAAATTTTCGAATTTTCAAATATTCAAATGTTCAAATGTTCAAATTTTCAAATTTTCAAACTTTTAAATACTCAAATTTTTCAGGTGTTTCAAATTTTACAACAAACAACAAGTACGTATTTCACTACTTAATTACATAAGATCCATTTTCATCAAGTTATACTTCGAGTATAACCATATTTTACTTTTTCAATTCATTCGCGTGGAATAAAAAAATTCAAAAGTAATTTCTCACCCATCCCCTTATTTTGGAGCATCTCGAGGAGCTTCTTGATACTTTCATCCCGTGCTTGTAGAGTCTGCTTCTGTGTCTCTATCCTAAGTTCCAATTCCTGCAATAAATAAAAAGGAAAGTTCGCTTTCTGATTATTCGTACAAGTGAAAATATTCCTCATTAAGACCTAAAATTCACCCCAGAGAACACTTTGTAGACCTCTGAACGATTGCAACTTCGAAACGTTCACACGTAAAGACGCTTTCTCGTTCGAACAATGAAAATAAAAGGGGAACGGTGAAAATGGAGTCGGAATAGTTGGAAAATGCTCGATTTATGTTAGGTTGGTAGGTAGTAACGATGCTTGATGTCCGTGTAATGAATTTAAACCACCCTTCTGACGATAAGAACGCAATTACTTTGGAATTAGACAGCCGCTGGCTATCCTTTCCCCTTTTCTAGCTAACGAAGTAACATCTCCTATCTTCTATCTAGAAATTCTCTCTCTTATCTGGCGTCAGACAGTCAATTTTTCGAGCTCCCTAATTTTCTTCTAATTTCGCTAATTTCATTAAACGCTGCCCAACCCGAAACAATTGTACTTGTACCGAAGCGGGAGGAAAAGTTATCACGCAAGAAAATGTGGCTAGAACGGTGGCTAGTATGATCACTAGATTCGATAATAAAGGCCGCAGAGACGTAGCCAGAAAGCGACTGCATAATTTGGCCAACGGCCAAAGGCGACCAGTTGCTTCCAGCGCGTTCAATGCACGTTTGACCTGTCCGCGTGCAACACTTTCAACGAGAACGCGATGCTTAAACTCATTCGACAGAATTTTCGATCAACGAAAGTCTACTCAAAGGTGAACTTAGAAACCTTCGACATCTGTACGTTCGCAGTCATTCAATAACGGCTCTTTTGTCCTCGGTCAAACGTCTTTAGTTTTGTCTTAGAGTCAAATTATATCGAGATCGATATCTATAAATATTCTATAGATGCTGCGAACCAGTGTTGAATCGTCGTTCAACACGGTTACGTCGCATAATGCCTTTCCGATGTTATTCGGAGAAAATGGATTCCCTTTCGAAACCGCTGGTCTGTGACCAGTGAACGGAGTTATTGCGGGAAGCTGATACCTCTTGCCAACATTTCCGGAAGCATCGTGAAACGTTGGCAGACAATCGGTCGTTTACCTCGAATAAGACCTAAACCTCTCGTCTATTTCGGTTTCAGCATTCTACCTAGCTGCTGCTCAAGCCTCGAACCACGCCACGGAATTTAGATAGCTTTCATCAGTGGAAATTGAATTAAAAAAGCTTACCTTTATCGTGTCACGAAGTATAGCGATCTCCCGCGTCAGGTGTTCGTTCTCGTTGTACAAAACTTCCATTTGCTGTTGTATTTCGACGCTTGGCCCACGCATTCTCATTCGAAGTTCTTCCTCCAGCTGTCGCACCATCATACTTTGTTTCTGCAATACAGGACAAGAACTATATTTAGAAGGCACGACCCCTTTTAGTTATTTCAGCTAGTTCATTTCATTTCCAGACAGAGGAGCAAATTATTCAACAAACAGTTATTTGGATCTATTATCGCCAATGGCCAACGACGTGGACAGGAGATGACCAGTTGTTTTCACGAGGAACTTACTCATTGTCATTTACTCGGCCCCGTGTAAGAAACGCCGTGTCGCGAGATAGGGTTTACGCGATCGTTAATAGGATCTCGTCTTAAGAGGGGCTTCGTTTAAACTTTAAACCTTCCATCTTCCATCCTCCTTCATCGTCCCTGCTTCTGCGTTCGATCCGCCTCCTAAGTATGTCAATGGACGGTACCAATCGCACGGGTGAGATCGGGTTCCGCGTCGAGGGTTAATCGAAGGCTAATCGTTTCGAAAGCAGAACACGCGACACTCTGAAATCGACACCACGCTCATCCCTCGGGGGAATCGTAACACCCTCGGTAGCACCGTTGCATACATTTTAACGACAACGTTCACTTCTGTCCAGTCAGTTTCTCGAGGTCATTGTACGGCTATTCATTTTTTTTTTTTTTTTTTTTAACCACTTATTTTGATATGCACGTTGATCGTAAATAGTACGAGCTAGATATGTATCTCGTCCACATTGTGAGCATACACGAAACTCCTACGGCTACGACTACCGCTCATCAGCGATGCAAAAGGGACTCGTACTTTTTCCACTGTTAGAAAATGCAAGAGAATCTGGTAGATGAATTTTAATAGATTTTTCTCACGCAACCTCTACCCGAAGAGGAAAATTTAGCGCGGAAGTCGAGCCGAATTTTCTAACGAGAATAAACGACTCGCATGGAAATCAATGACGTCAAACACGAAGGACAACGCGAAGCATAAAACTGCAACGCTGATTCCGACGATGCAAATTCCCCTGACCTAATTCTCACGATTTTCTCTGACCCCATTCCAGCCGTGTATGTAGGCCAGCGCTCCATTTTAAACAGGGAATTAGAATACTGATATTGGCATTAGTAGCATCGTTGGACTGGCTCGTAAAAGAACGATAGATACAAGCGTAGATGCCTATATTAGGAAAGAAACGCAGACTAGACGAAACTACCCCGACGGATACCTATGTATGTAGCTTTACATACATGCATGCAGACTTGAGGAACGGAGGACTTTGCCTTTGCGGTGACCCCGCCTAGCCGAGCTCACTGAAGAATCGATCTACGGTGCGACGACCCCAAGAAACTAAAGACTGCTTCGGCCCCCGCGATTCTCGAAATCGAACGAATCGTAAACAGCCGTCGTTCAATCCGACCAAGGGTGCTAGTTCGACCAGAAAAAATAGCAGGGGTCTGCGTTGAACGTGAGAAGCAAAATCTTTGGCAAGCAGCTTCTTAATTGGCCTAAAGCGAAAATCTCTCAATAATTTTTTCTTGCCCAGGGAAGAGTAGACTGGGCAGAAAAACTGGTATGGGAAAAAGGGATAAAGCGACACGACAGGGGGAAAAGTTTCGAGTTACCGACCTTCGGAAACTCTTCTTACAGAGCTTTTAACGATCTATCGAGACGAGCCTTAGACGATAGCAGCTCGTTTCACCGTGAAAAGTCTTCCATCAAAGTGTCCGCTTTTCTGTGAAACCCGCCACCCAATCTCTCTCAATCCTCTCTTTGTTCCAGTCAACGGTGCTGTTATCGATCGAGGGTGACAGCCTGAACTTGGTTTTTAGAATAGCGAAACGCTTTCGTTGGTCTGGGAATTTCTAATGTCTTTTCTCGGCAGTCTAATTCAAGCCTATCTAATACAGCTTCGCGCCACCAGTCCCCACTACTTCTAGAGTCGAAGAATGTTCGCTGATGTCTGCCTAGGGAGGTGTTGATGGAGTAGAGACCGCGATAGTGGAATCAGAGTTGCTCGTGAAAAGAGGGAAGGAAAGATGAGAATAGGGTCACGCAGAAAATAAGGGACAGGGTGAGAGTAACACCCTTAAAGAAGAAGTGAAAAAAAAAGAGAGGCAGAGGAAAAATAAGAAGAAACAGGTAGAGTAGAAGATCAGAGGAAACGAGATGGTGGAAAAGGTAGAGGGTGAGAGAAAAGATAGTCAGAGAGAGCTGGAAGGGATGAATTACTGTCGCTCGATAACGCCTCTGCTCTGCTCCGTCAACGTTTTCTCTCTTTTTCTCCCTTGTTTTTCTACACATTCATACGGTTTTCATCTCTTCGCCTATCTTTTATGTTATCGATTCACGATTAATAGATTTTTATTATAGTGTAAATAGGTAGTGACCTATTTACATTCTGCCCTGACGAATAGCCGACCGTAAAGCCTGTTTCGTAGACCTACATGGTGTCTTGGTTAGGTCCATGTCAGACGACTCGTTACGATCAAACGAACGCCCCGGAAATAACCCTTCGAGTATCTAGGCGCATTGTAAACTACACAGACAGACAGACAGACAGGTGATTGGTAAATTGAAGCGCGAAGGGAAGCGGGTCACGAGTAGCAGGAATTTTTCGTTTCGACTCGGTCGACCCGCATGTCACCCCCACAACTCGCGGCATGCACCCCGCAACTCTCACAATCAGTCCTGCTCGACTGGCGAGCATGTATGTACAATGTATGTACAGATTGCTCGTTCGCGTGGACGAATAAAACGTCACCGATAACGCCGGCCGGAAGTATCGATCGTAAAACACCGAATAAAAGTAGAATTTACTGTGTCCCCGACGTAACCTACATGCTCCAGAGAACGATCTAAATATACCAGAGACGATCTTATTCTGTTTCATCCGGCATTTCATTAATTATCAGACTTGCATACATTTTCCTGAGTAATTCTGGGGACTCGTGAGAACACTTGGAAAGGTCTATCGCCATCCACGTGGATATATTGTAGAGCGTTTCATGCTTAAGGCACAATTGCTTCACGATTTAATCGCGAACTCGGTCAGGAGTATGAATCGATCAAGTAGTACTTGTCATCAGGTTTGGAAAGATGCATGGTCAATATTGTAAAGACGAGAAATGACAGTGGGAGGAGTAATAGCTAGAATGACAGCTGGTCTGCTGTAGAAATAATGCTGGGTAGCGAGATGCAACTCGTTTCCTCATTAACCCATCGTTTGCAGTTAACAATCGCGTACGCAAAGCACACACGCGTTTACGGAGAACGAAAGAATTATGAAGTAAATAATTTGCGAGGAAAAACGAGCAGAAACCCTGTCCTTTCCTTCCTTTTTAGTTTGCCTTTACTCGGTACAGTCGGATGGAAAATGTGAAATATTTCACGAGGAAGCAAGTACATAATGGCTGGCAAGTGTGCAAGAGCGAGATGGAAGGTTGCCGTGAGAATGCTGTTCGGGTCGCGTAAAGTATATACAGCAGCGTACACACACGTCCGTCTATATCGATCGGCCTAAATATATCGAGGCGGATTATTAGAGGGAACCTATGCCACGCGGTCTAACTATGGCACGGCCGCATTGTTCTTCGGGGTTATGCTGTAGAACGCGTATCTGTCGTGAACTTTGAAAATAAATTGATTGATTGGGGAAAACATATTTTCACGCCACACGCATTCTACAGTTTTATCCGTATGCGTATTTTGCGAGTGTACTGAGGAACCAAGTCGATCATTAGAGATAGACCTTCCATCTCGAAGCAAGCGTTACGTAACGAGAGCCTTCAGGTTGCTGAAGGCTTGATCTTGTAAGGGATAAAGTAGGTGAACTCTTATTTCGAAGCTTTCGAGTTTTCGCGCTACATGCGCTACACGCGCGCAGCTGTGAGACGTTTGATATATCATCCTAAAAGATGTCTAATAAAAGAAAAAATAAAGTCCAAAATAGAGCGAAGACGAGGGGACGTCTGGACAGAGTGAATGGTTCCAGAAGCGAAATTCTTTGCGATTTTCAGTGAATCAGGCCACCTAAATCAGACTTAGGAGCAAAAATAATTCGGGTTACTAGGTTATCGATTCCAGAAGAAAAAACTATGATCTCGAGAGTTGCCGTCTTTAGAATCCTTTCCATTTGATTCTTCTGTAAGACTTACTCATTGAGAGCGATACACTTTCCGTACAGCAGAATGCATCGTGAAACTGTCAGTAGCACAAGCTGTACTCTTAATACCTAAAAGTGCGAGTAAGGTTGCGCTGTGAAGTAGCACAGTCAGATGACAGGATAGAGGGGAACATATTCCCACAGTCAACGAGACGAGCTAAACTCGTTTAGCGGAATTGAAAAGAATTCGAGGAGAACAGATAGGGGGAATGGAGACGGAAGACTGAGTCGCCACTTGCGAGAACAGCATACCAAGTGAACGAGAAAATGCACAGAGGATTCCAGTCTGATTTGGTTGGAAAGGCTAATGAAATTCAAAGACGTTGGCTGTGGTTTTGACGAGTTAATAGGGAACAGGTCGCGGAACAATGGTGCAACCATGATCGAGAGACAGAAGATGGGAGGCAGTAGGCAGTATGTAGACGGCTGTCGTTGCTGGGTAAGAAGAAGAGGAAGAACGCCTCTTGGACGTGCTCGTGAAACGACAGACGGTAGATAAAAAGGAACAAACGTGGGCAGACGGCCAGAGAATCTGACTCTCAGAGATTCCTCTACTGTTGGTGGCAATGACTCATGCACTGTCAGCCTCGCCACCGATAAGGTGGCCAAAAATATGCTCGCGCGTGCAACACCGATGAACTTTGGCAGCTATCTTTCGTTGGATTGATAATGCGTGCACCGTATCGATCGCTTGCCTCCGAAGCGACCGAATTTACGGTAAAGCTTCAACATCTTTGAAAGATGTCGGGTAGCAGTGGGTTCAAACGTAAAAAGAAAAAATCAGATTCGTTACGCAAGTTTATGGGCGAAAGACAAGGTTCCTTAGGAAGCATAAAATTCTGTCCAACAATATTATATAAATATGCGACGGGCTTCGCGACCGGTTAACATATTGATCCATCCGTCGTCCCCGAAGGCAATGCGTACGCGTCTCGTTCAAGGAAACTCCGAAAGAATAAGTAGTTGGCAGTGAAATGGAACTTGTTGCAATAGCAATCGAGGGTAGTAAAATTTGTACCGGGTGTGATAAGAGGGATCAATTTGTTCACACGTATATATTCGATGGAGCAGTGGTTGGACGCATCAAGGAACTAGAATGCTGTCTGGAACGCTCGATTATTCGATTTCGCGCCGGCTAGACAAAGAAAGTGCATACTCGTTGAACCGTTCCATCGGTGGCTCCCCCTTCATTTTTGACCAATCGATAAACGCGTGTTTCACGAGATGTCGTAAAAACGAGGTCCTCGGGGGAAATCTGAGGCTGAAGATCAGACCCGACGGTGAATCAAATGCGAATTTTTCAAGAGCGAATTCTTCTTCGACCTTGCGACGACCCGTTGCGTCGACATGTCGCAAAACGAGAGAATCTAGAATGAGAATGTCGTTTAACGGGAGATGTCGTAGAAGCAATCAGCGCGACGTAGATGCAGTCCGATAGGAACAATTCGACCTAATCGCTTCGACCTAGATTCCACGCGCGGACGTCATCGAAACCGACTGCGAGAGAGCGCTCGAAAGGGGAGAAAGGGGGTGAACGGGGGTGAACGGAGGCGAACGGGGGCGAGCGGGGGCGAGCGGGGGTGAAAAGGGAAGACAGGAGACAAAGTGGAAAAAGTGAGAAAAGTGGTGAAAGAGGAAATACCGAGAGGAATACCGAGAGGAATACCGATCGCGTTTCGATGTTTCTAGCATCGTCCTGTCAAAGGGAAGAAAGTTTAAAGTAGAATCGGTACTGACCTGGTTCTCGGAGTTGAGCAGCTTGAGCTGTTCGTTGATGAGGCTGTACTTGGTGCTCTCCTCCTTTCTCAACGCTCTCTCCTTCTTAAGCTCGGGACTCCAGAAGGTCTTGATGCTGTGCATCGAGCTGCCGAGCTTTTGGTTCGTCAGCTCGAGCTCCTTCTTGAGGTTCCCGAGCTCTCGTTGGAGATCGTTGTTCTGGTGCTGGAGCTCGCCAATATAGCCACCGCTGTCGCGCAGCATGTGAGGGTTCGGGCTCTGCCTGGCCGATCTCGATCCGTAGAGCTCATCCTCGAGATAAAGTCCACGGTCGCGGCTACGTTCTCGCGGATCCCGTATCGGCACGAACTCGCGATCGTGATCGAGAATCCCGGCCGATGCTCGATCAAGGCTGGTGTACCTCGCCGACATGCCCGCCGAGCTGGACATGGCGGGTCTCGAGGCGCTTCTGGATCTGTGATGTCCGCCCCCACCGCCCCCGGTTGACATACTCCTGCCCCTCTCCTCGAGCCTCACGGGACTGCCGAGGTCCTCCTCGCGGGAGTAGTACGGGCTGCCCAGCTGATGGTGATGGTAGCTGCCGTATCCGAGGTGCTCTGGCGAGTTATTGCCGCTGCGAGTGCCTCTCTTCCGACCCAACGGGCTCCCACGGCCGCTCGCGTAACTCCTCGATGGGCTGCGGTCCACCGTGGGCAGCTCGGCCACGCGACGACCGCTTCGAGGCGAACGTGTTCCGCCTCCAGGTCCGACTACTCCGCTTCCGCTCGAATACGGGTCCCGAGACATCCTTCCTCGATTT
The DNA here is from genome assembly GCF_051401765.1 of Calliopsis andreniformis. Classification (NCBI taxonomy): domain Eukaryota; kingdom Metazoa; phylum Arthropoda; class Insecta; order Hymenoptera; family Andrenidae; genus Calliopsis; species Calliopsis andreniformis. The sequence continues at coordinate 13,420,739 of NC_135068.1, read as the reverse complement.
ACCGACCGACTTACCGACCTTCCCCTCCTCTACCCTTTCGCTTCGTCGTTCGGTGCCGCTGTCGCTGCCTCTGCAAACACCCTTCCTCTCTCTATCCCTCTCACCCTAGACAACCCTCTCTCGGTCTCTCCCTTTCTCACCTTTTCTCTCCCTTTCTCTCCCTTTCTCTCCCTTTCTCTCCCTTTCTCTCCCTTTCTCTCCCTTTCTCTCCCTTTCTCTCCTTCTCTAACACTTTCTTCACTGTTGGATCGGTCAATGATCAACCAACCTGTGCTGTTCGCTGTTCGCTCTTCGCTGCCTCTAGATTCCCTTCCTTTCACGTTCTCCTACACGTTCTCCTACCTTCTCTCATGGTGTCTTCGGACACACGTGGAGATTCTCGAGCTACCGGAGTCTGACTCCGGTCCACCGGACTCTCCACGATTCTGCCAAAATCACGATCGAGCCTCGATTTTGGAGCGGAAGGTGGCTTCTATTCTACGCGGAAACGTTCGTGCAACGGCGAGCATCGACGACAACGCCTAGGCTCGTCGATCAACGAGAGTCCCGATTCGGTCTGTGATCGATCTGCTTCTTCATCGTTCGCGGATGGATCGAGCCACCGTTCCTCCCTTCCTGTTCTTCCTCTTCTTCCTGTTCCTCCTCTCGTTCGTTCAGGATCCACCTTCGTGTCCGTATCGTGCGCGTGGCCCGAGCTGTGTGTGTGTGCGTGCGGTCACGACCCTCGTACTCGACGATCGATCTTTGACCTTCTTTCGCCGGCAAAGCCCATCGAGTGGAGACAGAGAAGAGAATAGAGATCGAGCGGGAGAGAGAAAGAGAGGACGATCCCGTTCCGTTTCCTCCAAGCCGATCCGTAGCCGGCTTTTTCCCCGTTCCCTTCCGCTCTCCGATCTCTCCTCTCTCCCTCGCCCTCCGTCTCGCGATCTTCAGCGCGAGGGTGAGTTCCCGTGGTTCGGTGTCCAGCCACGATAACCGAGTTTTACACCACCGTCTCGACAAGCAGCAGCCTCGGCGCGTGCGTCGATGCGTGCCCGACCGAATATTTTACGCGCGTGTGTTTACTTTAGCCGTGGATTCTACACGCGCCGTGGCGTTTCCGTTTCGTCAAACCCACACCTCGACTTCCTCCTTATCGATCTCATCCTCGCGTCTCTTCTCCCTGGTCCCGTCGTCGTCGTCTCGTTTCGTCTCGTCTCGTCTCGTTTCGTCTCGTCTCGAATCGCCTCGACTCGCCTTGCTCCGTGTCTCGTTCCTACCCGTTCCCCGACTTGCTTGCCGCTCTTTCCGCTCTTTCCGCGCTTCCAGCGACGACGACGACCGCGACGACGACGATCAATCCAACGATCCAACCTACCGTCCGAACCGCCACTATCCACCATCCACCACGACTTGCCACCGCCACTTCCGTGCACCGCTCTTTCTACCGCTATCCTCACCAGCCAGCGTCACCGGCGCGCACACACCTACGCACCCTCTCTCTTTCTCTTTCCCTCTCCTGCTCCAGCTTTCCTTCTCTTCCTAAAATTTCCTCGCTCCTCGGCCTCGTTCTTCCTCTCCTCGAGTCTGGAGACTGGAGACTGGAGGCTGGAGAGACGAGCGAGTGAAGCAAGAGATGAGGGCCACGCGTTCGCACGCGTCTGGCGTCTGAGAAAATGCGCTTCGATCACTGACCGCGCCGCCGAGATCCACGCCGCGCCGTCACCAAACCACTACCGCGCGCACTACAGACTACTCCTCGACCAGCGGAACGAGCGAACAGCGAAACACCCTGTCTGTCGCTTCATCGACGCCGGCTGCTCCTGCCTTTTTCTTTCCTCTCCCTTTCTCCCTTTCTCTTCCGTTCTTTCAGTCCTCGCCACCACCGTCACCACCGCCCAGAAAGCCCGTGTGTCAAAGCTCCCTTCCCCTCTTTCTTCTCTTCCTCCCCTTCCACCCCTTCCTCGGTCTCGACCCGCGGCGTGTACGCGCGCCACTACGCTCTCACCACCACCACCGGCTACTACTACTATCAGCGATTAACTCGCTTGTGCCGGTAGCGCCCTCCCTGCGACGAAATCGACGTCGTCACAACCGACTACTACTATCGTGTCCACGATACCGGCGCGCGGCGCGGCGCGACGCGGCGCGGAGCGGAGCGGCGCAGCGCATTGCCCGTTCGATGCTACCCTAACGCTCCGAGACCGAGGAGAATATGCCCCACCTAGTCAGACGAGTCCTCCCTCCCTCTCGCGCAGATACGCGCATGGATCCATGCTTGGACGACGTGCGGCACCGTCGAAGCGGTTTTCGACCGGACCCTTCTCTTGCAATTTCGGCTTTTAGCGTACCGTCTGCCTTGCTAATGCACTTTCCTTTAAACGGAACTTGTGTCTTGATAAACAGATACCAGCTACCGTACCTACACCCTATATTCAAACCTTTTCCTGGCTCGATGATTCTCTCTTTGACCACAGACGCGACCAATCGCGATCTTCTAAGAAAGTTCAATGAAATCAGGCAACAATCTCTAAGAATAATCGGAATAAGGAGACGAAATCAATTGTGATTGGCGTCATTGCAATCTCGGTAAAAGAAGATGAGAACCGTGACGAATTTCTTTCACCTCGATTGTCAACGATTGAGCGATTCGTGAATGGGAGAGTCAAAGACTGTCCGACACAACGACACACGGACGGATCGCAAGTGGCGACAAGTCGGTTAAGGGTCCCTGCCCTCGCGCCTACTTCCCGGGCCGTTTCTTTCCTCGTTCTGCTGCTGTTCAGAAAACTCTAACGATTCTAGAACTGTAATAGGTAGCATAGCTGAAAAATGATGGGTACTAGGGGGTTGCTGCGAGATAGTCGAACGCAAAGGGGCGCCTCATTTTCGTCAGCCAGTACTGACTACGTGTTCCACTTGCTGGTTCCTCACCCTTCCCTTACCCTTCAACGACTGCCGAGCCAGCGTACGACATCGCAATCAATGAAACTACGATTCACCGAGCAGTGCCGTACTACGGATTGGTTCTTGCGACTTTGCGGTTCATCAAACCACAGAGAACCCGCATATGTAGTTCTTGAAAAAAAAACGCGAGAGAAAATGTCTGTCTTACCCTGAGCCCATGTTTAGGTGAATATGTTAGGGTTTTTAAACTGACGCAAGGACAATTAATTAGCTAATTCATGGAAGATCGATAATCACTCCAAGGGAATAATACACGAACTGATGCGATATACCCTTTTTAGTAAAATCAATTATATTACATTCGTGTATCCAACGTATTTAAATGTTAGTAGATTACCTGTGCAATTGCTTCAGAAGAAAATGGTAATCCATGTTCGAAAGGGCATTGACCTTTGGCCATATCGCCAGCAGATTGGTCACGCATTGATCTTGATTCCGTGCGTCACTTCGAACGTGTTTTGCATAAAATGTTATGAACTCTTGGAAAGCGTCATAGGAGTTGCGATGCGATTAGATGTCGAAAAAGAATTCGTGGCAGAAGGAATGATTTCGAAGCGTGAAAGGATGGCGCGCGTGTACGTCCACTTTTTTAAGGACACGAACGAGCCATGAACCCGCTAGTTGCGTCCACTTGACCGTGAACAGTCCGTTTCGTCTAAGCGACGAGAGTTAATTGGCGCAGGCTAAGGTCGTCACCACTCCTGTTACCGTAGCCATCGTTCTCGGTTCGCCGCCGCGTTCAGTAGACGATGACCACTCGCTGACGTCGCGTCGCATCGTTTCTCTTTGGATACCGAAAGCACATTCCTTGAACGAACATGTGGAGGATACTGTTTAAATCGTTGCCACTGTTGGTAGCTGTGATTCTCTGTGAGACATACTCCTTGAATCCTGACCCAGGCCCCTGGGTCCAACCGACGAACGGTGAACCTTGGCCGCTACCAAACCTCAGGCGTCTCAACAATGCCTTTTATTTCCTAAGAGCTTCCACCTTTCAATTCAACGTGAGTAACTCTTCCCCGAGAATTTAATTGGCCTTACGTGCCAACCAATTTGGAAGACGTGTCCCTCCCCACAGTTTACTTCATTTACACATTCCCCAATCGTTTCCCTGATTCACGAAGAAAATAGTTCGCCTTACTCTTATTCCCTTACTAATTCCACATTTCATACTAAAATACTGCAACATTGACAATACAGGTAGTAGGCGAGACTTGCGACATAGTGGTAGATGCAATTGAAAGATATAAAGCGATCATTTTAACGGAAGCGCGAATAGCAAGGATGTTCTCGCAAGGACAGGCTAGATCCTCTGCGATGCGAGATAATAGTACCGTCAAAGGTACGCTCACAGCGTTGAACATTCATTTGGGAGAGCCTTGCGAGGAAGGCGGTAATCACTGGCCGTATTTGGAAATGAAAGAATCATGTAAGTTGTTTCGAACTAAATCAGAATTCGAATAATTCCTTGCAATTTTATAAGTCAGATTTCTACTTATCGGAACTATTTGTATAACAATATTTCTTGCACAAACAAGAGATACTGTCTCAGCACATACCATTAAGCGATACGCAAGTAATCGCGCGTTCGAGATTAGAGCCAAGGATAATAACATAAGCAACTAATATTTTTTCCTTATCTTATTGAATTTTGAGGTCAAGTCAAGAGTCTGTAGAAAAAGAAGCTATCTCGAGCGATTATACGCGAACACTTTCTTCGAATTGATTTAAGCTTTTCCGCGTTCTCGTTTACAAATTGAATAGACTCGAAGCAATTTCATTTTCATGAGTTTTACAGATACTCTCAGTGTCAACGAGACTTCGACCGTCGCCAATCTCGTGGCTGAATCAGTATGGGGAATTCTTCGAGGACTCGAGACGTTTTCCCAGCTTTTATCTCCAAGTGGCGATGGCTCCAACGTAAGTAAATCTTGACACTTGGATGTTATTTCAGAGTTTTCTATGCACGCGATATCTGAGTAATTTGTGTCGCAGCTGAAAATAAGATGTCAAACGATCGTGGATCGACCGAAATTACCTCACCGTGGACTCCTGTTGGACACGTCACGCCACTATCTTCCTATTTCTGATATATTACTAACTCTGGATGCCATGTCTTACAACAAAATGAACGTTCTCCACTGGCACATTGTCGACGACAATAGCTTTCCATACCAAAGCTCCGTTTTTCCAGAATTGTCTGCCAAGGGAGCGTACCATCCTTCGATGATCTACACGTTAAATGATATCCAGAAGATTGTCGATTACGCCAGATTAAGAGGCATTCGAGTAATGCCAGAATTCGATACCCCTGGACACACCAGATCCTGGGGATTGGCCTATCCCGATTTGTTGACTACTTGTTACGGTAAATAGGTTACGAATCCTTGATTTATCTAAAGCTATAGCATCAAAGATGTTCCATTTTGATGGCAGACTCGAGTGGAAAGGCAAACGGCAAGCTGGGTCCAATGAATCCAACGAATCCAAATTTGTACGACTTTTTACGATTTCTACTCTTCGAGATCGTGCAAGTATTTCCGGACCAATATGTCCATTTAGGCGGTGACGAGGTGCCGTTCGACTGTTGGAAGAGTAATCCACAAATTAACCAGTATATGAGCTCGCATAACATGTCCAATAATTTTGCGCTCCTCGAAGGAGAATACATAGCCGAACTTCTTCGAATCACAAATTCCCTGAACGCCAACACCATCGTATGGCAAGAGGTGCATACCTACAATAGGCAAACTAAGATCGTAAATTAACCTTCGTTTTTACATGGCAGGTATTCGATAATGGAGTGACCATGCCAAACACCACAGTGGTCCACGTGTGGACAGGTCTCTGGTCCAAGGAACTCGAAAACGCGACCAAGGCAGGACATCCAGTCCTGCTATCCGCTTGCTGGTACCTCGACCACATCGCTGGTGGCGGTGACTGGAAGAAGTTTTACAAATGTGATCCACTGTCGTTCAATGGCGCGGCGAACGTGACGCATTTAATGCTCGGTGGCGAGGCTTGCATGTGGGGAGAATTTGTCGATAGGTGATTATCGTTTCCATCATCCTGGCAAAAATATCTAACAAATTAAGCTAACGTCTAATGCCTTGCTTAGACACAACGTGCATCCAAGGATATGGCCCCGCGCTAGCGCAGCTGCGGAACGTCTCTGGAGCAATGCGAAGCAGGACGAGAATAAAGCTGCCCAGCGTCTCGAAGAGCACGCCTGTCGTATGAACAGACGAGGAATTCCAGCCCAGCCACCGAACGGGCCTGGTTTCTGCTTGACATAACATCTGGATTTCATCAATATGTATTTTCATCCTCTAAACAGCTCTCGAAGAGTCTTTCCTCATTGCGCGAACCAGCGAATTTTCTCGCTTCTATCCGAAAGAAGTTTCATGAATTTCCAATTTCTTTATTAAATCATTTATCTAATCAGATCATCTCCTGCGTAATTTTATAGTTTGTAAATAAAACGCACCCTCGTTTGAAAAGTGCACTATTCCCTCAAAAAATAAACCGAGCCGATATACACGGCTGTGGGTGAAAAATAGTCGGCCATGAAAAGAGCAGAAGATCTGGTCGCCTGGAAACGAGTAAATAGTTCGCCCTGTCGGGGGCAAACGTTTCATCTGGTTTCATCTTCCGTCCACTAACGCAACAAATTCCAGTGATTGCGGACGATGCCTAGGCACGCCGGCTTCGTCGTTTCTCGTTGGACCATTGGGCCCCATCCATTCTCCACAGCTTGACGATATTCCCCTAATTTAAGGATCTATCACGGAAATGCCTGCATAATTTCTCCAACCACGCCAGCTTTCCACTAATATCACCATAATCAAGTAATTTTATTTCCTGTTCCTGAATGAGCAGCGGTAACACTTTTAATTCTCATAGGCAGAGGGTACACAGAAATTACCATCGTTATGAGTTGCTCAAAACCATCTTGCTGTGTTCCCCTGGCATGCTGTCCCCCGACACCCTGTGTACCCTGCGTACCCTGTAGACCAGCTTGTCCACCTCGATGCCCTCCTAGACCGACTCAAACAACAGTAAGTTTCAATGGGAATACATTTAATGTCTCCACTATCTTACTAGTCTCTCACAAATTGCGTTCAGTACAAACTTACTGAGTGTAATGTACAGCGGTCTCTCTCAAGACTGAGCAAGCAGTTTGTCGTCGCGACTAATCTAATAACGCCTCAAAATTAGGTTTACCTACGGCCTTGTCCACCTTGTCCACCGTGCTGCCCGCTTCCTTGCCCACCAAAAGTGGTCCTGTCCTGTCCCCCGCCCCCGCCGCCCTGTCCACCTTGCCCTCCAGCAATAGCTTACGTTTGTACCAAGAGACTGGTTCCAGTTATGCCCTGTCCACCGCCTACGCCTCCAGCTTGCTCTCCTTGCCGACCAGTTTGCAGTTAGTTATCCTTTTTAATTAACATTACGACCATCGTTTCTTAAAATTAACTTCAACCTGTTTTCTTTCATTTAGTATCTTACCCTCCTTGTTAGTGGCCCAATGAATCGACTATCCATTTTGCACTCGAATATTTTTACGTGGAGATCCAACGAGAATACGACGGAACGGCACAGGTACTTTTTTGCTACTAATCAATCTAATATGTTTTCTTGAATGATGTTTTTATTTTCAGAAAAATTATTGACGAACGCTAAGCCTATAGCCTTATACTGAACAAATTATTGCGCGCGACAAATGAAACGAAACCAATGAAATAAGAGAAAATTATTCAAGACTCGAATTGAATTGACCTGGATTTGATTAAATTCTGAATTATCGTCTCCCAACTTTTCGAACACGATTGGTCTTAATTTTGAATTCGACTTTACTCGAACGTGCCTTAGGATTTTATCTCGATTATTAGATACTCGAACTATGATACTGAAATTTGTCTAAACCAATTCTGAACTATTAGAAATTAGTCGCGAGAAACCTGGTAAGACAGATCATTGTAAATGCGTTAAACTCGGAAAGTCCTTCTCGAATTAACCTACTGATTAGCGACGAAAGAAACGAAGGGACCAATTTCTGACAAGATCTGAATATGTTTGAGAAATTTCTTCGTCAATGCCGCCGATATACAATTTCCTATTGATAGTAAAAGCTTGTGTAGGACAAATATATTTTACCCACTTTCTACTTTGCTGGAACATGTAGTTTTATCCCCCAGAAATATGTGTTTCTGCAAGTACAGAAGTTGGGAATGACTGCCTATCCAGAAAAGTGAAATAGCAGAAATCATTGATGGAAATACAATATTTCACACACTGAGATTTTAACAGGTTCTTCTGAATTCTAGCAAACGAGCGTGATTACGATGCAATCTAGCATTTTGACGTGTTGATCGCAATGGAAAGCAGGTACCATTCCTTTTTTTTGCTGTGATTTTTTTTATGAATCAAGTCACGTTGTCAAGATTTTGGTACAGTTGCGGTAACGAAATGACTGACTTCGTCGTACCACGTTCGAAGGATAACAGCCTGATCCTCGAAAGAAGAAATCACATTATTAAATAGTTTGGCATTGACGAATGAAATATTAATTAAAGAATAAATATCGCATTACAGAAATCTATTAAGGACTTATCGAAAATGTATAAACTTGTAGGTACAAGTGATTCACAATAAAGACAACAATATTGCATTTAAATTGATAATGTCTTTTTTATTATTCCCCATTATCTTCGACAATCATTCAGTAGCAAATATAGTTAAAAAAAATTGCTTTCCACTTTAAACTGGTATTAAAAATTCATGTGACTAATCGTACACATTTGCCATGAAATAGCACGCGAATGAAGTTGGCGAAATCGAAAATGTCTCGAGATGAGTCCATGGCAACAGCCTAGTGTCTCGTCAATCTTTCGTCTCCGATTTTAAAACCTCAGTGAACCTTAGCTAATTAGAGATTTCCTTTCGGCGGCAATGTATAAATCGAGCTAGAAAATTGCCAGATATTCTTAGTACGCCTACAATCAGAATCGCAGCAAAATTCCGAAGAAAGATGAACAAGAGGTAGGATAAGATAGCCTAGAATTTCAGCGGCAGATCGTTCCAGGCAGATCAAAATTCTTTTCCAATTCACAGTGTTGATACTTTCATTTCAATTTTTGTATTTCCCGGGAACAGAATTATTTTTCTAAAAGGTTTAGATGATTAAAAAACCTTTGAGTCTAGAAAGGCTTCAGCGGACAGAAACGTAAAGCAAAAGACACCGTCGAGGCGTCCGAGCGCGTCCAGCTTGCACGCGAGAACCAACACGGTGCAACTGAGGCAATCCAGGCCCGAAAAGACACCATCCTCGCAGCATTTGTCACCCTTGGACCCGAATGATTCTTCCAAGATGATGAATAAGACTGTCAATGCGTGTATCCCGAAGACTCGATTTGATTCCTGCGACAAATCCAGGGAGCTAAGGTCGTGTTCCTCTCCGAGACTCAAGTCCTTCCCAGCAGAAAAAATAAATAAGTTCAGCAATTCTCCATCTTTTACTCCTGACCCTATGGGTGCTATTATCGTTCAACAAAACCCTCGAGAAAATGGCACCCTGATCGTTAGTGGGCCCTCTGATCAACCACCCTTGTACAACGACAATGGTGGACAGGGTGATGCGGTAGCTTCGAAGCAAATGTTGCACCAGCAACGACACCCTCAAGTAAATGGCTCAATTTTTCAGCTGATATTCTCACTTTTGCTTCGTTATTAATGAGCGTGTTTGTTTAACAGAATATGTACGCTGGGGGTCAGCAAATGGCTGTTCCTAATCAGACGCACCCACGATCTGAGTGCTTGCTGCCACAGCAGGGTCTCAATGGTCAACCCCATCGTCCTTTCGTACCCTACCCACGTGATCAGTCTCCGAGAAAGAATCCTGCCTCGAACAATGAACAACCTGTAGCAATTTCACAGTCATTGCAACAGCAGATTCCGAATAATTCGGGATCAATGGTGGATCAAGGAAGAGGCAAAATCGAAGAAGGAGTCAACGCTATCGAATGTCCTGACTATGAGAAACAACCGATTGGTGGGCGTAACGCGGCACTGTACAGGCAAATGGTCACAGCAAATGGTCATAAGCAGCAAGACCAGCCGCAGTCTCAATGGGCCAACAATCGTCAACAATTCCATCCGTATGCCCAAAATAATCATTTTCGACCTAATCAGGTTCAGCCGTGCGTACACTCTCCACATCCTCAGCAGCTTTATCAGCAGCTGCAACAGAACACAGCCCGGCAGCAGCAGATGCAGCAACGAGTAATGAATGCTCAGATGCAGATGATGAATAGTCAACAGCAAGTCCAAGGAAATCAAGCAGTTCCTATTTGCAACGAGCAACTTTCCAGAGGACGAGTTCCAGAGCGAGGAACTCAAGGCATGACTTCCCCTCAGGAGGCAGCAGCGAATCGGATGAAAAATCAGCGAATGCCTGTTCAACAGAACTACCAGATGCATCAAAGGGATTTGGAATACACGATGAACCCTCACAATGGGTGGGCGACGAACAATCGTGAAACAGTGCAACGCCCAAACACAACGGCTCCAAACCAGCAACAGCAATTCGCGGTACCTTATCAGCAACAGCCTGCGTATCAGTACCAACAGCAGTTCAAAAATCCTGGACACGGGGCGAATCAAAGCCAGCAGCAGCAGCAGAATCAGCCAGGATTCGATCAGCCTGCGAATAGTCAGCAGCAAGCACTTGTGCCACAAGCGAATGATCATGCTGTGGCGCGAAATGGCAAGAATAAAGCTCTACAGTTCACTGCAGGCATGATACGCGACCAGGAAAAGCTGGTGGCCACCATGAAACAGCAAGGGGTACCTCTAGAAATAATGAGGAGACAATTTGACGCGTTGATGAACGAGCAACGGAGACAATTGGAATACATAGAGGAGATCCAGAGGCAGGAGGAGGCGGCGGAAGCAAAGAGGCCTGAACCCATCGCCCGCAGAAAAAAGCAGACAGATGAGAAGCCGGAATGGATGATTCACTTGACACCACCGCGTTTATCTTACACGGAATTGGAGAGGCTGTACGAGGAACGAAAACGGAATGAACGTCAGACTCGGCAACTCGAGCAAGTTCAACAACAATCACAGCCACAGCCGCAACCAAATGGAACATCTCACCAACATACTTCCCTTCAACTAGCAAACCAGCAGCCTCCTAGCTTCTGGCAACAACCTGCTGTTTCGCTACAGCACTCACAGCCTCGCAGTGACTCGTATGCTCAACCTCTTACGATTCCACGAAACCTTAATGCAAACCAGCCTGCTGTCAATTACCAAAATTACCAACATCAGCAGAACGCTCCTGTTTATCGCTACGCACAGTATCCTACGCAACAACAGCAGCAACAGCATCAACAGCAGCAACAGCAGCAACAGCAGCAACAGCAGCAACATCAGCAACATCAGCAACAAATGACCGATTCACAGTACCAACAGTATCAACACATGTATCAGAATAGCGCGCAGCAGGGTCAGGGACATTTTCCAATGGAACAGCAGACAAGATCGACGGCAGAACCGTCAAGTTTGTTGAAAATGCGCATGTACAAAGAAGTGATTCGTCCTCAAAGACGCAACAATGGGTTGCAGGATCCAGAAGTAGCGCGAAAACAGCTGAAGGAACTCGAGACATCGGCAGAAGTGAAGAAGGGGCTGGAGTACTTGGCCAATTTGGCTTCGAAGAAGGCAGTGGTGAAATTGAATGGGATCCAAGAGCGCAACGAAATGGAGCACGAGTGGCGAGAGCGACTCATAACGTCCAATTACCAATCACCACCGAAAAATGTCTGCGCCAATGGCTTGGAAAACGAAAGAAACCCGGACAATCCTCCTCCACAGCGTTTGTCGAACATGAAGAAGCTGGAACAAGAATTGTCAAGGGAATATCCAAGGCAAAAGCAGTATAATTCGCTGAATTGTTATAATGTCCAGGCAGAGCGAGAGAATGGGACTGTTGCAGTGGATCGACAGGTTCCTCTAGCCCAGCAACAACAGTTTTCAGGACACAATTCGGTCGGGGCGGTAGCCTATAACGAGAAAAATCCTCTGACTGCTCGAGGCAGCGCAATGCCGTATCGTGTAGACGGAACATACCCTCAGCACTATCAGCAAATGCAGCAGTATTATCAGAACGCGTGGAATATGGCGAGGAACAGTGGCGAGGGCGACGTAGGATCAGTTCAGAAGCACAACGCGCAAAACAAGGGAAGCTTCGATCGAGCTGGTGGAGACGCTTGCGCGAATGTTAATATCGTCGCGAATGGGCAAACACCAGAAAATAAAATGACGTTTCAGCCAATGCACCAGAGCCAGCCCGAGATACACGAGGCAAGAACCATAGGAGGAGTCAAATACCTAGCGAGAAAACAAGATTACATGCCAAATACGCACTTCCTGCCGCCAGACGCTTTAATTGCGCCCAGAAACTTACAGCCTCCGATAATGATGTACTAGATTTTCTTTTCCTTCTGTCGATTATTTTGCTACGTCTTGATTTACATTTTTGTACTTCGTTTATTTATACACTTGTGAGTTTTTTAATCGTATATTTTGTAGTCAGCTACGTTTTTTGGAAAGCAAGAGGCCTTTCCAAAAGAGGTGGCTGATCTTTTCAATTTTTATATGAATTTTTTGTTAATAAAATGTTGTATGTTTTAGAAACTCTAATTTTTATTCACGATTTCCGACAATTATCCTTTTTTCGCTTTAATTCATTCGGACGCCACCAAATACATGTACCAGCGTTCATTTTTTCCTATCAAAAATACATAAATATGTACAAATATCGATTTTCATTTGTCCCATACAAATTTTCATTTCAATTTTTATCCAATAGCGAGAGAAATACGAAATTTTTAGTATTCATTTTCCAAAAAATACGACAAAATATGTGTAAAAGACAGAAAGGATATCGCAATTATATGCAAGAGATGCTCAATATTTTCGATGAAATACAATGTCTGTGAGTAGTATTGGAGTTAATCACATATTCGACTAAACCAGCCATTACTGATACCATAGACCCACTTCTGCCATCTGAAAATAGTCAATTTTGTCAGAAAACCAGAACCTGAAGTATGTAACGTGAGGTGTCCACCGTTCGGCTGCCCTCGAGGACCGTGTCCAGGCATTTCCTGCTACAACGGCATCTGCGATCCTTGCGCCGTTTCTAGAATGCCGTGTTGCCCACCACTTCCTCACCCTCCTCGTTGTCGCGCACCTCCGTTATGCTTACTTCGAGCTTACGCCAAGGCGGTTGGTTATCCCCCGGAATCGTGTCTCTCTCCGCAAAATGCGTGCAATCAATCAAAACCGAGTTGCCCCCCTTTCCCATGCTGTCCACCTCCACTGGTACCTTCTTGTCCCAGTCCACCCACTTGTATTACACCTGCTTGTCCAGCTACTGTATTCCAGTGCTTCTGATATACTCTTTTATTGTATACCAAATTTTCAATTAAAGATATTTCATAAAAACATTAATCTCTAAAATTCACACGTCTGTAGATGGTTTAATAAATTTTTTTTGCCACATTTTTCAAGAGGACATGAAAGCTAGAACCCTCCCCTTTCGAATAAGATTTTAGCGAGCCCTCCGCGATTTTTTTTCACCGAGTTATCGAAGTCTGAATGAGGAGAGAACCTGCAGCCCCTGAACCAGGTAGTGGTTCAGAGCCCGAAAAAGTAGTTAATTTTTGAGCAGCTGTATCTCCGTCAAAAAAAATCGCAGTGGAATCAGCCTGGTCTCATTCGAAAGAGTAAAACCTCTTCTTTAACACCCCTGAGTTGAACTTGGTCGAAAAAAATTTTCCACTCCACGACAAGCCGAGAAAGAGAGGACTGTTTCTCTTGGAATGTTTGCCAACTTTGGATGACTGCCAGGCACTCAATGAATTTTTTCCGCGATCTTTTTTGGAGGGACATTCAAGATGGAACCCTTCCCTGTCGAATGAGACCATGGCGAGTGCTCTGCGATTTTTTTTCGCCGAAATATCGAAGTCTGAATGAAAAGTGAGGCCTGAGCCGCTGAATCGCGTAGTGATCCAGCCCCCGACAAAGTAGTCAATGTTTGAGCTGCTGTACCTCCGTCGAAAAAAATCGCAGCGAGGTGAGCCTAGTCTCATTCTAAAGGGTGAAGTCTCTACTTTGACACTACTGAATTAAATTTGTTTGAAAAAAATTCTCCACTGCACGACCTGTCGAGAAAGAGAGGGTAGTTTGCCCTTGAATCTTTTTCAAGTTCAGAGAACTGCCAGAAACTTCATAAATTTTTTTTGTCATATTTTCTCGGGTGACAGTGAAGCTGGATCCCTTCTCTTTCCAATGAGACCTTAGTGAGTGCTCTGCGATTTTTTTTCGCCGAATTATCGATGTCTGAATGAGAGGTGAGCCTATGGGTTCAGAATCACGCAGTGGTCCGAAGCCTGAAAAAGTGGTCAATCTTTGAACTACTGTATCTCGGTCCAAAATAATTGTAGAGAGGTGAGCCTGGTCTCATTTTAAAGAGCAAAGCTTCTACTTTAACATTCCTGTATTGAATTTTCTCAAAGATGTTTTTATACCGGGAGGATGTGTGGAAAATTGAGGATGATGGCTTTGCCTCACAATTTTTCTAAAGAAATTTCGAAAGTCTATTTCTAGATTGTTTAAGCGTAGCACATAGGATGTTTATGAGTCCTATCGTATTGCAATTTCAGCTATCAATGCGAATATGTCCACTGAAACAAATAAACAATAAATGGTATCCAGTAGCAAATGCGATATCTAATTGCATATTTAGTTAACCATTTCCTACAAGTAGCGCAAGATATTAACGTCAATATTAGGATGATCGAAGAGGAACGATGTCGTATAACTAGTGAAATTGGAATATTTAACGTGTCACAAGTTTTGCAACATTTATTATACGATCCACGTGACAAGAAGGATGAGAACGAGCAAGAGGTTAGACATAGAATGAAATATTAATAAAATTCAGAAACTGGAAATAAATGCTCAAAATATTTTGCGTTCAGCAGCCTGCACGTCCATCCGAGTATACGAGGCAAATGTTAATGACAACAGAAGAGAAGTCAGAATATATTTTAAAATCGTGCTACAAGCGCAGCATGCCTGGTCTTTGGAAATCACCACGCTCAGAAGATTTGAATTTCGAAGTGACTCCCAGGATGATCATTTTTCAACGATTCACTCCTGGACATGCCTTCAACGCAAGTGTAACACTTCGTAATACGACACAGGTAATTGAGAGAATCAATTAATCAGAACTCCTCCCTTGAAAATAATTATAATAAAGAATCTGCTCCATGAAAAAAGGTGTCACAGTATTTGAAAATTTGCTACGAACGCAATCCCTTCTTTTCCGTGGAGCACCGAGGAAGCAGTTACACTATGATGCTTGCACCAGGGCTTTCGAACACTTACAACGTCAAATTTGTTCCCGAGGAGAAGAAAGATTACGAGTATCGATTAAAGTTTGCGACCAATAGTGGAGAACTCGTAGTGCCAGTTATAGGTAAAAGCAACATTAGAAGAATTTCATTTTTTCCGATACTCTACAAATGATTTTCTCTCCAGCTATCGGGCCAAGAGGAATTTTGGATTTCCCCGATCAGATTGAAATTCCAACGACAGCAGTAAAAGTTGCCTCCTCGAAAGCGCTATTCGTTCGAAACGTAGGAGATGCGCCAGCTATTTTCGTTCTTTATAGCAGCAAGTAAGATTGCTAAATAGATTGTCGATGCAATTTCATTCAATTGGGGATAAACTTTAGTTCACGATTTTGGATCGAGCCAAACAAGGGCAGCATAGATGCAGGAGAATCCTTGCAGCTTTCCGCTTATTTCTTGTCGAACGAATCTGGTGATTTCGAAGGAATTCTCTATCTCGAATATGAAACAGGTAGACGTCTGTATCATCTGTCCTGATTAATAACTAATTTATTATTTTCTTTTTCCTCTCTAGGGGAAAAGCTAGGAATACACGTTCGATGTTCCGCGCAGAATTGTCCTGTTCGTATCGACAGAAGCAGCATTAGGATGGAAGAGACGTATTTAGGATTATCCAGGAGCAAGGTTGTAACGATTCACAACAGAAGCGATTACATTGTCAAGTACAAATGGATGCTCCTCAAAGATGCGACTACTGATGACCAGCAAAAGAAAGAGTAAGCTGCAAGAATACACTTCCCAAGTGATCAAAGAATAGGGAAAGCCTAACGCTCTCGCAGATATAAAAGACTGTTTCACTTGGTGTACGAAACGGAGCTGACTCGCTGCGTCAACCTGGTTCATTATAACGTTTGCACCCCCGACGTTCACCAACTGGTTTATCAACGAATCTACGCAGATGAGATCGAGTCACTGTCGAAGGAAACTTTTCAATACAATCATATGTGCTTTATGCTGACGCCTCAGGTATCTATCCACGTGTCGCGTTCAGATGAGCTTTACGTCAACAGACACGTGTTCGTTAGGAAGGAGAAATCTTACCAAAATCTTCGACCGACGTAACTGTTCTATTTCGGGCTCTGGAAGTCGGTGAAGTGACTAGTACTGCCTACCTGGAAATCACTGGTCGAGAAGATAGATTACCATTGAGGCAAGAAATTCCATTTTCCTCATTTTTTTCTAACTGAAATATAATGAAATTTTTGTAACAGTCTGCATGGGATTGGCAGAGGCCCGTTTTTCCGACTGAACGTCATCACTATCGATTGCGGAAACCTATATTCTACTTCCGTGAATAATTACGAGGTAAGTCGTTTATCCGATTCAATTGTCTTTAATATTACTCGAGCATAGATTCGACCAACTTCAATTACAAATTCTACGAGCAAACAGAGCGTTGTTTCAGGTAATAGCTGCCAATAAGGGTCACATTCCTGGTACGCTAATTTACCAAGCGAAACTAAGCGATTTCGGGGGTAGAATCGAAGTCACACCATCTAGTCTTTTCTTGAAACCTGACCAGCACAAATCTTTCAACCTGTGCTTTTCCTCGAATCGTACAGGTGAATTTGTCGAAAGAATAGACTTTGTCGTTAAAGAAAGCCTCGAGATACTCTGTCTGCACGTCAAGTGAGTCACGTGAACAGTAAGCAGTAGATTAAACTGTCCCTAGACAGACGAATAATGTTTCTTTTCTGTTTCTCGACCACGTAGAGGCTGCATCGTCTGCCCGACATTGCATTTCGATAAGGAGAGTCTTGATTTTGGTATCACTGGCCTAGGTTAGCTTGCTTTCGAATCAAAGTAACCAGCCCTGCGAAGCATTTTATCCATTTATATGATTTCAGGTTTTAGTAGTCGACAAGAGGCGCACCTGCATAATTTGTCGCTGGTCCCTGTGGCGTTTAGCATGAGCGTGTTCGATGATGGAGATCAAGCTCCATTGGTCTGCGATGAATTCGCCAAAGCTCGCACAAAGCCTAGCTTTCCCACTCATCCTCGAGAATTTTTTGTCTGCCCTGAGGAAGGAGTGATTTCGGCGCAAAGCTTCATCAAAGTTAAAGTAAATACTCTTCTAAAAAAATATTTAGACGACACTGAGCTGCAAAAACAGGTTCATGAATGATTTTGCAGATCATCTATACTGCCAACATCGCTCGTGTCGGACGTACAGTGCTCTGTGTCCACTTATGGGACACAGACTCGGATCCGACAACTTTATCAATCAAATTCTGTGGTCAAGTGGCTACCTTACTGACTCGTCCCTGCGAAATTAATCTTGGATCTTGCTTCATCAATTTCCCATATACGAGTTCTTTCCGGCTGGAAAATGCGTCTGAGATCGACGGATACTTTTGTTTCCTGCCGCAATCGGTAAACGATAGCTTGCGATTCTAAGTCGTTTTTTACCTTTCGTAATTGTTTTACACAGATTTCAGAAGATGCACCGCTGGTTTATTCTCTTTCGACGTACCAGGGCTTAATAAAAGCTACTCACTCGAAAACAATTCAGTTAACTATAATTGGAAAGGTATTAGGACTTCAAAAAGTTACTCTCAGGTAAAATAACTTTTACATGTTACTTTTTTAATTTCTATAAATGCGACTAAGGTGAACAAAGATGTCGACGATTTCTGATTCGTGTTAGCATGTTAACAATGGGAGAAAGATCGCCAAAAGTGTGTTGCATAATCACGTGCCTCTGGCAAGGACCAGTCGTATACGTAGAACCGACTATTCTCGATTTTGGCCAAGTTCAAGTTCTCGAAGAGAAGTCGATGGACCTGTTGTTGACAAACGATTCACCGACAACTGCTCGTTTCACTGTTGCTTTCGTAAGTTTCACGTCTATTTTTTTCTTTTGATTTTATATTACGATTTAAATACGAAGTTTCATTTATTCGTCAAGGAAAAGGACAAGCTGCCATTAACCATTACTCAAGAATCTGGTGATCTCAAGGCGCACGAATCGGTCAAGCTCGTTATCAAATTGTATCTTCGCGACGTGGGAAAATGCAAAGGCAACATTACGATACATATTGTTAATGGTTCAATAATTTCTCTTGATTTGATGGCAATTGGAATTGGATGCAGTGTCGTCTTTGAGCCACAGATATTTCCGATTTACGATTTGGGTCTCGTTTTCAGGTTCAAATCTATTGTAATCATTTTCAAATCATTATATTTTCTACACGTGCACGTAGGATTTAGTCTTATGACTTTTCCATGTAGCCATCAAATGATAAAACAAACTATAACGCTAAAGAATTATGGAACTCGTCAATACCAGATCTTTTGGTCCACCATGCCAGAAATAGAGCTTCATCGAGGTCGAATAGTTCTACCCAAAACGTGAGTAGATTTCTTGATTTTCTGTTACACAGACTTTAGCGATGAACTGATTTATTTCATTCAGTCTTAAGTTTCAAATTGAACCCCTGGTCGTGGAAGTTCCAGCCGAAGGAACGAACGTCGTCGAATGCAAACTGCTTTCTCATAAGTGAGTACACCAACAATAAATATTTAAATATTTAAATTTTCAAATATTCAAATTTTCAAATATTCAAATTTTCAAATATTCAAATTTTCAAATATTCAAATTTTCAAATATTCAAATATTCAAATATGCAAATATTCAAATATTCAAATTTTCAAATATTCAAATTTTCAAATATTCAAATTTTCAAATATTCAAATTTGAAAGTACAAAAACATACATATATTGGTAGGATCGACGAATGCGTGCAACAAGTATGGTACGTTTTTGGCCAGATCGAAAGAATGGGAAAACGTCATTTGATTGGCACTTCGACTTTCACCGTCTGTCTAACGAAGCCACAAATTTTGTTTAATAAAACCGAATTAATGTTTCGCATTGACGTCTGTCCTGAGGGTGATAAAGTGCAGCATATAGGTTCGATCAGTTTGTACATTTTCCTCGATTCCACCGAATTTTAATCTACTCTTCCCTTACAGACGAGCTGTCGATAACGAATAAGTCCAAATTGGACTTGGATGCCAATCTTTCGGTCTCCTCTCCCTTTTCCTTACTAACTGCTGAAGACGAACGTGTACAGAGCATGAAAATTCTTTTAATAGACGGGGAAAGTACCAACATACGCGTTATTTTCTACATCGACGACGAAATTAGCCATCTTTATTCCCAAAGCTACGTTAATGTGCTACGATTAGTCTATGACCAACATCCCCATCAGGTACCACCATATTGAATCTCTAGAGAGAACTCTGAAGAACAAGTCTGATCAGTTTCTTATCTTCAGAATAAAATTATATGCAAAGCTTTCCTCAATTTTCCAAATCTGCTTCTCGACTGCACGGACTTTGTCATTGACTGTGAACTTGGTTTGAGTATCGATAAAATACTGACGTTGACCAACGATGGACCTGTTCCAGTATCGTACAAATTCGCGTGGGTGGGAGATTCCATTGAGATGGAACGCGAATCCAACATCGATCGCGTGAGTTCTCAATTCTCACTAATTCCAACTCAATGTAGACTTAAAACACTATGAATCTGTATAGAGATGCAGATCACATTTCCCTTGCAACCACCAGAAAATCGACACGTGTGATGGAAGAGACGAGCCAACACATTCGACATCTGCACTCAAAAATTGTACGTTTCCTAGACCTTCTGAAAACAGTCAACACCTTCTCAAAATGAAATTTTGAAACCTTACGTTCCTCTTACAGCTTCTCTATCAGAAGCTTCCACACAGGAACACGAATCAGAAATTACAGTTAGAGAAGAAAGCACCGACAACTCGGTGGATAGTAACGAAATGAGAAATCGGTTCAACCAGCTCGTTAGCAGACACTTTGAAGAGTGTACAGAACTTCCTGCTTTGGAAATGCTGAGCACCGAGCCTCGATTGAATTCTGCTCTTAACGAAGTGCTGAAAATCGTTCCAAACGAAGGAACTGTACTTCCATACACCACACAACGAATTTATATCCAATTCCATGCGTTCGAGCGGCTTCGAGTGAAAGCTACAATGGTTTGCGACATTTTTCGCGGTCCTTTTGAAAAGGTCAACATACTCGCGCGTGCAGACAGTATAAGGTTCAAGGTAGACACAAGCATAATTGATTTTGGTGAACAGGTAATTTCTTGCTCTACAAATTGGACTTACTTCGAAGCTGAAAAGTCGTGGACACTTGCAATTAATATTGTAGCTTTTCTTGGAACCTTGTCAGAAAAATTTCACGCTGACAAATTGTTGCGGCATAGCGTTCCAATATAAAATAACCGATTTGTCTTCCGACCAAAGAAATGATGCCTTCCACATAAATCCTTTCAAAGTAGAACCAATGAGTGGAACTGTCAACGTCGAGTCGTTGGTTCAATTCAATGTAGAACATCGGCCAACGATCCTCGGCACTATCGATCGTCGATTGAATCTCGAAGTGAACCCCTTCCTTTCCTCCTTAGTGCTCGCTAGTTTTAATTTGAAGTTCTGTAACTAAGATTCTATAGTTAATGGCTTTTCCAGATGGGTGATTCAGAATCTATCACAATCGTGGTGAAGGCGTTTGCAACTTTTCCACAAGTGTACCCATACATATCCTGCGAAATTTCACATCGACAGTACCTGTCTGTTGAGATGGAATACTCGGCGATTCAGTCCCTAACTACAGAGTTTATCATTAAGGTAAGAAATTGAACTTCATGTACTTCAATTTCTATCTTTTTTAACTAACTCTTGTGCTATAGAAAATGGAGACTGTTCCAGAGAATTCAAGTTCTGCAAGAAACGATTTGTTCTCGGATGATATCGAATGTTTGACTGGTAAATATGATTCGAGAGTTATTCGCGGGAGGTTTCAATTTAAAAACTACTCCTTTATTTTACGTTGTTAATGTATTCCGAAATCTTCAAGCGGAAGAATGGAGCATCATTTCCTACGACGAAGTATTCCCTAGAAGCATAGATATAGCAATGGCAATGGAAAGATATTTGGCGAAATTATTCGTAGAGTCGAATTCATACGTTGCAATGCAGTATGGTGCAACTGCACAAAAGGAACCGATTCCTCGGCTCTTTTCCTCTGAATATGTTGTAGGTCTGTCTCTTTTGCTGCTTATTTTTCGGTAGAATTCAATATTAATTAGAACACCTTTTGCACAGATATGAAGAGTGTCATTATCGATCATGTCTCTCAGTATTCTACGAGTCTGATTAATTATGGCCCATGGAATGTGGAAATACGGATGAGGAAGCCGAGAAAGAAGAAAGCTCTGGCCAAATTAGGCATACTAGTGCATTTCAAGGCACACACGAATTTAAAAGTCGGCGATTCCGCTGTTTTCCGCGTTACGTGGCAGCCAAGTCGAGAAACGTTTACCGAAAGATGTACAACAGTCAAGCACAGTGTCTATATCGAGGTAATTGACACGATAATTTATCTACAAAGATAAACGAACTGTGAGAAAGCAATGTTCAGGTTATCCATGGATGCACGATCCCTATAACCATAAAAGGAACGGTTACGTACCCCTTTCTCACTGTGAATCCTACCCTTCTGGATTTTCAACGAGTGGTCGTGGGAGAATGCTTAGTTCTAAGCATTTTGATACAGAACGAGTACGTGGTACAACTATTCTATTTTTCAACTGTTCTAAAACCAGTCCACGCTTAGCTAGTTTAATTACTCCTTAGAGGATTAGTTAACTGCAATTGGGAAGCAAAGTTATCTCCCTCAGGCAAGAAACGACAGGATGAATGCCCCTTTTACGTGCAACCTGACTTCTCCCTTTGCTCACCTGGCCAAACACAGGTCGTTCGGGTTTGCTTTAAGCCTCGAACTTCTGTACGTATGCCGTGTCTACAAATGACTTGGTTCTAAGACGAGAAAACAGTCCTCCTTGTTACATTCCTGCAGTGTCACGTGCAAGCGAAATTGGAGATATCCGTGAAAATGGGCCTGGAAACGCAAGTCGTTTCGCTGACTGCTTATGGGATCGAACCGAAGCTCAATATAGTAGAACCAACAGTTCGATTCCCAGCGGTAGTGCCTTTTACGGAGATCCAAGAGGAAATCTTCACGGTTGAGAACGCGAGCGATTATCCTATCGAACTCTTCTGGCGGCACTTAGACGAGTAGGCAGAGCTGCAACAATGCTAACATTTTATACAAAATTTGATATTTACTCAGAAAACGTTGCCTTCTAAGTCGGTTCCAGATCGAGGATCGCGTGGTGGATTCACTGCTGCGTTATTACCAAGTCAACGAAATACTGTTACCTCCTAGAAAGCCAGGCGATCCAATGCCTTCGAGTTTCGTCGAGTTCTACAATGATCTCGTGAACGAAGGGGCTCGTGCTTGTTCCCTGGACAGCTTCGACGAAGGCCTGCTACAAAGTAGCGATAATCCACAGAAAACCAGTAAGCGGGGGCGGTGACTTTTAATCGAATCTGCTCGGTCACGCTTGACAATAGGATAATCTTCTCGGTTCAAGATTATTCCGAAAAACTGGGCTGTGGACCAGATCTTCCTGGGAAAAGTAGAGACCCAGTTAGAGAATATTTCGAGAGCGTGAAGAAAAAAGCCATCTCAAATGAAAACCTTTTAGATCCCACGATGCCAGAAAAAAAAGTCTGCATCATTTTTCATGGTGCCCCTTTTACTGGTACTTTTATTCTTTCATTTCCCTATTAGCCTACTTTCCTAGCAGTATCGTACATCGACTCGATTAAACAATTCAGAGTACCAAGAAACGGCATGCAAAAGTGGCAGAGTCCTGGGTGTTCCTGTACTTTCTATCGACAAAGCGATTACGGAAGCGATAGCTCTCGGTGACAGTTTGTGTTCGCTCAAGTTACGACAAATCGTCGATGATGCTTATCAGAATTATATGGAAGTTTTCCAGAGACACAAGTGCGAACCGTAGTTCTACGTTGTTAAGTAATGTAACAATCACACCCAGCTCTGCTTAATTAAGCCACTTTAATAATTTCATGTTCTATATTAGGGATCGTGAAATCAGTGACATGGAATCTCATACAGTGGATGGATCAACGGCGCGTGAAAAATCAATCAAGACAAAAGGTTCCTCGAAACGTGGGAGAAAAATCGAGACGCAGACATTCAGTGACGTTGAAGAAAGTTCGAAACATCCACAGACGGAAATAACCCTATCACTTGGCGACAGACTAGATCCAGTCAAAGATTTAGAGAAAGTTCCTCCTATTGATAAGCTACACTCATTAGATCCTCTCAGCCGATACGAATATAAGCTTCAAGCTATTTTAAATTTGGAAAAAATAATTGGTCCTTATGAAACGATACTCAGCATATCGCAAAAGGAAAAAGTCAGCAAAAAGAAAGAAACTCCGTTCCTTGGAATAAGTCCTGAGATTCTTGCCGAAGCTCTTCAGCAACGGTATGGCATAGGATCTATAACTTCTCGGAAGGGAATTGCTACAACCCTTCTTGCCATTTCTGTCCTTAGTTCGTTGAAAAGTGATTCTTTGCAGACTTTCCGACAACAATTTTAATCGCGGGTTCGTCGTTCAGAGCTTAGACAGTAATCTTCTCCGAAATTCTGCGGCTGAGATACTGGTTTTATTACTGAGGATCGTTGGCCATGCAGCATACTTTCTATTCGTTACTTTTATCAATTCGATGGCTGATTACAATCGTAAGATAGAACAACTTCGACAGGAATATGGTAAGAGGATATCAAGTCCATTATTGAAAAAATTGTCAATGTTTGAGCTGCTGTATCTCCGTAAAAAAAAATCGTAGGGAGATGAGCCTGGTCTCATTCTAAAGGGTAAAGCCTTTACTTTAACACCTCTGAGGTGAACTTGGTAGAAAAAAATTCTCCACTCCACGACCCGTAGCAAAAGAGAGAATGGTTTTTTCGCGAATCTTTCTTAACTTCGTACGACTGCCAGATACTCGATGAATTTTTTCCGCGATCTTTCTTGGTTGGACATACAAGCTAGAACCCTTCCCTGTCGAATGAGACCACGGCGAGTGTTCTGCGATTTTTTTTCGCAGAGATATCGAGGTCTGAATGAAAAGTGAGCTTTGAGCCGCTTAATCATGCAGTGATCCAGACCCTCAAAAAGTAGTCAATCTTTGAGCTGCTGTATCTCCGTCAAAAAAAATCGGAAGGAAGTGAGCCTGGTCTCATTCTAAAGGGTAAAGCCTCTACTTTAACACTTCTAAGTTGAACTTGGTCGAAAAAAATTCTCCACTCCACGACTCGCCGAGAAACAGGGGGTGGTTTTTACCCGGATCTTTCCTGACTTCAGACGACTGCCAGGCACTCAATAAATTTTTACTGCAACCTTTTTTCGTGGGATATTGAAGTTGGAACGCTCCCCTGTCGAACGAGACCATGGCGAGTTCTCTGCGATTTTTTTTCACCGAAATATCAAAGTCTGAATAAGAAGCGAACCTGCAGCCCCTGGACCAGGCAGTGATCCAGACCCCGAAAAAGTAGTCAATCTTTGAGCTGCTGTATCTCCGTCAAAAAAAATCGCAAGGAGGTGAGCCTGGTCTCATTCTAAAGGGTAAAGCCTCTACTTTAACACTCCTAGGTTGAACTTGGTCGAAAAAAATGCTCCACTTCACGACCCACCAAGAAAGGGAGGGTGGTTTTTTTGCGAATGTTTTCCAACTTTAGCCGACTCTCAGGCACTCAATGAATTTTTTTGGCAGTATTTTTTGTTGGAATATTAAAGTTGGAACGCTCCCCTGTCGAACGAGACCATGGCAAGTTCTCTGCGACTTTTTTTCGCCGAGATATCGAAGTCTGAATGAGAAGCGAACCTGCAGCCCCTGGACTAGGCAGTGGTCCAGAGCCTGAAAAAGTGGTCAACCTTTGAGTTGCTGTATCGTGGTCAAAAAAAATCATGGGGGCGTGAGCCTGGTCTCATTTTAAAGATCAAAGCCTCTACTTTTGACTCCATGTAAGGAAATAAATGATGCTTATAACAGAGCGCAAAATCGATCGCGATGGGAAGATCCGAGCCATCGATGAGATGTCCCTATCAGAATATGACTTACTGAATGAGGAAGACAAAATGATGTTCCTAGAGGCGATTTTGCCAGGGAAAAGGGAGAGGGCAACGCTGAGGCGGGCCCGATTCGCTGAGCGAATAATCAGCCGCAGAAAAGGGAAGGTATCACCCGAAACACGTTGCTGCGAAAACCACATTGATTCGTCAGCGTTCGCTCGGTGAACTGGGTATATCGACAGGGCATAATTTTAACTTTGCAACAGATTCGTGGTCGTGTCGCGAACTCAAAGTCAGCCAAGGGGAAAGGAAGTGTAAAATCGTCGAAGCGCGAGCGAAGCAACAAGAAACCAGCGAGTTCGAGGCCCGTTTCGAGCAAAAGAGAGACTACTAGCAAACCAACGAGAAGTAGAGATGGTTCGAAACGCGAACGTAAGATTTATCGTCAAGTCTGGAAAACTAATGATCGAGGAGCATACAGATCTTTAGACATTTCTGTCCATAGAGCGACAAGAAGCTGTCCCAGGCGAAATTAAGCAAGTTTCAGTGGCTATGGATCGTTATTACACGGATCTGTCAGCAATAGAAAGTGTAATTAACAATTGGGATCCAGTGAAGAAGACTGTCGTATATATTTCTTCTCGTTCTTTGCAATGTGTCGCAACTTGGCGGTCTCCTAATTAGTTCCTCCTCTTTCTCTCAGGAAATATCGAATGTCGCAAGAAGCAAGGTACCCAGAAGTGCTAAATCCAAAGACGTAGGATCTCTAGATACAGGTCTAGAGGTAATATTTCAAGTGCCATTTCTTTTAGTAAAGTGAAAGAAACTCTATAGAGATATTTAAACAGATGGATGCAAGCAAGTTTTACGTGTGGTACGTAAAGGCTAGCGATCCATGGCAGGACGTTATGTATGATATGATAGTTGCCCAAATGAGTCAAAATCATTTAGCAAAATCTGCTCTTCGTAAGTTGCAATCATTTATATGTGCTCTTCGTAGATAAAATAATCTCTGACAAATGACAGGGTTAAACTGCATACGTTTCTTCTGTAGCTGTCGAGACTCCGCCCGAACCAGATCTTCGATCCAGACTTTACACCGTTCTCACGTCGAGTAACAGTGAAAATCAAAATAAATTAGTGCCTAGAAGTAGTTGCGTACATGTTATACAAAGTTAAAGATAAAAAATGAAGATCAAAAAGAAATCTGATAAAATCCATGCTTATTTAGATGTTTATCAACTGCTCTCATTGACATCGACACCAACATTGGAATCAATCTTGCCTGTTAATGAGCCAACGCCTGCTGACGAGCTGAACACGCTAGAGAGTCGTGTGGAAGATCGAAGAAAGAACAAAAAACGTAGACGACGAGCGTCGACAATTGCAGACGAGCAAACGTCGGCAGGCAAAGTAGAAGATCGATCATGGATCCCATCAGCCAGCGAGAGCAAGCACACGGTTTCAGAGACGAGTCTAGAAGAGCCACCGAGACCACGATGGATCCTTTCACCGAATCAGTCTCAAACTTTTAAGATACGTTTTCAACCAGAAGCAACAGGCGTCTACGAAGAAACGTACCTATTAACTACTGTTGGCGGAAATAACATCACTTACGAGGTGAACGTCAGTGGCGTTGCTGACATACCAACGCTGGACATGAATCCTTCAACGATCTTCACCAAAGTAACGCTACTTATCAGCATCACTCGAAAAAATTGCACCTTCTCAGGATCACTGTTTCCCAGGTTACAAGTGGCCAATTAGACGATGCATCTCCTCCTGCGTATTTTTTAGACAGTGGGATCTACAATTTTGGACCGATCTTGGTTCTTGGAAGTGATAAAAGGTCCTCTTTTCTAGCTTGAGTAAAAGTGACGAGCTTTCAGTGGCACAATTACTACATGGATTTCTCTTTTAATAGACCACATTGTCGTGAGGCTCAATTTCGCTTCTGTAACATTTCCAAAGTGCACGCGGAAGTCTTCTTCTTTCTCTCGGAAGACGAAATCCGTCATTTCAACATTCAACCCGAGAAACTCGCGATTCCTGTACGTTATTATTGGTCTTACGAGAAGAGCTCGATAAATTTAAGCTTGACTTTTTCATAAATCAGTGCTCTATCTATTTGTAGCCTGGGGAATGCGAACTGCTGTTTTTATCAGCTACTGCAACGAAACTTGGGACCACCTCAGGTACACTGTACTTTTGGGTCAAAAATAATCCATCTGTCCACAGAATCAGGGTAATCTTTTGAAAAAACAAATGATATAGAACAGTACAATTCTTTTTCAAACACTAAATCAATCATGACCAATTGCGCTTCAGCTGCAAAGCGAAGGCACGAAGCTGGACATCCAGTTAGACAGGAAGCAATTATCCTTTGGTCGTACGCTCCTCTACCGAACAGACTCTCAAATTTTGACGATTCAAAGCGGAACTGCGCTACCAGTTTTCTGGCGAATGCAAGTCGAAGAATCAGCTGAGCCTAAGATAACTTATGCACCTGATCGAGGAACGATCAATCCCTGGGGGCAGCAGAGAATCGAGTTCCAACATCATGGGACTGAGGTAACTCGGTGCTTCTGAACGATAACAGAGGGATGTGGACACGTCCACCTTTTTTAGGTGGGAGTGATCGACAGGAAACCAATTACATTCCAAGTGTTTGTGCAAGAGGAAGACGAGGAGCCGATATTCACGGAGCTGATCCTTGTATCGGCTGAAACTTACGATGTTGCAATTCGCATCGATCATGCCAATCCTATCGATCTTAAATGCATCAAAGTTAATGTTCCTGTCAACGCTGCGTTCACGATAAGAAACCTAGGGGAGTACGAAGTCAAATACGTGTAAGTGTTCCAAAACTATACATTTTCCCTATAGGAACATGATAAAGCTAAGAATTTCTTCAGGGTTACGTCAGAGGATAATGAAATATTGGCAAAATTAAGAGCACCAGCGAACTTAAAAGATAGTCTTGTAATTCAGCCGATATCTGGATCCATTCCTCCCAACAGCGAGAGGATAGCGAGGGTTGGTCTTCGAAACACATGAAATTAGCATCCAGAAGTAAAGTACAGTGTTTTTTTTACAGATGACATTTGTAGCAAGGAGTGAAATAGTTCTTAAAGAAGCAGCAATATTGAGATGTCACTTGGTCGATGCGAAGAACGAAGCTATAATAATTGCAGAGATTCCGCTAACAGTTTCTCTTGCTGCTTACTGTGCAAGGTACGATATGCATGTGCATACCTAAAAAGCGGGATATATCCCTGATACGTTCACGTTCCCATTGCAGATACAATATTAATCCTTACCCTGTGATGGACTTTGGATCATTAGCTGTATGCACAGAGAAAACCATGCATCTTAGCATTGAAAACACTGGCAAATTTCCATTTCACTACTCCATTTACGTTCAAGATAGACATCCCTCTGTCATGTACATGACATACGATACGTTAGGGAAGAACCAGTCTTCGAAAGGGAAGAGCAGCAAATCGAAGAAGGGTAAAAATCCAGGAAAAAGTGGGAAAGCTGATACTGAGTAAGCAATAAAATGCTAAAAAATATGGAAGCTTTTTTCACGATGAAAACACTTTTGAATTTCAATATTTTTTGAACAGAGATCCTTTAGAAGGAAGATTAATGGTGGGACCAATGACGATAACCAAACGTGAGGGTGAAGTAGACGTGGGACAAACAGACAATATTGCTATTCATTGCTATGCCGAGTTTGTCGGCTCTCAGGAAGAACAAATCACATTTCTCGTGGACGATAACAGTGTCGAAACTAAAGAGGAAAATCTAATCACGCTGTGCGTACATTCATCCGTGCCATGGGTTGATTTCCAGAATCTGGACTCAATATTCCAGGAGAATTGGCTGACCGATCGAATTGAAGACTTTGACTCCTCTAAAAAGGTTTTCTGCCTCGTGTCTCTTTCCCTCGATTATCAAAGTCGGTCATCGAATCTACCCTAAATTTGATTGTACAGGTGGGACCATACACAGTGTTTGCGCGTCAAGAAAAATGTCTCTACTTCCGGTACGTGATCGTATCGAATACCCATGTAACACGCTTCAAGCTCTACAATCGAAATATAGTGGCTGCAAACGTGGACATGTTTCTAAGATGGGAATCTCTGACATCAGAAACAATCAAATCAGACACGTTCCTTGTAGAACCGCGGAACGAATGCATTCCTCCTATGAGTTACAAAGTCTTTACTCTATCCTTCACGCCAACCACCATTCAGGTAATGCACGTGATTCGTTTTCTATTCAACACAGCTTAACTCAATCCATATCTAACTTCTGCAGACTTACGAAGCGATCTTAGATGCAGTCGTAGCTTTGCCTCCGCATCTGGAAGACGAGAGGCTATCAATTAAACTAGTAGGGGAGTCTTGCGTTCCAGAAGTAGCAATCGTGCAGCCAGTTCATGGAAAACGAGAACCAGCTGTTCTTAACTTTCGTCGTACATTGATCAACGAGACCACTTCAGAGCAGTTTGCCCTAGAGAACAGCGGTTTTATCAAAGCGAAGATAATCGTGGAAATCCACGAGGATCAGAACGAAGTATTTGCAATCTCAACACCTCCCGAGAGTCGAAGTTTCTTACAAACTTTAGCTACAGAGTGTGACGAAGGTAAATTCATTTCATTACACCAGGTGGTTTTGAAGATAACAAATATCGGAGTACATTTTTAGAAAGCAATGGCCGATGTACCATCGTTGCTCTGATGCCTGGTGATTTGGCTTACTTCAATGTAACATTTTCTCCGATCGAGGTCGGAAACTGCACTGGAAAAATTCGCTTATTCGTTGTCGACAATCCCTACGAAAATCTGACAATAAACCTGGAAGCTGAATCATACATGGAAACGATTGTTCTCGAGGGTCTGGAGATGGAAGACAGTAAACATAAAGTTAGAAACGAAAGTCGAGACTCGATTCACAAAGGACGAAGATTCTCTTCCAAGCAAAACTCTCTAGCCTCGAGTATGCAATAATAAAATCGAAGATTGACGCTATTACCATCCAACATATACACTGTTCACAAAAATGATGACAGAAAAATTGTAGACAAAAATTGCCTAACTTTGACTGACGATAACTTCGCGAAAAATCATCGTAGGATTATGTTCTTTTTTTTAAATTACGGCCTGAAGTCTTGCCTATAATATACTATGCCTTAATTTTAAATTCAGTGCACCTTTAGTATTGTACTGCCTTAAAACCGAAGGCATGTTTATCATATTGAAAATTCCAAAGTTTGACGAAATGCACAGACTGCCTGGAATTTTTTTTGGAGATGCCGTTTCCAGGAGCATAAAGTAGGAACCTTCCCCTTCAATTTAAAAAAAAGATGAAGTCCGTACGATTTTTTTTCGCGAAGTTACAGTACTTCAAAGTAAACCTTGCATTTTTGCAGCACATTGGGTGGTGCCAACACATGACAAAAATGCAAGGGTTACTTTGAAATGATGTAACTTTGCGAGAAAAAATCGTAGCGACTTCATCTTTTTTTTAAATTAAAAGGAAAGATTCCTATTTTATGCTCCTGGAAACGGCATCTCCGAAAAAAATTCGAGAGAGTCTGTGCATTTCGTCAAATTTGATCGATTTGACCGATTTTTGCAGAAAATTGTTCTATACCATAATTTTGTTGAACAGTGTATTATTTATTCTTTCTAGTGTCAACAAGATCAGTGTACGCGACATCTCTAACATATATTCTTGACTATGGACTTCGTTTTGTGGGCAGAATGTACAAGAAGACCTTTAAAGTGGCCAACAAATCTACGGATCGATGGTATCGCTTCCAATGGAGCGTGCACCCGAACATCGTGTTTATTCCATCCATGGGACACGTCAAGTATTTAACATACAAGGAAATCGTTGCTACCTTCTTGGCAGCAGAGCCTACAGATCACATAAACGTACATTCTCACTCCACAGTAAATAGCTGTACATTCTACTCGATTCTACTGAAGGTTTCCCTGTTCATTCAACAGACTTGCATCGAGTGTGTCATATGCGAAATCGAGCTAGCCGATTCGACGACAGATAAAGCGTGGGATGATAGGCAAATGGAGGTGCGATGGGAGAGGATGCACCCTGATGTCGTGAGTCAGCCACAGGATGCGGAACTAATGTCGAGGAAAATGGTGGGGCCGAGCGCCGAGCCAAAGTACCAAATAGTTCCTGGAACGGGGAAATGTATCCAAGTGTTGCTCAGTGTTACGGTAGCCTTCTCGGAATACGCTTGTCCTGTTCGAGAAATCTATTTCAAGGACACGCTGATGTTCCAGGTTCTCTACTTCTATTCCTCTTTAACGCGATGCCACGATTTTATCAATATCCATTCACTATTTCGACTACAGACCCGAGAGTACAAATTCAGCCTATCGAATCCAGGAGTGGTAGACACAGTGTACGCTTGGAAGATTACTATGGACGAGCAGTACCCAAAGAAACAAATGGAAAACGGCCAAAACTTTACTCCGAGGCCGAGAACCCCGGATGACATCGCCCCTCGCTCTCGACCTAATTCAAGGTCCTTCAAAGGAACCGCTTTCTCCTCGACCAGCGAGCTACGTCGGAGCAATTTCGACAGAGACGGAAGGAGCGATCCCAACAGCACCAACTTCTCGAGGCGATGCGTATCCTCAATTTCTGGTAAACAATATTTTGTTCGCTTTCAATTTCTCAGTGAACCAGAACTGCACAGAGAATAGAACCTTTATTCCTGTAATTATGTAGACACGTTCGAGGTGAGACCAAGCTCGAGTGCAAGGCCGTCATCAGATCTTTTCAGTAGCACCGCTGGTTTGTCGCAGCGGACCACTGATAGTTGGTTAGAGAGCGACGATTTGCCATTTTCCATTTATCCTGAAACAGGAACAATATTGCCTCAGCAGTCCATAGAGTGCACACTCAAATTTTCTCCAATGGACGTGTTTTATTATAAGGCGTATCTAACGTGTAGGTACGTGCAAGCTAACCAGGAACACAGTAAACTGATTCAAATCGTCCTAAGTGTGTGTCAATAGTGAAATATATAAAATATGTTGATTGAATAGAGTGGAAAACATGAATCCAAATCTACCAGACTTGATAATTCCCATCGTGGCGAGAAGTCTATTGCCCTATTGTCACTTTGACGTGCAAGAAAGCGACTATGTCACCAGTGGCAGACGAGATCCAAAGCGACCTGGCCCAATTGGACAGGAAACTGTGGATGATCCTGCTTTGTGGCATAATCTCAGAGTAATCGAGTTCAAAGTGATCGGTGTAGGCGAGACTCACGTTAAGTAAGCATTTTTCGAGGAATCTATTACGACCGATTATGTCAAACGAAATGCTGAACTTTAGGAAATTCCATCTTATTAATCCGACGGCAGAAGATTATCGGTTTTCCTGGAGGGATCGAACGCCTCGTCTAGCAGACGAGATATCGAAGTTTCAGTGTACAGTGCTGGAAGGGATCGCAGAAAGCGGGAAACGAATCGAGCTGGCTTTCACGTTTTTGGCAGAAGACACCGGCATCTTCGAATCTTTTTGGCTCTTTTCCATCGAGAGATACAATCTGAGGAGCCTCTTTCTCCTAGTCGGAAACGTAACCGAACCATCGGTGCACTG
This sequence comes from Calliopsis andreniformis, assembly GCF_051401765.1. Lineage (NCBI taxonomy): Eukaryota > Metazoa > Arthropoda > Insecta > Hymenoptera > Andrenidae > Calliopsis > Calliopsis andreniformis. Next base: position 13,387,669 of record NC_135068.1, on the reverse strand, counting down.
CCTCACGATTCACGCAAGACTGAAGCCAACAACTCTAGGTTCAATTTCAGACAATTCACATGTTTATGCTAGAAACTTCATATCCACCATTCAATTCGCTATTATGCTTGTTCGTCTCAAGGGCTCAATGTTAGAGACTCGGTAAAACTACTAAACGACGAGGATTTTCACATACCCTTCAAAGTAGTAGAAGAATCTTTATTCTCTGAGGGTAAATATCAGAAGATTGCTGTCAATCCGATGACTGGAATACTATCACCGAAGTCTCAACAACTTTTGTGGTGATTCATTTTTCTAATTCATTGATCTGTGCCAAATCGATTTCCGAACGAGTAATTCAATGAAAATTCTCTGTTCCTTAACTCGCCCATGAATGCAGTTCCCTCCTTCATTATTTCCCACTGAACGGTCTAAAATTTTCGCGCAAAATACTGAATGCGGCTTGGTGAACTTTTTAATTTGCCCACAGGGTTGAGTACCATCCAACTCGGGTCGGTGAATTCCAGTTTTCCATTCAGTGCGCTGTGAAGCTGATGAAAAGTCCCCTCACAGTTTTCGTAGCCGCCTCAGTTTACGAGATCGCGTCTTCAGTTTCGTATTGCAAGGCAACGGGTGAATCTGTACGAGTCGACGAGAAGAAAGAACACGTTATCGATTTGGGCAAAGTGAGTCAATGCGTACGTAATTTTTTACTTACAGAAATCATTTTTTATTGATGTTCGTAGGTGACGCTTCATGTACCGATTTCTGTGAAATTCGACGTTACGAATATAGGAAAAGTAGCGTTTTATTATACTTGGGAACTGGGCATGACGCCAGAAATCGCTTGCAGAAATGCTTACAGAATTGCAATGGCTCAAAAACAGGGGCACGTAATTGCCGAATCGCAATCGACCTGTTGCCTAACGCTGACCACGTTCCGAAAAACTGTGATCAAGGATCATCGTTTTGCTTTAAAGGTACAGATAAAACATATTTTGTCTTAACAAAATTGACAATCTCTAACTCCTTTTGGATTTATGTTAGATTTCCAATGGACCTACATACAGATTTTTGCTCAGAGCTTTTTCTTCGAAGCCTGCTATCGAATTTAGCTTCGATCGCTACGACTTTGGCCCTTGCTATATTCACGAAAATAGTGCAGTCTCCTACTATGCGCAACTTAGCTTAACGAACAAAGAAAACGTGCCTTTCATGTGAGATTCTTTTTCTTTAAAATAATTGTAGATGTCAAACGAGCGAATCTTTATTAATGCAATTGAATCGCAGAATCGAATGCAAATACGAGGATCAACCACACTTACTGGTTAACTTGAATTCCATTTCCGAAGCCCTGACTGCTGGTTCCACCATCACTATACCTATCGTCTTTCGACCATTGAAGGAAAAAAAATATCGTGAGCAGCTGGCGTTCACTATCGACTCAGTCAATGAAAAGAAAGTAACCATTACTGGCGAAGGAATCATTTACAAGGTAAGTCGTTTCCGAGAAGCAAAGATTTTCAAGGCTTCAAATCTCCAAATATTTCAATTCTCGAATTCTTTCAGGTCCGATTAGCAAATCCTCGTGACAAATCTATCGATCTCGGCAGCGTCATGGCTTTCCAAACTGTCAGCAAAAGAATCCCAGTGGTGAACGAAGGTTTAGCGCCAGTAGAACTAGAGTTCAATTTATTGAAAAACTTCAGCGATTACAAGGACTATGGCGATCCCCTTCGACCATGCACGATCGAAGAAACCGAGCAAGAGGAAAAGGACGAGTACCTGGCGCAAGCTTCAGTCATGGAAACCAAACGTTCCTGGACTCAGGACAACACGCTTGCAACTGGCGAGCCAAATCTCTCAGACGTTCTCCGAATCGAGCCATCGTCAAAAGTTGTTCTACGCCCTGGTAAAACGATCAATGTGCTTGTGAGATTCAAACCTACAGCTAGAATGAGCGAGTTTACGAGCAAAGTGGCTTTTCGAACATCTTCGATGATTCTGCCTCTGTTCGTGGTGCGTGGCAGATGCGTTGGACCTCAGTTCCGATTAAACAGAACACATCTTTCCTTTGGCACGCTCGTCCAAGGCTGTGCCGAAGAGGCTAAGCTGGTTTTAATGAACACTGGGGACGTGGGAGCAAGGTCGATCCAGTTCTTCCCTCGAGCATCAATTCATACTCGTTAGTCTAACTTATGAGAAATTATAATACCATTCGTTTCGAATTAGGTTTAAATGGAACTCGTCAAGATTGCCAGTAGATTTTAAAATTAATCCCACTTCTGGCTACTGTTCTCCCGGTATGGATATTAACTTCGTTGTCACCTTTCAACCCTCTCAAAAATGCGGCTCGATTGCGGGCGAGGTAAGTGCAAGAGGAAAATGCAATACTTCTGTGGGTACATGACAAACATATCGACGATTCGTTTCAGATAATAATAGATATCGAAAACTACGGTTCTCTATCGACCAAAGTCAGTGGAGGATGTGCTAAATTGCCAGAACCAATCGAGACGATCCTATTCGAGTGTGTCGTTCGTCAGCGACAGTCGCAATCAGTGCTAATTGCGAACAATAGTAATATACCATGGAAGTTGACGCCTCAAATAACTGGCGATTATTTCTTCACTCAGAAAGTGTTATATGTACCCGCCCAAGGGTTTGCCTCTTGCCTGATTACCTATGCACCTGTCGCTATCAATACAGAAGACACTATGCACACTGTACATCTCATATTCATAGTCATTAGCAATCATCAGCAACGCGTCTCATTGTGAATCAATTCATTTTCGTTTTTCTATTGTGTTTCCCTAGGGTACACTCTTACTGAAGACCCCAAACGAAGGGACAAACCTCTTGTTGTATGCTCTTCGTGGGAGAAGCATGGTTCCAAATGTTGCTGCGAAAATTGAACGCCAGTTCCCTGCGAAAACGAAATATACCGAACTATTGCCTGTTCACAACTGGCTCGACAGACAGCAACGATTCCAATGCGAAATTGCACATGTCACGAACGATAGAGAGCAGTCGGAGGTTTCATTTTTATTTTTTCTCGAATTCTTCCGACAAAATTACATTTTTCAGAAAATTCTTACTCCTTCTCTGCGATAGATTCCATTATTTCGTTTCGTCGGCAACAACAAAATTGACGTTCCAGCAGACAGTGTACGAGATTACCGTGCAGTTTTCTACTCCTACGAGAAATCGACGTTCCATTTTAAGGTAACTTCTACATTCCTCCTGAAAAAAGTTGACTGATTTGCCATGGCTAATCCAAGAACTTGTTAAAAATGATTCCATTAATTTAGGTAACGTTCACTAGCGAAGACAATCAGCATCAATTTTACGAAATCGAGTACAATGTCACGGAACCAGAAGTGATTGAGTCGATTAAATTGACAACCTCGGTCCGATCTCAAGCCTGTCATGCTATAAAACTAGAAAATCCTCTAGATCGTGACTCGATAATTTATACAGCAGAGTGTCACCATCCCTTCGTCACTATTCGTCAACTACCAAAAACTGTTTCACCAATGTCACATGTAAATTTAAACCTTGATGAAAAGTTTGCTCGTTGGAGAGTTATATAAATCGATATAAATTGGTATTAATTCTAGGATTACATTCACGTGCAATATCACCCAATATTGCCATCCGAGGAGTCTGTGGTAGGACTCGACATTACTTGTCACCAACTTGGACGTTTTCCATATGAATTGCGCCTAAAAGCTACACCAGCATTTCCAGAAAAAGTGACTCGGGTCAATGCGCCTCTGGGAGCAATTTGCAAGTTTTCGCTTACTTTGAGGAATCACATTAATCAAGTGGCCAAGTTTACAATTCAAGTATGACATGGAAAACCCATAAAAGATTCAACATCAAATTTCAAAGGAAAAATTATACTTCATCAGAGGATTTGGAGCACTTCTACTTTGCTATATTGTATTACAGGTAGATAACGACTGTTTTACGACTTCGAGAAGCATCCAAGTGTCAGAATTAAGCGACGGCGTGATTAATGTCGTCTACGAGCCATACAGCCTCGAAAATGTTGCTGCCACATTAACAGCTTCATCGGCTATTGCTGGAGACTTTGAGTGAGACGAATTTCTATATTCATCTTACCTAACAGACTAGGGTGTTCAATTAAAAAGTAATTACTTGTTGATACCGTAGGTTTCCTCTGATTGGAACGTGCTCTTTGCCAAAACCCATGGGACCTTACATAATCAAGCAAAAATCATCGACGTCGATACCTTTCAGGAATGTCTTCAAAGAAACTAAAACTTTCAACTTCCTCGTCGACATTCCTGAAACGTTTACAATTGAAACACCATCACTGACCCTTAATTCTAAACAGGTACTTAATTTCTACCCATTTCAATTCATTCTCTCAGAAGAAAGAGTACAAAAATTTTTTTAAAGGCTATCGACATTAAAGTAAGACTACTGGATAATAATCACCGTGAACAGAATTCGATAGAAGAAACGTATCCCGTCACAGGAAAACTGCTAGTGTATTGTGTCGATCACAGTCTGTCTCATATCAACTGGGTGTATTACTTGAGAGGAATTTTTGAATGAAATAAATTCCTATTGATAACATATAATTAATATTCAACTAATATTATTTATATATCGTAATCTATCACAGGTTGAATACAAAACATATACTTACATCTAGTAGAAAATGCACAGCCATTAGCTCGGACAAAACCGACCCAGGTCTCACCACGAGGAGGTTGCTGTGCTGAAGACCCACAGAGAGATAGATGGAACCAAAGTTCCATCGATAAATTTGAAATTAGTAAACCAAAGACATGAAAGGCCAGTGTACATTTAAAATAGGGAAGATAGAAAAGAGGGGGCAGGAGAATAAATAAATTTAAAATTTGAGCAAAAACTCACCGATCGTCCACGATGACCAGTGGTCACTGGACAATTGACCAGTGGTCATTGATCAACTGACCAGTGGTCACTTGTCAACTGACCAATGGCTAGGGTGGTCCAGGGCCCAAGAGTCCCTCGAGGATTCCAAGGGAGGGTCCGCACCCGCCGGTGGACCGGCGGCAAGTGAAGCATTCAGGGTTCTCCAGGGGTCTTTATACTGACTCGAAGAAGAGGGGGAATCAATGAAATCATCCCTTCTTCTTAATCAAGTGGAGAGTAATTCGCGAAAAATTGGTATCTTTAATCGAATAATCGTCGCAGCAACAATTTCTGGTACAAATATTGTCAATAACAATTATATGCAGTGACTTATGCAAATTATTATTATTATTTATCATTTTTAATTAACGTGATATGAATTAATTTGCAACTTTATAGTTTTGGAATGACTTTTTTTACTTCTTGATATGTTCAATTATCTGTTACATTTTAATGAAAATACTTGCATTTATTGTTTAAATATATTAGACAAAAATATTGTATTTTATCATTAGTTTTGGATTTCACCAGAATTATTCTTTCATTGCAAATTTATTTAAATAATGCTCGGTACTGAATTGTAATTGTTTCTTTCTCGTGTCAGTATGACCTTTGTCAATCAGTATTGTTCTTAAATTATCTCATTGTCAAAGAGAAATCTTTTATAGATCCATCACCATCTAGAACACGAAAATAATAAAGGAAAAAGAACTTTCACCCTTCGACAGATGACATCGATTTTCGTTTTGGCCTCGTTTCAACCTAGAGATCGTGTCAGCCTGACGAAAAAGACTAGAAGACGACCTTTCTCAGTAAGAATCTAATAATGCTGGTACAGTGGTTCTCTTCGCTTCTTTCTCAGGTATATAAGTACATAATTGACTCAAGATAAGCGTAACTGTACCACTTTCACCGTTTCTTGGATTCATTTGCATACGTATGAAAAGCAGGTAAAAAGTGGACATTTCTTTTTTTCATATAAGCCAATCTGTGAGATATTATATAAATATCATTGAAATCACATCGTATTGCGGTGATAACGGAGGTCAACGCATAAGTCGAGTCTCCTCTCGATCGAGAGTAACAGTGATTCGTAATCGTCCAGGTTTGGTTTGCGTTACGCGAGGTCAGTCGGTGGATAGCGTAACTGGACACTGTGTCTGAAGAATGCAGTTTGTAAGCCATCCTTTCGCTGATTCTCGGCGGAGGATCTCGGAACGGTTTACGACAAAGTTGGCCATGGTCTTGCTGCGTCCACGCAGGAAACGGTACCATTCTTATGACACAAGTCGACTGGCGCGACGAGGAATGCTCAGCAGAACATTCTTGTTAACGCAATCGCCTCGCACACCATTTCAATCGGTTCTTAAGAAAGTAAAAGTTTCTTTAGGCGAATAGAGAGGTTTGGCCGATCGTGTTCAAACTCTGTCGAGACGTTTCTTTCTTATCTCAATCTAGCAACTAAGGAATATCGCTCACGCGTAGCAACGTTCCTATAATAGAATTAATATTAAGTACTATTAATTTCAATAGATTTCAACACTGAGCCCAGATATTTTACACGATAAAGAAGCAAAGTTAATGGTTGAAACTTGAATCATCGAATCGACGATGTGCTACGGATTGAATATCGGCTTGCTCTACTTTCCCACGTTGACAGAAACAGGAATAATGCTGGCAGAAGACGTCGAATTTGAAGAAAACTCTGGCTAAAGTTGCTGTGCGAGGGATGAGCAGTGCGTGGTCCTCTGGCAGGTGAGAGGCGGCGGGGAAAGCAACGAGAAGAAAGGTATGTAAGAGGGAGTTGCACGATCCCTTCCATGGTCGAAAAGATCGGGAAGAAGACTCGGGAGGAGATCGTGGAGTTCGTAGTGCATCGACTGCTCGACAGTGGCCGGACGTTTGCCATCGGACATCTCCGTGCAGACTCATGCAACGCGCTACGAAATGCCTTCGGTCAGCATCCGTACATTCTGTAAGTCCTCTTCATCTTTCATTTCGCTCACCGATCAGACTCGAATTTCGCGCTCGATCCTATGACTTTCTCCTCCTTCTTCTATTCACCTATCTACACAACTCTCTCTCTCTCTCTCTTTCTTTCTATATCACCATCCTTGAGGGAAACAGGTTGCAAAAATACTTGCTTCTTTGACTTTTGCATTTCAAATACGCCTGTACGGTGAAATAAGTAATACTCGTGAGATGGAGCGGCTAATTAGAATGTAGAAACAACTTTAATTGCGCGAAGAAAGTCAAAGCGTGTGAAACTGTGCCTCTTAACTGCTTGACAACCGCAAAACGTCGTACTTTAATATTAAAACTTTTGAAGGAATTGGGGTAACCGCAAAGTAAGATGGGAAACGTTGATTAGCTGGCAATTAACTGCAAGGTTTCAACTAATTTTTGAAATCTCACTGTGCAAGAGGGATTTATTAACGTTAATGATGAAGGAGAACGCGTTTTCATAGCATGTCGACTGATATCGAAACCGCAGCGCGGCAATTCTTAATGTCAATCCATTTTAGCCGCTTGGCTGCATCTTGTATCAGTTTAAGTTGAAGAAAAGAAGAAGGCTCGATCGTAGTTAAGTTAGGCGGCACTCCTTTCTGCACAGGTCTCGTGACGCTGGTCTTGCGCAACGTACACAACAGTCTTGAACGTGAAATTCCAAGGAGGAGCTTCCTGTCACGAAGAGCCATCGATGGAACCAGGGGAAGGTATTGTTTTCAGAGTTCTTTCTTATGCAAAATATAGATAGACATGCACATTGGTGCAAAAACAAATGAAATGTTGCAATTTCATTCCAGAAAGTACTTCGACCCAGAGGAAGAAGGAGCCTTTGATAGCTATGGATCTGCTGGTGGTCAATACGATCCCTATGAAGAAAAAACAGGTCTGTCCATACTTTCATAAAACCCTTGCAAAATGAATAGTTTAAGGACGAAATTAACGAGACACCTTTGATTGGCGTGAAAGGCAATAGTCTACGACAAATATAGAAAATGTCTTGGTATAGGTCACGTGAAGCCTCTTGCAAATTGCAAGATGCAGAATCATTGACTCACGTGCAGCGTCGCTTCGAGAACCGTGAACACGAGGTTTCCTTTTAAATGTCAGAAATACCAGGACAGATTACCTTTACAACCTTCAAGTCTAGCGCCACGACTCACTTTCTTTCATTGACGTGTGCAAGTGTCGTTATTAATATGCAAATGCATGCTCGTCTGTTTCAGATTTGTCAGACATTAGGAAAAACGTCCCAGGAGAGCCACGCACCGATTATCCTGCATACACGACGCTGCCACAGACAGGATTCACGTGTGAAGGCCGCTCGCGAGGTGAATGAGATTCAGATGAATTACTTAGGTTTATTCACGATTTCGCAGCCAAACGATACGGGATTCTGTGAAATATGATCTTTAGTACTCTGTTGTACGATAACGCGTATAGCCTGCGAAATCTCTCCGTACGATTTTTCTCAGTTTCGCAATAGGTTACTACTCCAACTAGTACTTACTCAGTAAAGACGAGGGCGGGGAATAATGGGTGTTTTCCAAGATATTGCGAAGTACTTTGAAAGTCTTATGAAAATGTTTGCATTTATAATTACGCTTATACTTTTGGTTTTTAATTTATTCTTAAAATCACAAGTATCCATTATAAAAAAATAATAGGTATGTAACATATTTTTCTTCAACAGGCTATTATGCAGATCAAGTAGCAGGATGCCAAGTGTTCCACGTCTGCCACGATGTATTGGTCTCCTCGTTTCTCTGCCCGATAGGATCCATTTTCAGCCAGAAGTTGTTGACCTGTGACTGGTGGACGAAAGTCGACTGCTCTTCCAGCGACAAATACATCGACGTGAATCGCAACAGCTACCAGCAAGATGACGACGAGATGATACGCAACGCCTACGCTATGATCAGTCTTGGATCAGGAACAGACGTGACGAAAGATGGATTGGTGGATCCAGACACAATAGGAAGCGTGACGGACTACCAAGAGCCAGAAGGAAGACGACCTGGCCACGCCTCCATGTTTGCAGCTGAAAATGATCTAAGGAGCAACTTGGAGGGCTATTCCAACTTCCAGTCTCATCGTGATTCCCTCCCAAGGTATCGATTCGAGAGCACGAAGTCAGAAACGAGTCAAACCTATCGAGAAAGATCGTATCCTCGTAGGAAATCCCAGGCTCCTTATCAGGACTCGCCGATCATACGTATACAGCAGTTCGATGAGCGTGATTACGCGATTAATCAGCAGAGAAAGAAATATTTCCAAGAGAACTACCCAAGACCAAATGAATTCAATTTTAATAACCAGTTCCAACCCTCTTATGCACCCACGGTGCCTACTGTCACCACTACAACTCGCAGATTCTACTCGCCTACTGTTCCCACTACACTTCGACCACATTCGACCACAGTGCCTTATAACAAACTGGATCAGAGGATCGACAGCTCAGACTACTTCTTCTCCCATAGTCGAACTCACAGTTTTGCAACTCCGCCAAGCGTATTACCGAAGAATAACCAGAGTCGACAGAATTTGGAAACACCTGAGCTCATTTTCTTGAGGAGAGCAAGCAATCCACGAGAGGTCCATCAATTTCAGTACAATTACCCCATCGTTAATAACATCAAACTTCATCGTACACTTGAAGAAGAGGCGGAAGATATAGAAATTAAGGATAGCGTTGGTTTGGGCCATGCATTGCATCAGAGATTTCGAGAGATGTCTGCCAAGGAGCAGAATTCTGTAAACGATAAATCTATAACCAGACAGAGCGATTCAACGAGGGTTGGATCTTCGGTGTTAAATGAGTCTCGACGTTTTCCTGATCCTCCAGAAACAGAAATTCGTTCTGACTATCAGCATACGCTGGCAAGACCAGAATTTATCGCTCCAATTGACGAAACAGGAAAAAGCGAAGAAACTACCGAACAATACCAAAGAAGTGATAAAAGAGGTAACAATTCAGGCACGTCCGTGCTGCAAACGACTCCTTTTTTTACTGAAATTGACGCAAAGCAAACAGCAGCGGTTGATTTAAATGCAAATGAATCGAGGAAATTCGAGCTCTCTGACAGAAAGGAAATTATTGATAGAATGGACTTTGGATCGGGCGTGTACAAACTTTCAGATGTGATAAAGCCTTTCACTGAAACTCCAAAGAAATTTCAAATAAAAGTGCCGGATCTATCTGATGTATCTAATCTGTTGAGTCGTTATTCGACGTTGACTACTGGGCCTTATCCAGGAATGAGAACTACTGAATTACCACCGTTTCGGAATACCTATCCAGCTGATTATGTTCAGCAGCCAACCTTCTATGATGAAAGCTTGAGAGACACTCGTAATTACAACAGCGAAGATGCATCGAGAAGTTTCAATTCTGAGGATAGTGAGAAATATCTTGATACAGACACAAAATCCGAAACATCTTCCACTAATTCATGGTTCCCATCTTCTCCTTTTCCTTTCCCTTCTTCCTTAATCTCTCTCTCGCCTCCTTCTTCTGATTCCACTTCCCAAAAGGGGATAAATCCTAATACCAGTGTAACAGCTGACTTGGACAAGAAATCATCTTCCATTCTAACAACTGTCGATGATGGTGAATCTCTGAAAACTGATGAAACGTCTTCGACGAAGCTGAAGAAAACGATCAGAACTGAAGAAGAATTAATTCCTGAAGTTTCAACAGCAAATTCCTTGTTCAAGTCAATCAGACCAGAGACATTAAAACAGATCGAAGAGACGATCGAAAATAATTTTCCTTATCAAGTGACAGTCACTGTGGCAAAAGGTGGGAAACCAGAGGCTTCAGAAGGTGCTCTATTCGCTAAATTGAATGGCCAAGGGGACAAAGTGAATTCAACGTTTATCGGCAAATCGCCTGACGAGTTGGACGTAACTAAATCCTCTGACCCAGAAAGCCATGCTTCGACCAATTTTCCGATCAGGAGTACCGTCAGCGTTTTGAATACCACTAATCAGTCAATTGATACGAATAATTTCACTGCCATCATCGAATCAAGAGTTCCAGAGAAACAGAGTTTCGATACCGAGCTGGATCTCTTGCAACTAATGTCCGAGTTACTTAAATTTGATCGAGTCCCTCGCCCTTTTTCCCTGGCAAATGCTCGGAGTGATTCTTTCCAAAGTGAGACGACTTTTAAAGATGCAAACTTGAACAGAAGGATGCAGTCTGTGAGCGAAATTCCTTCAGTATTATCCAAAGAACAGATTTTAGATCGACTCACAGAAAATTTTGGAAACCTACACAGAACAGATATTCAGCACCCTTTTGAGACTTCAGAAAAAGAGAAAATCCACGATTTTCCAAGAAAGGATCTTGATCACGGATCGAGTATTAATAAGAAAGTCTTAACCACGACTGCTGTGGCATTGCCTGAAGTAAGTACTATCGAAGAAACAGCAACGACAATAACAATACCCACGCCAGAAACTACTCTTACTACAGAGCCTACGAAAACGATCGTGAAAACTGAGTTTGTTCCATCGATTGGATTTTCTTTTGACACAAACGAAGGCAGAGAAGAATATGTCGAAGCTGTACTCGGTGGTCTGATTGAGCCAGAGTCTGTGGACCCGAAGAAGGAGGCGACTGCTTTGGTTGTAGCTGAAGAAGGAATATACCCGAGAAATGGAACCTCAAGAATTCAGAATGCAAATGAGTTTCATAAATCAGTCTCTTAAACTTTAAACTTTGTTTCGAAACGAAATCTGTGATTTTCATTTTATATCTTAATTACTCGATTTTTAAGAAGATAATTTTATAAGATATATGATAAATACTTGTTGTTACTTGACCAGAGATCATTAGCGTTTTATTAATATTATATCAACCAATGACAAGATACGATTTTTTGCGATAAGAGCTTATAAGGGGTTATTCAACTTGTACGTGAATGAAATTTAAGATTGATATGTATGTACATATGTATGTATGTGTAAGATGAAATAGCTATCGTATAAAAATACAGAAATATCTAAAGAAGAAGGGGTGCATCATTTCCTACTCCTTCAGAAGATGTTATTTAAGTTGCCATAACAACGTTGATGGAATCCTGATTCGTACACGTGAGTAATCGATTGAACGAGGAAGTGAAGAGGTTAAAGGTGTTGAAGAGTCTCTACAGAAAGAATTTTTAAAGTAAAAAACAGCAAAGTGTAAAGTATGGCTGAATCAGAAGATATAGTTACAAGACATAGCATTGAAAATGATGAAGAAAGCGACGAAATGGACGATCTTGTTTCTGATAGCATATATTCGGTATCACAGATAGATTATCGGTATGGAATATATTTTAATACAATTTTTAATTGGATTGGATATCCTATATACTAATTTATTTTCACAGAATAATGTGGATACAGGAGAAAGTGATGAAGTTTCTGGGATTAACTGGTTATGAGGCTCTCTTTTATAGACTTTTAAATGTAAAGTGCATTCATTATTAAACCTTTATTATACGAATTTTTGACGACTGTATTTTAAGTGTAAATTAAAGTTGCATATTAAAGTGGCAATTCTGATTCGAAAGGCAAAAATATACATAAATTAGAGTCTGACTATTGTAAGTTATTCAATATATATTTTTTAAAAACTTTATTTAACAATAACAGGAAAATAATCGATACTTGGAGGACAAGCTTTTAAACTTCTTAATGCTCGATCTTTACGGGGTAACTGATCTCGAAAGAAAAGTAATTTTCTTCTACAAAACTTTCATTAGTAATGTAATTCAAGAAGAGGTTCCTGTATGGGAGAGTAAGTGGCTTATATATCTTTTCTTTAATAGAAGACCAATCTAATTTCAATGTTATCACGTCAGGGAAAGTTGAAGAAGTTGAAAAGAAGGGACGCAAAAAGAATAAAAAAAGGCCAAAAAAGGGCAAGCCCAAAGGTGCAAAACCAGATGCCAGCGCGATCCTCAGTTTACTTGAAGCATCTACGACGACGATGCGATCGCAAACAGACTCGTCAGTGACTATGCTCAGCGAAGAAGAAATGGAAGAATTTGACGAAGAAGAAGGGGAGGCGGAAGACGAAGAAGTCGAAGACAGAGAATCAGAAGAAGTAGCATCCTTATCCTTAAAAATGGGAAGTGGCGATAGTCTGGTACCACCGCGAAGGAAAGGACAATCTAAAACTAGTGTCACAGGTCATATCTTATCGAACTGCTACTTCTTTCATCAACTTTGCAATCAATTTTGGTTTCTCTTATCTTAGAACTTCCTCCAAATTTTGTGCCACCAGCAGGAGAAGAGCACAAATATATTCTGACAAAAGTACGTAGAGTCGCGTAATTTATTGTATGATAATTGCTGATATTGATACATCACTGAATATAGAGGAAGGATTAAAAGGAAAGAAACTAATGGTTGCAGAAAATGGTGGAGAGAATAGAAAAAATTCCAATCCTCCATATGGTGTGTGGCGAAGTGGACGATGGCAGGACAGATTTTCAGAATACTACGTTGTTCTACTTCATGAGAACAACAGACACAAGTATACCAGGTTTTGATTCTTATAAAGAGTGTGTAGATGAGATTACGAGCTACCTGATCGTCGGATCTCTTCAAGGAAAATTTTTGCTCTCCTTACATAGAATGCTTGTTCAGGTATCAGAAAGACTTTTTACATTTTTTCTACTATACATATTTTCTTCCCTATGTTCATGTTCTTTTAGTTATTTCAACCATTAGTGGAAAGCCAATTTCGGGGACCACACTTCTTAGAATCTGTCAAAGATGAAGATTCTGATGACGAAGACGAACCTAGTTTAACGTATCTCATCGAGTCTCGAGTGCGTTGTAAAATAATTATTCTTTATATACTACACAGCAAAATTACAGGATCACTCATTTTGGGGCTAAAATTGTTCAACTTTGAAATGCTGCAACTCGATAAAAAAAAATCGTAAGAGGATGAGCCTGGTCTCATTTTAAGGAGCAAATCTTCTACTTTAATATCCCTGCGTTGACCTTCTCCGGAAAAAATTCACCACTCCACAATACGTCGAAATAAAAAGGCTGATTTTACCACACATGTTTTCCAACTTCAGGCGATGCTGAGGCACTTGATAAATTTTTTTTGCAACATTTTCCGATGGGATATTGAAGCTGGAACCCTCCTCTTTCGAACGAGACCTTAGCGAGTTATCTGCGATTTTTTTTCACCGAGTTATCACGCTCTGAATGAAGTGATACCCAAGGTATACTTTGAATGAACTGGTACTCAAGGTATACATTTCATTCAGACTTCGATAATTCGGTGAAAAAAAATCGCAGAATGCTCGCTAAGGACTCATTGGAAAGGGGAAGGATCCAGCTTTAGTATCCCCGAGGAAAATATTATAAAAAAAATTTATCAAGTATCTGGCAGTCCTCTGAAGTTGGAAAACATTCGCGGAAAAATCACCCCCTCTTTCTCATCGGGTCGTGGAATGAAGTATTTTTTTCGACCAAGTTCAACTCAGGGGTGTTAAAGTAGAGGCTTTACCCTTTAGAATGAGACCAGGCTGACCTCGCTGCGATTTTTTTTGACGGAGATACAGCAGCTCAAAGATTGACTACTTTTTCGGGGTCTGGATCACTGCGTGATTCAGCGGTCCCAGGCTGACTTTTCATTCAGACCTCGATATCTCTGCGAAAAAAAATCGCAGAGCACTCGCCGTGGTCTCATTCGACAGGGAAGGGATCCATCTTCAATACCCCATGAAAAAATATGGCGGAAAAAATTCATTGAGTGCCTGGCAGTCGTCCAAAGTAGGCAAACATTCCCAGAGAAACAGTCCTCTCTTTATCGGCGGGTCATGGAGTGGAAAATTTTTTTCGACCAAGTTCAACTCAGGGGTGTTAAAGTAGAGGCTTTACTCTTTCGAATGAGACTAGGCTGACCCCGCTGCGATTTTTTTTGACGGAGATACAGCAGCTCAAATATTGACTACTTTTTCGGGGTCTGGATCACTCCGTGATTCAGCGGCCCCATGCTCACTTTTCATTCAGACCTCGATATCTCTGCGAAAAAAAATCGCAGAGCACTCGCCGTGGTCTCATTCGACAGGGGAGGGTTCTGTCTTGAATGTCCCTCCAAAAAAGGTCGTGGAAAAAATTCATTGAGTGCCTGGCAGTTGTCCGAAGTTGGGAAACATTCGGGGAGAAGCTACCCCCACATTGTCGGCGGGTCATGGAGTGAAGAATTTTTTTCGACCATGTTCACCTCAGGAATGTTAAAGTAGAGGCTTTACCCTTTAGAATGAGACCAGACTCATCTCCTTGCAATTTTTTTTGACCGAGTTCTAGCAGCTCCAACATGAACAATTTTTCTGTCCAAAATTAGTGATTCTTTAGTTTTGTTACAAAGTGTAGCTTAAGTCTTAATACAAGTTTCTGTGACATTTCGTAATTCTAAACAAGCAGAGCTCGATCTTTAGAAGACCGTCGGAGTTTCGTAGGGCTTCGATAGTAGGCGCGAAGAAAGAAACTGAAGACACAACAAACGAAGATGAAGAAGATGGGGCGGAACCGATCAGCACTCGTCCATTCGTGACAGTAACAAAAGACAATTCAAAAGTTAGAAAAAGAAAGCGCTCCATCAGCTTCGATGAGAGATCCAGCAAAGCAGGGATCGATGAAGACATCCCTCATTCGTCAGATCAGAGCAAAACTGATATTTTATCTTACTTGAACAAATTAATAACCAGTGTTGAATGGTTGGTAATGGTAGTTTAGTGCATTATGGACTCTTTGTGTACAACGAAAAAAATTTCTGTTATAAAAATCATTTGTCAACCGATAAATATTCTTAACCAGGACTTTGGAACACATCGAAGGCGATATTTTACTAACAATGCCTAATATTCCCGAGCTTGATGACCCGAATGTTACTGATGAAATGTTGGTAAAGAAGAAAGAGGCGATTGAACAACTCGAGGATGTCATAATGTCTTGGGGAGTGCACATACAAAAGGTAACATGAAAATATACAACTGTGCAATAAATGGTCAGGCTCCTACCTAATTGCTAGTAAAAATAAAATGACTCTCTTAGGTATTGGAGTCATTTCAAACGAAAGTCCCTCAGGGTAAAGGCCCATTAGCAGAGTGTAATTACTGGCAAGACCGAGAGACAGGATTGTTAATGCTGGTCGAGCAACTGAAGTCACCAATGGCCAAAAGAATTCTGAACTTGTTGAATAAAGCGCTTTCCTCTGTCGCTTCCAACTTTCAATATTTTTATGGAGATCTCTGGAAATACTACGCAGAAGCTAGGGACAACAACAGATTTCTTCAAACTGTTTCAAGACATTTCAAGGTGCAGTAATAGAAAAACGCTACTTCGTAAGTCACTTGCACTTCTGTTCATCTGTGATCCTGTGTTGACAGTTGATAGCAGAATCAGATTCCTTCAAGTCTATCACGCAAGCGATTCCCTCCTTGACAGAGGGATTAAGAATGATTTGGATTCTTTCTGGCTATTATTCCGCGGAAGAGAAGATGGTGGATTTGTTCGAGCGAATATCGTGGCAACTTTGTCAGAACGTGATACAACACTTATCCATTGATAATCTTTTCACGTGAGTGTATTAAATTAAACAGTGCTTGGTGTTGCATAGAGTTCTTGATCTACTTGTCACACAGGCAACCAGTCGAAGAGATTTTAGCGAAAACAGAGGACGCTCATAATATGTTGAAAAGCTGGAAACAATCGTATCTGAAGAACAGAGAGATGATCGAGCTTTCAGGCAAAGGTGCGCGCTGGGAATTTGACCAGAGACGACTGTTTCAACAAACAGAGTACATAGCTTTCGTATGCGATGGCCTTAATCAAGTCGCGAATGTGCTGCAAGATTTTTACAACATTTTTGGTCCCCATTTGAAGTCTATTATAAGCGACCCAGCGCAAATAGATAGCATAATTAAAAAGGTGGCTAGATTGATCACGCCGATCCAGGAAGCTGACTTCAATATCTATGACGAATTCAACAAAGAAAATTGGGAGGCCACCATGACTTGGTTCTACGAGGAAGTACGCTTCCTCGAGAACGAGGCAAGATTTTTCATCGACGAATGCTTCATGGTTTTGATAAACGCGGAGGTCGCGCTCAAAGTGCTGATCAAGTTTAAAAATACGAAGACCAGAGCCACCATTCATCAACAACTTTTAAGGAAATTCGACGTAATTATGCAGCAGTTCAGCAAAGAAGTCAGTACTGTCGAAGGGCTATACAACAGAGGTAAAATATAATACAGAAGCTGCAAGCAAAAGCCAGCGATTAATTGCCTTCTTCTCCTGTCATCCAGGGAAAAGAAATCCTCCTCTATTAACGTATCATCCTCCCATGGCTGGTGCCATATACTGGGTTAGGCAATTATTCTACCGACTAAGGAGTCCAGTCTTGGTCCTCCAAAACGTTCCAGAACTAAAGCACAGCGACTTGAAACTTGTTGCTTTTGGCCAGTACCTCGAAGTCGCCAAGCAGATGAAGGCGTTCGAAGAAGCAAAGTTTCAATCGTGGGCTGATAAAGCTCAATTCATCGTGATCAATACCATGAAGAAGAATATTCTGAAAATGGTGCAATCACCATCTGACAAAGGTAAATGCAATACAGACGCTGTGGCTACAGATGCAATAAGGAAATTGATTTGTTGCAGGTGTGTTGACATTCCCAGATCATGAAAAATCATTACCAGCGAAGAATCTTCAGACTATTCACGTGTCACGGAAAGCGAGAAATAAAGAATTTGGTTCTCCTGGTTCCACCTCTCAGGGATCGTTTCCAAAGGGAGAAGCTGTGATTTCGAAACCAAGCATCGGTGAGTCGCTTCATTTTACATGCCACTGGTTAGGATCTCTAATTATGGGCCGAAAAATTGCCTTGAAGGATTTGTAATGGACCAATTTTTTAACAGAAACAGGTAGTTCAGTAGCTGCTGGTTCGAAAATCGCCTCTGCGAGAGGATATCCTCGATCGGATGCGATCAAAGGATCGGTTCCATCTCACAGAGATCAAAAAACGTCTACGATAGCTTCTTCTACCGATAAACCAGGAGCTCATGCACCAAAAATTACTTGGACAGAATTCATGAGTGGTTCGATATTGGTAGAATGTCAATTACGATTTCAGCTGAATTTTAATTGGGAAGTTTTCGAGATCATTCACGAGGTATGTATCATTTTCCGTTCAATTATATACCTACAATTAGAAACCTACATATGTGTACATCTATCCTTGGTACAGGCTGAATTAATGGAGCAACTAGGCTTTGAATTATCTCCAATAGTGAAGGAAGCTGGGATTCAAAAAGATAGATTGAGGAATGATATCGAAGTGACGCAACGTATGATTAATCAGTACAATGAGATGATAGATATAATGGACAGGCCTGACGTATGTTTCAAAATAATTAATCATTAAAGTAAGATAATTGAAACTAAACTGGCTTCCTTTGATTAACAGATACAATTGCTGAAGAATATCCTGTTGGATATAGAGAAACATATTCAACCTGGAGCAATGCGTTTCAACTGGGACTCATTAAACATAGCTGATTATGCGAACAATTGTGAAAAGTTATTGAAAAATCTCAGCTCGATCATGGACCAAGTGAAACACATGAAGGTTGATCTCGACAACAGGATAAATGTCGAGCTCCAGACTTATAACTTGTTTTCCCTTCCCATCGAAATGAGCGAAGACAGCCAATTACTACCATGCAAGGTTTGTCATGCCTCTAATTCTTAGTTGACTTGATATTCTTAGACTACTTCTAATTGTTGTATAGATTTACTTTCAAGAACTGCAGAACCGCAGGACAGAGTTAATTACATCGATGAAAAAAATTTACCGATCGACAAGTCCGATACTAATAAAATTAGAAAGCTTAGTGCTAGGGACAGCGACTGGAAAAAGTCCAGCTATGCAACTTTATTATGAGAAATATGAGAAAAAATTATTCTTTGCATTTATAATGTAAGTCACTTTATCGTCTATCAAGAAATCCCCTCTCAAACAAGTTTTTAAAAATATTACAAATTCTTTAGGTGCATGATAAAGAATCTAGAGTTATTCAATAAGAATCTGACGGACGTGACACCAATCTTTCAAATAGACGCTGTACTAATCGCGTCAGAAGCGGTTCTGAGACCATCGCCTGGTGAAATTTACAATATTATCCTCCAGAACGTCAGAACTCTTTTCGAAGAGTTGAAGCAGTTCCCTAGATGGTTAAATGGAACCTGCATAGACTGTAGCCCCCAGAAAAATAATGATTCTGGGCAATATGTGACAATCAGCTTCTTCGAGGATGTCATCAGCATTCAGGTAATTACTGTAGACAATCGAATGATTCATAAAGAAAAGAAAATTGAAATAGATTTTTACGTACGTAGGTGGTGAACGACAATATATTAATGGTTCAAGGGTCAGCGCATAAAATAGCTCTGGAATGTTATCACTACCTTCACAGATGGAGAAAGTACAGTAACCTGTGGTCATTTGACAAGGATCTAGCTGGCGAGAAATTCGCTGCAGCAAATCCTACGCTTTACCAATACAGCGAAAAGTTTACTTTTTATGATAACATTCTGGAAGAATTGAAGGATATGGAAACTTTTCACGACGTGTACTGCATACGGTAAAATGTCAGTCGAATAATCAACACTGTTCTTAATTTCATTACGAGCCCTCATCTTCCCTAATTAGCATCAATCTTCTTCCTCTGCTGACGGGAATCGAGCAACACGCTACAGAATGGAAACAAGTGCTTGGAGGCTTTCTACTAAACGACACTGTCCAAAAAATGAACGACTTGAAAACGATCATTGAGAACTTTCGCAACGAAGTCGAGCTCGTGATTACTGGCTTGGATCGCTTTACTTCGGTGATGCAGGCGATTTCTGATATAAAGAAGACTGCAGTCCAGGCCGAAGTTCGGTTTAAGACGTACCAAGTTTGTGCTCCACTGCAAAAGGCTTATTCTCGACTTACCAAGCAACATTCGAGAAGCTCTAATGCAAGGAAAATCTAACTTTCAGGAAATCTTTCAAACTTTCCGCGGCCACGGCATTCCGTTTCCCCCAGAGGACGAACAAGTGGCTTTGGATCTGCAGCGCGATTGGGAATCGCTTTATCTGGGTGCTCTCTACAGGGCTTCGACTCTCGAAAGCACCTGCGATAGATTTTCAGATATGACGCAGGAGCAAATAAACCAGTTCGTTAAAGAACTCGAAGCATTCGCGGAGAACTTCAAGGCTAATGGCCCTGGCAGCGTTGGAGACGATCTGGAACTTGGGCTGAAAAAGATGGATGTATGTTCTATCACCTGTTACAAGACAGACTTGACAAGTGATCAAAATTCTTCTACAGGAATATGGGAAGATGATCGCGAAATACGATGAGAGACGACGAAGCTTGATCAACTCGGAGCTACTGTTCGATCTTCCAGCGACCGATTACTCTGTTTTCCTGCAGATCATGAAGGAATACGAAGGCATGGAAATGTTGTTTGAACTATACAACCAGCAGATGAACGCTAGGAAAGTCTGGGCGCAGACGCTTTGGGTGAACTTGAATCCTCAGCAGCTGATCGATGGAATGGATCACTTTATCCGAGAATTTCGTAAACTTCCGAAGTTCGTCAGAACTCTCGGTATCGGGCAAGCTTTGGACGCGAACATGAAGAGTTTCAAGAATTCGGTGCCACTGTTTATCGAGTTAAAGAACGAAGCTATGCGCGAGAGACACTGGAAAGAACTAATGAAAAAAACTGGACAGTATTTTGACATGGACCCGGATAGGTGCGAAAGAAATTGAAAATAAAAGCGAGGGTGTATCTGTTTGTGCGTGAAAAATGAATCAGATATCATAATCACTTTTCTTAGACAGATTTTATTCAGGCTGTCTTCCTTCTCCCGTAGCATCTCTACAAAAATCTTTCTTTTCTCCTCTTTTTGTTTCAGAATATATTTTACCATAAAGATCGCTTAAAAGTAAATACGAACTTTTTAGATTATGGAACAAAATAAAATAAAAATACTAGAGGGGTGAGTTAGCCATACGATTGATCGATAAACTATAGCTTTTTACCCATCACTCTCATTTTATTTATTAGATCAACACACACGATGGTTCCTGATATAGAACTTTCATTTTTTAAGGTTCACCCTAGAGAATATGTTTGCGATGGAATTGGGGAAGTACCAAGATATCGCTAAAGAAATTGTAACAAATGCTGTGAAGGAACTCGCCATAGAAAGAGGCCTCAAGGAATTGTCCGAAGTCTGGAAATCCATGGAATTCACAGTAGTAAAGCATTTTAAAGGTATAGAAACCACAGGATTCAATTTTCATATTTGTGATTCATCACGAATCACTGCTACGTCTTTTATTTCAGGCACCGAGGACCGCGGATTTATTCTCGGACCAATCGACGAATTGAATCAAGTTCTGGAAGACAATATGATGAACGTGAATGGCATGGCTGCTTCACAATTCATCGGTCCCTTTCTCAGCACTGTGCAGAAATGGGAGACCGCTATGCATACAATTTCAGAAGTTCTGGAGCTATGGATTCAACTTCAGAAAAGATGGCTGTATCTCGAGGGCATTTTCGTGGGTGGTGATATCAGATTGCAATTACCAGACGAAGCAAAGAAGTTCGATGACATCGACAAAACGTTCAGAAAAACCATGATCGATACATCGAAAAGGCTGAACGTTCTCGAGTGCTGTACAATCAAAGGTACGCGTGAATAATGATTTCCTTATCGTATGCACGCGTTTTATCTTATCGTCGTTTCAGGACGAAAGGAGGAATTTGAATCTATGATCAGTGGGTTAGACAGGTGCCAAAAGTCTCTCACGGATTACCTGAACAGTAAACGAGCGATCTTCCCAAGGTTCACTTTTCTCAGCGACGATGAATTGCTGAGTATTCTCGGCAGTGGTGTACCATCAGCCATTCAAGAACACGTGGGCAAGATGTTCGATAATTTGGAAAAATTTCGATTCGTCACGAATCAAACGCAGCAAATCATGGCCGCTGCATTAATTTCCTGTGAGGGAGAGGTGATGGAATTCAGAAATGATGTGCTTACTGAAGGAAAAATCGAGGAGTGGCTGGTGATTGTTCTGGAAGAGATGAAGAAGTCGAATCGATACTTAACGAAGAAAGCTGTCTACAATTATGGAAAGGTGAGGATAAAGAATTTCTCACGAATTTCCTCATTTTCAAATGATCTGTTCTATTTCCAGGTAAGAAGACCTAGGACAGAATGGATGCTCGATTTTCAAGGGATGATGATACTAGTGGCAGACCAAATATGGTGGACCGCCGAAGTGGAAAATGTGTTTGTCAAAATCTCTCAAGGAGAAAAACGTGCAATGAAAGAGGTATCTTACTATTATCTCGATATTACTCTCATACGAACCTTCAAGTACCTTTCACATTCTGCTCAGTACCTGAAGCAACTCAATGACCAGCTGAACGAAGTGATCAAGTTAATGGGAAGTGATACGTTAACAAATAATGACAGAAAAAAGTTGGACATGCTGCTGACGATCGATGTTCACATGCGAGACATCATTGAGCAGTTTGTTCGAGACAGCATCATAGACCCTCTGGAATTCGAATGGGAAAGCCAATTAAGGTTCGCCTCTACAACTATTACTCTTTGTAATTTTATATTATTTGCAAATTTTATCGAAGGTTCTACTGGATTCATGATCTGGATAATGTCTGGATGCATCAGTGCACAGGCACGTTCGAATACGGCTACGAGTACATGGGTCTAAATGGCAGACTTGTGGTCACACCTCTCACTGACAGAATATACTTGACTATCACTCAGGCTTTGTCAATGCACCTGGGAGGTGCTCCTGCTGGTCAGTATCGTGATTACAACAAAAAAAAAAGATTAAACAATAGAAAATATAGTAAAGATGAATTTTTGAAGGTCCCGCTGGCACAGGGAAAACCGAAACTACCAAAGACTTGGCCAAAGCCTTAGGGTTACTGTGCATTGTGACCAATTGCGGCGAAGGGATGGATTACGTGGCTATAGGAAAGACATTGAGTGGATTAGCGCAATGCGGTGCGTGGGGATGCTTCGACGAGTTCAATCGCATCGACGTTTCTGTTCTTTCTGTAATCTCTACGCAACTCCAAACCATACGGTCTGCACTCCAAGTGAAATCGAAGAGATTCATGGTATGGAAAGCTAAGCATGAACTAAACATACTCTAATACTAAAATCCAACTTATTTTCTGCCAGTTCGAGGGCCAAGATATCGTCCTTGACTCCAAAGTGGGCATATTCATCACGATGAATCCTGGATACGCTGGTCGAACAGAGTTACCTGAGTCTGTGAAAGCTTTATTTCGGCCAGTGGTTTGCGTAGTTCCAGACAACGAGTTGATTTGCCAAATAAAGCTCTTCAGCTCGGGCTTCTTGACCGCCAAAGTTCTGGCCAAGAAAATGACTGTCTTGTATAATCTTGCGCGTGAGCAACTAAGCAAACAGAATCACTACGATTTTGGCTTAAGAGCTCTGAAGTCTGTGCTCAATATGGCTGGCCAGCTGAAAAAGAATTCCAGTGATTTAGCGGAAGATGTGGTGCTCATGAGAGCCCTGAGAGACATGAACCTGCCAAAATTTGTCTTCGACGATGTACCTCTGTTCTTGGGTCTCATAGCAGATCTGTTTCCAGATCTCGACTGTCCCAGAGTTCATTATCCAGACTTCAACGAGGCTGTAGAGCAGTCGCTCGAAGAGCATAGATATCGTTTGCTACCCATACAGGTGATACTGATTATTTTTATAGCATAACTTGCGTATTACCAGGACCACTAATTGTTCTGTTTCTTTTTGTGCTCAAGATCGACAAAGTGGTTCAATTATACGAGGTAATGATGACCAGACACTCGACGATGGTGATTGGACCCACTGGAGGTGGCAAAACTGTCGTGATCGACACACTGTGCGGAGCTCAGACAAGGCTTGGGAAACCAACGAAACTTTTTACGCTAAATCCAAAGGTATATGCTAAACAAGACCGAACCCTAGTGTCTGAAAATTTTTGTAGGGAAAATTCAACACAGGGATAAGAAACTAGACCTTTTACCCTTTAAAATGAGACCAAGCTGAACCCCGTACGATTTTTTTTGACGGAGTTACAGCAGCTCAAAGATTAGTCACATTTTCGGGCTCTGGACCATTGCGCGATTCCGAGCCCGTAGGCTCATTACTCATTCAGACTTCGATATCTCGGCGAAAAAAGATCGCAGAATGCTCGCTAAGGTCTCATTCAAAAGAAGAGGGTTCTAACTTTAATCTCCCATTGAAAAATCTCGCAAAAAAAATTTATCAGATTCCTGGCAGTTGCCTGAAGTTCGAAAAGATTCAGGGTAAAACCGCCCTCTCTTTCTCCGCTAGTCGTGGAGTAATGAAATTTTTTCGTACAAGTTCAACTCAGGGGTGTTAAAGTAGAGGCTTTACCCTTTAAAATGAGACCAGGCTGATCCCGCTGCGATTTTTTTTGACGGAGATACAGTAGCCCAAAAATTGACTACTTTTTCGGGCTCTGACGCACTGCTTGGTTCAGAGGCTGCAGGCTCACTTTTCATTCAGACTTCGATATCTCGACGAAAAAAAATCGCAGAGAGCTGGCCGTGGTCTCATTCGACAGGGAAAGGTTCCAGCTTCAATATTCTACCAAAAAAGGTTGCAGAAAAAATTCATTGAGTGCCTGACAGTCGTCCGAAGTCGGGAAACATTCGGGAAAAAACCACCCCCTCTTTCTCGGCGAGTTGTGGAGTGGTGAAATTTTTTCGGGTACGTTCAACTCAGGGATGTTGAAGTAGAAGCTTTACCCTTTAGAATGAGACCAGGCTCACCCCCCTGCGGTTCTTTTTCAGAAAGTTACAGCAATTGAAAAATTGACAATTTTTTATATGAATTCCATAAATTTAAGGCATGTACAGTAGCGGAACTTTATGGAGTGTTGGATCCAGTGTCTCGCGATTGGACTGATGGCCTTTTAAGCAACATTTTCCGCGAGGTCAACAAGCCTCTTGGTCAACAGAAAGAAGAACTCCGCTACATTCTTTTTGATGGCGACGTGGATCCTCAGTGGATCGAGAACATGAATTCAGTTATGGACGACAACAAATTGCTGACTCTGGCGAACCAGGAGAGAATCAAAATGCAGAATCACTGTAGCTTGTTGTTTGAGGTGATTTAAAGAAAAAAAACATTTAACCCTTTTATTTGATGAATGAAGAGTTGAAACACTAAAATCGATCGTTCATTTTATAAGGTAGGCGACTTGCAGTATGCATCACCAGCCACCGTGTCAAGAGCAGGTATGGTATACGTGGATCCAAAGAACCTGGGCTACCAACCTTACATGAACAAGTGGATACATGACAAGAAGAAATCTGACCATGAATTCTTAAACAAAATGTATGAGAAATACGTAGACGGTGCAATCATGCTCATTATTCAAGGAATGCTGGGCTTGCAAACGGTGAAACCTCTCAAGATGATCATACCCCAAACCGCGTTAAACATGGTAACAATTTCTTAAAGAATATACTTCTACTGGAGATACTACTAACACTTTTTGATCCAGGTAATTCAACTTTGTTACACATTCGACGGCCTCCTATCAGTCTTGGACGAAGAATCCACATTGGGAACCCATGCAGAAGAAAACGAAAACTTGCAGGCAGAACTGACAACCACCAGAGAAGAAATTCTCGAAGCCATGTACCTTCAAGCTTCTTTTTGGTCACTGGGCGCTTCTTTAGTTGTCGAAGACAGGCCCGAATTTGATGATTACATGAAAAAGACAGCAGGTTTAATGCTTGTCCAAGACACTTCTGAAAAGCCAGCAACTATACGTAAGTTTGGTACCCAAGTTTCTCTTGACAGGCGACTAAATAATTATTCTTATGACGTGCCTATAGGATACATCCCTGTAACGCATAAGACGTTGTACGATTATTACTTGGACATAAAAAAAAATATTTGGATACCATGGAAAGTGCTAGTTCCTGCGTACGTGCATATCAGAGAGAAGCCTTTCTTCGAAATTTTGGTTCCCACTATTGATACTCTGCGAACAACCTGGTTCGTTCAGACAATGAACAATCTTGATCGACCAACGCTACTCGTCGGCGAAACTGGCACCTCAAAGACAGCTATAATTCAGGAATTTCTTCGAAATTTAAACCCAGAAAAATATGTACGTTTTCCAAGGCTCTTTTACGCGATCGAAAAGCGCAGATTTTTTAATATATGTACATTGAGAATATGAAGCTTATTGAATAGAATCATTGTTCTCGTGATGGTACATAGAAGCAACTTCTGATCAACTTCTCGTCGAGAACAACCTCGATCGACGTGCAGAGAAATATAGAAGCGGTCGTAGAAAAGAGAACCAGGGAAACTTATGGACCACCACCTGGCAAGAAGCTGTTGCTTTTCATCGATGACATGAATATGCCATTAGTAGACACTTATGGCACTCAACAACCGATCGCTTTCCTCAAGTTCCTCTTCGAAAAAGGTGGATTCTACGGTCGTGGGCGAGATCTATCTCTCAAGTATATGAAAGACATGTGTGAGTAAATAAAAAAAAAGAAGGTACGTAAACCTAGTCGAATGGTTTGATAAAAATAAAAAATTACAGGCTACCTAGCAGCGATGGGAAAGCCTGGAGGCGGCAGAAACGAAGTTGATCCCAGATTCATCTCCATGTTCTCTGTCTATAATGTTACGTTCCCATCAGACGAAACTCTCAATTATATCTACACGAGCATATTGAGTGGACATCTGCAAATATTTTCAGAGGAAGTGCAAGCGATCGCTGGAACCTTAGTGGAGATAACACTCGACCTTTATCAGGTTACCATTTTTTCTTCATTCACTTTTTACAAATCTTTCCACTTGTGTCTTCTGCTTAAATCTCTTTCATCTATTTTTCCCCAGATAATTACCAGAGAATTACTACCAACACCGAATAAATTCCATTACGTGTTCAACATGCGAGACCTCTCAAGGATCACAGCTGGTCTTCTCCAAAGTCATCCCGATTACTTGCCAACAGAGAAACAGATTGTCAGACTATGGAGGAACGAATGCACGAGAGTTATATCCGATCGTCTGATCAGCGAAGAAGTAATATTCCCAAGGCTTTTTCTCTTTCTCGTCTAACGAAATATTCTTTAAAACCAACACGATTCTAGGACGAGAAACTTGTTGCTGACCATATGAAGACAAAAATTGAGGAGACCTGGGACGAAGAGCCAGAGCTGATCGAGTATGCCTTGAGAGATCCTCTGCTCTTTGGCGACTTTAGGAACGCGATCGACGAAGAAGAGCCACGCTTCTACGAAGACTTGCTTGATTACGAGGCAGTCTACAACTTATTCTTAGAGGTATAGCAATCGATTAATACATAGGAAGAATTCGTTTTTCCTTTAAAAATCATTCATTCATAGATTTTCGAAGAATACAACGAGAGGCATATGACGAAACTGGACATGGTCCTATTCAACGACGCCCTCGAGCATCTGACCAGAGTGCACCGTGCCCTCAGGATGTACCGAGGACACGTTCTGGTAATCGGTATTGGAGGCAGTGGCAAGAAGTCTGTAATACGGCTAGCAGCATTCGCGGCGAGCTTTCAGACCTTTGAGATTAAAATGAGTCGTGGCTACAACGAGGCCTCGTTCCGCGAGGATATGAAAACCCTTTACAATATGGTAGGCGTTGATAACAAGAGGGTCGTCTTCGTCTTCACATCCTCTGACATTATCGACGAGAGTTTCTTAGAACTAGTGAATAATATGCTAATGACTGGAGTCGTACCCTCTCTCTTCAGCGATGAAGAGAAGGACGAAATCATCAACTCGTGCAGGAACCATGCTACAGAAGCTGGTTTTGGAATCACCAGGTCTGACTACTTTTTTCTTAAAAATCATACTGTTATCGTACAAACAAAATCATCCAGATCGTACAAAAATCGTTTTTTATTGCAGAGAGGATGTCTGGGCCTATTTCGTGAAAGTCAGCTTGGATAATTTGCGAATCGCTTTGTCCATGAGTCCCTCAGGAGATGCATTGAGGATAAGGTGCCGTAATTACCCTGGTCTGGTGAACAGTACCACCATAGACTGGATGTTCCCTTGGCCTGAACAAGCTTTGGTAGCAGTGGCTAACGTTACACTCAGAGATGTAAATATTTGATCAACTTACGTTCCCTTACATGAATCATATTTCTCAACTAAATATCAACTTTTATGATATTTTAGAATCCAAATGTGTCGCAAAATTACAGAGAAGCCTTGGTAGAACACATAGTATATGCACACAAGACAGTGTGCGACTATACCATCGAGTTCCAAATAAAATTACGAAGGAAAAACTATGTAACACCGAAACACTACCTAGACTTTATACACTCGTACTTGAAGCTTCTGGTGCAAACGAAAGATTACATAAACTCGCAGTGCGATCGACTATCAGGAGGTCAGTGCACGAACAACTTTGTAAAAAGAATCTTTCTTAATTATTTCTATCAATATTCCAAAGGTTTGCAAAAGATCGCCGAGGCTTCAGTAACTCTGAGCGAATTGAACGAGATCTTGGCCGTGCAGAGGGTGAAAGTGGCGGATCAGACAAGGAACTGCGAGCAACTTCTAGCTTCTATCGGTGAAAGCACGGATATTGCAATGGAGAAGAAGCAACTGAGCGAAGAAAAGAGGGAAGAAATAGAAGAGCAGAAAAAAATAATCACGAAAGAAGAAACGGAAGCTAGACAGGCGTTAGCTGAAGCGCAACCTGCCCTCGATGCAGCTAGGTTGGCTCTTGGGGAACTCGACAAGGCAGACATTACCGAAATAAGGTTTACTCCCTATTATTATTCCAACAATACAGCTGATGCAGTAGGTAAAAACGTATCATTGAATAATTAGATCGTTTGCGACTCCTCCTGAGCCAGTGCAAATAGTGTCAGAGTGTGTGGCCATGTTACGAGGCATAAAAGACATTTCCTGGAAAGGTGCAAAGGGGATGATGAGTGACCCTGCATTTCTAAGGAACTTGCAAGAAATGAACTGCGACAAGATCACTCTTAGACAGCAGCAAGCAGTGAAAGCACACTTGAGGAAGACCACAAAATTGGATCAAATGCAAAACATCAGCAAAGCTGGGTTTGGTCTGTACAAATTTGTGCTCGCTGTCTTGGACTACTGTGCAGTCTTCAGAGAGGTTGCACCCATCTTTTTCACGATTTTAATCCCCATAGAAAATTACCATGAAGCGAAAAGCAAACTATTTTTCAATTTCAGGTGAAACCAAAAATAGAACGAGTCGAAATGCTGGAGGCTGAATCAGAACGAGCTCGAAAAGCTTTAGAGAGAGAAGAAAGAGAACTGAAGAGGCTCGAGAGGACTATAGCAGAACTAAATGCAAAGTACGAAAACGCTATGTCAGAGAGGCAGGAGTTGCAAGAGGAGACAGATCTGCTGCAAAGGCGACTGATAGCAGCTGATAAATTGATCAATGGCTTATCTTCGGAGAACGAGCGATGGAAAAAGGAATTAGATAACTTACATGGACAGATCGACAAGATTATCGGCAATTGTCTACTTTCTGCTGGGTTCCTCGCCTACTGTGGACCCTTTTCTTATGAGTACCGAAACCAGATGCTGTACAACGATTGGTGGAACAGTTTGACGACAAAGGAGATCCCATTTGACGACACTTACAGGATAGAAACGCAACTGAGCGACGACGTTGAAGTCAGCAAGTAAGGCATACCTACATGATATCTAGACATAAGTCACAACTACCCTATTTCTTTTCAAGCTGGACATCTGAAGGCTTACCACCCGACGAACTATCGGTACAAAACGGAATCCTAACCACCAGAGCATCAAGATTCCCAATTTGCATAGATCCTCAACAGCAGGCGCTCAAGTGGATAAAGAAAAGAGAACAGAAGAAAAATCTGAAAATCCTCTCGTTCACAGACTCGGATTATCTGAAGCAAGTCGAACTAGCGATAAAATATGGCCTACCAGTTCTGTTCCAAGACATCGACGACGTCGACCCTGTAATGGAAAACGTTCTAGCAAAAAATATACAGAGTAAGAGATATTGCATGAAATCTAATGAACTGCTTTCATCTAAAATGCAATGAAACTTGATCGCAGACGTGAGTGGTCGAACGTTCGTCCTCCTTGGGGAGAAGGAAGTCGACTACGATCCAAAATTCCGGATGTACCTAACGACGAAGATGTCGAATCCCATATTCGACCCTGCCCTGTACGCCAAGGGAACCATAATCAATTATATGGTGACGCTAGGGGTACAATCTGTTATTCATTGTAGACTCTCATTAAACAGACAGGAAATAAGAGGCTTTACTTGTAGGGCTTGGAAGATCAGCTGTTATCAGCAGTAGTGCGAACAGAGAGGCCAGACATCGAGGAGCAACGAGAGACCTTAATCATCGAGACCAGCGAAAACAAAAGTTTGCTCCAGCAGCTGGAAGACAGCTTGCTGCTAGAAATCGCCACTAATCAAGGAAACATGTTGGACAACATCGAGCTGATCGAAACTCTGGAAAGTACAAAAACCAGCGCAAACGAGGCGATGACAAAGCTGTACCTCGGCCAAGTCACTGCTGCCGATGTGAACAAGTTACGAGATGGATATCGGCCTGTCGCGAAACGAGGAGCGATCTTGTTCTTCGTTCTGGCCGATATGGCGATGGTAAACTCGATGTATCAGTACTCGTTGATAGGCTACGTCGAGGTCTTCGTCTATTCCTTGAAGAAAGCGCTGCCCGATCCTGGATTGCAACAGCGTTTGCAAAATATCATCGTGATGCTGACGAAGAACGTGTACGACTATGGGTGCACTGGCATTTTCGAGAGGCACAAGCTGCTCTTCTCGTTCCAAATCTGTACGAGACTGGAGCAGAGCGTGGAACATATTGCTCAGAGACAGCTAGACTTTTTTGTGAAAGGTAGCATTGCGCTGGAGAAATCCACGAAAATCAATCCTACAGAGTGGTTGCCATCCACTGGCTGGACCGATCTGCTGAAATTGAGCAACGATTTCCCGGAAACTTTTGGAAAGCTTCCTGAAGAGCTCGAATTAAATGAAGAAGAGTGGCAAAAGGTGGGCCAAGCTAAATAGACCTACGTAAATTCTCGTGTATCGAGTAGTCTTTTCAGAAAGAGACAAGATGGATTTAGGATTGAATTTTTCGCAGTGGTACGACCTGGATGCGCCAGAATCTGAACCCTTCCCCCTTGGCTACTCGAAGAAGCTGAAACCCTTCGAGAAATTAATGTTGATGCGATGTTTTCGAGTGGACCGCGTGTACCGAAGCATCATCAATTATATCAGCAAAATCATGGGCGAGCAGTACATCACTCCACCTCACATCAGCCTCGAGTTGATCTTCGAACAGAGCACGCCGACGATGCCTGTTCTTTTCATCCTAAGTCCTGGCTCTGATCCTTCCTTAGAGTTGATGAAGCTGGCCGACGGATACGGCTGCGGAGGCGGGAAATTTAAATACTTATCTTTGGGACAGGGCCAGGAAAAGGTGAGGCTTATCTGTGTATCGTTGATAACACAGGCGATGGTAAAGAGTCTTTTTGTTTCAGACTGCCATAGAGTTGTTAGAGATAGCTGTAACCAGGGGGCAATGGTTGATGCTGCAAAATTGTCACTTGCTTCTGAGCTTCACCAGAGAATTAGAGAAGCTTTTGGAGAATGCTGGAAACCCTCACCCTGATTTCCGCTTGTGGCTTACCACCGATCCGTCCCCTAATTTCCCTATTGGAATCTTGCAGGAGTCCTTAAAAGGTTCTCTCCCGAGTTTCCATAATTTCAGGGATACATGCAGGGGATTTATATTGAATAACTCTGGAATACGTATGTTTAGTGGTTACAGAACCACCGAGCGGTTTAAAACTAAATCTCGAGAATACTTATTTCAACATGAGGCCACAAGTTTTGGAGATTTGCGAGCATCCTGCTTACAAGCATTTGATCTACGTTCTGGCTTTCTATCACGCAGTTGTTCAAGTAAGTCTACAGGAAGTCTAAGTTACGATTTTATTGCTTAAAATGAATTCTGAAAATAGGAGAGGAGGAGGTACGACAAAATCGGATGGAATATAAACTACGATTTTAATGAGTCAGATTTCAATGTGTGTACCACTATCCTGGACACATATCTCACTAAGGCATTTATGACTAAGGACACCAGAATACCTTGGAACAGCTTGAAATATCTAATAGGCGAAGTATATTCGTAATTCGTAATTCTTTCCATTTCAAATTCCAGCAGCTCGTAAATCTGAAAGTAATATATTCCTAGGTAATGTACGGTGGCAGAGTGATAGATAGCTACGATCGTCGAGTTTCTCAAACCTACATGGACGAATATTTCGGGGACTTTTTATTCGACACCTTCCAGCCATTCCATTTCTACCAGGACGAGCACGTCGACTATGTGATACCCTCAGAAGGGGAACACGAGTATTACCTAAAGTTTATCGATGAACTTCCACTAGTGAACACTCCAGAAGTCTTTGGACTCCATCCAAATGCCGAAATTGGATATTTCACTCAAGCAACCAAGGAAATGTGGAGCAACCTTATAGAATTGCAACCACAAACGGGTAAGAAATGTACCACAACATATATTGGATACGACAGCTGTTGACCAATTGTTGCAATCTTAGAGAGCGATGGCACTGGAACCAGCAAAGATCATTTTATCGATAACATCGCCAAGGAGATCTTAGACAAAGTTCCAACCGAGTACGACCTCGACAGAGTGAGGAAAAATTTTGGACTAGCTACAACACCCACAGCCATTGTTCTTTTCCAAGAACTTGAGAGATTTAATAAACTACTTAATTTAATGAAGAGGACGTTGACGCAGTTAAGAAAGGTACTTATTTTTGTACATTTTCCACCTAAAAAGAAACAAATCATTTAAACATTTTTATATTCTATAATGTATTAGGCTATCGTTGGTGAGATTGGAATGGACACAACACTTGAGAATATTTCTACAGCCTTGTACAACGGGATATTGCCAAAAGAATGGGCAAGATTAGCGCCGGACACGAAGAAAACCCTTGCTGGTTGGATGGACCATTTTGAGAAAAGAATAGAACAATATACTTCTTGGGTATGTTACAAAAAATAACAAGACAAAACTAAATCGAACAAATTATATACCTAATATAAACTTTGCAACGAATTCAAAAAATCACTAACTTTAAGCCAAAAATCTGTTCATGTTAGAGCAGCTGTAATTCCGTCAAAAAAAATCGCAGAGAGGTGAGCCTGCTCTCATTCTAAAGAGTAAAGCCTCTAATTTAACATCCCTAAGCTGAACCTGGTCGAAAAAAATTTTTCATTTCAAGACCCCTTGAGAAAGAGAGGGTGGTTTTACCGCGAATATTTTCCAAATTTAGCCGACTCTCAGGCACTCGATGAATTTTTTCCGCGATCTCTCTTGGTAGGACATTCAATCTAGAACCCTCCCCAGTCGAATGAGACCACGGTGAGTCCTCTGCGATTTTTTTCCGCCGAGATATCGAAGTCTGAATGCAAAGTGAGCCATGAGCCGCTGAATCATGCAGTGATCCAGACCCCCAAAAAGTAGTCAATCTTTGAGCTCCTATATCTCCGTTGAAAAAAATCATGGAGAGGTGAGCCTGGTCTCATTGGAAAGGGTAAAGCCTCTACTTTAACATCCCTGAGGTGAACATGGTCGAAAAAAATTCTTCACTCCATAACCCGCCGAGAATGTGGGGGTCGTTTCTCCTCGAATGTTTCCCAACTTCGGACGACTGCCAGGCACTCAATGAATTTTTTCCACGATCTTTTTTGGAGGGACATTCAAGACGGAACCCTCCCCTGTCGAATGAGACCACGCCGAGTGCTCTGCGATTCTTTTTCGCCGAGATGTCGAGGTCTCAGTAAAAAGTGAGCCTGCAGCCTCTGAACCAGGCAGCGCTCCAGAGCCCGAAAAAGTAGTCAATCTTTGAGCTACTGTATCTCCGGCAAAAAAAATCGCAGCGAGTTCAGCCTGGTATCATTGGAAAGGGTAAAGCCTCTACTTTATCATCCCTGAGTTGAATTTGGTCGAAAAAAATTCTCCACTTCATGACCCCCCGAGAACTTGATAAATTTAATTTTGTTGCGAAAAGTATTTCCGAACACTAAGAATGAATGTGTTATCCTTTTTTTAGTCTTCTGCAAATGAACCAGTAGTATTGTGGCTAGCTGGTTTGCACATTCCCGAAACATACTTAGCAGCTCTTGTACAAATGGCTTGTCGCAGAAGTAGTTGGTCCCTTGATCGTTCCGTCACTTATACTGCTGTCTCTAGATTTACTAGGCCAGATCAAGTGGAAGAAAGACCAGATCAGGTGAGTGCATAGAAAAATCGATTTCTTTTCAGAAAACTGTCTAATAAACTCATTTTCACAGGGTTGTTATGCAAGCGGTCTATATCTGGAGGGAGCTAGGTGGGACTTGAAAGAACAGTGCCTTCAAAGATCACATCCGAAAGTTCTTATCGAAGAATTACCGATACTTATTATTATTCCAGTCGAGGCTCACAGACTTAGACTTCAGGTATCGAATGAATTAAATCAGCTCGTCGAATTTATTTCCTCGATATTCAATAAATTACATATAAAATTTAAAAATGTAGAATACATTTAAAACCCCTGTCTACACGACGTCTAATCGGCGCAACGCAATGGGAGTAGGTCTGGTTTTCGAAGCGAATCTTGCGACGACGGAACACATCTCACATTGGGTTTTGCAAGGAGTTTGCTTAATATTAAATACCGATTGATTGATACTGATTATCGTTCAAATGAAATAGATGTAAACAGGCATAGCATATGTCATTACAGTATATGTAACTATTACGTTTATAAGAAAATATTCCTTTATAATATTAATGGATGTAAAAACATTATACTTGTAATAATTAATTACTGATCGTTTATTCAGCATTCATTGTCATACATTTTACTTGTGGTAAACATAGATTATAGAAAGAACTATCGACAAAATTTTTAATATTTTGCCATTTTACCCAATGGTAGTTCTCCAACTGTTCTATACTTTTTGCTTTGCCAATAAAGTGTGGATCTACAACCAACATGTAGGTATTTCTTAAACCTTCGTGAATTCCTATTATGCATTTACTGGAGCAGTCCCGATCTCCACCCATCATGACAGGACTAGCAAACTCCTGGAAGTGTCTTTTAATAGCACCTACATGTTCCGATAGTCTTTTCCCACTTGGAATATGAATGATCTTACTAAGAACTTCATACAGGTGGTTCAACACAAGACATACCTGTGAATAGGTAGTATTAAAACTATTCTATGTAGTACGTTTTGGAGGAATGTTAACTTGATCTTACTTCAATACTACCTATCCACTCCCTTGACCCAATAAATGGGCTTTCCTTGTCCTCTAATGTAACAAGCACTTCCTGTATAGATCTGATACTAGGTACGTGTTGATCTAAATTTCTGTTCTTTATAATCCAGGAACAGATAGTTTGTAGGGTTCTATACCCACATCCCCAACCCTATACACATTATTGCATAACTAATCGTTACAAAATCATTTATATTTTCAAAAACATCCATCGAGACGTAACCTCTTCAAGCTACCAAACATAACCTCAACAGATTGAACAAATAAGAAATGGAAATACAGCAATATGTACCAACAATGACTATTTATTAAGTTCTGGCCAACCCAAAGCATATACAAGCATATAATTTATTACAGACCTTGTCGTTGAAGCCATCGCAACCATAATGCCAATACTCATAATCTCCTCGAACTAACCAGCTTTCACCAGGTTCAGGAGGAGGAATGTTCTCGTGAACATTCTTCAACAGATTTCCTGTATAATCAGCTATCATCTGGAGATGATAGTTTACCTAGAACTAATGAAATATTCACGATTTTGTGAATCTTTCGCAAAAAGGAACGCTTGGGTTATGCAATATTGTCACGCTTGCCTCATCAGGTTCGAGAGGTCACGCAAAAGAAAAGATCAGAAACTGGAATTCTACCTTTACTAATCAATTTATCATCATTCTGTGTCGCGCAAAGGTAACAGTAATTTTGTAATCATTGTGAGAAAAAGTACTTAAAAATTGTAAGCAGTAGGCCAAAACATGGACAGTAAAATGCTATAGCCATCTAGCGGTGGCTCGTCTCTAAGCAAAAAAAAAAAAATTGAAAACTATATAATATTTGCAAATATACGAGCATTTTGACGATACTGAATCATTGTAAAGAATCTACACGTCATTATGCAATGATTAAAGTCCATGGAAATTGTTTATTTATTGCAAGAACAGCAATTAGACAGCTGTTTCCAAAGAATAAAGCTGATAAACCTGTAATTCATTAATTTCGTGGTATTTTAATGATGCAGAGTCATTGTAGGGACACTACTCATCATTATGCAATAATTAAAGTCCATGGAAATGGCTTATTTATTACAAAAACAGTATTTTAGGAAGCACCAGAAAGGTGTTTGTGGCGTCATCTAGTGGTGACGATTTAGAACTAAGAGTTAATTTAGTTCCAGAGTGCTACTACTAGAGGCGCCACAAGTATACTCTGCTGCTTCAATTTTTCAACATTGATCTACCATCTAGCGGTAGCATTTGGAAACTAATCCCAGGCCCTTTTAGTTCTAAGACAGCACTACTAGAAGGTGCTGCAAGCATCATTTATTTTAATTACCTTTTTGAAATACTGTTTCTGGATTAAATAAAATAATTCCATGGACTTCCATCGCTGCATAATGAGCTGTAGCCTCCCTATAGAGACTCTGCGTCAGCAAAGTGTCAATAACGAGCTAATAATTCAGCAGCTTCATTGAAAAGTACAGATAGAAAGTTGAAATCGGCATTACCAAGGAGAAAATCGTGCAGCAGCGCCACTGTAGCTGTCGAGAAGATACAGGAGTGCATTGTGATTGGTCGCTTCATTCACGGGTTCACGTTCAAGTTGTCAAACGGCAGACGGCCGTTACCAAACGGTTGTATGCTAAACGCTGGAAGACTAGTGGCATGAAAAAATCGCGTTTATCTACAATGTTCACGTATCTCTTTTCGTGTCGTGTCGAAATTGCGCATTAACCGCGAAGTGGAAAGTGAGCTGAAAGCAGAAGTTGGATACACGGATGAAATACGTCGCCCCTTTGTTCCCAGCGTCGAGGAAGATGAAGTGTGATCGCGAGTGCCGATCGTTTTGAGTGCCTACAGGATTATATGTTTTGCGATTCGGTAGAATTTCTTTCTGGGCCTGCATTTACCGAAAAGTCTAGCGACGAATGACTTTGATAAGACCCAGAAGAAATCTTTAGCAAAAATTAACACGCTATCGTCGCAATGTCGTCGAGCCCAAAAAGCATCGGGGGCCCGCCTCGAGAAGGAACTCGAGTTGTGCTCCGAGAAATCACTGCATCCCTTCACAATTCGCCACCAATGCAGCTGCTCCAATCTAAGGTACGTGGTGTATTCATTTATTTACATTTTTCGTAGCTGCTAACTTGTTTTACAGCACACGCGAGGTTATAAACCCCGACCTGCTTGCACTCTGCATTCTTAACCTTTTTCTTCTTGTCTTTTTTCCTACTTCGTTCTATTATTCCTGCTGTTTTTATTGCGAACAGCCTCTAACAGGCGGAGGATTCCTATAAATACACGCTGAATCTCCAGGAGCACCTTGAAACAAAAATAAGTTTCGTTTCCCGCGCAACAGTGTTTCTTTGCCATTCGAAAAGAACGCATGCTCTTGTAGACCTATAATTTTCCTCTTGCTCTATCTTTTCATATTTTTATAGTATCATTATAATGCAATAGACGCAAAATACATGCAAATATACTCGATTTCTTTGTGGATATAGTAATATTTGTCACAAATAGCGACTAATAAATAAACGAAACTATAGTTAATATCCTCGTCGACAAGATCGCCGGCTCATGAGTTCGAAAACTCGTTCGTTCATGTGAAAGGTTCACATTTGTCGCGAACATTGTACAAAAACTGGTTTCTTCCTATCTGTAAACCGGTTTATTCGATTATCTTGAAAAAGGACACTGTACTTCCGTTCTGGTTTCTGTTTACGGAAATGTCAAAGCGTAGGTTGAGTAAAATGCATACAGACAGTTGTATCTCTTTAATTGCTATTATATCGTTGCAGTATACCAAGAGAAATGATTTATTTCAAGTGACAATCGAGTACATTCTCGACTCTAAAGAAATTGAAACTTTCGTTGGCTCGATCTCTCAGAAAACTCGCATCGAAAGTACATACAATATGAAATTCCTTATCTCCTTTGAAGAGAAAGTGCGATTAATTCACATCTCGCGGGAAACGGGGCATGGTGAGAAAGAAAAAGTGAATTTTTATTTTATTTATTTTACAATGATTAAATCTGTGGCTGTAAAACAAAACGAGTCATGCTTAGAAGCTCTTTTGCCTTCCAACCATAGATCGATGAGTATTGAAGCATTTATAATATGATTATTTTTGATCCCAGATCGATCGATCGATAAGTGGTCCCTGACTTTATCTCTGGCGGTAACTGAGGTAACTCCAGTAACGAGTGTTCGAGTGTCAGTCCAGATAGCGCCACCCTGGCGTAATTGCGCTGTTAAGACCGCGTTCCATCTACCGCCTCGCTGCGCCTCGCACTTCCATAGTTGGTCTTCTTTGGAGTATAATGCTCGGTACAGCGTGTGCGCGGTCCATGTTTAAAGAGCGAGGCAAGTGTTGGTACGCGCGTATCATCGTGGCAGGACGGTGGCGATGACTCTGTCGTCGCCGGTCTCTTATCTGACGACCTAGAAGCTTGCTCCACGTCGAACGCGATCTAATCGCGAGAGTGTTGCGAAATCGTCGTTTCGACAGAAGGTGAGGTGGTGTGGCGAACATTTCGCCAGCAATAACCAGAGGCTATGCTCTTCCTTCAGCTTGTGTATGTGTACATGTATTCGATATTCAGGCTGTATGGTGCGCGTGTCACATCGTGAAATCGTGGTAGTGGTGGATGTCTAGAGTATCGACTGGAGAATGCGCCGCTAATATTAGAATTTCGAGCAAAGATATCCTCCCGTGGCGGTCAGATTCGGTGAGTTCGTTGTTCCAACAAGTTCATAGACGAGGAGACGAGCAGACTGCGCGACGATGATTCCTCTACTCCTGCGACCACCTACCTTTTCTCTATTTCTTTTGACAATGTTGCATCGACCCTTCGATCCAGCTTAACGTTCCTAATGTACGCAGCATTTTCTTCCATGTTTAGGAAAGCTGGATCGGAAAAACGAGAGAGACACACCCTTTCGAAAAGTGTCAACTCTCTCTTCCTGTCATCGCGACCAGATGAGAGTGACTCACGCCAATAGTGCACGTATACATGTGCCTTATCCATATCAAGAACGCACCGAATAAGGAGCGCGCGAGGTTCTCGAGTTTCCAAGGGAATTGCCTCTGATTGCGTCGGTTCGCTTCAATACTTGGGATACAGTTCGCTTCGTTGAACGTGATAGTTTATACCATAGATTTAATGTATAAAAGCGCAGGGCATAGTCGCGACACGGTTGCTCGCGCTCGATGACACTGTCAACAGCCTTCCGAGCGGTAAAGTCGTCATTTCTCAGTATGGACAAAAGGTGAATATTCCTTTCTTTATGAGAGACGATTTCAAGAGTTCGTAGACATTTAGAGAGCACGAACGTTTCTAGGTCAATACGCGTGGAAGTTTGTATGCTTTTGCAATCGATTTTCTGCGAGTTATTCCGTAACACGTGTGTTAGTAGACAAAGAATAAGATCTATAGCTTCTTAATTGATGTGCGAATACAAAGCAGCTATTACCGTGTTTTAATTTCACGTTCTAGGTGTGTTAGTTGCCAGTAGACTTCAGTGTGTACTTTGAAAGTTTCAGTTGGTGAAGGAAAAATTGTTGAATAAAACAAGATAGGAGACTGTTTAGCAGAGAGAGTGTTAGAGAAAAGCAAAGAGGCGGGCTCGAGGCAGAAGGTGGGAAAATAAAAATACCGAAAAGCGTGCAAAGGGGTGAATGACAGGAAAGATGCCTGGTACCGTCGAAAATAAACGTGTCAGGGTTGAGGACACATAGGTGGGGACGGAAGAAAGTTCACTATGTGGGGTTCCATGAAGCGGCGTGTAAATATGGGTTCATATTGGGCGGCAGTGACTGCCGAAAGTGGAGGTTCTTTTGGAAGTCATGGGTAATCTGCTCATTCGTAAGGTAACTCTCGAAAAGCTCCTTTTCAATTCGAATACTTGCGAGGAAGGACTGATTACCTCATTAAATCATTAATCGATACGTTGCAGGTTGTCTGAAAGCAAAAGATTCCTTCGTGTATTCAAATTCCAATCCAAGTATCGCAAGCGTTTTTTATCTGAAAAAAATAGGTGAGCTTTACTCTCGAAACGCAGATCCTTCTCTCCAAGTTCGAATCGGGGGTGTAAAGGTCACTGTGTCGAAACCCGGTTTTTAAGATAGGAGTCTGCATTTAGAAACCTGGTGCGAGGAGTTAGCTTGTCAGTCTCGAACGCTCGATCGGATCACACTGCTCTAACTCGATAGTAATTGAGGGTCGAAGAAAATGGTATGATGAACAATCGTGCATTCAATTTGTTTTAGACTTCGATGGTTAGAGAGATTAGTTGCAACTAGATGTGCCGATAAGACAGTGTTATACTTTAATTTATCGCTCTCGACTCACCTCGTTCTCGTTTTTACATAGTGCTCGAGCACAAGACACTTTTTCTGCCGACCACGCGATCAGCTCCGTGCGCTCATAACTGTTCTTGGCATGGACACGCAAGCAGGACTGGCGCGAGATTCAGTAAAACAAAATCCGCTCTCCGCCCCTATATTTTATAATTAGGCACAGCGACGACAAAGTTGCGCAATTTCGCAAAGAAATCCGCGAGCTCTAGACGTCAGCTGGCTCGACCCAGTGATCGACGGACTAGTTGCCACGGATTTCACGCGTTAGCAAATTTGCCGTGTTCACGTGAAATGGAATATATCAATAAATTGTTGCAACGAGCCGCAGCGATCCCAGCAAGGACGTTATCGCCCACGCCACCGGTATTTTGCGTCAGACTTGACGTTGCTATCCCTCTCTGGGATTTTCGCCTACCTTTTCTTACTTCGCGACTCTGGCATACGTATACCAGAGGAATCGACTTCTCAAAACGTTCAGATTTCTGAACATTCTTGGTCCTTGACTATCCTCGTGGGTCCCTTATTTTTCTCTAACTTCTTTACTCTCCTGGAGATTAAAATATCTTAAACTGACGCAGCATTTTCGGTAGCAAAGATTGGATATTCTGAACTAACCATTTTACTTTTCTGTTTGACAGAGCGGTAACGACAGCTCCCCAGGAAAAGC
The DNA here is from genome assembly GCF_051401765.1 of Calliopsis andreniformis. Lineage (NCBI taxonomy): Eukaryota > Metazoa > Arthropoda > Insecta > Hymenoptera > Andrenidae > Calliopsis > Calliopsis andreniformis. Next base: position 13,346,187 of record NC_135068.1, on the reverse strand, counting down.
AGCGGAACATGAGGTGAAGGTTCGATTCGCCCGAGAGTTCGCGGACGTTGGATCAATCAGCTACTCAGCGGCGGAGAGCCTATCGTCTGCTAGTAGCTTTCAAAGTCTAAGCAGTAGCCTCAGCGCGAAGAGCAGTAGCGGTATATGCCCAGATTCAGTGCCCCCAAGTCCCAGTCAACCTGGAAATACTTCCTACGTGAACGCCGATATACCTGGCGTTGAAGATTTGATCCTCGCCTGCGCGGATATTCGGCTACACGGCGAGGAAGATCATTCGTTCGAGGCTCAAGACTTCAGTCAGGACCAAACTTTTACTTCTGCCACCGACGAGACGATCGGTGATCTCACCAAGGAAATCTCTAACAACCATATCTCACCAGTGAGTTCTTGCAACGTCACTCAAATCGTTGAGAGCGAGTCAACGTCAAGGGAAGTTACGTACTCGCCGTTTAACTATATAGAGGATATTCGAGAGCGACCCATTTTAGTAATTCCTAGCAATAACAGTAATCTCATAGGGCTAGAAGAGTCGAAGGAGAGATCGATTTCTCCGAATAGGAGCAATGACTTAGTAAGTGTTGTTGAAACGTGTAGCTTCACTGTTTCGGATGGAAAGGGAGAAGTTCTATTATCGAATCATAGCACAGAAGAATCGAACTTAAATTGTACGGCGTCTTTATCAGCCAGCGAAGCGATCTCGACAGACACCTCTGAACCGAAGGAACACATTGCAGTCGAGAACCCTCCGATTCAGATAAACGCTTCCCTTTTAAACTGTACATCTTATCCTTCTGTGAACGTCGTAACCACAGAATCTGTACCAGCTGAACATGTGGAAGACCCATCATTACCTAGTATATCGTCGTTATCTTCATTGAATGCGACAGACTTTGCAAAACCAAGTGAAAACGACACTTGTGCAATTCAAGACGATGTAAAGAGTTTATTGTTGACAAGATCTTCGTCCCCTGTTAACGATACCACCGTAGCTATCACTGCATCTTTTCAAGATGCGCTGAAGAGTCCTGCTCCAGAGGTAGAAGACAAAAGTGACAGTCGAACAGAAACAGTTTCGCCCAGTTTTTGTAACGCCGCAAACGATGAAGAAATTTACGCGGATTTGTTGAGACCAAGTACACCTGACGTTAAAGAAAATTCAGAAATAAATGTATGCACAGAAATTGATGGTAACACAACACTTAGCAACGTTGAACTTTCTCCGGTAAAGGTAGATAGCCCAGAGGTGAATGTTCCTCTTGCAATCAAGGACGAAGGAAAGGAACAGGAAGAAGGAGAAGAAGTAGAAGAAGTAGAAAATAAATTGGATGGAAGCTTGGTTGTGAAGGAATTAAACATTGTTGAGGAAACAGAGCCACTTAATATAACAAAAGAGAAAGAAGAGGAGAAGGAGGAGGAAGAGGAAGAGGGAGAAGGATCTTTCAACGAAAGATTAGATGCAACTCTTACCTTCCAAGATGTTTCACTAACTTCAGAGACTGTACCGGAAGTAGAGCAATACACGGAGTTTAAGCCACAACGACAAAGTACCACGTTAGCTTTACCCCTCGTCGAACAGCCGAATTTCGACGAATTGAAATCTGCTGCCGAGGAGGTTGCAAATGACTTCTTTAAGTCGTCATTGGAATTCTCAGAGGAAAACGATCAGTTTATCAGTGCCACATCTCAACGTAAGTACACATCTCTTTCAGTCCCAAATACGTGATGCGCATTAATCCTTACAATACGATATATTTTTGCAGTTTTCCAAGAGCCTATGAATTTCGACTTATTGATATCACACGGTAGGACAAACACTGTAAATCGTTTGCATACCGAATCATTGTATGTAAAATTCGATCCATTGGTATCGGACATCAGTATGTTACCTCAAGGAAATGCTCAGCCTATAAACGAAGAACAGAATGGTAAAATTGACAGCACACCCCCAAATATAGATACTCCGAAACGTAACCCCGCTATAGCAGCCATAGACAGGCTACTTTTTTACAGCCCTATTTCTACCAGCATGACGCAAAAAATGGAAGAACCGCGAGAGAAAATTGTAAGTAAATATTATTCTTTTTATCAATATTTCATTCATCTTTAATGAAAATATAATTAGGAACAACCTGTGGAGGTATCAAAACCGGAAACTCCGCTCATTACTGATGTTAACATGAGTAAAGAGCTAGAGTTAGTGAGGACAACCGTATTACAGTTAGAGGAAGAACTCGAAAAGCAAAAGAAGGAATATGAAACGGAATTAGAAAGGCAAAAGAGTTCTTTCCAAGAGAAAATCAATAAATTGCAAGCACAAATAACGCAGGAGGTAAAAAGTAAATCTCAGATGACGTAAGTTAATTGTTATCTTTAAGGTAAGTCATATTTTTAACTAATTGACAATAATCGAAATATTACGTAAATAGAGTCGTGGTTGAGGAGTATGAAAAGTCGATTAGTCGATTGCTCACAGAGCGAGAAAGAGATCGTACAAATTTCGCACAAGAGAAAGCGAAATTACAAGAAGAATTGCAAGCCACGCATGTTCATTTAGCAAATACAGAGGCTGCATTCAATGACGTTCATCAGAAATATGAAAAGCTTAAGGGAATTGTATCCGCTTATAAAAATAACGAGTCGGTACTAAAAGAGAGTATACAGGAGAATCTCGAAACCATTCAAAGTTTAGAAGCTCGATATGAGCAATTAAAAAATCATGCGATGACTCAACTTGAAAAGTAGGTGTTTAATATAGAATATCATTAATAATAATATAATAATATTATATTAAATAATATAAATAACATTATATTAAAATATCAAACATATATCATATAATTTGAAAATATTTCAGAGCTAATTTTGAATTGGATGCCATACGAAAACAGCATGAGGATGAAACAGTAAAACTTCATGCTATTGTACGAAAAGCAGAGCTTAAAAGTAATTCACTTGCTGACTTAGTCGAACAGAAAACTAAAGAAAATAAAGAACTGACGCAAATTTTGGATGAAGTAATCGCTAGGGTGGGTCATCAAAGCGCAGAATAAAAAAAATGGAAGGATAAATAAGTATCGCGAATGTAACGCGATTAGTCTTTATTTTTTTACTCGTCCCTTAAAGTTTTAGATATATTCATAAAATAATTAATTGCAAATTTTGTTCTGTTTCAAAGAAGCACCTTTTATTAATTATTTATAAGTTGTGAATTATATATATATATATACTATTTTACCGCTAATAAAAATAGGCATATTTAAAACAACCTTCCATTTATATTTATGCAGTAAAAAACTATCTAATACTCCACAAAATTTTAACACTCACACATCACGCGTGACAATCTTACGCGATTTGTTATAATACATCTCACTACATACACTTAAATAAAACTCACTGTTTGCGCGTACATTGGCTGTATCACTCGTGCTGATATACCATGTACTCATGCCAATGTACAAATACCAATACATGATCAGGGTTTTATTTTGTCGATAAATAATGAATTTTTAGCAGTAATGAGTATTGTCAGTCTGTTGGTCTTGCATCGATTACAAATAAAACGTGATGTTTCGCTAGTTTCAACATTCGATCGCTAGTACTACCTGGTTTCCTAGGAATATTTCTGTTCTCAAGATCAGGCATAAATTTCTTGATAGTTCGCGCTAAGTTTGTAGCATACTGCTTGAATTGTGGGTGAGTCATGCCAATTCCTTTACTTCGTAATGCTTCAGCTACTGCCCATAATAATTTCTAAAAGTGAACATTATTTTTTTTACTTCGTAAAAATATATTATTCGATTATTCTTATAGAAAAGTTAAAAAAAGAAAAAAGAAGATACCTTTCTATGCGCGTCGCTGAGTTCATTTCTTCCTTCAGGTACTTTACCCTTTTCAATTATGTTACTAGATGAGTGTCTATCCCACATAGCTACCGTGTTATTATGTAATTCGTGCGAGCAATCGAAAGACAAACTTTTTGCCCATTTATATCGTGGTCCTTCTAACTCTTCCTCGCTTTTTCTTTTCCTCGATTCTTCCACAGTTACTTTTTGAGCGTCTTCAGAGTCACTTTCTTTCGTCTTTTGGGTAAATAGTGCGCGTTTAATATTCTGGAGGTCTGTACCAGTTGTAAGTAATTTACTTGGCCCAGCTCGATCAGGAGGACTTTGAAAGAGAGCACGTTTCGATGTTTCTATTTTCGATTTTAAGGGACTAGAACCATCTAAAACAAGCCTTCGAGCTACTCTCTTCTTCGTCGAGCTCCGAGGAGTTCCTCTAGGACTTTTACCCCGTGGGCTTTTCCCCCTTGGACTTTTACCTTTTTTAACAGTGGGTTTCCTGTATTCAGAAAATAATACATTAAAATTATATCGGCATAGAATTCTCAGCTAAAATTATTTTTTCAACTGTTTCATACTTGATATTTAACACCAGTAGTTTTTTATTATTAAGCGTTAATCCTTGCAAATTTGCGCTGGAAAAAGCTCTTCGTCTTTTTGTTAAATGATTTAATCTCTTCCCTGGACTTTGACCATTCTCGCGTTTAGCTAAAAGGTTTCGTTTTTTAGCGCTTCCTGGCGCATGTTTGGAAAACCATACAGTACAAGTAGATTGAGTTTCAGCTCCTATATATCTCTCACATAATTTTATTGTAAGATTCTCAAACTCTTCAACTGCTCTATTTCTGTTATAGCTGAAATTTATGGTATGGTATAGAAAACCAAAGTAACTAATGAAAAACTCTAAAATGTTAGAATGCTTACTGTATTCCATAAAATTTGTGAGAATACGCTTCAGGCCATGTTAAAACAACAGCTTCTTTTTCATCAATGTTGTGATGAATAAGAGACTGTTCTGGTCTAGACATTGGTGGCGCTTGTTCTACTACATTTTTCTGCACTTGTTCTTGCATTTGTTCAGTGTCCAAAACTTTCACTGTACTTTTATTAGTATTAAGTACATTCTTTTGATCACTAGGAACTATTTGTTTTATTTTAAAATTATCACTGCAAATGTTATTCTTCTTATCTGTTGTACCTAGATTATCACTAACATCACTTGTATATTGTGGATCACAAGCATCAAAAGCAATAGATAAATTTCTGGATGTGCTTTTGGTGCACTGATAAGAATTATTTGTACTTATATTCTCCTTTTGCTGCTCCGGTGATTCCTGATTTACATTTTGTTGTAATGGTTTTCCTGGTAATACACAAGGCATCCAGAAAAGATGATGATTTTCATAAATACGTAATAGCAATTCTGCACAGTCAGTTCTACAAATGGTGTGTTTAGGTGGTGGAGGTACACCACTTAAAAATTTATTGATTCTAGCTAATAAATTATTGTCAGATTTAGCAATTAAGTCAGCTTGAGAAGGTTTTACTGGACTATCTATTGTTGTTTTAATTTCTTCATTTGTTAGTGTTTCATTGTTTTTATCATTTTCATTGTCACTATCAAACATCTCTGGACTTGAGATGTTTGGAAGTTCTTTCTCAGCTGTGAGACTTCCATCTCTGTTGAAATAACAGCAAGCCATGGCATTGTCTACGAAAAGTTAATCATACAGTAATAAACAGTTAACAATAAAGTTTAATAAACGGATCAGAGGATGATCGTTCGAAAAAAAAATCGTTATTTAACCTTCATAAAAGAAATTGCACGTGTCGAAAATATTGCACGTAAGAGGTATGCTACTCGTGTTCCAATTATTTTTAACTCGTTACTTTTCAATTGGTATTTAAATAATATTTAACGTTCGTTATTAAATGATCTACTGATTCACAAGATTTACTATTCTACTACGAACTTTCATACTCTACGTTGAACACAAAAACTAAAGAAATCTTTTGTCCGTAAACTGCGCATATAAATTTGAATTTACTTACGTCTTTTAGTGTATCAACGTTCAAATGTTTTTTGCTCAATCATTTATAATCTGGCTGAAAGCCGAATTCATCTGTTTTGTTTCTTAATACAAGAACAACATTTCACTATGTATAACATTCAACCATACGTCATGCAACTTACAACAGTGCTTACGTTCTTGACGTTAAGGCTGCTTTCTGTGTCGAGTTTTGGGTTAATGCATATGAGTTACATTTTTTTAACGATACAATTTCTAAAAAATCATTTAAATATTTTCAAAAAATGGAAATACGGTTAAAACAATATGGAAGTGAAATTTGTAAATTAATTCGCTAAGTTCCATTATTCTTTCTTTTTTATTGATATCATTTGTTTAAGTTTTATTCATACCTATCTATGAATATTTACGTACACACAGATCATTATCCCTATCAGAGACGAGTAGGTTAATTTTTATTCTTTGACAATAGTCATTACGAATTATCTCATGATCATTAGGAAGGGAAATTATCGACAGTTCGAAACAAACCTGAATAGTGACGCAAACAAATAACGGCACACTGCGTTGCAGTGCGTCGTGTATGTTTGACAGTTCCCCAGTGTGTGACAGAGCAATGATTGATTAGTCTACGATATTTTTATAACGTTTAGATTTGTGAATTATATTTGTTTGCACATTATATTTTTCTAAAAGTATACCAACTAATAATAGGATTTTGTCAAAAGACATATTTTTGTCACGTAAGTATAGATTTCAGTACTTGTTTATCGTATTCTTCTTTCGATGTTACAATTAAACAATACGATTAAGTTGTTCTTGTATATTTGTGGAACGAATAATTCAATTTTTTATACAATTTCACTATATTTACATACATATATTATAGTTTTATTATGTAGAAATTGTATTATACATATTTGCTTTGTATTCATGTATTTTATAATTTTATCATGTTTACATCAATCTTATCTTATTAGAAACACAAAAATTTCTTTTTTCAGGTCAGCTATCAATAATAATTATCAGAAAATGGAAAGAAGTTTAAACAAACCTTTCGTAAAAAAGTGAATGAAAGATATGATATACATATAATAATATGTTAGCCAAGGCCAGGAGTTTGTATTCTAAGGGAGTATATGCTGAATCATATGTCAATTGTTATCATTTATTCATTGTACTTTTATGAACTTTCAATGGCATTGTGTAACGTGTTGGTTCCTATGCACAAAGCATACATGATGTATCACTGACTATATAAGATTATGAGTCTTTAAGAAAAATTAATTGACTGTACACCAAAATGACACAAAAATTGAGAATTTTCAATTTGCTTCTATATAAAGACTTATTGGTACGAATAAGGCATTGGAAAACAGGACTATTTCTACAATGTATGGTACCTATTGTCTTGTTTGTATTATTACAAACTGTAAGAGATTTTAGTGTTCAACCACGGCGTGTAATTAATGAAAGTACCTATTATCCAATTGAAACCAAAGAAGAGTTAACAGTAATTAACAGAGACTTTACATTTATATATTATGTACCTCAGAATGGATACACAGAAAATATTATGAATAACACTAGATTGTGTTTAAAAATGCCATCAGAAAGTAATTATTGCTTTTACATTTCAGACTTTCTATAAATTTATTTCATTAATTTAAGATGAAGTACATTGATTTTTGAAATATTTCACAGGAGTGATTGGATTTTCGTCTGAAGATGATATGATTAAGGCTTATACAATTTTACAAGCTAAGTCTCCAATCATTGTAGTCTTAGCTGTTGTATTTGAGCAGTACAATACAACAGAAATAAGATACAAAATTAGACATAGCTTACACATTCCAAATATGCTTTTCCAAAATATATTTGATCAAGCTATGTATAATTCGTACACTATATATTTGACTGCTACTCCATTTGCACAACTACAAATGTGTGTGGATGAATCTTTCATAAATCAGATAGCACTACATTCCAGGATTGATACTGAGGTATTACAAAATGCAGAATACAAAAAATAATATAGTAAGCTTTATCTTTTACTATATCATTGATAACATATGTTGCAGGTATCATTACAAAGAATGCCATACCCACCATATGTGAAAATAGATGATTCTGATAAAGTATTGAGAATGTTAATATGTATGTTTGCAGTTATTATTTTTGCAATTCCACTTTGCATAGAAACAAATTATGCAACAAAGGAAAAATACATTGGTGTAAATGTTAGTAAGATGAAATATCTATAATGTATTTAACATTTTATAACAAACATTGGTATGTTACCTAATACAATTGTATTATCTAGGTTTTAATGGCAATGAATGGAGTAAAAGTGTATCAAAATTTATTATCTTGGTTAACAACTAGTATATTATTCAGTATTTTTTATATTGTACCTATCATAGTATTATTTAAAAATACTTTCTCTGGCAATGTGGATCCATACTTGTATTACAGCAATACTTTTATATTTTGGCTAATACTTACACTACACATTGCCCACTTAACATCATTTGGTATGCACGTTGCTGCATATTTTTCAAAACGTAAGTTCTGTACTGTACATACATATAACATAATAATTAAAGAATAACTATGATTGATAATGCAACAATTTTACAGCACGCTTTGTAATGACAACTTTATCAGTTGTGTACATTGCTTCTTTTTCGCTTCATGGAAACTTAATACGGGAACAAGTTTTTTCTGTAATACCATGTTTAGGATTATTATTTCCAAACATACTGTTGTACAGATTTCTCGAAGAAGTAAATGCATATGAAGCTCAGTGTATGTACAAACCTTTTAGATAGCTATATCAATGTCTTGTTTATGATGTATAAATTAAGTGAGAATTAAATATGTATATTTTTTTAGTAAGTGGCATCCAATGGTCAAACATGTTTCTTGTTGGAGATAGACAATATAATGTTGATGGAAGTATTGGATTTATACTCATTTTTTCGATTCTGGGAATTTTTATACATTTTTCACTTGCAGTATATATTAATGCTTTACTCCCAGGAAAGTATGGAGTTCGTAAAAATCCACTTTATTTTTTGAAGGTAAATTTTTAACGTTTTGAGAATAATTTTATAAATGCTTAATAAAAATGTGTATGCTGTAAAAATATGTTTTTCAGTATATAAAGAAGAATAAAGTGAATCTTGATGAAAATATAGAAGATTTTGACTATGATACAGTAAATAATGACAATTTTGAACCAGTAGCAAAAGATGTACTTGTTCCTGGAATTCAAATCCGTAATCTTAAAAAGACATACAGAACTAGCTATCTACAAAAAACGGTGAGTTCAGAATATCAATTATACTAAGGACTAGCATATGACTAGTAATTATGAATATCGTTTTTTAGACCGTCCAAGCTTTGAAAGGAATTTCTATGGACTTATATAAAGGACAAATAACAGCTTTATTAGGTCATAATGGTGCTGGAAAGACTACTCTTATGTCTATTTTAACAGGTATAATGTATACTTATTAACAAAAAAATATAATTCATTCTCTTATTAAGTACTTCTTAATAGGTGTTATAAGCCCGACTGAAGGAACGGTTCTCATTAATGGTAAAAGTATTAAAAAGCACTTAGACATCATTAGGAATGATCTGGGATTATGCCCTCAGGAGAACATGGTTTTCCCAGATCTGAGTGTAGTTGAACAATTACAATTCTTTGGCTTGGTGAGTAATTTTTAATGATATTGAATGGCATTATACGTGTGTTATGTAGATATGTAAATCATCTGATCATATATTATATTTTAGCTAAAAGGTTCAAATAGGTCCAGGAAAGAAATCAACCAGAATGTTAATGTCTTATTGGATAAATTAAAATTGCAAGATAAAAGAAATGCTCTTCCAAGCACATTATCTGGAGGACAAAAGAGAAAATTGTGTCTTGGAATGGCTCTTATTGGGAATGCTAGTGTAAGGATATCTTTTAGTTAAAGTCTTCTTTTTCCTTGTCTTGTCTACTTCCCTAAATCGTGAAAATCACAGTATTAAAATATGATTTATTTTGATACTTTTAGACTATAATTTTGGATGAACCAACGTCAGGAATGGATCCGGAAACGAGAAGGGATATATGGAATGTCGTATTAGTAAGTATAGATTTAAGACTGTTGACACTTGATTTATTATGTATGTTTCTTGAATATGCGCATGAATTGTTTTGTAGAAAATAAGAGGAACAAAAACAATTTTGATTAGCACACACAATATGGAAGAGGCTGATATACTCGGAGATAGAATTGCTATTGTACATGCAGGCAGATTAAAATGCTATGGGACGTCTATGTTTTTAAAGAAGCAATATGGTTAGTACAACAGTAAATTACGTATATAAATTACCATTTGCACACTATAAAGCAAAGTATTGTTTAATTTCAGGTTATGGTCATTTAGAAGTTACACTATCAACTAAATCATGGTGTAACTCCGAAAAAGTTATAAATATATTTGATCCAAGAACACAACCACTACACGTGGATAAAGAAAAAATCCTTTTAAGTGTACCACATACTGAAATTTTACCGGAATCGTTGGATAAAGTAGAAAGTCAGAAGACAAATTTGGGTGTCACAGGAATTAGTGTATCGCTTATTACGTTGGAGGAAATATTTTTAAAGTAAGTATTAATTGTTCTATTCAGACCTCGATATCTCGTTCCGTCTTGAATGTCCTGTCAAAAAAGGTCGCGAAAAAAATTCATTGAGTGCCTGGCAGTCGTCCAAAGTAGACAAACATTCCCAGAGAAACAGCCCTCTCTTTCTCGGCGCGTTATGTCGTAGAGAATTTTTTTCGACCAAGTTCAACTCAGGGGAGCTAAAGTAGAGGCTTTGCCCTTTCGGATGAGACCAGGCTGACCCCGCGGCGATTTTTTTTGACAGAGATACAGCAGCCCAAAGATTGACTACTTTTTCGGGCTCTGGAGCGCTGCCTGGTCCAGAGGCTGCAGGCTCACTTTTCACTGAGACCTCGATATGTCGGCGAAAAAAAATCGCAGATCACTCGCCGTGGTCTCATTCGACAGGGGAGGGTTCCGTCTTGAATATGCTCTCAAAAAAGGTCGCGGAAAAAATTCATTGAGTGCCTGGCAGTCGTCCAAAGTTGACAAACGTTCCAAGAGAAACAGCCCTCTCTTTCTCGGCCCGTCATGGAGTAGAGAATTTTTTTCGACCATGTTCAACTCAGGGGTGTAAAAGTAGAGGCTTTACTCTTTCGAATGAGACTAGGCTGACCCCGCTTTGATTTTTTTTGATGGAGATACAGCTGCTCAAAAATTGACAGTATTTCAGTTTAAAGAGCATTGTTTTATTTTATAGAGTTATTAAGAAGGAGGACGGTGAAAAATGCTTAAATGAATTATTTTGCCCGCCGTCACAAAGGGTAGAGGGATGGAATTTATATGTACAAGCAATATTGGCTTTGTACCATAAGAAATTGATGTATACTATAAAGAATTTAAGCAATACGCTATTGATAGTAAGTGTTAAGGAAAATTATAGATAATATTAATAGGAAGAAATTTAAGTTTTAAAATAATTATTGTGATTATTTTTCTAGTTATTTCTTCCAATTTTATCAATTGTATTAATGGGTTTAAGTTATGATACTCCTGCTGAATCGACAAATGTATTTCCATTAAAACTGAACATGTATAGATATCCCAAAGCAGTATATTCAAGTGATAATAAGACTCTTGGCACACATTATAAAAGTGCAGTAGAAGGTTTTGGTGGATCTCCAGAAGAAGCGATGCAAAATAAAAGTGTTACACAAGGTATATGTAATAATAATTGGTTTTTATTATAAAACATTATACATTTATGAAAAATATAAATGATACGCAACTATTTTTTAGCTCTTCTGGATTCCTCCATCCAAGATATTGCCGAGTATCGTAGTAGTTATATTGCCTCTGCAGAATTGAATATTTCAAATGGAATTTTGTATGCTAATGGCTTTTATTCTGGCATTGCGATTCATAGTATACCATTAACTATGAATCTTCTATCGAATGCATTGATTAAAAGTGTAGCTGGTGATGCATACTCTATTCATATTTCAAGTCAACAATTACCAAACAGTCTTTCTTCTACAGTCTTGGCCATGCCCGAGATGGAATCATTGACAAAAGTACTGATGTTCTGTTGCTTCTTCTTTCCTACTATAGCACTTTTTGTGATTCACCCTTTTCAAGAAACAGAAACTAAAATGAAACAACTCCAAAGGATGACAGGAGTTACATCCATATCTTATTGGAGTACTATGTTCACATTTGATTTTATAGTTCTTACAATTTCTGTGACCATTATCATTCTAGGGTTTTATATAATGGATGTTATTCTAGATATTCGTTTATACTATAGGATAGAAATACGTAAGATATATTACAGTTCTTCAATATTTTTTATTTAAATGTGCTTTAAACATGATTTTTATACATTATTACATTGCTTTCAGTGACGATGATATTATTACTACTGCTGTTCGGTATTAGTTCTTTATTGATAACATATATCTTCAGTTTTGCGAAGAAATCGAGAAGTTCTATAATCAATATTTTATCTTTGGTTCCTATTGTACTAGGTAATGTAAATTTATTCATGAAATATTTTGTTTATTAAAATATTAAGATAATAATAATCGTTTACTTTGTTTCAGTTTTACTGCAATATCTACTGCATGAGATAATTGGTAGCTTCGAAAGTTTAAAAGTTTTGCACGTAATTCAAAAGAGATTGTTCCAATTGATACCTCATGTGAGCTTATTTCATGGTCAGTTATCTTTTTTTAACGTAGCTCTCCAAAACGCAAGATGTCGTCGATTACCAAATCGATTACAAGAAGTTGTTTGCCTTGGATCGCGGGATATCTGTTGCGGTAAGAATATATTGATAATGTATTAATAATACATATATGATAATATATTGATAATGTATTAATAATTCATATATGAATATATTTATAAACAAATATTACATTTTACAGGATTGGAGTGTGCTGATGGAGTATGTAAGAATCAACTTCCTTACTTTTCTAACGACGACAGTGACATAAACCTAGTGGAATGCGTTATTTATTTATCCCTGATACCATTAATATATTTTACCTTACTCATTATCCTAGAAGAAGGTTTATTGGATAAGTTATATATGAAACTGGCTGGGCAAGCTTTAAGTAATGCCTGCGAAATAAAGGATGAGCAAGTGGAAAGAGAGAAACATATGGTCGCATTGGAAATGAGAAAACTAAGAGATCGTGGTACGGTATCCTTAGAAAGCAAAATTTATTTTTACAAGATATTAAAATGAGAAGTTGATATAAAACATAATTTACGCATTCAGGTATAATCAGTGAAAAAGAAAAAATGAAAACAATACCTGCTGTTGATACTAATTTCTTAGAAAGTCCAGAGAACGACAAGGATAGTCTGTTCTTAGTTTACGAATTGAGCAAGCATTACGGGAAGTTAATGGCTGTGAAAGAGGTTAACTTCCGAGTAAAACAAAGCGAATGTTTTGGACTACTAGGAGTGAATGGTGCGGGCAAAAGTACTACTTTTAGGATGTTGACTGGCGAAGAAATACCGACTAGTGGTACTATGTACTTAGGAAAATCGGAGATCCACACAGACAGGAAAAATGTACGTATTCAAATTTTGATTAATCGTACAATACAACTTCTATGTAATTATAATCTTCTCCACAGTATCTTGCACAAATGGGATATTGTCCTCAGACTGATGCCTTGCTCAATTCTTTGAATTCATTTGACCACTTGCGACTATTCGCCTTACTTCGCGGCATAAGCAAGTCAAAAGTAGATTTAGAAGTTAATAAATGGATCAATCGACTTAGTAAGCCGAACATACATTTCATTTGGAGAAAATGTTGTGTAGAAAATGTAAATTCTGATATTCTTTCAGATTTAAATGCTTGTATGTTACAACCAAGTGGTACTTACAGTGGAGGAAATAAACGACGTTTAAACATTGCGATAGCGCTGATTGGAAATCCAGCCCTTGTTCTGTTAGATGAACCAACAACAGGCGTCGATCCTGCGGCCAGGAGGTCACTGTGGGGTATACTTCAGTCTTGCCAAGCAATGGGACAATCCATTATCCTTACTTCTCATAGGTATTTTGTCATAGTCTGGCAGGTTAATGTGTATATATTACTAAACAACTGTTACATCTTTGCTTACATAAGAAAATATATTTGTAATAGCATGGAAGAGTGTGAAGCTTTGTGCAATAGATTGGTTATTATGGTGAAAGGTCAATTGGTTTGTATCGGCGCAAGTCAGGAATTGAAGCAGCGGTTTGGCGCTGGTTACGATATTCACATCAAGTTGAAACCCAGTCGGTCAGACAATGATGTCAGAGACATCAAACAAATTATGGAATCTTCTTTAATGTGTGAAATTCGAGATGAAAACTTGGTAATACCAATAACCCTCGGCTATTTTCATACTTATTGAGATTTCTTTGAAGTTTTTACTGATGCTGTTTCATTTTTTGTTCATAGGGTTTTATGGCGTATCACGTAAATGATTCAGGAACAACGTGGAAAAAAATGTATGATACCATAAATGATTTAAAAAACCGATTTAGTTGCATCGAAGATTACGCTGTTTTATCAGCTACGTTAGAACAATTGTTTATTCAATTTGCCAGAGGAACTGAATCAACGGGGCGCGAAGAGACTACGCTATAGATTCTGCTGTCCAAGCAGTAAATTTGTACATGTGTAAATACTCTGACAACAAATTCATTTTTTAACTTATATTTTTTAAAGGCATCTATAGCAGTATTAATATAAATGTGTACGTGTGTGTCTTTAAAAGGAATGTAAAGAAATTTGTTCTCTTAAAATATAATATAAATATAACATGTGATTATGTGTAAAACACATTAACTGCACAGAAGGGGGAATAAGCAGAACACTCGTATTTTGTATAAATAAAAAATTATGTAAACGATATATTCTTATGTACATAAGTTCGTCTTTAAATGAGATTATTGCAATGGAACAAAATTGATCGTGTAACACGCAATGACTTTTACAACGTCGTCTAGTAATGGTATCCGCCTGAACTTGTTTGGTATGAATTTGGTCCTTGATAAGAACCACCACCGCTGCCTCCGCCTCTGCCGCCGCCGCCACCGCCACTGCCACCTCCACCGCCACCGCTACCCTGTCCTGGTTACAAAAAACACAATTTCACACTACTCGCTACCTCTCTCTAGCTTGAGCTTGCTATTTACTTGACGTATTTTTTAGAAAATTAGAAGAAAATTTGAAAAATATATGAATAGCTCGCACCGTAGCCACCCCCTGAAGGATATCCAGATCCAGCACCGCTGCCACCTCCACCACCACCACCACCACCACCTCCTCCTCCAGAGGTATCCTGATTTTCTCCCCTAGCTTCTGCAGCAAGAGCTAATTCGACGCCTCGTTGGATTTCTGGTGGGATCGGAGGCGGAGTTGGAAGATGGGCACCCTGGGGATGGAAGCCTTCCTCATCCGCAGTGTAGGTAATACTGTATTGTACTCCATCCGGTCCCGTGTAAGAGTATGATCCACTTACTGCTTCTGCGTTACCTGCAATGTAAAAGAACGCGCGAATGTTTGATGCAACAGGCACTCGAGCCCATCTTCTAACGTTCACTGATTCTATTGCAAAGCAGGAAGATTCGAGGTCGAATGCGATGACGGATAGGAATTCATAACGCCGAGAAGTGGCAGCGACGGACCGCGAAGAGAAGGAGCACAGGATACCGCAGTTGGGAAACGAGAATGGCCCTGATCTCACCTTGCAGATGACCCGTTTCTTGCGCGCTGATACCGTTTCCTGTTTCGTAGCTGAATTGATAGTTTCCATCGCCGCCGTTCTGGTTATCGAACGAGACGATGGGTATTTGCTGACCACCTCCTCCGGGTCCTCCTCTTGGTCCACCACCGCCGCCACCAACTGAAAGTCAAATTCCTTCTCAGTTTCGTCCTTCTTTGTAATAAATAATAGCGTGTTATCACAGATAGCGTTTATAGCTTACGAATAATCAACTTTTTATCGATCGTGTATCTGTGCAATCCAGCGTTGCGTCACGCGAAGAGAAATTCACGTGCTCAAGATTAATCCGTAATTGAATAGAGTCTAATTACTTGGTTCGCCGCAATAGTGTACAAAGAAAACGACACGAGACGTTTCGATGTTTTCATTTTCGTAACCACGTACATTCTCACCGACTCCGAATGCTACGGAAACGCAATTGCAGTCTTTGGTTGCGTCTTCATTAAACAAGCGCCTCGGGGGATACAGTGATTAGGCATTTCACATTAGAAGTTTTCACTTTTCATTCGTCCTCGTCGAGTCTCTAATTACGCGACATGTATTACATACTTGATGTAACCCGAGCAACAACTGCTTCTGTTCCTCTCGAAGCGTGGTAATGTTGCATACATTTCTTTCTTCATTAAATACATTTTCAGGCTATATTATTCAACACTATCTACGCTTTCCTTTTCCAGAAAACATCGTTACACTTTCGATAGGATCATTTAAATATGATAATTACTTACGGCCGTCAAATCCAGGTCCACCACCACCTCCACCGCTACCACTGGGTCCTCCACCGCCACCTCCGTATCCACTTGGTCCCCCGAATCCTCCAGGAGCTCCAGGGCCTCCAGGTCCACCGTGTCCTCCGGGTCCACTGGGCCTACCGGATCCTCCAGGTCCTCCAAAACCTCCATGACCTCCAGAACCTCCAGGTCCACCGAATCCTCCGTGACCTCCAGGTCCTCCAGGTCCTCCAGGTCCTCCAGATCCTCCAGGTCCTCCAAATCCTCCAGGACCCCTGGATCCTCCTGGACCTCCCCTGTTCGGGGCTTGGATCAAGCCTGCTCCACCTGCGCTACCCGCATTTCCTGGAGGAAGGTATGTGTTGTCCAGTCGAGCTGTGTAACACGTGCCGACCAAGACCAATAGTGCCACAGCGAGCTGTTAAAATGACGTATTTCAGCCTTTTAGTTTATAGATTCTCGCTCGTACATCGAGTCGACAAAATGAATTATATTCCTAGAGATTCAGTCTTGCGTTGTCACTGAGATTCGGAGCTTGCCAAGCGCACTTTACGTTATGTCACTATTCTCAATCGAAAAGGATAGAAATATATAATTGATAAAGAGCTTTTTCTTCCCGCAGAACACGTAAGATATTGGAAACAGAAACGCGGAAAGCAGAAAGTCGAATGTTTCGCAAGCTTCGCGGAATTTCGAGCATCCTGTCTGGATGCTGCTGGCCTCGCGTCCCGCGAACTCGGGTTCGATAGAGAAGAACGGACGTCGGGCAGCCGCGGGAAAACGAACATACTATGATCGAAAACGAATCATACCGATTTCATCTCGCTGGTAAATTATTCGATCCGTCTAAAATCAAGTGTCCTGATACCGGTCGCACAGTGGGACGTTCTATCGCCAAACGATGGCAATAATTGGTCTGTGCAGATTCAGGTCGAAGCAACCGTGCTTATATACCGATCCGTGGATCATCTTCCTCCCACCCACCAACGAAAGAAGAGTCTCATCGGGTCTGGTGAACACCCGATGCCGCGTCCCTCGGTGAAGTTCGCGAACGGCGGGGAAGAGTCTCACACGGGGAGAAGCAGGAGGATGTCGAGAGAGATGGCGGCTGAAGATGAGTTCTCTCATGAGAGGCAGCAGACGTAGGATGAAGAAGGGTGATTGCGTAACTTGGGTGATACAAATCGACGGGCATCTCTGGTCGGACCTGAAGGTCGGGTAATCGGGTCGACATGAAAGTGAACCGAGAGCTCAGCGTGTATCGGCGGGCGAAGGGACAACGTCGGTCGCCGTTGGACAAAGACAGGTTACGCTTCAGTTGGAAAAGACTAGCTATCCGTGAGAGAAAAAAGACGACGCTGTGATCTGCAGGGATGAGCGGCGGCGCGACTCTATGATATATGTATTTGAATTGCGAACGTGCCGCGATTTAAGACGATCCTCTTTGTAATTATATCGGCTGTTTCGCGTCCGACATCAAGGGTCGTCATCATCATCACCTCCACGGAGGGGATGGCTTATGGAGAGCAGGCATCGTTGCGCAACTAGGTGCGTTGCGCGTCGATCGTAAGTTGATTTGTACGTAACGTACGTAGGTGTGCGTGAGTGTACGCACATAGATGAGAGGCCGCTCCAAATCGTCTTCAGCGTTACCGATCGGCACGTAACTCGCCGCTTAACGATCCCCTTCGGGTCACCGCACTCACGCTTCGAGCCAGGCGCCTCCACTGTGATCGCTTCCCAATATCCCTCTTCTCTTCGTATTTCTCGCTTAGAAGAGCAAACAAGACATAAAAGTTTTTTCCCGAAATTTACTGCCTCGACGACTTACTATACGATGAGCTCTAAGGGTGAACGATGCGTTTTATGTAATAGATCGTACTTTCTTTCTATAAGGTTCATAATAAGCATCTGTGAAAGAAAGTTTCCGAACAGATGAGGTAATACATCTCACTCCCCCATCGAGTGATCTTAGAATGCTCTTTACCGTTATGTAAACCCTTCAATTTCTGAGACCGATTTATGATCTCAAATGCCTCGAAAATTCTATAACGTAACAGACTATAGTACGAATATCGTAGTAGCTTAGATAGAACCATGTTCAGAGAAAAGCAGCGAACCATTTTTCTCTGAATGCAACATATTTTTTAAAATATCTGTAAATATTAAAAAGGATTATAATTTTGTGTTCTACATAGATGCAAGGGCTCGACGACCGAATCTGCATCTCATTTAACAAGCCACTGTATTCAATTCCGGCAACCCATTTGGAACACCTGACACTTAGGGCATCGATACGCTTATCTAACCATCGGCGGTAATCAATTTTGCCTGTACGTCGTCAGAGGTTTCCGGTGAGCAGTCGGCACAGCAGAGGAATCGAGTGAAACGTCGGACAGAATCCAGAAAGCGGCATGGTTTGATCGATAGGATCGGTGTGGTTGAAGCCATTCGAATTGGTTGATGCAGGGGTGCGGCTCGGTTAAAAAACGGAGCGATCGTGAGCCGGAGCTTCGATAATAGGATACCATGACCGTTCGAGGCAATGTACCCTGCTTAGGAGTACCGCGCTGCTTTCTAAACGGATCGAGTCACCGAACGTCCCGATACGCTTTGAGAAGACCCAGCCCTTTGGAGTGTGCTATCCGCGCATTCATCTATCTTACTGCTCGTGTTATGCCAGAGGTGAGGTTCATTGGAGATATATTTCCTTCGAGCAAGCATTCTGCCACGGATCTGAAGCTTGTGGGACTGTTCGCCGATGGGCGCTGTCGCCAAAAAAGGATCGCGCGCAACAAGAGAGATCCTAGATGGATAATAAGCGACTCATGCATCCGTTAGTGAGTCCTTCCAAGTGGAGACACCTGATCTTCGCGGTAAAGGCCGAATAAGGAGTCGCGATATTTTCTGGAATTAAGTTGCGCTCTTATTCGTGCGAACTCCATTACGCGAGGGAGTAGTGCAGATTTTTCAGTTCTCTT
This sequence comes from Calliopsis andreniformis, assembly GCF_051401765.1. Taxonomy (NCBI): domain Eukaryota; kingdom Metazoa; phylum Arthropoda; class Insecta; order Hymenoptera; family Andrenidae; genus Calliopsis; species Calliopsis andreniformis. The sequence continues at coordinate 13,326,700 of NC_135068.1, read as the reverse complement.
TTGCTATCCCGCTACAACCTATCTGCACACTAAATGGGTAATAATTTGAGTGGAGAAATACGACGTAGTTAACCGTTGATGTTCATATTTCAGGTCGCAATATTGGTCATATGAAGAGCTCTTATACATTCATCGAGAAAAGGTTGAATTGTAATGGATTGAGAAACAGTCTTGCGTACGTTTGATTGCCTGGTTAATTGCTGTTATGTAGACGTCAAGTTACGTGTACGTGTAAAGAGAAATGATTTTGCTGCTTCAACATATTCCCGTAATCAGAGTAATCAGAGGACAATTCTAATCAACTTTCTCCTTGGTACAAATTCCAGGCGAATAGAACATAAACAACGAATCGCGGAAGTGACTCACACATCGTTATTGAATAATGATCTTCAAGAAGGAGGCTGCACGCATAATGCCTCCCTCCAGGCAACTTCGGCGTTGCTTTCTTTGTTAGAACCTCGCTGCATGCGGATGATCCTGCTATGTTGAAAGAAACACACCGGAGGTCGAGGCAGGGAAAAAAATTTGCGGTCTCGGCGGTGTTGTGCGCCCTGACGCAACGAGGCGAGCGTGGACGCTGGGGACGATAACAGGGAGAACAAGCAACTGGACGAGAATGCGTTTGCCGAAGCCATCTTCTTGCAATTCCATGCGACCTGACGCAACGAGGATGCTCGTGTGTCGGAATTTCTAAATACGTGCTGGTACTTTCATCCCGGATACCAACCGCACGCCATCACGAGGATAATCGCCTTATTTTATAGTAACGTGCAAAATTGAAACGTTGTTCTGTGTAACCCTCGGGCTAGCACGATATAAAACAACGTAATCGAAACAGATGAGGTTGGCAAAGGGCGAAGAGAACAAAGAGACGTTAGCGAAATTATCTTTAGTTAGAAATTCTTGCTGAGACTAATCGGTCTGCCACATTGTTGGTTGCCCTATTGGAGTTTGAAATTGTATCGAGGTATTTCTATTCGCGATTTTCCCGATTCCTGCGATTGCGATCAACACGATCGACAGTGGCGCACACCATACCGTTTCTGGATTTAAGAAAATCGTCTCGCGAGAGGAAGAGACAGCGAGTGAATGGGTGGCGGTAGCTCCATAAGCCACTTCTCCCACCTGAACTCTGTCGGAGAAAGAAAATATAGTTCAGACCGATTGCATAACAGAACGGAGGCCCATCGCATCGGTTCAACTCGACGCAAGTTACGTTCAAAGTAACAGCGAACGTCTTTTCTCCACCGTTAAGGATGACCTTTGGAGCTGCAGGCATAGAGCGGTTCAACTGTGTAACAGCCATCTTTGTCGAGGGTAGGGGTGCTGTAATGAATCTATGGACTTCGCAGTATAGAGGCGGATGATCCAATTTCTAAACTAGTAGTGTAGACACCATTGTCAGGAGTTCACCCGTTTCTCCTCAAAAGATAGAATTTTTAGAATCTTCGCGAAGAAAAGCGTGTAACTAGAAGACATGTGCAATGCTCTGGCATAATTAAAGAAGAATCTTTTAAATAGGTATTGCATAATTCGTCACATCATCTATTTCTCTGAAAGACATCTATACACATCTCAACAAGATTAAAGGATCATTAATTTTGGGTCGAAAAATTGTCGAATTTTAAGCTCCTGTATCTTCGTAAAAAAAATCGCAGTGAGGTGAGCTTGGACTCATTTTAAAGGGTAAAGCCACTACTTTAACATGCCTAAGTTGAACTTGACCGAAAAAAATTTTTGACTCTCCGACACGCAGAGAAATACAGACTGATTTTTCGCCGAATGTTTTCCAACTTTGGACAACTCCCAGGTACTTGATGAATTTTTTTCACAATATTTTTCAGTGGGACATTGATGCAGAAATCTTTCTCTGTCGAATGAGACCTCGGCGAGTCGTCTGCGATTTTTTTTCGCCGAGATATCGAGATTTAAATGAAAAGTGAGCACGCAGCCTCGGAACCAGGCAGAGCTCCAGAGTCCAAAAAAGTAGTCAATCTTTGAGCTGCTGTATCTCCGGCAAAAAAAATCGCAGCGAGTTCAGCCTGGTCTCATTGGAAAGGTTAAAGCCTCTACTTTAATACCTTTGCGTTGAATTTGACTGAAAAAAATTGTCCACTCCAGAACCCGCCAAGAAAGAGAAGGCTGTTTCTTCAGGAATGTTTTCCAACTTTAGACGACTCTCAGGCACTAGATGAATTTTGTTGGCAGTATTTTTCGATAGGATAGTGAAGCTGGGCCCCTCCCCTGTCGAATGAGACCACGGCGAGTGCTCTGCGATTTCTTTTCGCTGAGATATCGGGGTCTGAATGAAAAGTGAGCCTGAAGCCGCTGAATCACGCAGTGATCCAGACCCAGAAATAGTAGTCAATCTTTGAGCTGGTGTATCTTTGTCAAAAAAAATCGCAGCGATATCAGCCTGGTCTCATTCTAAAGGGTAAAGCCTCTAATTTAACATCCCTAGGTTGAACTTGGTCGAAAAAAATTCTCCACTCTACGACCCGCTCAGAAAGAGAGGGCTGTTTCTCCCCGAATGTTTCTTAAATTTGGACGACTGCCAGGCGTTCAATGAATTTTTTCTGCAATCTTTTTTAGTGGAATGTTGAAGCTGGAACCCTCCCCTGTCGAATGAGACCACGGCGAGTGCTCTGCGATTTTTTTTCGCCGAAATAACGAGGTCTCAGTGAAAAGTGAGCCTGTAGCCTCTGGACCAGGCAGCGCTCCAGAGCCCGAAAAATAAGTCAATCTTTGGGCTGCTGTATCTCTGTCAAAAAAAATCGCAGCTGAGTCAGCCTGGTCTCATTCGAAAGAGTAAAGCCTCTTTTTTAACACCCCTGAGTTAAACTTGATCGAAAAAAATTCTCCACTCCATGACCCGCCGATAAAGAGAGGGCTGTTTCTCAGGGAATGTTTGTCTACTTTGGACGACTGCCAGGCACTCAATGAATTCTTTCCGCGACCTTTTTCGACAGGATATTCAAGACGGAACCCTCCCCTGTCGAATGAGATCACGGCGAGTGCTCTGCGATTTTTTTTCGCCGAGATATCGAGGTTTAAATGAAAAGTGAGCACACAGCCTCAGAACCAGGCAGAGCTCCAGACCTTGAAAAAGTAGTCAATCTTTGAGCTGCTGTATCTAAGTAAAAAAAAATCGCAGCGAAGCCAACCTAGTCTCATTGGAAAGGGTAAAGTCTCTACTTTAATATCTCTGCGTTGAATTTGGTCGAAAAAAATTGTCTATTCCACGACCCGCCGAGAAAGAGATGGCTGTTTCTTCGTAAATGTTCTCCAACTTTAGACGACTCTCAGGCACTCGAGGATTTTTTTTGGCAGTATTTTTCGATGGGATATTGAAGTTGGATTCCTCCCCTTTCGAATGAGACCTTAATGAGTGATTTATGATTTTTTTTCTCCGTGTTATCGTTCTTTAAATGACACGGAAGCGCGGAGCTCATTGAGAAAGTAAGGTTTTTTATTATTTTCTTTAATATTTTGTTTCTTTCAGAAATATAAAACGTATTTTAGGTTAGTATATCATAAAGGCATATGTATCTTTCAATATACATTTGAATTAAATGCGTCTTTTATTGAAAAAATGCTATTTATTATAGGATCGTGATATATTTGAATTATATAGTTGCTTCTGCGCAGACTCCTAGTCACGTAATATCTAGCGCATGCGCATAGCTACATCCTTATTACTGCGTAGTTAGCATGTAAATTGCGTTTCACAACAGTTTCTTCGTAACCGTTCAAACGTTGGGATTACATCCCGGTTTTTCTTTACTTTTTTATAGAAGAAACGAAGAACGAGCTTCGGAATGTCACATTTTTCGTGTTTATTAGGTTTTTTTCGTAGTAAATAGTTCTATGATTGTCTGTCATTCGCGATCAGAGGTCGCTGATATCAGTCTGAAATTTCTAGATCGGTAAAGTAGTTGAAATTGGGACACGAAAGTCCATGAGGTGTTATGTCTGCTTGTTTCTTGTCTGTGGTGGAAGTTTGAGCTGTACAGAATGCAGGAACCGTTATGACCAGCTTTCGTTGATATATTCGGTTATAGAACTCGAGGATTCAGTAATCACACATACTGTAGTCAGCTATGGAAGAGGAACAAACGCATGTACAACCGAACAACATCCTCCTATTTCGGCTCGCTGTTTCAAATAGTTTTAAACGCATCGCAGAATCAGTGAGGTAAGCAGCATTGCTAAATGAACTTTGTATCATTCTACTAATCGCTCTCTATTAAGTCTAAATTTGTTGGCAACTCGAAATTCATGGTTTTTGACTATTAACCAGAGAATGTCAAGATGCTTCATGTGAAATACTTTACGTAAAGAATTCGTGGGTAGAGGTTATGAGGATTGTTATGCTTTACTTCAACATTCGCGGTTTTTTTAGTCATTTAGAAACGCATGCGCTGCAAATTAGTTTACAAATTTGAATTTTCGACGCATTGTTTGAAGGCATAGCCCGAGTACAGCGAATTCGAACGGTTGTTGCGATTCGGTTATCAAGAAGCATGTTTATTGGTAATGCTTCCTTTATTGACAAAGTAGCGCGAAGGGGAGAGGGCCCATGTCACCAATGACCCAAACGAACGTTATTCGATGTCAATGGCCTCTGTGACTCGCATGTTAATTTGTCGATGTTCACGTGGCCCGACAATTGTCTGTTATTCGACCGTAGTCGAGAGTAGGACGCGGTCGATCTTCGAAATCGGTGGCTGTTGTTTCCGCTTCTGAGAAACTGCCGCCTCTCTTTGAAACCCAATACACCAGTTGACCTTCGAGGAATTCCACGAAGCGTTCGAGGAAACAAAGGGCCCCTGCCGTGGTTAGCACAGTTCGGCTGGCTTCATCATTCGTTCAGTGCGTGTCGCAGAGATCGCGCGTGCTTCTCGCCGTTATTCTCACGCGTTGCTATAATTTACCTGCTGACTAACGAACTCGCGTCATCTTTCCGCCCGACCAGTTCATCTTTCTGCTTCTCACGCGTCTCGTCACCTTTACAATTTCTTTTTCAACGATATTGTCTGCGTATGCTGTAATAACTCGTTTCACGGCGAGCTCTTAGAAACGGAAGTGAACGTTATGTAATCGCGGTAGAAACGCGTGCCCGATATCCGCAGGAAATTTTGCCTGAATCGGGACGTACCTGAAGAGCATTTCAACGAGGCAAATTCGATCAGGTCTGGACTAATGCAAATATGTAGCATCGATATCAAATTGCACCAGTCCCGGCCTGATTGAGTGTGCATGAGACGACGACTGAGGAACCGAAGATGCGGCTTTTGCCTCTAAGATCTTGGACCTATTTTATAGGGTACTAAATCAACTTGTAAACGCTATTATATTAATAAAAATTATCCACCTTTTGTTATTACTATTGTATGAAAGAATTCCGATTATCATGGCTAATTTTTCTTTTAGCCAAGACAAGTTCCTCGATATCCTTACGATTTTGGAATCGAAGCCGAATGTTGCACAGAAGTTGCATAATGCTATGGTGAAGGAACTTTACGATGGTATGAACGAGGATTGGGAAGATATTTTGCGTGAAGGTAGTATTCAGGAAGCCTTGGAAAAAGTTTCAAAACTATCGGACGCAAACTCCTCCGTATACGAGGAAGTTTGGCAAGTTGATTCACGGTTTTTACTCAGTAATTGATACAAAAATAATTTCCCATTTTATATATTTTCTATCTTATTTCAGGAGGCCACCTGGAAATGTACCTTTGCATTTACGATCTTTGGATGCCCACAAGATTGAGGAGGAAACTGAAAAATTATCAAAGAGAGTGCAGGAAATGGAAGAAGAGAATGTAATTTTAATAGAGAAACTGACAAATCAAAGATCAAAAATGTCTGCCTTGTATAATGATATGATGCAGTCCTTAAATAAGTCACCACTTGCTGTACAGTTATTAGAAAAGCGATTAGAGCATTTAGAAGAGTGTCTGAAGTTATTAGATCAATAAGTAATCACCTATTTTGGAAATGAAGAATGCGTAAAGGATAGAATGGTACGAATTAAGACTGATTTTTATATTTAACTCGAATCTTTATTAAAGGATATGTGATATTTTGTAACAGCTTGAACTCTTTACGATGTAAATAAGTATTATTTAATAATACTACATTTTATGAAATATTTTAATTGGGAGGGTTCCTTTTGGTGATTCTAGGATCGCATAGAATTGCATTAATTCTTTTTTTTAAGTATTGTGCTGAATTCGTTCTTTCCATCATTCTTTTTAATTTCCGCACTAAAACTATATTCTTCTTCTAAAGGAGATGTAAAAATTTAGTTGTGCCTATTAAAGGTACATATATCATATTTAAGAAGAAAATACACACGTACTTCTTGGGCTGAGATGATTTTCTTTATCTCTGTTAGTTTGTTATTATTTTCGTCCATAACCATTTTCAATTCCGTCAATTCTTTCCTCAAGCTATCTCGTTGTAAAGTTAAAGAATGAATTTTTTCATAATCAATCCCTTTCTGCGAATTCACTTTGCGAATGCATTTTGTATAATTGCAATGGATTCCTTTCAGTTCTTCAACGATAGTCTCATATTTCCTTTCTACAGTTTTTTCTACAAATACTCCTTTATCCCTTAACTTATTCACATCATATATTTCCATTTCTGTACATTCACATTTTTTACGAAGTTGAAATAATTCTGACCTAACATTTTCAAGTTCTTCGTCCATTTCCCGCAAATCGTACGTTTTCGAGACTTCCATTTCTTTCTACTTTGATTCTATTCGAAACCTGAATTTTCTATTTTTTCCTATACAATTTAAATAGATTTTTCTCTAAAGAAATTAAAATAGTAGAATATTCATTTATAACTAATTCATTTTACGTTCTTTCTTAACCTTTTTCTTTCTATCGAATCCCATTCTAGTTTAATTTGAACGAAGAAACAACATGGCTGCCACCGCGTCCAACAATTCCCGCGTAAACGGAAGCCGCCTCGCTATTGGTCAGAATACACCAATGGAATGCTCTCCCTCCTGATAACTTGCGAAGACGCTCGATAGATGGCAAGAGTGTTAGCTCAGTTTTTGCTACGCACCCGCTGTTCGCCATTGTATCGTGATCGCTGTTAAGTTTCGTGTTTGTGAGTGAGAATTGATCCGGTTTACTGAATTCTGGAGTCTTTCTACGCATCGAGTAAGTCCAAATTCATATTATATTCTAATCTGATAGCACAGTACCACGAATACGTTCGAAATTTCTCTCGCGTTTATGCCGGCGACGCGTGAGCTTCCGCTGGAACGACGTACACAGTTTTGAGGGTTAGTTTCTGACCCTCGCGCGTCGGGTCAGCTTTCTTCGGTGCGCGTGGTCAAGCCGCGTGCCAATTTCAATTCGTTTTTCCTTCGGTCTTTAATGATGTTCGCCCGAGAATCGCCTGAAAGTGCGACGAATGAACCAGAGTTACAAGCATAAAACACGCTACGAACGCATCGTTTTTCCAGTAGCGATATTACGTCGTGAATTTTTAGGCGGTTCGAGCAGACAAGTCGATAATTTTCGGCCATGCTACGAGGCGTAACATGCCTGTACAAATATCGCGTACGTGCAATACTCGTTTACCAGTTTTATTCGATATATCTTTGGTTCGTATTCATTGTTATGTAGCTGATCTCCAGTTCAGGGAATGGAAAGTACCGATGTTTTCGTTAGCGTTATCTTGCTTGTTAAAGCTTTGATTCGTGTAGGTTTCGCGTTGGCTACTTTGCGCCGCCGCGTATATCTACCATTCCGCGTAACGCGTAACCAATGACACAGATGCTTCATTATTTAACTTAATATACATACATATAATACTTGGAAATCATCAGCGGTAGTTTGATTGCTTTTTTTCGTAATTGAAATTCGAGATTACTTGGAAAATTGTTCGATTATTTTTTCTTATCAGACTCGATGCTGAATATTAACGTATAAGAAATATTCAGTAAGAAATATGACACAATGAACGAGTGACACGGTAGCTACGTATCACGTGTTCACTTGCATCACGATTTACCTTAGGCTGCTTGACCAGATATTTTGCATCATCGTCAGGTGACGAAACAGCGTCTCAGGGATATGTTTATGATATGATAACAGTTCGAAGAATCTTTGAAACGATCGATTTATTCCATGAAACGACGTTACGCAATTTGAGTTGCTTTTAACCAGTCTTTGCGACGGAATAAGCTCCCTCTGTGAATGGAAAGCAGTGTCATTCGCTAAGGTCATGGATTAACGTTTTTCATGCGTTAGCGAATGCGATATCGACTTAATACAATTCGATAAACAAGCGTACATCGGAAGTTTGAAATTAGTTCTCTTTATACTCGAAAGTAAAGCTCGTCCATTTTGCAAATCGTTCATAAATTTCTCGCTTTTATCGATCTAGATAAGGACCTTGAGCTACCATTTTACGCGACGGAATAGCATATGAATCTTATCTTTATTTCTTTTATTTGAATATTTTCCACACTGGACATTGACTTAAGATATATTTGGTCGAAATAAGGGTAGGTGTCCTTTTCAACCATTTCCCCCCAATGTTTTCCCCAACTGCAATTTAAAGTCCCGTACGATCGAAGATTGCCGTAAACAAGAAAGGACAAATAGTTGGAAGGGAAGTGCAATGGTTGTCGCTGTCGCCACCGCCCGACGCTGTGCGATATTCAGGTTCGAGGAAAGGGGGAGGGTAGTTTGGGCTAGGTCAAGCCGGGTTAGCGCGAGTTCAGGTAGGGGTCGTCCGATGGTCAGGGGAAAAACAGGGGTGGAAGGTGTAGTTGGTGGGGAGGGGTGAATTCTTTCCTCCTCCTCTTTCTCCTGGCTGTTCCCTGGCTCCTTCGGTCCGTTTCCTAACCGAACGGTACAACAAAGCGTTACCTCGGTAACTGGTCGCTTGGGGTTGCCATCACAAAACTTTCCAACTTGTGACTGCAAACATTACCCGCGTGGCACACGCGCTATCGAGAGAGAAAACCTGCGGGAGGGTTGAGGAGGAAAGTGGTGGGGACGCGTGAGTGACACGCACGGCCATTGTCACGCGAGCACGCGTGCTGCGACTATGGCTGCGACACGCACCACCGTGTCCCCGCGCGGAAAACAATGGAAAAGGGGAAAGATGTCTCTGCGACCGACCCCTCTTTCATTATTTTCGGAGCTGTATTATTTTTTAATGCGCGCTTACTTAACCGTGGCGCGATCTAATTCTTCCTGTGGTTAGGTGGGCGTCTCTTCTTTCGAGGAAAGGGACAGTTGGCCTGTGTTTTCTCACGCATTCTTACGGAAAATAATGCTTGTTAGCTGCACTTGACTTTTCCGATTCAAATTTGCAAATGCATGCACGTATCATACATGGTCATTGCTTTTTTTAGACGTACCATTGAGAAATTAAGATGGAATGCATTGTATGAAACATTGTGCATCGTGGAACTTGAGTCATGATGGACAAAATACGTGGGACTGTAATTACATCTGTAACCGACTGGATGATGTAATGTCATTCCTCGCTGACCGAGGTCAGTAACGAGAACACGTTTGCGAAAAATAAAATATACGAAATTAGACTGTAGGAAATAATTTCGAAATAACTGTATGCGTGATTTTGAGAATTAGCTATTCCACTTGAGCATTTCATTTGCATAAAATGCAGGTTAATTTGCCCTCAATCGTTTCCAGTTTTTGCTGCATCCAAACTTGCAATGCATCCAGCTACTTGTTACGCAACCTGTTTTCCTATTTTTATTTTCCAGGAAAGGGTAGATATGCATAGGCATTAAATGAAAACTCGTTTTAATGATTTCATATACGATTATTTGATTTTCATAAGTTGTATTTCTGGAATTGCTCCATTTTCCTTTTTACTATGTTCTCCGTTCTCTTGCGAGCCGCAAAAAATTGCATCAGTATTTAAAAAATGTCGAATTGCACCGTTGAAAAAGTAGGCAACAGTTTGAGTGGCTTATTGGGAAGGTAGCTAGCTATGTACGTCCATATTTCCCGTTTTGGCGTACAGTTTTAGAATCGTGACGATTGCAGGCTGTAGTTTTTAACGCGAGTTTCACTTTACTTAGGAGGAGGTTTTCCTCGAACCACGTGTTCAACTGGAACACCACAAAAGTCAACGAATCGATGACACATTTTTGCGCGCGACGTGCTCACCGCTCGTTACACCATCGACCACGCATCAACTCGAAAGGAAAACTCTATTCCACTTAAATGCACCGACTATACAGGGCGTTCCACGCCAGAACAATGAATTATTAATTGCTGAGAAAAACAGTAGAATAGGCGGGAAATGTCTGACTCGAGACTCATTCTACTTACTCTGCTATATCTAACTAGGGACTTATTCTACTGATTTCACTGTGTCTGCCGCCTGCAGTAGAATAAGTCCCTAGTCAGACACATTTCACTCGAACTTCATGCGTTTTTGCAATGTATATTTCTCATTTTGCACGTAGAATCCTCTTAAAATTCCTGATACTAATCGAGCAGCCTGTACACACTCTTCACGTAATCGGATCGAAACGTTTTCTCCAAGTCCCTCGATTTTCCACGGCGGAAAATAATTTTTCAGTCGACTGTTGGGATCGACACAGGGTCGCGTTACATAATTTGATTAATGCTTGACGTTAGAATCTCGGGACGTTGTAATGGTGTTTCAGTAAGTCGAATTTCGTAATAGCCATACCTGGTTGGATCGGCGAGCTATGGGAATTTGTTTGGGTGAAACTTTTCGACGGTGTGGGAAAGACGGAAGAAAGATGGTCGGTGTTGCCCTTTGTAGAAAGTAAGCACGTCGTGCCCCTGAATATTCAGCCGTCTGTTGCGCGCACACGGCGTTGCTCAAGAAAATTGCGACATCGCGTTCCTCACGCGTCCCTCTACTTAACGAGTTTCCCTTTTTGAATCTCCTCGCCGTCTCTTCCCTTCGGACTCGTAGTCCTTGGGAACCGCCGCCGTCGTGTACTTTTACAACGATGGAATGCAGCGATTGCCCGTGTCGCTCGGCGTTGATCTAGGCCTGCCTCGAATCTCATCCACGGCGCAACGCGAGCTGCATACGCTGCAAACCTCCGTTAATACATTCTCTCTAGCAAATTGCTCGTCGCTCGATCTTACGCAGCTTCAACGAGTTCTCGGAATTCCTTGACCACTTGAGAACAGCAAGTGCTCTCGGTCAGCCGCGACTTTTGAAGGAAATTCAAGATTCTGCGGTGTGATCGCTGTTACGGGATTAAACAGATGCAGGATTTATTCGATCGGTTTTTTAATTATACAGGATTTTCAGACCCGATTGGCAAATACGCGAACTAGTTTTTATAGGTTTTTTTTATGTTTACGAGATTCCGTTCTCTATCTGGAAATTATACTCGTATTAATTAATTTTCTTCTCGGGGAGCGCAATAAAGTTACACCGTACCAGCCGTTTTACGAGAACGGCTTCTCTGGCCTGCTTCATTAAACTGCACCACAATTATTGTTTTCAAACGTTTATCGCCGTGCGTTTAATTGGATGATACTGTTACTTTAGTGGATAATAATAATCGGGCTAGCGTACTTTATCAAACTTTGAATTACTCTCGTGTTTTCTCTCGTTTGCATAATAGGGCTTCTAAGGTCTCCCTTCGCTTCAAGTTTGAATTAACGCACACACGCTGCTTTTCGTTTCCTTCAACTTTTATGGTTGAGGAAAGTGGTGTTGAACGTCGAAACACTTGTAATTTCTTTTGAATCATCGTAAAGTTCCTTTCATACGGATAATGTTTCATTCCCAGACGGATGGTGTTACCTTTTCATTTTCAACTACCGCATCATTAGCGTGAATCGCATATGAAACCTATTCATCACTTAATGCGAGGTAAATGCGAGGTAATTAACCAAATTTTACATGGATTGTTGAGTCGTGCTAATTGAAATAACGCATGGGAATTCACAATTTCATGAATCTTATCTCTTACTATTATGCACTTATGAGTCACCAATCTCGGAATAAAAAAGACACAAAGTAGTTGAAGCAAAACATTGTTCAAAATTTTATATTTTTTGAGGTATCAAATTTCGGCCGGGACGGAGCAGTTACAAATTCAAAGCGTTGACTTTCCTTTAAACTGTATCTGTAATTAACGCTAATTAAGGGAAAGGTAGTTTTGTTGAAAAGTTGCAAGAAGTTGGGAGAGTTGGTAAATACACTTTCGTGGCCTCCCCTCGTTGACATGCTCCAATTAAAGACTTGCATCGCTAATAACTGTGTTTACCCTATCAATGAGCGAGCTGAAGAGACAATTGTTGAATAATCAACATGTGCCTTGCGTTTCATGAATTTTCAATCCAGTTTATTTGTTGCTTTGGTAATCTAAATTTTCCCCAGGTTCTGTTTCCCTAGTTGCAGCTTTTTTATCACTATCAGACTCCATTCAGTCCCCAGTTGCCAGTGCCCTTTGCTTTAGTCAGCTTTTGTTGTTTTCTAGGAAACAAGTGCAGGACTATAGCGGGACTCTGTCGGTTTCGAAAGGCTGATAAAGAGAAGCGTAGGCGGAGAATATAGGAACGTGTTCACAGGTGCAGCATGTTTCGCAGGACAGTTGCAATCGTTTGTTCGTCTTCGGTGGCCTTGAACCTGCCATTGCACGACCTTGCAAACCGGCGAATCCTTTCGTTTAAGCAAGTACGAAACTTTCGCTTTCACTTTCAACCGTGTTCTTGCCCACGCGTCCTTAATGCACGCTCCGAAGAAAAAGAAAAGGACAGTGTGCGCTTGCGTCTCTATTCGCAGGTTGCACCGCCATTGCACTTGCATTTCTCTAAAGTCCTCAGCTGCGCGTCAATCTTTTCCGCCACCCTCTGTTTTTCCCTCTTAACTATTTTTTTCTTCTCTTTTTGCGTGAAGTAGAAACTAGAACTCTGTGACACTAAGCAGATACAGTTAGTCCCGAGCGAGAAGAGTATTTCTCTGAAGTCGTTACATTAAGAGCTGCGAGACGAGACAAAATGTTGAAACGCCAGCAAGAATTTGAATGAATGTATTTGATTCATAATGAGCTGGCATAGACCTCTCGTGGGTTTCGAGTCACGCCAGAGTCTTTTTGAAATGTTAATTCTAGTCATTACGTATGATCTTGGCACAGTGACCACTTTAGTTTCATCGTGAATGGAGTCCCAGTTTCGATAGATAGTTTTATTTTTGACAGAGAGAATTCTATGGGTCGTGAATTTCAAAATAGTCATTTTTCTATTCATTTTTAATGGTGCAGATATCATTCTTAATTTAGCAGAAGACGAAAATAGAATTCTTTACCTTTTTCTCGAACTCGAATATGGATAGTGCAGAAATTTCAAATGCGAAAATATTCTTGAGAGCAGGCATATACTATGGTATTTCTGTATTTAAATAGCATAGCCGATCGACGGGAATGAGGCCATGGATTCGCATATGCGTTCACCTACGACTTCGTGCACTTATCCACTTTAATTTCTTCTGCCCTTTTGCTTGCTCCTACATAATTACGCGCGTCGACTCCTTTTTTCACAGACAGTAGCAAAAAATATCGAAGCTTTGCTCTCTATGTGCTCTGTTTACGCAAGAACAAGGCGAGAAGGAGAGCACAGCGACGTGTTTTTCTAAAACTACGCAATGAAACGAGGAAGAAAACTGATAGGTGTATAGAAAAAGGCGTGAGGGGATGTTGTATCGCGGTCAGATCGATAACGCGAAGTTGGAGGACGGTGGAATTATTGCGAAGTCAGGATACTTGTGGCGAGATACTAGATACCGAAGCAAGATCCAAAAAGTGGCACAGAACAGTTTAAAAGCTAGATTCCCGACTTGCTTGACCTATATCTTCGAAACTCTGTCGATTAGGTTTTCATCGGATTTCTTCCAATGAGAAAATTTCGAGTTCTCTCGATATTCTCGATACGTATTTTTCTAGAACATCGACCCTTCCCTGGTATACTCTGGCCACGATGCCAGTGACTCGCCGTGAAAGATAGAACCTTTTCTGCATTATTGAGAATGGCGTGCGACTCGCTGCTGTCCTCGCAATTGAACCACCTTTCCGTCTGTTCGTGCGCCTGTTCGATTTCAGTGATGCCTTAATGTTACATCAAACGATCGGTTCCTTGCAAGCGGAATCGAATCGAATCGAATCGAATCGAATCGAATCGACGAATTCTCACGACCTTCGTCACTACCGACTCTACTTTTCATGTCTTTCCTACATAATCTCCTTTTGCTTGGTCTGCTTGGAATGGAGACGTCTGGGCGTATTACGCGGGCTTTTTCAACGCGGTGCTCGAGTACTTGAACGCAGAGAACGGTGCAGATCGTTCTCTGCAGGGAGTAGATGCGAAGGACGTGAATGGAAGTTGATGGCGTGGTTGAGTGGGCGCACGACTTGGTCATCTCGAGCTTATATCGGTTTTAATTGAGACGCTCGTTAACGGGTGGCACGTCTTTGTTAAAACTTGGCCCACGTCCTCGTCTACGTTTCACGCGAGTCTTCTATCCACATTCCACGCTGAATTTTATCTTCCAGCTGTAGCTAATACCTGCTTCTCCAAGTCCACTAAAAGGTTCAATCTTGATTAGTTGTAAGCTGCGCTTGTACTTATCAGACAGTGTTAGGAGTTAGGAAGAGGGAGATCCCATGCCAATAGCTTTCCCAGATAATTGTGTAATCTGGGTAATTGAATCTCTATTGATCGAGAAGAAAACAATTGCTGGTGTTTCTGTTTACGCGAGAATAGGTGAAGAGAGAAGCTTAAGACGTGGGAAGCTGCATTCGCGAAACTGTCATAGTGCATGGCGGAGGGCTTCAGCGCGTAGCTGTGCAACAACTGGGCGGTGGCAAATTGTTACGCAAAAAATTGTCAGGGACGCTTGCATTCGATTCTCCATGCGAATGAGATGAAAATGGCAATACCTACATGTATCGAGGAAGAATGTTCAGCGTGGCGTTTTGTAACAGTAAAAAGCGAGTCGCTGCTGAGCATAAATCATTTGGCTAAAGCTGTTGAGTAACTCCCTACATTATTTACAAGACCTAGAAAATGATGGGACTCGCTGTTACACGATTTTTCTTCAGAATGTTATAGCACCTATTTTAGGACTTGTTTGTCCAAAATGAATAGCTCGTTAATAGTTCTTTTCCTAATAACGTAATTCGTAGATCGTAGTTATCAGACGGCCGCAATATTATGCGCGTAACGCGCGAAACGGTCTTATTATACGGAGTATCCTCGTCTCGTGGGTTCTATCGATCGATCGCGTCACGGAAACGTTTGACCGACAGTTGGAGCCCATACAGTCCTTTGCCTTTGTACTTTCCTAATTGTTAGGTGGGCATCGATAATGGAATCGGCCGGCGTTCTGCGAATACGAAATTATTTAAACGATTCGATGCGAATGACGCAATTATTCGTTTTAGTTTCGATCCCCTCGACCAGCGACAAGGAGAAAAATATGGTTCGAGTTGCCGCGTGTTCTCCAACGCGCCCTGCTAGAGAGAGAACCCTATTCTCGACCTATGGGATCATTTTCCATACGTACCAATTACGCTTTACTCTCCTGACATTACTCGTCCATCTCCCCCTGCCTTTGTCTAATCTAAAATTACGCCTGGTATATGTATTTGTAATAACTCTGTCTCGGGGAGGATTTCGAGGCAGCGTGACAGAGACTTAAAACCGTGGATACATAGCGTGGATATAGAGGAAGAGGGAAGAGGGGAGGGTGACAGAAGAGCTACGATGGGTGGGGAGGGGAAGGGGATGAAGGGGGCGGCGAGGGTGGCGAGGGTGGCGGCATCGAAGGAGGAGGGTGGATATCAAATATGCTTAGACAGATGCGACGTCCCACAGTAGTTTGCCATTCTTTCTCGTCCGTTTTTCTCTTGCCCTTTCTCCCGCAGTCCGTTTCCCTATTTCTTCGTCTCTATTCTGTTCTGCAGGCTCGTGCTGTTTTCAAACCCCCGACCCCGTCTTCGTGTCCGAACCTGCTGGCTTTTTCTCCATTTTTCCCGTCGTGTAATTACAGTTTCCAGCGTGTTGCATGTTCGGCAGAGTTCACGTACTCTCGAGCCGACCGCGACACCTGGATTAGACTTGAAAGGTGGTAATCTTGCGTTACGGCTGTCCCCTCTTTAAATAATATTCCATCCACTTGGCATCGAAGCGTCCTCGGGCCAAAGGAAACAAAAAACCGGGAATCGACGCAACCAGCACTGTGGCAGAAAAGTGGAATTGCCGTTTCCCGATCGATCAGAGATTGGATCGTATTCCAAAATGATCGAAAACGGGAATCCAATTTATCCATTGCAGTTCGTTTCGAGCGTGTCACTCCTCTAGGAAGACCTTTAGACGCCGCGCATCCCCTTCGAGTTATCCGCCTTTAAATATTGAACTTGGGCTTTGCTAGAACGCCCTCCTACATCCTTTCGATCAGCACTTTCTTGATCGTCTCTCCCGCCGACTTACGATTTCTCCTTTAATTTTCCCTGATATTGATCTCTTCCAAACTCCTTTTACTCTACTTTATGTGGTAAAACCTAGGGAAACTCGAACTCGTAACATTAGGACAATTAACTTCGGTTCATCGGAAGATCGACGTAGCTTCCACTAGTTTCAGGCGAGATGAATTTATATTTCCTCGAGACAGTCTCCTCTTAGCCTTGAGGAATTTCCATATTCAGTCAAAATCTAGTCAACTTGCCAGCGCAATAAGATTCGTTTGGTGCTCGGCTAGTGATCGGGAGAGGTAACTCGCGAGCTGGACAGCATGATTAATTATGTAGAAAAGCTGCGATCGATGTAGGAACGTGCTCCCGTAAAATATTGATACCACGAACACATTCTACTACCATAACTGTTCTATGTTCTCTACCCCCGATCTAACAACTATGGTTGTGCTATTTCGCGGGGACAAGGGGAGTAGAAAGTTTTGCGCGCGCGCGCGACTGTCTCTCGATTATATTCTATAACTGACAATACGAGGAGTGAATAATTTAAAGAAATAGTTTCCAGGGAATTTATTTAGAATTGAAATATCGTTTTAATCGCCTAGCAAACGCAGAGAAGATTGAGTCGTAGATTAAAATCTTCCTCTGACTCTGCGGTCGGAGGATCCTCGAGCCGTGAGAAACGTTCTTCGTTCGGTTTTCCTTCGACTAGCCACGACCAGAGTCAGTTAACCGCCAGCATCGCCTCTTCTTCGTCTATTCTTCGCTGGGCTGCGGTAGCGCGAATTTTTTCGTTTTCAGAAACCGGCTCTTCGCGATGACGGCGGGCTGCAGAGGACAATGGACTTGCGTTTATCTTCCTGTTGTCGAAACTTTACGACTATTCTACTCTTCCGTTGAGAAATGAATCTTGCGACAGCCTGAGATACCTCTTTGCTTCTTACCGATCTAAAGAGATTTAGATGCATTAGATCGCAGATCTTTTTTAAGTCGATGCAGCGATAAAAACTCTTTCTGGTATTCTCCTTCTTCTTCTACCTAACTGTTGGTCCCTTTCCCTCTGCGCTCTCCCTTTCTCTCAGACGTTGCTCGCAATTTCCGTTCGTTCACCCTTTTTCGGTCGTCAGCCTCTGGTTTCCCGCTCCATCGCATTGTTGTCCCTTCGCGGTTCACTTCCGCGATTCCCCTTCCCAAGATGATTCGCGGCTTAAAAATTCATTGCTCGAAATGGCCGGTTCTAGGCTAGTAGAATCATGCTAAACGTGCTCGAATCCATCGTTTTTAACCGCGTCTTTCTTTCGTGTGAAATAGTCGTGCCTGGTAGCTTTCAATGTCGGATGAGGAAACTCGTGCTTCATCGTGATATAGAATTACTATGCATCCCATTTACTGGTAATTTGAATCTCATTTTCTCGTAATTGGAAATTGAATCGCCGAGGCAAATTTGAGCTGTGCAAATGGAACTCGCGGCCAAGATTCGAATGTTTGCACTGCTCGAGGCATCGCGAACAAAGTTTTGAAATGGAATATTTGCATGCATATTGACGAGTATCTGAAAAAGTCGTCGTGGCTATCTACACGAGGAGACACGTTGAACCTGGCCATGGACAGGACAAACAGGGATGAATCTATTGGATTCCTATTGGATTCCTATTGGATCTCCTGGACCATCCCTGACACTAGACTTGAACTCTTAGTCAAAAGTGTAGAGCGTAGAGTGGGGCCGTTGATCTTGGAGGGGGTGCGCAAATGAGGGGGTGGTAATGGTAGCATTCGGTGGTGGCGGTGGTGGTGGTGGAAAGGAAGAAGCGGTTGCCCTCGAGGATTCCAGCCCGAGGTTACAGGCGCTAATCGCGGCTTGTGCGTGAAAGGGAAGGGAGCAAAGGTAAAGGGGAGAAGAAAGGTAGCCAAGGTGGTGATATCGACCGTAGATGTTGTTGATGCAAACGGTAACCATGGGTGACTCGGGCCGATTGACCAATTGCAGTGTTCATAGTGGCCGTACCTGACCAATCGGCGTACGGTCTGCTGCCGGTTTTTTGATTGGGCGATACCAGG
The DNA here is from genome assembly GCF_051401765.1 of Calliopsis andreniformis. Lineage (NCBI taxonomy): Eukaryota > Metazoa > Arthropoda > Insecta > Hymenoptera > Andrenidae > Calliopsis > Calliopsis andreniformis. The sequence continues at coordinate 13,308,159 of NC_135068.1, read as the reverse complement.
GATAAGAGACCAGTTCGAGGCCGCCGAGATCCAGAAACGGACGTCGAGACATCGGGCCAACAGCATCGTCCTCACCGACAAGTGGAAGAACTTGCTGCTCGCTCGCCGATGTCCTCTTGCTCCTTTGCCACTTTGGATTTGGATTCTCTGTGTCTGTCCTCGGTCTGTCCTGTGTAAGGCTCTTTTACGCTTTCCTCTTCCGCACCACCGTCACCACCGACACACCACCATCAGGGTGTTTGCCGTAGTTTTGCACCAAAGTCCTCTCGCTTTGGCTCATCGGCCAGTTCGCTGTCGAGTGCTCCGCGACCAGAGCCCAATCTTCCGCACGACATTCCTTCCGAACCTCTCCGAGACTTTCCACAGCTTTCTTTAGGTTTCTTTGTTGTCCTCTATCCATTGTTCCCTTCGTAGTTTCACGCTGCGCTGCCATAGGTCTACTCTGGGTTGTTCTTTGTTTCTGACGAATTTCTCGACTCGTCTAATTTCGTGGCTCGTGTCCTGGATAGACGAGAACGACGACCAAGAGGTTTCCTTTTCTCATCCAGGCTTGCTCGAGTTCCCTTTTCGTGTCAGGGCTTTCAAACAGATCGAACTGTAGATTTTCTGCACTTTTTATTCCTCCAAAAATTGTGTTTTAACCTGTGCAAACTATTAGATTGCATTTAATCGAGCGATAGAGTTTTTCTCAGTTCCCGATTAACAACTTGTTGTTCTTGTCAGCTTTGCAAGTGTCTCTGAATGTGAAAAGAATAGGAACCAGATCAGTCTAGCAAAGTGGATTACATGGTACTCGGAGGTTTAACACCCTGTTCAGTGGACGAGCGTATATTTTCCAGCAGATTCGCGCTCGGCAATCCCCTCAACCCCCACCTATCCTCGACGCTGATCTATGTGTTTGCCGATGGGAAATTAAGTTATTTCATTATCCAACGCCACTGCAGTCTGTCGACTTGCCTAGGCGCGGTGTTGTGGCGCCAAGGAATTTTCTTAGAAAAAAGAACAGCGACATTGTCATTAAATGCGTGGATCCGCAGAGATTCGATAAAATTGTAACGCAGTAAATTAAAAAATTTGCGGGGGTGGCTTGCCACTGTAGAACTTTTAGTCCTGGCAGGTGACTAGGGGATACAGTGATATACTTAAGGGAAATAAGTTCAGAATTTTTAGTAACTCTGTTATTCTTCATCTATCTCTGTGATGAAAAATATTGGTATTTCATTTTCGATTATGTTGTTTGTTTCAGGCAGCTTTACTTGCAACAAGGAGGTGCCACATTTGTGAAGTAGGTGGTAACTCTGCAGGTGAGTTGGAACATCCTTTTATTTAAGCTTTCCACAGTTTCCAAGAACTCCCACCTCGTTTGAAACACAAATCACATTGAATATCCAAAGAGATGATCTTCGTAGTCACTAATGAAATTTCCCTTTGAAAACGACACGCCAAAGTCTGTCTCCTAAGTCCTTCGTGGATTGCAAATGAGTGCCAGTTGCAACTATCTCAGACGCTTATCTCTTTAATTGTTAATTACTCGAAGATTGCGCACTCTGCCTCGTTTATAGCGATTCGCCGATAACAGTTTAACATCTTTATTGTCTGAATCAAGGTTTTCAATTATCTTCAATTTTACTTTTCGCTTCATTTTGGATCAGAAATTGAATTACTTTAGAAAGCACGAAATAAAATGAATTTCAAATCGATCGTAAATCAGGAAAAAGGCTGCTTGAATTTTAAAGCAAGGACTGTCTGCGTTGCTATAAATTACCATAGACGAAGGCTTTGTCCTCCAACGCGTTTCCACGTTTTCGCGTATTTTCTTTCTCGTGTTTCCGCGCGAAAGCCACATTTCGAAACGCTCGTTTGCCGATCACGTAAAGATAACGTGTCCGTTACTCGAGCCTTCTCGCAACCTGCATTCGAATGAACGGAAAAATGAGACCCACGTCGAGAGATAACGGCCTCCCCTTTGTTGTTCCTTCTCTTTACGCGCAATAACGTATTCTCACGGTGGTCGCGAATGAATGGGATGGTTAGAAAGTTCATTTGCAAGCGCTGCATCTTTTAAACAGCGAGAGTGTTGTCTTCTTCGAAGTCGCTTGCATTTATCACTGGGTCGCCGTCTCATCGGTTTCTCCTCGATCCTTAATTGCGCCTAAATTAATCGATTTGTAGCCTCTCGAAGGTATTCATACGATGGAGTAATTAGAGAATAATTAACAGATTAATATAAGATGGATCGCGATGCAATTTGCTGTAACTCGAGGCAGGGTAAACCAGTTTGACGCGACAGTGGAATAAAGGTTTCCATTTCTTCTCTCGCGAATCAAAAACCAAATCACAGTGCATGACTGTGAATCCTAGAACGTGTATCAATTATGCAACGTTCACTCGCGGTGCTCCTCTTTTCTATTTCAGTTTTACGAGTCTGCTTCTCGGTCTCGTGTTTTACTTGCATTTCGGGGACACGATCCTTTGACTTGAACGATAAATGCGCAAGGCACGAGCAACTAGAATTCACTCTGGAACTTGTAAAATGTATAATTATAAGGAACGAAAAAGTAAGCGAGTCCTGAGGCAGCAGTCGCGTTAAGTTCATAATGTGATTCGCTTTGGACAAAGTGAAACTAGTTTTCAACTGATACCCGAGAGCGTCGCTAACGACATGAAAAGTCTGTTCTCTGCTAGGTAGAATGAGTTTCATTCGGTCGTGTCGGTGTTTCGACATTGTCTCGTTTTAGAGAAGAGAAATCGGCATTTTCATTCAGACAAATTACAGCGTTTACGGTGTCAGTGCTTTTTCTAGATTATAAATTGAATTATAATCGGTTTCCTCGAAATTCGTATCGAGAGATTAGACAGAAAGAGAGAGAGAGGGGAAAGGGGTGGAAATGTTTCCCACGAGGAAAACCCGTGAGAAGGTTGGAATGCTTAAAAATCCTTGGAAGGAAAGGGAAAGTGCAGATGCGAAGAGGGGCTCTGCGCGCAAAAAGTCTACGATCAGAATTACATAAGAACCTGCTGCGATCATTTCCCTTTCCACAATCGCCTAGCGTCGTTGACCAGCGGATGATCGCAAGATTTCTTTTCCGCTTGCCCCCTGGCCTCACACCAAGGGTGTCCCTCTCTCTTAAGATTTTTCATTGAAGAATGGTAGAAGGGGATACGGCATAGCAGGACACAGGACTGGGTGAGATGGGACGTGGCACGGAGGGTTGAAGGGGGTTGAAGGGGGTTGAAGGGGTTTGAAAGAGGCGAAAAGGGAGAAGGAAGGGAAGAGGGTTCGGCGCATGCGTGCTGACGCAACAATATGGTGAATTCTGCGAAGCAGTCCAGTATCCACCCGACCATCAGCTGATCAATATACTTCCGCACACACGCCACGTCATACGCGCGACACGCATGTCACGCATCGTGCGAACCGTTACGCGTGCGACACTCTGTGAACTTGTGAACGTGCACCAACCTTTGTGCACGAGGTCATCGTTCAGGCTAAAACAGCATCAGCAACCACGGTCCTCCATCATCCGGAGGACGAGTCGCGGTGGAGAAGGTACGTTCCTGAACAGCCTCCCCATTCCATTTCCCACCTCTCTTCTTTCACCTTTTCCTATTTCTTGCTGGTTGCTGGCCTCTGCGAGCCTGTATTCCGAACCCTTCAGCGAGCTCTGTCTAGACGGATTTTCTGTTTCTCTCGCCAGTATCGATCAGCGTGTTTAACTTGTTTAGGCCGAGATTAATTGATATTCTGGATTCTGTCTTAGGGAGCAATGGATAGGATTACAGAGTTTATCGAAGCCTCTGTTGTTAGATAGGAAGCAGGGTGGCGCGTTTCTCCTCTCTGAGCATTGACTTGCGAATTTCGCGACTGCACAAGGCGACACCGATACGGGGTGCATTTTTCTTCCCCCAGCCCGATTGTCACCGCATCACCGCAGCTGGGTAGTTTCACGAGCTATCCAATATTCTCGCGCATTTCTTCTCGGTTTGCGCGTACTGGCACACGTAGCCGCACCGCAACTCTTCGCGATCTTATCTTTGACTCTGATCGATTTTTCTGCAACACGTTACCGCTACCTGCTTCCCCGGTTGCTTTTCTCCAGAGAGTGACAAGTGTCTAACTATTCGTCGATCCCAAACGCGGTCAGATGATTTTTGAACTCGCGAGTCGGCGACTCGGTTGGGCAGCCGGCCGGCGTGAATGTTTTCCTGCCGAGTGGGCGAAGCGTATTTTCGGAGCCGCTGTTACAACACACGACTCGTCTGCGATAAACTTGAATGGAATGCCGATTCGAGCCTGCTCGAAGCGAGTTCACTCGATTTGCGGTTTTGGAGTTTGACGATGCAGTTGAGAGTACTGAAATGCGCGCAGGTCGGTCCTCTGAGAAGATAAAAAACAAGGGCAGGGGCCTCGTTTATCTAATCGCGTGGCGAGTGATGGATCGAAAGCTCTCTGGAATAGGCAACAGCGGTAGAACGAGAGGAGCCCGCAACCGTGAAATTCTCTCGCCGCGTGGCGATTGCGGAGAAGTCGTTCATTGACTTCTCTCCCTCCCTCCTAGCCTGGATGCATCCGGATTATTCGTTCACGTTGCAGCTCGCGGCTGAGTATACTTACGTGCACACATGTGCGTTTTCCTCCTCCTCTCGATCCCCGCTCTTTCATCCCTCCGCGCTGGGGGCCCCCTCCTCGCGTTCCCTCCTCGCGATCTCTCCCTCTTCGCGACGAAAGAAGAGGTAGAAGGAGCGGGGCAGGGACAGAGGAGAGACCCCGGCTGCACGCTGGAAGAAGCGAGCGAGCCTACCACTTGGCAAAGTTTCTCGTCTTCTCTGTGCAGTGTTGCTTCTTGCTCCTATCGGTTCCTTCCTCGCGCCCCTGCCTCTGGAGTCCCGATCGAGCAGGATACGCGTCTCTCACGTAAGCGGTAAGCCGGAGGATATTGGAGGTACGACTTCGCGAAATTTTCACCCCTAGAGAAGACAGGATTAATCGACGATTGTGCGAGGAAACGAGCGCAGCGACCTTGATTTTTAATCGTGATCATCGGGTTAGAGCCTTGTGTATGTGCTTCTGTGATTGTGCTTTCATTCGGAGCAGTGAAGATGGGAGCATAAATAAATATTATTTCTGAGTTAGGCTACCAGTGCACCGTCGACCAGGATTAAAAGGACGCTTATTTTCTCTGTGCAGGGTTCACCGCCGATCCATCCAGGAGGCTGCAGCAGCGAATACCATTATCGGTGAGTAACAGTTTCGCGTTGACACGACAAGAATGCAACCGCGCTCGATTCTGTATGCAAGTCGCGAGCCCGAGGAATTCACTCGGCGAGAATGCTCGAGAACGGGTGACACTTTTCGAAGTCGTTCCTAAGAATCATTTCTGCTTGAGCAAACAACCGTGTAACTATGCTTCGAGTAAAACATAAATAATTTCTTTCTCTCTCTTCAAGCTGAAAGCGAGCTACGTATACAGCGTATTCTAATATTTCCACATTGCTCAGAGCTGATTTTATTTACAAGGCCAGTAGCTTAGGATAGGAAATCCCAAAGATCTCCGACTGTTCTAAATGAAAATGAATTTGCAAGAAGAGTTGGATTCGATAGTTCTATTCGAACGAGCGCTATTGTTAAGATAGAGAATGAATGAATTTTGTCGTTGATTACGCTGTGTACGCGTTGCAAGCCTGGTCGAAGCGAAAGCCTTCGCCGCGAAATAAACCTTCGCCTCGAGGAAGGGAATAAGGATACGGAGGGCAAAGGGAGGCGAGTGGTCAGACTGGTGTAACAGGAGGTTACTCGTCGGCAGGCAAGGGCAGACTTGTGCTATTGCTCCATCCTTCTTCGACCTGTTTGCGCATTACTCGAGTATCTAAGTCTAAGCTTGGAATGCCAGAGCCTCGGAGAGGGAGGAAGGGTTAGCGTACGGATAAAAGACCCTTGGCGTCTCGCGCACCAACCTCCCGAGAGTTTTCGTAGCAGGGTCAAGGAACGATACCGCTTTCTTTCATGCTTTCGCGTTCTACAGATTCTCTATTTGGTACCCAGGAAGAATTTACCTTCGCGAAAGTTGAATTCCATTCACGACTTTTCCCTCCGAATCAACCGCGAATCTACCGCGATTCTACCGCGAATCTACCGCGAATCTACCGCTCGATTCAGCTGCGCGGCGATCATTCTAAATAAATTTCACGCAGGCTGTGGCCGTTCTTCCGGCTTGTTCGTTTCGTAGAATCTAATTTTAAGCTTGGCCGACGGTCCAGTAGACAGGCGCTGACACGAGGACTCGTTAGATACTCGTCTCGTGGAAATAATTGAACCGTCAGATGCAGAGAGCACGTGACCGAGGATCGATCGATCTTCGCGATCGTTTTGGCAACTGCCCGCGCAAAGAAGCGGGACTTTGAAAGGACTTGTTGCTCGGTAAGCATAATCAGGAGTTAAGAGTTGAACATTTAGTTAATTGGATAACATTAGCGCCGCGGAGCTTCTTGCTCGAAGCATCGATTGTTCGTTTTTTACGTATCTTCGCGAGCCGAGAGATAGTAGACTATGCAATTATTTACTTGTCCTGTCCTTGTACCCATACGATTCCAGATACGATAAATTTGTTTGCGTAGCTTCATGAGCGACATTTTAAGCGATAGCTGCAATCAAAATTCAAACTGAAATTATTCGATTCTGGGAAAAGGGAGTATTTCTCGAGCAGGCATTTCCTCGTTGTTTCGTGTTTCCCAGGTCTGTGAGTCGATTCGACGCGTTGCATTATCTTCGCCGTATCAGTAACCGGTTTTCCTTTTATCACTCTGCCGTATGATCATCGTGACGCGTTTAACAAGCATAATGTGTTCACGTATCCTTTGTTGACATAACTGTCTTGTTTGCTTGGAAAGTACGATTCCCAGTTAGGCGTGGACTCCTCAGTGTCCTGGAAAGCCTGGGATACACGAAAGGATAGCGAACGATAAATAGTTAGCTTTATTTAGACGACCGATTTCATTCAGTTAGCACGTCGAACCCTGGGTCAGCCTTGGGTCAGCCTTGGGTCACTTCTAGGTCACATTCGTCTCTTTTCGTGTCTCTTAAAATTCGTAGGGTCTCCTGGCCCATTTTTCTTCCCTTCGCCACCAGCCCTAGTGCAGGCATTTAGCTTGCTATTTGAGATATGGCATTTGACCCAGGATCTCGAACAGAATCCCAACACACGAGCCTCATATTTCGTCAGGGGCGTGCAATTTCGAGAACGGTATCATTGTCACGCTTGCCGCAATTATCTCGGATATCCGCTTGCTGTGCCGCGTTGGAATAATTATTTGGGTTGTATAACTACGGAGGCACAATTATCGCGACAACAGGCGGTCCTCGTATCGCGCGTTCCGCAGATTCTCCTTGCGATTCTCTTTCATCGAACTTCCGCGAAAATTGGAACAGTCTAGTGACATTATTTCTCTCGATACGCCCAACTTTGTTCCACGTCTTTCAAGAAAAACACAAAACCTCTCTGCTCGGGTCAGTCAGGTCTGTCTCTGACAACAGAGTAGTAGTCTATAAAGCAATATTCGTTCATTCTGACGAATTTCTTGTAGGCCTTGTCATGCTCAAGTTCAAAGCCTCTAGACATGTGTCACTGGCACGCATCATGCTTCGAAGTTATCAAGAATCGATCGCATTTTTGGTCAAGATTGCGAGGAAGCACCCGAGTTGTGGATCAGTATCGAGGTAACTGTGTAATATCTGGTAGCTGCACGTGCTGCGTTTCAGGGAAAGGAAAAGAGCAGATGGAGCAAAATAAGGTTGAGCATAATATCGAATATTCTTTTACAAGCCATCGTTCAGGGTCCAAAGTTGCGTCACAGTTAGTCGAGCTGCATAAATACGTATTCCAGTCATGGTTGAAAGCATTGGGGTCCGTTCGCACGTGCGTCGAATGTTCAAGTTGAAATTGCCGCCTCAAGTTCATCGAGTCGAAGCTGGCCACTAGCCCTAATTGTGGTCTCCCCGCTCATTTTCCCTTGGTTGGCCTCCATTCGCCGACGTATATCGCGAGCCAGCGACCCTTGGAGTGGCGTGTGGACTGCTTATGGAGTGGTTTAGTCGATGCACTGTTGCCGTTAGTGGACTCTTTGGCGCCTCACGCTACTTGCATCGCAGACTCTGCGGCGCCCCTTTCCACCCTCTGCTCTTCCCTCCCTCTTTCGCTCCCCAACCCTCCCCCAGGCTAGAGCTCGCGAATAGCAGTACGTAATGGAGGAATGTATCACCAAGCGAATTCAGTTCTACTTCCTTTTTTTTTTCGAGAAATGGAATTTTCAGAGTCGTTCACTTTCTACTGTACTTAGTTCCTAATTGCTAGCTAATAAGTTTGCTCTGTGAGGAAGCAAAGTTTGGGTAGAGGATTAACGCACTTAGGTGAAAAATAATCCCCGCCCCATTATGTTATCGTTTGCTTTCCCTCGCGAACACAACGATCGACTCTTCACCCCAGTTTCGCCCCCTAGTAATGGCGGGACAGCCAGGAAACGTTGGAGGTCTTTCCGAGCTGGTGTCACGACATGGTCTAGTCACGCACCCTGTGCGTTTGTTGAGAGCATGACGGTGATTGTAAAAAATAACTGATTGTCAGCAGAGTGGTGGGAAAAATTGATAGTTAATCGAAACGGAGTAATGACGTGCACATTGTTGCAGAGAAAATATCTAAAATTGCCTTGCAAGATCTGAGTTGTTGCCATAAGTGAACGTGTTCCCCAAGGTTCTGGCTGATTTCCTCGAAAGTTGGGAAACTTTTCTCCAGGTTCAGCGATGCTATCGTTAGCGAATCGCGACTAGATATTTTTCTTCGGTCTTCGTGACGGCTGTTCGTGCCTCGTGATTCTTTAACGAGCCGCGAACAAACACAGCCGTGTTTGGAACGTCTCCCTGGACGTTTTTCTCGCAGCCTTTTTCGCCAACCGCAATGAAATCGAAACGACGAATCGCAGAGGTCGCCCTTCTCTTCCGAATCGCCATACTAAATTATTAACGTCGCGTGCCGACCGCTCCACTATCGATTTGCCTCGTCTCCTTGTTTCTTTTTCTAGCCGCTTCTTCGTCCTTTCGATTACCAGCCGTCTCGGTCGTTATCGATTCGACAATCACGACACCGAAGCAGATTTTGCTTCTAGTTGACGACAGTGACTCCTTTTTAGTAGAAAGAACAGTATTCGAGGAATCCTCTGATCGTTCTTTGATTATCAGGGTGACTGAATGTAATATCTGAAACTTTCCAACAGAATCGCGTATATCATATTGCCTTGTAAATATATTGCTCCATCTTCTCTCGTGAGCCACAGAGCAGGTTAATAGCGCCGTTTAAAAGGTATTCGTCATATAATTAGAGGCAAATGTTTGATTAGCCGAGCAGCAATTAACATTCGACGTAGGTGCGTTATAGGCGGGCTGAACCTTCATGTTCTCCATTGTTGGTTCCCGACTTGATATGCTCGTCGTGTGGCCCCGATTTCTACGCTAAACGCGTATTATCGCGTTATAGCTTCACGAACGATCGTCGCCACGTCACGTTCTGCTTCGTTTTCGAACTGAGAACACCAGTTCAGAATTTTCTGCGCGTGCCATTTGTGGATAGAAGAATTCTAATTACACGACTGAGAACAAGTGTCTTCGCTGTACTGCTGTCGAGATTTCTTCTAGTCTTCCCTCTGAACTTCAACCACAAAATAGAGGCTTCTGGAGGTATGGCTTTTACAGTACTTCCAGTTTTACCATAACTTTTGTTCTTTCGTTTCCTGGAGGTCGCTGCGCTACTCTGCAATCTTATCGTGTTTTGAGCATACTGCTCCGTCGTTTAAGACTTCGACTTTACGACTTCGCTGCGAGTTTTATTGCGGAATAAGTTCTTGCGTAAGCTTTTATTGAGAGTTTCCAGTTTGCAGCAACATTAGAATACACGAGCTGCCTGAGCACCGTGGAATTAATTCATATCTGTGCTCTGCAAATCTCTGGATCTAGACTTTCGAAGTCTCGATACGGGACTGCGGGAGTTGGCCTATTTTTCTGGGTTACCGTCTTGCTGTGGTTAGATGGAAGCCATTTCGAGACCCTAATTGCGCCATGAATCTTCGCCACGGTTCGCGCGTTTCGAAGATTCTACGCGCGTGAAAGAAATGTCGCTACTTCCTTCGAGTTAGGACCGTTTCCGTTTAATCGAGGTCAGAATAAAATATGCCAGCTAAAAGATTTAAAAAATGAGTCCTCCGCCGACCTTAAATACACATTTTTGCGAAAGAAGTATTCTGTAGAGAAATTCCTCTTGGGTTTCTATCCACGTATGGCGTCCGGAAATGACAACGTGCGCTGCAATTCGTAATATAAACCTACAAACTCGTTTAGCGCTCGAGTAACTGTTTGCTGTAGGAACACTTGACTCATTGTCCGTGAAATCGGGTTGTAGTGTATGAAACATGGATGAAAGAATTGAACTCGACACCCGTTTGTGGCAAATTGCCTCAGATTTCTTAGCCCTGAGGTGTAATTAACAATGAATGCTTTTGTTGCAGGAATAATGAAGAGAGAAGCTGATGCAGGCGCAATGACAGGTTCAGGAGGACCAACGAGTCCTCACAAGCGTTACAGACAGGGTGACGATGAACTTCGACTTTTAATCCCCAGCAAGGTAAGCTTCCAGTCATTATAAAATAGGTTGAAAGAGCGAGGAGAAATTAGCGACTTGTAGATTGAATTTCTTACGAAGAAGACAAACTTTCCTGCAATAGTGAGTTTCACCCTGTTAAGTTTCCAAATGGAGAACCGCGTAATAAAATCTTCTCAGTCACCGGTTTTCTTCGCCAGGCAAAGTCCCCATTTTCCCACGAGCTATTGGCTGTTTTCCACTCGCTTTTTCACCGTCAGCCAGTTGTTGCAGTAAAAGCTGACTGCCATAAGCGAAACCTCCTGCTGGCACGTTCTCTTCCGGCCATTGTCGCTACGCTCGACGAACCGTTATCGGATTCTTCGACTTTCTTTCGTCAAGGAAACTAGGAATTGCTAAATTTTTCTTTGTACTTTCCACCGAGACAGCGGGAACGCCAGATAACATTTCAGACTAAAGACGAATCACGAATCCTCGGGGAACAAAGGATTATGCTTCGAGCTGCATTCTTTTTCTCTTGACTGCAGTTGCGATCTCGATGGCCAATCGGATTTACCTCCATCAATCTCGATGGGGATCGAACCAGTCGCGCATCACCGATCGTACACAATACCGATCGCTGTTACGTTAGGTTGTTTTATTGAACGATACGCAATCGAGATCCCCGCGAGAATGGTTCTTGATGTCAGGGTCGATCGTATTGGAAATGGGCGAAGGATCGTTCCTTTCAAGAGTGAACTCATTCACTTGCTACGACAACGGAGAATGTAATTATCGTAGTGGCGACTGTTGCGTCGGATTGCAACAGTTCGCGTAACTTATCGCTACTCGCTAATCGCTGAAACGCAGTTGCCTCGGTGCTCGTTGGAGAATCGATCGACCTTCCGCCACGTTTCTCTCTAGTAAGATCCTCCGCCCCCCGTTTCTCCTGGGAGACAGGAGAACAAGAGAAATTGAAATGAAATAATCGAGATGAATTGCTCGTTGGGTTATACAACGAGGCTCACATTTCATGGCGTATTTGCTCGTTTATTTTAAGTACAAAGCGTCTTTTTTCAGGGGAACTCAAACTCTGCTTTCTCTTCGCTTTTAAAGCATCTCTGGAAGCTGCGGAGATAACTTTCACTATGAAAAGAACGAAGTAAAGATCACCAATCTTAAAGAGAAAAATTGTCGATCTTTGAGCTGTTGTAACTTTGTGAAAAAAAATCGTACAGCAGTGTACCAAGACCCATTTTAAAGGGCCAAGCCTCTACATTTTTAGCCCCTGAGTCGAATTTTCTCGGAGGCTCTTTTGTATTCGGATGAAAGGCAAGAAAGAGAAGCTGGTTTTTCTCCCGAATATCTTTCAAGTTTAGACGTCTCCACGGAACTTAATAAATTTTTTTCGAGACTAATTTTGCACTTGGTTTCACGGCGGAAGCCTCCCCTTTCCAACAAGACTTCAAAAATTGATCTGCGATTTTTTTTGGCTGAGTTACCTCACTTTGAATGAAGTGGTACGCGAGGTACACTGACTAAACTTATACTCAAAGAACACTTTGCATTCAGACTGCGATAACTCGGCGAAAAAAAATCGCAGATCAATTTTTAAGGTCTTGTTGAAAAGAGGAGGCTTCCACTTTGAAACCTAGTGCAAAATCAGCGTCGAAAAAAATTTATTAAATTCCTGAGAGTCGTCTGAAGTTGGGAAACATTCGATAAAAAAATCAACCTTTCTCCTTCGGCAGGTGGATAGATAAAGGATTTTTTTCGACCAAGTTCAACCGAGGGATGTTAAGGTAGAGGCTTTACCCTTCAGAATGAGACCAGGCTGACCTCGCTGCGATTTTTTTTGACGGAGATAGAGCGGTTCAAAGATTGATTACTTTTTCGGAGTCTGGATCACTGCGTGATTCAGCGGCTGCAGGCTCACTTTTCATTCAGACTTTGATATCTCGGCGAAAAAAAATCGCAGTCCACTCGCCGTGGTCTCATTCGACAGGGAAGGGATGCAGCTTCAATACCCCATCAAAAAAGATCGCGAAAAAAATTCATCGAGTGCCTGAGACTCGGCTAAAGTTGGAAAACATTCGCGGAGAAACAGCCCTCTCTTTCTCGGCTTGTCGTGGAGTAGAGAATTTTTTTCAACCAAGTTCCACTCAGGGGTGTTAAAGTAGAGGCTTTACCCTTTAGAATCAGACTAGGCTGACCTCGCTGCGATTTTTTTTAACTTAGTGACAGCAGCTCAAAAATCGACTACTTTTTCTGGCTCTGGATCACTACGTGATTCAGACGCTGGAGGCTCACTTTTCATTCAGACCTCGATATCTCGGTGAAAAAAAATCGCAGAGCTCTCGCCGTGGTCTCATTCGTCAGGGGAGGGTTCAGACTTCAATATCCCCCCTAGAAATGCCAAGAAAAAAATTCATCAAGTGACTGAGAGTCGGCTAAAGTTGGAAAACATTCGCGGAGAAACAGCCTTCTCTTTCTCGGTGAGTCGTGGAGTGAAGAATTTTTTTCGACCAAGTTCAACTCAGGGATGTTAAAGTAGAGGCTTTACCCTTTAGGATGAGACCAGGCTGAACTCGCTGCGATTTTTTTTGCCGGAGATGCAGCAGTTCAAAGATTGACTAGTTTTTTGGGCTCTGGTGCTCTGCCTGGTTCTGAGGCTGTGTGCTCACTTTTCATTCAAACCTCGATATCTCGGCGAAAAAAAATCGCAGACGACTCGCTGAGGTCTCATTCGACAGGGGAGGGTTCAGACTTCAATATCCCCCCTAGAAATACAGCGAAAAAAATTTGTTGGGTGCTTGGGAGTCCTCTGAAGTTGGCGAACATTTCTCGAAACACTGCTCTGCCTTTCTTGGTGTGTCGTGGAGTGGAGAATTTTTTTCGAACAGATTCAACTCAGGGATGTTAAAGTAGAGGCTTGGCCCTTTAAAATGAGACCAGGCTCATCTTCCTGCGATTTTTTTTAACAATGTTACAGCAGCTCAAAGGTGGATAAATTTATAGTCCTTAGTTAGTGATCTTTTAATTTTGTTGCGAAATGTACGTTAAAAGGGAGCCCCAACAAAGTGAATATGTAAGTCCGTAGTTGGTTTGAAATTATCATTATGGTTTCGGAAATTGACAAAGAAAGTCCTGAAAGCTATACTACTTGCATCTAAAACGTGAAACGTTACTTTGTGTTGCAGGTAGCTGGTTCAATAATCGGCAAGGGTGGCCAGAATATCACCAAACTAAGGAGTCAGGTAAGCGTTTTGCTTGTTTCGTTCGTCGAATACTTTACCATCGTCTCGTGCTCTATGCGACAAACGTGGACTCGTTGCAAATACTTAGCCAACCAATTATTTACCAGAGATTTGGAAGATTTATTTTTACTCCATTCTCGTGCTAAAGTTTCTTGCGAAGTTTAGAGGCGAACCAGTCAGTTTCGACTTTCGTACTTCAATTTAATCTTGTCGATCGATGGTGCTCTGTTACCTGGAATTTCAGGAAACTTCTGATGCGCGTATTTCTGGAACGTGTGTGGAATCGAATTCGCGAGTGCAGCTTCGTTTGACTAAGTTAATAGAGAACTAGACATGATAGAAATTAGCAGCCTATCAAAAGTCCTGCAAACCTATGAAACACATAGTCCTACAGCAAAATACTTCACACACGTACCACGAAATGCAGGCATCACACATTTGGTTCTTGAATTGGGAAGTTTCATTCGTCTCCCATAAGTACACAACTCACATACAACTGTCTTCTGAGTGGAGCATTAAGAGCGAAGTCTGTTACACGCTTCTAGTTAAACGATTGGCTGTATTTGGATCAGAAATTAGACTTTTGACTTACGAGCCTGCGATTATGCGAGCGTGTAACAGGCGTTGCATCGACGAGTTTCCCGCTCGCCTAGATTGCGCAACGCCAGTAGTTTTCCTCGGTGATTTTTTGACCGACCTTGAGACGCCGACGAGACTCACCCTGCACGAACCAAATGATGAAAGGAGAACACCATGGAAGTAGGTCTGTCAGTCGTGAGACTCGTTTGCGAGCAGTCGCGAAGTAGCAAAATGGGCGAAGATCGAATCGGTGATCGTGGTTTCGTTGCCAGATCGTCTGACCAGCAGGTTACGTAGCGATCTTGGGCGAAGCTGGCGCAGTTGTGTCGCGTTTCGCTCAAGCTGATATACATATTCGCTCTCGTGAGTCCAGAATAGCGCGCTTGTCTCTCAGCGATCCACTGAGATCTTGGAGTGTCGACTCTGCTGCGCTCTAGTCCACGATTATCCAGTTTTTGACCGCGGCTCGTGAATATTGGTAGTCCAGAGCTTCGGTAGTCCACGAAGCTCACGTGTTGGAAGTGTCTGTCCAACCGGTTGCGTAACTCGAAAGCAATTAGGAAAGACGACAGATGAAGATGGTAGAAAGGGGGAAGAGGGGAAGAGGGGAAGAGGGGAAGAGGGGAAGAGGAGAGGGTTGGAAGAGTCGATGGGGGTGAAGGGGCTCGATAAAAAGTCCGCGAAGAGGAGAGAGGGAGAGAGAGGGGTTAGAGAGTTAAGCTGCGAATTAATCGAACGAACCGTGAGAGACATGATGTCTAACTTGGTTGATGGTTTGTGCCCTGGCCCCGCCCCAACCCCGGCGTTGCCCCCCTGGTGTTGCCCTGCCGTTGCCCTGCCGTTGCCCTGCCCGGAACGACGGACCCTGACTCGATCGGCAAATGGACCACCCTACCAACAATCGACAACAACCACCAACCAACCACCAATGAACCAACCACCAACCACCACGGCCCGACAGTACAAAGCCTCAATCATTGTACCCGATTGCCCCGGACCCGAACGGTAATGACCAACACCACTACTTAATGTCTTATTTTTCTTTGTCTCTAATTACAAGGAAACCTAAAGCGCCGACATACTGATCGCTGTGCTGTTTAATCAAACGACAGCAACGTTTCTCTATTTCTTTCTCTACTTTACTTCTTCTATTTCTCTTTATCTTTATCTTTGTCTCTATCTTTATCTGTATCTTTCTCTGTCTCACTACCTGTCTGTTTGTCTGTCTGTCTGTCTGTCTGTCTATCTGTCTCTGTCTTTCTATCTTTTTCCACTTATCTTTACCTCTATATTCTCTATACTCTCTCTATACTGTTTCTCTGTCACGTTCACTTTTCTACCTGTCTCTACTTGTCTTGTCTTAATCGCCTTTGTCTGTGCGTTCGTCTCTCACCAGACTCCTTCAACCCTGTACGTGTCCTCGATCACCGTGCGCGCGAGCTTTCTAGCGAAACAAATAAGCACGATATCGTGAATTGTGTTCGTTCGTGACTGCACCTGTCACCGCGTCTATACGTCCTCTCTCGCTCTCTGTGGACCTACTCTCCCTAGGCCAGAGATCACATTCCTTTTTTCCTCCTACACCGCCTTCGTACCCCGCTACCTTGGCTTTCGCTATCGTCACAACTCGATCGAATATCCACGAGGTCAGACTTGCCTGTAGCAATATTCCCTCAGACTTTTCATCCTTGACAATGCTTCTTATTTCGCTTTTTATAGTATGTTTTCTGTCTAAAGCTCCAAATACTAGATGACTAATTATCGCATTATATATTAGTTACATCTCTGGAGAATTTCCCGATGCAGAAGGCTCTCGAGGACACGCAGATTTTCATTTTCTCTCATCTACACTTCATTTCTAGCTTCAGCTGTAGAGAGCATAGATATATACAGGCAGTCGAGAAGTTCCTCGAAACTTTCTACTTTCCCCTAAGTCCACTCTCAGTCGATTTTCCTCTCTATTTTCCTCTGTCTCTCATCGTTTCTTACTTCATCTCTTTGTCTATGTTTTGTTTCTCCTCGGATGGTCTCGCGCGCGGACGACACGCCCGAACACCACACACGCAGAAACCACATTCACGATTATAATCGGGGATATGTACACCGTTGTGTCTCTCTAATTTTGTGGCTAACACGGATGCTAATTTGTGGAAGGAGGCGACCGCCGATTCCACGCCTAACGTCGATATATCACGCTTACTTTTTAGGTACGTCCTGGTCAAGGCCCGACCAACCCTCCTGGCAGAGACCTGCCGAAACGATTAACGAACTGTCCGCAAGTCGAAAGTCATTACCGGCCTGTTGTGTCCCCGTGTCTCAGTGTCGTTCTACCCTTTCATTGCTGTGGGCAGGACAGTCTGGTCTGTGTTAGAGCTGAAGACTTTATTAGGCAGACATTATCTCTCGAACGCTGATAACTCGCATGTCCACTGCGTCAATAGATTTAACTTTATCAGTTGCTGTCACACGTCACATCACACAGAATGGAGTCGTTTCTTTTTTTTTTTCTTTTTTTTCTTTCTTTCTTTTTTACTGACTCTGAGTATCCTAATGCAATATTCATTCAGGCTACTGAAAACAAGTTTCTTAATTATGTAGAAGGTATTAGTCTTGATAGCTGTTTCAGAGAATTACAAGATGTTCGAAAGAGATCTAACCCAGACCCGACGTCTCTCGAATCAGCAGCTACGTATCGTCTTGCCCATGTTCGTGATAGATTAATTAGATTAAACAGGCTTAAAAGAAAGGGACAGCTTTCCTTTTTACGTCGTAGGTTCTGATAGATCCTCAGCGAGAAATGAGTACAGCGAGCGATCAACGTAGCAGAGACTTGGCTCTCTGATCCTGTACAAGTTAAATCTTCGCGCTCAGCTTGCCCGCTAAAACCGAGTCGTTTCTTTTTCCTGACTCCA
Source organism: Calliopsis andreniformis (assembly GCF_051401765.1). Taxonomy (NCBI): domain Eukaryota; kingdom Metazoa; phylum Arthropoda; class Insecta; order Hymenoptera; family Andrenidae; genus Calliopsis; species Calliopsis andreniformis. The sequence continues at coordinate 13,290,792 of NC_135068.1, read as the reverse complement.
TGTAAAAGTCACGATCGGTCAGCTTCTTTTTCAAGGCGATGACTTTCGACCGTCTGTGCGTCCAGCAAATACGATTCTCTGTTTCGTTTTAGCTTCTGTGTTTCTTAGAAGTGGGGGAAATAGGGAGAAACTAGTTGGTGATGGCCGCTTTTCACGGTATAGAAGTCGCCGACTAACAAACTGTTCCCTCGCGGTGTGTATCGTTGGGCGATCACGGATTGTCAACCTGTGTCTGATAGGAGAACAAAATACGGGAATTAACCCTCGGTTGGTAAGGGTGAAAGGCTTACTCAGTGAAGGCATCAGCCTCACCAGTCGAGGGTTAACATCAGCAATGATCACGCGACTATAAAAAGGGACAACCTTCGTGAGTGTTCGAAGCCGCGATTCGTCAACGATTTTGATGCTCGACTTGAACCGATCTGCGGAGTCGTTCAGTCAAAAAACCTATTCGAGAGGGACAACAACGAAAGTGATATCGCAGAGCGGAAATGAACCTTTTGCGGTCCAATCGTACGATAGAGTTTTTACAACGAAAAAGTATCGTAAAGTTGTGTTTTTCTATAAATAACATTCTAGCGCTATCCTGAAGTAAATGGACCAGTTGGTAATTGGTTGCCTCGCGGAAGAGGATCGTAAAAGGTTAAAAGTGCTCTATTTAAAGCGATGCGTGTGTGGAGAGTCACTCGATTAGTTTTATAACCGAATAATCGCGTTCTTGGACGAAATGGGGAGGAAGGGATGAGTTTATCTTCCGTCTTCGATGCACGCGGGCTTCAGTTTCTTTCGAGCACTCTCGAAAGCAGGATACAGAAGCGATGTTTCGGTTAATCGAAGACTCTCTCCTTCGAGTGAAAACGAACTTGCAGCAAAGGGAGCTGAATTAGAATTTGCCTCCCGCTAGTTGAAAATATTTGCATTGCCAAGGAAGAAACAACAGTCGTTTTGACGGGAACCAAATGAGAAGGAGTCATTGTAAAAGTTGATTTCTAGTCGATATCGTTTCAAGAGTTCCTTCCTTACTTTCAAACGCTCTTCAGGAAGTTTTCTCTTAGCTGAAGGGATATTTACTTGTGTGCCTCTGTCCACATTTCAATCAGAATGGAACGATTGTCCTGTGAAGACACCAGAGAATAAGAGGCTACCGATTGTTTGTAACTAGAGCAGCGCGAATCGTATCGTGTGAATTTTAATTGTGGACAAAATGAATCTACCTTTTAATTCACTTTTTCCTCCGCGTGGTCTATTGAAATTTTCTACGAAGGAGAGAGGGCTCCGTGGAATAATCGAGATGACTTCGAGAGTCAGAGAATGAGTTTGCAAAGAAGGGCAACGCGTTGAAATTAATCGCGCACGATTGTCGGGGGCCCAAGTGATTGTTGAAGTCTTTCTGATTCTAGGGTGCTTACCATCAGCTCGGATCTCACCACCGTTCTTCAGGTGTTGAACGAGGTCGTACCTAATCTCGAGGAGGTGAGTGTTGCTACCAGAAGAGGATCACACGGGAAAAGAAATGACTCAATCGTGAGACTTTTCACATGTTTCTTGTCTCGTTAGATTGGTCACCAGTATTTAGAATCCACTGTCCTTTCCTTTCTGTTTTCCTTGCTTGTATCTAATAGCGTCTTAGTTTCAAGATACAGTAACAATGTTTGAGTCATATTCAGAGAAACTTGTAAATTCAGATCAGAAGCTCTCAGTTCTGAAAACCCTTTCAGAATCTTAAGCAACAAGAGTCTAGAAATATCTCGTCACTGGAGACTGTAAACAAGGGGAATTGAATTACTGATGCAGCGTCATTCGTGAAATATCAGAGAAATAACATTGCTGGCTTGTGATCTTTGTAGTGCAACATTTGTTTATCTGCCTTAAAAATATTAGAAAAGCATTTGCAGTAGATTGGACAGTAGCGCAAATTAAGGATGCCAACCTAGCGGTAGAAATTTGAGAAGGCTCGCTAGAATCGCGCGTATAATGCAATGATAAATGATAAACGATTGAAATGGTTTTAGAATGGATCCCGACACGGCAGCGACGAGATCGACGTGCGCATGTTGGTGCATCAGAGCCAAGCTGGATGCATCATAGGCAAAGGAGGCTTAAAGATCAAGGAGCTTCGAGAGGTGAGTCATGTCCAGAGCATGCCATTAGCGCTAGTCATGAAACGACATAAGTTATGCGATTGTCACATTTATCGCGTGCCAAGGCCTCCCTGAACGCTCGAGTTTCATACGACGAATTTAGCAGCTTCCAAGCTTTGAATTAACATGATTTCCGGTCTGCAGCCCCCTCCCAAGCTGTTCTAAATTAACGTCCATGAAATCAGGTTTTTCGAGAGCTGCTTCAGCTTTAGAATCCCACCCCACAGCTGCCTCTATTGACGAGGGTAATATCCGAGATAGAAATAGTAAACTGTGGAGTCTAGCTTATTCTCTTTTTTCTATAAGCGTGATCATTCTACGCTGCCTCGGAATTGGAACCAGACGTCTGCGTAATTAGCTTGGAATTACGGTAATTATCAGCAGAGACCCATGCGAGTGTCTCCTCGTCATCTTAATCACGATCCCACGGTAACGAGTGGAAGATTTGAACGTCGTCACCGAAATTAAGGACACGTTAACGTGGACGTTCGCCGACGCGCGATTAATCGTTAGAGGAAAGAATTTATTATCGTCGAGAATAGAAGGGAGCCGCGACGGCTTAGGGGAAACGAAATATTTAGTCGAAGCCCGACTGTTTAACTAGCGTAATATGAAAGACGCGCAGAAGACATTACTGTCGGCGCGAAGTAACGATAAAGAGTCGCTTTAGCGACAGTACATCGTAGTTAGGCTTTACATAAGAACGTGGTTGGAGTATGCAACGTGGCCAAGTGGCTCGTTACGTTTTCGCGTTGAGGAGAGGCAAAATCGAACGATGCAAGACCCTCTGCCTTGGCTCGGAGTCGCAATAGCTTTCTCGAGTGCGCGCGACTTTCCTCTCAACCATTGTCGACTGATCCTTCCTTCCGAACTTGACACGGTCTCTCGTATCTTTCCAGTTACCTGTCACGCTTCTACCAAACAACCAAGGCAAAAGTAACGAATCTCTTTCCCTTGACGTTCAATCCGAATCAAGAGTGTAAGGTGTAGGCGTAGCGCGATTGTATCGAGAGAGACGGGTGAAGGAAAGCATGTGCCGCAGATAATAGAGGCAGTCGTTGCGAGAACGATGCCACCGCAATTCCTTTCTCGTCTTCCTTTCTCGTGGTAGGGGGATGAAGACGTGGCACCACCACTCGGCGACGTCGCCGAGTCGTTTTATTTCGATTCCAGCTGGGAAGGGCTGCTTTATTGATTCCAAATGGCCAGTTTTTTCCGTGTAACCGAAGATTTCATCCTCCTGTCATCCACTCTGCCCCCAACGCGGTTAGAACGCTCTAATAGAGACAGAAAAGGAGGTGCAAAATTGGTCCAGTATAAAGGGTCCTTTAATTTTCAGTAATTTTGGAGTAATGATTGATATTAATGTAATTCGGGTGTAGGTAGAAAAATGACCACAAATTTTCTTCGTTAAAACATTTATTAGTGTACTCTTGTCGATACGAAAACAGCTTTGGACGCGGAAATGGTAATGTTCCCATGAAACAAGCGGAACTGTCGATTCAGAGGCACGTAGGTAATCATTATTGGTGCATGCATTCGAGGGACAGACTGGCCAGCCGCATGTTTCATTAGGAAAGTGTGTTCCCACACGCACGAGTGCGTGCTTGATACACAGGATTGCGCTCTTATACGCTCGTTTGAAATTAATCCAACCTGAAAATTCTCCTTTTTCGTCCTTCCAATCGAGTCACAGGTGGCACTTTTTGCCGCTTTTTTTTTCCAATTTTCGTTCTCAGCTCCAAGTGACAGGCGTTAAAATGTGTGCCAGAAAAAGGGATTCCATTTCATCGTTATTCGTTTTTGTATCTTCCATTTGAACGGTGACGAAGTTTTCGTGCTTTTAAGTAACGCCGCGTCAGAGGTGTGTGGTGATTTGACCGTGGATCGCGAAGGGGAGAAAAAGCTCTTTCAGGGAAGCTCGGAATTAATTCTACGAAAGTACGGCAGGTAATTATGCACACGCGATGCCTTTATTATCCAGCGCCGACGCTTTGTCTACGCTCGAAGCGGTTAGAGTAGTTGCAAACGAGCTCATGAAAAGTACAGAACGACACAGGGATCGTTACTCGTCCAGTTTCAATGGAAAAAGGAATTATTTGATTACTGCTCTTCTCGCGAGAGGGTCTTCCCTTCCCTGCAGGACAGATAGAGAGTGTCGGTTTTCAGGTTTCCTCTCGCTCTGAGGCAACATGTGTTGCTATGGGCAGTTCTCTAAGGTCCACGCAATCCGAACAGGTGCTGGGGAACCAGGTAACGGACGGTTCCTAACAGCTGCCACGCCAGGTGCAGCTGCCTCCCCGGACGCACCGTGACACGCGGCAACAGGAGAGATTTTCACGTGCGAGCACCTTCACCTTCTGTCCAAAGCCTGAGCTCTGGGAAACTTTCCACCTCGCTTTTCCCTTCTACAGGGCGGCCAGTTTATCTGGAAGCCCTCAGAGTGTTGGCAGCACTTCCTCTACATGCTCTTGGCACTGTGCTGGCAACTCCCATTAGAGTCTTACGAATTTTTCTTCTTAAAAGTCCTTCACTCTAGGCGAGAGAAATAGTCTTTGAAAAATACATAGGGTAGATAGCCTTGAAAAGTGATTTGAAATGAGAGAGTTAAGTCGGCACTAAAAATCCTCGAGTTCTCTTACGTATAAACCCGAAACTAATTTATACAGGTGATTGGCGAGGAGATGGCACCTGGATTAACTCGGTAACGTTTTCAAGCTCTGAAATTTCGGAAATTACAAGCAGAACACTCTCGGAAAGTTTGAACGAACCGGAAACGTGTCCCTACCCCCGAGCCGCGCTCGAGAGCAGCGCAGAGCTCGCAACTTTCCCTTTTCCCTGGGGAACGGTTCGGGCCACGATGCAAAGCTGCACGTTAAGACTCGAATAATGAAAACCAGCGACTGGTAATTCCCTTCGTGGATGAATGAAGGTGGGTGGGGTCTGAACAGCCGCCGAAACGGAATCAGGGGCGCATGACAGTCCTTCGTACCCTCTGCCTTTTCAGTCCTCGCTCGGTCGTTCGCGCGAGAGGGTCTGCCGCGGCCCTCGGTTCACTCGGGCCCGCAGTTGCGCTTTTTCTGCTGCACCTTAATATTTCCTGCATTGTTGTTCCATCGATAGTGGCTTTCGCAATTTATACTGGATTTTCGTGCTTTTGAGTCTTCGACATTCATTATAGGTATGTACTTTTTTCTTTTTTTCTTTTTTAATTGCGTATGTGTTCTGTATACTTCAGTCTTCGAACAAGCCATTTTGTTGGTCATTTAAAGTAATTCTGAAATATGAACTGTTGGTGGAAGTGCGTGCACTGTCCGCTACTTTGTTTTCCTCTGAGCACGCGTCAAAGGCGCTCTTAACGCACGAAACAATGTGAAATAGCAGTCGGTGGCGATAATCTCGAGATCGAACTTGCGATCTCGACCAATGTTTCCCTCGTAATTACATAATACGCGGTCAGAGCGGAAGGTCGCGCAGTGCTCGACGTAAAAATACTCACGTGCGAGTCGGATCTCACCCCGAGTGCTCACCCCTAGTTTCTCTGTCTCTCTTGGAGGGTAGCGAGACGCGGCGAACGAGATCTCGCGTGTCATTTCGCTATAATTCTCGGCGGCAATTTATGCTTTTCGCAGAAAAGCAGCTGGGTCTGGGTGGGGAAAGAAGTGTCGAGGGTGGCAGAGGCGGTATGGAACTAAAAAGGAAAACCTTAACCACTTTGTGGAGAACAATATCGTATGTCTTCGCTACTTCGTAAAGTAAACAGGGGTCCTCCTTGGCCCACCCTTTGTCAGCTTGCATTTTCATACCTTTTTCGCTTCTTCTACTAGTGGCGTGCCCATGTTCCTCCGTCGTGTTTCCTTTTTTAAGATTCGATTAGGAGGTTGTGTAATTTTCAGTAGTCTTCCAATTTTCTTTCAGGCTTGTTTCATTCTCCCAATTTCATTTCTTTTCTCCTCACTTTTGTATTAGTTTCTTCTCCAAATTTTTCTCTTCGCTTTTCCGTTCTTTTAGCCGCACTTCCACAGTCGCTTCTCCCATTCAATCTTCCCTATTCCATGTTCTCTGAGAGAAGGGAGATACCCCTTGACTACCTGCATGCACACAGCCCCTCTTCTGCTCGCCGCACTGCCTGTATTCTTACGCAAGCACCCGGCCGCATCGATGCGCTCAAAGACTGTTTATTAAAAAGCTTTTAGCGATATTAGACAGTCCACGAGGAAGTTTGCTACCGTTGCAAAGACACCCAGAATTTCGTGACGTTGTCCCACACGGTTACTCACCGAGATATAGTCGCGAAATTTGCGATCGAGGTGATTCTCGCAAAATACACTTTGGCAAAGGTTTAGAGAAAACCCACCCCCTCTTCCTGTGGCTGCCGTAGACCGGAGAAATTTTTTTGGGCAAGTTCAATTGAGGGATGTCAAAGTAGAGGCTTTACCCTTTAAAACGAGACCAAGCTCATATCGCTGCGATTTTTTTTCATGGAGATACTGCAGCTCAAAGATTGACTACTTTTTCGAGCTCTGGAGCACTGTCTGGTTCTGGGGCTGTAGGATCACTTTTCAGTCAGACCTCGATATCTCGACGAAAAAAAATCGCAGAGACCTCGCCGTGGTCTCATTTGACAGAGGAAGGTTCCAGCTTGAATGTTCTACCAAAAAAGAGCGCGGAAAAAATTCATTGAGTGCCTGGCAGTCGCCCGAAGTCGGGAAACATTCGGGGAAAAACTACCCTTTATTTCTCGGCAGATCGTGGAGTGGAGAATTTTTTTCGACCAAGTTCACCTCAGGGATGTTAAAGTAGAGGCTTTACCCTTTAGAATGAGACCAGGCTCACCTTCTGGCGATTTTTTTTGACGGAGATACAGCAGCTCAAAGATTGACTACTATTTCGGGCTCTGGATCTCTGCATGATTCAGTGGCACAAGGCTCACTTTTTATTCAGACTTCGATATCTCGACGAAAAAAAATCGCAGAGACCTCGCCGTGGTCTCATTTGACAGAGGAAGGTTCCAGCTTGAATTTTCTACCAAAAAAGATCGCGAAAAAAATTCATTGAGTGCCTGGCAGTCGTTCGAAGTTGGAAAATATTCACATAAAAACCAGACTCCCTTTCTTGGTGTGTCATGAAGTGGAGAATTTTTTTCGACTAAGTTCAACTCAAGGGTGTTAAGGTAGAGACTTTACTCTTTCCAATGAGACCAGGCTGAACTCGCTGCGATTTTTTTTGACGGAGATGCAGCAGCTCAAAGATTGACAAGTTTTTCGGGCTCTGGATCGCTGCGTGACTCAGACGCTAGAAGCTGACTTTTCATTCAGACGTCCATAACTCGGCGAAAAAAAATCGCAGAGAACCTTCCGTGGTCTCATTCGAAAGGGGAGGGTTCAGACTTTAATATCCCCCCTAGAAATGCCACGAAAAAAATTCATCGAGTGACTGAGAGTCGGCTAAAGTTGGAAAACATTCGCGGAGAAACAGCCTTCTCTTTCTCGGTGAGTCGTGGAGTGAAGAATTTTTTTCGACTAAGTTCAACTCAAGGGTGTTAAAATAGAGGGTTTGCCCTTTAAAATGAGACCAGGCTCGTCTCCCTGCGATTTTTTTTCGCAAAGTTACAGCAGCTCAGAATAAGAGGGGTAAGACATTTGACTCACACTCAAATTTCATTTTATCCTTATCGTATTTCACTACAGATTTTCCTTGAAATGTTGGTCTGCTATTTCGCAGTGAGTTAAAATGCACTTAGACCAAGTTAAAATACTTAAAACATAGGTTCTGCCACTAGGGTATACTTAGCGAGGAGCCCATAGACTCGATCGTTCGCTTTCGCGAAATTATCTCGTCTCTTGTTGCGTGAAGAAAAGCGCGCTTCCCGCGTTTTCCGACACCTGTGCTGCTCGTGCAGCGATGCATGCCCTGCTGGCGCTAATTGTAGTGCTTCCAGTGTTATTGTTGACCGACTCGCATCGCGGTTCCACGGTCTGGCTGCTGTTCTTCCTGTAGAAAGTACCACAGTCGATAATCGCGAGCCTAGCTTCCTAACTGTTCCGTTGATCCCACCAGTCGCCTTTCTTTGCCTCGCGGGTGTGGTTTACGGCAACCAGAGGCCAGCAAAACGGGCGACACATGTGGAAAACCACACATCCTTCCTGTCGTCCATCCACCATCTGCCTTTCATGTCCACTTCCTGCCACCGTTCAACCGAACTCTTCGCCCTCGTATCTTTGTTGGGAGTTGAGGCTCCTCCAGTTGGTAGCTGCCAGGGGATATTTGTCTCCATGATTCGAGGAATCCTGAGCATTATACAAGTCCTTTTCAATACTTTGTTTGCCTTGCAAACGAGGTCCACGAGGCAAAGGATATCCTTTATTTTAATCGATACGAAACGGTCGGTTAACAACGAGCCACTTATCCTTAATCAGCGAAGGCAAGTGGAAGCTTTCTTTTCGTGGCGAAGGACTGAAAAACATCGCGAAACATTCTGCTCGGAGCTGAGGAGAACCGAATCGATGCGTCTTCCAATCAATTTTTATCGTTTTCGAAGCGTCTGCGTCTCTGGGAAGTCGCTTCGCTCGTTTCTCAATTACCCTTATTTTCCTTCGAGGCTCGTATCTGTAGACAGGAAAAAGAAAAGAGGAAGGGATCGAAACTGTTTACGTTCACGATTCACCGACCGCCTCTATTTATTCGAGAAAATTCAATTACTTATTACCGCTCGTGCATTCCTTTTCGATTCTACGAATGGCCAAGTGCAGAACACAAATATCTGCGCCATTCAATTTCATCTAGCGAACTTTTCGTTTCGAGTGCTCCCTTACAATATTCGGGAATTGTCTGGTTGCGCGAGGAATGCGCGAAATGCGCGAAATGCGCGAAATGCGCGAAGTACGTACCACTTTTCTTTTACCGATTCTTGCCCCCTCTTCAGTTTTCCACACCCTTTTCGGCTTTTCGCAGGTTGTTAAATTCTCGCGCTCCAGTTGGCGCGGACAAATGCCCTGCTTCGTTAATACTTATCATTCTATCATTTTTTCAATTAGTCGACCCAAATTGCACCTCTGTTGTTTCACGATCTCGCTAATCCTCTACGACTGTTCCAGTTCAATGTGAGTTAAATCGAAAGCATCTAAGATCGAAATATTCCAGAGCACCCCTAACGGGAAGAAGGAAACCTGAGGCAGTTGATCGAGTATAGAATCCTATCGATCAGATCGCGTCGCTCTCCCAACTCTTCCGCTCATTGAAAACTTGTAACGAGGCTTTTGTAACGCGACCCATTCGGATGCAAATGCTGCTCGGGTTTCTTCTTGACAATTCGCTTAGGAACGACTGATTTAACGATTAAGTTCGAGGGGAATCTGCCGCGGTTCAGACACAGGTCGCGTCAATCGTGGCTCTATTCTTCAGCTGGTTTCAATGCCGAATCGACCTGTACTTTTTCTTGCGTTCAATGGACGCTCGAAAATAGCTCCTTTCTTTCGCGGAAAAATGACAACTCCTGAAAGACGTAAACAGTTGCTGCGGAAGAAGCAGAGTTCTGTAGGTGAAAACAGGGTAAAGGCTTTGAAACATGACTTCGATTACTTGGGAAGTTATATGGACTAACTTTTCCAGTTCCAGCCGATAAGGGAAAGGGAAGCATTCGATAACTTGAACCATGCATTTTAAGGCTTTCCATTAAACAAGAATTCCTCCTCCAGCTTTATTGTACAAAATAACGATAACAGGCACGAAGCGGCCGCGGAAAAGTTGCCTCTTCGAACTTTGCATTCATCAGACTTTGGTTAGGGTATCGAAGGCACCGATAACCCTGATCAAGTAGCAAGCCACACCGACATAGATGCATACATGTTTATCTATCCAAGTATTCTAGACTGAATATCTCGTATGTCTTGTAATAAACGTGCGCTGTCGATGACTTGACTTTTAGCAGTAGCGCGTGAGACTCCACGCGACTAAACACAAACAATTTTCTTTTTCAATAAATTACATGTACATGTAATAGAACATGACGGCAAGAACAGCGACTGCAGCGACTATTAACAAAGTAGAGTTGTGGTCGCCGTCAGTTTTAGGGGGTCGCTGTGCGAGGTTGTCAGGCCAACTCTTTTTTGGTGGCTTGTTGTTCCTTTCGGACTCGACCAGCTCGCCAATCAGGTACTTCTTCATTAACTCGAACGCATCGTGCGAGTGGCCCACATCGTCGAAGTCGACGGAACCGTCGATGCCACCGTGATCGATGAGGACTTCTTCTCCTCCAGGGTGCTCGTTCAGGAATTTCGTGACTTCGTACACCTTGTCGTGCAGGATTAGCAGGGTTCTGTTCTTGCTATCATTGGCTGCAGCAACTTCACTTCTTGTGAACTGTTTGGACATTTTTGGGCTGAGATCCTGAGCGTTATGGGATAACCTGCGGATAAATAACTGGCTTATCAATTTGCTCTGCATTTGAGTGAGTTTAAACGATAAGGGAAACACGCAGAAAATGTAAAAGGTTCTTAGAGATGGTATAGATTCGATGTAGGTGCAAAGGGTAGTCAGAGTTTAGCAGGGTGTGAAGCTATGATCTTCGATAGGAGCTCTGTGAGCTTTCTTTCGTCTTCGGCAACCACCATCAGATATCTTTGAGAAGTACAGAGTCGTGTCACGTTCAGTTCTTGATTATTCGTAGCTTGAGTCCTATTCTGAGAGTGATTCAGCAGATTAATTTTATCGTGACATCAGCGAATTATATTAAAATTGCAATATCAGTAAATTGTTGATATTGATCAAGATAAGTGCATTTTTTTTCAAAGTTACAAATTAAAAAAAGAATTTTGTTTTTGTGAGGAATGAAATTCATTTAGCCGATATATTTAATATTCTCTTCAGAAAAAAGGTCATTTTAATCGGTAAAAAACGATGCTTGAGCAATTTTCTATTTCACAGTATCATTTGCGTTGCGATAAATACTTTGCGTTTTGTTACATAATGATTGATTACTGACACTGCCTCCAGCAAGATAATGAAAACATGATATGAAAAAAAGTAATATAATTTTTTTTGCAAGTAGTCAAATCTTATCACTTACTTAATATTTAATATTTAGCATTCCCCAAGTTTTAATTCTATGATAACATAACTGTTGAATGCATAGTTGTTGAGAAAGAATTAAGGCTTGTCATAAAACGCAAATATGTGTAGAATCATGGTGTTACGCAATCAAGAATTGTAGAAGTTAATATTCTTATAACTCAAGGCTTACTAAACACTTATTTAAAACATTGTGTTATCTCTATTTTATTTTTAGTACGAAAATGAAAACAAATTTCAGTGGAACAGGTCTTACCAGAAACAGAGATTATAATTAATACGTGTGATGCTGATTGTGGAAATAAGGAAAACAAAGTTTACAGAATTAGAACGTATACAAGCGACGCAATTTCTGGATCACCAATTTCTTACTTATCTGGTCAATTTTATATCTTATCACACTTCTCGAGGGGCATGCTTTTAATAATTCGCTGTTGCCTGAAATCGATAAATCTGGCTGATCCCTAGAAAGGAAATGATTGTTAAGTATCGTTATTTCTCATAGTCTGAAATACGCGAAGAAGCGTTCTACGTCATCGAGATGGCGGTCGAGGCGTTTGTTTGATGAAGCAAACGCGTCCATTTGCAGTAGTAGACGATTTGTGTCGCCTGACCAGCGGCCAGCAAGGTCAACGCATTATTCACTTCCGGTAGTTCTGTTTTTGTTCGAGAAATACGACTGGCCACGTACCTGGCGTTGTCCGTGGTCTTGAGAACACGTTCTCGATTCTTTGCTCGACTCCTGGGCCTTCAAATTTCTTCCTCGATTGCACCAATTGATCCCTCAAATGTAGCCAAAAAAGGGATGAACGAAAGGTCGCGATTGTAGGATCTGGACGGGTGAATGAAGCGATTTCTCTTGGCGTTGCTACACTGCCACAACACTGCTCGATCCAGCTCTGTTCATACTTATTTTATTCTGGCTCCCCTCTAGATGCTGCCCTACCACGCTCCTCATGCCTCTTATCATCTCTGGCTCCCACTTGCCTGAGCCAGTCTCTCTCTCTCTCTTGCTCTGCTGTTCTCTAGCTAAAGAGTCACGCCAGCGCGGCCCTGACTGGAACGGTGTCCATGAAACGGAATACGCATGCGACTCTACTCTGTTATGTAGGAATTTTCTCTCTAGCTTTTTCACGAATTTTCAGGAAATTCGTGGGTACTTATACTTACAGAGCTCTAAAGTGGCGACAGTTGACGATTTTAGCGTACACTGTTTGGAATAGTTAGCATGATTTGGCAAGAATCGCGCACAATGCTACATCGCGGGGAGCTTCGTTCATATTACGACTGTTACAGAGTCGTCACACGCTCGTTGTCCTATAAATAAAAGCAACTCGTTCGTGTTCGATAAGATTAGGAATCGTTGACAATTGTATCGAACCAAGTATAAGGACAGAAACCAACACTGAATTTGAAGTTCCAGGAGACCCCGATTGCCTTTGTATCGCTGCTGAAATCAGATTTTCTTTAGAAATTAATTAGTGCATCTTTGAATGCAACTTTGTGGTATAGAAGAGTCTTTTTTTTTTATCGAATTTTGAATATTCTGTCTTGTCTAATCTTCCTATCTTGAAACCCACATATGTAAGTTATTTTAGTTCAGAACTGCAAGTCATGATGAGCAAGAAAGTATGTCCTGCTTCCTACGATAAGCCGATTGAAGAGAAAAAAGATTATATTGTCTACTTAAATCGTATTCGACACGCTTAGAGGAGTCATTTTGCAATATCTAATAAAAAATTGTCTTGGTTACGTGCAAAGAAAGGATTTATTCGTTGATATTGTACATTTTGTTCATCGAGTTGACTGCCACGCGACTATCTCTCGAAATTGGAAGCTCTTACGAGAACCAAAGGTAATAAAATATGAAAGCGTAAATGGCGACACCGACTGCGACAATTACCGGAAGCCAGGGTGACGTTTCACGTTTTGGTGGCTCGTACTCCCAATTGTCATCGTCTATAGTCGTGTCTTGAACACCTGATACGAGAAGGAAGCATATGCATTCGTGATAAAAGATTGTGAGGTGTTAATTTGCAAGGAATTTATGATTAATCGAAGGACATACCACCAGACGATTGTACTCCAGAAAGGGAACCGGTTACAGTTCCAATTTTGAAGGTTTCTCGAAGCTGTATAGCCTCCACCGTGTGTCCTATCTCGTCGAAGCACTTGGTCGCATCTTGTCCACCTAAACTCACCAGTACTTCTTCACCACCAGGATGTTCCTTTAGAAATTTCGTAATATCGTATACACCATCTTTGTAGACGATCCAAAGATCTTCCTCTTGATTATGTTTCGTAACTTCTTCTGCTGTGTAAATGTTCGTCATCGTTGCTGAACTATCGTCTTTCACACGTTCGCCTTAGTCCAGTTGGGAATTGTTTTTCTACTGAAAATCGAAAACTATCAGAAGACCTATGGTCGAATCGATAGGTGAGATCTCGCGAATGCTAATTCTATTGAACTTATTTCAATTCCGATCTCGATAAAAATCGTGAGACGATGTTTGAAAGGGAAAACAGTGGCCTTAGAATGATCGTCGAACATTCAACACCGGAAGAAGAAGAGCACTATATCGGAGGCTGGATCGCTTGAGTATCGTCGATATCCGACTGTGACGATTTGTTCTCTTCTTACCTTCGTGAAAGCTACTTTCTTGACCTCTTTGTGCGTCTTCTTGGCCTCGTTAACTCCTTGCAAAATACACCTCAGTTGTTGAAATAATTACTCAGTCTTTATTGCAGAAGGGTTAGAAAAAATGAACCTTGCTTTCTGAAATACACCTGAATTGTTAGTTCGAGAATGATTAGCTCTTCAAACGTTTTGTACAAATATCGCGAATATCGAGGTAATCCTGATGAAAGCTTAAGGTGGACTGAACAAGCATATCTTTGCTTTTTACTCCGACGGGGTTCGAACCTTTTGGAATAATGTTTCATGAAAATGCATAACTTACATGTACGCGGGCGAACACAATTCATTTCAATAGAATGGAACTGCGTTGACGTTGAATGAATTTTCTCCATAAATACATTGTGAAACAGTTTCCGCTAGGGCCAATAGTTCTGAGATATGTAAATAAAAAATTCTTTTTCCAGAGAATTGAAGATATGGCACTTCTTAAATTTCTGAATTTTTGAATTTAAAAATATTCAAATTTTTGAATTTTCAAATTTTCAAATATTCAAATTTTTAAATATTAAAATCTTGAAATTACAGAAAACTGGTGCAAGGATCAAGATCTACTCGCACTGTTGCCCGCACAGCACGGATCGGCTGATTAGCATTTGCGGGAAGCCCAACACATGCATCGAGTGCATCCGCGAGCTAATCGCCACTATTAAAACTGTGAGTAAGGAAACCAGATTACCCGTTACCTCCACCTATTCGTTTCTCATCTAACTCTGATCTCCTTGAACAGTCACCGCTGAAAGGCGTGAACAATCCATACGATCCCCATAACTTCGACGACTTCTACGCCGACGATTACGGTGGCTATGGAAGCGGAGAGGGAGGTCAGGGCAAAGGTGGCGGCTTCGGCGGCCCTGGGAGCCGAGGAGGTGGCGGTGGCGGCGGCGGCGGAGGTGGCGGAGGCATGCCACCGAGACGTGACAACCGCGGTGGTGGCCCTGGCGACATGAATCGCGGCTTTCCACCTCCACCGAGGGGAGGACCTCGCGGTGGAGGCGGTGGTATGTCTGGTGGGCCGCCAGACCGCGGCTATGGAGGCAATCGCGGAGGTGGTGGCGGCGGTGGTGGCGGTTACGAGGGTGGTCGAGGAGGCTACGGCGGGAACAGAGGTGGCCCGCCACCGTACGCTGGCGGGAATTACAATGGTGAGTCGTGAATCTCTTGAAACGTTAGAATTAGAGTTCCAGGTCTCTTCATGTAGATTCCTAAATGGTTTACACTTGCAGGCGATGGATGGGGAATGCAAGGAGGTGCACCAAATGGCCTGGGGGGTGGCGGGAATTCTGGAATGAGCGGCCCACCAATGGGGGGAAATAACCAGAACAATCAAGGGAATATGAGCGGAAACAAGACTAGTACTCAAGTCACCATTCCTAAGGACGTAAGTAACGTTGTTAGAAAAAGCAGAATTAGATGGAGATAACGTGGTAGGTATGATTGCTAATTGTCGGTATCTCTTCTGTCGACAGCTTGCAGGCGCCATTATTGGAAAGGGAGGCGCTAGGATCCGGAAAATCAGATCAGACAGTGGTGCTGGAATCACCATAGACGAGCCATTGCCTGGTAGTAACGATCGTATCATTACTATTATCGGGTTACCCAGTCAGATACAAATGGCCCAGTACCTGCTTCAGCAGAGGTAATTGTTTCTTCAGCTACGTTCTCATTTCAATCAATTAATTGTACGCCTTTCGTTCCTTACCCACGATATCATTCAACAAACACATTTTAATGAGCTTTAATATTTCATGCAACGCATTATCGTTATCGGTGCATAAGTTTTACAAAGTTATATCATTATTCATACTAGTACATTTCAGAATTCTACGTACATTTGTCGAGCATGAATTTGCAAAATATTTTTCCCCATAGTTCACATATAGTGACTACATTGTAGACATGAATGTGAAACATATTAACAGGTAGCCTTCGCATAACAACGAGCTGATAATCGCATTAACCTTCTTCGCTTATCGTCACGACTTGATGTCTTGATAGTTTTAAGTTATCATCAACCAAAGAACTAATTTCGCCACATGCTTTTTTCTCGCGCATCGAATCGCCTGATCTCGCACGAGGAACTAACAAAAATTCGCTTAATCGAACGAAGCAGGGGAGTATTGCTAAGCTTCGCGAAGGTGGAGGAAAGAAATCGAAGGTGGACCGGGACAGCGGAAACTTTCGAGGGGAGCAAAGTCTGCTAACTCAACGTGAAGGGAAGATTAATCGAGTGCCGTTGTATGGAAGACTAGTGATTTTGTTGTTCTACTTTCGATGTAACAAGGAATCACTAATCATCCTACGAAGGCACTCG
This sequence comes from Calliopsis andreniformis, assembly GCF_051401765.1. Lineage (NCBI taxonomy): Eukaryota > Metazoa > Arthropoda > Insecta > Hymenoptera > Andrenidae > Calliopsis > Calliopsis andreniformis. Next base: position 13,274,573 of record NC_135068.1, on the reverse strand, counting down.
CGATCGTCGGCTTCCGAGACCTGCTTTGGAACTAACATCAACCTCGCTGCGGATCCAAATGCTGCGTCGTAACATTTGCCTTTTTGCTTGGCAATATTACTTTTCATACGATAGCTAACAATAATTATACACTGTTCTAAAAGTGTTTAGTCATTTCAATCATCGTGATACATTTAGAATGCGTTCACGTTCATATCTAAGTAGGCATTCGTCGTTTTGTCTGTTGCAGCGTGCACGAGAATGCAGACCATTATTAGGACATGGTAAAGGAAGCATTCGGGGGGAGCCAAAGATGTGTTTGTAATTTTTTTAGGGATACTTCACGAATATATTCACGCGAAAAGTGGAAACTGGAACCGTAACGACGGACTTTGCCAGCCGCCCAAGGGAAACCGCACATGAGAACCTCCACGTTTCTCTTGGCGCGTTATCTTTGACGAACAAAGCCTCTCTCAGGAAGAAAACTCGATCAACATAGCCAGACTAGACAAGGAGAGATACAATTTTTCCATTCGATTCCATGGACATCCGTCAGCGGAGAAAATTATTTTACGACGCCTGCTTCTTTTATATAGTCGAATCAAGCTCGACTGGTGGTTCAAGGCTTCTTGCTTCTCCCTAGTTCGCATCAAGTACAATCTTTCTACTTTATCGCGACACCAAATGGTATGTATTCGAGGGGAATAAGCCCTCGATTACCTTGAACGGCCAGTTGATTTTACTCGAGCTAAAGGAATCGGGAACTTCTTCGAATCGGCATTCGAGATTTTAGTGGGGGATCAGTGTTCCTCGTCCAAGAAAGGCCAAAGAAAAGTATCGTTCGTACGTCCAAAATCGTTCTCGCTAATACGTTTCTTTTTTTCCCCACTTTTTTTTATCGTTTTGTATCACACACTTTTTGTTGACGGCTTCAGACGAGCTTTGATAATCATTTTTCCTTTTACGATCCATCCACTCCTCGTTATTTTTCTTTTAATATAATTGGAATCATAAGGTGCGAGAGACAGCTGGTGGTATTGTGACCAGGGTTCTCACGGTAAATGAATTTTTAAAGCGCACACATCATTGTCTGTTTTTCTTCTTCGCCTTTTAGCTACGAGAACTTTCTCAGTGACACAACTCTTCGTCGCAAAAACGAGCGAAAGGGTCGGAGAAATCGTCTTTTCGCGTCGATTTTATATCGCGAATCGTAGTTGTATGATGTTCTATTTCGCCGCAACTTACAACTTCTCGACTGTACTATTACGAACGCTTTGAACGGTGTCGACAGTAGGTCCGCTGTACCGTTTTCTAGAGTTTCTCGTAGCAGAAGGATCGGTGAAGATCTATGAATAAAGAATCAGTGGAAAATGTAACTGTAAGACGAAAGGAAGGGAGAGATCTCCGAGAGAGGAGAGACGCGAGGAAACGAAACCATTCGGGACATTATAATACACGGAAAGAACTTTGTATATACATATAAAGCAAGAAAAAAAAACAGAGGAAAAAGAAACCGGTAAGGATATCCTTTCCCTTTCCTTGATCGCAACGTACCATGTTTCTGCTGTTGCATCATGATGATTATTATTATTACTGTACAATTATTAATAAGAATAATTTTGCATTAATTATATTCCACTTCCTCCCCCAAAACTTGTATTAACGACATCTTCATTTATAGATTGAACGCTTAACGGGCGTTCTTAACTTTACGCGGTCTAATTGTTAAGTATCTAAGATTACGTAGGAAATTAAGGAAACTAAGGGGACACCATTGTAATGACGAATGACAGCTTATCAAGGAGTTGATACAATGGAATCAAAAAACAAAAGAAGTTGCAACGAAGTCCGATACTGTACTTTAGATACGCGTTATATAGGATACCATTGAAAGGATAAACTTTAAGAATGGTAAACGTATGCATATTCTCTGCAGCGTATAAAGTCTCTTTGTATTTTTTGCAAATGCGTGTCGATTTTCCAAACAGAAAAGCCGAAAAGCCAATCGAAAATTCTAACGAAATCGTTCTGTTTGCCTTCCTTTTGAAACTAACACTCCATACCCTGCGAGAAATTCGCAGCATCTTTATCTCTCTTCCTCTTCCATTCCCTGCTGATAACCGAGGCAGTTATCATCGCAAAGTAGATCTAAGGGGAGAAGGGAAATTAAAACTACGAGTCTTTCTCGTCAGGGGCAGTCTACACAGGGCATTTTTTAACGCGCCTCGAACGTACAACTAATCGCGCGGAACTCTTAGCTTCGATAAGAAACCATCCCTCCCGTGTAAGTGGTCCTAGCTCCGAGCATTCTTTATTTTTGTCGAAATCACATCTCCACCAATGCATTTTTCTTCGATTCGCGATCAAATCGATCAAATCGATCGACTCGTAGCAGGGCGATTGAAATATATTTTGTGACGATTTTCTTCTCCGATTCTCTAGAGTTTGTCCTAACTTTTTTTACACGAAAAATATCTTCTCATTAAAGTTTCTCGTCACAGGGGTACAAGATATTTTTGAATTGCTCCGCTACCAATTTCTTGAATTAGAATTTCGTGCGAGAAAATGAAACAGATATATGAATACACACATACACACACGAAATGCATGAACTCGATGGAAGTAACTGCGTTTTTGTGTGCACGTGTGTGAAGACAGAAGTTCTAGCAATGAAACAAGGGTTGAAAGGAAGGGAGAAAGAGAGAGAATGTGTGCGTGTGTATGTGTGTACGAAAGCGAAGAAAGCCATACACTCGCTCGTATTACGATGTGTGTACTATTTAAGATATACAATTTACAATTATTTGTAATGGATACTTTTTATTTGTCAAATAAAAGTTAGTACAAAGGAAGGTAAAATAAAACCATCTTAGTCTTCTGATGAATCGCGATCGAGAGGACTAAAATGAATGAGATTATAGGAGATTAATCACTAGTTCGAATGTCTTTATAGTTTGCTACTTTATTTCACAGACTGAACTTCCACATTTTACCACCTCGAGTTGAAATTGGAGGAAAATACGTAGAATATCACAGACAGTGTTACTTTGTAATCAATATAAAAACACCGGCAAGAAACAACACAAGATTAGTGGAAAAATTCGACGTGCGTTTACAAGAAACGATACACTATTGCCTTTTATTCCATGCATCGATAGATTTCGTACGTCTAATTTGTAATAGCTGTATGTACATTGTTCTACGGGGTACACTTTAACACAATAACAATCTTTGGTTCAATGGTAACGTATGATCAATTCCACCACGCTTTCTCGATTCAATCAGGGACATTTTTCACAATCAGGTATATTGTTCACATTTCAGGATTACACAGCTGTTTGCAGTTTTCTTTTCTACCACAATTGAGCGTTGAAACATGGAGGAGAGGGGCAGTTTTGCGGTAAATCCTACATTATCATTTATTTTTTATACTTATTCTCTTTTTGTTTGATTATCAACGCGTGTGCCCACCACTTAATATCGTAAAACCTTGCTCAAAGACCTGCAACAAACGATATTAGCAATTTAGTTGCAAGAAACGAAGTACAAGCTTAATCCTAAATTCTGTACCCGAGAGCAAACGCAATTACGCATTTTTTAGCATAATACCTAGTAGTAGTTTATCCTATGAAATTTTCTAAAACGAAGAGAGCGCATTAAGATTCTAATTTTGAAAAAAAATAGACTTGCGTTAGTGTGGCTCTGAGATACAGAATTGGTACAGAGATCACGCATCTCACATTTTCTCGAATCGGATCCTTAGCAATTTTCATCTCTCTCTCGCTGATGGAAAGTGTCACGGTAGAGAGAACAGCTGGGGGTCCGATGCATCATCGTCACATACGAGCTTCCCGACACGGGAGTCGCGATAGCATTCGGATTTGGGGTGGGTGTCAGTGAGGGTGTCGGCGTCAACAGCGGCGTGCCCTGAAGACTAATGGCCAAGGGTAGGGCGGTCGGGGTGCAGAGGCTCATCGCGTTACGACCGCCTTCCGTCACCGATCGGAACCGCGGTGGCCGCGGTGACCTGGAAAGGGTAACCAAAAAAGCAACATTCGTTGAAAAAACCTGACCTGCTACCCGAATCGCTTACCTGGAGCATTTGCACTTCAATAGCCGAATGAAGGCAGCCCTGAACGTTTTGTTGAAGATGGTATAAATAACCGGGTTGATCGTAGAGGACACGTAACCGAGCCAGAGGCACGTGTCCACGACGTGCACGGGCACCGAGCACTCGGGACAAGCCGCAAAAAAGATGTTCAAGAGAAAGAAGGGCGCCCAGCATAGAACGAACGTGAAGAACACCAAGCCCAGTACCTTGCTGGCCTTCTGCTCGGTCGCTACCGCGTTCGCTGCCAACGATCTCCTTTTCGTTCTTCCTGCTAAAAATCTGGGAAGCCAAACCGCGAATGGGCATTTTTTCGAGCTGAAACGATTTACTCCGCGATCGTGAAGGGAGTCGTGTAGTTCACCTTAAATTGAGAGTGGTAGGCGTGACGTTCAGTTGCAGCTTTAAGGCTCTCAGAGTGAAGTTTCTTGTTTCGCGGGCAATGTTCTCTGGCGTTTGAGTGGCTTGATCCACTTTAGATGTCCGTTTCGATCCGACTGTGCTTCCGGTAGGATTGCTGGCGCCGTTCACAGCGAAATTCAACTGCGGTTGAGTCTTGTCCGACCTCGTGCTCTTGCACCTGTTATATGTTTATCGAAGAATGGAAGAGGCTGTGTAACTCGGTTAAACTGAAAGCTGTTGTTCCGAGGAAACAGGCGATCTTAGAGCAGATCCGCGAGGACGTTTCATTGCATAGTATTGGAAGAAAGTGAGAGATTAATTTTCAATCAGGCGACAAAGAGAAATCTTGTCTTCGGAGTCGCGCGACATCCGCTGGAACTGGTTTCGGTTCGAATCAATATTTACGGAGTTATTGAAACGATTCGAGTCGCGTGCTGCGTTCTATATATTCGATAAACACGAGTTCGAGCGAAAATACAACTTTGCAAATTTCATTCCCCTCTTCGTTGGCTTCCCGTTCGTCACGTTTCGCGAGCGCGATTTTTCTCTTTTTCCCCCTCTGTATTTTGTTTTCTGTTTCTCTCTCTGCTTTTAATTCGATTGCCAGTGTCTCGTGGCAATTTGTGAAAACGCTGGGACCATTCAATTAATTGCCGTAGTTTAATGGTGACGAACAATCATCACGAATCCCGATTGCGACTTCGGCAAATAGAGATAATTTGCTCTTACACTATTTAACCTTAGATCGTCAAGTTTCCACAGCATTGCTTCTTTGGTTAGTTGTGAGAATAATCAGTGGTAATTAAAATAGGAATAAAATAGCTATCTACCTTTCGCTTCCGATACCACCGGAAATTCTAGAGGTGTATCGCGTAGTCAGGGACGCTGTGGTGGTGGTGCTCGTGCTGGATGTGGAGGAAGATGCTTTCGTTGACGAATATCTGCCTCCCAGCCTGCGAAACTGATCCCTTTCTGGGTGCTCTATGGCAAATCGAGCCTTTTGTCTGAGTAGCTGCACTGTCAGGACGTACGTGGCTACCATAACGATCATTGGGATGTAGAATGCGATCAGAGAGCCAAACACGAAGAATGCTCTGTTGTTGATCACGCACGTGCCTGGTCGTGGCATGATATTCAAGGGGTTGATTATACCTACGAAAGAGACAGTAGCTAGAAACGCGTGTCCTTGGTCTGGCGACAGAAATTCGGAGCTTCATCGATTTCCTAGAGAAAAAGGATAGAAATTGAGCGTGGAAGAGGAACGCAACGTTTTTCCCCTCGATTACTTTAGTTTTGGGAAGCAATCGCACAAAACGTAATCGCTTATCGATCCTCCCTACATCTGGAATAGTTTCGAATATCGGGGATGCAATGAAACGCAAGAAATCAAGTTGGTGAATGCGCAACTTTTTCGTTTACCGTGCCTCTCGAGCACTTCGCGAAACTTGTATGTGTAGTCTCGTTAGTCTGCAATTCGATTCCTCTCCACGAGGACTCATCTTCTTCGATACTTTCGCAATTCTTTCTCTTCTGTTACGTACACTCTAACTCTCTCTGGAGACGAGAAACCGCCCAGTAATCGCTTGGAGTCGTTTTTTTCGGCGGATCGAGCGACTAGGGTATAACGAAAGGATTAACGAGCGATCGATCCGCTTCGAAGGAGGGCCGCAAAAGCAAAGTTCTCGAGACCGAGGTATTCAGTTTACCTAATACTGTAATGGAACTAGAGACCAGCATGGCTAGCAGCCAGACAGCCGCGATCTTGAAACCGACCATCCGCTTGGTCGACGTGTGCCTCGTCCTCAGGGGGTTCCGGATGCCCAGGTAGCGGCCCAGAGAGATGAAGCACATGTGCATTATACTCGCTGAGCATGCCAGTACGTCGCACGTCACATAAACGTTACACCAGAGCACACCAAAGGGCCAGTATCCTGCAACATGAACAGATCGTTCCACACCCACCATATTCTCTGCAATTTTCATGTATAATACTCGATTATCGAGGAAAAGTTGCAAAGTCGATTTGAGACCGCCTGCTGATATGCCGTCTGCATAACACGTGCTCGAGATTCGCGAGTCGTTGCGAAACCAGCTAGAACTATTTCTGCTATTTTGTTACCTCTAGACAAACGAGTCGCTTGTCGAAGGCAGACTATTCTGGTTTCGAATTCCCTATTCTAAATTCGGGCTTCATCTTCACCTAGGCGACAGCCCATGGTGTTCGTAGAATTCCCATCGCGCAAACCCATGCAAACTTTTCAAACTGACGCGCAGACCTTTACACGGAAGCTGGCGACATCAAAGAACATCAACGTCGATACACCGTTTACACGAGCGGCATTTTGCGCGCCTCTGAATCCGACCGTCTCGTTGCACTTCCGGCAGATCGAGTAACCTCGGGATATTTGAAATTATTGGAATTCCATTTTCAGATCGACAGCTTTTCAGGAAAGCTTCTTTTCGATTCAGACATTTTTTCAGTTTTATGTGCCACATATTTTGATACGAGGTTCAATCAAGGGGTGAATGATTAGAGATTAGAGATTAGGGATTTGGAGACGAAATATTTACTCCCTCGCTAGCTTTTCGATTCGTGGGATCGACAGGTGACGCGTGAAAGCTCTTCATTGGCGTCGCGAGCCACACTCGCTCGCATAATTTTGTATCTAATGAAATTCCTTAGGAGTAAACTCCACGGCGTCCTCGCTTCCTCGAATTAATAACGACGCCGTGGAAATTTTTGCATGAGACTAACCTCGAATTAATTGCGACCTCGTAAGGTTCCTTTCGTGGATAGGCAGTCGCTGAAAATCTCGATTAACCTTGTATCAGCATTTGTAGTTGCGACATGCGAAAATGAGAGGGAATATTCGATAGCTGTGACGCTCGAAATACGAAATAAACAGGTTGGCTCGTCGAGGAAAGGGGTAGGGTCGCTCGTGACAAGAATTTCAGGGTAGTTTTGCGTCTGAATGCATGGCGCGTTCGATACTGACACAACAGCAAATATCGCGCGGTATCTAGCTCGTCTGGAATTCGTCTTATCTGTCCAGCAACAGGACGAGTCGAGATAATAGGGGAGGTTCCTCGACAAATAAAGCCCTCTTTGGGAACGTTTAGGTAATCCATGACCGTAATTCAGGAAAAATTATTTATCCCAGGTTACTCTCGAGATCCTCGGTTCGATGAAGCCTTGGCTACCCCTAACGAGAGCAGAATTTTTAAGGCGTTAATCCTGCTAGAAGAATTACTTTATCGTCATCTTTTTAGCTGAGCCTGCGACCCAGCTCGTTTTCGCGCACGAACACTTCTGCCGACCTTTTCCTCGTTATCTTCGAGATTTCCGCGCAGTCCTCGAGTGCAAGCTTCAAGGGTTGCTTGATAAAAACGAGCTAGAGTCATTAACCCAGAGGAGCTCGGAGAAAAAGGGGGGCAAGAAAATTCGACTAATTTCTGGGGAAGAAGTAATAATTTCGGGGCGAGCCAAGTTTTTCTATCAAAACAATGGAATCAACTTGTCGCCTCTGTCGAGGAGACGGGGCCCCGCTTGTTTTCGCGGAAAATGACCGAGCATTATAGTGTTAAACCTCGTGAAAGAAGCATCGAAGACGAAGTTAGACCGCGTTGAAAGCGAGCTCAACTTGAAATGGAATTTTCCACGGTTTTTGTTCGTAAAGCCTTGCAAGATCATCGGCGAAGATCTCTGGGGAGTTACGCGATGGTAAGAAAAATGGAGTAACCTTAGAGACTCTTGAGATCGCGTATTTTTCAAAAAATTTCCTTTATAAACAAGAGATGAAAGCATCGATAATATTGAATCAGTCTCGCGATTACACAATTCCAATCTAATTCGTTTCTTCATTTAAAGAGTCCATCAACTTTGCTCATTACTTTACTCCTTCGTGTTGCTTTTACATTGGATAAAAACGAAGCACGCGAAGCGAAACTTTTCACGAAGTAAAATCTGACAAGTAATCACGCGCTACTTTCCTCTCGAATCTACCTGAATCTTCTTTAATCAGATGCAGAATTTGAGGAATTAAAATAATTGTCTAAGTTACAGCTTGCTAAATGGTCAACATTTAATGTTAAAGTCATAGTTGAAAGACTCAATTAAATTGACGTTAATTAAATAATTATTAATCATGGAAAATGCGAGATAAACGGTAATGCATCGATAATGTAATATGCATTGAATTATTGTTGATTCAATGAATGTTTGAGCACGCGAGCAGATTATTGCTATTGATCGTTTAACACGTTCCGAGCCGCAACTGCGTTCCGAATTTCCTATAAAAGCCTAAATTAGTGTAAAGTATTAGAGTTGAACTCAAGTGCTTGGCAAGGGTTAATTAATCGATGAAATTTTTTCAAAAGTCTCGGTATTGTGTATCACTTGACAGAGATAAGAGGATGCAATTATGTTGAGGGTAGGGAACGACAGCATGGAAGAGGTTCGCGCAACCCTTAAGAGTCGTGGAAATTGAGTTTCGATAGCGTTATTTTCGCAAGAGGGATGTTTCACCGTGTCCCATTCGATTACCAAGCAAACGTGGAAAGATACGATCGAACACTCGTTTCGTTTTCGCAAATACGAAAAAAGTTTGGGAAACAGAAAGGGAACAGTGGTGTATTTATAGTTAGGAAAGAAAGATGTGGAGGTAAAAAATAGAAGTTCTCGACAAGAATCATTTTCCAGGCTTAAAAAGTACTTTATCTCAGGAAAAAAGACATGGAGAGAGAGTAAATCCGTAAAAGCGTTTCAATTAACGAGACCATTGCTGGCTTCCTGAACACGAAAGACTGAAGCGAGAAGCAGTCTCTTGCACCGCGGCATGTGTATATTTAATCGAATGCAAGAAAACTCGTCTTTTAATTAGAACTGTGAATTCATTAACGAACGCTTGGCATGATGTTTCAGTGCTTCGTTAAGAGAAGCTTCTTTCTGCAAAAATACGCAGAAGATTTGAAAGGGATCGAGGAGCAACAGCATGAAACTAGGCAGAGACTCGATTCGCTACCCTCGATCACCGAATATCAAGCCATACATCATGACAATTGATCGAAGCATCGAATTCCCAGGCGAAAGCAAGTGACGGCTGTCCATCGCGAAATGTCGCGGTAATAGGGTGCAAGTACGTCTAGGGCTGATCACTCAGGAACACTGCCCAGTCGAGTATCGAGGCTTTCAGAGAGCTTTCAGAGAACCTTCTTGATCGCTCTGTCCTTTGCCCAATTCGGAATACGTACATTCCGATGGAATAGAATTTCTCTTCAAAGTTGATATCAGTTATGCGGCAGGAAAAACAGAAGGAAGTAAATAGTGTGAATTGGGTCGACGACAGAGCATGAAAAATGGATTATTGACAGAGAGCACCAGCCACCATTCTGGACCATAAAGTTTCGTTTTGCTCGTTACAAAGACCGGAGCAAATTCCCATTTTTGACAAGCACAAAAACCGAATTGCGGACAACGTATTATCCGGATCGGCTGGCCACTTGTAAAACCGAAATACAGAGGTGCCCGATAATAGTTACGACTTCCACCGCGAGTTATAGTTTCGTGCGGCATCCACGCGTTTTTTATTGTCTCGGCCCTAGTGAAGAACTACTTTGGCCTGCGTGAGCTATGTCAAACGTCCCGTGTCAACCAGCAGAAAAGCAACGAACTGTTAGAATGTGAGTCACATTAAATTTTTTAATTTTAAGGTACATAATTTTCAGATATTCAAATTTTCAAATATTTAAATTTTCAAATATTCGAATTTTCAAATTTTCAAATATTTGAATTTCCAAATTTTCAAATATTTGAATTTTCAAATATTCGAATTTCCAAATTTTCAAATTTTGTCACTTCGTAAAGCAAGTAAAGCTGTGACGTAGGTTACAGTATTTATGCCCGTAGACCGATACCACACGCGCTTGATTGCAATTTGCTCGATAGACGGGTGAAACAGAACACCCTGCCTCGAATTTTCAACAAACGATTAACCCTGTCTTGGCCATTATACTGTGAGTGGAAGTAACTTCGCGAAATCGCTTTGTACCGTGAAACTAGAATAGTTTGCGAGGGTACAATATTAGCATTGAGTGAGGGGTAACCGGGGGTGATAGGTCTATATAACATTTTTCGTTGTAGCCTTGACTAATTCGACGAGTTGAAGAAACTTAACCATTTTACACTTGGCACATGCGAGTCGGTCCACAGGTCGTGTTACATTTGTAACTTGAGAATTCGCGTAATGCATCGTAATGCAAGCTGTGGTCGACCATTGTCCACTTTCGTTGCGGTCAGGAAATTTCAACAGTGTGTTCGTCGTTTCCTCGAACATTAGCCGTCGCGTCGGTTGGTCGAACGTTTTCCTCGGCTCTAAAGAGAAACGCGGTTCGTTCTTCGTTAAGGAAACGAGAAAATCCTTTCTCTTGGAAAGACCAAGCCAAAGCCCTAATCCCTGAGAGCGGATTATTATCGCTTGACGTCGCCCAAAGCACAGGGAATCACATTTTTATTCGAACATCGCGTTCATCGAAAATCGTTTGTCAGCATTTAGACGATTCAAAACGGCTCGTAAGCTCCTCGACTTAACGTCGACAATTTTTATTAATTTCGAGCACCGTGATTTCGTCCTCATCAAGATATATTGCGCTGTGAGTCGTAAGAGGGCAACGAAGTAATAAAACAACGGCACGGTCGGGCTTTTTAAATATTTGAGATGTCAGGGTGCAAAATTCCCTTGAAACAGAATAAAAACGAAGCCCGGACAAGCGACGGGATTTAGCTTTAAATTTCAAACCTGACAATCTTTCGATTGCTTTTGTCCAAGCACCGTTTCCATGAATGTTGGACAGGGAAGGGTGTCAATCATTTTTAGGCGACCGACATACCCGTTTAATGTGTCAATCGGTCTTCCTAGCTCTGACCAGGTTTACGAGAAACCCAATACTACGATTCGGTTTTTAAAACTCACCCAAAAACCCTGGTATCGCTCCCAGTGGCATGACGAATAAGCTAACGAGGAGATCGGCGACGGCTAGGGACAGAAGGAAATAGTTGGTGACGTTGTGCAGTCTCCTGTCGAGACCCACGGCCAGGCAGACCAGAATGTTGCCCAAGCCACCAGCCACGATGAACACAGCCACGAATAGGAAACTCCAGTCGAAACGGCGACCCTTCGTCGACGAACTTAGTTTCGCCCGATGCGAGCAGCTCACCGCGAAATCATCCGTGGTCGCATTTCCCGTCGGCGTGCACTCCAAGATCTACGAGCACAGGTCAAGCATAATTTCGCGAGTGACCGCAGGAAGAATCTTATTCGGAGGAAAGTTCGACTACTTTGAATTCTTTTCCGGCGAGAGCAGATCTCGAGACGTCCCACTTCTCGAACAGCTGCGAACTTTCCCGCGATACGAACTCGGAGTTCGCATTCATTTGCACGATGCCCTGAGCGAAGCAAGCGTTACGCTTGTATTAATGAATTTTCATTTCCGCGACGACTAAAACGCGCGCATCAAATTGTACAAGTTTTCAACATTGGGGAACTTCGCTTACGAATGTTAATCAGTCGTGTAAACCGATTCGCAATTATGGGAACGTTGTTACGGGTTCTTCTTAAGGAAGAGAAAGAAGTGAAGAGTCTAAAAAAGAGTGAAAGAGTCTACTGCACAGTTGCCACACGAATTCCCTGATAGGATACAGTGGGGAAAGAAATAAGAGGTGTTCTATAGCAATAAGACACTCGTCATTTCTTTCCCCACCTCTCCATTACACCCTAAGAGGGAATTCCTGTAGCAATCCTGGTCTACTATAGCATCGAATTGCTCACCTCAGTATCGAAGTTCGTCGCGTTGCACTCCCTGAACTTCGGAATCCTCGTCAAGAAGACACCTTCTAAGCTCTCGAAGCCACTGAGAACCAGCGACACGTTTACATCACAGGTGGAGTAATCACACGGTCTGCAGAGCAACGTCATGGACGAAGCAAAGGTGCCCCTTTCTGCAGAGCAAACGTGATCGAACCCCATCAAGGCTCCGCATTCGTCGATGCAGCTGAGGAGGCTGCCATTGCAGGGCACCTGTTGTAGCATCGCAGTCAGATTGCTCGCCCAGAAGCTCAGGTTCCCCTCCATGACTTCTGCCGATGGACACAGGCTACATCTGACCTCTATCTCTGAGAAGCAATTTATAGAAGGGGATCATTGATTGACGAGTCATATGCTGCTTAGGGCATAGCGTAGGCTGGAATATAGCGCAGGGTTTCTCGTAAAACATCTTCGTCCCTGACGTCGCTTCCAAATTGATCTCGGATCAGAGCCACGCGAGCATGGCAGATGCGTCTTTATTCGACAGCGAGGGTGCTACCAGGAACACCGATCCTCATTACTGGTAGCAGTTTATGGATTCTCTAGGTCTGACTTTACGACTGCCCATACTACTCGGTTCCCAGGGATCGGTTGCCGCATTATTCCGACTTGGTAGCCTGAAACAAACGATGACAGGCTGAAATTCTCCCTGGAGAAATCGATTTATTGCCCTTGCATCATTAGGGAAACTGTTCTCAGTTTACATTCTGAAACCATTTCGATACAGACGCGCAAAAAAATATTCGGGTCGTGAAAGGATCTGGGTTTTTTCGACGCGATACTCAAACGATACGTCCCGGAGGAAATAAGATGCTGATCTTGTTAGCCCCGCCAAGCGTAAATAGTCTCGAATCAAATAGTTTTTTCAATCCGTATCACCTTTTTTATTTTTCTCGTTTCTTCGGGGAATTTTCTGAAATTTCTTCGCTAGTTACAAATTCCAGACTATTCCACACTTTTTAACGACCTAGGGATTATTCAGAGATTGAAGAAAACGTAATCCATCATTTTTTCGTTGCTTTGACATCAAAGTTGCTTTGATGTTCCAAATGGAATATTTATCGAGGATAATAAAGAAGACGGAGCATCAGGAATCGATATTAATGTCAAAGGAGGAACAAACTCAGAAAACCTTAGGTGAAATCTGAAAACGGTAGCGAGAGCGAGATATCTGCGACATTCCACAGCTTATATTTTATTCAAAGAGCGTCAGTCGAGAATATCGAGGCAGATATAATAATATTGCATCGATCAGATATACGACAAGTTTAAGGTGACACTATCGTCGATACATGTATCAGGATAAATCAGGTTTCGCGAGAACACACGGTGTCTTATCTTTTCTTACGAATTTCGCCAAACTGTCACTGGATTCATAACGAAAAATTGTTTTCCTCTTCGTTCCCCTCGTGTTTGATCTCGCTTTCCCAAGTGCAATACTTTTCTCCTTGACTTGAACGAGCGTCGGAAAATCTAGATATAAAAAGTTATACTACCTCGTCTATTTTGCATCTGACTTGCTTCAGTAGTAAGTACTAGTCGTGATACTTTAACTTAATAACCAAGAAGTCATTTTGTTCACGATACAGTGTTATGTTGTTTACGCGAAGGTCCCATTTTACGATCTCGTGTTTCATTTTAAACAGAATTTCGACATGATACGATAGTTGAAGTTCTTCTTCGAGAACTACCTCGTCTCAATTTTTCTACGATTTTCGTTTATTAACCACTCAGACTTCTAACTTGATATCCACATGTGTATGCTTTCGGATGTATGACGCTATTTCAGTAAGGGTCATCTCGATATTTCACGTTTGTCAAATACTCTTGGATTGCAATACATAAAAATCTCCTCATAAAAGATGTATCTTGCAATATTGGGTGTCCCCTTTCCTCGTACTCATTCTCGCCGTGGTTTTCAATTACCTACTTGGGAACTTATTAAAAGCTTTCGATTGACTCGTGCTAGAACAGCTTCAGCCTGACTTCATCAGGTTCATTTTCCCTTTGTGCAAATGAAAAATCCCTTGACCTCTTCCTTCAGGGAGTCAGAATGGGAAGTGGCCACCTTTTCATTCCCTCGACGTTATTCGGGTTTGCACTTTTAGTTACTGTTAATCAAGGCTCGCTAATTAGAAACATCTTTCGAATACAAAGTTCGTTTCGGTTCACTTCGAGATTTCCCTCATCTAGTTCCAACCACTAATTACTTCGGATACTATGAGAATTAAGAATAATTAGACAGGATATCACCAATCTGCTACTGTGATTCGGTTAAACGTAGAATGTGAGTTCTATGGCATGTTCATTAAGAAGTAGGTAAACTACCATTTAACGGTCTAACATTTAATACGATCAGATTGAACAGAAACTGGCTCTAAACCCGAGCGTCTAAATTATACGTCTAAGCGGCTTGATCGACGTTCAAACTGCTAATTGGCACAGCGTTCGACAGATAATTACAGTTCTCAGTTTTTCAAAATATTGCATAAAATCCCAGCCATCGAAGCAGCATCGAATGATTGGCTCGAAGAAAACTGAACGCTGTCTCTGTGAAATTCTCGAGTATTTTCTTCGTAGCCAAACATTTATCTAGATGAACGTAGTTCATCCAGATCGATGGAGTCCAAACACTGTTGATTCCTTTCGCGTAACGTGTGCGCACAATGCACCCCTGCCGCTTTTCCGCTGCAATATCCGCAGAGACGCAAGGCCGCGACTGGGAACGTCTTCGACATTAAAAAGCTCCAGTCGCGCGTTATCAGTTTACTTTCAAACAACCGATCGATTCCAGCAATGAAACTAACACGAGTTTCCCATTTGCGCGAATGAAATGGACGAATTCTCCAGGCTGCACGCATTGTGTGCCATCTGTTCAGGAACATCGAGTATCGATACGCTGTTGCAACGCATCGACGCTCATTCGTATTAATTTGCCAGTTCGAAACGCTCGAGGAAATTTTCGGTTCGAGGGACAGTCGGTGCAATGATGCACGAAGGGCCGAAAAAACATGACACGCTGTTGAAACGGATGCGAAGGACCATATTGGACCAAGCGCTTTCCCTCGTCTTGTCGATAACACCGAAAACGTACGCTCCCCCTTTTCGCCATCTTTCACCCCCGCAGCTTCGAGCAAACGTTGGAAGAATTACGGTCTTCGACGACAAATTGTTCTACTTTGCAGGGAAATCGCCCCTGTCAAAGGAGTGTCTTTGTGCCCCGACTTCTCGCGGATAACAGACTGCAACCCCTTGCGAAGAAACTTTTGACTAACTTCGATGTGGAATAAAAGTCGACTGAGATAGGTACGAAACGCTGGAAATTCTTAATCGAGAATCCCGCTGGGAACGAGACTTGAGAGACTCTGGCATAAACGTGGCAGCGTTTTGCACGCTATGTTTAATTATCTTTGCAATTAGCGAGTCGACGAGGACATCTCGCAAACGAGATTTCCATTTCCGGGAGAAGACGTTTACACGTCGGGGAGGCAAACCAGAGATGGACTAACGAGCTCGAAATTCGACTTGGTATCTTGTTACGGGAATTGCTGATACTTTATTAAAGTCTTGCGGAACGCTGGATCATTCCACTGAAGTTGGAAAAGTGCATCGGTTAAGGGAGGCGTTATCGTGGCAGAGTGTGCAGCGACCATTGTGTCGGTGTTACAGACAGTAAGGCTTGGACCTGGCTGATTGTACATCGACCGATGGGAGCGAGATGCGGATGTAGTTTGTTAACGCATAGAAAATAATACGACTTGATAACGAGATGGTCCAGCGGAGGTTACTAAGGCCAATGACAGCGGTTCGCGTTACATCCCTGTGTATTCTTAGCTACTCGGTCCAAGCTCGATCTAGAGATAGAACAAAATTTTCGTACATCTTTGTCATAAGTGCAACAAATACAAGCTTAAATGCCTATCTAATAATTCAGCATTGACGTGTGTTCCACTCTGAAATTCTTTTCTAGTCGAATCATAGAATCTACTCGTTTGCTGAAACCATTTTTTCTGTTCCATTCGTGGCTCTCTGGGAGAGTCTTTTCAAAGATTATTAATCCCATAAAAATGTCATAGAGAGGAATCTGGTGGGAAAGCAGGGAATGGTCCATCAACTAATGTTACGCAGCGGAAAGCGATTCTTGAAGTACACTGGAATTTATATATCGAGCCACTTTCATTCTGGAACCCAATATCGCTATTGGAAAGGAATAAAACGCGCTTCATCTTTCTCCGACTTCACCCCGGATTTTCTAAGGCAGTCAACGCGTGAAATAGACGCACCGAGCGTGATTTCTTGACGGAAGGGAGCTTTAAACGCGATCTGCTTACAGCTTGATCTGAGGTACACGATATTTATTGGTGCCTTGACTTTGGAAGGCGAGATAAGAGATACGAATCAGCCTACGACGCGAATAGGAGCTTGATCGAGCGGAGCAAAGTGACGAAATGATATAGGTAATTGTCTTCCCCTCTTTCCTCGAAAATCGCTTGTTGCGAGCTGATTGCGCAATTCTGTATAGAGCCAGAAATAGCTTGTCAGAGAGTAAGAAACGCTAAACTCTCCAATTACACCGTGGCGAGGGCTGGAAGCCTTCTGCTTCCATCCCTTCGTCAATCTGTTGCTAAGTCAACCGCGAGGGAAACGTAAAACAAGCGCGAAAGACTAATTGCCAGGAGCTTAGAATGCTGCCAAAGTGTAAAATTACTTATGGAATTACTTCCGCTAACTAGAAGGAATTACGGAGAACGCTCGCAGCACTTTTATCACAGGGGAATTTGATAGAATATTGTGTCGTAAAAAATTGATCTCTATTGAAAGAAGTATCTCTATGAATAAAGGAACAGCGGAAGTATGGAAAAGAAAAGGATTTCGCTACTGTATAGAAAATAAAAGCATAAGAAGGAAATAGAGGATATTCGACGACAAGTGTCAGACATTTTAAACACGCGTAAAATGTGTCTGACTCAGGGCATATTTTACTGCCTCTGCTGTGTATGTCTTGCCTAATCCACTCAGGCAGTAGAATTGTCTCGAGTCAGATAGACTTCGCGCAGACATTTTTATAACAGTTAATAACTCTAAAATGTGTACTCAAAATAAGTTTTATTATTATTAATTTTCGATCTAGTTCAAGAAGTAGAATCACCCCTCAAAATTTATGACATCTGTTATCGAACGCCTTGTATAAATTCGTCGCTATTCCGCGCGAAATTGAACTATAAAGCAGTATTATTGTGCTTCGTCACTGTGGAAAAAGATTTTCAGGTCACACTCTATTCACATGTCGCGATAGCCTTTCTCTATGCATCCTTCTTACCTTCAACTCATTTTCCCCATCGAGACTTTTTATTTCTCGGCAGAATTCTTCAGTGGTAAACAATCCAAAACTATCCAGCAACGAATCACAATTTAATAGCTTAAACTGCAGAATCGTAGTTACCTCAGACACTTAAGAAATCGAAGCAATTCTGTTTGGCGCGCGCTGTGGCGCCATGAAAACTCTCGCGGTGATGTCAAGTCATGGGAATATTCTTTTTCGCTATGGTACCGTCGCGTCGCCTCGTTTCATTTGCATTTCAAATTGTGGGGAGAGTTAGTGAGTACCGAGAAAATTGATTCCACGGAGTTTGTTGAAAAATTCGCGACGCGAGATACGCTCAGTCGACTCCGAAATTAGCAAGTCGCGATTCGAACTGTGAAGCAGGTTCATTAAATTTCCAATGATCCTTCGTCGATATCGGTCAAATTTGAATACGTCGCCTCTCGAAAGTTGAATCAAGCCTCTCAGAATCGAATAAGAACGTTCATCTGAGGACTCTAGAACTCATTACAGTTTGCGCGCGCGAAATTAACCGCGAGAGGTCCTCGCCAAGGTCTGTGTCTTCTTCCTGTCTTTCATCCCCCGATTTCTTTTATATCCTAAGATCGAGCAGGTGCAAATTGAAAACTTGGCCATGGAATTCTAGCACAAAGGCCAGATCAAAAGCAGTTTTCTTCACGATTTCACTTGATCGCGTGCGTCGAATATTTCTCAAGCAATTACTGCCACTTCTCCCATTTGTCAGAGTCTGTGTTACATTTGATGGTACCAAAGAACTTCGAAACGGTCCTGTAACGATCGTACCTTGAACCAGTGGTCTGCAATTCGTGGGTACTCGATCGGCGGGAAAGTTGGAATTTTAAGAAGTGTTCGAATTCAGATATCCAGCTAAATTTATTTTCGAATGGAACGTCCCGCCAGCTGAGGCAGTGGTAGAGTAAATTTCGGTACTTTTGATTCGTCGATTATCGATTGAGAATAATTGACCGGTTTGCCAGTGATAACGCGATCGAAATGTGTCGTTAGAGAGACATCCTCGCGGTGGAGGCGCGTGGATCGCACTGAACACCGAGCAGCTTGCCAGTGGTTGCTTCGTCGGGATGGCAAGAGAGCGAAAGAGAGGGAGAGGCAAGAGATCCGCGACGCGCATCAAACCCCTTTACCTTTTCAAGTCCGAAAATTCTGCTGTTCGTTTCTTTGTACGTTCAAGTGCACAGCTATGCAATAACGATCTTATTACTACGATTTTATTATGCGTCAAAAGAAAAGGTAACGAATGCAGGAAAAGCAAAGCACAGTAAGGGTCTAGGATGCGTCCAATTCTGGCAGAAATTGCATTCCAAGTATAATTTGTCCAGCATTGCAACGCAACAGGAAATAGGGCAAATGGGAGAACTTAATATTGTTAAGTCCTCGCGCTTTCCTCGGCACACTCGACCCTTTATTTCTTCTACCTTATTATACATTTATTTATTTTTCATTTTAAGTCGCACCGTGAAGTGAAACATAAATAAATCTTGCGAAAAGCGTTTAGGAGAGAAGATCGGAAGGTTGGGACATGTTCGCGTTCGATTTGCGAACTTTGAAGCATGACAAACGCAAATATTCTTGTAAAGTCACGTTTGATATTAACTTCGCGAATACTTCCTGCTGGATAACCAAGTAGCACATCTAATAACTACGCTATCGAAAATTCCTTGCAGCATCGAATAATAAATTTCAGTGTTCCTCGACGAAACCAGAGATTCCCGTAGTTCGTGATCCTTGAATGCGTAGAATACGAACGAAACTTTTCTTACACTCGCAGAAATTCACTTACCACGGTGTCCTTAAAAAAAAGTGAGCTTTCAATCGCAGAATGAAAATTGCAAACAGAAATTAAATGAGAAGAATTTAAATTTTCAAATATTCAAATTTTCAAATATTTAAATTTTCAAATATTTAAATTTTCAAATATTCAAATTTTCAAATATTCAAATTTTCAAATATTCAAATTTTCAACTAAATGAGTGTTACGCTTAGAAAATTTCTTTCGTGATTAAGAAACGTTAACGATTCATTTCCTCGATATTTCCAGCGCGTTAAAGTAATATTTTCGAATGTTTTAAGAATGACAGCATCAAAGGCAGAACCATAAAATCCGCGAAATTGACAAACATATTGCGAACCTTCCCTCCCGTACGCAGTTATTAAGTTAAATTTATTTTCTGCATCCCAAGCGAGACAAGTTAATTCAGCTAGCGGGTCCCGTTGCGAAAACAAGTTCTGTGCTACGAATCAGAATTATTTGTTCGGTTAATTACATTTTTTTTATACGACGCGCAATGTGTGTTGGATGAATTACAAACTCTTCGCACGTAAGAGGCTTCTCGAATATTGAAATCTTTCTCTTTCTAGTCGAACTCCCGCAATAATTCTTCTATTTCATTTTTTTTCCTAACAGACTGATAAGTTTTTACGATGCTGCAAGGAGTTTTCAGTAAGGGGAAGTGTGTCGTTTAATTGTTAAGGGATTCTTTGAGTCTACGCAAAACATATATTATTCTTACCCTTCGGCTTTCTATTGATCCTGGATGGAACATATTTCATCCACCCTCGATTTACATATTATCTTCTCGGCAAACTTGTTTCTCCCGCTTCTACTTGTGAGAGATCATCGCGAATGCTAATAGGTCACACTATCAGTATCAATTCCAGTGTACGCGATACACGAAGAACGTAACTCAATCTTTTCGCGTACCCTAGGCAAATGGATAGTCAACATTCGTGGAACTTTCTGTTATCTTAATTCACTAGGGTGGCTTCGGTAACTCGGTCTCACAACCTAATAGTATAATTGAATTAATTATAAAGTATCTGCTAGGGTCATAGCTATGCACTAAAAGCCGAAAGGATGCTCGAGTATGCAAGCTGTAACGAGAAGCATTAAGATCACAGAAAACTCGATATCGGTAATCCCTTTGGAGTAGAGTTAAATAGTTACTTGTTGCTTGTAGAGGCAAGCAAAGAGGAATCTGAAAGTAGTTATCCGTTAGCATAGGATGTATTAAATACTTGACGAGAAGGGGAATAAAAGTGAAGCACAAATTCGATATACAGGATTTATTAAATTATTACAACTATTACTATATGAGAATACACAATTTTTACATTGTACATTATAATATATTACGTATCTCGCTATTTACTCTCTTCCATTTTTATTCTCTATACACGTTTTTATTAATATGTTTGCATCGTTCGATTTTTAGCAACGCTTCTTTTTCATACAAAAAACGAATTTGTTCGGTCATTTGAACGACTCACGCGCTTTTTATTTCCCTTCTTCCTCCTGTTCGCAGCGAATAAATAAACCGCTCGAAATGCAATTTACACGTAACAACGGAGACACTGCGGATGCCCCCTAAATTGATAAGCTTCACCCCAACGCGCTCACATGAAATCGAATACTGTGATACATGTTGGAAATGGACGAAACTTTCTCTTGTTCGCGCGCCTCGCTTACCTCACTATTATGCCCCTTGCGTAAGTTTACGCGTTAAACATCCTATATTAAACAATGTACAATTCACCGTGAGTACGCGCTTTCGTTTTGTTCTCATCGGCCCGCGCAGAGGCGTCAGTAACATCAACATGATACAATGGTTACATATGACTCGTTTAGACGAGAGAAAGAAGAAAATCTCGAGGATGGCAGAGCGGATCGCCCGATATAAAATGTTCACGGTTAAAGCGTAATGGGTTCGTTTTCTCTTTACATTGAATTCACGCGATAATCGATACTAGACATTCGTTAAAACGACGCGGCACGGTTGTAAACAGCACCCATTATTGACTTCAAGAAGCAACTTCTGTTGCGATTTTTGTGCAGTAGTGTCTCTCCTCCGCCCCAGTTTGCACCCCGCCGAGCGCACCTCTCGATCTACCATCCGAATTTCGTTATCATACAAAAAATATTCGCGCGCACCTGCGCGCTCGAATATAAAATATACTCTCGCGCGTATTGTACAAGCCTGCACTCCTATCTCTTTCTCCTATCTCTTCTGCGCCGACAAGTCTGGGGCGATTCTCTCCTCCACTTCATGGTACAATTTTCTAGCTTCATCTTAGAGCAACAAGTAGCAACACAGATAGCAAGTCTTTATATAATCTCTGTTAACGACCCCAGACTTCTAGGCGAGTCGTACTTCTACCCAGAGGTAGTTTAAACGCTAATTCGACGCTTGCAGCTCATTCTTTGATCAGTATTCTTAAGGAAACGTGTGTTCGTTTCTCCTATTCGCCAAGAAGCTTCTTTGCTTACGAAACATCGAAGAGAGAGATGCTGGCTTTGGTATAATCGATAATCTCTCCTAAATACACTCTGTAAATGCTAAATCGATAAAAAATACTATCTTTCCTTGCCTTTTGTATATACACATGTGCACGTTAAAATGCCAGGAGCACGATCGACGTTGCCTCTTGGCTAAATTCTGTGGGTCAGAATTGAAGAGATTAGTGGTACGTCTACTACTCGTTTGGTCTATCGAATTGACTTTCTGCCCTCGTTAACTTATACCTCGCTGTACATGCCTCTTCAGTTTTGACCCACCTGTTCGTTCTCTTTGACACATACGATTATAATAATTGTAAGTTACACTCATCGGCACGCAAAGGTTGCTCCAATTCACGCGCTCGCTATTCAGTGCTCCTGAAAATCATTCGTTCAGTTTAAAGTAACCATTTACTGACAGCGGACGCTTTACTGCTTACATCGTGCTAACATACAGAGTCTTCCTAAGCTGCAGACCAGTGATTTCAAACCTGGTATTAGCTGGACAAATGAACTTGTCGAATTTATTTTTAATACGATTGAAAATGTGATATTAATTGAAATCTTCCGTTTTCTGCGAGTTCGTTGGTTTGATCTGCCACTTAGAGAATACTTTAATATTTTAGGTTTATCCTTAAAGGCATATACATTAATCACGTACACCTGGAATGATCCCTTTTTCTCTCAATTGCGCTTGGAATTGTTCAACACATTTTCTTTTTAATTCGTTACAATATTATCTCTCTAGAATCACCATTAAAGCGGTGAATATTGAACTTAAGTTAGAGGATTCAAAGAAACTTACCGGATTAAGACTTCGCTTAGAGCACATGATAAAATTTGGCAACAGTCTTTATCGTGTCGTAACGAATTAGGTCGATTTTCGTCCGCGTTAATCGAAATCTCTTCGAGAAACAATTTTCATTGGTAATTCCAGTAGCATGGATGGCTCTGTGATACTTCGTGCGGTAAAAAAACATGACGCATAAAAAAGGAATAGAAAATCGTACGATTAGTAAAATCGCAAAAACCCAATGCTTTCTCGACTTCGGTATAAACGTGTAAAAGCTAAATGTTGGAATTTATCTAATTCTTGTTTGTAACTTTGCTTAATTTATCGATAAGCATGTGACATCGTACACGTGTCTATCTATACGTATGTGTCTCGTGTGTAAATGGTGCGTATTTGTCTATATAATGTACCAGTAAGATTCGTTGAACTTGTAGCGATATTTTGCAAACGAATTCGTTCGACATTCGATGGTAAAAAACGGAGAAACCTTTGAAATGTGAACTTGGATCGCGCGTATGATCTCGAACACAATTAATACGTAATGCAATTATTTGAACAGCGCCCGTAAAAATCATTGCTAAGACTTACACGATTTTTATCCACAGCTGGTAGTTAGTCCGTAGATCGTTCGTTTCTCCAAAGTTGTAAGAAACATTGATAAAAAGATTAGAAGCTACGGTCAAAATTTTTCAAGTTCCTCGATTCTTTCTTCGTAAAGTTACCTGTAAAAATCCAATCTCGTGTTGGGACAAAACGGGTAAAACAAAGGGGAAACGTGTCTGGTACCTATCGAGAATAATCGAGTTAACTAGAATAATTCTACGGAAAGAAATAAATTAGTAATAGTCTATATTTCTCTTCTTCGAGTAATCGGTGAACGAGTGCGAGTTTCTTTCGACTTGGATGCAAACGTACACCTACAATTCCGCGACTGAGGGGATTGATTTTCCACGAGCCAACGTGCAACATTGACTGCGTTAAAGTATATATTACTGGCCACATAATTAGCATTAAAGAAACATCTGTTCGTTTATAGTCTCGTCAAAGACTTCGCTTCCTCGACGCGATTCCCTCGCCGCGATTTGGTTTGTCCCTGAAAGTTGGTATCTACCTCTCGTCGCGCGTAATCGATAGAACTAGACAATAAATACGTCATTGGCTAAAGTTTTTGGGTATCCTCCTTCGACAGTTCAGTCTTTGATGCCTCGTTATTTGTCACAAATGAAATGCGTCAAAGTGTGTAAGCGTTCTGCCACGACGAGTAGAGCACCTCCAGGTAAAAATACGCGATGGGCCAATGACAAGTTGTAAATGGATTCTCAGCGAATTGATTGACTCGTCGAACGGTACAAAGCCCTCTTCAATTTCATGGCTCGAGCAAGCTTCGTTCTTTCCGAGTCGACATCGTGACATACAGGTGATTCTTCGCGAGACAATCTCCTTTAGAGAATCAGCTGGTGTACTTTCGTTGGCGATGCAACGTTCTGAAACATTGGACATTTTCCTGTATCGTACAAATCAATGGTGTCGGAACTACTTGGTCAGGCCTCTGTCTCTCCCTTTAGCCTGAGGCGAGCAAAGTCCTCGAAGATGATATCGTCGTCTCCATCAGCCTCCCTAAAACGGAAGTTAAAATAAGAAAGTTTGCTCAATATGTCGCTAGTTCCACTGAAGATGAAGGTAACTGAGCAGAATAGCTCAAAGGCAGAGATACATACGTGTCCAATTGAATGAGGTTCGTGTCGAGTGGTATCTCGCCGCTGTCTGCTTTTTGTGTCGGACTTGGACGCGCTGTGGGTGGCGCTGGCTCTTCTTCCTCTGGCTTAGGATGCATCAGGATGAAGGGTAGCTCTGCGACTAGTTCACTGTTAACAATACGCGACAACTACTTTAGCTACCAATTATTCATTAACACTTGTACACATATTTGACTGAAACTTACCCTCCGAGCGCACCGAGGCACAGTTTTACTTTAACTTTGTACTGAACGATGATCCCAAGGTTTTCGCGTTGCAAGGGATCCACCACACTGCAAAACGAGACAATTACCATCGGTTTCTCGTTCCTATAATTGAACATTTTCAAGCTGAGCATGCACCGTTTAAAGCAAAGTTAGACTGCAGATTGTAGATAATAGTTGAGGAGATGTAGACATGTACTGGCAAGTCTGTTGTACCACAAAGGAGAAGCTCGAAGCGAATGTAGACACGGAAACATGCAAGCCCAAAGCAACAAGTATTTACAGAGCGGCTATTGAAATAAGAAGAAGCTGAGGGATGGATATAACATACATTCGAATTTCTTTGACTTCTTGCAAGCAATAACTATCAACGAGAGAGAAGTGTCGAACAAATAGAGGAAACACTGGGAAGAGTGAGAAAGAGTAATTATGCAAATAGTAGAGTCATCTTTGCGTGAGAAATTACGAGAGCTCGACAATTCTCCCTACATTTCTGTCATATTTCTCCACGGATTTATAGTGATGAGGATTCGTAGCAGTGTTGACGAAGCAAAGTCGATACTATAGCGCCCGAGGCTTGAAATTCTTCGAAATTCTGGAAATCTAATTTCCACGATGAAACGCAACTGTTCTCAGCGTGTCCAAAAATATGCATGAACGATTTATCAAGCAACCAACAGAATGTGATGCCTAGTTTCGCTTTGTAATCTGTACTAAACGTGCTAATTCGTAAGCCAGCGATACTTCTCAAAAAGAAACGATTGAAATAAGAATACAAGAGCATAGAAAAACGTACATGTACTTATCGCAACTTCTCGCCTATCACTTCGCAGAATTATGGTTGCAGCCACCGCAAAATTATCGCGATTATTTCCATAACTGCACAGAGCTATGTTCGTGGGTTGTGGCTTTACTGCTTTATCGAATAGGATGCAATATATGCAAAGGGAAATTTCAATCCATGAATTATTCAATTGACTGTTTCGGAAAAAAGAAGGATACGCAACATAATTCTACGAGTGTTCCATAAAAAAGGATCGATCGAAGCAATAAAACATTGGCTAAGATTTTCAAAGCTTCGCTCAGTCTCTACCGTATCGCGGATAAATCTTTCGTTTGACAACGAGAAAGATCTTAATGAATCTCGTGCGTGTGCTCCAAAAAATTTGGTCGTCATTTCATAATCACGTATCACTTTTCCATACGATTGAAACGCAATTTCGGTGATCGAACAAGTGACTGATACGACCTGGCGTCAAAAGGTCTGTTCAACTGCCGATCGATAGCATCGAAGTTAGTTCGCGAGTTAACTAGAGGTTTCCAGGCATCACGCGTGACCGCAATTTCGGGCACACGCAACTACGCAGAGATATAGTAATTGCACGCGTGATGAGCGTGCAGAGTTGATAGAAAGAGAGGAGAGAAGAGAAGATAGAGAAAGAGATAGATGTAAAGAGAAACAGAGGCACGTGAGCACAGTGCCTATCGAAAGTCTGGGTGCAACGCTTCTCATAAAAAAGTCATGTATTTGTAAGCAATCGAAGAGACTAAAATGGAAAATGGTGAGTGAAGCGAGTACAGGCACCCTGGAACTCTCGAGCGGCAGTGTCGATGAATCGACAGGCGTGTAATTGACTTCCATCGATAAGCAGCGGTTTCCTTACAGGGTGCTGGACGCCAGATTGGTGTCCTCATGTTTGAGCTGGCCGTCGAGGGCAAGCCCCCATTTATTTTTGTTGTTGGCGAGAAGCGGTGTCAGAGAGAACACTTTGCTCAGCGTGAAACCTGGCCCCACCGGGCACCCTTCCCTGACAAACACGTAGCAGAAGGGTGAAGGTAAACGTGCCACCGAAATCAGTACACGTCGAATTGCTTTCTATGCAGATTCTCTTATTAATCTTTTCGAGTCTTTCTCCGCGCTGTCAGTGAGGACTGACGCTGACTTTCGAAGCGCATAGCTTATCTACCTAATGCTTCGGCGTATCCAAGAATATGGAGCCTACCTACCAATTCTTACCGCACCAGAAAACCAACGAATTCCGAAGAAGTTGGGACGCTGAGAATGCGGGTAGCACTCGATGTCTTCTTTCCAAATTTCAAATTTCTATTCGGTAACGACTATAAATCCACCCACGCGTGTGTATGCGTGTATACACGAAACCTTAGCTTGTGCGTCACACTGCAGTACAGTAGGGATTGAAATGAGGATTAGAGAGCAAGAGAGAAAACGGGGGATGAAACTGGACATTTTATCGATCAGCATATCAATCGTAGAAAAAACACAGCCGTGATGAAATAGAAAAGAAGTGAAGGGTAGGGGGTCAGGGGTGAAGAAGGGTGAAGAAGGGTGAAGAAGGGTGAAGAAAGGATGTGACCTTTGTACAGGAAAACCACCACCGACGAAGTCTATATTCATGAAATATTCCCAGCAAACAACCACCAAGAAAATCTAGCATTCCATTTTGGAACGATGTTCCCATACAATATCGCACTTCGTTTTAGCAATGGTCGTCCGCGAAGACTGCAAACGGGCTTCAGTGAATTAGATTTCTATCTTGAGAGCAATTCTAGAGAAGCAGCCAGAATTCTTCAGAATCATCTGGCCCGTTTCCAATCTTCGTGTTGGAACGTTTGGCAAAGAAAAAAGAACGGCGGTCAATGTTTGAGCACTCACATTGTGCTAGATGCGAGATTGGTGTCCTCGTGCTTAAGCTGACCATCTAGAGCAAGACCTCGCTTGTCTTTATTGTCAGCAAGCGTCGGCCTTAGAGAAAAGACCTTGCTCAGGGTGAATCCTGGCGCTACCCCTATACTGCCAGTGCAATCATCTTATTTTCCTTTTCGTCATTGCACAATATCCTTTCGGCATTTATCGCGTTCTATCATTGTACACCTAGCGTTAATACTAATCGGGACAGTCTCATGTAGTGCGTCACCTTTTTTCATTAATTTTCCTGCATACGACTAGGCTAGCATCTAGGCTCATACTCGAGCTCGATTTTGGGAAAGATAACCGCGAGAAAAACGAGGAAAGCGTTCGAAAACCATTCGCAAGATTTCTGGCAAATTTTACATTTAGATTATTTCTTTAGATCGACTGTTGAGAGTGAAGGATCTGAACGCTTGCCAGATTTTTTTCGTCCTGCTCGCATCTCGAAGCGCAGGGACCTAGCTGTTGATGTAAGTTGCTTCATACAATGCGAATGCCCGAGTTCAACTAAAATTTATCACGCTAGGTTGCAATTTATGTCTTCCTGTTCCTAGGGTCGATAGATCTCGAGTGCCTGGTCACGGTTGAGAATCTATTACTCGTAAATTTTCAGTCGCTGTCATGGGTGTGTGTAAAATACTCGCTCGAGGATATAGAGCAACTTAGAAGACAAATACCTTCGAGTTTCGCATGGGGGAAGAATTCCAATCAAACGAGATGCGTCAACCCTGATCAGACACGCGACTTTCTTATTCTTTACCCGCGGGAAAATCGCGATTTCTAAACCTGTTACTGAAAAAATGCTGGTATAATATTTGCATACGTTTAGCAGCAAAAAAATTCGCCAATATTCTAATGCATCTAGGTTCCGTAACTCAGCCAGTTATCAAAACGTGTAAATCGAAGTTACGACGAGTATTTAACTTGTTTGCTGCTATGCGTTTATAGTGACCACATCTGAACTTCTCTACCGCGTGTCTAAAGAAACAACGAACTGAATGATACTCACTCGCTCTCCGCCTCGGCGACTGTGCACTTGTACTGAGCCGTGGAGAACAGACAGATGTCTGCGAATTGCCTCACGGATACTTTGATCTTTTTAACAGTCCGGTTACTATTGTTCGCTATGTGCACGTTCACGGCAATGTTCTCGCCGTGGTGGTACAGCTCCTTGTCGAGGGAAGCCTCGAGGTACAGTTTGTTAGGCGACATCATGAACTCTTTGCTGACCTCCACGGATGGCTGCTCGCCCTGCTTCGAGGGCGCGTACATGATCTTTCGTATCGCCAGCCTGACCAAGTCTCTGCAAAGCAAAATGCAAGCCCTGGGTTATTCTCTAGAAATTCTACTCTGCTTAGGCCTCGAATCTCATCTGGGAATGATAAACCACGCGATCTCTCGAGGGGTAGCGACATAAACTGACTTAGCCCAGACTTGGACTGTCTCAGTCTTCGGTTGATTGCTGGAGGGACTCGTTGGAAAGATCGCGTGACTCCCAAGTCACGGTATTCTGAGGGGTGTGGTGTTCGAGGCTCGTACCGTTTGTGCGGTTTCTCGTCCTGCGTCTCACCTACGAACGCTTTAAATTCGTAGTCGACGCCGCAAGGCTTGCCAGTGTCGCCAGGAGCTGGCTGCAGCGTCACGGACGCAGGACAATGCGGAGGCAGCTCGAAGTAGAAAGGGTAGGCATTGCTGCCTAGCTTCCTGATTAGCCTCTCCTGCAGACGTGTTAGCTCCCTTTGCTGGGAGCCAGGCACCACAGGGTAGATTTGGTCAGCCGCTAGGTACAGGTCTTTGCGAAACGACAGGCCCAGAACGTCCAGGTCCTCTCTGCCATACTTGAACACGGCTAGAACGTGGCCGAAGACCTTTCGATCCTTCACGTAGTCCGGGTCAATCAGCACGACCCCGTCTGGAACGATTCAACAGCCATTTAAGCGACCTTGATGCTTGGAATCAACTGGACGTCGAGTAAATCGAATTTTCCAATTGATATTCGGAGCTACGATCGAGTAGACTTTCATTGATCCCTCAGACTCAATGGAGCGGAGGAACCAATGACTGTGGATCTTACCGATAGGATCGACGTGGGTTATGTGATCGACGAAATCTCTTTTCCCAAGGTATACCGTGATTTTTCCATTCAAGTTGGATTTCTTGAAGACGCGAGTAGCTTGTCGCTTGCTGGCACTGTCTACAGTGTCCATCGCGTAAGGTTCGGGCCTTCCGATGACCCTTAACTCATTTGAGTCCTCAGCCTCTGAACACTCGGATTCCGAACTGTCCCACTGCACAGAAAGATCATTAGATTACTTCAAATTACAATCTATTAAAAATGGTGTAAGAAATACGCTTTGTAACAAAATTAAAGGATCAGTCATTTTGGAACGAAAAATAGTCCATATTTGAATTGCTGTAACTTTGTGAAAAAAAGTCGCAGGGAGATGAGCCTAGATTCCTTTTAAAGTACAAAGCCTCTACTTTAATACAGTTGAGTTAAACTTGGCCGAAAAAAATTCGTCACTCCACGACACGCCGAGAAAGAGAGAGTGGTTTTTCTCCAAATATTTTTCAACTTCAGACTACTCTCAGGAACTTGATAAATTTTTTCCGTGATATTCTTTGGCAAGATATTCAAGATGGAACCCTCCCCTGTCGAACGAGACCACGACGAGTGCTCTGCGGTTTTTTTTCGCCGAGATATCGAGGTCTGAATGAAAAGTGAGCCTCCAGCTTCTGAATCACGGAGTGGTCCAGACCTCGAAAAAGTAGTCAATCTTTGAGCTTCTGTATCTCCGTCAAAAAAAATCGCTGGGAGGTCAGCCTGGTCTCATCCGAAAGGGCAAAGCCTCTACTTTAGCACCCCTGAGTTGAACTTGGTCGAAAAAAATTCTCTACTCCATGACACGCCGAGAAAGAGTGAGTGGTTTTTCTCCAAATATTTTTCAACTTCAGACTACTCTCAGGAACTTGATAAATTTTTTTCACGATATTTTTTGGTAAGATATTCAAGATGGAACCCTTCCCTGTCGAAAGAGACCACGGCGAGTGCTCTGCGATTTTTTTTCGCCGAGATATCAAGGTCTGAATGAAAAGTGAGCCTCCAGCTTCTGAATCACGGAGTGGTCCAGACCTCGAAAAAGTAGTCAATCTTTGAGCTGCTGTATCTCCGTCAAAAAAAATCGCTGGGAGGTCAGCCTGGTCTCATCCGAAAGGGCAAAGCCTCTACTTTAACACCCCTGAGTTGAACTTGGTCGAAAAAAATTCTCTACTCCATGACGCGCCGAGAAAGAGAGGGCTGTTTCTCTTGGAACGTTTGTCAACTTTGCACGACTACCAGGCACTCAATGGATTTTTTCCGCGATCTTTTTTGGGTATATATTAAAGCTGGATCCCTCTCCTGTCGAATGAGACCACGACGAGTGCTCTGCGATTTTTTTTCGCCGAGATATTGAGGTCTGAATGAAAAGTGAGCCTCTAGCTTCTGAATCACGGAGTGATCCAAAGCCCGAAAAAGTAGTCAATCTTTGAGACGCTGTATCTCCATCAAAAAAAATCGCAGCGGGGTCAGTCTGGTCTCATCCGAAAGGGCAAAGCCTCTACTTTAACACCGCTGAGTTGCACTTGGTCGAAAAAAATTCTCTACTCCACGACACGCCGAGAAAGGAAGAGTGGTTTTACATCAGATGTTTTCCAACTTGGGACGACTCTCAGGCACTTGATGAATTTTTTTCGCGTTCCTTTCGGGCTGGAAATTAAAATCGATAGCCTCCCCTTTTGAACGAGACCTTAGCGAATGATCTACAATTTTTTTTCGTCGAGTTATCTAATTGGAGCGAATAATTTTAATAATCGTAAATTTCTCTCGAGATGTAGTCAAACATTTTCATTAAGTTTTCTCAGAGAACTGGCATTTCCCTTTGCCCAAGCATAGCTCGACAAAGCTGTTGCATACCATAACGTACGCCAAAAGGGACGGTCATCGTAACACTTTGAAGACGACACGCGTAAAACAGTCTTTTGATCGGTGCACCGTCAAAGAGAGGCAGAGAAGAAACAGTACCAAAAGGGGATGTCTATGATACGTTTGTTTCGAGGGGAGTGCCCGATCAAAGCTTCGGCGTACACTTTATTTCATAAGGGTAACTTCGAGCATCCGTTTCGAGAGGGTTTGGCGGAGACTGCTTCGCCAGACACAGACACTTGTTATAAAACGTAAAATCTTGCTAGCAGGAAAAAAGAAGGTAGAGAATTTGAAGCTGGCACCTTTGCCATTCTCAATTCACTGTTTTCTGCTCGCTTGGTTACTTTCCTATTCTTCTCTGATCCAATCCACCGCGCCAGATAAATAATCTAATCGCGAAAGCACGCCCCAGCAATCGCAATCTTCGTTGAAATCGCCTAGTAATCCAATTATCAGAATCTGTTTCCACAAGACGCTGACTTGTCGACAGAGATGTCCATCACGGTGACTCTAGAGTTTTTAAATCCGAAAAATGTCACTGCACTTTGTAGATAAAAAATGCGAATGGACAAAGGTGGCCTCTCTGTTGCGAGAGTCGAGCCCAGACTAAACAGGTCTTGACAAATGGCTGTCAATTTCAATCGAGGCTCGTGTGATTCTTAATGCGATCTCCCGAACGATTTGTGCCCGCTAGAGCATGCCAGCACGCGAACACGTTCCGTATCAGCTGCTGATAACCATCTCTCAACTGCGAAATCTCATTCTTCTGACAATTTTGTAATCAGCTGTGGAAAGCCTCTTAGGGGGACTGGGATGAAATGCAAACAAGGGCAATTGGACGTGAGTGATGCAAAATTGATCAGGAACGATCCAAATATTGCATTCAATGCCGCCTGGAATAATAGGTCAACAAATAATACGGAAATAGAATTCCTCAAGGAATGAAAGATGCATAAGGACGATTATTTTCTGTCTCTGTGACCTAATCCAGTGAATGAATATGTATCGATAAACTAAATTCCAAGGTGCAAGAAGAGTTCATGAATGCAGAGGTTGGAATAAGCAATCCAGACGAAACGCAATGGTTACGCTCAAGCTCCTGCGATATTTTCGAGCGACTCGGTGTAGAATTATTACGGCACAATGGCACAATAGATTTAAAGCTGGCTAAGATTAAACGGTTGTTGGTTTGAACGCATTCTGCAGCACGTGAGCAACATAAAGAGCCATTGCGAGAGCGACCACACGTTACGTGTTCCTGACGCAACAGCTCAGAAAATGCTGCCTCTGGCTTTAATCCCTCCAGTTGACGTAGGAACAAACCTCTCTGTACTTGGCTCTTCCGCGGTATCTGCTGCTGAGTGAACACCATAATCGCAATAAAATGGATAGAATTTTCCCAGCAGCATCCACGAGTTCTCTCCTAGGTAGGCTTTATCGAGGCACTGTTTCCGCGACTAGTGGAAAATTTCGAAACGAAAGTCGTCTCTTTTAACCCCCCTGCATTATTCAGTAGTTCAGGGAGCTCGTGTCTGCGTTTAAATCCGTGCAGAGCGAAACGTGGTGGCGAGTTAGACACAGAAAAGTTAATAAGCTGGCAATTCGACTCGATTACCAGCAGAGAAAAACCGATTTTCCTAACGACGTTTCCGATCCACAAGATACGAAATGAGCGCGGCTGGAATTTCTGCTTACTTTCGTCGAAATAATTCATTCGATATTATTTTCGAAGGAGCCAGACCTCTAAGACTAATTACATTAGAGCTGTAGCGATCTCGTAAATAAGTACAGCAGGCCTCCAGAGTAATCAAGTTTGAAAAGGCTCGCTACGTAACGAAAGAGCCTGTAAAATTAGCATTGGCATTGTCAATTCGAGGCGCCTTGCCTCGCAAGACTTGGAGATTACTCGTTCCATTATCTTATCGCAGCTTGGTTATTTTGGATTTCGGCACAGTGTGACTGTACAGAAAAATAGTCGAAAATTCGAGTGTAATTTGGCAGCAGAGATATAGCGGTCTGCAGTAACAGCAATAGACGAATTACGATTGAAGGGGCAAGAAAATTGCCACTTTAACGTTGCAATTTACCTCTGAAATAGACGCGTTTTCCACTGCTTTGATGCAGTCGAGTTTGCACGATGGTTGCGACGACACTTTGTGCGCGTGCAGGGAACGAGGGTGCAGAGGTAATGAACGTTCCACTATACTAAATTGCAGAATTTATTAGTTATTATCAGGAACATGCGCACACATGCAGGTACGCAGCGTACACAACAGTGCAGGAACAACTGGGAGGATCGTTTAAATTGCTAAGCAAACTCTATGGGAGGAATTCTGCTGAGATGAAAATGAAAAGGCACGCGAGGATTCTATAAAATACTCGTAGTATTTTACTAAACTCGGTGGATAAAACAGCGATCGATCTGCATAATGAAATATCTGGAGCATTTGTCGTAAACATCCGCACGCTTTAATCCACATCCCTTCGATAAACTTCAACTAACTTTCGAGTCTGTCAATATTTAGATATATCTACATTCTGCGTCGCAGCTGGTGCACGAGTAATTATTTATCGATTGTGTAAACATAAATGCAAACGAGAAGAAAAGGGTAAATAAATTCTTCATTTGACACAGCAAATTAATTGAAATTCCGTTTGGAAACGTGTACAGGAAATATTTTCGTTCATCTGTACGATAATTTATCGTGCGCCTGATTGATTGACAAAAGTTGATAAGGCAACGAGATAACGCAACGAGAAGACTGAAAACAATATCTCGTCTGGAGGTATTACCCTCGCCAGAATTTTGATCGTCAATTCGATAAATGTGAGTGGTATAATTGAGTATTATAGAATTGTTATCTTGAGCAAGGATGGTCATCGCGAATGCCACAGAGAGCCTTTCGAATCTCAAAAGGTTACCGCCATCGTATTTGCATCGAAAGACGAACACGTGGCGTCAGAACGAATTCCATTTCAAGGTTCGAGACAATTAATCACAGTTTTCCTACAACTTTCCGCGGAACAGGGAAACTGTCCTCGTTCGAAATTTGTTTGCGGGCCCTCGTAACCCAGAAACAGTGAAGAACTAGGCTGAATAAGGTTCCTAGTTGTTACTGTTAAATCAATAGCGAAACATCGAAAGGCAAGACTATACCCTGTATAGTCTCTCTAAGACTGTCGTGTAAATTCCTGCAGACATCGGCTGTTTTCGAGCTGTTTTCGAGCTGTTTTCGAGCTGTCTCGAGGCAACTAATCTCTCGAAAAACCAGCTGTTAGTTTAGACCCCGATTTCGTATGCGCTCGCGCGCGCGCATAAGCACAGGCGCACTTTGTGACGCACGTAGAAGTAAGCTTGTTATATTCATAGCAAGAATACTTCCAGGAATCTTAACGGCGGATTTGAACGTTAAACACGCCGCTGCTGGAATACCAGCTTGTTACACCCAGTTATTTTCGGTCGAAAAAAATCTTCACTCGTTGAACGCGTGTCGAGGAGGAACATTGCTCGTTATAGGTGGGCCAGAAAAGTAGGTAAAAATGGGAAAACGAACGCGTTGTGTCTGGCAGTGGGTATTGTGACCCTGTCGAAGCAAGACGAGCCGAGTTCGTCTTGAAAAATCGTGGGAGGTATCGCGGTAGCGCAACGATATCCGTGAGAACGATTCCTGCAGGGACGATATCGCGATTGCTCGAAGCGAATTTCTGTGTCACGATCACGAGCAATCCGGATGTGTGCGCGGACACGATATGTTCGTCAGTCATCGAATACTACTAATTCAAGGACGGCCAGTTCGCACAGCCTGGGGTCCTTGATCGGTTTTGCAATCGTCGAGTATCCGCAAAACCGAATTCGTGCACTCGACGATTTTTCGCGAATAATATAAGCAAATAATGCCTCGATCGTCTTAGGAATAAAACCGAGAGATCTGAATCAGCTTGGTTTTTTCGAAAACTCCACAGCAGTAGATGCTATATTACACGTGTAATACAGGGCGTGCATCTCATGCAAGCACGACATCGTTCTTTCCTCATGCGAAAAAGAAATTGGGTTAATTAATGCGATCTCATGATTCGCCTCACGCGAAACACCGAGTGCTCCACGATCGGAGTGTCTTACACAATTTTTCGCGACTCGTGTCAACGAATCGCGAAACGTGAGCTCGCGGGAGAAAGGTTTTCACGCGTGGAAAAATAATTCCACGAATGTACGCTGTTCTTTATTCAACGTCGTAAAGTTTTAATGAAAGATCCGAGGAAACTCTGTCGTCACTCTTTAGAAGGAGCGACTGGGTTTACTGTCGGTGCTTTCGTTCTGGAAAAGTAACTATCAAAGTTGGCGATACAAATAGGAATTAGAATGCAAAAGGGAGTTGTATGAAAATGAGGAGAAATGGGGGAGTCTAGGGCAGCAGGATACTTGAAGATAAGATCATTAATATTTTTATACCGTTCTTTTGCATTTTCTATTGCGGGTGGGATTACGAATAGCGCATCGAAACGATCTCGGCTCAATTAATTGCACCACCTTTCACGATCTTCCGCTGCTAACGATTCTTCCGGTCAGATCGACGATCGCCTTTCGGTCTACTGCCTCCTTGAACAAAGCACTCCTAGCACGGAAGCAGGTGGTGGCTTCCATTTCCGTTTTGCAACAGAAATACTCGGCAAACAATTTACTATAGAAGCGACGTAGAAACTTCACGAGATTTCTCGCGATTTCTCGCGATTTCTCGCGATTTCTCGCGATGAAAACAGAAAATAAACGAAGGTTGATCTATAATATGGGTGAAGCTTCATAAGCAATTCATTGATCGCGATCATCTCGGTTCTATCACCAAAATGCACGACATCGTGAAACGGTATTCGAGCCAATGAATGAGCCTTATCTCTTAGCTAGACGTCTTCGAGTCACGCCAAGATAACAGAATCGTCTCGTTATCTGCCCTAGTTTACTACGCTCCGTTTTCGTGGCGATTCTCCATAGAATCATGAGCACGCGCATTCCAGGCTGGAGCATCATCTCCTTTCGAGGATCCTCGAAAACAAACACCAGCCTCTGGCGACTGGAATCACTTTCATTCCGCGAACCTACTTTTCCTAACTTTAATTAACCCTGTCATTATGCAATTATGGAATTTCGTCTGCAACAAGGCTGGCAGCAGCTAGGAAAGTTTTTCTACGCGCTGGCATTTCTGAAATGCTTATCAATTAACGAATGAATCATATGCTTCACGATGCAGATCGCCGTTGCTGGTACCTGCGAAGCAGTATCTCGAAATCGACGCGTCTCTCGAAGGATACACGGATCGCCGACTACGCATACAATGAATTCTCGATCCCATTGTTTGATCGAGATATCCTCGACACGGCTCGTCATCGATCATCGCCAGAAGCTGGGACAAGGAGAGGGTATTGAAACACAGACAATGGAGCTCACATTTTTATTCTCTAACAAAAGTGTGATACAGTGTAAATTATATAGGTAATACAGAGCATTACTTCATTACTACAAAATTACTGGAGATAGACTACTCCGTGAACTCAGAACCTTTTATTTCCTTGCAGGCTATGTTATCATTTCGCCACGATGAGGCCACTAATTCTCAGGTGCGTAATGTTTAACACGCTTCGATGGCAGGGTTGATTAGCATCTACGTCGTCGAGTTTAATGAAATGCCGACCAGGTAATGTAATGAAGTACTGTTTGCACAGAAGCACTGCTCGTTTTTTAACGCAAATAATTTTCTAGGATTCTTGGCAGTATTGCACGCGTGGATAGTTTTCCTTTCTCTTCTCAAATTTCTCTCTCTAAACAAGAATCCATCCGACGCGATTCATCGATGGCGCGTCTGTGCCATGTCGCGATTCACCAGCATGGAATTTCAATGGAATTCGTATATGCCTTCCTCTTCGAACCGACACCCCATGAGATGGAAATTCGCCGAACCTTGCATCGCGATGTCATCGAAACGAGAAGGCCAGGCTACAGTTTATCGCACATTTCCCTGGGAATTAATCGTCGAAAGCAGTACTGGCGATAAACCAGTGCCATTGGGGACTGATATAAAAATGTTGCGTTCAGAAACAGTTCGTGTTATTAGGACAGATATAGTCCACAGGAGGAGAACTCGAAAAGTCCATTTTCGACGACTCCCTGTTCTTTTTTCTCATCTCGTTGGCTGCACTGATTTTTCAAAATTGCCTCGCGACAAGCGGTGAGACCAGACCACTTGGAATCAGTTCGACTCTTTTTGGATTTTCAAAGAAGCAAAGAAATTTGAAATAATTCCAAGTGGTCTGAACCTCATCGTGTAGAGCCCACTTCAGGAAATGTCTTATCAGTTCTTCCTTCACAGCTCTCGCGTGGAAAGCAAGAAAGGGAAAGAAAGAAGCAGCGTTTCGCGCGAAGCAACTGTCGAAATATCGATAACCGAGCGGAAACGTTTTGCGTGCAGAAGCGCATTTAATTCGCTCGGCTGGCGAGGAATTAGTATGCGAGGCGGCGTGCAGGCAACGACGGTTCTGTCGTTACATCCGCGTTCGGCCACGTCAAATTAAGGGAACGAAATAGCTCGTCGAGGAAAGCAACGTAAGCAGAGGCCATAGAAAGCGACACACGCACCGCTGCTCCCACGGTGTTCGGCCATTTTCCCATGAATTTCGTGTAACCGGTTCCGAAAACGTAGCAGCCGCCTTTAACGCGTGAATGGAACCCTGCGATCGAGGCCATTCACCTCCCGCGATTTGCCCACGGACCTAGTATTTATTCCTACGCATCTCTGCAAGTCGATTCACTTTTTGCGCATTCGTCGTAAAACCATGTCCCTCGACGTCCCTTATCTCTTCTTTTTCCTTTTCCTTCAGGTTGCAGATTCTTCCTCAGCTCTTCCCGCGGTGTCCAAAGACGTGCAGAAGCTGGCCCATGGAATGGTAAAGCCCATACACTCGTCATTTGTTAAATAAACGTTTCTCAGCACACGTTAACGCACTGTCATACTTATTTCTAGGCGGTCTGCTCTTCTGCAACATGTATGCACGTGTAGCAGAGCAGATTCTGAACCCATTTTTGAGCTTTAAAGGACACTTTTAGTGCGTAGTGCACGTAGGAACTTTTGTAAACGTGTGTTTCTGTCGTTCCACCGAATTCAGAAAGGAGGAAAGGTGTAGCATAAAGGATCTTTTGAAGGAAGAGGAATCTTAACCTAAGTTTCAGTGTAGAACCTCTGA
Organism: Calliopsis andreniformis; assembly: GCF_051401765.1. Classification (NCBI taxonomy): domain Eukaryota; kingdom Metazoa; phylum Arthropoda; class Insecta; order Hymenoptera; family Andrenidae; genus Calliopsis; species Calliopsis andreniformis. The sequence continues at coordinate 13,235,933 of NC_135068.1, read as the reverse complement.
TCTCGTGGATGAAACCGCAAGTTATCGGCAAGTAGATAACCAACAGTCGGTCTTGCGATGGGAGTGTTCCGTGTTGGACGATTGTTTACAAAAACGATGAAAGAGGGAGATTCGATTTTTAAGCGCAACGCATTTCAGCACTGGCGCAATATTTCGTTAAGTAACTGGTTTGCTGGAGAGATTCGTGTGGCGAAAAACCGAAGTTCTCGCGCTGAAATAACCGCTGGATTTTCCACAAAACTCTGCCTAGGATTCTGGTAGGTGAAGATAGGTTCAGTGGTGATGTGAAAAGCACAGAGAACGAAAACGTCGTTGCACGAACGTTGTTGGAAGATCTTACCTAAGGTTTCCTGGCGTCGTGGCCCACACCCTTTTCAAATCTAGACCAACTGTCACTAGTGACGCTCAGAGTAGCACACGAGGGTTTAGCACGACGCGGTGCTGCACGACACCCACCGCTTTCTTCGTATTTACGTCGAAAACGCGAAATGCACAAAAGAGCGAGTCGTCAGAAACCTACACTGACTGTGATTACTGCACGAATGCCCCGAGTACGTCATGTCCTGAGAAGCCAGCGCCGCAGTGCAAATTGCAGGACGCTGGCTCATACTCGAGATACGGGTCTAGGGTTTTTCGTTACGCGATTCGGTAACACCTGTAAACAGGAATTTTTTGTTTATATTCGAACCTTTTCTCCTACACGTTTTAAGTCCGACATTCATTATCAATTTTCCTATATTTTGTCTTTTTCATCTTCGTTTGCGCTTTTGCTATTCTGTCAAATTCTTCGGTTTAACCAGTATCTTTTGCAGATGAACCATTTGCCAGCTTGGCTAGGCCTACCTGGACAGAACTAGGTAACATTTAAAACACATTCTTTAAAGCATATTTCTTAAACATTGAATACTAAACAGAATAGAAAATATGGTTTGTAATGTGATCAAGATATCTCACAAATGAATTCATTTAATTTCAATACTTTAAAACTAAAATATTCCACGTTGACTTTTTAACCTCTAGCTTCAATCTCAATTTGTTTATTTTAAACAAACTTGTGTTTTAATCTGTTTAATATTCATTGTTTCATGCATCGCCTATTTTTGATATCATTTTTCTATTTTTCTCCCATATATACAACTTATTAATAAACAGTTACTTTTTGCTGATAGTAAGATGGTAGATGATAAAAAAGATAATGCAAAAATGAACGCATCCACGGAAAATCAAGATCAGTCAAAAATGACAGCTGCAGAAGAACGTACAGAATATTTTAAAAAGTTAGAGAAATGGTTGCACGAAGCGTATGCTTGGCAGAACATGGCTGCAATGTTTCCATATTACTTGATGTCTGGTCAAATTGTAAATTCAACATCTGGTATGATTATAAATATACCTTTCTTTGCATTTTTACATTATATTAACTTATAAAATGTTCATTATATTTGTTTAACATGACAAAATTATTCTATAAAATAGAATAATTATAGGTATATCACCGTTCACGTCTCAAATACCAAATGTAGCCAGTACTCAAAGGTTAATTATTGGTACAAATGGTCAACACAATGATCCACTGAGGCAGAGAAGAGCACAGGACCATATAGGACCACCATTTCAACCTCCTGGAGCGGAAGGTAGAAGATTATAAGGATAACTCTTGAATTCACCACATTTTGATAGTGGTTTAATTGGTATTTTGTACATTTTTCATACACTGCATTTTGTGTAAGTGTTTTTCCTATAATTAATTTACTTATATATTTGCATACATTTTTAGCTAATAGAAGCATATCAAATGCAGTATTTTTGAAATGTACATATTCAGTTTTACCACTTGATGAAAAGATAAATATATTTATTAAGATCTGAGGAAATACAATCTTCTAGGTTTTGAATATCGTATACCACCAATATGGAAACGATTTGCTGCAGAGTTTATAGATTTAACAATGTTGTTTCTCTTGAAGTTTTCTATTGCTTTTATCGCCATTGACGTTTTTGATTTCATGTATGTAAAATTGAGAAATTATAAAATCATATTTTTTTTATTTTCATCTTCTATATGGTTTATATTTATCTGTACATGCATTTTACTTTTTATAGAAATATAAATGATTTACGAATGGACTTGAGAATTGATTATAGAATGGCTTTAGAAATGACATATGGGATGTTAATATTAGAGATGATTCACCGTGTGATAGCTTGCATTTTTGAGGTAAGCATATTGTTACTTCAGACTTAACACAGATGTTATAATGTGAAATATTGTAGGCGTTTTGGCTCCAGCATGGCGTAAATGGACGTATAGGCGGTGCAACACCTGGAAAATCTATGATGGGACTACGAGTTGTTCAGTGTCGCAGCGTCACACTCGTGGATCGACCTGATGACCCTAATCTTGTACTTGTTTCACCAGGAACAGATCTGGGTTTACCCCTCGCACTTAGGCGATCAGCAGTCAAGAACTTAATTTTAGCATTCTTATTTCCAGTCTGCTTTACGTTATTTTTCTTCAGATTTAACAGAACCGTGTATGATTTACTTTGCAATTCGATTGTAGTTGAAGATCCTTACAGAAATTTAAATATTAACAGACTTCATCAACAATAAATGCACTCTCTCAAGGGTCTGAGGAACATAAAATATATATCTAAGTTGTATATGTTGTATTTATATTATATTTCATATGTATATAAGAGTATAAATTAATCATAACAATGTTGCGAAGTATTTTTCTAAAATACTCCAATTAAAAAAATAATCTAATACGTTCAAAACAGATATCTACACATTGTTTAAGGAGAAACACTTAATTATAATCAAAATCTACACAAATTGTACAAATTTCAACTATTATAGTCATCAATAAAGCATTTTATAATAAAGGTCTTCATAAAAATAATTATACAACAATACAAGTCCACGGAATTTGTTTATTTATTCCAAAAACAGTACTTGAAAATTGTTAAAGGGGCCCCGGACCCTGATGATACAGCCCTTAACCAAAGTTACTCGCGACAACTTCGACATCTAGCGGCGGTCCGTGAACTAACATTTTCAGTAAGACTCGTATCATCGGGTGCCGGTGCCCCTTTAAATGAAAAATATTTAAAATCATTACAAAACCATTAAACAAACAATATTATTATGAAAAATCGTTCAGAATACTTTTACGAAGTACGAATTGCATTAAATAATTAAATTCGAGCAATAAATATAGCATAAATTAATGAATTATTACTTTCTTTATGTTTATTAATTATTTAAGCTGTTGTTAAGTTGTTTATTCGTATAGTTAACAACTACTGTCCTCTCCTAAGCTAATTCTAGGTGATTTTCCATAATAATATTGTTTATTTATTGCAAAAACAGTATTTGAATATTATTACGGGCACCGCACCCTGATGATACAGGCCTTAACGAAAGTTGCTAGCGACAGCTTCGCCATCTAGCGGCGGTCCGCGAACTAACATTTTGAGTAAGACTCGTATCATCTGGTACCGGTGCCCTTAATAATTTTCAAATGCTGTTTTTACAATAAATAAACAATATTATTATGGAAAATCACTTAGAATTAGCTTAGGAGAGGACAGTAGTTGTTAACTATACGAATAAACAACTTAACAACAGCTTAAATAATTAATAAACATAAAGAATGTAATATTTCATTAATTTATGCTATATTTAGTGCTCGAATTTAATTATTTAATGCAATTCGTACTCCATAAAAGTATTCTGAACCATTTTGCATAATAATATTCTCTGTGTAGTGGTTTTTTAATAATTTTAAATATTTTATTAGAATGGGTACCGACCCTCGGTGATACGAGCCTTACTGAAAATGTTAGTTCGCGGACTGCCGCTAGATGTCGAAGTTGTCGCTAGCATCTTTTGTTAAGGCCCGTATCATCAGGGTCTGGTGCCCTCTTAACAGTTTTCAAATGTTGTTTTTGCAATAAATGAATAAATTTCATAGACTTGTATTTGCGTCGCCGTTCTGTCATGTGTAGACAGTAGATAGGGAACAAAATGGAGTCATTGGTGGGGATCCAGAAGTCAATGAGTGGGGCGATATGCAGCTGTAATCCTCAGTCGCTCTCGAGATTTCGAAGGGTGCGGATGGTGGTAGTTCTGAGGTAGTTGCTGGGTCAGCTTTCCCTGAACCGTATCAAAGACCCATGGGCCCATGAGGGTGCATCAACCTTGATTAGGGGTCAGACCATACGCTGCGGAACACAACATTCACCGTAGGACATCGTCAAGCGTCTTTGTTTAAGAATCAATTTATGGGTAAGTAATTTTCAAATTTTAGTTTAAAACAAACGTATTGCGTAGCTAAATAGTCAGAATTTCTCTTGTTTATTTTGCTCGCGTTTCTTTCTCGTCTTTCATAAGACAACTACCATCTTATATCTGTTTTGTGAACAGCCAAGACAGCCTGGATAGCCGAAAAGTTGCCTACTGCGACGAAGGACTTCGAAGATTTCGTCTGACGATACAAATTTTACCTCATCATTAGCTGCTTCGAATAAATTAAAATACCGATTCAACCAGGTTCATCTTGACAGTGTCTGGACAATAGGCCATAACAAGTAAAGTACTTTTAGAGAGAAGACTGACGACAGATCGAGTCTGTCCATACTTCTAGCAATAGAATATGTTAAAAACAAATTTACTTGTATTATAACAATAAAGAGACTGTAGTAAAAGGTATATGCATTTAGTGATTTATTTATTCCATCATTCCATCAACTGTAATTCACTTCCTAAAAGCCTCTTTTGGTATTGCGTTCACATGATACTTTCCTTTATATCTGTCCACACTTTATTTTGTGGCGAAAATGAGCAAAAGTATCAGGAGAACATGATATGAACGGAGGTACCCGAACTCCTTTAAAAATTTGCTGCGAACAAATTCTGGTTTTGCCAAAAATTCGATAAAGTATCAGAAGAACATGATATGCGAGGAGGTATACCGAAAAATTGGCGGGAAACTGAATTCAGATTTTGCCGAAATTTGGATAAAGTATCAGGAGAACATGATGTGCGAGGAGGTATACCGAAAAATTGGCGGGAAACTGAATTCAGATTTTGCCGAAATTTGGATAAAGTATCAGGAGAACATGATGTGCGAGGAGGTATACCAAAAAATTGGCGGGAAACCAAATTCAGATTTTGCCGAAATTTGGATAAAGTATCAGGAGAACATAATATGCGAGGAGGTATACCGAAAAATTGGCGGGAAACTGAATTCAGATTTTGCCGAAATTTGGATAAAGTATCAGGAGAACATGATGTGTGAGGAGGTATACCAAAAATTGGCGGGAAACCAAATTCAGATTTTGCCGAAATTTTGGATAAAGTATCAGGAGAACATGATATGCGAGGAGGTATGCCAAAAATTGGCGGGAAACCGAATTCAGATTTTGCAGAAATTTCGATAAAGTATCAGGAGAACATGATATGAAAGGAGGTATCTCAGAATTTTCAAAGGTAACAACTTGTCAGGAATATGGTTGAATAAATGAATTAACACAGATTGTTCTTTCAATAACTTTTATTTTTGCAAATAATAAAGTATTTTATACAATTTTAATACATGTTTGTAGCTTACATAACTTATAAATTCGAGAATGGATGATCTTCTCCATGAAGTCTGTTAGTAAAGCACTCTGTATTCCTACTGCTGCATTAGAACAATAGCGAACCTGATTGAATGATGAAGTTTCGCTACTCAAAGCAGATAATGATGGTGCAGTAGTTGAATCTTCGGACGAAACTTCTGAAAAATCGTTAAGCATAAGCGTGTCCTTGATAGCCTTGCTGCTCTGCCTGGTCAAACAAAAAAAAAGAAATCCTGTAGACATTTACGCAACAGTTTTAAGTTTAAAATTGAAGATATAAACCTAAACTTACTTATGATTCGATTCCTGAATAGAGACAGTTGACAGTTGACCCTCAAAGTCCTATGGGCCCTTGCCAAGAATCAGAGGAGGACGACCTAGGGTCCCACAAAGGAGCTCCGCGATCCGCACCCTTCGGAATCTCAGGAGCGACTGAGGAGCGAGCTGGTCATACAGGGCGTTTGTAGCCTTTAGTTTTGAAGCAACACTCCTAAACCAAACAAGCTTTCCCAAGCTTCTGGGCTTGAGAAATGTTCTTTGGAACATCTGATATAACTTCAATACCTAATCCTCAAGTCAGGTCAAGCTGAAAGGAAAGCCATACCGTAAATTTCCAACTTGCCTAGTTAATTTTCAAATATTCCTCAGAATATTTAATGTTAATTCCTGTCACCTACGGCGCTGTAAGCTTATTACGTATTACATCGTGGATAAGATCACTAGGGAATTTTTTTCAGCTTACCATTAGATGACTAAAGTTTAGAGGATCAATAGATTATACATCGAACAGGAAAAAGATATAAAGAAATATAATTTTAAGTTCATCGATAATGTTTTCTTAATCAATTTTTAAATACAATATGTCAGATTTATTTTAACCGGAACTAAATGTAGTGAGATTTTAGAGATATGCATTGGCAGGAAAGTAGAACGAAGTTGGCTACGCTTCTGAAGATAGCGTTCCCTTCCGGTTCGCTCTTTTGGGGTGACTGTATCTTATTTAGTTTAGCTGTAATTAAATCTTTCTCCATCTTCCACCATGAGGATCTACAAAGATATTTTCACAGGTATGCGAATTTAGAATGTTCTTAAGCGATATATTTATTAAATATTTTCCAAATTATTTTTTTATGTAAAAAATAATCAGTTGCGTTTTGTTGCAACTGCTCGCAGTGACACTTGTATTAGAAGGGTCAATGCTTTAGTTATGGTAATCGTAAACATGTATTTATCGAGTGTTTAAATAATTAAGATGCGCTAGTGTAACTTAAAATTAGTTTTTAAAGTAATTTTATCTCATGGAATTGCATTATTACTTAAATATTCTACATTCTTATTCATAACCTCTCCATATGTACGAAGCAACTTTGTTTAGAAGTCGGTTGCTAATAATTTATAATGAGATTGAACAGATACATGCGATACGAATCGTGAAAAATATGAATTTTTATATTTACAGGTGATGAGATGTTCTCAGACACCTACAAAATGAAATTGATCGACGATGTCCTGTACGAAGTATACGGCAGGGTAAGTTTTGAACATATTGCTGTGCAATCAAATATAATTCCTCTCTGTATAATTATGTTCATTATTTTATCCAATTAGGTAGTCACTCGCAAATCTGGTGACATTGAAATTGCTGGATTTAATCCATCTGCAGAGGAAGCAGATGAAGGCACAGATGAATCGGTAGAGAGTGGTGTTGATGTTGTTTTAAATCACAGACTCCAAGAAACTTTTGCATTTGGTGACAAAAAATCCTACACTCTCTATTTGAAAGATTACATGAAGAAGTGAGTATTTCAATTGTGCAATTATCAAAGTCTCACTGTTAAATAAGTTTTCTAATAATTACTTTCTTTCATCAGGTTAGTAGCAAAATTGGAAGAGAAATCTCCTGACCAAGTTGATGTATTCAAAACTAACATGAACAAAGTTATGAAAGATATACTTGGTCGCTTCAAAGACTTACAATTCTTTACTGGTGAATCTATGGACATTGATGGTCTTGTTGCATTAATGGAATACCGTGAAATTGATGGTGACTCCGTGCCTGTACTCATGTTCTTCAAGCATGGTCTTGAAGAAGAAAAATTCTAAATAATTCTAGATATTGAACAAATTGTGGAAAAGGATATTGTAAGTTTTATATCTGTCAATTTACTGTTTAATGTATTTGTGTGTATTGTACTAATAACAATCGGAATTTTGAGATAATTAAATGTATACATGTAAATTCATGCCTGATACTTTAATTACTTGTATTTGGCGTTGCACAAACATGTTAGATAAAATTATGGTGACCAGATTCCCGCTGTGGTGTAATTTTTTATCATGGCGTCTAATTTAGCCAGACATTTCAACTATAAAATCTAAGCATAAAATGTAATAAATATTTCAAGAACATAAAATTAATTTTTCCGCATTTTTTTTCAGATAAACTCAAATCAAGACTGTACACACGCTGTGAAAAGCTGTGAAATTTAGTTAAAGAAACACACAATTCAACTTCCAATTTTGCTTCACAATGGAATTAACTTATTCATCTAAAAAACAATATAAGAGTGACAGTCTAAAAGAAAGTAATAATTGTACATACAGTGTGACAGAAGGGGAGATAAAACATATTGTCCCTAGGAGCTATGTGTCTAATTAGCTGTAACGTTTGTAATATTATTTTCTACCTTCTTTTTTTATTTGGCACATTAAAATCTTATTTATGATTAAAAGAATGGAAGATGGGGAAAGAAGTTTGCAGCAGTGGAAGTATCAAAGTATAATGTCCAATTATTGTTAACATCAAGATATGTCAGTAATAAATGTATCAAAAGTATACTCCTCTGTATAATGTCCATCATGAATAAAACAGTGTTTTCATAAGTACTTGTAAGAGTCATGCAATTATGTTGAAGCGTTAACACCCGATTGAATCGATTACATTGAGAACGTAAAACTATTACTTAACAGAGTACATAGAAATGTTAACAAAAAATACAAAATATAAAGTCAATAAAACAACCACCTCTTCGCTTCATAAAAATATTATATTTAGATAAGTCAGAATAGACGATTTATCTCTTGGCGCAAGATCGTACATTATATTTCTTTAATCAAGGATTGTTATTAACCATACTGTTTTACATGTACATTCGTAATATGACTTGGATCGTCTCTCTTCCACTAACAACCGCTGTCATTCTCTCTTACATTCTTTTTCTTCTATGTTTATATAATTTATAGTACCCATTCTCGTTACGCGTCCTGTTGCAAATATATTACTCTTTATAAAACAATTATCGACTCAATGCAAAATTCATCATATTCCAATATGTTCGGTCATGCCATTAGCTGGAAAAATGTTATGTTTACACATAGAAAAGCGCATCTCAACGATTGTAGTAATAATTTACACGTTCAGTAAACAGAACTACTACAATAGACACGCATATTATACGTTTAGTAAGTCGTAAAATGACAATTACAGCTTTAAGTGATAAAAGATAGATTCGAACTACGATTATACGTACAGATGTTGTAATATCGTATTTATATGTACGTACAGACACTGTTTTAACTACTGAGCACAACCATACACAGTGTTATTGATTAATAAGGCAGTTAAAAATGAATTAATAAGATTAATTCAAAGCAATATCTTTGTCATTTAAGACTACTTTGTTTCCACAGGTCTGTGTTCAATTTTTTTCCATTAACATCCTCGGAATTACAAGTCTTGCGCGATGGTAATTCCATTTAATTTATAATGAAATTATAAAAAATCTTAATAAAATGGTACAATAATTTCGTGAAACTTTCTTTTTGACGCCATAAGAAAAAGATCAAGACACGGGATACAAAGCCATGCTATCATTTCGAAAAATATAGTTAAACGTAATGGCAGTCGTGTGAATTAATTCGTTAATTAATAAGGCATTTATAAATACACAAAGTATATGACATTTATACACACAGAAGAATTTTAGTTCTCAGGCTTTCATCTTAATTCATCGACGGTACAATTATTTTAGTAGGACACCAGCTACTTGTTTAAGTGGGATATACCTTACGTGCTCCAGTAAGGTGAAACAATTACTTTAATCATTATTACTATTAATATTAAACTTATTTGTACTGATCTATACAGAACGGGTGCGTGAAATGTTTTCGGTACTGTTACAATAGTGTAACCAGATTCCATAGCATTGTACGATTTCATTTGAAGGATAAAACTATTCATTTCAACGACGCGGAAAGAAATTTCTTTTTTCTTCTGTACCTCACTGTGCACGACTGTACAAAAATGTTACAACGCGCCCCATTCTTTTGTTCTAGGACACAGTTACTATGTAAAACATCACTACATACAATTTGAGCATCGTACCGTTCCTATGACAGTTCGAAGAAGTATGGCAAAAGCATTGAGTTTACATTGATTACAATCGTACGCGATTCACTGTTCTTGAATTGCCGCTTCGTACAGAAGCATGCTGTTATTTTGATAGTTTTTAATACATTCCAGAATCCACTCTCTTCAATTCTCTTACCTTAATACATCTGATCGTAGGACATTTCTTAATTCAGCTATTATCTTTGTTACTGTCTACTGACTACTACTGAGGTTTCTCAATTATTATTTGCGAAAGAGTTCTATTGATATATTCATATATTATATGTATGTATAGATATCATCATCATAACATTTATATATTTATATGAAACTTCATTCACAGGTAGCAAGCATTCACACCTTCCGATCCTGATGGTCTTTTCAACTGCTTATTTTCATTTATCATTATTATCATTATATGTATTGAGGAGTTAGATCTGAGGTGACCGCAAAATGCGCTTTGTTCAGAGGTAATTTTGGTCGAGATGTATTTTTCAGACTGAATATAAAGAAAAGAGAACATTACTCTGAAGAAAATGGATTACAAAATTCTCGTATCACTTGCCTATTATCCTACAAACTATGTAAAATAGTTTTATTCAGTTTGAATTCCATGAAAATCATTTGAAATCACGAAAATTTTAATCAAAATAGCTCCTTAACATTTGTCTTTAAGTTAAGTGTGATCAGAATATTAAATAATAATGATATTAGTAGGCATCTGAAATGAACAGTAACTCTAGTAATGTTACAAGAAAAAAAATCGGAAATTTAATATTGTGTTTTTCTCATGGTATGCATAACATTAAAAACTCTCATCAAATAGATAACAATAACCAACAACTAACAATCGTAAGCATTCACGCAAAAATAGAAATATGTTTAATAATATTTAATATTATCATAATTTATATTATCAAAGTAAGTATGTTCCTTACGATCTCTAGAGGGTACTATAGTAAAATTTACGCTGATGACTAAAACTGAAGGACATCAAGAAGATAAAGAAATAAAAATAACTCTCGAAATATATATAAACAAATTTTTCTTTCGCTCTGATATAATGTATCAAGATTCTAAAATATATCACTTCCAGCGACTTCATAATTTTAAAATAATCTGTAAAACGCGAAGATTAAAATATAAAATTTGGAACTTATTGCAATGAATATCGAATCCAGGACTAAAGATCAATGCACACAAGTTAATTAAAATTTACAGGTGCATTCCATGTGTAAAACTATTTTCTTACATCCTTCAGTTCGAATCATGAAAGAGTTCCTAAAATTGCTAACAACGACAGTAGGGTTTTTATCTTAGTCCTGTCCGTGATCAGTTAATTTCTATACTTCTAGGGTTTTTTAGAGGATAGCCGTACATCTTGCAAGTGTCTCAAGTTCTAAAAGTTTTAAAACATGTTTAAGAAAAAATGATACCTTGCGTTGAATAGTAGACTACCAAGAGAAATCTCTACACCTGATTCGCTATCTTACATAGCGGTATAGAATTATACAGACGTAAAGGGCAGAAAGATTGGTACCAAAATCTAGGTAATATCGAATTTGCCGTACCAAAAGTGAAAATCACACTGTTAATAAGAAATTTAGTTCACCAAGTATTCTTCAAACCTTGGTGGTTCGTATTTACGTATATGTTACAATTTCAATTTCGTTACAGACGCAAGCTGAGTGTATGTATTTATCTGTATAAAAAAAAAAGAACTATATTATATTTAATTAATAATGAATTAGTAAGTTTATCTTTTCCTATATTCTAAAAATAGAAAACAATAAATTATCATAGTGCACACACGTGTAAAACGTTTCCCGTTTTATGCAAGTATGTTGTTATATATCTATATGCAATCGTGGCTTCATTATGAACGATTCGAATCGAGGCAGAGTTGGAATGTAAAAATATACCCGAGTAAAGTTACGCGCGGATTGCACCCACGGCGAGCACCGGCATGAAGAGAGTAAAACTATTTTGAAAGACTTATTGAAGCAGAGGGGTTAACTCGTCGGAGGCAGGGCGAAGTGCACAGATAACAAGAAACAAAACGACAGTGTGTCTTAGGAACTTCCATGGCTGCAGGTAGTGCAGAGAGTTCAACGTAGGCGCAATCGAGGCTCGTACAAAGCTAAAGAGTCGATGATTCGGAACGAAATCTTTCCTCAAACCCTCATTCTTCCGTCTGACAAGAGGAGTTCGTCTGAATACGCGGTTTCCAAATGGAATCGACCACAAAATAGGAATTAATGAATATTAAACTTACTTTTTCACAAGGTCTAAATCTTGTGTCTTACAGATACTCGTTCACTTTCGTAAATACAAGGTGATTCCATTTAAATAACGATTCACATGACTTCCTCTTGTGAATTCATCATATTGCGACTTCCGACATGCTCTCGATACGAATCGAACAAGACCGCTTCCCTTCACGTCAGCCACACGATGCGTTAACAAAGAGACATAAATAAAAAGGTGAGAAGGGGCAGATAGGTAATAAGTAAACTTCCACCTCGCTCGAGGTGAGAATACCTTTTGCGCTGAGGCGTCAGTACCGACAAACAAGATTTCTTTCATATATTTCGAATGCTGTGTATGTTTCTCCTGCATCTTTTCCTTCCTCTCCGACGTACGTGCATTGTTCTTGTTCTCTCACAGATCGGTGTGCCCCAGAACGCGGCACACCTTCTGCTCCTAAGGGTCTGATCGCGACTCCAGCATCTCCACGAGGAAATCGTCGATCGGCACGTCGCCGATCATCTTGAAGAAGAACAGGTGCTCCAAGCACTTCAATCCAATGGATCGGATGGCGGGCAGACGTAGTAACAATTTCGCGAATCTGCCTGCATCGTCGGGCCAGGCCACGCGACAATAACCTTCCAGGGCTGCGTAGATCTTCTCGCGGAGCAGGGTCACCTCTTGGATGGACTTCAGTCCTCGGACTTCGGGATTAAAGAGGATGATGGACCTGCGTGTTGAGACAAAATTACCATATGAAAATATGTACCTTTGGAAAATGAGTTTGCAGGTGCTTATCTCGTGACATAATGAGGTACTGACCTTAGACAGCCAAGCTCAGTCCTGTCCATTTTCATTTCCCGCATTTTCGACACGAGCTCTGAGAGCACTCTGTCGAATATCGTGCCGACGCCAGCCTGTTGCGCGGAGTTCCGATGGACAGTGATGCCTGTCGCCAATACGATACCGTCCTTCACGTCGATGGAGCGGTGGGAGAAGGAGGCTATCAGCAGCTCGTTCCATCCGGCTCTGAGCAGGAGTACCTGATCCTCCAGTGGCAATGACGTAAAATGTGGGATGTGCTTCGCCCAAGCTACCAGCTGGAACAGCTGTTTGTTCGTGGCGTTGCAAATGTGCGAGACTGCATTCTGTGCATTACAAGAGATACCGAATTAATTGAAGGAGCGTTTCGTGGAATGGTCACGCACACCATTCCACGAAAACTGAGTACACATGACAGTGAACGGAAGCAGCAGCGCGCGTCGATTCGCAGAATGGTGTACCAGACTAGATATTCGTCGTTTTTCCAGCGACAGAACGTCCAGATGCGTCAGTCATTAAAGGACGTCGTCAGATTTAATTCAATCATTCGTCTGGATCCAATGTCGAATAAATTGATTTCGGCCCCAAGCGAGCTGGTATCATCCAGACGTCTTTCATTTCTGCGAGCCCCTCGATGACATCCACCCGTATCTTACTAATAAATGGAGCCAAAACATGGCCTTTATCTCTCGTATCTCAACGCGAGCTAATGGATCCTGTCAATGCTTCACGAAATTAAATCCCAGGCCGTCTGTGCATTTCATTCCGAAGGAGATTGGACATAAGTCTCCACAGACAGCCTTCAATAATCAATCAGATTACAGGGGAACATAAAAATGTTCGAAGTCGTGTCATCGAGGACTAAAAGAAAATAGAAGAAAATTCTCGGATCCATTAAAACAAATTGATACCAGCCAGGAGGGGTCGAAGGTCGAGACGCTGAACAACTGCTCCGCTTTTTCCCGCTCGAATATTTACCTCGTAGTTCCCTTGCTGTTCCATCTTGCACTCAACTCGCTTCTCAGCCTCCAAGATGCGTTCGATCGGCATATCCGAGTGCAAGCTGCTCGTGCTCTCCACCTCGCTCTGATCTCTCTCCTTGGTGCGCTGACGTTCCTCCTGAACCGCCTCCCTTTTCATTCCCATCGCCAGACACTTCTGATATCTGCAATACTGACACCGATTCCGCTGTCTTTTGTCGATAATGCAGGACTTCTCCTCGCGACAGGCATACGAGAGGTCCTTGCGGACGGTCCTCTTGAAGAATCCTTTGCAGCCCTCGCAACTAGAAAATAACATCAAAATTAGATTCAAGTTTTATTTTATTAGGAAATACAGAAAGAAATTGGTGCTCTTTTGTAAGGTTCTCAGAATAACAAACGCTATCTCTGGTAAAATTTAGAGAGCTCTGTGAGTCATTGCAACGACAAGGCGTCGACTCGTGTTTCGTGAAGTCGTTGAATCTGATCAACAACTCTTTAGCCACGTTTTATCTCCCCGTTTCCTTGACTCTCGTTCGACTAATCCCGAGGACTCGAATAAAGTGTCCCTGTTTTACGAGCTCACGTAATCCGCAGCGTATCAACGACGCTGAGACAATCGAAAGAGGCAAGAGACTAATGAGGGAATCTGGAATCCTTGGAGACAATTTTGCCAACTCTGTCAGCGAATAATCTTTTTCTCGATCTTGTTTACTTTGGTATTGTTACATCCTCGAGGATTTTCAAGGAGGAATGCGATCCAGCTTAAACACGTTTTTAAAATTGGAATCCCTCCAGAAATCCCATCCGAGTGAGGAAAGCGACGACATTCCACGAGGAATTTATTTTCGCTACACAGCCACACTAATGTGTATTTTCGAGACAGCTTAACGTGGCTCCCTCGTATTCCTTTCTCTCGTGTAACAATAATAAGTGGAATCATCTTCCTTCGTGGAGAAGAAGTGAAGAATGAATAATAAAATCTATACGAGTGGAGGAAAAAGACCAAAATGAGCACAGGAACTAAGGAAAAGAGATGAGAAGAGAAGATAGCAGCTTAAGATGAAAGAAGAAGTATCAGAGCCATGAGCTGCGATCGTAAAACGTTTTAGCCTGTTCACAATGCAATTCAGGATAAATCAAGTCGCCTCGGGATAATTCCTCTTTGTTTCAGCTATAAATTCGTTCTCCCTCGACACAAAGAGAAACGATAACGACGCAGCAATCCCATGGATTTCGCAGGACATCAAAATATTCGACCTTCGCGGGTCGTGAAAGCAAAAGATGCAAATTTATACATGTTTTCAGCAAGATCTCACTTGGAACAATTGATGAACGCATCTATTTGCCGTTTCCACTCTTCAAAAACTAGAGCTTTCAGAAATGAAGAATATTCTCAAGGCTGAGGCTAACTTCCTGCAAACATGCCTAAATTTCCAGATATTTTGGAAGCCTCTGAATCCCTACAGAGTTGCACATGTGATGAAGCTTCTGGACCACCTTGGAAGTCGTTTGATCTTGAGTTTATGCGAAAGACAAATAGCCTAGACAGACTTTCGAGAGTTGAGATCCCTTTGAAAGCAGATGTATCGCCAATTTGTACATTTTTCATCTTCTCTGTTAAATAACGAACACGAACCCAATTTGTAGACAATTTATAAGCAAGCTAAAGAGGCAAGTCTAACCGTTAACCAGTAATTAAACAATGTCAGCTAATTAATGTTCTAGATCGAAACGAGAGGAAAAATGAGCGCCTCCCACAATGGAAGAGGGTTCCCGCGATACATCTGACGCGGTGTGCGAGAGCCCAGACCCTGATAATGGCCGTGATTGCTTAATTAGTTGCCACTGGAGCAAAGTGCCTGCACGAGCAAGACGTGCACTGTCTCTCTCCCTCTAGGAACTACGGCTGGCTAGTCGTCCTAACCTCATGAGCCGCAACTCGAGGCAAGTCCAAGGTTGCCTGGGGTTCTGATGCAACGCGAGCGCGAGGCATCATCGACTGATCCCCAGGAGTTCGAGTGGGGAGCTGCCAATAGAGTCAGAGGGTCAACAGTAGAACATTATACGATGGTTGACAGGGATTGACTATGGGGAAGACCATCAACTGTAGACCTATAGCGAGGATAGAGCTTCAGATTTATAAATACAGGATCAATAAAAGGTGAATGGATCCAAGATCAATGGAAATAGAATTTAAAATTGCTCAATCACGATCAGAGTTCTAGTAATAACTCGAGAAGCACGCGCGAATACCCCGCCAAAGCAGATCTCTATCTGTCATTACGCAACTCGGAACTTTTAATTGGATAAGTTATTTCCCATGGAAACGCGATTACGCTCCGCTTACGAAGCGATGGTAAACACCTTTCCATCTGATCTAGTCGCGTTTTCATTTTGCATGTGCGCTCTATATCGAATAATGCTCGCAACTGTTGGAAAAAAATTAAACATTAATGTGGAAGCATCTGACAGCCCATCCCTGCGTAGACAATGCGCAGAAAGTATTGGAAACTTTCGTAAACTCTCGTTTTCGTAAAATACGAACGCGTTCGGCAGATTTTACTGTGAATCCATTTGAAATGACGCGACGTCGTGTCGATGCAGAGTCACGTGTACGAGCAGTCATCGAACGTGCCTGATTATCGATCATTTCTGCGAGACTGGCCGCGGACAGCGTTCGTTATCTCAACCTTAATCGATTAGCAACTCCTCAGTGACGTTTTCCACGTAACGGACGTCATCGACCGATTAAGTGTCGCGTGTGAAGAACTGCGAGTCGAAAATCTTTGTTGCATTGCAGATCGAAGATGATTCAATTTTTTTTTTAATTATTCTGGAAACATTCTTTCGTTATCAGTGGAATAGGCTTGATTATCAAGAACCGAAGGTCCTCCAGAGGTCACATATGGATTCAATTCTATCGAGTTTCTATTTTTATTTCTAACGCAACCTCCCCACAGTTCTATCTCTTTCTCACACGTTTTAAGATTAAGGCAGCCTCTATCCCCTCTGAAGGCGATACAAACGCGAAAGAGTGGCGGTCGAAGGTTACGATAATTTGAAAAATAAGTTTTTATCGTTGCACCGAGGACGCCTTATCGTGCTGTGCACGGTATAGGTGAAACGACGTATTTGGTGTTTTAAGATCAATGGTGTCGAAGGTCAATCAATATGCACGATAATCTTTTTAATTGCCCATCCACGTGTAGGGGGCATGGCAGGGTTAATCAGAGATTTGAGAGTAATTAGGACTCACCTATAGACGCCATAGTGCTTGCCGCTGGCACGGTCACCGCAGATCGAGCAGAGGTGTTTGCTCCCTGAGAGAGGATGGTTTGGTGGATAGGGCGCGACCGCTTTGTTCTGGCCACTCGGCGACGTGCTCAGGAGGTTGCTGTGACAACCAGCGTTGAAGGATCTTACATGTAAAGAAGAGAATAACAAAGACTCGACCTACGATGCTACTGCCCTGGATCGAGCAAAATACTGTCACTGAATTCCCGGAGACATCGTTCTATCACTGATCCATGACGCATGTATAGAGGATGTTTGACAACAGGTGTGGGAAATTTGAAAGTTTTAAGAGTAGAATGCGTCTGAACTGTGTCTGACTCGGTGACTCATTCTACTTCTGCCGCGTGTCAGTGAGGCCAGGCGCAGCGATTTCAGTAGAATAAGTCTAGCCAGACACGTTTCACGTCCACTTCATTTTCGCCTTATTTGATGTGAAGAATGATCCCTTAAAACTTCTGACGCTTAGATATATGTAACTACTGCAAGTGATTATTAAACTCCATGTGTCACAGTCCAGTAACTAAGTTGTTGCAAAAAGGTTGAAAAAGGTTGAAAAAGGTTGAAAAAGGGTGGAGTATTTTGCCCGATTCCATCAAGGGCGTGACTACGCTCATAGTATACCCTCAAATTCACGATCATTTTTCTTGATATCTGTCGCTCTGTTTCAGGTGTCAGGTATATTCCAGCTTTCTCCAGTTTTCTCTAATCTCTTTCGTGTCGGCGATACTTACCCTGGACTGTTGGGGCCAGAAGGGCTGAAGTTCCCCGGGTTGATCAGACTCGCCGTGTCGGGCTTCATGTCCAGAGGACTCTGCGGGCCCACCGAGGACATGGACATGTTGCTGTTGTCCAGGCTCAACCCTGGAACAGAAGCGAAAGCTTTGTTAGAGAATCAGAGTAGCCAACATTTTGATCGTGAGTTTCCAAGGGGTTAGGGGCAAACGAACGCGACTCGTCCCTCGAGCGGAAACGCCAGCAGCGGGGCGAGCAGCGTCCAACCGAGAAACGCAAATTGCCAGAGCCCACCACCACCTCGATGGACTTTGTAATCGATACGATGCGTGTTCTGCCTCGTCCCACGTCGTGTCCTCCCGTATCACGCTTCTTTTTCCACTCTCTCTCTCTTTTTCCACGCTCCATTTCAAGCGTGGACTCGCAACGAGACGTCCTCGCACGCATCGACAAGATAAATGACATTTTAATAGGGTTTAGGTAGACGTGTCACCCCCCACTGACGAGAGAGGGAGGGTGTCGTCGTCGAAGATGACGAAGGAGAGCAGGATGATCCCCAGAAGGCAAGAACGCCACGGAGACTATCGGTAATTGCGTGTCTGACGTCAGACGTTCCTTTTCCACTGCCGCTACTTCCTCTCATTCGCACAGATCTTCTGTTTCTCTCGCCTCCGATCGCCTGGAGACACTTGCATCAGTAGACTTTAAATATGCTGGTAATTATTAGTGGAACTTGAACGCCAATCACCTCTAGGATAGCGAGGCATTAGTTTTCCGCGAAAAATCTAATCACGTCGAGGCCGCGTACCGACCAGCGACTTCTATTTCGAGTCCTGGGGTCGCCGATTGCATGCCTCTCATCGCTGCCGTTTATTAAGCGTTGCGCCGCCGCTTTAATTACGCAACGAGCGCGAAGCAGATCGAAGGTCGGCGACGGACCAGGCAAAGACTGCAGCGATGGACGCTGAACTGTGCCGCCTGGTGCATAAACTTCAAGGAAAGAGGCACAGAGGAGACGCTTTTCAGAGGTGTACGAATATGGAAATCTGTAGAAAGGCATGTGGGAAGCCTTGCACTAGGATGAGTCGCAGTAGAGCACCCCCAGAATCAGCCACCCCGAGGACCAGGAGGGTAGTAAGAGCGTGTTTCGCTCGCAGGATCGATACTCGGCCGCGATACATGACCATTCCCAATTCCAGCGTTGGCTTCTGCCCTTGAAAATCAGGTTTCGGCTGGCTCGCCTTACCACAGCCGGTGCCCGCTGTTCGATTCACTTTCGAAGGTGAATATGTTTTAAATATTCAAAAGCAACCGTACAAGCACTTGACTCGTTGCGTCGGCGTAGGTCTTTTTTCCTCTCTGTACCCCCTCCACCTTCGTTTCCCCTGTTTCTGTGCCTCTTTTGCCCTGATCCCTCCTCGCCCCTCCAGGCCTGCATAATTCATTTCTTTTCTCAGCGGTGCGTACGAAACAGACGTTGATATTCGCGAAAGTACGTGTGAAAAGAAATAATTGGGATAATTAGGTCTGGATTTATTGCTGATGGTCATCTGTAATTTCAATTCCAACTGTAAATTCACTCTAAATTACTCAAGTATCACATCTAATCTTATCGCGAATTCTGCTTAGCGTAAAAAAGCTTGCAAAAATGTCGTGACGTGTCTCGAGACTTGGAGGTATTAAGTATTAGAGAAACATCTGCAGAGTGTAAGAGGATCTGTTTTCGGCAGATTTTTCGTGAACGAAACCCGAGACGCGACAGAATAGAAGAGAGGAGATAGTATTGCAGATAGGAAGGTTGACATGGGTAACCACGGAGCGGACAAAAGGAAAGTGACTGTCTCTGGTTATATAAAAAAGAAAAAAGTTATGTAAAGAGGATCTACTCGACGCAATTACAGCAAATAGCCTATGAAGTAAATGCCTAAGATAGTCAGAGAACGAAAGTCTGTCATAGATCCTCGTTATCCATCACCGTGACTAACATCAAAAAGTGACATTTAGTGCTCTGGCTATAAATATCTGAGATTATACTTTTTTGTGAGAGATTTTCAGACTCTGGAAAATGATCATAAGAATCTACTCAAGCTCCAATCCACTTAGAGATTTTCACCTCAAGAAATTGGGAAATAATTTGTGTCATTCGAGTCATGCGATTAAATCTACGGTATTTACATCGCTCCTCGTATTATATGAATCCCCTAATTGCCCCCGAGCAAGGCATCGCATGCCAGAAACGATAAAATAATTAATCTCCCGTGCACAGGCCGATTCAGTGAAGTCGAATCCTGTTACACGCGTCCACGGAACAATTATTAACGTTTCAACGTCATGCAATATTGCGAGACTATCCTCGGACCATGGAAGAAGAGGATGAATATTTATGTTCCGAGAAGCAGCGTCCGAGGGCCTTGAAAACGGCAGTAAAACCGTTTCGCTGCGTTCCACGTTTGCAGTATGGAAACTCGAGGAAAAGTCAGGCACAGTGAACTGGAACTTTTTGCATGATAACTCGAACATATGACCGCGGCTTTAGAAGATTCAATATAAGGAAATAAACGTCAGATCCCTGAAAAATTAGAGAGCATTTTTAATTTATGGTAATTAATCTGTCACGTCCTTCTTTGTAAAAAAAAAGAAAAAAATCGCCTCGACTTTACGATGCTCCCTGAAGTTATCGGATAAGCGAACCTCTTATTGCATTCGGTAGTTATTTTAGGCGCTAATAATCTAGCTAAAGATAACGCACGAGACGAGTGGGAATAGATAAATTCCGATAAACGACAGATAAAATAGAAGCGCAACGCTTGCAAATGTCTGAGCCTCCAGTGGTACAGGGGGCGATTTTCTCGTGACACAGTAGCAGAAGTCGAGCATCGAAACAGAATCTTCCTCTTCTGGGTCGTGTAGAACGTCATCGATGCACCCTCTCTCTCCATCATCGTAAACTCCGCGTTTTGTGTCAGCAGTGGGCAATTTACGAGTACCTGTCCCACCAAAAAGGAAATTCCCGCGAATTTACGATCGTCAGAGGGCAGCCACGTCGCTTAGCGAAATGCATGGTGTCTCGATGCACCCAAGGCGGTTGCAGAAGAGGTCTGCTTCGCGGGAAACTGGTTTTCAGTTTCGGAAGAGCGTTCAAATTGTCAGACGATGACGTCACCGACGCAAAAGGCCGGCCCCTTGGACAGAATAATGACTGAAAAATCATTCTCAGCCGAGCCCTGATTATTATCGTTCCAGTTCCTCCTCGGGTCGGTGCAGACTCGCGAGGATATCACTACGCGAGTCTTCGAAGGGATTTAAACGAACAAACTAAAATCCTAGATCAATGATCCGACTATATTAATTAGAGAAATCTAGTTCCAAAATCCTCCTAGTCCTAAAACCCCCCTAATCCCAAAATTCCTCTAGTTCTACAATCCCTCTAGTTCCTTGGTGAAAGACTAGAAGCTCGCGGCTCCTCCCACGATCCCCAGGTCTGGTATTTCGACTTTTAATCGCGCCTAATGAACAGGAGGACAGCTGATCGATAAATAGCCAGAAAACTCGCAGCTCTTCGTTTAGTCTCTCGGCGGAATAAATCAGCCCCGACCGAGTCATTAATCCGGCGAGTTTTTTCACGGGTTCAAGGACTAACGCGGCACTCGCAGCGCAGCAAAGCACTATTTTCGTACATTCGTGGCACATGTACGTTCGCGTGGGTTGCATGTGCAACGTCATAACGCTATCCTGGTGTGGGAGCGGCATCCGGTCGCAGCTGCGTGCAGGAAACTGTTAAAAACTCTCTTTCTACCGCGCTCGCCGCCTCGAAAAGATCTTCCTCCTCTTGCTGGCGTGATACGAGATCGTTTGGCGGGAAATTAGCGATACGGAGACAAGCAGAGGACAGAAAAATTCCACGCAGACCGCGCTCCCGTATTCCTTTATGGAAATGAAGGCGTCTCGCTGGACGTTTTCGATCGGAGATCGATCCCTGGAGCGGAGGGAGGCTGCACCGTGTTTGGTCGGCAATGAAAGTCAAAGTGTGATGCATCTGGAGCGACTGAATACGGACTGCACACGTGCGGACACGTACTGCATACGCTCATGTATACGTCGCGTTTTCTTATGTTAAAACCACCGTGCACAGCAGCTCTGCCCGAGCGGAGGACGACGAATGTCGGTCACAGCATCGAATAATTCATCTCCTCGACACTTATTAGCGAATGCGCATCAGCCATCTCTGACGCGCGAGCAGGAGCAATTTCAACCATGATTTCTCTTGCGAACCAAGGGAAATCAACAAGTAGTCCAATAAATATTTTATCCTATTTCTTGCATTTTACTTTTCATTTCGCATTGTCCTGCTTCCTCGAAATCGAGCTCCACTTGGCCCCGAGAGCAAAAGCTCGGTCGAGGTTACCATAATTGATTCTGCGCAAGGGGTCGGCCTGTCGCGTCGTACGCCCCTGAAAGTGCACAGCAGACCGATCTATATGCAGCTATACTTTATATAGAACGGCACGCCACGTGCAGGGCAACTTGGTACCTGGGTCACCGGGAGAAGGTCACGGGGTCGAGATTTCAGCCTAGGCGCGGAGAGATTTCTCGTGGGCGTACGATCGTTTCAAGCTGCATCGTTGCAGGTGCACTCGCGACGAAGATGCAAATAGTATCGATCCTGCAACTGCTAATTTTTTAATAGCAGTTTCTGCAACTGCAGCGGGCCACTCTTTCACTCGTTCCTTTATCTATCAGGAAAATCAAGCTCTGAAGTACGTACATCAGCCAAGCCGAGTGTGTCGAGCTTAAATTGACCTTGTACGTGAATACCATGGCGAAGGTCATGGGTTCGCGTTTTCAAGCAGGTGAGGCGGCATATTCGTGTGCTTGTGTGCTACCACGTGTGCACGCCTCGTTGTCACAGGTGCAACGAGGCGTGCCGTTCCTGCACACGCTTACATTTACATCGAGCTACGTACTTGCGACCAAGAAATATATTTACAACCTTCCACCTTTGGGTAACCACTGGAAAGAGCAGCATAAACAACCTTATCCTGACAAAGTGGGTGCTTGTATCAGTTTCGAGATTATTTTATACGTCCTACATCAGGTACACCTGCAATCATAAATACCTTACGAAGATTTAATCTGCCAGTATTTTGATTTCAGCGTCAATCTATGATGAAATCAAAGCGTGAAGACCCAACCGGAACGAATGTCGGTCTCAAGGCCCACGAAGGCACAGTTCCTCGTGTTCTCGCCTCTCCCTCCGCTATTCGCCAGCCGACGCTAACGAAGTTAGTCAACGAACGTCAACGAGCTTACGTAACACCGCAATGGACGTTGCTCGTTCGAAGGTAAGAAGGTCGTTAATCACGAGGCGGACGATCCGTGCTGACCTTTCGCCGGTGGAACGGTTAAGGACACGGGTTTCAATTGTTTCTGAAGCGGGGATCATTGTACTCTCACGGTAGTCTACTCCCATTGGGAATGGAGGGAGCTCTAATGCCACATTTCAAAATGCTTCCTTTTCCCTCGGAAAATAATAAGCTTGAAATAAAAACCAAGGAGGTGGTTTTCTTCAAATTCATCTTCATAAGCCGCCCCCGCGGTAAAGGGTGACAGGATCGATAGTTGAAATAGTCTCGATCGACCCACCCTACCTTGGATACGATTTTAATCTCGACTCTGCTTTGCCTCGCAAAAATTTGCAGTTTCATTCTATCGTCAGACAAGATCGATCTCCTCTGACTTTCTCGATACTCTCGAAAGGTCGGCTAACGTCTGATAAGAGGCGCGGGACAACCGGATGTCTGGCAGATACGTGGATAAATCGCACGGGGATAAGTGAAGACAAATGGAGTGACAGACGCCGTCGACTTTCCACGGACGAGGTAAAAATAGCGCTTGGATCGGGTGGAGGAGATGTGACCGTTTATGAGGGAAGTCGAATAAATTTGCCTGGCTTGCGCCATCGAGTCTCTCGCAAATTTATGGTTCACTTCCTCTCGGGAGAGACAGAAATTCGAACAGAAAGTTGAAATTATTTTTAGGTCCTGGAGTGAACGACAAAGTCTAGATTGACAGAGCTCTTCCGTCTCGTGGCGCTGCACCATAAGAATTGCAATGGTGCATCCAGTATGCCCGAGTCGTGGCGTACGGGAATTTTCTGCACGTGTCACAGTGCAAAACGTGATCTCGCCCACGGCACGCCCTGACTGTCATAAACGAGCGTGTACAAACACTACTGACTACGAACACGTGCAATCAGAGATTTATATTCCTGATACTACCAATCAGTACACGTGTTCCCCTGTTAACTGGAAACCAATGATCGCGTTTTGTTTATCTGTTTCAAGATTAAAATTGAAGAAAGAAAAGAAAAAGAATTAATGTTTGAGAGAGGAGAGTTGCCATTAAATATTAATATTGATGGTAGTAAATATTGTGAGGTAAATCAGAAATTGGAAGAAACATATCGACCTCAATTCGCGCGATGTGACGATCGTAAAGGGTTCAGATAACCGGAATTTCTGGCGTGGAGACAATGCCAGAGGCTTTCACAGTGAAACTGGCGACACGAGACCCGCGCACGTTTCCTATGACGCGAGTACGTGATCGAAACACTTATTACCGTAGCGATTTGTCCGCTAGGATTGTATATACCGATGCGTCCACGTAATAGATACATCTAATCGGTCACTAGCTACGTCGCGGAGCCTCGGTAACGTGACTACAATCAACAATCGCTTCCTGTATCGACGACTTACAACTGCGCTTACATCCGTGGCGCATCGATGACTAAACTGTTACGTGAGTCCCTCCTTTCAGGAGACAATACTTAAGAGAAAAGATTTCTTCAATTCTGATCACCTCGTTGCTAAAATATTCTACGACTCTACTTTGTAAACAGATGAGAAACTCAACAGGAAATGTGTCTCTAAGTATTCTCGACCAATTATATTATTGAAATCCTCTCCAGAGGCGGAGCAATGTCCCCACCTTGAGAAAACCACGCCCCCAAAAATATTCTCGACCAATTAGATCACGAAAATTGCCTCCAGAGGCGGAGCAATGCCCCCACCTTGAAAAATCCATGTCCCCAAAAGTACCTTTTCCTTTTTTCTCCTATTACACACAGCTCCACAAAATTTCTGTCGCGTTTTTAAAAGGAAGGCGTTCGCGTACATTAGTTGGCAAGCTTGAACTAAATGAATCACCGAGAATAGACTCATAAGATACGGTTAGCAAGCGTGAATGTGTACCGCTTCGATTATCTAAGTTGACTTTTCATTGCACACCGCAGAGCTCGTAACATTGAATTTAAATTGAATGAACAGGCGGCGGCGGAAATCAGCGATGGTTACGCTTCTAGATCAGCCAGCCAGA
Source organism: Calliopsis andreniformis (assembly GCF_051401765.1). Taxonomy (NCBI): domain Eukaryota; kingdom Metazoa; phylum Arthropoda; class Insecta; order Hymenoptera; family Andrenidae; genus Calliopsis; species Calliopsis andreniformis. The sequence continues at coordinate 13,210,464 of NC_135068.1, read as the reverse complement.
TAACTTCTTAGATGTCGAAGCGGTGTTTTCTGACTCGAAGCAGGCCGTCACGCTCAATTTCCATAATTTAAAAGAGGGTTAACACGGAAATCCAGGCGAGCTATGATTTCAATGTACCACTTACTATGTTAATCGCTATCGCCCCTGGATGGTGGAAGAGAACAGAGGTATATTAAGCTACGAACGAAATCCTGCGTATGGCACCCACGCAGCAAGGTGTGCAAACTCATCGCGAGGATGGGAGCAGAGATTCGTACACGTGTGCCGAGCACAGAGGCTGCGCTTCATGCTTGGTTCGCATCGGTGCCAAGGTTGCCTTCGTACTAGTGCGTGGATTAACTAAACCACCAACATAGAGTCCAGAGCACTCGCGTGATACTCATTCGGTGCACTTATCACTGCCTATCGGGGCACGTGTACGTGGATAGCTGCGTGCCTGACCACTATTCGATAGTCTAAACTGAAAGATAGAACCTGTTTCCTACCGTTTATTATTACTAATCAAATAAAATGAAGAATTCTGGGTCCCCATAGAAACCACGGCTGGTTCACCATCTTGGACTCGGCATGTAGCTTACAGAGAAGTCTAGGGGAACCTGTGAAGCCGTGAGGCGAGTCACACCGCGTGTTCTCTGGCAATAGGGGCAGGCGATAAGACTCGAAAAGGCTCATAAATTGTGGCAGGGGCGTAGATAACGAGAAGCGCATTGGCGTGACCTTCCCCGCAGCCGTGGCGTTAGCGGGCAGCTTTTGAAGTCGCGACTGATAACGAGCACTCGCGAGGCGCATGCGTTCTAGGCCCGTGAATTGCACCATTCAGGTTTCAACAGCCGACCTTCACCCTATGAGCTTAAACAGCACCAGCAGCACGCAGACGCGACCGCTCCAGACTGCGTATTAAACATTCCACTGACGACTCCGACGCCGGGGTATCGGAGTCAGTGAGTCACTTTGGCTTTCAGATATCAATGTCTACAGTGGACGCCCATTTGCGAAAAAAATGTTTGAATTTCGCGCGCCTGGAGCAACTGGTTCCTTCAATTCAAGCAAAAACTGCTCCCCCACGATTTTATCTATGATAAACCCTGTAGATCCTACCCCTCTTGTTTAGAAAGGAAACTATTATTATGGAGAAAAGGAGAAACTAAACATTGTGTGAATTACTAGAGACCTAAATATACACTGTTCCTGAATAAGTACCTGAAAGTCATCCAGGATAATATATTTAAAACAATGCAGAGGACTTATGGTGAAAGATAAGCTTCGAATAGATAAGGAAGGCCTTGGGAAAAGTGCTAATTGGTCGTCTAGCACCGCTACGCTAATTGTCATTCGCACATTTCAACAGTCGGTCTCGTTTAGATATCTGCCGTCACTGACTGAAATTCACAGCGTGAGATACTTCAAGTGACATCGATTTTAATCAGCAAGGACACCCATGAAAGCTATAATTACGGCCACGTTCGCCCAGGTGACGCGATTATCTTGGGTAATTTATTTGACTTCGTGGCAACGGATGTGCAATGGAACGCGTGCATGTTTCTTTTTAAGAAAAGTAAGTCTCGAACGACAGAATCGATGACCTATTTAGTACTTTCGAAATTGCGCTTCCCAATAAGGGAAACGAGCATTGAACTGTACGTGGGCATACAGGGTGATCAATTTGTAAAAATGATAAGTTTCTGAGGATCTCGACGAAGTTTAAGTAATAAAGAACACAAAGCTAAAGAAATTTACAAATAGATCACATTGTATGTAAAGATCTACTCAATTTACGTTTGAGGAGTAATACATACAGGTGTTTCCACGCGACCAGTGCTGGGCCTGCGTCCCCTGGATGATGGCGGTAACCGACATCATCGGTTTCTCCTTCTTCATCATCTTGGCCGTCTTCAGCTTTCTGTTTTCACTCGTCACTTTTGCTTCCTTCCTTTCGGTCCACGCCAAACGAGAGATTTACTTTCAATCGAAACCCGCGCGACACTCTCGTTGCGTCATCTCGAAAAAAGTGACAAAAACGGCCTGGCCTTCGTTCCTCCTTCACCCTAAGTTCAGCTAAATCGCTACGTTCCTTTTGGTATCGTTTTGGTTTCGTTCAGTGCACTGCTCTTTGGTTCTTTCGTGCTCAACCGGTCAACTCTCAATCGCTCTACGAGGATGAGGAATAAATTTCAGCTCAAAATGAAAAGTACTTCCTCTGAAGAATGATAGCAAAAATATTGGCCTCTCGAGATCACTTTTAACTATGTCATTAGTTACTTTCTCCACAGGTTTGTGCCTTTTCAGACACAGTAGGCGGAGCCAAGAGATTAAAACAAATGGAGGGAGTAAAAGAATGTCTTGGTGGGGGAGGGACCACCCAGTGATCTTGAACAGCCAATATTTTCCGCTCTGAGTGCATCCAAACGTCTCTCCTTCCCAAGAAAGAAGACAGTCCGCGTGTTTAAGTGTCTGACGTGTGCTAACCGCGAAGTAAGGCTGTCTGGTCTTCACTGTAAACGGCGCTTCAATTTTTATCACGAGCTGGATTGCGAAACAATCGATGAACACTCTCGCTGCCTTGAATCGCGCGCATTCTTTCCCCGCATCGCACTGCCACACTGTTCTTTTCCGATCGAGTGTATTGTTCGCGAAAAAAGGGGGGAACCTATCGACGAGAGATAAATAGAGCGTTAATCCGAGCCAGATAGAATTTCTCTTGGATCAGCGTGGAGGTTGTCTCGCATTCCTCCGACTAATCTTTAGATCGTCACAAAGAGCAACCTTTTCCAAGAAATTGAAGCTCCGAAAAATTAGAATACTAACGCGCATTCAGAAAACAAAGAAAAGCCCGTTTCGCGGCGAGATCAAAGAGACGTCAAGTAGACCGCAATATTTTACAGTTTTTACGCGTTCGAAGCAGCAAAAGAAAATCCCAGGTTATCTCCGCGGAGTCGTCAGTCGGCCTGCTAAAAATTCGTGGGAGGAAACGTGGATGCGTCCCTCGAGAGAGGTGGAATTATCGGGAGCAGCCGCGAAGACGAATGTGTTAGGTTCACTGGTTGACAGAGCCGAGGATCGTTTCCTAAAACGAATTCCAGCGAAGCGACAAAAAAGGGATCGATCTTCCATCGACTGTCTGTCAACGCAGGGATCGAGAAAGACGACAAAATTTTCGGGGCAAATTGGAGGATCCCTCGCGCGAAGGTGCAGAATAAATTTCCCTTTTCTCTGAAATTCCTGCAGCCAGTGTTACGAGCATCGACCTTGACCACAGGCGTGTAGGCAGAAAATGCGATTGCCTTGCTTCAGCGGCGACAATCGCCGCGGCGCGCCAGAGAAACAATGCTTACGTAACGCGCGAGCAATTATGCAAAATGCAAGTACGTCCACGTGCATGTACCAGCCCAGTGCATCTCCTATTCTCCTGGCGTCTCGCTGGTATCCGGCCATCGTTCTGCCCTGTAATGGGAGAGGCGATAATATTCGTAGCGCGAAACCTGACCACCATCGTTACGTAAAACCTTTCTACCATGAGAAAGAATGGAGAGAAAAGAATGGAGTCCTCGAACGAGGCCCCTCCACCTACCGATCGATCCCTTGACCATCGATCATCTGGATGGACCCAGGCGCGGAAGACAGCGGTTCTAACAGGGATCGCTTCGAGGCTGAAGTTCAAGGTGAATCTCGAAGAGGCTACGTCAGACTGTCTACCCAGGAAGACGAATCGATACGTACAGGGTGGGCTTTCAGTGTGGCTGATTTCTTTTTTCATTTTTTTAGATGCCCCTAGAGTCTTCTACAGGACTGTATTTTAAGTAATTAAATCGTTCTATTAAATGGAATTGCTTTAGGTACTTTGCTTCTGTGTTTTCTTTTTAATTGCTAGCTGCTGAGCATATCGATTCCTCTCCCAAAATAGTGGCCACTGAGACAAAGGAATTTGGTATTTCTGATTTATTTATTCTAGAGCGAGTGAACCTGACATGGTATTGTCATCCTTGATATGAAAGTTAATCGATAAATGCGAGCTTCACCCGTTATTCGCCTCACGTGTCGGATGTGTAAGCTATTCTCTCATGGCCTCGGAGTACTGCGCAGACAGAGACACAACGTAGACTGAATTTGGCAAACCATTAGCAGACCCGCACCGCCGCCATTTACTTATCGAATGTCCCTGTCATTTACCACAGTTGTTATTAGTCAAAGTCCTGAGCGATATCGCGGTGGAATTCATTCGTCGTTCGTGTCATCCTTCCACTTGCTGCCAAAATGGGAGGAATAAATCCACGAAATCTGAATATTCTGCATCCCTTCAAGTGCAATTAAACTCAAATCTAATTTCCCGAGGGACAAAAGTATCTAGAAACCCAATTTCACTCGAGTTACCAGTTTCCTTACAACAATGATTACACATGTATATATGAAAAGAGAGAAAAGCCCGCCATTTGCATAACCCAGAATTACAATAATGCGTGCGCACAGAGGCTTCGCTTGTATCGAATCCTGAAGTACGATACGAAGTTCTGGACGTATCTATCAGAACTGCGTTACAAAGGAAAAAGGTGAACTTGTTTACACATGAAAGACGGAAGAGGGACTTTGTATGCATGTGTTGCACGGTCCTAACAAAAAATTGACCGCTGCAATGGTGCAGCAACGTGGAGGTCAGACTGGTCCTTCCTACTGCGTAGAAGACTCAGAAGAGAGCGAGAAAGAGAGAAGGGTGGTCTCGAACTGCGCACTTTCGCAGTTAGGGGACGATGATTCACGAGCACGCGAGCCAATGTACTCGCGTTATAAATATGCAAACATCGTTTTAGACCAGATCTTTTCACTTTGACGAATACCTTGACGTCTTTCTATTAGTATACCTCGCTGTCTGACGTGCACCTTTAACCAAAATAAGTTTCACTAGGAACTGTGACGTTCACCAAGCTTCTCGAAAACAAAATCCCTACTCACGTGCTCTAGAAGTTAGCGTCACTGTTATTAATACGACAGACGACAGTGATTCGAGTCTTAAAACAGAATTAATGGTATCTACAGAATCACTATAAATCCCACGTTTCAAGCAGGAACTCCAACATTCACAACTGAAGCGAGAAAGAAACAGTTTTGTCGTATCTCTCAAGGGGCGAAAGCAAAGTATTCGTCTGGCACGTGCTCTACGACGCGCGTAATAAACGTAACGTGTTGTCGCGAGGAGTCACGTTTGATTGCGACACTGACAGTGTACTTTTAGAGGATCGATAGTGTCGAGGCATCCACTGACACTTTTAGCGACGGGTCTTTGGCACGAAAAGAAACGTATCATTCACGTTACTACACCCTTGCACTTTGCTTCTCGAAGCTAAGGATATTCCACTCGAAATTTCAATCGAAATATGATCGCTTTTGAACCATGCTTTGAGCACCACACGAGAAGAGCAATTCTAAAAACACAATTACGCAATAAAATGCACTCAACCTGTCCTCTGATCGCGCTCGAAGAAACACGCAAAGGTTCTGGCATTGAACTTCACACATGATGCCGAATTTCCCATTGGAAAGGGGGCCACGATAACCCATTGTCTTCCGACATTCCCAAAGTGATTCTTTCGCCTCAAGTCGCGCGAACGGAATACCATTCGAATTTGATCAGCAAAGAGCATCCCTCCTCCAAGCGCGCAGTATGCACCTAGTCGCCGCGGAACTTTCCTACGCCTTTCCCTTTATCACGTATCGAACTTCCTGGAAAATTCAGCTACAGCACCTCGTTCGTCTTTGCATCACACGCGTCGAAACTCGCGATCAGCACACGATCAGCACAGTAGAGATAAGAGCACGGTGCAGAGATAAGTCTCAAAGAAACTGGGCCTAGTTTTGGGCCAGGTCCAACTGACCTTCTGTTTCAGAAATCGAGATACTAAGTACACAGTAGATAAAAAATTAACCACTAATTCATGAACAGACTAACACAGACTCACTGCAGCACAGTGTTTCCTCGATAAAGGTTCACTGCTCACTGACGACTTTATGGAGTGATTTTAATATCAACCCATGCTCACAGTATCCCCATCTCTCGTCAAAGCTTCAGCCACGAATAAAACACACTCCAATTAATTTCAATCTATAGCAAATTTGTACACCCTCGTGGTTAAGGGTTCAAGGAAAGCTTGGGTCCCTTCAGCCCTTGAATCGCCCTCGAGGCTTATCTCTGCACATATGGACACTGCATGAGCCGCGAGCAAGCGTTTCGAGAAGTGCATAGGCGAGGAAGAGAAGAAGAGACGAGCGAGAGTAGGCGACACGCGCACGTACCGTCGATCCGACTCACTGACTCAATGACTGACTGACTGACTGACTCGGAGATGCACGGCGCTAAAGGCAACTGAGTGCCAGCCGGCCGGTTCGGCTCGTTGCATGTGAGCGTGCAGCCGGCTGTCGAGGTGGGAGGAGGAGGAGCAGGGAGGGGGCTCGAAGGAGGGAGAGCCGAGGGAGAGCCGAGGGAGAGGGACGGAGGATCAAGAGGAGGTGAAGGACGAGGAGGAGGCGATGGAGGACGAAAAGCTGGCGGTGGATCGCTGCGAGGGGAAGGAGTGCAAGCGGCCGACCAGCTACGTTCCGTCTCTACTTGCACTTTTCTTCGCGGGGAAAATGTCGAGCACGATTGCGATCGATATTTCGAATGATTCTTTCAGCGAACGCTATTTTCACTTTCTCAGATTTTGGAGACACTCTTAGCTGGGTCCTCCCTGATGCAGAGGACGTTCTAGGTCTATTATTACTGCATGCTGCAAGAGATACCAAATTGTGGGAATCTCTTCTCCGAGTCAGCAATTTGTTCAAGAAACATGAGATATGAATGGAGAGCTCTTTTCACCTAGGAAATTAAGTCAGGGGTGAGTGAACTAACTTGGAACCGAGTTCCTTGCGTTCAAATTGACTCTGAGTTGATCCCATGAATGACTGCAAAATATGGGTCAACGATTCCTCCTTCACGGAAGCTGAATTGGAGGGTTCTCGGTTCGATTGATCGAAGGTATGAGCAGCTAACGTGACTCGAGGTGAGAGATCGATAAAAAGGTGTAATACTCGACAGAAACGTAACCTCAGCGCTCGAGGTCTCCCGAGCGAGTTTGGCGTAATCGAGAGAGGCTAGAACGAGAGAGAAAGGGGGAACCGAGAGAAGAGGGACACAGACACGGCTAGAGCTTGCGCCGTCACTGTCGAGCTTAAGAGTCAAGTTCTAGTGCACGGCCGAAACGGGAGAATCGGCCTCCCCTCTTCGAGCCCCTCTCGCTGGCTCGTCCAATGGCGAGAGGGAGGGGGGAATGATCGAAAGCGAAGGAAGGGGGTGCAATCTCGAGCGTGCGTGCGCGCGCGCGCCGAGCCTTGCACGGAGATTCTACCAGGTGACCGAAATATACGCATACCGAGCGTGTATCCATGAATCTGATAAGGAAAATAAGCTAAGCACCGCCGACGAAGATTTACGCGGCTCCTCGGATCAGATAGGCAGTCAGGATTTCCTTCGAGACGGCTCTTGGAAGCCCGAGGAACCCAACAGTATTGTATATTTCCATAATGAACCAATACCCTGTCCAGCCATCGTCTGCACTTATGCATACGCGTCGTTCGGTTTTGTTGCGAGCACCAGCGGAAGAAATATCCTTGCAGCGGCCTTACAAGAGCCAGAGAGAGCCGCACCTGTTCCTCTGATTCGCTCCCGCGCCAGCAACATCCTAGACACGCCCGTTGTCCTCGTGGCGAGCTAGGTCAATCTGTTTTAAGGAAGTCGAGCGATTTTTTGCGCCCTTTGGCCCATATGCTGAGCAACCGACGAGACAGCCGAGGGATAGGGACTTTTATTGCCTTGTCACCCACACGAGCCACTCATTTACCAAACCGATCAACTCCAGATGAAAATAGATATTTAAATAAGAACGCTTTGGCGCTAAAAATGAAGACAAATTGAAAAATGAAGATAATCAATTTGGCCACGCTAAGAAAAATTGTCCAGGCATACTGCACAAAATTTATTTATCGTGTGCAGCTTGTCACAGTCGCTCCGCGCTCGCGCGCGCCTCGATCAGAGTGTGCGGCTCGCGTGCAAGTGGTCGTCAAGGTTAGCCACCTACTCGCTATCGTGGGCTCGTGCACGCTCTCCGATGCATTCGAGCCGTCTTGCCAGCTTTAAAGTTTATTATGCGCTCGCGGAGAACCGAGGAAACGAATCTCTGTGGACGTCTGCGAGTCTGAGCTCTCGCGAGTGCTCAGACTTTTTGCAGCAGATGAATATTTTTGGGACAGAGAGAGGCTGAAGTTATGATCCCATTATTTGATTAAATAAAAGGAGTATTTAAAGACAAACGAGGCTCATTTGAATTATTCATGTCCCTAGGAATAAGACACTGTTGCAGTAGGAAGATAGGGAAAAGACTAAGGCAGCATCCTTGCTCGTTTTTGCGAACAGGTGAGTAGGACGAGGAGAGGTTAACAGGACTCGCTGATATTCCGTTTACATTCTTCGTTAGAACTGGTTTCTCCCTCGTTCGGTCGTCAGGGATGCTATACGAGGCCCTACGAAGATTGCCAACCGCACGAGAAAAATCAACCATATTAAAACTCAGTCGTTCCTATTCCATTCCTGCCATTCCTCTCACATCAGCTTCTACTTACACGATAATAGCACTTTTAATTCGAATAAAGTTGCTAACCCTCAGTGAAACATATCATTTTAGATTGAAATTCCTAAAAAATGGAGGTCAACTTTCACAGAACATGTTATATCAGTCAAATTTCTCCCTTCCGAAGGCAATAAATGTGGGAGTGCCAACAGAAGCAATAAGTCGCTTTCAGTTGAAGTGTTAAGAGTGTCATAAGGTTTCTCCCTGTGTTCTCAGTGTCGCATCAATCACACCGTGGTTACACGCACGGCGTGCATAAATTGCGAAACGTGACGTCGTATCAAATATAACCAAACATAAACGTTGGCCCCGCTGACATGATTGTGATTTACGTGGCCTACCTTCCACAACCAGACCATTTTTATTTGCTCTGTAGTATATTACCACTAAGTGGAATTGGTGGCAAATGCTGCAGACAAAGTACAAGAAACTTTATTCAGTTTCAAATAAATAGCAGTACTTTTCAAGAGTAAAAGAAATTCTTTTTACCTATGTTTCTGAAACATGCATCTGCATCAAAATTCGCAGACCATTGAGAAGTTTGATTGCTGGGCCAGCTAGACACGACGCCAATGTTGCGCCTGAATGCAAAGGAAGTCGATGCGAGAGGGAGAAAAAAGTTCTTCCCAAGTAGAAAAAGAAAGCGACGGTGCAGCTGTTTCGGCTGGCCCCGAGTTGCACAATGCAGAATTCGGGTTCTAATTCTAAAGCGAGTACCAATCAGTCCCCGCATTGTTCCCCCATGAAAGCTCGCAATTTTTCGGGGTTAATCGTTCCTTGAAACCTAATAAGCGACGAGCCAGTGAGCTCACCGCTGGACGTCCTCAGAAACCCCTGGACATGTCCCCGTCGAAAAGACTCAATCTCCCTGTGAACGCTTAGAACAACCAGAATCAGGCTAGTTAACGTCCCAGAAGTAATTGGCTATTGTTTGGTAGGCATATCTCACTCCAAACTACAACTTCGACCAAGCCAGCAGGCAAACCAGTGCCCCCCATCAAAAATACGACCATTCTAACCAAGCTAAAAGAGTCTAGCTCGCGGCTATTCCTTCGCTCGTCTTCGGAACATGCACTTCGTTCATTCAAAACGAAGTGTCTTCAGAAACGGTTTAGAAACTAGCCATTCATTTTGGCGAGGACAGTGACAGTAGCAGCAGCGTCAAAAGTGATGCATCGAAGTAGTCTACTCTGGTTGGCTGCGCGATCAGTCACGCTGAGGCGACCATACATGCACTTATCCCGCTATAAATAATGCTCCAAGGGAGGAGGGGAAGGATGATCAATCAGGTGTGGGTGGAAGGGACACGAGGGAGAACAGTCAAGGACAACGTACGTGACCACCGCATTGCGACGGAAGATTCTGCCACGGTCCTGAGATTCCCCGCCTAGAAGAAATACAGCGAAGTTCATATAAGGATTGTATAAATAGTTCGTTCACCCGATACGCTTGAAGATGGTCCAGAAGCTGAGGAAGAATCAGTTCAGAACGACAACGCGTATATTTCTGGGACTCCCGAGGCTGTTCCAAAATTTGAGGAGAATCTTTACGCGCTGTAGTGTCTAACCATGAACTTCTAGCGTAGGGGTCATGTGAAGAAAAGAAAGATGGGGATAAAAAATAGGGGAGAGCCATAGGGGTGCCTAGAAAGGTGGAGAAACCCTGTCCTGGGATCAGAATATACACTTTCTAATCCTGAATCGTAGGAAGAGTGATCTCTAAGAGGAACTGGAGACCCAGTGAGGTGGGAAGACCTCAGTCTAATTAAACTTTACTTCCCTCTGCATCTTGTTAGCCGCCCCCACGCCAAAGAACACAGTTTCAGCGATCTCCAGCTCATGAGGTTCCAAGGATACCGCTAAGGGTGTCCTTAAAAGGGAAACTCAGAGCGCAGATTTTTTTTTTATATCCCCAGATGCTTCCAGCTCCCTTTAGACCAAGGGAAAAACCTTGACCAAGTTAAGGATAACCGCGTTAAGCTTCCACACTCTCTGGTAAGCCAATCAACCGAGGAAAGCGCTTAACAGGCAGCGAATTATTGTTTGTTCTTGGCGTAATAGCGGTGGTGTAAAAATATATGACGTTGCTTAACACTTTCGAGCCCGTTGACCAACTGGTACGTGTCCTTTCATATGCAAACGAACACGCTGACAATCGTGAGCAGCTTATTTGCGTTTGAATATCCACGTTCGGATGAAAGAATTTTTTTCCAATTGAAAAAGAAATTCTGAGTGCATTTAAAAAATTCTATGGATACATTATGTTGACTTACGCGATGAAGCAGTATATTCTGTATCCTAAGTGATGATCAGGTAACTCACCTGCAACAGAAAATGATAAATAATTGTTAGTACATTTATCTGTTAGTTTATCTGTTGTCTTTTTAATCATTTTTTGAGTGATAATTAAAGGGAAGAATTTAATTGCTCATTCTTTTTCGGCGCGTGGCGATAACTGTGTACGTATCTCCTTGGAAAATTCGCACTTGACCCAATTTCCACTCGGAAAATGGATCCCCGCGAAGTTTCCGCCCCCGCCTAGGAAAGCTGCGCGCGAATCGTGTTCGAGACTGAAATTGCAGCCAGCAACCTTGACATTCCCACGAGATCAGCAAATGAAGCCTCGTCACGTCAGGTGCACTTCCGAGGGCCTTGTAACAGGAAATCGCCTTGGAGCTTTCTTCGACGACGCTATGAGCTTCGTTGCTTACTAATAATATAACATTTTACCACGCAAAAAATGGCAAAAAAGAACTACAGCAATTGAAATCTTCGCGAGGAACAGAAAAATAAAAGGTAGTGGACTAAAATAATACAGAAACTAATTGTTCCTCTAAATCAGTGGAACTCGGGGGAAATAATGAATTTAATTCGACTGGCATATTTTCAATGGGATTACAAATTTTCGATATCAGAAATGGCTCGAAATGCAACAGTCAGAGGGGAAATAAATAGCAGGCGAGGGGGCGTTATCATGGCACACGTCATCGAGAATAACGCATTAAAATGGGACAACAATGTACCGCGCGTGGTGCTGGAAACAGGAGGACAATAAAAGCGGACCTAGCCGAGGGAATATAGGTCAGCCGAATGAGCGAGGATTATGAAGGATGCGCTGCACGTGCAACAGAAATACCACTGCCCTCCAATTTTGGATTTCACTCGTAAATTTTAGCCCCGCAATCAGGGATGCAATTGAAAACTGGTGGATGCAATTACAATAGCTCGGTATGATCTCGCTACTGGAAACCGTGAATCTCGTTTCTCACGAGGCGCGACACGAAGCGACTGATATTTAAATCGAGATCGAAGGATCTTCAGGAAAAAACTGGCGTGGATACTTGGAACTCATTAGTCAAAGAAATCGTCGAAGGTGAAGCATAATTACTCTCACATGCGCTTTACAAGCCAGATCACTGTTAATTGCATGGCACCTTGGGTTTCTAGTTCTCTGGAAAACACTCTATTACTAGGCCATCGGTAGTCAAAGTCTAAGCTAAAAAAAGGTAAAAAAGGGAAGCAAAGAATGCTTAACCAGAACGAATTATCATCGAGATTAGTCTATTTGAGCAAGGTAGAAAGGGTGACGCAAGAAGGAGGGGCGAGATGCATCTCTCAGCGGTGGCAAGGAGTGAATAGCTGGGGCAGGAAACCTGTTGGCTGGCACAGAAACGGGGAAATGGGTCACACGAGGATTACGAGCTCGACTCATTATGCACGTTGCGGAGGCGGAGGTGTTCCTATTGAGGAGAGCCGCGAAGATAGGCTGCACCTGTCTCGGTGTGTCTGGGACCGCGAGCGTAAGGCTAGAGCTGGTCAGAGTACGCAAAAGGTGGAGAGCAAGTGGGTCAGTAGGTGAGTCGTGCTAAACAGTGCACGGGAGTGTCCCGACATTGACCTATATGTCTACTTTGTGCTGTGTACTCGCCTTCCCCTTCCGTGACCCTTCTCTCTCTTTCTCTCTGCATCCCCTCCAGCGATGCACTTTCCAGCCAATTGCATATAGGGTCTGCTTGCACTTGGAGTGCACTTTCCCCACCACCGCGACGCCACCCCGGCGCCGGAGCGTCCCGCCACCCTGTGCTCAGACGCGATCGATGCCCCAGCGAGACCACAGTTACCAATTTACGATCCCTTTTTTTTAACAATTCGACCGACAACTCCCCTACCAACTCGCGAACCTCTGGAGTTATTGAGTTAGGTCTGGATTATCGGTGACACGATGGGTCATGAAGAGTCTATTTCATATCTCTCTAAAATAGGGTTTCTGGGGGTCCTAAGAGTTTAGGTCTCTAGACATTTTCAGGGCCACGTGAAGGGAAGACGGAAAACAGAAAAAGATAAGAGGCTATAGAGAGCCAAAAACAGGGAAAGGTGTTTGCTAGAGTCGAGTATCCCACCTAGAGCCTCCAGAGCTGCAGCAATTGCGCCACAGAAGCCATCACTTTCCCCGAGAAGCTGAGCTTTCGCAAGGCCCGCATCGCGAGCTATCCGAAAGTCAGAGAGGCCTCGCAGAGGGCAACGATAATAAATCGTTTCGCAAGAGCGTAATCGGCGTACGCGTGGCTCGGTGCGTGTGTCGAACCGGGCGTTGCAGCCTTGCGGAAATATAAATAGAGCCAGTGCGGGGGAGGGCCGAAGGAAGGAGGGAAACTTGAACGAGTCAGTCACACTCCACGTGTTTTTCTCACGCCCGCGTGCGCTGACTCGCGGCAGTCGACTTTTGCGCGACACAGCCTGCACCACGACCCTGGTCTAGACGCTCGTTGCGTAAACGCTCGCGAGCACGCTTGTGGGAAGCGTTTTTGCCTTTTTATCGAGCAGCTGGCTGCATCGATTTTATGCAGCCGAACATGTGAATAATAAATGTCTTCCCGAGAGGAACGAGGAAAATAACTTCTATCGGGGAACTCTGCAACGACTGGAGATTATTTTATTCAATTATTGTAAAAAATTGTAGCCGTAAGCTTAGTAATCAGTGATTAAATTCAGAAGAAAATAGATTACTAGTTTAATTTGTCCACTTTTGTCCTTTGTTACGCCTGCATGACAAATGAACTTGCGTGTAGCTTCTATCACACCTCGAGGTACAAAAAAGGGGCAAGAAGATAAAAAATTTCCGTAGCAAACAATTGCGCGCTGAGAAGACTCACGAAGTACTGATAATGACGTCTTATCGTGAAGCAACAATCCTCGTTTATCGCGGTTCGACTGTGCTTCAAAAAATTTTTATTTCTCGTGCCTCACGTACGACAATGTTGCGGCTGGTCAGGCAGGATCTTTGGGAGGCACGTTCGCAAAAATTCCACGTGAGAAAGAAAGAGAAAGAACACTGAAAGAATGCTCGAGTGCACTGTTTTCGTGAAACAGAATGCATATCGGGAACTGCATCTCAACCACACTGCATATTACGTTTTAACGATTGCCTAGGGAAGAATCGACAGAAGTTACGATTCCGTTTATTCGACGATCGAAGGGCAGCATTGGTTTTATTTCACTTCGGCGGCTCAATTAATGTTCTCATTAAGGATAATTGGTGCGCACGGCTCTATCCTAATTGATCGAAATCGCGGAAAACTACGCGGCATAGTTTCGGTCCGAGAACCGCGAAGCGTGATAACATTTTTTCACGCCATGAAAAGTATAAATACAAATTAGGAAGTGGGAGAATAATTGCATCCGCACATTTTTCCGCGAGGTAACTTCTACTTCTATGTACCACTGTTGTGGAACAGTTTATATTATGTTTACTAGAACTCAGATTTATTTCCTCGGAAAATGTGCTGACTACCAACGTGGGGGCAGCGTCCTAACTAAATTATTGGAAAAATATTCTCGTTATTTCCTGAGCTTCGCACGTGCCACGAAAGTTGGCAGATTCGCGAGTGAAACATGCACGGCGATAGTCAATGTCGCCGGGTCGAAACAGGCGGTTGCCCCCTTGAGAACTGTTCAACAATGCAACGCAGTAATTGCACACTGGTTACGTAATTACGTTAATGCCACATTGCAAAACCTTGGATGCATCGCGATCAATAAACTCTTCGCCAGCCGTCTCTATTTATATTTCCCGGCAAACACTGCGCGCATGTAACACAGTATACATATTTATTAAAGAGCACGGATTACCCGAGGAGGTCGTCGTTATCTTTGGTCTAGCTCGCGTCTTCACCTCGAGTCACTATCATTGTTCCTTCCTTTTTCTGAACACAACTGGAAACTATTTTATGCGCTGTTGATTCACTCTCGAAGTAGACAACACACTAGTTTTTACCAGCACTTTCTCGGTGAAGAGATGAAAGCAAAATGAAGAGATGGCACACGATACATGCTCGTCACTGTCTACGTGTGAACTTGGTGACAGCAGGTACACGACTGATTAGGGGACGTCTGAGCGTGACCCCATCTGATACCTGTTACCATTTCTTTAGCCCCTTTGTGATTGTAAACACTGAGGAGTTTGTTGGCATTCAATTAGGAGACGTCAGAATTATTTAAAGTAGAGGTATTCATTTCTGTACCTCTTCTCCTTTATTTTCGCATATAACAAGATGGGGCACTATTAAACTAAGCATGTTAATTCTTTTTTAATAAGATGCAATATATTTGAAAAGGCTCAGAAATGGATTCGTTGCCACAAAACAGTCAGATGCTTCCTTTGGTATTCTGCTGAACGAATTGAAATGTCAGGGCCTCGCTCACAGTTTAATTGCCAGTTAACGAGCCTCGTTCTCGTAAATAAATATAATATAATTGAGAGGAAACCAGTTTCTTAAATGGTCACGTGTACTCCTATTTCATAAGCACCCGGTATATGGATGTGCATACGGTTTAGTCGTTAGAACAAGAGAAAAACGATGCCAGCAGATGTTAGGCCAGCTTGCTAATTGACTCATTCGATGAAGTTTAGATACATAAAGAAGTTAGCACGTAGAAAGTTACCTAATCATTAAAATGAAGCAATTTTCGACTGAAGTACTTAATGTGTAATGTTTTCCCGTATCTCAGTACCGATCGCTATTAAATACAACAGCCAACTAATTAAGTCCCATTACTGCTCTTATTTTCACGTAGAGAAGCAACATCCTTTTTCCTTTTCCATAGGAAATAATTTAAGAAGAATCTATTATTTTATTTTCTACTTCTCCATCTTCCTTTTCGAGCATCAAGTTTAATTAGCCGTATAATCCGCGCAGTCAATGAGAGAATTTACGATTTTACGAAATCATGCGATGGCGGATGTAATTTCTGGCGAGGCCATCGATTAACCATTTTCCCAGTCACTATTAATACATCAGAACCTCCTAATTGCATTCGAATGCACGAGCAGCGATACCCTCTAATCAACGATGCCACGCAGAGTTCGCAAATCGAGTAATTTTGCAGAGGAATTTGTGGCTCTAGGGATTTACAACTCCGATTTGTCTACATTATTTGCATAATCTTCTGTAAAATATTTTTAGGAGAAATACGGAAGAAAAAGATTAACTAAAAGATCTACCATGAGACTCATAACCGATGCATGAAATATCAGCGTATGCAGGCCGATATAATGCAGCAACAGTGAAGCAAAGAGTAGAGAAGACTGGATTAGGAAGGACGGAGAGGGAGAGACCAAGACGGAAGCATAAAAAGAAGAAAAGAGAAGGGGAGACAACAGAGCACGCACTGAAAGAAGGGGGGAAAAGTAGCATAACCACTGGGGAGAGGCGAAGCAGAAAGGGTAGGGGAGAGAGACGAAGTTGCATGTGTGCGTGTAGGCGTGCAGTTCGTCCTTGGACTTATATAACAAGGAAGAGTCTGTCGGGAAAAGGATCCCAGAAAGGAACGAAAGATGAAAAGGGCAAATTAAAAAGAAAGGACGGAAACAACGCCATTGGTCTGCCCTCTGGTGGCCGAAAGTTTCGGGGAATTGAGCAGACACTTGCTAAAAAGTCCAACTAAAAGATTGTTCGGTCTTCAGGGTCGAGAGAAAAAGATGAAATAAAAAACTGTAATTGATTAGGCCCCTAAAAAGCGACGGAGGATGATGAATTGCGTAATTTAACGATTTCATGTCCCCAAAACGACGAGGACAAACCAATGCAGAGTGGGAACACGAAGAAAAGGAATGAGAAAAATGGCGACCATTACTCTCATCCGAAGTAAATGCAATAAAAGAAACTATTTTTTGAACCTACTAAAAATATAACCTATAATTAATATTTTAATTGCTTGGCATAATATTTTCATCTTGCCTTGCTAATGTGATTTCATTGCTCATTAACTTGCAAATCACCCAGACAAAAAGATGCAACTTGCTTTAATGCACTATACTATCTGTATCACATTAAGAAACCAGATTCAAAATTCAAATTATCTTTGCAGTAAAGCTTAAACTACGATCCATTAATCTACTTAAACGAAATGCTTGAAATTTGGCACTCGTGTTTACCCCTCAACGCGCAAGCTCGAGTACACTCAATCACTTCTCTCAATTTTACAAAATACTGATCCTTAAGAGGTTAGCTAATTAATTAAGATTCCATTGCACCGAGTATAAAATGAATAAAAAATATTTACAAGTGAAACAGCGGTGATTCCTCTTAACACGCGATCTTTTGCGCAGCTCGAAGGGGTTGGACAGCGACAGCGAGGGTACGGGGGTTAATTCGCGCCAGCTTGAGGTAGGACGTGCACAGACGGTCGACAGGTGTCGCCACGTTGCAACACATGCTTGACTCGGTCAAGCGATAATAATTCTCACGTGTCTCTGTCAAGCGGTACCGTGGCTTCAATTCACTCTACAAGAGAGACTATCTAGGTTAAAGACACGCCGTTATACTATTGCGTAATGCCAGAACATACTCGTCCAACCAAGCAGCTTTCTCAGCTCTCCCGCGAGCAAATGTCAACGAAAAATTCGACACAACTCACGCCCACGCTCCCATCGCCCCTGATGCAAACCGCGTACCAAATACATTGAACTTTAGAAAAACGACTTCCCCACACATATCCAATACCTAAAACCTGTATATAATATACACACAAGTAGCAGAGACAGGCATATATTCACGCGTAGGAATTGAGCCAAGAGAGGAGGGTACAGTCAAGATCAAAAGCGAGATGCGTGACATAGATTCGAGCGAGGGGCCAATTTTCACAGGAAGCCTGGCCGAAAGGCGAATGCCATGTTCGTAGAGGCTCCTCGGTGAAGGAGGATGCTCTCTCGCAGATATTCTCTCGCAATATCGCGGTCAAATACCGCGAATGCGGTCACTGAACTAGTTCCGTTTCGACCCTGACACTGCCATTGCCCCCAGCTCGCGATTTGTGTCAGAGGCTCAATATTGCCGCGATTTTATTTGCATGCAGAGTTACTCACCCCTCTCGCTGGACTCCATCTCGCACAGGCTCCTGGCACCCCGCTGGACGTGCGACGAACGAGACGAGGAACGAACAAGTACACGTGGAAAATAACTTTGTCGATTTCGGGCCGCTAGCTCAAAATTCACGACGGTATAAACATGGCCGGTTGGCTCCCTTGTCACAATTACTGTGGGGTCGTTGAACCTTCCCGAAATCCAGGCCCGCCGCTCCGAGACGCGACAACTATATATGCTTTTTTTCGATGTACTTGAAAAATAGCAAAGTACTGTGGCTTAGCGTGTGCCGCCTAAAAATAGATCCCGAATTCGGCGATTGTTTTGACTAACAATATGGTTCGCAACCTACTCAGGGGGTGGCGCTACGAATCGGTATCTGGTGCTTTTGAGTCTCGTCGATAGAGGGCTACGAGCCCAGCCGATTTCTCGCAAGAACGCTTTCCAACATAACCAAGAAAAATTCACTATCTTCAACACCTTTAATGTTCCATTTTCCAATCAGGATAATACACCTGAGAAAAATAAACCTTTTATGAAATATATGTAGAATGATTTATTCTGAGTATTACTGTAAATGAATTAAACTGTTCTTACACACTTTGAGGTGTCTAAACTCCTTCTGACTCCCTCACTGTGCACTAACTTGATCCACCAATGAGTATGCGTGGCTCACGAGTTTCTAGAACTGCATCTTGTTGATGAAAATGCGGAATAAATGGCGGCGAGAAAGATGCACTCGATGTTTTGGTGAACCGGTCGTCGAGAGTTATTAATCTTGAATTTTCTTAGATGCATTTACATGTTATGCAAATATAGATGCATTGATGGCAGGGAATGATATAAAGCAGACTCTACGAAAACTAGATTTTCCCTATTGCGCTAGAGAAGCTTTATGCAGAATCGGTAAGACGGCGGATAACCATTTCCCATTAAAGTTAACAATAATCCTAACAAAATTTTCCTTATATTTCTTTCTTGAAGAAATACTATGCGGCAGACCAGGGAAGCAAGTGGATTTACAACTGGATTTAATCTCAGACTTCGTGTTCGGCGAGATAGAACGACGAAAAAAGCGCAATATGACGATAGCGATGCAGGAATTGCAGCTGATAGAAGTTTTAAGCGATTTTTTTCAAAGCCCAGGAGGTAGTCCTGCAGTTCGCAATGCAGTCTTTTTGTCCCTTTTCCCTGCAGACAGTCCTAGGAACAAAGTCTTGGGCAATTTGGTGTCTCTGGCCATTACTATTCAGAACAAGGCAGTGCTAAATGCAACTGGAATTTGGATGCAACAGTTAGGCTCTACTTCACAGCAGAGTGTAGGATTAGCGAAAAACGTACTTAATGATTATTTTGTCCTTACTCCAAAATCTATTGACAAGTTGAAGCAGCTTCCTGTTCTTGCACCACATTTCACTGCGAACTTGTTGACAGCAATAGGGGAGGTTTACGAAGACAAAGATCCACCTACGAAACTCCTCCAGTTAGTAGGAGAATGGATTGATGAAAACCCAAGTCTTCTGTTGACTCCTTTGATGGATAATCCTGCTTTGCCAACTGGTGGCATTCCAATGACACCGATAACACCCATAGCAGGTTTATTTAGGTAAATTGGATGAGAGGTTTTTATATGCAATTCAGTATAAGGTGGCTATAATATTGATTGTTTTTCAGATGGTGTATTTTATGTCCATTACGCTTGACTGCTGTAGAAAGCTCAGAACAAGAGGAACAGAGAAAACTGTACTCTAAGATTCAACAGTTGCTTATGGATTCTGTATTGAGATTAAAAAATAGTGGAAATAATAAACACGCAATATCCGCACAGCATTTTGCAGCGACTGCTCGAGCTCTGACTGCTAGTTTACAGACTCCTACAAATATTAGTTCAAATACGCGTGACTTAGCCATGGAACGACTCGCGCAAGCTGTTAGTGCGGCTATGTCTACCAATTGTATTTATGGAAACAAACGTATGTGCTTATGGACTGCTTACTTTGTTAGTATTAACAGTCACATTAATTAATCTTCATTATTTCATACTTTTTTACAGAGGAATTACTGGCTCTGTTACAACCTTTATCCTATGAACACTTTCTTATTGAATGGACATTGCAAACCTATACATCTAAAGCTGCTTAATTTACCGTCTCTTGATTTGTATATAAATTTGAGTACAAAAATATGTATGATTCGATTATAATTGTAAATGTAAACAAAATTTTTATAATATAATAAATATTTATATCATGTTAAAATTATGAAGTTAATTTTTATATTCCTAAATTTACACACAATGTTAGAATGGTCTGAATGTCCTCTTTGATTTCAACTCCTGCAACCTCTTCTTGTCTAATTCAAACTTCTTCCTTAATTCTGCCAAATCTGAAAAAGAAATATATAATTAAGTACCTTACAGTATAAACAATTTTCCCAGCAAAATTAAAGAGTCATCAATTCTGGACCAGAAAATAGCTGATGTTTGAACTGCTACATCTCTGTCAAAAAAAATCGCAGCGGGGTCAGCCTGGTCTCATCCGAAAGGGCAAAGCCTCTACTTTAACAACTCTGAGTTGAACTTGGTTGAAAAAAATTCTCTACTCCATGACGCACCGAGAAAGAGAGGGCTGTTTCTCTTGGAACGTTTGTCTACTTTGGACGACTGCCAGGCACTCAATGAATTTTTTCTGCGATCTTATTCGGGTAGATATTAAAGCTGGAACCCTCCCCTGTCGAATGAGACCGCGGCGAGTGCTCTGCGATTTTTTTTCGCAGAGATATCGAGGTCTCAGTGAAAAGTGAGCCTGCAGCCTCTGGACCAGGCAGCTCTCCAGAGCCCGAAAAATAAGTCAATATTTGGGCTGCTGTATCTCTGTCAAAAAAAATCGCAGCGTGGTCAACCTGGTCTCATCCGAAAGGGCAAAGCCTCTACTTTAACACCTCTGAGTTGAACTTGGTCGAAAAAAATTCTCTACTCCATGACGCGCCGAGAAAGAGAGAGCTGTTTCTCTAAGAATGTTTGCCCACTTTAGACGACTGCCAGGAACTCAATGAATTTTTTCCGCGATCTTTTTAGGGTAGATATTAAAGCTGGAACCCTCCCCTGTCGAATGAGACCGCGGCGAGTGCTCTGCGATTTTTTTTCGCCGAGATATCGAGGTCTCAGCGAAAAGTGAGCCTGCAGCTTCTGGACCAGGCAGCTCTCCAGAGCCCGAAAAATAAGTCAATATTTGGGCTGCTGTATCTCTGTCAAAAAAAATCGCAGCGTGGTCAGCCTGGTCTCATCCGAAAGGGCAAAGCCTCTACTTTAACACCTCTGAGTTGAACTTGGTCGGAAAAAATTCTCTACTCCATGACGCGCCGAGAAAGAGAGAGCTGTTTCTCTAAGAATGTTTGCCCACTTTAGACGACTGCCAGGAACTCAATGAATTTTTTCCGCGATCTTTTTAGGGTAGATATTAAAGCTGGAACCCTCCCCTGTCGAATGAGACCGCGGCGAGTGCTCTGCGATTTTTTTTCGCAGAGATATCGAGGTCTCAGTGAAAAGTGAGCCTGCAGCCTCTGGATCAGACAGCGCTCCAGAGCCCGAAAAATAAGTCAATCTTTGGGCTGCTGTATCTCTGTCAAAAAAAATCAAAGCGTGGTCAGCCTGGTCTCATCCGAAAGGGCAAAGCCTCTATTTTAACACCTCTGAGTTGAACTTGGTCGAAAAAAATTCTCTACTCCATGACGCGCCGAGAAAGAGAGAGCTGTTTCTCTGAGAATGTTTGCCTACTTTGGACGACTGCCAGGCACTCAATGAATTTTTTCCGCAATCTTTTTCGGGTAGATATTAAAGCTGGAACCCTCCCCTGTCGAATGAGACTGCGGCGAGTGCTCTGCGATTTTTTTTCGCCGAGATATCGAGGTCTCAGCGAAAAGTGAGCCTGCAGCCTCTGGACCAGGCAGCTCTCCAGAGCCCGAAAAATAAGTCAATATTTGGGCTGCTGTATCTCTGTCAAAAAAAATCGCAGCGTGGTCAGCCTGGTCTCATCCGAAAGGGCAAAGCCTCTACTTTAACACCTCTGAGTTGAACTTGGTCGAAAAAAATTCTCTACTCCATGACGCGCCGAGAAAGAGAGAGCTGTTTCTCTAAGAATGTTTGCCCACTTTAGACGACTGCCAGGAACTCAATGAATTTTTTCCGCGATCTTTTTCGGGTAGATATTAAAGCTGGAACCCTCCCCTGTCGAATGAGACCGCGGCGAGTGCTCTGCGATTTTTTTTCGCCGAGATATCGAGGTCTCAGCGAAAAGTGAGCCTGCAGCCTCTGGACCAGGCAGCTCTCCAGAGCCCGAAAAATAAGTCAATATTTGGGCTGCTGTATCTCTGTCAAAAAAAATCGCAGCGTGGTCAGCCTGGTCTCATCCGAAAGGGCAAAGCCTCTACTTTAACACCTCTGAGTTGAACTTGGTCGAAAAAAATTCTCTACTCCATGACGCGCCGAGAAAGAGAGGGTTGTTTCTCTGAGAATGTTTGCCTACTTTGGACGACTGCCAGGCACTCAATGAATTTTTTCTGCGATCTTTTTCGGGTAGATATTAAAGCTGGAACCCTCCCCTGTCGAATGAGACCACTGCGAGTGTTCTATGATGTTTTGTCACGACTCTGCAGCAGTTCAAATGTCGATAATTTTTTAGCCCTAAAGTAATAGCCCTTTAATTTTGCTGTGAAGTGTGTAACATACTGATGTATTATAAAAACTTACTCTGTTTTTTACTCTCGCGTATTTGGAAAGTATAGAAGTTGAGCAGTTGCTTTTTCTTTTTTCTTTGCTCTTCTTTTTGTTGCACTTTATTAATAGTGGATTCTTTCCTAGAAAGTGCAAATTGTCCTCTCTTCTTTCTTCCACTTACAGTAACCCAACCATCATTATCTTCAGCCTCTTCTTCCATAGCTTTTTCGTTTGCTACTTTGTCAGCAATTTGTTTGTCATAATTATTCATGTAATCTTCAATTTCTTTTTTCAACTCTCCTTCATTACATATTGAGTCATTATATTGTTTGCACCACTCTGTGTAATCAATTATATAAGGAGAAAAAATTAAAAGTATTTCATAGATATAAAATAATTAAAATAACTCACTTGCTAATCCTGTTAAACATATGCTATCATCATTTAGTGTTATTGTACAGGTCGCAGAAAGTTCTAATGCTTTTTCTAAGCTGGATTCTCTTTCAAAAACTATGTATGCCGTTTTGAATCCTTTTGAAGTTGTAAAGAAAACATTAGAAACAATACCACAAAGCTTAGTAAAACTTTCTTTCAAATTATGTATTGTAACATATGGAGGTATATTTAACACGAACAGTGTCCTTCCCCTTGGGTGTTGGGGCTCTGGATTTCTGACAGAATGTTCTTTGAAAAACAGCTGATGTTTATCTATGCTCTCTTGGTCAAATCTAATCCATAATGCTAGAAATAAAATTGTTTAATAAAAACTTATTCAAGAACATAAATACATTAATTACATTAATTAATAACATAATGCACAGTTACTTTTAAAACCTCTGAAATTTTGTTTTTCAGTCTTCATGATCATTTTACGTTTTATAACCTCTATAAGAATTAATAACGAAAATAATCTGTCATTTACACATTTAATCTACACTTTAACACTGAGTCACAAAAATATATCAAGTACTTTAAACAAATTATTAAACACTATATATTATCATTGTTTAATAAACATGCTACACTTGAATGTATGTCCAACTTGCACGTGCAGCAGTGTAAGTATTTACAATTATACCTTTTCGATTTCACCGCCAGAGGGCAGTGAACTGTGCAATATAGGTGGCAGCACTACTTTTGCAGTACAAGATGGAAACTGATTCCTAACACTCCTTACAAAACTGTATAAAAAACTGCAATTATCAGATTTCTGCGACTCGTCTCAACTCCAAATGCATTTCAGTGAATTCAGGGCAAAATAAAAACTCCCTTCCTTTTTATATTTTTTTATAGATTCAGGTGTATCTAAATTCGTCAATTAATTCTCAATTATGCACTGTCATTTATTTAAGATCTTTAGTGTGCCTCTAATTCAATGTCGTACTTGTAAAGTGCATGCAATATATGTAGTTCTATGCAATACATCAATATCACAATACAACTGCACGTAAATGTCAGGGTCACAGAAAGGCGCGCACTAAACTGTGAATCACTTTTGGCGCTTTAAAATTTAGATTTAAAATTATGGAGCTCGTGAAATTACGAGAAAATGTTTCGATAACTACACGAATTATTAGCAATGAATATTTACGTATTAAATGTGTGTTTTGATTCGTAATTAAAATCAATATGTTTAGTTAAAATGTACAGGCTAACAGAGACAGGGAAATATTGATTACGAGAAAGCAGCAGGTAACAAGTAACGTGAAAGAGATGTGCAGATAGCATTCTAGTTCAAACAAATTGTGCAGTAGGGTGTCAACTATGTTATTGTTGTTCTCCATATTTTTCTTTTTGTTCACTCATTCAGAGAGCAAAATCCTTCAAGGGCGTCTGATCACACGTGAAGTATTACAAACATTTATTCATCCTATTAAGTTTCCTTCTACTTAATTACACTTTTTAATTGATCATTTTTCCATTTACAAATGCACGAACTTTAAAAATTACCAACTGAAAACGTATCTCTCGGGAGGATGTGTAGCAAAATGTTTTGTCTTTCAGAATTGGGTATTTTTAGCGAGATTCTGTTTTTTATCGGAACAAGGCACGTTTCGGTACGAGTTCGAATTAGGAGGAGAAGAAATAGATTTAAAAATTTTGTTGTATTACGATGCACCTGATCAATGGCCGAGCGTTTATCCCTCAAACAAAACGTGTATCGAAAAGGAAGCTATACTCTGGGACGGAATCGGTCAAATAGTACCATTATCGACACTAATATCGGAGCAATCAGGATGCAATCCAGAAGGCAACATAACGCGATGCTTAAGCTATCGAAGATTTCGGAGCGCTCGGCCACGATGGTGGTTCATCGCGTTAGCTGATTGTTCTTCGAAGAATGGACTAAATGTCTCGTATTACATATCGCTGACAAATGCACCAGCTGGCCACTTCTGGAGAACACATTTTTCAGCAGATGAATTCTGCAAGTAACTTTGTTACAGTCTCGAGTACTTTAATACTGTATAACTGAACTAATTTTCGTTTCAGATATACTTCCAGAGTTGATAGCAATTGCTTGCATTTATGTTGTACTTATAATGTTAAGTTTCTATGTAGCTATACAGTTGCGAGCAAGAAGACTCTTACATGTATCCTATAAAATATTTATGGCTTCTATGCTTTGTCAACTAATGGGGATACTGTTTGAAATTTATAGTTACATAAATCTCGGTGTAAGAGGAGTAGCACTAGAAAATGCTTCCTTACTTGGACAACTTCTAGAAGCATGTGCTGATATTTTGTATACAGTACTTATGCTACTGCTTGCACTTGGCTTTACCGTGACTAAGAGTATCTTAACACCAAGGCAAACGCGATGGCTCGTATGCTTTGTCTGTCTGAACTCTTTCTTCCAATTCTCTTTATACATATATCAATCTGATGTATTTGATCCTGGATTGGTGCTGTATATTTACGAATCACCACCAGGTTATGCACTAATAGTATTAAAATTAATTGCATGGATCGTATTTTCTCTTCGTTGTCTGAAGACAGTTAAAAAAATGTCTACAAAACTTCATTTTTATGGTTCATTATTTTCATTGGGGTCTGCATGGTTCCTGTGCCATCCATTAACGGTATTTAATAAATGTGCATTTTAATATTTGTGCTAATATAAAAAATACTTGAGTGATTTATGATTTTATAGGTACTCTGCATCACTCTGTTAGTAGATGAATGGGTAAGAGAAAGTGTTGCAAAAGGTTGTTCTCTGTGGATTGTCTTCATGGGACATGTAGTATTTCTGTTCATCACTAGACCATCAATGGCTAACAAACGTTTTCCATTTCACATCAGAACATGTCAAGTAATGCCAATTGGTGGTGAAGGACAGGACCACGGTTATGAACCTCAAATTAGAACAAGTTCTGCATTTACTATTTCACATCCACCTACTTTGCAATCCTAATAGAAAGCATACTCTAGAAGAAGTAACAATTAATGTAATTTAATTCTACTTTTATTACTATTTTGAAACATTTTGTAAGCAGCATATTAAATATGCTTTATTCAATGATAAATGTGTAACTAATCTATACCAAGAAACATCAATTTATATGTGACATAAATAACTAAGCATTTCTTTAATTAAAAAAGTATTTACAATAATTAACTTACATAATATTTTATATCACATATAGGTCTCTTTCAAAATCATTATTAGTCACATGAACCATCAAGCCAGCCATCCCTCCACCTTTGATCAACAAGTTTACAATCAAATTCAGGTTTCCCAAGCTTCTTGTTTACCTCATTATGGACTCTACAAAGCCACTGACTCAAATTCTTCTGTGAATCGGTCTGTGGTGGATTTTGTTTCAACTGTTCTTGCAAATCTTCTGCACACACATAGCAAGGATAAAATTTAGAGAACGAGTGAAAAAACTTCTTCATGTCTGATTTCTGTTCTTCACTTGGTTTATCAGGATAATATGCTGCTATGGTATGCAAAACCGACCATGTCCTTGATCCTAAATCATCCTTATCCAAAGGACAATCATCTCGTTTCCCACTGTTACTTACAGGTGGATTTTTCTCCTGCTTTTTTTCAGATTCCTTTTGCAAAAGAAAAGAGATATTTTCTCTCCAATATTTTCTACTTTACTACAAATTTGTAATACCTGAAAAGTAAATACAGTACCTTCTCAGAATCGAATGTTTTCTTCTGCATCTTCGCCCATGTCTTAAAATCTGTACACGCCCGACAGGGTTTCTCGTGAGACATTGTGTTAAAGTCACAGTATACATTCGTAAAACAGTTAAAAATTGTCACAATACTCTCACGTGGCTTATAACCTGTTCCATGAAACTAGAACATGTGTGCCTGTCGAAAGAAACCACTGTACATAAATAATCAACATCGCATCGCATTTTGAACGTGACGGTAGATATTTACTGACTATCAACCGCAATTATTTAGATTCACCATGAATTTTTGATAAAACGCTAGCCGATTTTCTATCAACTGACACATCGATGTGTAATATGTAGTACCTGCATACGTAACCAACTCGTAACTCATTTCAGATAAGAGGGCTATACGCTATACGTAATAATAACTTTAGGTTACGAAAGAGAGGGCACAGAGACGGTCCGAATATCGCATACGTTTCTCTCACATTTACGCTGGCCGCGAAGGGAAAAGAGAAAAAAGAAGAGCTCGGTTGTCTAACCTGACCTGAGTGCAGTCAGCGAGTGACAAATGTCAAGTGCAGTTTTGTCTGTGCACCGCAAATGATACGATTGTCGGTAAAGTTGATCCTCTGTATAGATGATGGCGAGTCGTAAAAGTCGATGTAAGGAGCAGATGTTCTCGTCGTCCTCGTCCTCCGAGGAAGAAATCGCAACTGGTTATGGGGATTATAAGGGCACGTCAAAGGATGACCCTGCGAGAAAGCGTCTCGAGAAAGACTTACTAGCAGGTTAGATTTTGCTGTATTCCTTCACGAAATTTCCTTGATAATTAGCCTAACTCGTTTTATTTGACATTTCTTGTAGGGATAGATGCATTGAGACAGGAAAAGAATCCCTTTAGTTTTAAACATTTCCTGAAAAAAGGTGCACAACCGAATTATTCTAAAGTTGGGGCACGTCCAAAGGTTTATTTTTCTCCTGCACCAAGTCCAAATAATTTGGAGAAGGATTCTACAGTTTATTCCCGTAATCCGACAGAACTACCAGATTTTGTGCAGGATCATTTAGTTGTAGAGCAGTGTTACCTGAATCATGAGTCTAAGCAGCAACCAATTCCTGATGTAGATAATCTTCCTGATTTTGCATTAAATAGTGTAGAACAGGAACAAGCTAGGCTTAGGAGTGAATTCAAGAAAGGTGAATGTTTTCTTTATCGATTACCTCGGAGAAGTCCATCTGTACCAAGTACAAGTTGTTCTCCTCACTTAAATTTAACAGCTTTTGACAAACCTAATACAGGCTCTACAGAACGTCCAGAATCATCAGGTATGTATGAAATAATATATTATTAATGATATATTGATAATGGAGTAGACTTAATGTATGTATCTCTTTTTACTCAGGGTTTCCATTAGATTTACCAATAGCTTTAAGTGAACCTGATCCTGATTCAAACAGTACAGTAAGAAATACTTCTGGAACTAATGAAACTGATGTTCCAAAATCTTTGCCAGATTTTTTAAATGATGGTCCCATTCACAATAGAACAGCATCACCTGCAGATTCTGAATCTGTTCCAAACAGTACAGAACCAACAAAAAGAAGGGTAATATTACTATTAAATAATAATTTCTGAGGGTAGAATTACCTCCATCCTCTTTTTTATAGTTACTGCTAGAAAATGAACGATTACGCTATGAATTGGAATTGGCTCGGAAACAAATCACGGAAAAATCAAAAAGGTAACTAAAAAATATCCATATCTCTATACTGTATTATTAATTTATATATTGTTTCTTTCAGAATTTTATCATTAGAATCGGAATTAGCATCCAGAAGAGAATTAGAAAACGAAGAAACGTCGCATCTTGAAAGATGCATGGTGCAGGTTGAAGATAATTTAAAACACAGTACAGTAAGTATGATTATCTTTGCTGTTTTTTAATATATTTCGGTAACTGTATTTTTATTTTATAGAGAAGAGCAGCAAGCGCAGAAAGCACTGTCATATCGTTAAGAAAAGAAATCAAAGCTTTAACGGTCAGCACAAATATTTTTTTCATAGCTTCTAAATTATCTAATGAAGTCTAAATAAATTTAATCCTTAATCTAGGCAGAGATATCTTTATTGAAATCGGAAAACGAGGAACTTAAAGTCAGAACTGCATCGAGAATTAAGGGCCAGAGTGGATCTCCAAGTACAGAACGAATTAGAAAATTAGCTGGTGATCTGAGAACTGCCGCTTCATCGGCGGAGATGTCATTAAGGTAAAAATCTCAATTTTAATCGCTCTTTTTTTTGTATTAAAAAATTCGAGATACTATGTGGTACTATTCTTATAGGCAGCTAATGTCTGGGGTGGACAATTTAAGAGTACTAGCTTCTGCGTTCGAAAATGTAGATAGGATAGAAGACCGGACCAAAGATTTTGTACCGCATTTTGATGAAGATAATGCTGCTGGTCCTGCGCTTTAATACGTTTTTATGTACACCTCTTTCTGTACACTACACCTTGTTTTACGTCTATAATATGTATTCCAGCCTGTGCTTGTAAGTTCCTCGAACTCACGCGTCTGCGTTGAGTATTCTTTTTGGAGTCGATTAGTGATTACCATTCAGTTGGAAAGCACACGTTTGTATAATATTTGTTGTATCCTTATACGTTAATAATAGCTTTCGTATTTCAACTTACACAACACTTATAGATATACACGACTGTAAATTATAACGGTTGCTTAACGAAGCATGCCTTCTCAAATGTTATTTTAATTCCGATCATCGAACAAGTATACCGAAGTGGCTTGAATCAATCTATCATGATACGGCTCCGAAAAAAGTTAAAGATTTTAACTTTTATACGTACATTTTGACGAAAATCCATAATGATAGCACTGGTTGGGAGTTGGAATACGATTCCAACACGATTGTTAAAAGAGCAACACTTTAATAGTTACATATTGTGAGAATGTTACATGTACAGTTTCAAATTACATGTTCCATTTTTTTGTACATGTCAAACCTATCAGCTATGTAATTAGATTTGAAACAGGCAAGATCCTTCATGTATTTTTCTATTTAAGGGGGTACATGATTCTTGAGTCTTGAAAAAGTGAATCTCCTTCAAAGATACTGAACAAATATGGTTTTTTAAGTAATGTGTAATAAAATAAATACAAAGTATCAAGATTTTAAGAAGTTGCCTTTGTATGTGACACGCTAAATCGATTCAACGTATTTAAATCTGAATATTACTGTACATCTGTTTACATGTATCAAAAAATGAATTAAATTAAAAATCGTAAAAATATATTCTACTACTATAATAAAATATTTTATACCGTAAAAAATCTAAAAACTTTTGAATCAATGTCTATGAATATTTTTTAAGATATACACAGAAGTATTCATATTTTTGCATCCATCTTAAATCGTTTAAAACAAGTCAAATATTTTTGTAATTAAAAAGTATAATTACAAAAATAACTCAAAAGCTTCAAGGCTTATTTGCCCCCTTAAAATTTAAATCGAAAATGAATAACAAATTTTCATTGAGCAGACTTTTCATTAATAGACTTATACATAACAGAATTAAATTGCCCGCATGGCATATTTTTTTATGCTGGTAACACATGTAGAAACTATATTTTAAAATTATGGCAGTGAACGCGTAACAAAGTAAATTTAAAGCTCATTATTTCCTTTAAGAAAATGCAATTTTCGATCGATGCACATAATATTTTGCCAACAAATTGCACGTACACAGGAACTCGAACAATTACTTTATAACAAAATATACAATATGCCAAAGTACTGAATAACAATATAAAAGAAGTTAGTCTTCATTTACATTACCAAATGCAAATTATTTTAATTCCCCTAGATATTAATTATTATACTGCTTATTGTAGACTTTCAAAAAAGCTAAGTAAATCAGTTTGCGTTTCAGTATGACTAGTTTGAGTATTTAACCAAGAACGACATGCGCCTATTGAAATGTTGCATCCAGACTCGCACATTAACGACTTCGTTTGTGTTTCTGCCGACACAGTAGTATCCTCAAGTTGAGTCCATGCCGTTTGTGTCTGTATATTAGATAATCCTAAGTCAGATGACAGTATTTCATTACAAGTTTGCGTGCACGTATTACTATATAATAATTGTTCCATATTATCAAGATTTGTAGTTTGTGTCTCAATGTTAGAACTCAAAACAAACGATCTAGTTAAGGAGTCTGAATCGAAAAATGATTGTGAATAAGCTTGCTCTGTTTGAGTCTCTATGCTGCTAAATTTATCATCAAAAGTTTTATCTGTAAGCATGGGATCTGATCTCGATATGCTACTAGAAGGCACAAAAGAATATTCTTCGCCAGTTGCCGCCGTTTCTCCGGCGTAAGGTAAAGTCATTAGAGCTACAGAACTCTTTGGAACACATTGTATTAGCGGATAAAATGTTTCAAATTCTGTTTGAGTAACATTGTCATTCAAAACCTCAAACATATCAGGTATTGTTTGAGTACCTGAAGTACTCTTTTCTTCCCAAAAATCTTGTAGTCCAACATCATGATGAAGTGGTAATGGACTACTGGGAAATAAATTTGAAGGTGTAAAATTGCTGAGATTAACATCCTCCTTTAACATTGTATAATCAGAGCTTTGTGATATTAAATTCTTTTTACGTTTCTGAACCTTTAACGAACTCTTAAATGCTTGTGAAGCTTCTGTAGTTTGTGTTTCCATTGATATCACATTTTGTCTAATTTTTTGAGAAATGGTTGTCTGTGTCTGCTTAGATACTCCACGTTTTCCACTGTGACCATTGCTAACATGTTTCAATGGACTGGATAGTCTCTTACTCCTCTTGCATTCATCTGTTTGTACACCAACATCTGAAGTCATTTTCCGTGTTGAATTGCTATTACAGTTAGTTATTTTATTCTCATTCTCATTTGTAGGTAGAATTGTAATTAATTTATTTATCCCTGTTTGACTAGATGGTAAAACTAATCTCATTGTTTTTGAATTTGTACGTCTACAAAATCAGGATACAAAGTTAACAATATTCAATTGAAATGAGGCTACATCTAAACATTTCCTTCAGACAACAGGCTTACCTTAAAGAAGTTTTATACTTATCATTTATAGCATGTAAAGATCGTTTGGCATGTGTGAGTAGTGCTTCATAAGAAACATAAGTTTTGGAACAGGAGCATGTGAACTCAGTTCCACATACTCTCATGTGGCCTTCTTTAGCTGCTTCTGTAGAGAAGCTTTTTTCGCAACGGGTACATGCGTAAGTCCTTTTTGCGTGCACTTTAAGGTAATGCTAAATGTACATTCGCATATGTAATTCTTGACTACAATAAAAATTCTCAAGAGAATTCGATTGAAAGACGAACCTGCTTAAGATATTTCATGCTCGTGAAATGCCTCCCTCCTTTCGGAGCATAAATGCACGATTCCTCAGGGCAGTGGTACTGTGCATTTTCCCTTATCGCTTTATCCAAATTCTTTCGCTGATGGACTTTGACATCGTGCATGCGGAATCGCGGCTCGTTTTGGAAGACGAGGCCACATTTGTCGCATTTAACATTGTTCGTTATCACGCTGAGTTCCTCTGGCGTTGGACAGATACTTTTCACGCTCTTCGAGACGCTCTCCGCCGGTATTATTTCTTCCATCAGAGGTTATTTTTGCACGGCACTTGGACATATGTATACACAACCCTCCGCGCCGTTTGGAAGATTGATCCAATCAATTCAAAACTCATACAGAATGTATTAAGGATTATAGATGCAAATCGAAGAGCAGAATTCAGACGAAGACACAGCGAAGCTTCGAAATCTGAAGGCTCTTTGAAGTGTTATGCTTTTTATAACATTTTTTCATGAATTCTATTAACAAGTCAAATGATTGCTTGTACTTTTGGAACACCCCGTATATTATTTTGCGACAGCTGCTCGCAGCGCCACTGAATTTTAGCGGTCATTTCTCGAGTTTCTAAGTCAGTAGTAGCAGAACCCTGTCGATAAGTAAATACCTTGCATGATATTTTAATTAATTAGTAGGAATGAAAAAGAGCACCTGAACGTAAGAATATTTGGATACTTTCACTCATTAGTTTCATTAGAAAATCAGGCAATTCAATTCCAATTGCTTCATTATATACTTTCATGGGACTGTGCTAATTAAATTCAGAATACGATATTTTACGATGTCTATAACTATTGTAATTCAATTAAAATAATAGCATTAGGAGAAAATAATTAGAACACTATATCATTGAATTTTTCATGTGTCGAGTACTTGGTTCTCAGGCTCCTGAGTCATGTTAGTGAACTTTAAACGTAATTTAATTAAATGCACCTACAGATTAGTACTTAAAATAAGCGGGAAAATTGAATATCTCGATAATCATTTTTTTTTTTAGTATCGAATGGTGTCATCGTGTCATAACATATTTTTACGCCGTCCAATCAATAAATTTCCAGGAATTACTCATCCAGAAAATCGATACACTACCCTATTTCTACGTCTACTTGTACCTAAAGCTTTTTGTTACAAAATTAAATACAATTGCCAAGTAGAATTCACGTTCAATCGTCATTTCTTATCGTGCATGCAAACATATCGATTTTTCATTTCTTTCTGCATTATTTAGTCGCTCATAAATGTTGATATTCTTCTCCTTAAAAATATCAACTAAACCTTCGATTTGCCCTACTCTTTACTATCCTAATTCCTAATATATCATTGAATCTACATATGCAAGAGTTTTCTAGTCATAGATAACTTGTCTTTAACCCTTTATCGCTCAGCTCTTGAACCCCATCGTGTAACTAGTTCATCTATGAAGAGCCCCTTTCTTACTACATATTCCTAAGCTTAAGATTGCTGTCTCAAGAAATGTTGCCCTGAGGACTCTTACTGAGGAGGGTAGAGTGCGCGAATTTGGAAGTGGCAGGAACTTAAGGTCGTCGAACGCTGGATCGACACAGTCTGCTCCACTTCCAACACAGAAGCAGCGTGCACACGAGTAACCACACGTGCAAAACTGTAGCTGCTTTCCCAGATCAGTAGCGGCGCTGTTTGCTACATCGGTACTTGTCAGTGGTCACACGTCGATCTTCTCTCACGCTATTTTTTCCCCTTTCGTTCCACGCGAGCATACATACATCATCCCTGGACAAAGCACAGTCGCTTTAATCGCTTTGTCGTCGCGACGGTACAGTCGCGCCGAACTGACGGTTCGCGACCAGTTCACTGTGCGCGTTTCACCTGGCAGCGAATCGGGGCTTGGTCTTTCGATGCGCCTCGGATACTAACAGGGTTACACGATTTTTAAGGGTAGGATATTTAAAACTAGGACATAAGCAACTGCATAAATACTTTTCTAAGCGTTCAGCCGATTTTCGGGGACATAAATCCGCGTGTGCCGCGTTCATTCACCGGGCAAACGTTTCTATCGATTTGCGATAACTGTGTGTGCACTTCATTGATTGCAAATTACACGCGCGCGTTGCTCGATAATTCGATTTTGACCACTTTTCGATAAGCCTTGTCCAGAGATAAATACGCCCCTTTTACTTTCATTGACTTAACCAATTTAATAGGTTTAAATGAACGTTTGTTATTCATAGTTTTGTGATATCGTGCGTACAATTTCCTGTAGTATCGTTCCACTAAATTTTCCAAATTTCATTGAGATACTGTGATACCACTTTAAAACGAATTCGATTTAAGTACGAAGATTAATCTGGCAATTAATTTAAACATCAATTGCCGCTGTACGAGCAAATTGTTCGCGTGGTACAATCACGTGAATAGACACCCTATTACCAGCACTATAGAACAGTTGGAACTGGCCAACGACCAAGTGTGTCCACGTTTGCCTGCGTGCATTGTCATCTCCGAGTTCTGAGATAGATGTCGAAATCTCTGAAATTTACCTAACGAGTGTCCCAGTTTGCTCCTTCCAGGTCTACGGTGTGCTAAAAAATCCACGATTTCCGAGGCAGATTAAGCATTTTTTTCCTCGTCTGACCTTCGCGTGACTAGAAATCGACAAAACGTTTACATTCACTGCTTCAGCAGCCGCTGAACGTCTTCCTTATAATAATTTCGACAGGTGAGCGGACCATGAGCCGTGTATTTCCGTTTTTCGAAACTGTGAAGCCGGACTGACGAACGATAGCACGTTTTATTCGAGAGAATCGTCGAATACCATCGATAGGAGTTCAAGTTTGTAAGCACCGCGCACGTTGTGGCACCAATTACCGAATAACAGGAATTAAGAATAGAGAGGCAAAGATACATACGTGATCGGAAGAGATGAAAGACACGGCGAGCAAGAATTACGAAAAACTGTTCGACGACAATGAAGTGGACGTGGCCACCGAGAAGGAACGCGAGGAAGATGCAACAGTAAAAGAGGTAAGAATTTGTCCCATTAATGTCGCGTTATTTGGTGTAGCATGACTAAGTCGCGACAGGCAATAAATTAATAGAAGTGAGCGAAAACAGGGTGCTATGCTATCTGTTGCCAACGTTTCATGGTCATTGATTGTTTGCATCCTCTTCCGCGGACAATTAATTAACACAATTATAAGTAAAAATGATAGAGTGCCTCCTTGGTATAGACCTTATTAATGATGCGAGTAAAATTCTCGCTCTAAATAATTTTGAGCTACGTATAGCGAACATTGCATTTTATGGTTCAGGAGGTATTTAATTCTCCAAAGTTCACTGTAACTAAAATGTCTTTAATGTTTCTCTGTATCGATCGAATACCTGCCTGCCAACGGCACCTGCCACGGCTGCTATTGTTACCTGTGCTTTTAAATATGTGCACCAGGAGCACTTCTCAATTTTTTCCTGATCAGTAAAGAAATGTTTTAAGACGTACGATTGTGAATCATAATGAATACAGTACCGATGTCGTCTTCGCGTGACTAATAACGAAGATTATATGAAAATTAGCGACTTCCTATACTGATTGAACACGTGACACGATAGATTTTCGAACGATATATGCTTAGCATAGTCGCTGAATAAACTTTTCTACGATAATAAGTACAGCAGTAGAGCCTTGTTCTGAAGAAAAGGGTTCGATAATTGCTATAATAGATACTCAAATAATGCAGAAAGTATTTGAACGCTTGCAAATAAAGACAGTTTTTTCAAAGATCGGCCAGCTAAGATTGGCAATATTAAAATAATATTGTAGGAAAAAATAAAGAACCAGTCACGTTTATTTTCCCGAACTTGAATTCCTTGAATTCTTTAAGTTTCTTAAGTTCTCTGGGTTTCTAACTTGTTCCATGGCAATCCATAGTCAACGAAAGAACGTTTGAGATCGAAAGTGCTGGAACGCTGTTCCAGATGATCGTTCAGCACAATGATTCCAAATGTGATAATATAGGATGAAATACGTGTGTATATATCGAATTAAGAGTAAGTTATCATGTAAACATGTCTCTATGTCATCTATACCCGTGTAATGGATTACACTCGAATGAAAGCTGTGTACATGTATACTAACATACATATGCGTATATGTCTGATGCTATTTTTTATTTAATACTAGTTTTCTTTACTTCTCAATTTATCCAAATACATACCTATAATGAGTAAGCGAAACTAAAACGCTTCGTTAAGTTTAAGAATTGTAAATGTATTCTAATTTTACATTTCGTGAATTCTTTGAAGGTTAGAATACATAATGATTCGTATTTCAACAATATGAGACTTTTCAGAAAGAATACTTCCATAGAATACCATGTTTCCCCTTGTTCTTATTGGAAAAATATTTTTCGATTCTCAGAAGTATTGCGTTTGCAATTCCATTTCTTGCATATGTTTACACGCACACAATCGTAATACAAATGAAGTCAGCTACACGTGTATTAAGATGACTATAAATGACATTAATTGTTAGTTTACTCTGCCTTTGAATTAAACTTAGTCTTATCTTTATGAATACACTAGCAATATTGTTGCAAAATGAAAGGATTTTCATTCACAGAAATTTGAAATAAAGGTAGAATATATAAAAATATTATAAATACTGTCTAGAATAGTAATAGAAAATATACTACTTACCTTTGGTTGTTTAAGAATAAAGACCAAGATCCAGTAATGTGGCTAACAACAGCAGAAGCTGCCAGTCTTGGCGCAGAGGAAGTGGCTGCAAGGTTGCATGTTGATATACGAACAGGATTGTGGTGGCAGGAAGCCGATCACAGAAGACAGTTAGTTGGATTTAATGAATTTAGCGTTAAGGAAGAAGAACCAACATGGAAAAAATATGTTGAACAGGTATTAGATATATTCTACTCTTTCTCTTCAATTATATTTCTAAGTTGACAAAGATATGGAACTCTCACCTTTATTTTCAGTTCAAGAATCCTTTAATTCTATTACTCCTTGGTTCAGCTTTTGTCAGTGTGTGTATGAGACAATTTGATGATGCTGTCAGTATTACAGTGGTAAGTATTACATTACTCATACAATTAGAAATGTGAGTAGTACTCATATTTATAATAAACTCTTTACTTCTAGGCTATTATAATAGTAGTGACAGTTGCATTTGTACAAGAATACCGATCTGAGAAATCCTTAGAAGAATTAAATAAACTGGTGCCACCAACTTGTCACTGGTAAATAAACTTGTACACTTTATTGCTTAGAGACTTTATAAATAAGGATTCTGTATGTGGTATCAAGTATCAAGTAGAAAGAAGTTGTTGGGTATTTAAAATAACATTTCCTTTAGAAGTATGGTCCTTGGAGGATATACTAACCCTTTATATGGAGCATTCCTTTGCCTTATTAGGAAGAAGATATAATATCCAATTCCAATCAATAGATCAATAAGGTGAAATTTACTTTTCTGTAACTCCTCTTAAAATTTCTATACTGCTTTAAAGATGCCAAGTTAGGTTGAGGATGAGAGTGACCCATTTCCTGTCAAAGTACAAAAATGTTCAAATATAGTATTACAGTAATTGCTTCAATGTTTTTTTCAGCTTACGACAGGGCCGTGTAGAAACATTTCTCGCACGCAATTTAGTTCCTGGTGATATAGTTTATTTAAATATCGGAGACAGAGTACCTGCGGATATCAGGATATTCGAAGCAATAGATTTAGCAATCGATGAAAGCAGTTTTACAGGAGAAACTGAACCAGCACAAAAATCTACAGCTCCCTTACTTAAGGCTAATGGGTTGACAACAAAAAAAAATATCGCATTTATGGGCACGTTGGTGCGCTGCGGAAATGGAAAGGTAAGTGGTATTACAGTGAACTAATCTCCTAAAATCTATAACATCTACAATTTCTAAAAATTTAAAAAATGTTCTACAGGGAATAGTAATTAATACAGGAGAAAAAAGTGAATTTGGAGAAGTTTTTTCAATGATGCAAGCAGAGGAAGCTCCAAAGACACCTCTCCAGAGGAGTATGGATATTTTAGGCACACAATTATCCTTTTACTCATTCTGCATTATCGCTATTATTATGCTTCTTGGCTGGATCCAGGGCAAAGCTATACTTGAAATGTTCACTATCAGTGTGAGTTTGGCAGTGGCAGCTATACCAGAAGGTTTACCTATCGTTGTAACTGTAACTCTGGCTTTGGGTGTTATGAGAATGGCTAAAAGGAAAGTCATTGTAAAGAAACTGCCAACAGTTGAAACACTTGGTATGTATATGTATATTTATGTAATAATTATCTGGTTAGAGATAGCGAAATAATTGTTATATTATTGATTCTTAGGTTGCGTGAACGTGATATGTTCTGATAAAACTGGTACTATCACAAAGAATGAAATGACTGCTACGATCCTGGTAACTTCGGAAGGATACATAGCTGATATTACTGGAGCTGGTTATAACGATAAGGGAGAAGTACGAATCCGAAAATGCGATAATTATGACCTTGCGCGCAAGGCTATCAGTAGTATGTTAGAAGTAGGATGTGTCTGTAATAATGCTGTAATACAAAATGATACCTTGCTCGGTCAGCCCACGGAAGGTGCATTAATAGCATTGGCCATGAAATTTGGGATGTACGGAGTTGCCGATAAATATCTACGATTACAAGAATATCCATTCTCCTCGGAGCAAAAAAT
The DNA here is from genome assembly GCF_051401765.1 of Calliopsis andreniformis. Classification (NCBI taxonomy): domain Eukaryota; kingdom Metazoa; phylum Arthropoda; class Insecta; order Hymenoptera; family Andrenidae; genus Calliopsis; species Calliopsis andreniformis. The sequence goes on along the minus strand of NC_135068.1, from coordinate 13,171,466 downwards.
GATGGCTGTGAAATGTACACCGAAATATGAAGAGGTAAACTAGGACTATGACTCAACTTCGTTCCTACTCAGCATTTTCTTATTTTATTTTTTTTTTATGTATTACAGAATAGGCAGGAAATATTTTTTGTAAAAGGTGCTCTAGAAATGATCTTACGTCTATGTACCAAGTATTCTGTTAATGGTGAAGTATATTCGCTCCATCAAAAGAAAGATGAAGAGTTTCTAACTGAGGCATATGAGATTGGGCAACAAGGATTAAGAGGTTAATATCTTAACTTAAGTTAACCTAAAGTTAGATCACACATTTCGTGGTAAAACTATATACACTTATATACCATGAATTGTTGTAGTAATTGGACTGGCTTGTGGTACATCGTTACAAGATCTCGTGTACGTCGGTCTTGTGGGAATCTGTGACCCTCCTCGACCAAACGTTCGCGAGTCTATAACAACTCTTATTAATAGTGGTGTCAAAGTTAAGATGGTTACGGGCGATGCCAAAGAAACCGCAGCCGCGATAGGTATGGGACTTATTTTCTATGTTGTAGTCCTTAGAAGAATTATCAAAGTAGCGCACCGCATTTGATTTTCTCTTTTAGCAAGTATGATTGGGTTAGATATACTTCACTCGCAACTAATATCTGGAGATGAAATTGACTTAATGTCTGAACATCAATTAGAACAGTGTATCAGTAACGTTAGCGTATTCTATCGAGTTACACCTAAGCACAAATTATGTATCGTAAAAGCCTTGCAAAGGGAAGGAAATATAGTGGGCATGACAGGTGATGGTGTTAATGATGGAGTCGCTTTGAAGAAAGCAGATATAGGCATAGCAATGGGTAAAGGCGGCACTGATGTATGTAAGGAAGCTGCAGATATGATTCTAGTGGATGATGATTTTGGAACTATCATGTATATATCACTTTTTCATTTAGTAATACTTTACGTATGAATTTTTTCTCTAATGAATGGGTACTTTGTAGTGCTGCAATTGAGGAGGGAAAAGGAATCTTTCATAATATACGAAATTTTGTGAGATTTCAATTGAGTACTAGTATAGCTGCCCTTTCTTTGATCGCTCTTGCTACTTTGATGGGTATACCGAATCCTTTAAATGCAATGCAAATACTCTGGATTAATATTATTATGGATGGTCCACCCGCTCAAAGGTAATTTATTAATTTAGAATTCAATGAAATATGTTTCGAATTATAACCTTAATTTATAAAATCATCCGTACAGTCTTGGAGTCGAACCAGTCGATAAGGATGTTTTAAAACAAAAACCACGTAACACGAAAGAACCCATGATCACGCGACATCTTATTATCAATGTATTACTTTCGGCTCTTATTATCATTCTTGGCACTTTGTGGGTCTATAACCGAGAGGTAAGATAACAATGTCTGTTTGTAACTATCAATATTCTAATTCCCTGCCTTTAATTAGATGACAACTGATGGCACGACAGCAAGGGACACAACCATGACATTTACCTGTTTCGTCTTCTTTGATATGTTTAATGCTCTAAGTTGTAGATCACAGGTGTGTATCTACGAGAAGCTCTTTTTAATATTCGATTACATTTTTTCTAAATCAATTGCATCTATTTCAGACAAAATCAATATTTACAATTGGTTTCTGGAGTAATAAAATGTTCCTGGTAGCTGTAACGTTATCGGTAATAGGACAGATGTTAGTCATCTATTTCCCTCCATTGCAACGAGTTTTCCAAACCGAAGCTCTCACAGCAAAGGATATACTGTTCCTCGTTGGACTAACATCGAGCGTTTTCGTCATTAGTGAAATAAAGAAATTGATAGAGAGGCAGCTTTATAAGCGACGAGCAGGTACACAATATTGCAATAAGTCTGAGATGGATTTTGTATGACAGTTACAGTCTGCCGAAGACAAGGCGGACAAGGATCATATGGAATAAATGCCCAAACACATCGTACGGGTAGTAGTCATTCGTTCGTTTATCAACATAATCTTCGCTAATACACTTGACTATGCTTGCCCATTTGTAATGTTGTATGTGCACCTGTCACGAGAAACGAACGTGTTTGCGTTATCAGTCCGCGGGTCAGCATTAAGATTCACGATGATCGCGGTTTTTTAAACATTTACAAATTCTTCTGACTCTGAACGTATGGATATAACCGGTTTTAGGATGTTAGAGTTAGCCGTTTCACGTCTCGCCCTCACGGTGATTATTGGACACGTCGTAGAATCTAGCGACGCTATGCACACATTCCACACGATCCTTAGACACGAGGACGAATTTCCACGATATTATTATAGTAATCTTCGAAGCATCGAAAATTCATTCTAATGCACTTTTTCTATCTCGTTCGATACGAAAGTCTATGTCCCTCGAACCACGTATCTTGTTCGATCGCATTTACATTTAAGAAACAAGTTATCGAATGATAAAACGACAATTCAGAAAACGAAGAAACATACGTTTATGACCATAATCAGCAATACAAATCAATTGCATTTAAAACAAGATTACGATTAATTATACATTGGAAGAATAAACAATCTTGTAATGTTCCTTAATTCCACGAGGAAACTCGATATGTTTCTGATCACAGGAAAATGTGTAACAAAAGGTTCGTATAAATACATTATTATACATTGCACTGAAGCAACAGAACATTTCTTGTAATCGGAAGCAGTATCGTGTACTTATGTGTTATTTATAAATAGTCGTCCTTATACTATAACAATTCTAATTCGTAGATATTATAACCTGTGTTATTTTGTATTAATGGATCCCTTCAAGAGCACTGTAAGTTTTATATTGATACAGATCTGGTCCTCCATAGCCATAGAGCAACTTCCCTCTGCCATTCTCGTCATAGTACGGATAGCGGTATTTAGGTCTGTAAGCGAACAGGTAATGGTCGATCTAATTTTTTGATTTGTATTTGTTTTTAATTAATAGCAGATACCATCTACAGTGAGTCACAAAATTATTTACAGAGGTAGAAAAGAAAATCCTAGAATGCAATGTTCCACATGTCTATAATTTTATGACTCATTGTTCATTTAGTGTAGATATCTCTTAGTTCGTAGAACCTCACCGTTCGAAGTATTGGAAATTAGGCGCCTTTGGTTGTGCTATCGTTGCTACCGTCTCAGTAATTAATCCGAGAAGAAAGGCAACGATTATTGTCGCAAGGATCACGGTCGTCCACTGAAAGTGGGTCGATTAACGTTAGCATGACGAAATAGGAACGAGGAAAAAACTATCCTGTACTAGATGCGCATGTTCTAGATACTCTTGACATATTGCACGTTTAGTAATAAAAAAATATTTAAAAAAGAAGTAGACGGAAGATATTTAACGTGGCATGTGCACTGTAAAAATGGGTCAAGTAGCGTTTTAGAATTTTAGTTCCTTAGATTTTCCACTGAGTTAACTTAATTCACCACAATTCCTTTTGTTTCATGTTAATGTACTTACGGAAGTATGTCTTGCCATCTTGATGAGTGCAGGGGTGTTAACACTTTCAAGTAACTGAACGAAGAAAGTTTTGAAAGTTCGCCACGACGCGACGAGCAACAGCAAATGTTTCTTCTCTTCGTCAATAGTGTATAACAAACTTATTAATCGACCGGTTTTACAAACGTACTCATTGAAAGTCAAAGAGTGTCTGAAAGGACGACGTGAAGCAGTGCAGCAGTACTACGACCCGTACGATCGGTCTGTTGTCCTTTTTCTGGTCCCACCTTTTACCTGGCTTATCCTCAAATCCGTGACCGTCCTTCTCCACGCCCCTCCCCACCTTGTGTTTTCTTCCATCAAGTGAAAGTCGAACAGGGCACATTGTACTTTGCACACGGTATCTGCGTCACGTAGACTGTGTATCATAGTCTCTATGATGATAATGATGATGATTGGTGGAACCTTGCGTGCACCAATAAGCCTAGTGGTTCTAAGAAAGCTAATTACGTAAGCCACTGTCGAAATTCCTCAAGGTCGAAGAAAGGATGAGCACTATTGCACGATAAAATGTTTCTCTTTTCCATATCTTAAGTAACGCAACTTATTTTTTTAGTAGATTCAGTAAATTGAGGAAATTGGACAGAGAAAAAGTTACATAAATAATCAGTAAGTTATGTAAAATGTACACTGCACAAAGCAATTGAAAAATTAGATTCTTCAGTGATCTATCCAAAGCTCAGGGACTCAGTAGGATTGTTACCTATTTTCTAATCTTTTTGGCAGTGTAGTAATTTTATTTAAATCAACTTGTACCTTACAGAGACTAGTATAATACACCCGTAGCTACAGACAATGTTCTAGGAATAATGATTAATTTTTTACTAGTGATTAATAATCAATTACTTAATCAGGCTTCTTTTTTACACAGATGTTCCCCATGGCCCTTTGTATCCAATACCCATGCCGATCTTCGCGATCGCGATTTCACCGTGACGACCATTTTCCTCCTCGTACCTGCCCCTTCTCTGTTTCCCGACTTCTGGATCGAAATTCCACTGCGTTTTCTACGATTAATGCGAATTATTTTTTCCTTCTTTTTTGTTTGAATTTCGTTAATATTAATTTTTTATTTCGCAGAGCATTATACTTGCCTCATGGATGAGCGGTACCCCCGCTACGTTATACTGAATTAGATCGTGAATAAATGAGAATATGCTAACGGGTTCAGCGGATGATATGCATTTGTCAGTGCGAGACGACAGCACAATGAGAATCAGCATTATCTAAAATTATAAGAAGAAATTTGTTTCTGTAATTTTCTTCGGGGATAGAGTGGTACGATTTACTCCAGAGTTATGTACAAGTGCTTCTTTATAATATTATAATTTTCAAAATTTGTCTATTCATAGATATAATGTCACTCTATTTTTCACATGAAAAAGTTAGAGTAAACCTTTCTAGAGATCTGGTTTTCCCATTATCCTTTGATAGAATCTGAGTTCTGGACCTAACTTAGCACGTAAAAATATGAAAACTGACGTCTATAATCAAGCTATGTATTTATAAAAGCATGCACAAAGTTAGTTACCAAATTATGAGGGAAATTCATGTTGATCCTTCTCGAGACGATCACGCAGAGGCACGCAGCCGGCAGCGTCGAGCGGTGATGCTTCTATGAGCGCGGAATAACAACTACCTCGAGTCACTTCGTTTCCAAAGGCGTCGCGAATATGTAAGGAAGAAATCAGGTGGCTTGGTACCCCCGTTCTGGCGCAATGGTCTGCCAGTGAAAGTAAAAAAGACCGATTCCCCTGTAGCATTGACGCGCGATTCGTTTGAAAAACTATGGCCGCGTATTCGTTCGTTGAATGACAATTTATCGTGTTGGAATCAATTGACAGTCGACGTATTCAAAGCACGACACCCTCCTCAACCAGAGAACATAAAGGTGAGTGAAAACCATGGGCGAGGGGGTACTTCTTTCCGCGTGTTCCTACCAGAAGCTTCGGAAAAGAAAGAAATGCGTACGAACAGTATATTCACGTTGATTTGCGCGGTAAGTGGATTTGCCGGTGCCATAGATGCTGTTGTAGTGTAGGATTGTTACATGTTCCTTTTATTGTGATTACAGATGTGTATGATCGCTTTATCCAACGGCACCACTGTGACGCGCGTCGCGAGGACGCTTCCATTCGACTTGTCCCCGTCAAAGTGGTCGGGGATGTTTCGTAGCCTTTGGTCAGGAGTGAAATTTTGGGAGTGGCCGAGGAACAGCGTGGAAAGTCTTCTAAGACTGGTGGCTACACCAGATACAAGGAAGAAGATGGTCTTCGAGTTCCGACCCGACGATGGACCCCGCGCCTCCTACGCTTATCAGAGTCGATACGGATATCGAGGACAGTGGCTCATCGAATTATTGGGATCGGGTTTCCACCCTGATGGCGTGCCTTATCGGCAACCTCTGCCTGCTTCCATATTGGTTCCTCCCTCCCCTCGTATTTGATTACACTATTTTATGCTGTGTTACAATATGTGAATTACAAGTGATAGAGAACTGAGACATTTAAGGTGTTGTTCCTTAGAGGTTCTTAAAACGAAGAGTTGAGGTGTGATCCTTAGAGAGCCCATACTTTAATATAGTCTATGTGCAGGCCAATGTCGCTTCGCTGCCATGTTTCCAGCCAGTTGCTTTGCGCTTGATAAAAGTTGTAGAGCGCCTAGAGCAGATGATATTGCATTATTTAATACTGTTTTGATAATAAAAGTGTCTGATAAAGTACCTTCACTGCTGCATTTCTCCATGGTTTCTCGTAGCTTCCGCTTCTACACAGGTTTGGAAAGGACGTGTGACCACCGACGGCTACACCCACGTTGATATAAACCTTGGAATTGTCATTTAAAAGATGAATTTAAGACATGACTATATTTCCAAATCGGAGTTTTTAGAAGAGTTTAGAATTAATCTACTCACTGGTGTATCAAAGTGTTCTAGTACATTTTGCAGTCCATATGTAACGCCGTCTACTATAACAGAGATTTGACCATTCTTCCATTGTACCTCGTACAAATGATAGTCATCTGACCATAGCGAAGTTGAAGTTGTCCTAGGAAAGTGGTTGTGAATGTCAGGATTTTGGGATGCGTCGATCTCGTGAGTACCCGCTGAAAGGACGTGTCCACTTATATCCTCTTCATTAGACGTAGTAAGTGTAGGATTGCCATTTGAGTAACCAATAAGGATCTTGCGAAAAACCATTTTGTTTTCTGTGGACGTCTGCATGCTTTCTAGAGTGATTACTAAAACAGAATAATTAGAATGAGAATAGTTTTGAAAAGTTTTTAAATAAAGGGTTTTGTTACATAGCAGAACTTACTGGGGTAAATCCAATCACCGCGTGGAAACTTAGCGCGAACCTGAACGCGGCCATACAAGAAAGCGAATGATTTTTTAGTGTTTATGCTGCCTGATATGACTGGCGGCAAAATATAAGAGCCGAATGCACTTTGCTCACAAATCTTGGGACGGAATTTTTCCGTACAGCTGTAAATGTATTTATTTTTCTTAAATAACAATTTTCCGCATAAAATTATAATACTTTTCTTCTCACCCGTTTAATACAAGCGATCCAGACATCACGAATTCTCGTCCGTATTTGTTTGAAGTAAGAATTGGCTTAATGTGTAAATTACCATCTTTTACGTTTACGATATCTGGATCATTCATGTAAACGTTAAATTCATAGCTCTAAAAAGAAGATAATGGATAAATATAAAAACGGAAGGTTTTGAGAACCATTTGCAACATCTTTAAGATGCAGGTACTTACTGGCGCGTCTGAAAAGCGCTCAATCACAGTCCACCGACTTTGATTAAGCGAATTGAAGTTTTCTTCGAAGATTAATTGTCCTGAACAAAGGTTGCGTCGTGTGGATTGGACGCCCGTTGTGTCGATTTCGATTACATTCGTTTCTGAAGGTATACAGGTATCAGTTCGAGAAGTGGTACTGCCTCCATTCACAGGAGTTCCGTCACGGTTATAAAAGACTGAAAGAAAACAACAGAAATATAAGATAAATATAATCAATTCTTTTTTTTTTTTTCTTTTAATAAACCAACCATTGACTACGTGATGTTTGTCAAGTAAATTGTAACCGAGACCCTTGTACACGACATGAACCCAATAATAAATCACGTCGCCTTTAACGAGTTCAGTGGTGTCATCTTCATATGTCCAATGTCCGTTGGTTGTTTTTATGATATCTACAGCGATAGTTCCTGCTTCGAGGCGTCTGAAGTCTTCATTAAATTTCACGTGATATGCGACCAAGGTGATCCCATCTTGATCTAAATATAGAATTAAATTATTTTATGCGAGTGCGTATCACGCATATTAATAAAACGCAAACAGATCAATTATGGATGATTGGATGAGGACAAATCTTTGGGATCCTTTTTACACTGATCAATAATAATCACTTCAATGGAAAATTTAACAAAGATTATGTAAACCGAGGATTTCAAGTATGTTTTACAATTTATTAAATTATAACTACTTGTTAAAAAAAAAAAAAAAAAAAAGACAGAGCATTCTACTTTAGTTTAACGAAGAAACTAAAGTAGAATAAAAAAAATTCTACTCACGTGGTATGGACATCCGTAATCCTTTAGGATAGAGAGGCTCCACGGTGGGAGTCGAAGGAGCAAATTTACGAACTTGTCCATAGTTGTCCGGGACCACACTGAACAGTGAAATAAAGAAAAACCACTTTGTTAGAGCCTTCATGTTGAGCGCGTCCGATGACTCCGCCGGTTCAAGCGCTACTGACAAAGAGCGGACTTGTGTTACTCATTGTAGCCATAATCATAAAACAGGTTTGTGTATAAATATACCCACTTCCATGCTGCTAGACCCCGACAAGAGTCCTCTTTTACTTGATGGTTCGGATTTTTTATGCAATAAAAGTTATTCCCCGAACTGATGCACCTCCTGGTTCTAAAGAAAAAGTCTATGAATCGATTAACAGTTTTTAGGACTTATCCTGCAAAGATGCAATCTCGAGAAGGCGAATAATTTTTTATGTTGAAATATTGTTTAGCTTTGCATTCGATCTATTCTAACAGGGTTATCACAATTTTTATAATTAGTTAAAAAGAAAAGTGAGAGCTTACATCGATTAAAATTACACCACTGACGTGGATGAGTATTATCTGTGGATTTCCAGTATGTTGCAATAGGAAGATATCTCAATAAATGCTAATATTTGAAGTAAAGAATGCTGTTGCGCAAAAAGATATTGATTCACAGCGTACATTTTAATTTATTGACATCGGAAACAAGTTATTGTAACAATTAAGGAATTCAAGATTTCGATTAAAAACTAATTTGAATATTTAAGAAGACTTAAGTCAGCAATGATTGGGGAAATCTTTGGATAGCGAAGGGAGTAGAAAATCGAAATGATCTAATAGTTTGATTGTTCAAAAGATCCGCTGAAAATGATCACTGTTCTCTACCTAGGAATTTTATTTTATTAATTTGGTACCTCGTATAGTTGATCCGTTGTCTCCAGCCTGCTCCAGCCGCCATAAGTTCCGACTAGTCCGACGTTTTCGTGCCAATTTTCGTTACTTATCGCGTTACGAGGTGCAATTTTCGTGAAATCCAGATCAAAAGTGTTGCTGCTTCTTGGATATCCAGTCGTGAGTACTATCTTTCAATTATAATTATTTGCGACGACATTCTTTCTTCTCTTCCTCCGTTTTGAGAGAGCAAATGAATTCTTCGCCGAAATGCGAATCATTGTACGATCGAGCAATACTGAACTTTTACACGTTTATAAGAACTTAAAAGAGATCCTAAGTGTTTATTTTTACGATTACTGCATCATTAAAAATTCCATGTACATGGAGTTAAACTCTTTACTTCTGCAATAATTATGGCGACGCTTGTCAGAGCATACTTAGAAAATTGAATTTACGATTCAATTTAATTTTATGTTTATTCGATGAGATTCGATGCTTCTCGGCAATTTTATGATATTTAAGGGGAATTCATACGATTCGTACCTTCTCGTCTGTTTTAATCACTTATATGGAAATGATTGATGTATTTTATATGACCCAGATTGGTTGTTCACAAGCATAATGTATTGAACATTTTCTTCTTTTGAGAAATACCGCGTTTGAGAAATACCGCGTTTGAGAGCACAGTCTTGTGCACTATTTGTATGTTGCATTGTAATGAGAATGTGTAATAAACATGTTATGAGCTTTTCTTTGGTACATATCAATGGAAAATGTTATGCGATTGATCATAATTTAAGTTTACTATGATCTGGCTTTTGAGGTAGCTGACTTTAATACTATTTAAATATTTCTAATGCTGGGCACATGGTAAATAATATTTCCTGAATGCCTCATGAAATATCATATAAGTTTTATGTTTTATAGATTAAGCACTTATTAAATGAATGAAACATTGCCATACTTTGGCAAACTATGTCATATAATGATATAGTTAGATTTTTATGAGACTATATTTTAACAATTACAGGCATATGCCAATTACATATACATGTTCTATGTGTAATAAGTTGATTTTGTTATGATAATTTTCTGAATATCTTTATTCAGATCTTCAACAATGATCAACATTTATTTTCTTATGGGTAAAGTATTTTATTTTATGATAAACTTACTTAGGTATTGAGTCTATTAGAATTTTAATTGCACTATGTATTTACTGAAGAATATAGTGTAATTTTTATCTAATCGATTATTAAGCTAAGTGAGTTTATTAGATGATTTGAACACTATTTGCTTTGAACATGAAAGGAAATATAAAGATCTATTGGATTTTAAAGTTGTATAATTTTGGGAGAAAGATTTGTACACATTTATTTGTAGCATATGTAGAAATCTTTCTTCCAAAAGTACATGTTGTTGAATCCTGGATTTTATCCTATCTGTGAAAGCAAATAAAATATAATTCAGTTGTTTCCTTTTCATCTTACATACATTACATTTTATCATGATCCTAAATCTGTTTTATCAAGAGCTATTTTTACAGTTAGTATTCAGATATACATGAATACTTGTAAAATAAAATAAATATATTTATACTACTGAATTCTTCATAAAATACAACAGAAAGTGTACCTTTCTTTTTATAAATCCTGAGTATTTATAAAATTTTCAGATATTTTTATGAACAGTGTTTTTTAATTGTATGTATGATTGGTGGCCAATTTCCATGAATAAGTAGGGATATTTACAATAAATTATGCACATGTGTGGCAATAACTCTATAACAATTTTCTTTGAATACAAAATAGCGTCCAAACGGACTGTGGCCCTTAAAACAGTTTGGAATGCGCTAGCAAACCATTTGCTAGAGCGAGAGAGGGTTTAAAAATGCAAAATTGGAACCAATGGCAATTGTCAGCTGGTGCTGTTGCTACTCCAATGCCGCAGCCACCAGTTGGTTATGCTGCACCAGGAGCAGATCCAATGGCTATGATGCAAGCATATATGCAATATTATAGTCAACCAGTAAGTACTATATTAAAATTTAATTTTTTTTTAGTGCATGGATATAGTCTTGATTAGTTAAGTTTACCTACTTGGAGTTGTTAAATATTAAAAACTAATTTTACATAAATGTGCATCAATACATATTATATAGTGATAAAATGGAATACATTAATTTATTTGAATAGAACAGACTATAGTATAGTACACACACTAAAGTTGTTGTGCTTTTTTCATTAGACACCTAGTGGATATACAGCAGAGCAATGGGCTACAGCTCAACAACAAAATTGGGCTCAGTGGCAGCAATGGCAACAGCAGTATCAGCAATGGCAAGCTCAGTATGGAGAGAAGGTATAATAAAAACCCTGGATCAATTCCTAAAATGAAAACATAAAAAATGAGGAAATACTATTATTATTTTTTCTCCTAAATAATTAGAATTTTTATGTGTTTTTAGAAGGAATTTAAAACGCAATATTTTTTAGTTTAAAGTTCAATGACTCAAATTAAAAATTAATAGAACATATAATACCACTTTGCTTTATAGTACTGTTAAAAAATGCATTGATCAACCTTAATTCATAGACTCATTTGTTCATTTTTTTTCAGTATCAGGAAACAATGAAGCATATGTCGGCGCAAAATATGAACCTAGCCAGTCAGATGCCACAGTTACCAGTTGTACAACCTCCACCACCTCTTCCGAAAGAGGATTCAAAACCACCATTACCTCCAACTACTCTAAACACATATCAGTTCACGAACATGCCTCCACCACATCAGAACAATCTTCCATTATTTCCTGCCAAACAGAATGCGAATACTACAAGTAGTATGCAAAACTGTCCACAAAATCCTCCTTTACCTCCCAATCAACCGCCATTACCTCCTGACAATAGTAATAATAGTAATAGAGAAAATACTTTAACCGGTAAACGCGGCAGTACTGCCATTAGTGAATCTACTAGTGCTAAGAAGTTAAAAATCGAAGACGAAGAATTGACGGAGGCTGAGAAAACATTTGATGCTCAGTTTAAACAGTGGGAAGAGCAATTTAATAAGTGGAAAGAGCAAAATGCTAATCATCCGGATAAGGTAAGTGATGTTAGAAATTACTGTTGTATAATGATCCAGAAATACTAGCAATTAGCTCTAATGTTTCCAAAAAGAGATATTATTTTATTTTAGACTCAATACAAACAGTATGAAGCAAAGTGGACGTCTTGGCGGGAGAAGCTTATTGAACGACGCGAACAGATGCGTAGGAAACGCGAACAGCAAAAGCAGGCTGCTGCTAAGGCAGAAGTTGAGAAGAATAAAAACCTGCCTGGTGATGATAAGATAATGAATATTTTGTCAAGCACAGAGAACCAAGGACTGATTAATAATTTGTTGGGTATTGGAAAATCTCTCGGTTTGACAGGAAAACAAAGCACTAGTGTACCTCCACCACCACCGCCACCAGCAACTACAGCGTCTACAGTGCCCAGTGTTCAAACGACAACCATGACATCCTCCTCTCAAGTGATCTCACAATCAACTCCTCAGTTGCCAGTCATGAACATGATGCCTTCTAACATGATGACTTCGACACCTTGGAATTCTCAGCAGTGGGCACCACAATACAACGCCAGTTTTCCTTCATTTTCGTCTATGACTGGTATACCTCCGCCAGCTTTCGGTACACCTCAAACGCAAATGCCTCCCCCAAACTTTACGCAGCCTCCGCCGAATTTTCCCAATACACCAAATTTTTCTCAACCACCGCCAGGATTTGCTAATAATGATTCGCGACAAAGCTCTAACACGCGACAGCCAGCTCCGCCAAATTTGCAAGGAAAGCCTCCTCCTCCGTTTGGTTCAAATAGTGGAAGTGGTCCTGATGGAAACCTTACACATACTGAACGTTCAGGTCCTGTTGGACCTTTAAGTAACTTTGAACCTAATCGACAGAAAGATGGCGCACCATCAGAACGTTTTGGTCGAGATGGCATGAGTGACCAACAACCTAATCAGTTCCGACCTAATGACACATTTGGTCAACGAAATGAAAATTATAAATTGAACGACGAACGACCACCCGAGGCCGATCAATTCAGGAGGGATGATAGAAATTATCAGGAACATGGCAATCAATTCAATCCTCAGAAAATGAACTACAATAACGATAGGTTTGCTCCTGGAAATGATCGTTTTGGACCCGGCAACAATCGATTCGGTCCACCGAATGATAGATTTGGACCTGGAAATGATCGATTTGGCCCAGGAAATGATCGACCTGGTCTTGGAAACGATCGTTTTGGACCTGGACACAGTAGATTCGGAACTGATCGATTTGGACCCGGACCTGATAGAGGCGGACAAATGAATGAACCTATTAATGATCGTTTTGGACCAAATAACGATAGATTTGGTCCAGGTAATGAATCTTTTGGTCCTGGAGGAGATAGATTTAATCTAGACCGTTTTGATACGAAAGATACGGGAGACAGGCGCGATAATTTCCCAAATACATCACGAGGTTTTAATCGAACTGATCAGTTTGAGCCATCAGACAAACTTGCACCAGAATTGAAGAAACTTATGGAAAAGCGAAGAGCTGCAATGGATGTTTTTAAACCTAGTTACCTAGAGCCTGACAAAAGTTGTAGTAATGTTGGTTCATTGAGTGAAAGCTTTAAGAAGATCACCGGTGATTCTCCATTTATGAAATCTGCTGGGAACAATAATTTTGGGCCTCGGGGGCCTCCTAATTTTGGTCCAGGTGGACCTGGAGGTTTCAGAATGCCTGGAGATTTTAAACCTCCAGGGGGTTCTGAATATGGGCTTCACTGTCCTCCAGGGATGGGACGTAATTCATTTGAACCACGTGACAGAGGGCCAGTTCCATTTAGAGGACCTAATTCTAGTCCACAGCCAATACAGGACTTCCTCAACACTGAATCTAGGCCAGAGATATCGAATCTTGGAAGTGATATGGATATGAGTAAAGAAAACAGTAACCCTGTTAATATGCCAGAACAAACGGAAGTAATAAATACTACAGTGAATGAACAAGTTGATAGTGTACAGGCTGATGGTCCTGACAATTACCCAGTGCAAAAAAGTTCAATTCCATTATTAGACAAACCACCAAATTGGAATGACAATCAATTTGTAGAAGATAATTCATCGCAAAAAAACATTAGTAATGCTAATGAGAATGAAAATTTATCTACAAATTATAATATCCCGGAACAGAATATTCAGAATGTACCTAGTGAAGGTACATGTAACGAGCAGGATGTATCTAGTAACGATAAGAATGATATTAACAAGAAGACTGAAGTATTACCTTTCATGGGAGAGAATGATCCCAAACCAGAAGACTTGAACATGGAGCCACCACCAGAATTGCCGAATTTAGGCCCTCTTTCCACAGATGATATAAAAGAGCCTTCTTCAAAACCTTTCACTGATCCTGAAACTTTCGATCCAGCATTTGGTCCAAGAGGAATGCAATTTAGATCAAATACACCGTTTTCTGGCCCCAGAGGTCCCACTGATAATAGATTTCCTTTGCCTGAGTCCAGAGGTCCAAATACATTTAATTCTCCTGGTCCAAATCCATATCCCTTAGCACCACGCATTCCTAATGATGGATCTTTAGGTTTACGAAATGCAGTTGATGGACAGTTTGGACCAAGAGATGTCAATGATAAATTATTTGGTCCAAGGGGTCCTAATGATGGATCGTTCGGTCCACGAGGACCTAGTGATGGACAGTTTGGTCCCAGAGGTGTCAATGATAAATTATTTGGTCCAAGAAGTTTCAATGATGGACCACTTGGACCTAGAAGTCTCATCGATGGCCCAAGAGGTCCAAACGACGGATCATTTGGACCAAGAGGTCCCACTGATAGCCCACTTGGGCCAAGAGGTCCTATTGATGGACCATTTGGACCAAGAGGTCCTAACGATGGACCATTTGGACCAAGAGGTCCTAACAGTGGGCCGTTTGGGCCGAGGGGTCCTAGTGATGGACCATTTGCACCGAGGGGCCCTAATGATGGACCATTCGGACCCAGAGGACCAACTGATGGACCGTTTGGACCCAGAGGACCTACTGACGTACCGTTTGGACCCAGAGGTCCTACTGATGGACCGTTTAGGCCAAGAGGTCCCGTTGATGGACCGTTTGGCCCCAGAGGCCCTACTGATGGACCGTTTGGGCTACGAGGTTCTAACGAGGGACCATTTGCGCCAAGGGGTCCTAATGAGGGTGGACCCTTTGGTCCACGAGGTCCTAATGAAGGACCTTTTGCGCCAAGAGGACCTATGGACAAGTTCGGACCAAGGGGTCCAATGGACAATCAATTTGGTCCAAGAGGGCCTAATAGTGGACAGTTTGGACCCAGAGGGCCCAATAGTGGTCAGTTTGGACCAAGATATGATGATCAATTTGGACCTAGAAGACTTAACGAAGGACAATTTGGTCCTCCCGGATCTACTGATGCACAGTTCACATCCCAAGGACCCAACAATCGACAATTTGGTCCTGGTAGGCCAAATGATGCTCCATTTGATAACCGTGGTCCTGGTGATGTGCAGTTTGGTGCTAGAGGTTCTAACGAAGGTCCCCCGAAAATTTCTGGACCCAATGATAGACCTTTTGAACCGCGACTTAACGAAGGATCTTTCCAACGAAATGTTAGTGGCATGAAAGGAGCAAATGATGCACAATTTCCTGTTAGATTTAACGAGAGACCATTCGATGCTCCAGTCGATGAAAGTTTCGAATCTCCAGGACCGACTGATGGATACTTTGCACCTCGAGGTCAAGTTGGTGGTCCGACTGATGGGTCATTCGCCCCAAGAAATCTTCCTGACAGACCATTTGATGAGTTCAGGCCAAGAGGCCAGGGTAAAGACAATTTAGATACAGCTGGTCCAGGCGTTCGTGGCGATGGAGGAGTGTTCGAACCTAAAAATCGAACACAGATGGAACCAAATTTGCAGCAAGGGCAGTTTGAGCCTAATGAGATGCAGAATCCAGGATGGAGGCCTCCATATTCTAAAAACAGTTTTGGTGATATCGATTCGAGACATAGTGATTTCGTTCAGAATGAACCATTTAACCAAGCTGCACCAAATATTGCAGAACGACGTTCTCCCCTGAGTCAGATTAAAGGTGGTCTTCCTGATAAAAGGATAGACAAAAGTCTGACTGATATACCTACTGCATATGGAGAATCACCATCGGGATCTGATTTTGCAAAATATGGTAATCCTAGCTTGCACATGAAGCGACCTGTAGATAATCGACAATCCCTAGTATCTAGGTGCCCACCTGTTAAAGAATTTTGCATAGAAAAACAGTTTAATTATAATCACGCTGGGGCTACTGCTGATAAGAAATTTATTGAACACATACCTGCTAAAGTAATTGACTACGCTCATACTTCTCGTTCGACGATTCAAGATCACTTGACTCCTGTGCAGTGTTTCGATTATGGGCATGGTAATTTGAAACCAGTGGTGCCGGAGCACGAGTTGTATCCGAAGAAAGATTTTAGAAACTGGGAGGAGAACGAGCAAAATCTGAAAGAATATACAGAGAAACTGAGGACGTACGAGCATTACTCAGAAAAAACGAATTCTAGACGATCCGATACTTACAGGCAACGAAGAGATAGTGAAGCATCGCTCGATGATAAGAAGTCTGAAAGGGAACGCAGTGAAAAGGAAGATTACAAAATAAAAGAACGGGAAGACAGAAAGTTTGACTATGTATCTGATATGGATCAAGACCATCGACATGATAAGAATTCTAATAAAGGTAATTTAGTGCTTCAATTTTTTAGTCCGAGTACTGTTACATGCATTATAAGGCATTTGTTGTAGATAATAGTCGCTCAAATTTAATAAATGTGTATTTAAGAATATATTTATGTAATTTACATATACTATTATTTTACGAATGGTTTTGCCTTTACTCTTGTTTTTCTTTAAATGTAGAGAGAACACGAGAAAGGTCTGAAACTTCTCAAAAGGAAGCGAATAAAGAAAGTAGCAAGAATGAGGACAGGTACAGTAACAGTTATTATTATTATAGTAGCATAATTTCATTCACAAATTTATACACTTTGCAGCATAATTAAAGGATCATTAATTTTGCGTCGAAAAAGGCAATTTTTTAACTGCTGTAACTTTGTCAAAAAAAATCACAGGGGCATGAGCCTGGGCTCATTTTAAAGGGCAAAGCCTCTGCTTTAACACCCCTGAATTGAACTTGTCCGAAAAAAATTTTCCACTCCACCACACGCCGAGAAAGAAGGTGGTTTTTCTCTAAATATTTTTCAACTTTAGACTACTCTCAGGAACTTGATAAATTTTTTTCGCCATATTTTTTGGGAGGATATTAAAGCTGGAACTCTCCCCTTTCGAATGAGACCTTAACGAGTGATCTGCGATTTTTTTTCGCCGAGTTATCGCGATCTGAATGAAAAGTATGCTTTGGTACCACTTCATTTAAAATGTATCTTCGGTATCACTTCATTCAGACGTCGATATCTCGGTGAAAAAAAATCGCACAGCACTCGCCAAGGTCTCATTCGAAAGGTAAGGGATCCAGTTTCACTATCCTGTCGAAAAATATTGAAAAAAAAATTTATCAAGTTCCTGGTAGATCTCTGAAGTTGGAAGAGATGCGGGGGCAAACAACCTTCTCTTTCTCGGCGGGTCCTGGGAAGAAGAATTTTTTTTGAAGAAGTTCAACTCAGGGGTGCTAAAGTAGAGGCTTTGCCCTTTCGGATGAGACCAGGCTGACCCCGTTGCGATTTTTTTTGACAGAGATACAGCAGTCCAAAGATTGACTACTTTTTCGGGCTCTGAAGCGCTGCCTGGTCCAGAGGCTGCAGGCCCATTTTTCACTGAGACCTCGATATCTCGGCGAAAAAAAATCGCAGAGCACTCGCCGTGGTCTCATTCGCCAGGAGAGGGTTCCAGCTTTAATATCTATTCAAAAAATGTAGGGAAAAAAATTCATCAAGCTCCTGACAGTCGTCTAAAGTTGGAAAAGATTCGAGGGAGAAACCAGCCTCTCCTTCTGGGCGCGTCGTGAAGTTGAGAATTTTTTTCGGTCAAGTTCAACTCGGGAATGTTAAAGTAGAGGCTCTACCTTTTCGAATGAGACCAGGCTCATCTCCCCACGATTTTTTTTGACAAAGTTACATCAGCTGAAAAATCGACAATTTTTCCACCCATTTTTAGTGAACCTTTAATTTTGCTGCGAAGTGTATTTTTATGTATAGATATAATATAAATAAATTATCATGAACTATATTAATATGTTAATCAAATTTGCTTGAAAATGTGTAACTTTCTTTAGATCGAAAGGAAATATAAACTGGCAGGAGAACTCAAACAAGAACATCGTAGAAACAAAGCCTTCAGATACCAGGTATGTTACAGTATTTATTAGATGCGTCTTAAGTGTTTTAGTCTTTGATAAACTGTAAAATAAATGCTCTTACCATTTTTGTGTTCTTCAAGAAATTTTACATCACGATATTGGTACATATTTATAGATTAAAAATTGAGCTATCTATTGCATTTTGCATAACGTATGAAGACTTATTTCGTGCAAGCTTATGCTTTGCCTTTGGATTACCAAAATGCGACTAAAATATACCGCGTTTGTGGGTGTGTCAATACTATTGACACTCGTCAAATATTTTTGAAAACCTATGGTTTTCTTCATTTACAATACATATTGTACACGCGTACGTTTGTGGCTGCATCATTGAAGCCACTGTACTGATAAAAATTGAATTGTATATCTTAAAAGTGTGATCTACCAATTAACATAATTTAATATGCTGAATGTGTATGAACAGTACAAATGAAATACTTTCAGAAATTCATGATATTTTTGCCATTGCCAGATGGTTTATTAATTTATACTTATGAAACAGAAGTTCCTATATGCCACTTTTTATCTTGAACATATTGACAATGCTTAAAAATTGACTCGATTTTAAACACAGGAAACATAAAGAAGCATAATACAAATATGTTTTATTTTTATGTGTTTGCATTATGCATAAGTATGTTTACTGTGGTTTAAATATTTCTTCTTAATATAGGTAACATAAACTACAATACATCATTTTCAGGTTTTTATGCTCTCACTGTTATTTGTTGCAATTACTACAAAAAACTTTCGAAATCCTGACAAATTGAAACATGTTTAATGTCTTAATACCTTGTGCAAAAACTTTGACTATGAATGAATCAGCAGGAACGTTTCACATGTCGGAAAAGTATTAAAATTTTGATAAATCAATTGTTTTCAATTTATTATCCTTTATGTTTCGTTATCGATTCTCTTCATTTTATATTGTCAAGAAAGAATTATAATTTTATTATATTTGAACGCTGCAGATAAATTGTTGACACCTTGTACTGATTTTCTATTATGCATTTCAGTGTTACAGATAACCAGCATAATGTTGTGGAAGCTCCTCCAAAAACTTTGGAACTGGCAAAGACACCAAACTGTACGATGGTGGATGACCTATTGTGTCCTCCAGGTCGCCAGAACCGACCACCAAAAATAGCCATCATTTTAAGGGGTCCACCAGGAAGTGGAAAATCGTTTGTCGCGAAACTTATTAAAGTAAGTATGCAATACTACATTTTTCACTTTATGTTAAAGGAAACTAATGGTTTTCCTCTGAGTGCACCTTTATGTACCTTTCTCCTTTTTTATAGGATAAAGAAGTCGAACAAGGTGGTTCTGCACCAAGGATTTTGAGCCTTGATGATTACTTCTTGGTTGAAAAAGAGATAGAATCCACAGATGATAATGGGAAAAAAGTCACAGTGAAGGTATAATGAAAGCCGTGTCATATCTCAACATATTCCAAAGTTAAGTTCAGCGTTTGACTTTAGTGTAATTAAATTTTTCAGGAGATGGTCTATGAGTACGAAGAAGCAATGGAACAAAGTTATGTAACATCACTTGTCAAAGCTTTCAAGAAAAATATCACTGATGGTTTCTTTAATTTCATAATCCTGGATTGCATCAATGAAAAGATATCTGACTACGAAGAAATGTGGAGTTTTGCTAAAACCAAAGGTTTTAAAGTGAGTCTTCTGCTTTTAATTCTATAAAAAAATAATCGAAATGATTTTTAAATGATTATTTTGTACAATTTCTAGGTGTATGTGTGTGAAATGGAAATGGACTTACAAATTTGTTTGAAAAGGAACATTCACAATCGTACAGAAGACGAGATAAATAGAATCATAGACTATTTCGAGCCAACACCAAGCTATCATCAAAAGCTAGACGTCAATTCAATGCTACAAGATCAGGCAATCGAAGAAGTATGCAGTTTAAATCATTTTTCTATAATTACAATTACTATTATGTAACAATTTCAATTCTCTTTTTCGTCCTAGGTTCATATGGAAGATAGCGAGGAGCCACAGGAGAAGGCTGCTCAGCAAAACGAGGAGGACAGTCAAGACAGTCAGGAGGATATTCAAGATGCAGTGGTAAGTAATATTCGATTCGTGTTTGCTATAAATATTAAAAGATTAAATCTGCGAACAATATTTTTATCATTTTTAGGGAGTAAGCAAATGGGAACGTATGGAAGCAGAAGATAAATTGGGTTGGTTTACGAATATTTTACCAAATCTGTATCTTCTATTTAAAATCACTTTTCTTTAACGATATGCTATATGATTTTTCAACATAGACCGTTTGGATGGTCTTGCAAGGAAGAAGAACGAGGGGAAAGTTCAAACGATGCAAGACTTCCTCCAAGTTCCAGATTACTATAACATGGAGGACACCTCTGGAAAGAAACGCGTAAGTGACTCTTCCGCTTCTCAGTTACTTAAATATCAGAACTCGCATATTTATTTAAACATGGTTCCATTAGGTGAGGTGGGCAGATCTGGAAGAACGTAAAGAACAGGAGAAAATGCGAGCCGTGGGGTTCGTAGTTGGTCACACTAATTGGGATCGCATGATGGATCCAACGAAAGGAGGAAGCGCCTTAACACGCACAAAGTATATATGATTTAACTTTAACCCTAGAACCTGTAGAAAACTTTGCAAGTAATTTTGCTTTATCGTTTACTAATAAGTTCTAGTCTAAAATTTGATATTCAGCTAGATAAGCAGGACATTATCTTTCGTGTTTTTGTATTTTTACAAGAGAAGAAAGAGAGACTTTTATACTATGAAATGTAAAAACACGATGTATGTGAAAGTATGACATTGTGAAGTTTGTGATTAAAAAATCTGTGTAAAAAGTTTAACGATATTAACAAGAAAAGAATTTTTCTTATAGTATTACGCGTGAAGTGCGAAGACTGCCTTTTAGAAATAAAGACCACAATTAAATGTTACAGTTTTAGACGAATTTGTTACAATTCTATTCATGTTACAAATATTATTGCGAAGGAAATATTCTTATCTTGAAACGAGCTAATTTCTTTAGATAAATATACAATTAGGCAAAGGAATATTGTGTTACTGAATTGTAATTATATTTTTCTGTACGTACACTTGAGAACTATTCCTTAAAGAGAAATGTTTGAAGCATAGTTTAAGTGGAAATAATTATGACAGAGAATGTAAGCATTACATTTGCGTGAAATAAGTATTCTTACATATGTGCATCCATTCTTCATTATTTAAACTAGTAATAGTATTGACATTTTTTTAATCTTTTTAAGAACATAGATGTAGTAAAATATAAAAAATGCCTTTGTTATCATGAAACCTGTTTTTTTAATATTTATACATATAATAGTTAGATTAATGATAAAGTTTGGTGCCTCATGTGATCGTTATTATTGCAGGTTTTTCTCGCTAACATAAACGTTTTCATTCGACTGCAATAACGCAAAGAAGTGAAGAGGTGTCTACAACTTTCAGACTCTTCAAATGGGGATATAAAATTCCTCTGCACTCTCTTTAAAGAATCTATATTTAGTATAGAATAAGTCTTAGAACGTTTCAAGTTATGTAAAACATCTTGTAATTATTGTATATAATACATATTTAATGAAATATTGCCTTCATTACATATTATTTTATATTAATTTGCGACTTATATGTAAGGTACATTTGTAGTTCAAAGGTGTACGATAATTATACACTGCCTACTGAACTAAGTGCGTACATTTTTCAAGTTTTAGAAGTAATTTATCTATTAACTAGATAAACAATAAATAAAAAATGAATCGAAAGTTTTATATTTGTCCTCACTCTTGTGTTAGACACATCTTACAGCTTTTATAATATTGCAAAATCTGTACATAGTAATGTATCTGAAGTAGATGAAAAACATTGTCAATTAATTAAAAATAAATACATTTCCAATTAATACGTATTTTATTTCCAACCCAACAAATGAAAATGAAAAGATAAACATATTCTGTACGGTTTTTCACAATTCTATGGTTTATTTATTGCAAAAAGAACATTTACAAATTTATGGGGGCACCGGACCCTGATGATACGGGCCTTAACGAAAGTTGCTAGCGACAGCTTCGCCATCTAGCGGCGGCCCGCGAACTAACATTTTGAGTAAGACTCGTATCATCGGGTGCCGGTGCCCCTGTAAAAGAAAAATATTTAAAATCATTAAAAAACCATTAAACAAACAATATTATTATGCAAAATGGTTCAGAATACTTTTACGGAGTACGAATTGCATTAAGTAATTAAATTCGAGCACTAAATATAGCATAAATTAATGAAATATTACTTTCTTTATGTTTAGTAATTATTTAAGCTGTTGTTAAGTTGTTTATTCGTATAGTTAACAACTACTGTCCTCTCCTGAGCTAATTCTAGGTGATTTTCCAAAATAATATTATTTATTTATTGCAAAAACAGTATTTGAATATTATTAGGGGCACCGCACCCTGATGATACGGGCCTTAACGAAAGTTGCTAGCGACAGCTTCGCCATCTAGCGGCGGCCCGCGAACTAACATTTTGAGTAAGACTCGTATCATCGGGTACCGGTGCCCCTAATAATTTTCAAATGCTGTTTTTACAATAAATAAACAATATTATTATGGAAAATCACTTAGAATTAGCTTAGGAGAGGACAGTAGTTGTTAACTATACGAATAAACAACTTAACAACAGCTTAAATAATTAATAAACATAAAGAATGTAATATTTCATTAATTTATGCTATATTTAGTGCTCGAATTTAATTATTTATTGCAATTCGTACTCCGTAAAAGTATTCTGAACCATTTTGCATAATAATATTGTTTGTTTAATGGTTTTTTAATGATTTTAAATATTTTTCTTTTAAAGGGGCACCGGCACCCGATGATACGAGTCTTACTCAAAATGTTAGTTCGCGGGCCGCCGCTAGATGGCGAAGCTGTCGCTAGCAACTTTCGTTAAGGCCCGTATCATCAGGGTGCGGTGCCCCTAATAATTTTCAAATACTGTTTTTGCTATAAATAAACAATATTATTATAGAAAATCGCTTAGAATAAGCTTAGGAGAGGTCAGTAGCTGTTAATCGTACGAATAAACAAGTTAACAATAGCTTAAATAATTAATAAACATAAAGTCTGTAATATTTCATTAATTTATAGTATATTCACTGCTCGAATTTAATTATTTAATGCAATTTGTAAACTGCAGAGGAATTCTGAACGATTTTGCATAATAATATTGTTTGTTTAATGGTTTTTTAATGATTTTAAATATTTTTCTTTTACAGGGGTACCGGCACCCGATGATACGAGTCTTGCTGAAAATGTTAGTTCGCGGACCGCCGCTAGATGTCGAAGCTGTCGCGAGTAACTTTTGTTAAGGGCCGTATCATCAGGGTCCGGGGCCCCCCAAAAATTTTTAAATGTTGTTTTTGCAATAAATAAACAATCCTGATGCTTCATATTGTAGTATAATAAACTATAGAGTCTCTACAATAATTCTATGATCTCAAATTGCAAGTAAATAGTGCAATAATAAATTATGTTAAATTATGCTGGGTTAGGAACTGAATAAAGTAGTTTATATGAATAAATACTCAAGTTTATTGCACATTAATGTTATATAATGAATTTTAAAGGTTTTTTTTAATGTTTTTACATCTTAAAATATTAATATAACACAAGAAATAAGTAATTATTTACGAGATAGCACTCTGAATAGCTGTATATAATTGTTTAAACGTTTGAGTAACAAAAAGTAGCCCGTGATATTACTGTATATAGCTGCATAATAAACTGTAGAACATCTATAAGGATTCTAGATTAATTAATTGCAAGATGCAAATGTATAAATAAATTATTCAGGGTTTCTGAGAGTGAAGGTGCACTAATAATTTTAAGTCTCTTATAACAATGATTAGTATATGCCTATTATCATTCACTTTCACTCTCTTCATTTAGCAGACAATTGTTATGGTCATTTCATAATACTTTGCACTTTGTTATGACAATTAAACTATTGTAGTGCATCGCTGCAATGCGTTCTCGCCTTAAATCTCTCTCGTGGTTGCACATATGCGTATCTGATGATTCTGATTCTGCGGTTTTAGCAGTATCTGACGTGTACAGAAGTCAAATTGCACGATCACTAGTAGGTTAGATTATAATACTGAACTTAAAAAACATTTTGTTATTCATACGAAATCGTGTAATCATGCTGGACTTATTTACTATATTTAGCAAAGGTGGTATCGTGCTCTGGTGTTTCCAAAGCACTTCGCAAATATTTGCGCCCAGCGTTAATGCATTGATACGAAGTGTCATATTGCAAGTACGTGATTACTGTCAAGGCTTTTTATTTTTTTTACTCCAGTGTTTCCATCTGGAATGCCATTGCTAATAGAGCACATTTAACAAAAATGCAATCTCCTTGAGTTTCCATAAGAAATACACTTCTATTTCTTATACAAACACTCCTAATTAATATTTATTGTGGTAATCATTTTGATATTTTTGCTTGCAGGAACGTACAGGGAATCACACATTTGAATATGATTCCTTACGCTTACAGTATAAGCTTGACAATGAATTTGAATTAGTATTCGTAGTTGCATACCAGAAAATACTACAGTTATCTTACATAGATAAGTTTTTAAATGATATCCATTTGGAGTTTAGAGATAGATTTAAAAATGAATTGGAAAGGGCTCATTGGTTTTCTAATTTTGATTTTCAAAACAATTACGAGCAAGTACTTGCTGTGGCTGAACAATGGGCAAGGACTCAGGCTAAGATACCTAAACAAATGCGTACCTTTGATGAAAGTCAGAAATCAAAAAAGACTGTTGCTAGTATGATTGAGAGAAAGGATGATAAAGATAATAAAAAACAGGGTATGTTATGCATGTATGAAGGTATTATTAAGCTGCACTATTATTTTATTTCGAGCACCTTACTTTTCATTAGCTCACAATACTCTTAATTATTTTATTTCGCCAACTATAGCTGTGTCTGTTTCTCAAATTATTTTTCTGTTGGGGGACTTTGTGATTTACAAATGGTTTTATTTATTTCTGAGTGTTAAGTATTATAAGCTGTTGTGGAACTTTGTGTAGGACTTAATATAGAATCACAAGCAATTTTCATTTAGGTAGTAATATGTCCTTTCCAATGTGGGTATCACTAACAGGAAATGGGAATCTTATTCTTCGCTTCTAGGTAAAAAGAAGAAGGGAATTAATACTAATAAAGATGATCAAAGTAAGTGATCTTGAACTTTGCATATACCATATTGTATGCTTGAGAAATTACGCTTTCGAATTAATAATATTAACATTACACAATTCATACCTAAAAATCTCTAAAGAATTTCTAATTACTAACTTCCATGTTTGACCTTCTAGTGAAAATTCAAGAGATCCCAAAACAGGATCTACCAATTAATCAAACAAATCATAATGGAGAAATAGACGAAGAGATACTAATTGCAAATCGTATGAAATTGGTTCAGAAAATGAATATTCAGAAGAAGAAAGTTGATAAACAGTGAGTATAGTAAAAGCGAAAAAGTACACGGTGTTTAAAATAATAAAAATATTCCAGGAAAAGTCCTAAACCCGAGAAGGCTGGTAAAAAGCCACGTGTCTGGGAATTAGGTGGGACCACTAAGGACCTTGCTAACTTAGAACGCACCAAAGACAAGCCTGAAGAAAGTGGTGACTTCGTGGCAGCTGATACAACAGTAAATTCTTAATTCTTAATCGCTAATTAATCTACTTTGTTATTTTTTAATAACTATTTAATGTCCATTTTAGCTAGTGGGTCAGATGAAAGGTAGTATTCGTGACTTAGAAGTCGAAAGCGACTCTGAGGAAGAGTCTGACGAGGAAATCGAAAATTCCAAGCCACAAGTACAAAAAAAGAGCAGCAGTATGTTTTCAATGTTCAAGAGTCTGGTTGGTAATAAAAGCTTAAAGCACGAGGACATGGCTCCAGTTTTGGACAAGCTAAAAGATCACCTGATTGCAAAGAACGTCGCTGCGGACATTGCTCAAAAACTGTGCGATTCTGTCGGCGTGAAGCTCGAGGGAAAGGTACTCGGGACGTTCGA
The DNA here is from genome assembly GCF_051401765.1 of Calliopsis andreniformis. Classification (NCBI taxonomy): domain Eukaryota; kingdom Metazoa; phylum Arthropoda; class Insecta; order Hymenoptera; family Andrenidae; genus Calliopsis; species Calliopsis andreniformis. The sequence continues at coordinate 13,144,891 of NC_135068.1, read as the reverse complement.
CAGCGTGACGAATACTGTCAAGTCAACTTTGACAGATGCGTTGGTGCAAATACTGTCGCCGAAAAGACGCGTGGATATTCTGAGAGACGCGATGGAAGCTAAAAAGCACAATAGGCCTTACGTCATGACCTTCTGCGGCGTTAATGGTGTGGGAAAATCAACGAACTTGGCGAAAATCTGTTTCTGGCTCATTGAAAATAACTTCCGCGTGTTGATAGCTGCTTGTGATACCTTTAGGTAATTTATTTTACTTCTGCTCAGATAATAAATGCGTAAGCTTAATCACGAACTCTATTTTATTCCAGAGCTGGTGCAGTCGAGCAGCTGAGGACTCATATGCGTCACTTGAATGCTCTTCACCCACCAGAGAAACATGGAAATCTATCTATGGTTCAGTTGTACGAGAAGGGATACGGAAAAGACGCAGCTGGCATAGCGATGGAAGCGATTCGGTTTGCTAAAGACTCAAAGTTCGATATAGTTCTGGTAGACACCGCTGGTAGAATGCAAGATAACGAACCATTGATGAGAGCCTTGGCTAAACTGATCAAAGTGAACGAGCCTGACTTAGTACTTTTCGTCGGCGAAGCTCTTGTTGGGAACGAAGCTGTTGATCAGTTAGTGAAATTCAATCAAGCATTGGCTGATCACAGCCAATCCAGTAATCCTCATATCATTGATGGTATCGTGTTGACCAAATTTGATACGATCGATGATAAGGTAAGTACAAATTTAAATATTTGAACATTTGAATATTTGAAAATTCGAACATTTGAAAATTTAAACATTTGAAAATTTGAATATTTGAAAATTTGAACATTTGAACACTTTGAATACTTTTCTAGGTGGGTGCAGCTATTTCTATGACGTACATTACCGGACAACCTATCGTTTTTGTTGGAACAGGACAGACATACACTGACTTGAAGTCATTAAACGCGAAAGCCGTCGTACACGCTCTGATGAAATAATTGTTGATTCGATTGGAGGCGCCATTGAACTTATCATGTGAAAAATTGAGAATATTTCATGAATTGTTATTGACAAATTCAGGGAACGAAGTCTTATTATCATTATTATTACGATTATATACAAAAATTTAGAAAGAATAATATATATTATCATGTCGAAAGATCTATTTTTCTTGATGTCCTCGCGATACAAGAAACGTGTTCTTAATTGACATCAAACGATCCGGTAAATGCTAATTGTGCAATTTTCACGAAACACTCGAGCATATTGCATCGAATCTGTTTATGTTATAAATTATTTATTGTATAAATTTATAGAAAGTTTTCTAAAAAATATAAAAATATGTAATTGAAAATGTTGTACGTTCGTTCCATGCCTTGTGTCTTTTATTTTCTACACGAAATTCAATAGCCAGGTTTTCGAAGCAACTCGAATATCTCACTTTCTTTATTATTGATTTCTGACTTGCCTTTCTAGCTACCTGTTGAATACTCGTCTTATCAAATATTCCTCTTACTAAGACATTGTTGCGTTCAAAAATATACGTTCAGACTCTTAACAAATATTATAAAATGCCTAGTGTTAACGCTAAGACTCCTGAAACGCGAAGTCTGAATAGATAACGAGGACTCGTCGCTTCAAATATGTCCCATTGGCAACTGATCACCACATCCATTCCCTTCTTTGTTTCTCGACTCCTGCGAGGACTCTTCCTCCAGTTCCCAATGGGGATCGTCATCGAACTTCTGCTCTTCAGAAATCGAGCCACAAATCGACAAGCGCATTATCAGGCCTGAAAAAGAACAGACTCGTTTATTTGCACCAACAAGCCACCAATATCCAATTGGACCTGTTACCAGTTATTAATCCCGAAACGATAGCAATTCCTAATGTAATGACAAGTGCCAATAATTGGTACCCCGCCTGCTGTCCCGCTGTCCTGTTGCTCCCAGGCGATATTCCATAATTGTCCCTCATCTCAGCCAGCCTGGCTTCAGAGCTCGGCGCTCTGGCGGGGAAGATCTAATAGGAAATATTAATGGTATTATTAACACCAGGGTAGTTAGCTCCTGTCCTCTCTCCGATTTCCCCCAATCATCTCGCGGCACGATTACTATTAGCAGTTTCAAAGTCAACTAATTGCGGCCACAGAGCTCTAGCATAACCGAGGCAAGTGCCTGTAACGGGACGTAATCCGAGGGCCACTTAAGGTAAACGTACCAATGCCTAATTGCTTAAGATGTCAAATCTCCCAGTAAGTAATCAACCTAAAACTGTATGTCCTGACATTTCAACTATGAGGTTTCAGAAACTGTGGATATTCTTTTATGACGCTAGTTTTTATTTTTATTTAGGCTACTTGATACATTAGGACTGAAGCCTAAAATTGGACAAAATTAACGTTAGCGTTCTGGTACTGGGACATTTACCTTAGCTCGGAATTTCAGGCTCTGATTTCGGCGCTCGATGGGCCTCGCTCGAGTGGCCAAGAAAAAGGGCATCGACAGCGGAGCGCAGAGAACAGCGGTCATGAGTTTCTTGTGGACGCCAAGCGGAACGTTCGTTTCATGGTTAATAGATTAAGCAATTGCTGGTTTTTGTACCTGTAGACGCGCAACTTCCCCGCCATTCAGCTTAGTTAGAAACTCACGACCAGTCGCATACTTAGCGAAGTATCCCGCGAAGTTAATTACCCGAACAGTCGAGCGATTAATTCTTGTAAGGAAGAGGGCAAGGGACTGGGGGCCAAGTTGCGAACCTCGTAAAGGGAGTAATCGTAGGAGTCTTCCGTGGCCAGGCCCGCCATCAGGGCGCCGAATACGCCGCCGAGAACACCAGGCATCCCGTGGAGATTGTGGACCCCGCAGGTGTCGTGGATACGGAGGCGTTTTTGTATCAGTGGCTGGAACAGAGATCAGAGTAGGGAGTTAGGGAAGTTTCTTTTCGAAGGGCTGCGTAGACTCTGATGAAATGCTCGAACCATTATACAGGGTGCAAACAAAATGCCTGAGGATGAGGTGAAGGTGCAGGGGGAGGGATGAAACCTACTCTGAACCTAAATCGTGAGAACGTTTTGGACTTGGTGATAACAAAATTGTCAGACTATTCAGTGAAACGAGGGAAGGATTGCACATTATATTCTCCGAAAATATGTTCCCCACTAAACTTGAATAATTACTGATAATAGCAATAACGATATATCCACATTTTACGATTGCTATCTGCTTTAAATTTTCATACAAGTTTTCGCCACGCGCTTTTTAGATACGGCTGTATTTACTGTTATGTTTTACAGTGAATGTGCCATGGAAAACCGTAGATCTACGTGAACATTAAACACAAGCGAAAGATAACAAAACAGGAAAATCTAAGTGGATGATGCGCAGAGTCGAAACAATTTTTTTCTATTTTTTTCTCGCGATTGCGTCGACTCCCACCCATAAAATATGATTACACCTACGTTATCATTTCGGTCGCGAAAATATTCTACTTTTTTACGTTCAATAACCGTGTTTATTTTTCGTTATTTTTACCATAGAATTTTGCTCCCTTCACGTGAATCCCCATGACAAGAGCTCGCGTTCTGACTGCTCGGAAGTAAAAACAGCCAGGCAGATTCTGTAAAAATCTCTGGCAAACTCGAAGCAAACATAAAGAGAAAAAAAGATTCGATTTCGTGGGCCATTTGAAAGTATAATAGAATGCCTCTTGAAGGGCTAACGTCCTAGCGACGCTCGCCCCTCAGAATTCTGCCGCGCAGAATTCCGCTCGCGGAAGGCTGTATTAGCAATCGCATTTTTCTTCGACGTCATCGAATAGCGATGGCCGATCGAGAGCACAAAAGGGCGGAGGAGAAAAAACGAAGAAAACTGGAGGGGTGGGAAAGTGGTTCCGAAACGGTTTATCCCGCTAAACGCGGCTTCGATAAGCGTCAACAGCTTCGTCCAGCTTTGCCTCCTCTCCTCCCCTCAACCGAGCAGTTTCTCTTACTTTACTGCTCGCCACTCGAACGAAACGACGCCTCTCCTGGGCGCTTTTGTTCGAGAATCTATTTGCCCAGGCCGCGGAATTCTTTTTTAACGATACTACGAGTGCCTCTTGGGGCTCCAGCGCTCGCGAAGGAACCAGCCAGCCGTGGCTGCGTCGCGCAAATTGCCAGGACAGCCTTCTGTCTTAATAGCGAATCTCTGATTAATGCGTTTCATCTGCATTTGATCCATACGTCTTCGGCAGGGGCGAGGACCGAGCGAAGAGGGAAGAACAAAGTACATAAAGAATATGAAATTACCGCGCTGGGGGCGAGGTGGACGTGAATGAATCGGAGATGATTAAAAGAACTTCCGACGAAAAAGTTCTCTAGCGATGGTTGTCCTCCGCTGAGTCAATACGGCTGGGGATCCTGATAAGGATGTACTGGAGGTCGCGGAGTTATTCGCGAAGTTCTTCGAGGTGTCTTTATGAGGGAGGCTTCGTGGACTTTAAGGGAGGTTTAATGTAGATTGGAGGGAGGTTTGAGAGTTTAATGTGTAAGGTACCTGGGCTGTTATCTAGTCTGCTTTGAAAAGTGGCTTTTGAAATAGAAGAATTAATTACCGTGAGGTACTTGTATCCCAGGACGCTGAGCACTCCTGCAAGTGAGCCCACTACTAGTGCGCCCACTGGCTCGCACATCATTCCTGTTTATACAGAAAATATTTCCTTGTTAGTGTTCGCGTGTAAACCAAAGCAATTAATTAATTATCATGGCGTTGTACCTGCCGCGGTGCCGATGGCCACGCCGCCAGCCAGCGTCGAGTTCTGGATGTGCACCATGTTGAATTTGCTGTCCTTGGAGACCAGTGCAGACGTCGCGAAAGCGATCACGCAACTGGCAGAGATAGACAGAAGGGTGTTTATAATGGCCCTCTGTTGGTCGTCTCCTTTGAGGGCAGCGCTGTTGAAAGAGGGCCAGAAGAGCCAGAGGAACACGGTCCCTGTCGTAAGCAAACCATTGGTTTCCTCTTCAAACAGGGATGCTCGTTTTCTCAAGTTATTGTCGTTTGTGCTTGGAAAATCAACGAGATATCGATGCTCTTAGGGAATATTTCATACCGATAGTCATGAAAATATTATGAGCTCAGAAAATAGATACATTTTGCTGTAACTTTGAGTCGAAAAATTATCGATCTTTGAGCTGCTGTAACTCAGTCAAAAAAAATCATAGGTGGATGAACCTGGACTCATTCGAAAGGGAAAAGCCTCTACTTTAACACTCCTGAGTTGAACTTGGTCGAAAAAAATTGTGCACTCCACGACCCGCCGAGAAATAGAAGGTAGTTTTTCTGCGAATGTTTCTCGACTTCGGGGGACTGCCAGACACTCAATGAATTTTTTCTGCAATCTTTTCTGGGTAGATATTAAAGCTGAATCCCTCCCCTGTCGAATGAGACCATGGCGAGTGCTCTACGATTTTTTTTCGCCGAGATATCGAGGTCTGAATGAAAAGTGAGCCTAGAGCCTCTGAATTACGCAGTGATCCACAACCCGAAAAAGTAGTCAAACTTTGAGCTGCTATATTTCCGTCAAAAAAAATCGCAGTGAGGTCAGCCTGGTTTCATTCTAAGGGGAAAAGCCTCCACTTTTACATCCCTGAGTTGAACTTAACCGAAAAAAATTTCCAATTCCACGACGTGCCCAGAAGGAGAGCGTACTTTCTCCCCCAAATATTTTTCAACTTCGGACGATTGTCAGGAGCCTGATGAATTTTTTTCCCCACATTTTTTGAATGCATATTAAAGTTGGAACTCTCCCCTGTCGAATGAGATAAGGCTGACCTCGCTGCGATTTTTTTTGACGGAGATGCAGTAGCTCAAAGATTGACTACTTCTTTGGGCTCTGGATCAATGGGCGATTCCATGGCTAGAGGCTCACTTTTCATTCAGAGCTCGATATCTCGGCGAAAAAAAATCGCAGTGCACTCGCCATGGTCTCATTCGACAGGGGAGGGTTCCATCTTCAATCTTTCTTTAAAAAAGGTCGAGAAAAAAATTTATCAAGTCCCTGAGAGTAGTCTGAGTTTGGAAAATATTTGGAGGTAAACAACTCTCTCTTTCTCAGCATACCGCATAGTGGAAACTTTTTCTCGGCTAAGTTTAACTGAGGGATGTTAATGAAGAGGCTTTCCTCTTTAAAATGAGACCAGGCTCACGTCTCTGCGATTTTTTTTGACAAAGTTACAGGAGTTCAAAGATAGACAATTTGACTGATCACTATAGCAAGCACAGAACCACAATATTTTCTTGAAACAATTAAAAAATGGTTAATGAACAGACCAATCATTGCAAAGATATCTGAGTTGTAAGAAGGTCCTTCCAGGTGGTGCTCCTTAGGCTTCTCCTTCACCCCAAACACGAAGCTGACAGCCAGGCCAAAGTAAGCTCCAAAAGCATGAACAAACATGCTGTCACCAGCGTCGACAGCCTATCAAAATACGAATAAATTTTTCATTTCAATTATCAAGACCAAAAGTCCACCCCTGTCGATCGATTCGCGGAGAAGACAGACTGTAAAACAAACTTCCCTTTCCTCTGACAGTGGACAAGATAATTGTATCTCTTTGGTACGACCACAGCGGTGATCTTCCCTTCGAAAACTTTCCCCATCGCTCAAGCCTACCCTTCGCCGTCATAAACTTCACAAATACGTCTATGTCAATTTTTAAAATCACCCGTGTATCGTCCATCCGCCAGAATATTTTTCAGCAGCCTCAAACTTCCAGCGATAACACGGGCCGCCAGTAAAAGTTCCAGCGTATCCCATAAACACCCCACCCCCGCCACCCCCGATCACCTTTCAGAGTAGATCGCGTTTTCGCCGCGAAAATCGACGACAGGGTGTGCTCCGCGGTCGAAACTGTAAACTCACCATCAGTATGTGCTCGCCCACGTACTTGTTCACGGTGAACATGATCAGCTCCAGGATCCCCATGAACACGAGCTGTATGTAGGTCGTCTTACCAAGCAGAGCTCCCATGGATATTAGCGGCGTGGCCACCGCAACGTCCGCGCTGAGGAGGCTGGAAGTGCAAGTCGATGATCGATACTTTCGTCATTGGCGAATGGATTTATGGTCGAAAAAGGGCGAAGAAGAGACCTGTGGGACGCGAGGCCTGCTGAATCCCTGCTGCTGCGCTATTAGTCGTGCAAGCAGGGAGTCAAAACTGGGAATCAGTATGCATAACATTCATGTGAATTTATTGATCGAACAGGAAGAGACCGTTTTGATGGTACTGGCGGTCTGTTGATGCGACTTATTTACTCTACTGCCTGTGATAACTTTCAGCGATAAACGTAATGTAAATTAGTGATATTGGTAGATGGAATTGTGTATCTTCGACATGCAAATAATCTATATTAATTTCGTTTAATCACATTTGGCTACTGCCTAAAGTGCGTCCGACTTGGAATCTTGTTTCTTCACTTTTCTGTGTCTGACTGAGGACTTATTCTACTGATTTTCCTGTTCCTGATCTGATTAACACACCTCAGTAGTAGAATGAGTACTATATCAGACACATGAAATAGACGATAGTTTTTATTTCTGAGTAGCGTAAGATATTTCAAGTAGCAGAGTTTGTAAAGTGCAATTCGATTAAACTGTCGTTCTATTTCACTGCAAGGGAAATTAGAATTTCTCTAGTCAGACGAGGGTCCCGGAAAACGAAGAACCAGCGCGTTTTCCGGCTTATTAACTATTCATGCACGCGGCCAAACACAATCCTACAAACTGGCTTTGGTATTCAACGGGACGTTCGCCTCGAATGCATTTTGCAAGGGATCTTGCAAAAATATTTTCGGACTTTTCAGCCAATCGGGACCTGATGTGTATATTACCGAAGCTGCACGAATTTATTCCTTTCCGATACACGCGTCGCCCTCGTCCCTGTAACGTCCCTGTTTTCGACATCGGTGATTCTCGCGTTGCAGCATTCACGTGCGTTTAAAGTCGCTTGTTAGACGTCGCGAAAATGCCGTTTCTTTCCACTGGCTCTCAAAATCATTCCTCAAAAAAGGTTTCTTCAGCGAGTACTTATGGAGAGTACGCTAATTCAACATTTCCTAATTGGGCCTCAAAGATACGCTACAAGTAAAGGTGCAGCGTTAATTCACTTTTTACCTGAATGTTGTATGCTTTAATTAGCGTCCTTACGTTTCTAATTTCGCGTTAATTTAAAAGAAATCCAGCCAGCGCGTTTCCACAGGCTCAGGCAAATCTCATTGTAAATGCAGTGATATAATTAATTAACAGGAAGAGTAATTGCTTTCCACCCAGAAAATACTCCCCTCGCCATAAATCCACGCACCCATTTCCACGATTATAAATCCGAAATTTATTCCCTGATCTCCTATAATAATTGAACCTGAAAAACTCCACCAACCTTCTCAAGGACAATAAGGCCTTGCTCTCCTTCTTCATCTCCATCACCCCTTCGCAGATCATGGCGACCTGGACCAAAATCGCCCCGACGAGGAACGTGAGCCCGATGGCGCTCTGGCCATATCTCCTCAGGAACGTCATGAGGAAGCCGAAGCCGATCCATATCATCACGTGGACATCTTGATACACTGAGCCGTGTTAGTGTCGGCGGAAGGAAGGCGGAGGGAAAAACAGAAATACCTTTTTGTAGGCGCATGCTTCAGCTCGCGTGCGGTTAATGAGCGCGCGCCCCTTGTTTGCTCGCCTGCTGGCTCGCCTGCTGGCTCGCCTGCTCTTCGAGTGCTGTTAATCGCGCGTTAATTGATCGCCGCAATTACGCGGCGACCAGCGTTCGCAGGAGAGGAAGGACGTTGTTTCTACTGACCGATTCGAAGATAACCGCAGACTTATGCGCGAGACATTCCCCATTCCTGCCGCCAGAATAATTCACGCCCTGGTGCAATCTGTTTGCCCTCCCGCTCGCGCGCCCGCGTGCACGGAACGGTTTAATAAGAACGCTGTGTGGGGCAAAGCGGAACTGCTTCTTTTTTCTCACGCTTTTTAGGGAAAAACTGACCTTTTTAGTGGACCTCGGAAGGAAATTTTAATGTTTAGTAAATTAGCCAATAGCTGGAGGCTTGAGATGTTAAGTGTCTCAGGAAGTGAATAGAGATAATCTTAGAATGATTCTGTATTTGAGAGCCAGAATAACGTGAGTCTATTTTTTTCGATATTGAGCTTTTTACAGGATCTAGTAAAATTAAGCTACTTTAAATACTGTGTCAAGAAATGGGTATTTTCTGTTTCTTGGGTCTCTCGAAGAATAACAAGAGGACACTTGGGTCACATTAGCTCTCAGCTGGAAAACAGTTTCTGTGAAAAACTTGAAGAGGTCTGCACGAAAGCCTTTGTCCAAAAGGAAATCGATTAACTGCTGAATATTTGCTGGGTCCTCTCGAAACGAGGCATAAATAAATCAATGTAGCGAAGGAGTCGGATTAAGAGCAGACACTCGTGGCTGTATAAAATATGTCCGTAAATCATTGAGAGATGGCTGGTCTTAGGTCACAGGCCGGTTCGAAACAGATGATTCGCGCTTCGCCCGTGGCTCATCCATCACAAAGTGTCGCCGCTTGCATTCAGCGATTCACGCGTGAATGCATAATAACCGGGAAAATCTTGCTGATACCAGGCGCCGTTTATGCAAAATGTTGGTTGTGATTGCACCGAAATTTTGAATAAAATCCTCCTGGTGTCATTAATAAGAAGACAGTAGAGCCTCGAAACTGCAGGTATTCAAGCTCAATATGCGTGCAAGTATCGAGGTTTTACTGTCTTCAGATTTTTTTTATTTTCCAAGGAAATTCTGCCTGTAATGTTCGATTGAGGAAAATTTTTCTCTCGATTGGAGAAGCTGCTCCACGATTTCCCTAGAAACTAGACGAAGATCAAAGGTGACGCGTTGTCTCTGGGGGTGATCTATTTATTTATCAGAAGTATTGCGCCTCCGCTGTCACTGCTGCAATTTATATGCGGATAACCGATGATCGAGGAGCTGAGTCGAAATTTAAGTAGGTCGAGACCACATTTCATCACGGGGAAAGCTTTTCTTCGATACGTCTCGCGTTGAGCCGCGCAGCGATGCAGGAATATAGAAAATGTAATATATCAGGAAACGAAGATTAAGAAAATCGAAATTTAATATCGCCTGGCTAAATACGCGCGCTGTATTTCTGTCGCGGGAAGAAACCTCACTTTAGGAACGATAAATCAGGGGGCACGGAATGAAGATCCATTCTGTGGTCATTGAAAAAATATTTCACGGTAGAACACAAATGAAAGAGAAAAGAAGATCTATCCTGGCTATGCATTTACGCTGGAAAACTGGTGTTCCGCTTGAAATTATTCGAGACGCGTCTAGGTAATCTATTTATCACTTGAGGCATTGCTGTCCCTGCCGTGACTTTTATACGGGAGAGGCAGCAACGACGGGAGAATCGAGAGAGCCATTTCCCTTTTTTACCCCTTTTTCCTTCGTTTTTTACCTCGTTCGCGACCATCAAACAGAAATTTTTGGTGGTCCATGGCGCCTGGGTGGGGGCGAGAACGATATTAATGCATTAGCCTATTTCCGAACATAATTGGCATCGCGACGATTTCATTGAATTATTCCTCCAATTGCCCCACTAAACATCAATGGGTGGTTTATCTGAAAATTTTCGAGCCTTTTTAAAACGTCCTCTGTGATTACAGAAATGGTTTAAAAAATATTTTTCGCTAAGTTTTTACGTGTTTACGAAGCCAGGGCGCTTCATTAGAGTTTCCTAAACTCTCGGGCTATTTTTTGATTCTTTTAAGACACGCTTGTCAAAATTTATACCAAAGTATAATCCACGGCGTAAGTTCGCGAAACTCGGGGCTAGGATCCGCATACATTGTATCAACGTTGACCCAGCCTCGGATTTGCGGTGTGAAAGTTTCTTTCGCGAGACGCCAAATTCCTGCGCGTTTTGTCACAGAGCTGCTTTCCCACTCGAAACATAAATTTCTACTTCTTCCATTACACAAACTACCAAATTTACAAGCTTCTTCCGAGGAAACGAAGCTGGGGACTAAAAAATTCGAGGCAGAAAATTTGTGTAAATCATATGACAGGTAATACAAGACGCTGAATATTTTCAGGCTTCTTCGCTAAAGAATTTTTCTCGCGCAGCGGGGAATAAATAAATAAATAAGGGAAAGAGGTTGTCCTGGTCGCGATTTAAAGAGGAGACACAGCGTGTTGTGCAAATTCCTTTTTTCTTTCACTATTTTCATGCTAACCGTTGTATCTCCGCGCGAAGGAAATTTCGTCCACGCCGGGTGAAAAGCGATTTCCATAAGAAAACACGCAGCGCGCGTGGGGACCAGCGCGATGAAATTTATAATCTTTGAAGAGCAACGAGATTACCTTACCAATTACGCTCGCCTGGCCCCCCAGGAGCTGGCTTTTATAATCTACACAAAGTATCACTTTGAAATTCAGATTCAGCTGGTTAAAGTGTTGACCACATGTTCATCTCTCGCGTGGACTAAATTCGCAAGACACTGCTGCCTCGCTTATGCGTCTAATATCACGTATAACCACGCTGTTATCGCGTTCATGCTTCAAACTCGCTTAATAAATGCTTATGAATAACATTTGCCCTCCAGTTTATGCTCGCTCCCTGGTTATCGAGTTTCTAAATTGAAAAATGTAGGCAAGGAGTCGAGGAGGAAAATTTCTGAAGAAACCGTGGTCCAGTATACAAATTCAGCAGGAATCTAAGTTTCTTCTGTGGGGATTCGCGTTTGTAAAAATAGCAGCTACTCAGGCTCGCCAATTGTCGAGCAGGCAGGCAACCAATTCTGTAATAGAGAAGGTAATCATAGCGGAGAGCGCATGCAGCAGGGCCCGACGCTCAGCAATACGATTCCCCGAAACACAATGCTGGCCTGCATCTCACAAAGAGGTTTCTGGTGTAGTGGCGCGACGTTAATATACGTACTTTATCCGAGGGAGACTCCACGGCGAAGTTAAGCCCTCCGACGACGCCTCTTTGCATCGTTATATAGGTACACGAGTTTCTCGGAATATTACGCACGCGTCTGTCGTTATCCTTTCTGGAGCGCCTGCCCCTTCTTGTATTCTCTTTCGCGATCCTTCGCCTCGGGGGTAGAAACCCCCTTGCGTCCTCTAGAGTGAGGGGTGCTTTCGGATTAAGGAACGAAACCAGCGTTTTGGACTCTAAGCTATCGTTAACTGCGAGGAGAACTGACAGGTTCAAGCTGAATTAATTAAGGAATACTCTACTGCCCTGGCTCTGTCTGACTTTAGACTTATTCTACTGAATTGGATGTGTCTGACTTTAGATTATTCTACTGACTTAGTCCTGTCCGACCCTAGACATGTTCTACTGTCTCGGCTCTCTATGACTCTAGTCTTGGTCTTCTACTGTGTGGTACTTGATTGTGTCTGACTCTAGACTTATTCTACTGATTTGATAATAATCCCACGAGGCTGTGAATGGAAGCAAGTGTTAACCTGTAAACCGCGTCCCACCCTAATTTTTAACTTCCCTGATAAACTCAATTAACTCCTCCCCAATCTGAAGCACGAAGCAGCCACGCACCCCCAATTCCCAGCAAGTTTTTTTCCCCCCACTCGGGGAGCCTCGACTCCGACAAAGTTCGTTCGTTAAATCCAGGAGCACCCCGTATACGCGACAGACAAACGAGACAGTTGAAGAAGAAGGGGCGGAAGAAACGGAGCCGAGGAAGACGGATAAGGAGAAAAAGGGGGACGAGGTGGGGGCGGTGAAAAAGAGCGAGAGGGACTTACGTGTGTACGTGCCCGGCAAAGAACTCGGTTTTCCATTTAGATGAGGCGAAAAGCTGTTCTGCCTGTTACTAGCGTCCGCCTCGGGGCCGTAATCGAACGTGGCCAAAAAACCACAGAGGAGGAAGCCCTCGATAAAGAGGAGCACGATCGCGTGCGATAGGCTGCCGCTCGTCATCCCTCCTTCCTCTCCAGGCTCCTTCAGAACGCGTGGAATAGGAGCCCCGCGGAATTACCGGCAACTGGCACCCGAGGGTGACTTTTCCACCCCCGTGAAAGCTCCTCTCACCTGACTCTAGCCATCTGCTTTAAACGTTTTGGGGTGAAGCTGTATGGACGCTGCGATCGTTTTCTACCTCTTTCAGATCGTGTATGGTGGGCTATGAGCTCCTATAGAGCAGAGTGTTTATTAACACTGCCGCGAAACGTTGATTAGTGAAGCAACTTCGTGAGGGGAGAACAGAAAAATTAGGTACACTTCGCAGAAAAACTATACTCTCTTTTTTCGCCTGTCGTGAAGTAGGAAAATTTTTTCGGAGAAGTTTAATCAAAGGATGTTAAAGTAGAGGCTTTGCCCTTTAGAATGAGACCAGGCTGACCTCGCTACGATTTTTTTTGACGGAGATACAGCAGCTCAAAGATTGACTACTTTTTCGAGCTCTGGAGCATTGCCTGGTTCAGAGCCTGCAGGCTCACTTTTCACTCAGATCTTGATATCTCGGCGAAAAAAAATCGCAGAGCATTCGCCGTGGTCTCATTCAACAGGGAAAGGTCTCAGCTTTAATATCAATCTAAAAAATGTCGGGAAAAAAATTCATCGAGTACCTGACAGTCGTCCGAAGTTGGGAAACATTCGGGGAAAAACTACCCTCTATTTCTCGAAGGGTCCTGGAGTAAAGAATTTTTTTCGATCAAGTTCAACTCAGGAATGTTAAAGTAGAGGCTTTACCCTTTAGAATGAGACCAGGCTCACCTCCCAGCGATTTTTTTTGACGGAGATACAGCAGCTCAAAAATTGACTACTTTTTTGGGTTCTGGACTAGTGGGTGATTCCGAGGTTAAAGGCTCATTCTTCATTCAGATAGTGATAATTCAGCGAAAAAAAATCGCAGAGCGCTCGTTCTGGTCTCATTCGAAAGGGAAGTGTTCCAAGTTCAATCTTCCTTTAGAAAAGATCGAGAAAAAAATTTATCAAGGTCCTGAGAGAAGTTTGAAGTCGAGAAATATTTTGAGAAAAACGACCCTCTTTTTCTTTGCGTACCGTGAAGTGGAAAATTTTTCTTGGCCAAGTTCAACTCAGGAACATTAAAGTAGGAGCTTTACCCTTTCAAATGAGACCAAGCTGACCTCGCTGCGATTTTTTTTGAAAAAGTTACAGCACTTCAAAGATTGATAACTTTTTCGGTCTCTGGATCAGAAGGTGATTCTGCAGTTGATGGTTCATTCTTCATTCAGACAGCTATAACTCAGCGAAAAAAAATCGTGGATCATTCGCTAAAGTCTCTTTTAAAAGGAGAAGCTTTGAGCTTGACATCCACTGCAAAACTAGTCCCGAAAAAAATTTTTTAAGTCCGTGACAGTCGTCTGAATTTGGAAAAGATTCGCGAAGGAACTGCCTTGTCTCTCTTGCCCTGCATTCGAGTATTAAAAAGCACTTCGGAAAATTCAATTCAGGGATGAAAAAGTAGAGGCTTTCCCTTTTAGAATGAGCCTAGGTAGATCTCGCTGCGATTATTTTTCGCGAAGTTACGGTAGTTGAAAGATCGACAAATTTTCAGTCCAAAACCAGAGATATTTGAATTTTACTGCGAAGTGTACCTGATAAGTTTGATAAAAATTTCCATAAAGAATATAAAACTGTAGCTTTTATTCTTCAACTCACCGATTGAATTTCTTTTCTCTGAAATATCTACCGATTTGCTTCAGCGAAGATTAGAACTCGTCAATGACTGTTATAGGTCCAGAGTCAGCAAAGCCCCAGGACGACCGAAAACGGGCTACAGACTGTCTAGCGCCGTAAAGAGGAGGAGTTCATCCTCAAACGAATCGCAAAGTAGACAGAAAGACGTAGGAAAGTCGTCTCCGACGGCGGGAGTTTTCAGTGATATGTCAAGTATTTAAACGAACAGAGCTCTGGCGCTCACCTAATGCATCCTGAATCCGTTTAACAGGCAATCCTCGTCGGAAAGGAAGCTGCAGGTAACCGACGTTCCTATAGTTCCTGCAGCTCTCGCCGTTTATTGGAATCCGATCTCGTAACTCACACGATACTCGATCCAGAGTGTCAGGGATCGACAAGCTTTTGCATCTCGAAGCAGCCAGGCCTGGGTGGGGGGAGCTCTTTTGAATACCCGATAAAGATCAGTGTCGTCGCTTTTAAAGAGCAAGAGGTCAGGCCAGCAGGTTAGCGACTCCCTTTCCCTCCTCGCCTCCTCGAGAGCATCGCAACGAGCATGTTTGTCGAACAGGCGAATTCTAATGAATTCGATTCTAAAGGAAAAAGAAGACGTTCTCTTCCCTCTCTTTTCACGGAATAAATGTTTGCTGCCAAAGATGAAAGGTACTTTGATCGACGGAGTAACTGTTCGAAAAATTTCCTGGGAATAATTGTTTCTGAGTGGATCTCTCGTAGATCTTGAATAGATAACGCAGACATAAAGGTAATGAAGAAATGCGAGAGGTACTGCGGGAGTGTACACGATGAAAGCATTCACGATCGTGTTGCTGGGTGAACGTAAAACTTTAATGGCCAGATGGAAACGACACGGGGGAAGATGGCGTGCAGCGGGATTTAATGACTACGTTTGATATTTTGCAGATAAAAATTACGGGCCATATTCAGATGGCTGAGAAATGCTCCTGGAGCCACGTGTCTGCTGTTTTTCACGCTCCTGTTCTTTTTTTCACTGCTTGTAATTGCTCGGTCATTTTTTGAAATTATAGCGGAAGCTTTTCTACGGGGTGTCTCGAATTTCTGAGACTTAGAAAAATAATTCCAATTCCTTCAACTAAGAAATCGAAGAATTTTCTATTATCATTTCTAAGATTATCTCTAATTATTCACTAACTTCAACATTAACCATGGCATTAGCGCCACGTTATTCGCGTTCTGAAAGCGACAAAGTAAATAGTAGGAGCACATGCATGGATTATACGCCCCTATGTTGAATAATCCTCCTGGTTTAGAAGGTCAAAGTAATTTTAATTAATGAATCTCGCGGAAAAGTCCACTGCAGTGTATTTATTATTAAGCAAAAGATGCTTCATTTTGCTGATTTTCGATGTTAGTCACCATATAAATGCAAGTAGAGGTAAGTCCCTTTTAGATTATGATTTTGTGATAACAGAATGTTTAAATACCACAATTCTCCATTAAAAAACGAGTCAAAACAGTGCACTAAATTTTCATATTACAAGTATTTTACTCTCTACTGTGCGCTGTCTGTCCATAACTTGCCACGACTACTGTGTCCACTTCCAATGTCAAATCTTGAAAGCCATTTATCTCTAAAAGAAAGGCGCTCAGAAAAGGACTTCACTCCATCTGTTCGACTCGTTTTTTAATGAAGAATAATTCTCCTTTCACTTTCGGTACAAAGTTCATCCCGCAGCTCACGATCAGGACAGATCAGAGTCCCTGAAACGGGACTCGAGCTTTGTTTCGTTTTTTCTCGAGCCAGCGAGATAGAGAGTCTGAAGAACTAATTTCTCGCGGGACGAATATAAATACGGAATTAAGTAATTCGATTTACTCACTCGGATAAATTCGTAACGAGTCATCCTCGAGCTCCTTGACGTGCTCCTTGACGTGCTCCTTGCCGTGGCTCCCTAAAAGTTTAATTACTCCGTCATACGGCACGTGACACGCGGGAAAATTTTATGAATTCTAGTGAACCTGTCGTGGGAGACCGCGGCAGCCTCCTCTTTTTTACCCGTTACGTTCCTCCTTTGACTTCGAAATGAAAGCCCTCTCCCGATGCTTGCCCGCTCGTAAGTCTTTGTTCAAGTACAAACAGTAAAAGCTCGAAGGGGACCCTTCGGAGTACAACTCGGCGAACTAAAGTGGAACGTAAGCGGATCCCTCTTTCTTTTTTTATTGGGACGTAAGACGCAGCAATTTTACTGTAACTCGCGGGAGGATAAGTTAAAAGGACAAGGGAAAGGAATTATTGTTTCTCTACCGCCGCTGATTTACTTCACTTAAGTCCATTAATTAATGATTCTATTTAGGCCATAGGAATAAACAGTAAAGGTATGTATTTGAAAATTTTAAGGCTCGAAAATTTGAATATTTGAAAATATGAAAGCTCGAGAATTTAAATATTTGAAATTTGAAAATTTGAATATTTGAATATTTGAATATTTGAAAATTTGAATATTTGAATATTTGAAAATTTGAAAATTTGAATATTTGAATATTTAAAAATTTGAAAGTTCGTAAATTTAAATATTTCAAAATTTAAAAGTTCGAAAATTTAAATATTTGAAAATTGCAGCAGTTACTTCAGGAACATCTAGTACATACGAACTATTGACTGAAAAATCAGGGAAAAGTTGAAGCCCCCTCGAAGTAATTTTTACTGCTGGAGTGATTTTGTTGGTGAAAAGTTTGGGTACGATTTTTTTTCGTTATTATGGAAACGGTTTGTCCTGCCTAACGGGAATTGTCAAAAATTAATATGGAATGCATGCTCACAATTTTCGAAACGATGTCTAGCAAACAGTGACCGACGATAAGAGAGGATGCTCTACGTTCTCTGATAAGTTACGATATTACACAGTTCAGCGTATGAGAATGGATACTGACCTGTGCGATTTTTCAGCAAATTAACGTTCGCCTCTGGACCGTATGTCATCAGCGCTCCCATTAGCACAATTAGGACGACTTGGACGAAGAAGAGCAGGCATACTTGCTGCTTTTGACTTGTGGAGAACATTCCCTGTTCGTGGAAGAGAGACACAAAATAGCGAAAATAAATATCTTTAATATTGCCTCACATTTCTATTAATAAATCGAAACCTCTGTTTTTAAACGTGTCACTAAATTCTATATTTGCGTTGCAACATTTCCCTCATGAGAATATTCCAAAGTCCCCAGTGTAGTCGCTCGTGGCTCAAGCTCTAATTGAAGATCGTCCCCAAACGAAGGTTCGGTAATCTATTAATCGCTTATAGAGATAATATTTGTAAGGCAAATCGCGACCGCGCGGTCCACCGACCTATAGAGAGGCGATTCGAATTTAATGAGATCGTATGACGTTAAAGCTGAAATTCCAGTTGCGACATTCTCGGTCATGTCATTTCCAACGAGTTTCCGTTTTTCACCTGTCGATAGAGCGATCATGTGTCAGTGAGTGAAAACGCTGCAGCCTGCGACTCTCATTTAATAACACTGGAATCAATTAACCGTATACAATGAAAGCTATTCAATATAAAGTACCCGAAAATCGTATTACAAATAAATGCTTCGGGAATAATGAGAGCTCCACTTGTTTGCAATTGTCAAAGTGTTTGCTAAAGCTTTTTCGTGTTTCATCAAAACTCGCGATTTTTCTATTAATACAAGCGGTGTCTCTTTTTCATTTCGAGCCGATTAAAATAAACGCGAGGGCTCCACTAAAATGAATTTCAGTCAGGTAGTCAGTTGGAACCATGGTGGAGAAGCTTCGTTCCACCATTTTTCGATTCGTTTTCCCCTCACGCGAGATCCAACAGCGAGCAGAAGTTTGACGTTGCTGAAGTATCGTTGATGCAATACCTTTCCCATCTTGATCTGGATACCCTTATTTGGTCGACCCGAAATGCTCGCTCCTCCTCACTGGCTGTCGATCATCTCACATGCTCGCACAAGCGCGTACACTCGCCGCGACACGTCGCGTTTTTATCGTTTCTCGATCCCGTGCCACCGCTGCGAAATCCAGTCGCGTCGACGAGCAACTCGGTTCTCAGAGGGTCCCTTAATTTGGACGATGACAACGAATGAAGGGGGGCAATGATCAGCGATGGACTCGGTGCAAGTCAGAGGGACCTATCACTTTGCCTGCCACGCTCATTGACAATTCTAGCGCAGTGATTCTTCACTTTCGTGCATATTTTCTGACGATTCTAATTGACACTGCTCGTGAATTTTGTGCCAGGCGAAGTGCTAAACGGTGACTAGGGAATTGTGAGTTGGTAAGCAGATGTTTTAACAGTGACAGAAAGGGGGCCTGATTTTTTATCAATTTTTTTAGCATGTCTATTTTCTGCAACTCTTTTTATAGAATAATTCCCACTGCTAGACAAGAAACAAATACGTCAATGGCCTGACGCATTGAGGATCAATTTGCAGCTGTTGTGGCCATATCGATCAAGACTCTTCTCCGCTGATTCAAGGAGGACCGCGTCACGCGACCGTCATGTGCATTAAAAATAAGAACGAGCTCCTCCGAGCATTGTTTGCGCAACTACATACGGAATAACAAAGTCGTGGAAGATATTTTCGTGCAGGAAGCTCTCACAGAGAATACTTTATGAAGAACTCGTCAATAAGAGAAACAGAGTATACAAAATACTGGAAGTTGAAGCTCTGGAGTAACTAAAAATAAAATTATTCCGCCTTGATTCTCCCAGGTAAAGAGCTATCTAAGTCTCGATCGCGTACAGAGGAACGATCCAGCTTAAAGAAAGGATGCAACGAGAAGAACAAGCCATGGCGTATCTACCGAAAAATGCAGAAGAAAAATTCAGAGTGCGCTTCTCGGTATTTATACGTTAAAAACACAGCGATTCCTTTTTTTATTCCCTCTTGGCCCGCATAAAAAGCGGGTTGATTGCGAGCCGCGCAATTATTTCCAGTCGGAAGGGCTCGCCTGGCGGAATAGCTTTTCGATGGAAACAGAGGCGAATCACGGCTGTAGACACTGCAGGGGATTATACGGAAACTGCTTTCATAAATTATGCGATTTATCTTAGAGAGAGCGTCTCCTTTTTTCGGAATAACGATGAGCTCGACTGCTTCGAATAATAAACGAGTGACGCCCTCTCGCGACGAAGATTGCACGAAAATCAATCTGCCACGTTCAATATTGGCTCGATCAAATATTTCCTTGACCAGAAACCGAATTTCCCTTCCTTTTAGCGCCGCATCGCAGGCCCAGTCACGAACTCGTTTAAGTTTCAGACTCACTGCTTTCTTTCCACCCTGGGGGCTGCTCTTTGGAGACACTGATTTTTGGGCAGGCTTCACCCTCTAAATCCACACAATTCTCATCCCTTTCTGCCACTTGTTGGAACATCTATTAGCAACTATGCGGTCCCTCAGCGAACCTCGAAAGTTGCAAGACTCGAGCACTCTCAGAATTCTCTATTCACTCTCGGTTTTCGAACGATCGTTCAGCCACGCGTCCCGAGGCTCAGCTGCACTGCGAGTTTCCACGATGTTGCTATCGTGGTCTATATAAACTCCATGAATTAGCAACAATTGGCATTTTTACATAATTCCATGAGATCGCGTCCTCGAGTTTTCCAGAAATAGGCGCGCTCTGGAGGATCCCACGGCGCGCGGATTTTTTAAAATGAAACACGAAACCGTCTCAGCCGTCGACAATTAGCCAGGCTAATTGAAAGTAGGCCGCCAGGGAATGAGGATTTATTGTGTCCAGCGCGCCTCTGGACGCTAATGACCATGACGACAATGACGACGAGAAGGTCAACGAGTGCCTGGAAAATGGCGTGGACGAGGGACGGTGGCTTGAGACAATCGGCTTTGAGGAAGATGGAATTTTTAATTTCGCGACGAGGAGAGTGCTTCTTCCTCGGAGGACCTAGCTGCAGCAATGGCGGAAGATTTTAGTCTTCAAGGACTTGCAATCAAACAGAACGCGCCTTTTCTATTCGAACCCTCGGTTTGAGTCCCCCTGTATATCAACTTTTTGAAATTGAAGTGAAACTAGATTTCCAGAAGCATCAACACTCGAAACGTCGCCTACAAATTATGTTGGATTACAGGCAGTGGAATTCGCGCTAATTGGACTCTATTTACAAATTCGATTTAATGTATCCCCACTGTACGTCGATTCCCTCCGTTTAATTAACGACAGGAGGAATGAATAACGCGTGGGTAAATTTTCTGCAGGGAAATTTGACAAGCCCTGGATATTTTTACAGAATTCTTCTTCCATGAAATGTTTCCGTTTAAAACGGGTCCATTTTACTCAATAAATTCTGGCCAAGTATTAAGCGCGTGTTGCTGAAAACGTGCACCATTAAAAACGGTAACGTTTTCACGAGCGCGATCGGTGAGAGCGACCGTAAAGTTCGGCGGCGTTTCAACGTGGCCGATTAGCCGGAAAACAGGCGATCGTGATCGATATCGTTTCATAAATTCGCCGAGGTACGTACCGACGATCGTCGATGGAGATATTTATTATATTTATGAGCTACTTACAGGAACACATTTCACGGGGAGCTTACCGCGTCTCTCCAGAAAAGCCTCGATGGAACTCGACCACCTCGCGTCGTAATTTATGCCGTCATATCAGCAACTTTTCCTTCGAATTCGCGCTAAGCCGATCCTCTAGATATTTTCTGCCGAATTCTTGCAAATTCTGCCAAATTCTTGACGAAAAGAGCAAAACTGTTCTTCGTCGGAACTCGAGTTAATCGTTTTTCCACGGCAACTAAAAAATATTTACGAAAGCTTTCAGAGTGAACGCGGCGACGGAGGTCCCCAGACTGTGCCCCCGAAGACAGACGAAGCAGAACTCGCGGCGCAAATAAATGCTCAATGCCGACAGATGACACGCGATCGATTTACAGTAGAATTAGAATCAACTAGACAGACTAGTCTCATTGTATACGTATATTATTATGCTCACTGGAGACCGAAGAAAGAGTCTGGCTGTGGAATAAATAGGTTGAAAATGTTGTGTATTTCTCTTTATGAAGTTGGCGAGTCGAATTTCAGAGGGCACTGATCTCTCTGCAGTCAGAGTAGCAAATAAAATAGTACTTGGCAGAGCAAGAGATTCCAAAATTAAATTACTCCAGTATCCTCCCGATTTATTTCTACTAGAACTTTTCTATTCTCTCCAAAATTAGGTGCTTTCTAGAAAAGGAAGGTTTAAATCTGAACATTGGGGAAAATAAAAATTTCAGAAGCTATTTCGCAATTGCTTTACAAATAACCATGGAAACTCCACTTTTAGGTGTACTTAATTCATGGACAAATATTTCCATATTTACCTTCGGGAATGTATTCAGCAAACAGGTCGTTCCCTTTCAGTAGTGATTTTACTGTTACCAATTTGCTCCGCTGTTTTCAGAGGCATCGATGTTGGACACTTGTTCTCGTCGATAAGTGCAAGGCAAATAGAAGGTATTTTTGGATCGTGTATCGCGGAAAAAAAAAAGAAAAAAGTAATTATTCTTTAAAAACCCGCGAAGAATTCTAATTCTTACCATTTTTGCTGCAATGAAACTCAATCACTCCACAAGCACACATTCAGAAAGTCGAATCACTCTTCAATCAATCGCCTCTCCTCTTCCAGGGAAAACTTCAGCTCCTTTTCCTCGACGATTTATTTATTATTGTTAGATCTTACAAAAGAACATATAATACATATTACAGCTTGACAGTAAATCCATAAGTAGTTTTATGAAACCTTAACTTATCCGTAGCGTACTTACAATCGTAGCTTAAATAATGATCGTAAACCTGGTGTTCTCGTAAAACGATGAGTATACATGCGCGCAACACGTGAACAGAGAACCGTATACGATCGCGTTTCGACGTCCCTGGAATTTAGAAGCTATCTGTATGATCGTTACGAAAAGATAAAAAACGAAGGAACGCTGTCCCCGCGGTTGTTTCGTGCACGAATACTCGTGACGAGAAACGAACCGCGGTCGAAAAGAGCAGAAAACTATGTAAAAAAGGATTAGAACAGTTACGCTCCTCCTTTCAGACTTTTCTTTTTCGCTCGCGCGAACACGCGTACTCGTTCGCCATTTTTAATTACTCGAGCTTAACGATAAATCCGTAAAACTGTGATCAGGCGGACCATGAATCCATGTTAATGAGCATCCTAACGACTAACACCGAACTTTCCTTATCTTTGGTACCTACGATGCTTAATATTTTCTCCAGTGGATCCGAGTGAATCAGTGACTGAGTGAGTGAGTGAAAGAGAGAGAGAAAGATAGACTCGTTAGTTGTACTTAGCCTAACTTACACGATATCCTATGCTCGAGAATCATTGAAAAAACTTCGAACGTCTCTTAAACAGCTTGTCTCGATCGTAGAGAACGCGCGAGAAACGCCATGGGAACCATCATGGCGTCGTGGGGACTCGACTTCCGGTCACAAGAGGAATAACGTGGCGCACGCGGTAACCCCGTTCGCTGATAATTTCAATCTCTTCATTTTCCCATCTTTTCTCTCTCTCTATACCTAGCTTCCATATTTCCCTCTAGTTTGTCTCCCATTTTGTACGCGCGCGTGCGTCTCGATTGAGAACAGACGTCGTGCCACAAAATGCCATCGTGCAGGACGCTTGGATGACGATGTACGACGAAGTCGACGAAGAACAATGACGATGAAACTGTGTTAGGCTATATTAAGCGCTGGCGAGTGGCGAGGACTCTGATATTTCAGAAAAATCAACCCTTGGATATATCTAGTTTAAAAAAGAAGCGTTGGAAAGTGTTTCCAGTAAAATTTCTCGAAAAGCTTCGAACCTCGAACCCCTCGCCACCCCCTGCGCTATCTACGATACTGAATAGAGAGTAGAGTAGAGTAGAAAAAATTGTGCGCGAGCGATCGGCGTGATTTGGGTTGATTAGGGCTCGTCTCGCCCTCCGTAACTTCTCCATCAACTTACCCCATACCGTCTCCGGTCATTTTGCAGTCCGACCATTTATATATACTATATATATATATATCGCGATACTATATATATTCATGACGATAACGCATATACTATGACAAACAATCTCAACATTATCGATAATTTTCTTTGCTCTAGTTTCTGTCGCGCGGGGTAAGCGATACTCCACGTTATCAGTCGGCCGCCCTCCCTCCCTTATCAGGCGGACGGCTCTACGCCCTCGCCATTGATACGACACCCCTTTTCTCCTCCTTTTCTTTTTCTCGCCCGGGTTTACGATAAAAGCGGCGCTCGGGGGAACGAAAAGTAAAAGGAACCGAGGCGAAGAAGCCCTCCGTGTCCTCAATCCTGCGCTTCTTATCGTCCTCGCGATCCTGTGAAACCAGTCGAACACAGGTGAAGGATCCTTTGTGTTCCATTAACTTAGGCGTATTTAATTGCTCGTCGTGGAAGTCAGTGTTGCCACAAATCGGGACAAAATGTCTTCCATTGACGTCACAGAGTAGAAGAGTGGAATTAGCAGACGGTATCTGACTGCATTGCCTGCAGTACTCCCACTCTTCCACTCTATGATGTCACTGGAAGATATTTTGTCCCAGCATATGACAATACTGAAGGAAGTGGTACTCGGTTGACTGTTCCTTTCGCGATTTTGAGCAGTAAAGTCCCTATGTGACCGATATAGGGAATTATTTCAATAGTCCAATAACAGGGGATGCAAGTTTGATGGTTTGAGGAGCTGCGGACTCTTTAATCAGGGTACTGAATTATTGCAGTTGCAGACACGAGGCTCTCAGGACTCGAAAATGGTGATATCGCGTATTGGAAATTTTAGCCCTGCTCTATGCAATCTTTATTTATTATTTAATACAGGATTCCCCGTGTCTATGAACCTTTCTCTCTACTTTTTTTGAAATACCTTGTTACAGCGCAGAAAAGCCGATTAATTGAGGTTGGATCGCTGAGCATTGCCGGTAAAAGCTGATTAAACAGCGTCGACTCGGAGCGCTTGCAACGCAAAGCCGATTAATCGGCCGACAAAGGATAATGCGGCGAGTGGGAAGTTGCAGCTTTAAAAACTCGATCGATGCTTTTATATTGGGGGCGTTTCAAACGAATTTCAAACTTCTACGATCGAAACTTTGCATCCAATTACTCAGACAGCTCGTAGATTCTTCAAAGTGTTCTAACGTTATTCACCAGTTAAAGCCCACTGCATCGGTCGAAGCTGCTCAAAATCACGTAAAAAGAAACTATAGGAAAACCACCCCCGCGAAGAGGCAGAGTCTATGGCTTCTAGTCGTTACAAATAATAAATTAACATCGAGGGATGGCACTGGGGGTGAATATAACTGACGAGGGAGGCACGCCAAGTCGTCGACTCCAATTTTAATACGATTTTGCAGAGTGCTAGTATGCAGACTACTAATACTTTTTGCAAAATATTAGCTCTAGTTGTTAAATAATTTTGAAGAAATGAGTAATTAAAGCTTCCTAACTTCTTCAGCTAGCTGAACACATCTTCAAAGCTGTTTGATACCTACTCCTAGTATTTTCCAAATAGCATTACGACTCTGTAAAAGCAGATTAAAATTGGAGTCGACAACTCAGGGTGCCCCCTCGTGAGTCACTCGATAGAAGAGACGCCGCCCGCTATTTACAATTAGAATAACGACGCCTGTTGCGTGACAGAGTCCCCCTGCGTGGGTGGGTCCCTGTCAGACAGTCCTTTCGTCGTCTCGTTTCATTCGACGCGCGTAGAAAACGGCCTATCGCCGCGACTCGCTCGCGACGCTCACTCTCGATTGTCTGACATTCAATTAGCGGCATAATTAAGACGCGCTCGCTCGCTGAAGGAGGCTCGACAGAGACGAAGGGTCGACAAACGCACACACAGGTGCACACGGTGCGGGGCGAGCACGAGGCGAGGGTGGATCACCTTTCTGGGCCTCTTTGGATACCAGACCGTGTTAATTTATTCATTGGATGCGCCGTGTGTCGTACGCGATACTGTGGAGGCAGTGTCGGGCTGCGAGCTGGCTGGAGGAACGTCGGAAGACGATTCGCCAGGAATTCGAATCATGGAGATAAGAAATTCGATCGAGACTTCTGGAGGCGGTGGGGCATCGAGGGCTGGAGCTCTGAGTTTCTGTTTTTCTTTTTTAATTTCCACAGGGGTCGAGGGTGAGGGGAGCCTGGAGCAGGGCAGTGAGTTGGCTAGTGATAATAAACAGATCCAGCTTTCTATTTTGATTTTATCTCCCGTCTAAACTGTTCATTTCTCCTGAAAGCTGGGTCCACTCCTCTAAGAGTCTTTTCCATTCTCCCTCGCCCTCTCTGTTTCGTGCTTTCTAATTATCCTAATACATAATTACATTACAGCCCTCCAGAAATGAACATCGATCGAACCAGTTATCTAGAGCATCCTTGAACACAGAAACACTGTACACCCACATACCCCAGAATAACATTAAAACGGCTTACGATACTAACTCATATTATAATAATGCATTGCGACAGCATTGCTCGTAATATTACCTTAAATAACGCCTAGTTAATTTATACAAGTGCCGTACAGTGGTTGTCGTCAGATTGTGTGCGCTTCGGTCGAGAGAAAGTTCTGAAATGGGGAGGAACAGCGATGCTCCTCGGTCCACGACGATATCCGCCGATGGAGCTGGCGCGATTGCACAGGGAATTGACTAAGCTTCGCGCGGGATCGTCTCCCGACCAACTTTGCTTCCGTTTCCGATTGGCGAACTTGTTTCGCGGATAGGAAAGCCTCGCGAGTACCGATACGTGGTGGGAAATTGCCAGCGACTCGTGGAACGTCATCTCCACTGTGTGCACGCGTGTGTGTACGTGTACAGATATATATTATATACATATATAGAGTCAACGATCTATAGAAATTTTCATGTGATCCACCGTGACAGGAGAAACGACCAGATCGAATATTCAGTAAGTGACGATACTTCGTTTCAATTTACCCGAGGGGAAAAGTGTCTTCCCGAAAAACCGCAGGATCGGTTATGCAGTACCAACGATCGTATAAGAAAAAAGGGGGGAAAAGTACCTCAAAAAGTCGGCAATACAAAGTCGTCCAATAAAAAGTGCTTCTATCGGTAGATACGGCAAGCATCCCATAAAACGTACAGCAATAACGGCCCCATATAGGAAAGGAATCGAACGATTCCTTCCGTGGTGCTTCTGTCCTCAGAGCCGCGCTCGATATCAGTCGAAATCTCTTCTAAGCCTGGAGGTTCGTATCCGCTCCCGGATGTCCTCAGCGAGCACGCGCGCGCGGCGATCGCCGAGGATCACCGATTTCGAGTCTCTTAAATCTCAGGAGGATCATCGAGGACGAGCCATCGATCGAGGGACGGACAGACGCCGCCAGAGTGTCCTCGAGCGAGCCATCGCCACCCCCGAAGTCGTAGGCGGTCCTTGCTCCCTCGAATCGTTAGAACCACCTACTCGAACGTGGCCTTGCGTGCCTCTTCGAGGCGTCAACTTGATTAGATTAATATTTTATCGAAGGGCCTCGAGAGAGGCGACGAGCCTCGTCTTTCGAGGCTGCTCTGGGTTGGGTCTGGGTTAGGTCGTCCAGGATCGATCACCGAGTTTCCAGCTGAGGACATACGCGACGATACACATTACACGCAGGTGTGCTCGATTATGCACGCGCCTCGAGGTACCGAGAACCGTGGCCATCCTCCTGATCTGCTCGGCGGGTTGTCTAGAGGCCGTCTCTACGTGAACAACACCGACAGCAGAAGGAGCAGAGAGTACACGAGGATGGACAGGTCCAGGTGGATGGGCTTCGGCGAGGAGGAGAACCAGAGAGAGCCTGAGGAGCCCACGGGAGCGTTCTCGTGGCGACTCGAAGGCTGCTCTGAGGCCATCAGGTCCTCTCTCGACGGCTCTGGGCACGGAAGCTCCTCCATCTTTAGGTCGAGGAGGTTTGTCACGTGCATGGGCTTGCCGTCTATTATTTGCACCTGGAACAATTTATTCAGAAGTGGTTAAAACCTATTGGGATCGGTAGCAGGACTCAGGTGCGAGGATCTTGGTGTCTGGAGTGTCGTCTGTGAGCGTGAAGCGTGTTATCTTCAATTTAGGATATGTACTCTGGTCTATTTGTTTCAATTATGAGAGTAAATGAATTGAATAAAACTTTTCGTGTTCTCATTCTTTCAATCCTCTTTTCCTATTAAAACAATGTCCTGGTTTTGAAAAATTACGAGAAAAAAGCACAGGCAAAGGGAAATATCATGAACCCCTCAAAATCGATTTCCTGCATGTCGAAGCTACAAAAATGGCTGCTGGAGAGTTTGAGTTATGGGCGACGAGTTTATTTCAAGCATAATTGAAAAAAACCGAACCGACAGCTTTGGACACACTGTTAATTGTATTTATATAAAAATGGAAATCTATCTGGGCACGATGTTAAACAAATTCGAGCGAAGGGCTGTTAAATCCTCGTCGTTTGAGCTTCATAGAATCATAAATCTTCGTTAAAAAATAGAAAAAAAGGGTTTTACATTTTTCAATATGAGCATGTATCAGTTTTCCTTAAATTGCCGTTTCCACATTGACACAGCATTCGACCGTTTCGATCGCTTCCTCGTTCCCAAAAAATTGTCACGACCTCCCAGCTTATTCGTATTACTGTTCCCTGGACATTTAAATAAAAAATATTCTGCGGAGAATTCCGTGCACGTCGGATGGCAAGCGAACCCAACTATAACGGCGTTTCGTGATAAGAAATTTGATGAAACCTCTTTGATCAAGCCTTTGTCTTCCCATGGAAGCTTCGCTTACATATCTTTCTAAACAGCTGAAGCTTTATCACCCCTGCGCCCTGATTAGCCCTTTGATACGGTTTTAGTTAAATTAAATCTCCCAGCTTTGATCGACGTTTAACTTTATGACGGGGTTTACAGTGCGCTGGGCAGCTCTGAATTTCGAATAAATTGGACCATGAACATTTCGAACTCGAAGTGCCTGTCGAAGGGAGTCCGAAGGTCCTGAGTTTGAATTGTTGAGCGTTCTGCTTCAAGTGTGATGGTAGAAATTTTGCAAAGGGGACTTCTGTTTAGTTTCTTAATTACACAGGGTGAGTCATTTTGACTGCTTCACCTGAATTTGCGTATAAATTATTTATAGTATAAAACAATGTTTACTTGGTTTCGCAAATTAGTTTTTTATGTGACTGAAAAATTATTCAGACATATGGAGTAAAAAAGTGAAATAACAAAAAGCTTCTGTTTGGAATATTTTTTTTATCCAAGTAAATTTAGGTGAAACAGTTAAATGATTTATCCTGTACAGTGTGCAGGAATTGTGGAGGATTGCCGTGGCAAGAAATTAAAATTCTGCATGCAAAATAATTGTAGTATTACATATTCACGCAGTATATGTTAAACAAATAGGAAAATGCAATATTATTCGCGGGCGTACTTTGGTTTTAAGGGAAAAATTTCGAGGAAAACCGAAACGAAATTGATCCTTGCGACTTGGATCGAGGGAAAGAAAAATATAAAAGGTAAATGTGTATCTTACCCTCGGCTGGGAATCGGAATTCGACGAGAAATCCTCGTATCCGTCTTCGCCCTCGTAGTCGTCGCTCAAGTAAGCGTCCTCGTCCTCGATGTTGCCTCCTCTGAAGTTTTCAGCCGGATATTCCGCTGCAACAACATGGAACCGGAAACTTGAACAACTGCATATTACGAAGGCGCTTCAACACATTTGAAATTTCACTATTGGAAAATATGGGAGAGCTAGAGATCATTTAATAGAAAATTAAGACAATGCTCGTATTGGAAACGTTCTGCTGTTTTAAATATTTTCCATCCCACTGTACTCCACACTGTACACTGCATTTCGCATTTTTATTTCAAGCAGACAGCGACTCACTTTTAATCCATTTTATTTCCGCGGGATAATAGTAACGTATGTCAGTACAGAGTGGAATCATACAAATAACAACGGGACAGGATTCAACACGAGAATAATAGCTCGATGTTGCTAACAACGAAGTAAAACGTCCTTTGATTTATATCGAATTTTTATATCTGCGAACGGTAATAATGGTAAATGGCGTGCCAGCGAACGGTGAAATAAACGAAAACAGAAATTTAATGGACCAGTGATTTACGTTACGCGATTGGTTGCAGAAGGCTAATATTTCGATGGAATTTGTTCCGATTGAAAGAAATTGCAACGGTTATACGGGCGATTCGAATTGATTTGTTCGGCAAATCAAATTCTGCCGTGGGAATAATGAGTGGGAGGGAGATACTCGGTAGTCAAAAGCAACGCTGATAACGTTCCCTTTTTCAATACTGCATTTCATATCTTATATTTGTCCTTATGTTACAGCGATAAATGTAGTGGCGAAATAATAATGCTCATAATGAGAAATGAAATTGCACTTGTTAGGAAATTGTTCATCGAAGTTGCTCGTTCCTTTCCATTGGCGATTTAAGTATTACCGAACCGTGAATAATTAAATAATTAAATAATTAAAACACAGAGAAATATAATTGTTGTCATCGTAAGCCTTGATAACAGGTATAATTAATAAAAATTAGCATAATCGAATTTTTCTGACTCTAAAGGTATTTTTAAACCATATTACCTTCACAATTCACAGGTAGAATTAAGTTTATTATCGAAAGTAATTAAGAAATTTCATTTAGAGAACACGAATATAAATAATCATATAATTTATAATATAACTTCGAAAATTCAGAGCTGGAAACGTAGCCTTTGAAAGTATTGAAATTTCCAATGAATTAATAGCGAATGCAGTTTCAATTTTCAACAAATAACAGTGAATTGAATGAAAAGTGCGCGTTACCAACTGCACATAAATTGAAGCAACCCATACGCTAAATTTTAATTCATGTTCCCTTCATTTTATGGTAACAAATCTACAATTTTATGTAACCTTTAATTAAAAATATCCTGATCCCAAAATCCCTAAAATTCCAAAATTTCTTAATCGGTATTTCAAACAAGGGTGCTAATAAAACAATGGAGGCAAAGAATGTCCAATTCTTCGAGCATACAAAGAACGACTCGAATCACAATGATTTTAACGTGGCACATTCTTAACATTCTTCTCAACAACGTTAACAGCAGGCACCTTCCTTTCAGTATACTCCTTTGAAAAGATTCACAGCAGAATCCTAGCCAACAATAGCCGCGAAAGTTGGTCGCAAGTGGGAGATGAAAGGAACAGGGGCAAGGGGGCTGGGTCCTAGGAAAAGGGTAACCCACCTGGATTCCGTGTAATCTCGAGAGCCTCGTTCTCCTCGAGGTCCATGTTGTTGATCTTCTCCTCCAGGAAGCAAGTGAGTTCCTCCAGGGCGTCCCGCAGCTTCCTGTTCTTCGTCTCGTTCCTCAGGCCCCAGATCCACGTCAGCTTGCAGTCGCAGATTAGTTTATTTCCTGAAAGGAGAACAGGTCGATGTTTGATCAGACGCCTGTCGGTGGTCCACGCTTTTGGGATTGCTATTGCGCCGAGGCTCTGGTTTTCAAACATATATTAATCATCACAAATTTGCCTGACCATTTTCACTCTGAAATATGAAATAAATGGTAAATTTTCCATCTCTTTGAACTGCCAATGGATTAATTCTCTGCTCTTTTCTTTCAATGTTTTCTGGACTATATGTTTGATCCATTACCTTCGAGTATGATTAAAGTACCGCTGTGAAAAGAGGAGATTTCGAACAGGGTGAAAAGGAGTCGCGTTAACAGCGAGAGGTTTCCCTGAGAGGGCAAGAAAAATGCAACTTTCGACACTTTTTCCGCGAAGGTCTGCAAAAATCGTCGGCCGTTAAAAGAGCCAAGTATAAGTCGTCCAGATCGTAGAACAGAATTAATCTCTAATTGAATTCTCCGTCGAACCTTCAAATAGAAGGCTTCTGGTCGGTCTGGAGATTTTTATTAAGAGAATGAATCGAAAAACGAAGAGAAGCGACAGCTTTCAGACGGAGTGATGGTTAATTTTTCCAGTTTTGCAAAAGCATCGCGAACGAAACGTGTCGTTCCTCTTGGCAATATCAACTAGCAGAATGAAACATTAATCTTTTCCTCTGTCACATCAAGACATTAAAATTTGAAAAATGAAATCTTTCCCTTCGCTTGTTTGGAACCCCTTTTTGCAATACTCTTTTCCTTCTGCTTAATAATATATCCTGTCCACGTTTCCTAACGCGGCTAATGAACTCTGCAGAATACCCTTTCTAATCGGAGATTCAATAAAAACTGTCCCCAGTTTTTGCCTCTGTCTCCGAATCTCTGCAGAACCATTTACTCTTACACACAATTACACACAGACTCTGTGGTTCAAGAGAACTGAATCATTCTGTAGCTTTTCAGTTAAGAGACTATCATTTTAACAATCTTATCGAGCACACTCGTGATCGTTAAGAGATCCTCTCAGGTGATAAGGGTTACACGTGAGGTCTCCTCGCGCGAATCGTGTCTAATTTCCCAGAAAATCTGGCATGGTCCCTGCGGTCCAATCAAAGCGAGATCGCCTCAGTTTAAGAGTTAGTTTTTGTCAGCATGGCTCTGATGTCGATGTCAGCGACGCATTATCCGCGCGAGATAGAGGCAAGTGTTGCATTTTGAATGGAAACGAAGAAGGATTAACACAAGACAACGCTGCTGGTGAACGTAATGGATACGGCCATGGGTGATTGTCGCGAGGACAATGGCGCTTGGCAATTATTTTAAGCGGCCCTCGAAACAATGAGACCGCGTATATAGTAACTTGCTCCATATTCTAGCTTTGAGGCTCATAATGGCTCATAATAGCAGTAGAAACAGTGGCGAAAGACGAGCCGAGGCAACTGTCTCTGCCCCTTTCAATCTTCATTTATCATACTCGCATCGTTTTCATTCTGCTCTCGGATATGTCCATTTAATTCGCCTAGTGGCTATATTCTGCTGATTCTGGACCAGACGTGGACACCGGAGAGCAGAGGCAAGGGGAAGCTCCCATTGTTGGTTTATATCAAAGAGGAACCCTGCTTACAAAATTGATTCCACGAGTTACTTCAAGTATTCTATATTTCGGTGATTGTGTTTTGCAGAAGAAGAATTAAGAATAAGAGGAGTCTTCGATGGAAGCCAAGGCTGCAGTAATGAAATGAGGGATGCACAACATCGTTTCCAGTTTATCCTGTATACGTGGCTCCAGCAGGAAACTTCGTCCAAGTACTTTCTTAATTCCGCAATGAATCAGCTGAGAGGAGTATCTCACAAACGAGAGCTGCGACCTTTCTCTATATCATTTCGTTATTCTTTTACGAACCACCCTTATTCCTCTCTCTGGGCTTATTTTAGCGTGGCAGCCTTTCAATTTTCAGGATGAGATCCCAGAGGACTCGTGGGACGGAGCTGTCGTCCGTCAAGGTATATGAAAGATAGAGGGAAAACGACTAGAAAAGATACTCCGCTGTTGGTCGCGTTTCGACCTCTTTTGAATACGCCAGAAGCAATCAACTATGATAATGCCACTCGAATTTCTTGCCATCGAGATTCCCATCCTAATGCTTCATTGAACTATCTCCAAATTGAATTATGTAAAATGTAACGTCTCTATCGAAAATGAAGAAAGTTTCCCGAGCCAAATATTTCATTCCTTTGTATTTAAAAAAATAAATCAATGAGAAAAGTTTTTGATTTTATCAATATTAATTTTTCAATAATATTTCTTGATTAAGCGTGTCCAGTCAGGCGAGATCTGCATTTCAATTGAACTCAAATTGAAACACCGCAAATTAACTTCCGAAATTTAACGAGCTCGCAATATTTAACTTTCAAATGGCGGCTTTGTTTCCCGCGTATATTGTTCCCCGTTTCGAGGGGATATTTTGGGGATGAAAAAGATAAAAGTATAAACCCCGTGAATAGTTATATTATTTCGCGAGAAGGCATCGATAAACCGCGCTCGATGTCTTAGAATTCCTCGAGCGATCCTCGAAGAACGAGCCGGAGCTATTTTCAATTGAGCCCACGATATCGAAGCGAAATCCTGATGCAGGGGGATGAAGGATCAAAAGGGAAGACGAGCTCTACGGGCAGCGTTTCCTCCTTTGAACTGTCGCGAATGTTTTCTCCCGGTCGAATCTATTTTCGCTTGGGATGAAAGTCGTAAGAGAGATGGAGTTGATAGCTTTCCTAGAGAAATTATTCGTGAAATCGATAAAGAATTCGTGCGAAATAATTCATCAAGCCTCAACCTATCCAAGGGCACGTATCCATTTCAAGTAAAGCTATCTCTAGAGTACTTTCAATACACTATCTGAATATCCAGAGTAGAGGAAACCATTAATACAAAAATCAATCTCCAAATTTCGCCAACCCTTTCGAAGTCATGAAAAGAAAACTAGGTCTCGCAGAGCATCTCTGACACTTTTTCGAACTCTTGGCGACTTTTCATTCCACTAGAAATCGACGTCCAAAGCAGCGAGCCAAATCTTTATTTCGTAGTCTTTTCAGGTGGATTCGGTGCATCCACCGCCACAAACCGCTTTCAATCAGTGATATCGTTCGGTTGGAGGGCGACGGGGGTGGCTCGAGGGGGATGGGGAAGATTTCCCGATGCGAAGGACGCGAAATGAAAAGGGGAAGGGAAGACAAAGCAAACGGCTAGCGTTTCCCTTTTCCGAGCGTGCCGCGAATGTTTCCCGCCTGTGTTCCATCGCTGCTCCTATCCGCCTGCAGCACAGCGCGGCATATCGAGAACCGATCATCGATTGTATCGAGATGAAAGCGAACGAATGGCCCTCCTTCCCACCCCGAGGAACCGCGCGGCGCCCGTGAAAAATTATGGGGCCGAGGAAACCTTCCTCTGATAGATCTGAAAAATGTCGAATGGAGAACAGCCATCAGCGTCGCGCGATTTTTATCCTTGCTCGAGTGTTCTGGCCATTGTTGCCCGGGGATTGGGAACTGTTCATGTGCAGAGTTTCCTTTTCGAACATTTCACCGATTTTCATTTCACACGACGAAACGCTTCCTTATATTTCTATCACTGAACTGTTTGGTTAGAGCTGGGCTTCTTCTAAGGAAACTGATAATTTGAAACTTTGAAATTTTACAAATTTACAAAGCTAAAAATTTTCAAATCTGTCAGACTAAAGTCATTTAGTCATTACCTACGTTTGATATAATCGCAAGTAGGTCTTCAGGGGATTAGATTGTCGACCTGTCGAATGGGATTGCGCATTCCAAGGATGAAATCAGTCCTCGCCGATTGGTGTCACGTTGGCAGTGGCTGCGATTCGAAATGACGTTTTGACATATGGACAGGCTCGACTATCCCGAGCTTTTCAGAGGCTCGTGAATTCCGCGTGCATGTTTGATTTCTCGCTCGCGATGAAAGCGTCGCCAGCAGAGAGAGAGAAGACAGTTCTCGCGGATGATTTAGTGGAAACGCGGAAGCCTCGAAGCTATGGAATGCGAGAAACGGTTGACGAGCCGATCGTCCCGTGCAAAGATTGTCAGGGATCTCAGAGAAGTGACAGCACGTCTCTTGGCTCCCTTTGTAGCCTCCTATCGAATTTCAATTAAGCTCAATTCTCACCACTTTCCCAGAAACTCCAAAAATGAATGACCATTGAATTCTCTTTTTTAAAGAAACACCAAGCGTTCCTAATAACCAGAAGCTCACATTCTGGAGCACCCTCCAGCAGCAAAGCCACCGTTTTCACGATATACACAGGTTCTATCGAACACCCTTATTTCCCACGAGGAGGCTCGCGGCATTTGATTATTTCCACGCGCCCAGAAACCCATTCGCCGAGCTCTTTCTACCTCGCTCGCAACCCTTTGTTCGGCGGACATTTTCATAGTCCTTTTGATCCTTCATCTGGGCAGAAGACATCGAGGATCGATCGGCAGTCGGAGTGAAAGCCAGTCAGAGTCTTCGCGGGGAGAGATAAGAAGAGGACCCTTTCGCCTTTTGCGCGAATCCTTCCTGACCCCTTTTCGACGAGTCCCCTTTATCCCCGCGGCCGCCTCTTGACTTAGGAATTTTCATCTATGCACGTCCAGCGGGTCTTTAACCGGATCCCTCTTTATTGGACGATTTCCATTCCCATCTCTCCTTCCCACCCTTCCCTCTCCCCTTTGTCGGACGCTTTATGCGGCGTCCTTTGCTCTGGGCTTCGCTCCTCGCTGGAACACCATCTCAAGTCGATGGACTTTCAGAAGATTTTGGAATTCTAGCCTTTCCCCATCCGATTGCTGGCTGTTTCTTCGGCCAGTCGTGACTGCATTCGTTCGAAGAAAGTGGAGGATCGGCTGGCACAGGGAGGACAGTACCCTATCATGACTGTCTTCGAGTTTGACAGGCAAGAGTAGCGCCAAGAGAACGAGAATAAATTCTTAGAGGAGCACTTGGCTCGAGAGTCAAACTACCCACGTTGACACTGACAAGGGTCTCGCGTTTAAGCACCCCGATCTCGCATATTATGCAACCATCTATCCAGCATAAATTCACGATCGAAGCTGAGTCTAGGTAAAAATTCATTCGTCACCCTGTATTATGTCCCTGTCATCCTTGGATCGATGCCCCATCGAATGGCAGCGGAGCACAGCTACCGATGGGCCCGAAGTAATCGGCGTCGCATCGACAGAAATGATTTTCCGTTCCGCTAATTACTATCATTGCCGTATTTCAAGCTGTCCAGGTGCGCGTAAGTGGAACGACCATGATTGCAGCTGCAGCTTGATAACCCATAAATCGCGTTGCGGCGATAATTCCGTTAACCGTGTTTATTAAACTCGAGCGAATCCCATTTTTGCGGGAACGATCGCGGCCAGTCGCAAGCTAACGAGGGTTAATCGTGTCAACTTCGACGAAACTTCCATTAATTCCGGAATTAAAGTCCGCCCACGTGCGCTCTCGCATCACGGCCTGAATATTTATCGGGAAGGGCCGCGACGGGGCTTTTCGCTCGCCGTTTTTTTTTTTCCGCCCTTTTTCACCGGATATCCTCTTCGAAACGGTGTTCCATGGTTATTGGCCATCGAAGAGATACGATATTTCCTGCCTTTCAACCGACCATTGTTCTTGCTCCCTTCGCGTTGCGCTTCGATGAATTATAAGCGTCGAAAATGAACGAGAAGCGCTCGCGAGTCTCCATGCTTCAGAGCTCGAGCGTTTTTGCAGGGAATGAAGGATTAATATTGTGTCAGATCTGATGGGCTGCTATCGATTTCGTTGTCTGAAACTTTTAGATATTTCTGATTCCTCTTCGCGGTCCCTGAAATGGTTTCGCGCGTTAAAAACACCGAGGCGTCTGCGGAATTATCGAGAGATTTTACAGAATCATCGAATCCTGTCGACACCTCCAGAACATTTATAACTCTCCAATTGATTTACAATCACGATCCCCGACCGCCTTGTCATCGGTCTCATCAAATAGTCATAAAATCGGTCGTTACACGCGTAATACCATTACCGAGATTTTAGTTTCCCCGACGACGAGACGATAAATCGTCTGTTAACGTTTCCGCAATTATCGTCGCGACTAATGTGATCGATATCGTTCTCATTATCAATCGCCCTTTTTCGAGGCTCGGTCGATTAATCACGACGGAGGAATAACGAAACCGCGTGAAATGGTCAGTTTATTTCACGCATCGCCATTTATTTTCGAGTATGAATATATATACGCGGAGCACATCGAATACGCGGTAATCACGTCAAATGTGGCTGAATATTTCTGCCTCCCTTAAATCGGAAGGCATGGTTATCGTTTTGAAAATTCCAAAATTTGACGAAACACACGGAGTTCCTAGAATTTTTTTCGGGAATATCGTTTACAGGAGCATAAAATTCGATCCTTCCTCTTCAATTTAAAAAAAAGATCAAGTTGCTACGATTTTTTTTCGCCAAGTTACAGCATTTCAAAGTAACCCTTGCATTTTTACAGTACAGCGGATAGTGTCATAGTGTGACAAAATGCAGGGTTGACTTCGAAATCCTGTAACTTTGCGAAAAAAAATCGCAGCGACTTGATTCTTTTTTTAAATTACAGGAGAGGGTTCCAACTTTATGCTCCCGTGAACGATATTTCCTAGAAAAATTTTAGCGAGTCCCTGCTTTTTGTCAAACTTTGCAATTTGTTGTATTAAAAATTGCCAACTTTGACGGGATGCACCGATATGGAAAAATTTTTTTCAGTAATGCGGTTTACAGAATCATAAAATAGGAACCTTGCCCTTTAATTTAGCGAAAGAATCAAGTCGCTACGATTTTTTTTCGCGAAGTTACAGGACTTCGAAGTAAACCCTGCATTTTGTCCTGTGTTGGTACTAGCCGATACGCTCTACAAATGCAAGGGTTGCTTTGAAGTGCTGTAACTTCGCGAAAAAAAATCGTAGCGACTCGATCTTTTTTTTAAATTAAAGGGGAAGGATCCAATTTTATGCTCCTGTAAACGATATACTCGAAAAAAATTCTAAGAACTCCGTGTATTTCGTCAAACTTTGGAATCTTGAATACGACAATCATGCCTTCAGATTTAAGGCGCTACAGTAATACAGATGCACTAAATTTAAAATTAAGACATAGTATCTTATAGTCAAGACTTTAAACCATAATTTAAAAAAAAAGACCGTGAACTTACGATTATTTTTCGCGGAGTTATCATCAGTCGAAGTTAGTCGATTTTTGCCCCAAAATTTTTCTATGCTATAATTTTTTTGAACAGTGTATATTAGGGTGATGAAGTATCTTTTGGGGTGGTAATACGCAAGTCTAATGTCCCACAAAGCCCTTACGAGAACAATTTCCTGCCACTCTGTAATCATTTCCTTCGTTATTATTTCTGCAATGTCGCTTCCTTCTTCCATCCTCTTTCTCTGATTATCAAACCCACTTCGTTTTTTTCGCACTCTACTGTCCCTCCTTTTCTCACCCTTTTTATCTGCTCTCCTCGATCGACGACAACGCTGACAAAGGAGAAACTCGTTCGCTGGTAATGATGGCCTCGATGTGCACATTTGCGTCCCTCTACTTCATGAATCATCAACACGTTTCTTTCTACTTTTTTTTCTTACACTTTACGATTCGTTTCACCTGCATCACGAGTGACAAATCTTTTTGCAATTGGGTGAATGATGAGGGAAGATTATCGAGAGAAATAGAACAGAATTTTGCTAATTGTTACAGGGAACTACGTCTCTAAATTAACATCAGCTACCGAAATTTGACTTCTCTTCGTCGAAACTTCTCTTGTTTGAAATCTGAACTAAAGCTTACAGACTTGAATTCTAAACAGTTTCATGGAAGACATCCAACTCTAATTGTTTAATTAACATTCTAGAATAAAGACTGTAGTTAGAAAGTAATAAAAAGACCTCTAACTCTGCACCAAGGGAACGTACTTTGAAGGAGTACAGGGTGCATTCATGATTCATAGCCTGCAAATGTTCCAAGGTGGCAATACCTCTCCTATCGATTCGATAGGGACTTGTCACTGTTTGCTTCTATACATTTTTTATCCTGAACCAGGAACTTCGATATGGTACTCGATCGATTATGAATGGGATAAAAATAAAAAAAACCTCTCTGTTCTGCAGGATACATTAAAATATTTATACAGGCATTTGCAAAATTAAAACATGAAGTCCTTCAAAATACTGAACAATGAAACGTAATTCCCTGATAAATTTATTTTTCACCCCTGACAGCGCATTATATTGTTTGCAAAAATTTGCATTTGCGCGCAGAGTAGTCACTGAAGTCTAAATAGGTAGAATTTCACGAGTCATTAGAACTCGAGTGGCAGTACGAAAATTATTTTATACGTTGATTATATTTTTCCCTGATTTTCACGTGCTACTTTTTATTACAGAGGATGTTCCGAATATACAAATTGGATACTCGATCGGGATTACCATAACTGGGGGCTCATGTGTACGCAGATGAACAGATATCTCTTGAACGATGCTGCTGCCTCCCTCTTTCGAGAGGATTAAACTTGTTTATTAAAATCATGAAATATATTTGATACGTGTTTGTGTTTCGCGAACGCTGAAATATACCTGAGTATTTATTCACGAAACGATACGTGAAAAATTGCGGAACACGTGTTTATTCGGATGGCGGATTCCACTGTTGCTTATCAACAAGTGTGCTGTCCTGCGCTGTCGATGATCGAGGAATATTTATTATGACTAACAATCGTATAACGCGATAAAATTCCTATGACCTTTCCTGCCTAGTTTAATCACATCGAAAGAGTCTAATAAAGGCTTGAATGATGCCCTCGTGAAACAAGGTTTTCTAAACCATCATCATTCGCATTCACCTAATCCTGCATTCATGGTTCCCTATCGACGCAGCATCTGGTCCAAAAGCATCCCTGAATTCTCCCAGCGTGCGCGCAAATCGTCGAGTTTCGAGGAGTTCGAACGCCAGCTCGACCACAGTCGAAATCAACGGGAACATCGCGAATGGGGGTGAAAAAAAAGCAGAAAAAAGAAAGGAGAGGGACGAGAGGGAAGTTGCGAGCCGTTCGAGAATCCTCAATTGAATCCTACCGCCGAATTTCGACGCTCCCTTCCCCAACGCTCTCATCCTCTCCTCATCGCTCTCCTTTTTTCCCCTCTCGTCGCCTGTACCCTCCCGTTTCTCCATTATCGGTTTCGTGTTCGCGCGATAAATGCAAGCGCGACCCTCTCGAGCCATTCACCCCTGGGGAAACAAAACGGGGCGCCACGATAACGAATGGAAAGTTGCGGGCTGCGCGTAAACTACGCAGCTTGCAGGGACGCGGATTAATTCGGGAATTAGCGGTGGTCGACGTCGATATTGGTCCAGCGGAAAGCCAAATGGATTAATAAAACGGATCTTGAACGCGGGGCTGCGTTGTCCGTCTCTGGGCTAATGGATTAACCATCCACGCCGACAAGTCTACGCGAAATAGTGAGAAATTTCGTCTTTTGAAGACACTGGTTGGATGTGGTTTCCTTCAGTAATTGTTCAAAGCTTAAACTAAGTCTTAGATGAAAGGGGATGCTCTGATGAAACTTTCTGTATTGTTAATAAATTTGGAAAAATTGCTATTAGGGGGTGGGGGGAGGGTACACAAAAAATAGGGACAACATGATAGAGGAACTTAAAGATTGAGCAAAAACTCACCTGTGGTCAAGAATGACCAGTGGTCAAGGATGACCAGTCGTCAAGGATGACCAGTCGTCAAGGATGACCAGTGGTCATCTGCCAGCTGCCCATGGGTCAGGAGAGTCCAGTGGTCTAAGGTCCAGGTGGTCCATGGTGGTCCAGGGCCCAGGAGGGTCCGCACCCGTCGGAGGACCCGCGACGAGTGAGGCTCTCTGGGTCCTGCAGGAGTATTTATGTCTCCTCGAAGAAGAGGGGGAATCAGTGAAATCATCCCTTCTTCTTACTCGAGTATGTAATTCGCGAAGAATTGATATTTTCCATAAAATAATCATCTCAGCAACAATTTCTGCTGCTCATATTGTTAATAACAATTGCACACATTGTGCACTTGCGCAAATTAATGATATTTATAATTGTTTGTTAACGAATGTGGAAATTGTTAACTTTTCTTACATTATTCTCGTTCGATTAATCTCGCGATTTATGAAAATTTCTTAATATTTATTTAACCAACAATTATAAATATTAATAACCTGCATCAGACATTTGTTCTTATTGCGATTGTTATAATATGTACTGTAGCAATTGTTGGTAGAGTCATTATTTGATTGAAAATATCAATTTTTCGCGAATTATTCCACATTTGATTAAGCAGAAGGGATGATTTTATTAATTCCCCCTCTTCTTCGGGAAAGTATAAATATCCCTGGAGGAGCATATGTGTCTCACTCGTCGGAGTGGACTGGGTGGACTCCTGGGCCCTGGACCACCCCTGGACCATGGTCCATCCTGGTCCCCTGACCACTGGACATCTTTGACCAATGGTCATCTTTGACCACTGGTCATTCTTGACCATTGGTGAATTTTGTCCAAATTTAAAATTTGTTTCTTCAGTTGCCCCTTTTTAATGTTTCCCCTATTTTTTATGTACTGATTTTTATGTTGGATAAACGATGGATTTTATTCACTATTTTTAAATTTTACACACATATGGTTTATCCTTGTCTTCCATTCATGTCTCTGGCTTACTACTTCAAGGAGTAGACTTTAAGATTCTCGTAAAAGGAGATCCATGGAAGACTGATTTCGTCTGTGATATATTTTACATCTTCGCTAATG
The DNA here is from genome assembly GCF_051401765.1 of Calliopsis andreniformis. Lineage (NCBI taxonomy): Eukaryota > Metazoa > Arthropoda > Insecta > Hymenoptera > Andrenidae > Calliopsis > Calliopsis andreniformis. Next base: position 13,102,956 of record NC_135068.1, on the reverse strand, counting down.
CGTGAAAATATTCCCAACGATGCAAATCATTTTCTTTCCATGGCGAGATACGTTACCCATACGGTAGCAAAGAATTTTAACATGCACAGAGCACGTCAGAAAGTTTAATATAAGGAGGTTTCAAGTTCGCAAAAATATCGTGCACCAGCATGGTCTCCATTTTATTATTGGGCGAAACAAAAAGGATACGAAGTAAATGTGGTTCTCCTATTTGTATAGAGGGCGTGGGTTTTTGTTTTCCGCGGGGAAACATTTCTGCGTGCACGGAATACGAATGAAAGGAACGAAGGATCCTTCGAAGGGAGCTCCTTTTTCACAGGAATATCTCCTCGCGAACGTTCTTCTCTAATAACGCCTCCGCTCGTCTCGTTTCTCTTGTTCTGGCTATTCGTCTTTTATTTGCGACGCAGTAACCGTCACGTAACGAATAATTTTCATTCGGTTATTCCCTTTCTGTATCTCATACAAGTCACCCAATTACGTTCCATAGAAAAATTATCTAGTAATTTGCTGTTTGTCAAGAGCATCTTTCATTAAAAACTCGCAACGCTGAAAAAACCTTTTGATATTCTAAAATATACCAGACGAGTCTAAGAAAAATTAGACCATAAACAGACTATAAACAACGATAAAAAATGTATACCACGCTGCACCCAGCAAAGGAAAGAACGCCCCAATCTCATCACCCCTGAGCACCCTCGCCACCCTCATACACGCCACAAGACACTATCCACATCTTCGATCGGATCCATCCCAACGTTTGCTATAAACAAGACAAACACCCCTGCATTTCAGGCAGCCCCGTAAAATCCATAGGAAGCTCGATCACCGTTTCCCCGATGCACGTGAAGCACTATTGGCAGGCCACTGTGGGGCGTTCGTTATTTAAATCTTGTCGCAGAACCGACAAGAAGACAATATGCTGTCGATGCGTTATGGCGTATTATCGTCGATATCCGGCGGAAAAATTGAATACGTGACTGGCACCAGTGCGGCAGAGTTCCTGTTCGTGCTCTCTCTTTGATATCGGGATATCCGCGAGCGGATCGAATCGCTGTCGCTACGATACCCTTGACCGAAGTGCAGTTTCGATTTTCTACGACCCTAGTCTTTTTGTACAGCGCTCTGCCTGCGAATCAAATCTCTCTGTTTGCTTCCATCTGCCAAGAATTATTTAACGACCAGCATTTCCGGCATCGTGACTGAAAGATAGTATCGACAAGAAGAAAAGGTAATAGCTGTATCGAATTTTAGATCGGAGCTTTGGCTCATTTTGATGGCCTTTAGAGCTCTTGGTATGCAAATTTTCTGAGCTCTACAATTTTCCATCCTTTTTTCATTTGCTAATTGATTGTTGAGAGTTTCTATTTTTCCTTGTGTTATTGGGTATTATTCCTTCGTTTAATTTTTAGTTTTTAGTACTCTTTAGTTTCCACCTGTTTTTTTTTTTTATTTTTATTCGCTGCCCTTGTTTATATTCTTCTTAGACTCGTTTCTCAGTTTCTCGTGATACCCCTGTTCCGCGTGACTGGCGTTTTTTACTCTTCCACTAGCTACTTTGATATATTCCCATTCTACCTTGTCTTTATTCCCTTTGTAACAGTTTTTTTCTTCCCTTAGTTGAAACTGGCGTTCCTAGCCTCTCGTTGTTAATTCGATCTACCCCCTTTCTCCTTCTCTTTATCTTTATTTCCGTTCTACGTGACTATTACCTTTTCTCAGACATTTTCTTCTCTTTTCTGTTTGAGTTACCCTCCACCCTTCTGCTCGTTACCTTAGTCCACCGTTCTTCCTCCCCCTCCATCTTCGTTTGCTTCGAGGTGTTTGCGTATCTTTTCTTTAGGCTCTCTTCATTTCTATTCGAGCTGTACTTTCTCCTCTTTGCACCCGTTTTGTAGATATTCTTTTATTTCCTTCGACCCCAGGAAATTATTTTTTCATCTCAGTCTGATGGAGTCCATGAATCTACTTAAACTTCTTGCTTCTCATTTTCAATATTTTTTCCCGTGCAAGTTTGTCACTTTTCAGACTTACATCGTGCTAAAGTGTTTGCACATTTTTATCAGACGACCGTCGACGAAAAGGGAGACAATGAAATCGATAAGCGCAGGGTGAACTCACCCTCCTGTGTGTTGCGTGATATCGCGAAATATCGCAGCAGCATGCGTTGCAGACAGATATTTCACGCGAAAGCGTGCTGGGGGAAAGGGAATACTTATGTTTCCTGTGGCACTTGAGTCGCATAAATGGATAGAATCGGCTGGGACTCGAATGTGCCTTGTAATTTTATGTTGACGAGCATATTAAAGTAGAAGACAAGAGAGAACTTAATATCTCGAAATTACCTTGCTTTAATTAAAACTGAATAATTCTTTAAAAGTGTTTTCAAAATTACATATCATTGAACCCACTGAACAGGGAATGTAGCTTTAAGTTGAAATAATATCAGGTGTTTTTACCCTCGTGCAAAATCTTTGGATGGATTATAGCATTGTTGAACGAACGAAATGTTATTTGAAATTAACCAACCCTGTTCTGACCGACGCAACAAGATTGACTTTGTCTACGTTATAAAACAAAATCCCTTTGGCATTATATTATTCTGAAATCCGTGTATTAAACTCTGTAGTTTTTCCATGCTTTCATTAAGCATGCGAATTAAAAAGCAGCTTCAGCCAATGTTTCATTAAAATCCCGCGTGTTCTCGTATGTTTCATGAACCAAATGAAATAAATTTTATTTCCTGATGGAACTCCGTGGTAGAAAATATTTAATACCCCTTATTAAGAGCTTTCCTCGATGCGGAAATTACCTGCTGTCATCGTTTTCCGTTCTATTGTGAGAAACTCAATTTCTCTGACAGAAGTTTCCATTAAAATTTCAAACAAATTCTTTTCAAGTATAAAATTAATGTAAAAGGTCTAAAATAACGATAGCCAAACCGTGGCTCGCGATAGGGTAATGCTGAAGGCGTTTAATTAACCACGCACACGTGTAATTATGTTTTGCAGCGTCTCCGCTGCGTGAGATATTGGGCCCGCGTGTTGCCGCGAGTTTCCCTGGAATTAATAATTGCCTTTTGATGAATCGCACACATTACACGTCCTGTTACGCGGGCAAGAGTCCCAGTCCTCGCGGCGCTACGAGCACGGATTAATCTTCGGGGTAACGAGGATTTAACGGTGGCCAAAACTTCCGGAAGTTGAAGTGGTTCTTCGCAAAGCGGCGACTGCTTGGGAAGCGGAGTCACGTGCAGCCTAGCCAGGGGTCAGAGCCTCTTTAACTCCCATAGCTCTTTAATTAGTTGATAATGGACGAGGGGAGTCGTCAGATTTTTAGAAAGCCAGACGATGACCGAAAACAAAGAAGAACTGACGAATTGAAATGTGGTAGAATAAATATTCTAAAATAAATCAATTTTCTGGAAAAGGGGGAACCTTAAACGATAGACTCGGTTTATAATAATTGTAAAATATTAGGTTGGAGTCTTTTCTTCCAAACGACATCGCGAGACAGATGGTACGAGTGGGTTGGAGGCAGCGCAAGTAGTACAGCTCGAGCATAGTGCAGACGGCGCAAGTAGAGCAGAATAAGATTGCGTATGGCCATAACCATGGTTTGCACTTGAGGCGCGAGGGTAAGATTATCGCGCGAGGAGGCAAACGACGGCGTTAAAGCCTCTTAAAAGTGAAACTCGGATTCGTAAAAGCTCGAACACAGAACGAGGGTCTGTTCATTTCCTTTATGCCCGAGAAAAGTGCATCAACGACCAGACGTCGAATTTGCTTCCGCTCGGAAGCTTGTGAATGCTTGGAAGCTCCTTTGCGACAAGATGGCACGTTTGACGGCGCCGCCGTTGGAAACGCGACTTTATGCTGTGCACAGATCTTAAACTCAGAATTTCAATTTAGAGTAGGAAGTTCGCGTGAATTCTGAAGAAGAGTTACTGCCTCGTGTCTGTAGCTTTTGTTGCGAGAGGGGATGTTTTACATTAAAAGGACTTCGTCTGAATTATATATATACTTTTTTAATTATAAAAATATTCTATCAAACGTCAACCTTTTATTTTCACTACAAATATTTCCTGTAGTCTATTCGTGAAATTCAGAAAAACTGGGGAAATAATCAGAGAATTTGTGGATGAAAATATCATTGGAAAAATATTCGAGAAAGAAACGGTAATGTTCAGTCGATCTTACATGCTGTTATCTTTTTTAAGTTTCTGGTTAGATGCTGTCTCGCCTGACACCCTTCGGCCAGTGGGGTTCGATTTACGTCAAGACCGAAATAATACCTGCAACAGCTGCAACAATGGGAGTTCGTGCAACAAGAAGCCTGTCGTGCTAACTTACGCGCTGTCTGACACAGTCGACGTCGACAGCGTTTGCGGAGACTACGACGTCGGACGTTCTGGCCAATACAGTGCTTTTTATGCATCTCCAATGCAGCTCGATGCACTTCACGAAGACCTGATTTTTGCTAGGCATATACCTATGATTATTACGAAAAATCATCCCCTCAGATCAGGAAGCAATTTTCAAACTCACTCGATCCCAATAAATTTCTAAGGCAGGAAAATTTCCTCTTCAACCCCGAAACAGAAATTCCTGGATCCATCGGAATGGAGGAAGCACGAGGTTCGTACGAAATTCGGCTACGGGGTCGTCGATGGCCACGAGGTATTCGCGAATTTCGTTCACCAAGAAACCGAGAAGAGAGATTATAAATCGCGGGGAAGATCGCGAGATAACGTAAATCCACGAGGTGGCTTACGTAGTGGCGCGAGCGACCATCGCGGCGGAGAGAAAGAAATTTACTGCAGATTGCACCTGCAACGGGGGCCAGGCAGACTTTTTCCGAGGCGAGACCATCTTCATCCCCCTCGACGAGCTACGAGCCTCTAGAACTCTCGCGATGCGTGTACAGGGTGTTTCCATTCGAAACTCCCACGAATTTGGAAGCAGGAATAACTCTAGACACCTAGAAGATCACTTAGAAGACTAATCATAGCTTCAACAGGGTTTTGTACATCGATTCAGAAAAACAGAAACCCCCACCCTTTTCGAATTCCATCGATCGGTTTTGTGCCCCTTCAAGTGCGTCATTAAATTCATTCGAGCTTCTTCCTTCCGGGGATGATCTCAGGGACTCCGTATCTCATTAAGCCGTATCGATTTCGTGGCTCCCGCCAAGCTGTCGCAATTACCGCGCACGGAATCACGGAAGGAAGACCGCCTTCTAATTTTACCTTTCGGTATAATTGTACGTATCACCGTCGGGGCTGTTGCTCTCGCGACTCTCTCCTATAATAAAGACGTCCCTTTCACCCTCGCGCGACTCTCCGCGCCCCTTTCCAGCGAGACCACCGAGCGAAATTGGAGCCAGTGACCGTGAAAATTCAGCCGCGGATTTCTGCTAGGGTGTCTCCAATCCCCTCGGGAAGGAGGGCCAAAAAAAACACCGCGTCGAAATGTACGACGGGGGTGGCTGAGGGAAGGAAAATCACGGGGGAGAAAGGGTGAGTGGAATCGGGGAAAGTGAGCGAGAAATCTGTACCGAGCGGAGAAAGTGAGGGTGAAAGTGAGCAGAGAACCGGGGGATGATGGGCAGAGGGTGGAAATGGAAATAGAGGGGGTTAACGGCGACAACGAGGGTTCCGACGGACATCCTCTGGTAGGCGTGTCGCTATATTAGGTTTTAATCATTCAGGGGATGAAATTTTAGGGACGGGGGCGTGGTAGTCTGCGCTCCTACCGGCTACACCCCCTTCCTGCCCCGAGATTCATCGTTGTCGCGAGCGCGACCGCGTTTGCACGCACCTGTACGCGCAAGGGGATGCTGAGACCCCGTCGATTTGCGAGATTCAGGCGTTATGGAATCTAGGGGGCGATGGAAACGGAAGTGGAGGAATTTCGGGGTGGCTCTGAGACCTGAAACGGTCTACGAGTCTTATCCATGTAAATAGGGAAACTTAATAGAGGGAAACTGTTTTTCCAGGGGCGCATTAATGCGAATTCCAGTGGCATCTTTGGTGATATAGGAACTGCCAGACTCTAACAAAGTAAGGGGCTAATAAAGAAAGTTCCCTGTGCAGTTTCCAAGGAAAAATTTTCTCAATTTTACATGCTCCCAGGACTATTTAACCAGAAAATTGCATCCAGATTTAAACTCCACTCGATCCGAAAACTTTCGGAACCAGTCCACGTTTGATGGTTTTATTCCGCGATTAGCCTTCGTTATCGTTTCTCTGGAAAAGGAACCACCATGCTCCAGAAGTTCAAAACCCACTCGCGAAAACAATTATTGCCCTGGAATCCTCCATCCCCTTTATCTCAGCCTCAAACTAACGAGCCATGTTTGACTCGTTAGCTAAAAGCTCAGACAATGGGAAAGGGATAGCAAGTATTCGAGGTTTTTTGCAAAGTTCATGCTAGAATATTTATTTCTATGAGAGCTTGAAAATCTGAAAAATCAGACGCGCTAATACTCGAGGAATTGCATCTAAGGGAGGAAGAGGGTGAGTAGTGTCCAGGCGAGACTTTTTCTCGGGGCTGCTGTCGCCACTAGCTTTTCCCGCCATAATTAATCGGTATCATTAAGCTAATGAGATTCGGGACACAAACGCGCACGCGATTCGTGAATCAAGGAAAAAAAGGGCCCGACGAGACCTTCAGACCGTGAAATAATGGCGTTCTAGGGGTCGTCGGGCGAGAAAGGGGGTGGGGCGCGTGCCCAGAGCCGATACGCTGTTTTTTCAATGGGGAAATTGGCTGCTCAATTATTCAGCGCGATGCATCTTTCGGGATCCTCCAAGGAGCCGATCTCAGAGGGGGAAAGTGGTTTTCGCGTTTTCTCTACATGCCTTTTGTTCCACCCCTTCTTGCAAAGGAGAAAAGCCTCCGAGCATTTTCTAGGGAAATCGATAGGACCTTGTCTTCTGTTAAATGTTCGGAAGAATATCTCTGTGTCATAGATTCTGAGAATTTTCCTACATTTTTGATTTTTAAAGAACCTTTGTTCCCTTCCAAAGTTTACTAAAAATATTCATTAATTAATTAATCAGTTTTTTTCTGAAAGCAACTTCAGAAATTTCGCGAGCAACTCGAGCAACTTTCATAATCGTGGAAACCAAATTTTCTCAAAGTTCGGTGTTCCCTTCTCTTTTTTCCTTCCCTCGAAATGAAACTTTAAACACGTGAAGGGTGCATTTAACAGTCCGTCGCGAATCTCTGTCAGTGAAATATTCCTCCTAATTAAGAAGGTGCCTGGGAAAACTTGCGAACAGCTCTGGAGAGCAAGCGCGGTCGATTATTCGCTCGTGATTCCAAGTCTTTGTCGGTTCGGAGAATATCGTGGCCCAGTCGCGATAACAATAAAAAGTGCCCCTTCCCTCCATTACATTTAAGTTGGTAAAATCGCGAGAGCGGGAAGAGCTGCTGCTTCGAATTTAGAAGCGTAATTTGCATTCATGAAATTGTTCCTGCGACAATGGAGAAGCAAACTGGAAGTTTCTTCGATGTATCGCCTCGAGATTTTCGGTCCTTTTCCTCTGCTGCTCGCTTCTGTGAGCCTTACCGAATTATAGAAATTTTATCAATAATTTGAAGAATATTGAATTAAATTTCAATCTGTCTAGAGGAAAAGAAGCCATCTATAAATTGAGGAGCCTTTGAAAGGCTCCAGAGATCCTGATCAGCCTCTCCCTTTTCCTCTTCTTGCGAAACCCGAATCGGGTAATAAATTATTAAATATCGTGAAATTAGAATGAGTTATTTCCCTGATGGATCACAGAGTTTCCATTATCGATAATAATACCGTAATCAGTTACAGCAGAGAGGGGATAATTTGACCTCAAATTGGCAGTTTGTCCGTGGCCCGTGAAATTCTTTCTCACTCCCACGCTCGTCGAAAAAAGATCGAAGCAAATTCACGCTGGTGGCCATGGATTGGAACACGTAATTTAAATTCATGAAATTGTTCCTCTCGGCGGAGCAATGTGGCCTTTTTCCATCCTGCTTTTTAACCAGTAAATGGTTGGTTGCATTTCCCGCGATATTATCTACAATTTCGATAATCCATTACTCGATTTTTGACAGTTTTTTAGTTCGCTGATTGCCATCTACACGACGATAAATTTTCTAATTATACAGGCTGCGTAATTGGAACTGTGAAAAATCGATGTTATTCTGTGCTCGTGCTTTAAAGGTCATCGACTGCTCTAAGGATTTATATGGTAAGCCATCGGGGAAGATAAAAAAGAATCGTGCACGTTTGACCCCAATCGCGATTCGCATTCGCAAAATTGTCTACCATCCGTTTAGAGTTTCATCGGGATTCAGCTCGTCTGAGCGACTATTTCGCTTTGAAGAGATATGCGACGAGCCCCAGCGATTATCTCGTCACGCAGCGATGACTTCTCTCCGATGGCCTCGTCCAGGGGCAACATTTTTACCTGTCGCCATTCTGCTTTTTGCCTTTCTGCACAATGGACAAATAATTTCAGGTGAGATCTGCAGATTCGAGACTGCGGGAAATTTGCAAAATTACTTCGAAACTTTGATAGGTGTTTCGACTTTTCAGGAAATTACACTGAATAAATACATGGAAAATATTTGACAACTCATTTTCAGAAAGAGAAGTTAAGCTTTAGCTGAAGGGAATGAATTAATAATTAATCAATTATTAAATATACTGTAGACATCTTCGATTAAAAAGTCATTGAACGAATATTATTCGATATTATTGAATATTCCTGTGACGTGATTTCTTCTTATGGAAAGTTAATGCATCCCTAATGTATGCACATGCAGCCTAATGTTCTCAAGAAAAAGTCCTAGCAGCAGTGATAATTCAATGTCACTCTTGTGACATATAGGAAGCTCATAAATCAACGCATCTAAACTTTATGCCAGACATTCTAACGAGTTGATCCACGATGAGCCCATTATTTATACCATTTTTCGCTATTCCAACTAGCACAGTGCATGAATGGTACAGGAACATTGCAATTTTCCAGTTTGCATACTCTACTTTGACAACGAGCAACTTGAAGGTACATGTACCCACTGTGCGCTCAATAACTCATCATTTCACTCACATATTGCGACATGTGCATTAGCCAAGCTAACGAATCACAATTGTATTAAAATCTCCGAATATTTCTTATTTTCATGTTTAATATCGCTATTGTTTTACATTCCTTTTTAACCAGTGAGCTCTGAATATTTTATAAAAACGAACAGAAACTGTGCAATAGCAATTTTTTGTACGACTTCGATTTTTCAGAAAAATCAGGTTGAAAATTTTTAGTATACCAGCGCTATCTATTTGCAACCTCCATCCTCTAAAAAATTGAAGTTCGTATCAGAAACAGTTATTTCAGATTCTCCATGTGTTTTGTGACAAAAATCGCTGACGAGATTTTTACGATAAAATTTATATTCATGGATAAATCGAATCACGCAGTACTGGAGTTAAGGTAATGAATTTCATGTCAACGCGCGCTGGAGCTGAATCGCTGACTGATGTCTGAGACAACAACGCTGTGACTGATCAAACGATCACCGATTGTTCTCGGAAATTCGACGCGGTTCAATGGCAGTGCGCCAGTATGAATTAATTGGAAGTAGATGAGGTTCGAGCGACACAGACGTATGCTTGACCAAGTACTAGACGTCCAGGAGAAAAAAAAGATGTATGGATTCGTCAGGAATCTCATTATTCATCAAAAAACCACTATCTATTGTTCCCTGCATCGAAGAAATACAATTTTGGAGAATTGAGACCACATAAAGGGAGCGATATACTAAAATATATTGGTAAAGTGTCGATCTTTTTAGTAACTGCGAATAATTATTGAAGAAGCAACGATTCAACTCGTGTCTAAAGCCTCTCTGCAATCGAAACGACTGAGAGCCAATTTTAATGAGGATTAAATGAACGCAATAGGAAACAATTCTCAAAATCGTTCCGCTTTGTCTTATTCGTTGAACGACATGGACAGAGGTTCGTATCGCGAAACGATACGAATGAAAAATATTCTATTATTTGCCTTCCGCTTCGATCGATTCGTCAACGTCAAACAAAAAAACTGTAGGTCTGAAATTTCGTTAGTTCCTCCTATAGGCGACTACGTTTGCGTCATTTATTAAATTACTCAAATATTTGTGAATAAAGAATAGTCGGCTGACTCGATTGGGTTCTCTTCGCCTCGTTACATTCTGTTTTATTTTAAATTACCGTGTAGAATATTGTAAATCTTTTAAATATTTTAGACACCAGTGAGCAAAAAAATTGCAGAGTAACAAATAAATATTGAATATTGAAGAAAAAGTATTAGATAAGAGATCAACGGTACGCGGAGTGTAAGTAGTATAATCGCGAAACGGTCAGACGCATCGATCCAGTAGTATAGGTCGGTCAATGGTCAGACATTCCTTGAATTCCACATTCTAATTTCTGTTTCCTTTTTTAATTAATTCCAACTATCTTCCATTGTCCAAGAAGCTTGAAAGCCTTTACTAAATACTCTTCTAAGACAGCAAGTACCAAATAAAATGCTCTTCTGTTTCACCGCAGATTTTTCCCAACCACAAACTATTTCCGAGGTTCTACTTTCAATCCAGCTCGACTCCTGTTCACCGAGGATCGTTATTCAACGCCAGGGGATCGAATTTCTCCCCCGAAATCCTTTGTAACTTTTCCCCTGTTCGAACGTAAACTTATGCCATGAGTTCGAACAAAACGGAAAGTCCAGGAGTGCTTTCACGGTGCTTTCCCTCGACAAAGGCGGCGCTCGGTGGGCTCTTTGGGGTCCACTTGTAACCCTTGATCCCTCCGTGTCGGTTCCACAATCGGAAACGTATCGTACAGCGCAAACTCGATCACGCAGTTTCGCGCAACGTTCCAGAACAAACTCGAAAACTATCCGACGAATCGTTCAAGGGAGAAAATCGTTCCTGTTGTGTACGAATCAACCAGGCTGCAAGCTTTTAAAGCTGGGTCTACACCTCGCGAACAGTATAGAAATTAAATCTCATAAAAATCGCTTGCTGGTGTCTGTTTTTGATATTCGTGAAAAATTAAGTAAGAGGGATAGAAAATGTCCTTTACGAACAGCGTTCGCGAACTGTAGACCCAGCTTAAGAGGCTTTTTTATCAATTCCTCGTCGTAGCGATACTGTAGCGACAAAATTTCCAATTTTAATTATAAGGAATATTTTTTCCAAGGATACACGTCCCCCAATTCACCCTGCGGAAAAGAGTGAAATTCAAACCGACGCGCGTCGCGTTTAACTTCTCAACTAGCCAGGCAACTTGGTAATATCGTCCATTCCACGTTTTATTTCCAACACCCCGCGGCCCACTTTCCTTCCGACTTTTCCGTGTTTCTTCCCCCTCGAGTTTCGGCCTCGCCCAACTTTCGCGCCCTTCCGACAGCGGATGTAACTGGGGGGCTGCTGTAATTTCGCGGCGTAGCGAAACTTCCGGCGCCCTGCGTCGTTGTTCGTGCAACTTACGCCTGCGTAAGTCTTATTGTTCCAGCGGAATGTTGCGGACGCTTCAAAGGAAAGATTTAGAGGGAGGAAAAAGTGGGACTGTGGTGGTGGTTTTTCTTTTTTTCAAGAGTCGAGACATTGAGGTTCCTTCCACTTTTATATTAATTTTTTGGGGGTTTCTACTTAAGGGGGATGAAATTGTGGAGATTCAGAGTTTTCTAATTTCTATGGTTTTTGCGAGATGATTAACTGGCGAGACTCCATTAGGTACTGAATGAACAGGTTCTCTGTTGTATTGATCGATCACTGTGTTTCAGGTTTGGCTTAGAACTCTTGAGTGAAAAAGGCAAGGGGAACTTTTGAAAGTTTCGTGTTTTTTATGTGGAGCTCGTTTGCTATTAGAACCAGGAAATACGAGAGGGGATCGATGGGGCAACGAGCCGTGTTAAAAGTTTATGCACGGACATTAGAGCGGAAGTACGGTGTGAAAGGCAGAAAACGCGAACAATTTGGTTTTCGCCAATCAACGTGGTGGTTAACGAAAACGCGCGACGAGATGTGGTGATTTGAATGCGTGGTATTTCCAGCAACCGATTTTGGGGGGAATTTTCGGATCACAAACACGGCCAATCGCGAAATCGACTGAGATTAAAACTGGTTGGAAAAGTCGTGTTACTATTTTCATTTCAGGAATTTTATCCGTAGCTGGACGAAGAAAGTAAAACGCTTCTTAAAGATTTATTAAGACCTCTGTTTGCAATCTGCATAAGAAGTGGCAATTAATCAGCCTGCGTTTCTAATTTCTACATAACGTGCATTTAAACAATAAATAATCCAGCTTTAATAACACGCAACGACGATACGTTTCGTTTGCCATTTCCTAATGGAACTGTAGCAATTATTGCCGGAAGCAGCGAAAAGGATTACAATGATTTTCATTAAAATAATTAAATGGAGTCTATCCGCGTATCACGTTTCCCTAATAATAGTAACGTTTCGAAAACACGAAGATTCTCAGTGTACCGATAAACATATGCCCATATATGTTTTGGGGATATTAATCATTCTGTATTCCTCTTGCATTTTAATTAATTTCTATTTATCCATCAGAAGGATTTGCTCAAATTTACTTAACGCAAAATTCATTACAAATGCCGAAATTATTAACAGAAAACATCTATGATTTTTAATTTAATTTATCAGGAAGATGCCCTGCTTTCGAAAGCAATGAAATTTCAACAATTGCTGTTTTACCCACTCAGTGCGTGCAATAAACGAGCAGAACGGAAGGGCGAACAAGTGTATCTTATTTTACGTTCCATGTCGGCGATCGTTATCTGAAATGAGCGGTGATTTTCAGCGGGGATAATAATAGCCTGACTCCCCTCGGCACGCTAATGAGCTTCCCGATATAGTTATTATTGGTGACAATGCTATTATGGTATCTTCAACGAGAATCTTGGTCGAAGCAAATAAAGGGGATGCGTCCGAGGTGGCCGATCCATTTCGTACTCGGTTTACCTCGGATTGAAATTCGCGCCGATAATCTCGAAATTGTTGTTTCATTTACATCCAGATACATTTAATCATCGCCCTGATTAATATAAATTGCCTGGAAGCGATTGAGTCTCGCGATTCCGCGAACAATAATATGAAAACAACTGGCAGCTTTTGCAGAATTGCTTCGATTTCGAATTTACAATCAGCTTTATTGGAAATGAATTTATTGAAGGCGAAAAAGAGCTTCTTAAATGGAATTTTAAAGTGTCTCGCGAAATCCTAGCAGAAGCAGAGAATTGAAATGTTCATTTTAACCAGGGGAAGATTTATTTTAACGCACGAACGCCGAAAAGTGATCCTGTTACCCGTTTGAAGAACGCAACAAGTGTAATTACGTGACCAGAGGAACTCGCAATTAAAACCGTGCACTTTATTGCTTAATGACACCGCGGCTGGTATTAAAACATCGTTCCGTATCGAAACGACAATTAAAATTGCATCCCCTCATGCGCCGAATTTTGATTAAACCGCGAAATTTGTTTTATATCCGTGGGGGCAATGAAAGCAAGCATAAGTTTGCAATTTCCCACCTAATGGCTTCGAGATTTTAGCTCATTCTTCGCAATTTTCCCGCGATAAATTACGATTTAGAACATCGCCATCAGCTATTTGCCTGAGCTCAAAGCGCCCGTGATTAATTGACGTTCTCTCGATTAATCATCCCATTGAAAAATTGCGAAACACTTTTTGTGGGAATTTTTTATGAATTCCCTCGAAATGGATTCTTAATTGACCCAGGCTTTGGGGGTTAATGAGCACTGCGAAAGCACCTGGGTTATTGCGATAAAAAATTGCTGTTTCCGCGGGCCGAAGATACAAAAAATCAGAAGAAATATTCTCAGCTCGGGCCTCGAACAGAGGGAAAAATCGAGCACCCTCTCCCAGCCACATTACAAGCCACCCCCACGATCCACCCTCTCGAAGTCGTGAAAACGCAATTTGCGGGCCCGTAGTGGCGCGGCTCGTTTGAGCGTTTATCAGCCGCGTCTCCGATTGGCCTGACTAGGAATAAATTCCATCCGCGGGCGTAGACGTTCCCGTCTGGGCTAAATTCACCCTCCCGATCGCTAATAATTCCTTCCACACCCCTTCCGTTCTCCCTTCCGCCGCAGGAGCGCTCGACACTCGCAAGGCTGACGTTCAAAGCGACTGCTGATGGATCGATGCATGAAGACTGCTCTATAGACTCCCTGCTATTGCTGTTGGCTAATCTATTATCTAAGACGCGTCCATAATTGTCTCCTCGGCGAGTTCATTAACGAAGAGTAGCTGGTGGGGAGGGAGAACGAGTAGAACAGCTCTGGAGCGCAGAGATATTGTGACTCGGGTCTCGATTTCAGTCCAGCTGTTACGTGGGATTTTTATCGGGTCGTTCGCCGGAGTCTTCGGAGCATTTATGAGTCGTGTCTTTTTTACATCGACGCTGGGTAATCTGGACAAATACTTGTGGATTTTAGTGCTGCGTAAAGATTCCACAAGTGGGTGCAAGGTTTTTAGTTAATGGATGCCTCTGACACTGAGCTTTCTAAAGGTTTGGAAAGCCTCCTCTGGATTTGAAGTTTTATGATTCTGTATTTAGGTAGTCAGCTTGGAATGTGTTCTTTGAGGCTCGCCTCAACCCTCGGGGGATATCAAACTATAATTTTCTGGATTTAATAAATTATGCAACACGTGGCATCTGTACTCGTCGACTAGCATCTAGAGGGTCTGAGACCTCATAGTCACTTGCTCTGATAATATTTAATTAAATACGCGGAACTTGTTCGGCAACTCTATACCTGATACATTATTTACTCCCTATTAGAACCTCTGATCAATTACAGCTATTAAATATTCACAGAGTAAGGGTTCTCTCAACTTAAATTCTAGTAGGTTCAGGTAACCACCGCCATGAAGCTCTCCAAGAGGCCATGGAGTGAATTTTTCCAGCAAAGTTCAGGGCAGAACACGAGGACAGCGCGTCAGCCCCCTGTCACAGCCGCCTAATACGTTATTCACCCCTGGTTGCCTAAAAGTCGGCTGCCTGAAAGCCAAACCCAGTTACAAGAGAGCCGCGTGCTTTATTCCACCGCGTGTCGTTTCTCTGCAACTTCCTCCTCCGTTTCCCTCCTTCTCCTCTCGGCACCCATCCCCAACCCCTTCGTCTTATCCGTTTCGTGTGTCTACACGGGCGACGTGCCTCCTCCAAGCGGAGATTCCAAGCAAAATAAAAGGAAAATTTATAGGGTTCCCTCGTATTCACGGAATTCGTATCGTGCAAGTATTAAGAGCCGCTGCTGTGCAAGAAAAATGGACTTTTGTGGATACAGTTTTCTCTAGGATTTTCACGAGGGATTCGTTACTTCGCTTCAGTGTAAATCACTCGATAGATGTCTGTGGTTAAGTAATACTAGTCCTGGTAATCATCACTGACCACAGTGGTGCCTCGAAAGCCCTTTCACCGGCGAGCTACTGGCTATAGAGTCCCAAATTTCCGCCCTTCGGCAACTTCGGTCAATAAACTGTCCCTCACAAGGGAAGCACCCCAAGTTGCAGAGTAACAGTGTGCAGAATGATAGGATGCTGCTGTAAAATACTAGGTGAAGTAATTAACTAGTTTTGAAAATACGTTCTACTACAACAAGAAGGTACGAAACTCGACGTGCTCACATTTTCAGAACTATTTAACTACACTTAATATTTCACAATCACTTGACAAAAGCACATCACAATTGTAGTCGACAACTCAGAATGTTTCCCTTGTTAGTGTCCTCAAAGCTCCTTCACGGTTGAGCTACAGGACTCCCTTCATCGACTTCAGGCAACAGAGTATCCCTCAGTGGTCTCTATTCATCCATAAGCTTCATTAAAACAATAGCATCCGAGATTCCTCTGAGTGATTTTGGCAGCGCCAATATGTCGGCGCTTTTGCCGCCGCGGCGACGTTCGAACCGATCGAAGCAAGGATTTCGCTTGGTCGGCAGGATGGAACGGATGTTCCCGTTCCCGTTTCCAGGCTGGGAATCCAGGCTGGGAATCCAGGCTTGTTTATAGAAGACAAGCCACTGAACTCGGCCAATTTCGCGGCACAAAGGGATTCCCCGAATCGGCTGACGGGCGACCGAGGCTGGCTGACTCCGCGAAGGGATGGGGATGATACGCCATCTTATGGCCCGCGGCGATGCGCCTCTCGGATCTTCTCGCTACTCTGATTTGCATTTTCGTGCGGGGGAGGGTTATCTTCGCCAGACGTACTTGCCACGGAGAGAAGGATCGCGTGGCGGATGCTGTCGTTCCTCCGTCAGCTAACGTGACACTTCCTGTATCGAGGCGATAGTTTGCTCCCCATACTTCCTATGCTTCTATGTATTTTCTTATGGAAACCAGTTACGTTTACTGCCTAAGCATACAGGATCGGGAATTTCGAACGCGACTCTGTTTCTAGGAATTACCAGGGAGTGGATTGCTGTTCTGTTTTCGATAGTTCGACTAGGTGTAAGTTTTCGCGTTGAACACGTGCTTAAATTTGAGAAATATGATATGAATCAGGAGGTAGCTAATCAATTTTGCGAAATTGAGTCGGCTCAATCAGCTGATCATTGATGATTTAATTAACGATAGTAATTAATATTCGCAAGAATCGGTTTGCGTTTCCAGGCCATGGGTAACATTAATTGATGAATAATGGAATAATATTAATACTGAAATTTTGCAATGGCTGAGTTCTCGAGTTTCGACAGTAATTGCGTCGCAGTAAATCGATCTTTCCATAAGGATCACCCTCTATATACCTAAACAGCCGTGTACTCGAACGCTTTTACGTGCATTTTGCTCGTAACCCGCCGCTTGCTTATTTATGCGCGCAGCAATTTACTCGATCAGAATGGTGGCACGCAATCCAATAAACTTCGAAGTTTCCGTCCCCGTTTCCATACGGGGCGGTTCGATATATCGCTCAGGATGCACCTTGCCACCGTTTCATATTTATTTGCGCTGAGCCTGCAAGGGAAGCGATGCTGACAACCTTAGCTGTCTCCTTTGAGTTCCCAACATTAGAAAAATTCTCATAAACGAAACTAAAAAGGCGAATAAACGACCTACCTTCCGTGGAAAAATCCCCTCGATACAAAGTGTCTTTTGACACTAAAACGTCTCTCAGGAAGAAGGCAGGCGACAGCAGACACCATTCATTAATCGCGAGGAACAGCTGAAGGAAACATGGCCAACGAAGGATTCTCTGAAGAAGAATCCAACAGCGTTACAATGCACGTTGCGAGAGAGAGGGGCATTCAACCCCTTCGGAATAACTTAAGGATTCCAGAGAGCAACCGCCTTCCCGAGCTATTCGTTCGTCAGAGAAAATGTTTACTGCAGCCGACACGTCCAGCGAGAGACGATCGCGGAAAAATGGCCAAGGAAATAATTCAGCGGTCCGTAATGAAGGCACTTTGCATAATTGCGCGCTGTTCTGATCCTCCAGGGAGATGTTCAGTCCCCCTGTCTGGCTAGGGTCAACTCGAGAGCTTAGCAGCGAGAAGAGCGATGCCTTCCCAAGGAAATTCATTGCACCGAGAAAAATATACGTCTGATATCCGCGGAAAGATACAATGGAGGGGTGTGTGTGTTCCTAACTGTAAGTTATGGTGCAGCATGACTGGGTAAAAACATCAGAAGATGGAAGATTCGACTGAAACGTAGGCTAAGGCTGAGCCCCTTTTCTAAGGAGAAAGAACGGTATTGTCGGGCACGTGGTTCTACCTCGATTGAGGGTGTTTGCACCCTTCTCCGTGGGGGTGAACATTGTGATTTAGGATAATCGATCTTTGGATGGTGAAGATTGGGGGATAACAAGGTGATCAAAGAAGAGAAATTCTTGAAAAACTTTAAAACCTCACGCTCTCGAATTTCAAATTTTCAAATTTTCAAATTTAAAAATTTAAAAATCTCAATTTTTAAATTACAAATTTCAAATTTCAAATTATCGTATTTTTAAATTTTTAAATTGCAAATTTCAAATTTAAATACAGGGTTTTGCGGTGACTGAGTTTTCGCGGCTCCTATAAAACAAATATGGAGTTAAAAACACAGCGGTGAACTCTATTAATATCACATCGAATATTACCCGAAGAATTCGCGCTTTGACGTCCTCGTCGATTTGAATTTGCTGCTAAGCCATGTACCACTGCATGCAAACAGACTTTTTGTCCACCATGGGTTCTCATATTACTTCATTTTCGTCGCTTCTTTTTCCACCCATTCCCATCCCCTGTTGCCACCAACCCCCGTTCGGTTTTCCAGGATGCACCCGATGAACGCTCAAATCCCTGTGTGCATTTTCCAGGAAATAAACGGATTACCGTTCCGAAGCACCTGTATTTTCATGCATTGCTGGAAAAAATGGAGTCAATCAAACGTTTGTTTCCTGGAAAAAAGAAGGAATCTGCAACATTTTTTTTTAGAAACTTTCCAGTGTTGTTTACTGAAATTTTAAAGAGAATTCTACGTTAAAGATTAGAGAATGTTTCCTTTATCGCGTGGTCGAACCTCGAATGTCAAGAAATTAGTAACTCGACGTTCTTAAAGCAAACCAGTAGACGCCTCTAGACGTATCAAGTTACACCATTCCACCCTAAAAGGTTTTGGTGTGGAGGGCGCGCTGTAATCGGAAGCACGAGTCACCGTCGTGTTTTTCATCGCCGTTGGCACTCCTCGGCATTTTTCCTGCCACGCGCACTTGGGATTCAGCACGCTCGCCCCGTTATCGTAATGAGCCTCGTTACGGAAGGAACTTCCCTCGAACGGTTTAATCCGTGTTCCTGATATGGCGGGATGAGACCGAAATCTGTGCTCATTTTTCCAAGGCAGAGATGGGTACTGATGTTCAAGGAGTTTATTGGAAGTTTGATGAGTTGAGAAGAATTAAGGGTCAGCCAATGGAGATTTTAGAATCCTTTAGGGTAACTTGTTTATTGCTCCAACCCCACCCTTCAATTATTGCATCAAACTCGTTACGAAGGGGATTTTATTTTAGATCTGGGCAACTTTTAACTTTCGGCCAATTTGGGCGATTGGATTAGATTTGAGTGATTATATTTCGACTGATATTATACCTACTTATATTGTGTCAATTTAGGTGATTCAATGAAATAAATTACTGTGGAAGCTCTACAGGTATTTCCAGAGAATTGAAAGTCATCAAATGGTTCAAATAAATTGCTACAAATTGATGGTATATTTCCTATTAATTGAGAGTATTCCCATTTGTTATTTAGGAACTGCTACGCACGACGAACAAATAGGTACGAATGAGTTCATAAAAAGAGTAGTGAAACGAGTGTCAGTGCAACGATAATTCATTTCATTTTTTGGCACATTTTGCAACGATTTATACGTTTCGCAAATGTTTGGACATTTCACGCTACGTGCTGATGTGGACTCAGTTGTAATGTATCTTTATCTGCTGGCTAACTGTAAAACATTCCCTCCTTAAATTTTTACGGAACGCTGTGCGTGTTTTTGAGGATTTTTAAGAAAAATCCAGTGGAAGAAACTGATGAGATTACTTTGTCTACTAATTCGTTCCTGTAGACACGATCCTTGAGAATCTCTCACTGTCAGCCTTCACCCCCATCCCCTATCAATTGAAATTCGTCACCCTTTCGTTTCTTTCACTCAAAGGCGCTCCATAATCGTTAGGATCGATGCTCCTTGCACAGTCCCGAGACGTAACTGCCTCTTTTATGCTAATGACGGCGAGGTGCAGTTTGTGACCAGCTGGATTCATCCTCACGAAGAGATATGGCTGTGGAAATGGGGTTGATCCTTCGGGGAGGATCGTAGGTTCGTTCATCAGAACCTTTTAGGGGACTTTTTACGCGACGCCCTGACGGAGATTTCTTCATTCGCCATTTAATATAAGACGAGTGACCCCTTCGTGGATAATCCTTCGCTGAGGCTTTGAACATGACCAAGTTTATGATACTGAATTCTTCGAGTTCCGTCTGAGGGATATCCGTCGTTTAGAAAACTTAAAGGAAACTCGAATTCTTAGGGAATTTTATATTATTTCCGTGCTAAAATATTCAAGAAGTAAAAGTAGCACTTTGAGTAATTGAAGATACTCTTCGAGGATGGATTTATAAAAATTAGCATAAAATGGTTCAGTAAATATGAAATACTTGGACATTCTAATAAGAAAAAAGTGGATATCTTAGCTATCCTTGACGGGCAGAGGTTGTTTAAGGGTGATTGCTTAGCGTCGCCCAGTTTTTAGTAATAAAACGCAAGAGGATTGCGATTTTCCAGCGCATCTGGTGACCAAAACTACACGAGAGTTATTCTCCTTTGCAAGAATACTAGAAAATTCTGGAAATTTTCACAAGCTGTTACCGAGTGAAAATTCCATTTTTTCGCGCAAAACCTTAGGGAAATATTGCTGGATGCACAAGCCCTTAAGGTTTAAATTAAAAATTCGAAACAATTTAAATAAATAGCAATTTTTTTAGACGTACGCCATGCTACTCATTATTTTTTTATATATTTGCAGAAGCTATGAGCTTTCCTTTCTTAAAAGTTAATACGTTGTAACTTTTTTTACGTCTCGCATTTTAAAACCGCCAAGTGAAAACTTGATGCATAAAATGCAGTACATAGGATTATACGGCTCTATAAAAGAATTTTAATCCGCGTAACAAGGAAATTTAAATCATATTTCATGCTGTTGGATGAGAGAATATCCTCCAATACTGTCGATGTAGAAAAATTGAAAAACTAATCAGTAATAAAATCCTCTATTAAACTCCAAGCGATCCCCAAAACACTTCCACTTCCCAGTTCTTTACCCCAGTCTGAATAATTTCCACTGACGTGTCATATTCATGGCCCATACTCTCACAGCCATTTTCACTGGCGTTCAGGTAATTTATTTGAAGGGAAAAAGAAGGCCCTGCGAGGGGCAAGTATCGAGAGAATGGAGCCGATATTCCCTCGCAGCTGGTCGTATCACTGAAAATGGACTGGTGATCGATTCGTGCAGGCTGAGAGTGTCAGGTGGAAGTGGCGCAGGTTCTTGTCCCTCCTGTCTGCGTCTCATCCTTTCTTCCCTCGGGAAGAGTCCAGGCGACCTCTTCCCACACAGACGCGGAGGGCAGCTTGCAATTTCCGCCTTAAGTTCCCGCCAACGCTCTCGCCCGCCTTTTTTCCACCGTGCTTTGCATAATTCACGGCTAGCCACCCTCTGCCCCCGTGATTCCGCGCAGGAGTCGGGCCCCATTGACAGCCGTGAAATGAGAAGGATGAAATATCGTCCTGTGACGCGAACAACTCACCCCGAGGTGAGACTCGTTCAAGGGGGTGGTAAGACAACCGCGAGGGGGTTGATACGAGCTCATCCCAGCTCTCTCATTCTCAGTTATGGAAACCGCCGCTGGCTGACAGGCTGGATGGATGCTTTTCGCGGGGCTGTTCGCGGTGTCCCTCTTTTCGTTTTATCGACTGACACGCTGGTTAATGTTACACGCGATTCTCGCGGTAATTCTATGCGGCGGCTCGGCTATTATCGCGCGGTAATTAACTGTATAATAGCGACCTGTGCTCCGTGCCGATGTACTTACTGTGTGCTAACTTTCGAAGGCTGTAGAAGACCGCTAAACAGATGTTTTCAGTGGACTGATATTTGTAATATTGCCAATTACTAAACCCAGTCACTCCAAAATGATTGAATTAAAGACACATTAGTTTCTTCCTTGATAACTAGTACTGAATATTCCTAATCCTTAACTACCCACTAACTATTATTAATTACTGGCTGCATTTCTGCACGCAGCTGGCCATTTACGCAAGGATTACCCAGAAGCCTGGCAGTGTATCACTGGTGCCTAAGGAGGAATTAAAGTCTCCAGTGGCATATTCAGCTGAAAAAGTCCCTAGACTACGAATAAACCCTTAGGTTAAGAAAACAGTCCCTAGAGTAAGAATAAGAAAAATTTCCTAGGCGAAGAAAAGGTCTCTGGACTCGCTTTATTTATCTGCAGAGTGGAATTCGATCAGCGAGGAAGGAAGAATAATTCCATTTTTCCTAATATAAAAACTTGCTACGTCCAGAAACCTCTTGTCGCGACCAGTCGTGGGCGTAATGCAGTTTATCGAGCGAACAATGGCTGTGGTTACATTGTCGTCATGGAAAATGTTCTTGGTGGTCGGTCAGACGTCTTCTCGGCCCGTTTTATGCTAATGGCGAGCTCGGTGCATTAACCGAGTCTGACCATCGCCCCGAGGAGTCGTGGCCGAGATGATTACGCTTATTCGCGTGTAAACACGGCAAAAGCTCTCGCTGCTCGCCTTCCCTCTCTCTTTTGGTTAATTGGAACGACCTTAAACGGACGTCGACGAATTATAACTGAGAGGACTTTGCTACAGCGCGTTTCGTGGTATGAAGAATGAGAGAAGTTCGAGAGGTCAAGGTTCGCGTCGTGGGAAAGAATTTGGAAGATCGTCCATTATACTTTATGATGCCTTAGCTCTTGGAGCAATTGGAGAAATAACTTTAATATCTGTTTCATTGTTTGCTGGAACTGTTAGTTATATTTAATATAAAATTTCTAGGGTCTACTTCCTCGTGCAGTGAACGAAAATGGGAATACTCTGCTATTTTATATTTTATGTTGCATACCAGTAGGACTGTCCAGTTCCTTCGCAAAAACAGTGATAAATGCGACCAAAGGCCAGCAAGGCTATTATTTAGCGCAAAACGATATCGCATGGTGCGGAGGCGGATTTTTGTTCGAGGGTGAATCAATTGAACGGCTTTTTATTGTTTTAAACGTAAATTTTACGGCGCTGCAATCGAATTTACAGGGATATTTTTATATTAACTGGAAAACAGCCACAATCCCCAGGTGAATGAAAATATTTGTCACGGTGCCTCCTATTTTAAAGGGGGCATAAAATATTATAAAATATTATACAAATTCTATTTCTCATACGACAAATAATGTGGGACGAGGTTTTTTTCTAAGCCGATTTCGCTACATTGTTTTATTTCTTTAAACAAATAAATAAATCGTTTCTAAAACTTCGTTTGGCAAGTCGTCTGAAATATGGATCACTGCTTTTTCAATTTCCAGTTATAAAATTATTATTTCCTCATTTCGTAATGCAGTTATTCACGATTGAATTATCGGAAATAAATTGCGGTAAAGTATTGCCTTTCAGGAATCAGAAATTGCAATAATATTGTAATGAAGTTTTCATAAGTATCAAGCATTTAAAATTGAATATCCTCAGTCTCAAATGCTTGAACTTTTAAAGGTTCATTTATGTGTATATTCCTGGAATGGTACAAAGTGTGAGGGAACACAAGACAATGATACTAGTTGCGAAGTAAATTCTTTGCAAATCCCTGCAGACCAGTTATAACGTCATTCCACTGACAGCCCCGAGCAATTTCCACGCCATTCACCATTTAATCCCATAATGCGATCGTAATTCGCGGTACATTACGCACTAACAGCGTCGATGAAACTTCGAATCAGGGCGGGAGATTTAAAATGCCGATAGCTCTATAAACCCACGAACAATCTATCCACTTGCGCTATCGAATATCGGGCTCCCACTTAACAGGAATTAACCTTCGATTAATTAATTAATTAATCCTACTTCCGTAAACACTTTTTGGCCTACAATCTCTCGCTACGTTTATTGATTTTTTTCTTACAACTACCATGGCTGACAGAACATCTTCACGGAGAACTCCTGAACTTCCCAGCCCTCGCGTACCACGCGAATATGATCGACGACAAAAGTACAAAGGGCACGCGAGGATCTAGCGTGGGGTCAGTAATTTATGTGTTTGTCCCGCGTAGGCGACCCAGCTATTCGTTTTCGTGTATCACATGCGTCATTGGCGATGATAAAGGCGCTTTCTCTGGCTGCCTCCGAGCATCGACTCGAAAGGGTGGCTGCAGGGGCTGGACTTGTTAAACAGGTTGTCTCGGCTTACGGTATTATTTTCCATTGTACGTAAACGACGAAAAGCGCTTTCTATACGAAGATTCATGAGCTGCAGAAAGACCACTTGACACGGTGAATCTATGGAGCTTTATGAAAGTCACTATTGTGGGGGATAAAGAGATTCGCCGAGGCGGATACGAACAATTTCTCGTTTTACGAGGATCACTTGCGCACCTAATTAAATTTATGCTCTGATGCATGGGACAACGAAGTCGAAGTAGAAGACTCCATAAAACAGAGATGAGGGGATGGATTGTAAATACTCTCAGGATTATTCCCTGAGGGTGGTTAGAAGGCTATAGAAGACTAAAGCTCTCTTTAAACTATAGAGGGTACACCCTCGCTGCGTTTAGGGAAAGGGAGCAGAAGAAACTAAGTCTTAAAAATCCCTCCAAGTGTTGAAAGAGCAATGCACTTTATCGTCTCCACGCGATTCGTCAGCAGGGGCAGATGCACTCGCGAGAAATTCGAGATTCCGTTCGGTAATCGTATCCGTTCACGCGATGCATGCAAAGAGGGCGCGGACAAGGGTCGTCCAGTGTGATATTTCATATATTTGTCAATTTATTAAAGTGCCTTTAATGGATTACGACGAGGGCGCAGACTGCGTCCAGTATAATCGCTGTGAATCATCTCAGCAAACTTTCACTGCTAGCAAAAACTTCAAACTCGTCGATTACTACCACCCTTCTTCATACTGCTCATCAAATACGTGATAAATAAAACCCAAGTACGCAGTTTTCAAATGAAATACCTCGTATGCTGCTCGAGATCCCACAGTTCCTCACCGATCCCCCTGACTCGTTCATCATTCATAAGATCACACTTCAGAGGACGCTGCCACCCCTCCCGGTGACCTCATCGTGCATAAATTCGAAGCGTGGAAACACCCCCGCCAGCAGGCGGACGAGACGCGCCTAAAGCTACGCAGGGCCGAAATCAGCGTAACAACGCGAGAACGAAATTAATCCCAAGTAATTAAAGTGACGCAGCAAGCAACCGCCGAACTCCACCCCCGACGCAGCCCCTGAGAATTATTTTTGACACGGCATTACACCGCGCTCCCGAAGTAATTCCGCCGAAACACAGAGGAACGAGGATACAGAGGGGCGAGGGGTAGGATCCTTTCAAGTCTCGCTGCTGGGCATTATAAATCGAGCCACCCTCCGTGCATCCGCGAAATTTCGACGCGAGGAACACGCATGCCTGGCCGGAGGGTAATAATTCCATGATTATTTCATAAGTGGGGGTTCGGGGGGAAGATACAGAGAGACAGAGAAGCAGAGAAGGTCGGGGGATGGGGGTAGCGAAGGCCTGCAGAAGTAAGAAAGGAGAACAGCCGCCCTCGAGGGGTGGAGAAGGGCGGCGAGGGGCGCCGCGGTGTACGCTTTGAATATGCATGCATCGAAATTTATAGTCGGGGTGAGGGTAGCGTAATTGTAGACTGGCCATGGGTTTCGAGGGCCCGCTACCCCCTGAGCACAGGGGCTGTATGCTATAATGGAACCAAAACATCCCTTAGGCCGGCCACCGGCGAACCTTTAATTATATTTCGACTCCCCATCACGAAGGTACACAGTGGCGAGCTCCGCTAATAACCAGAAAGCACTGTTGCGAGCTTCCTTTTTCTCTTTTCCGACTGTTTTCATCCCCCTTCGAGGCGAGACGCTCCGAGGGGGCCACAGGCCCTGGGACACACTGTGCCCAGTTGGAGGAAAATCGACAGGGAATGTATTGGAAAAGGGGAGCTGTTTGTACCCCCTGAGGGAACGCCACTCACTCAGTGCGTTTTCAATTTTGCTGCCGCTATTATTACATAACTTTTCGCGATTTTTGGGCAGACTCAGCTTTTGAGCTTAGGTGAGGCTGGGTTTTATCATGGATTCTTTTGAGGTGTGACAAAAAGACTTTCAAATTTTTAAAGATTCGAATGTTCAAATATTCAAATATTCAAATATTCAAATATTCAAATATTTGAATTTAGGTGTATAATTTTCTATCTTCACCTAAGTACCACTGACTCGGTTGGCCCACTTTTTTATCACCTGGTTGGAGATAACAGAAGCTGTTCATTTGTATTATGCTTATACTTGATCTCATCGATAGTACAATATAAATTGCGATATTAGGTAAATGTTAGGGTAGGTAGGGTTGTAATGCAGCACGCATGGTATGCACTTTACCCCAACACCTTCTAACAGAGCCTCATAAAACTTAACGTCGTGCATCCTGCGTTTATGCAGTACCTATTTTTTTCTCCCACATGAGAAACTGTCGCCTAAATAATAGACCCTTACTACTTAGGAAAAATAAATAACTTCCCACACGTCAAAATACTTAATAAAATCTCTGGAGCTCCCCATGAAGTGAACATTAATCACACCTCGTTCAGGCAAGTTGACACGCGAAGACCATTCATTAACGTACACGAATCCCATCAGCATTCGATGTAATGACCCCCTGCAGTGGCTCAAGGGGGCCATGACAGTGTCCAAACTTCCCTCCCCCATCCCACTCGCACCCTCTTCCCTGTCTTTTGTGCCAGACTGCATTGTGCTTCCGCGAGGCATGTTCCTCGTTTCCGAGTATTTATTTCCCGTGTTCCAACGTCAGGAACGTACGCGTCGTCTTTTTCTCAGTAACAGGCACGATGCAGAGGGGTTGGCCGCCATTAAGCCAGTAAACACGGGCAACAGTGTTTTGTTTGGCCCTGTACAAGCACACCGTGTATCGGTTTTTCCTGCTTCGAGCGAGAAAAAAGAGGAGCCTTCCCTGCAACTGTGGTGACGTGAATCCCCACCCTTAGACTGGGGTGTACTTTATTCTGCCCTTGGTATTCTCGTTACACGAATTTGCATTCTTTACGAGGAGGCAAAGATCTGTAAGCTATCTTTAGAGGGAATTTCAAGAGGTCCCGAGATCAAGAAA
Organism: Calliopsis andreniformis; assembly: GCF_051401765.1. Classification (NCBI taxonomy): domain Eukaryota; kingdom Metazoa; phylum Arthropoda; class Insecta; order Hymenoptera; family Andrenidae; genus Calliopsis; species Calliopsis andreniformis. The sequence continues at coordinate 13,075,981 of NC_135068.1, read as the reverse complement.
TACGTCTGCTCCTTCGTCCTCCTTCCCCTTCACATATGCACGCACTTGCAATTATTCAGGACTAGTGTTACTGCCCTCTTAACCCTTCTCCGCCACCCTTGCATAATATTTTTAGAGGCACGCGATTGCTGACGCTGACCTAAAAATTCTAATGGCCAGCTGCACGTTGTTATTAGAACGAGGTGTAGGAGGGAGGCAGGGAGAGCAGTAACCACCCCTGACACACGTCGCAGGAGTTGATTGTGAGCAGTTCGCAGACGATATCACGGGTGATGTTTTTTTATCGCGAAATTAATTACCCGCCGCGAGACTGCGTGGGTGGGCTAGGCTAATAGAATGCTCCTTGATGTCTCGAGCATTTGTTAGCGCGGTCGTTTGTGCAGTCGTTGAAATACTTGTGACGCGATGACGAATTGCCTGACCCGCTGAAGAACCTCCGTTGACGAAAGTGAAAATTCGCGTGTCGAGGCGCTGTAAAGTTGCTACTCATTTTCAGCTGCTTGACGAGCTTACACGAAATTCATTTAATTTGCTGAAGCTTGATAATGTAAAGATTACAATGTACTAGAGTTCAAAGTTCGTTAAGCGTGCGAAATATTTAATCGTAAACACTTTAATTCACCGACGATTTGAAAAACGCGCTGTGATATCGATGCAACTGTGCAAACAGTTCTAACCATTTGGACGATTCATTTTCATTAATTATTACGTTACTCTAATATCAGTTACTTTAATTAATTACAAACCTCGAATAATTTTCATTGCACAACGTTAATCGCAATTTCCGAATGTTAATGAAATAAACACGCTGTTATCGTTGTCAATATTTCGTTGTATGGAACTCCCTTTAATCGTGTCCACTTTATGGGAAAACCGGTTGCGAGTAATAGAGGAACAACAATTGCAAATAGCGGAACAACTTTCGAGAACTGTGGAGTTCTAGTGGCCCCAGAGCGGTATGCATTCCACATCTACGAGCATGACATTTACTGAAAGCGTTGCCATGGAAATCCTGATTTTAGGATTGGATCCATGAATCCTTTTATCTTCAATATCCAAATACCCAGAACCATCTCGATACAATCTCATAAAAATATCTAAATTTGATTAAAAAGTGTGAGGAAATTCAGCTGAAAAAATAGTTTCTTTTATCTACACTAGGCAGAAACCACTAACACCCCAAGATTCAAGTGTCTAGACCTTTCCCAGCCTCGTGGAGGGTCATCGTATCAAGCACCGATTTGATTTACGCGCATTAATAAACGTTTACACGTAGCTGCAGCATCCCCCACAGCACAAAGGGGCGGATAAATCGAGAAAGCGGAGGGTTGTGTCCCAGGGTCAAACACTGTGTCCCAGTCGGTGGCATCGCGCAAAGACGAATGGAACGATCAAATTGAATTCCAGCCAGCCGCGTGGCGAAGATCGTTCTCCTCGAGCTTCCGCTCGACAGAATTTCAGGATTCACCTGCACGTATCCTGCCCCAGGACGCGATCCAAGCAACAGGAAATTCTCGTCGCTAAATCGGCGACAGGAATTTATTCGATCTCCAAGTCTCATTTTTCGCATCTTTATTCTGATTGCTTGCGCTTCGATTTTTCGAGCCCATGAAAACTCGGTACAGCATCTATTTTGAATAGATAGGAGGGAAGGATTTGATAGCACTTTGGCACCCCTAAATTTTTTATCCTCCCACTTACGACTCTCCGCCCAAGTGTGTGCCATGAAAAAATGTCCTCTCCTTACTGCCTAGCAAATTTTCAGAGCAAACTTCCCAGCCCGCTGTTGCACATCTACTAAACCTTCAAAGATGCGACCGATACTTTTTATAACTTCGCCGCGACGTGAAACTCTGAATTACGAGCCAGTCCTGTTCTCCTCTGGCTTTCTCGTCGGTTCACGCTTGTCATCCGCGGATTTACGCCACTTCGTAAAAATGTAAATAAACGATAAGCGTCTCCTGTTCCATTGTTATCGCGTGCTGGCCAGAAGGAATTCGTCTGGTTCGACTGGGGGCTATCAGCGACTAGGTTCAAGGATATTCATATAACCAAGACTGAAGATAGACATCTAGACTGGGAATAATTAAGGGTGAAGCACACGCGAGCCTCTGCGCGATCGCTCGTAAAAACTGTACACACCCGTAATTTTTGCGCTAGGAAGCAAGATAACTTCATTAGAGGGGGTATATTCCCTCTGTGGGCCGATTAAATTTTATGCCCCGCTTTTCTGATGAGTCCAGCCTTTCCCAGAACGCTGCCAGTGCTTCAGTTAGTAATATATTTGGAAGACAAGTTACGACTTTCTGGGGAGAGACGTGAGCAATTTAGCGTTGGATAAATATTGCAGTGCCTCGCTGGGGGATATTATAAAATAGTAAATTGCAAAGGAGCAAGCAGCGTTAGATCATCGCGTGGCTAGTGGACGAGTCAATTTGTCAGCGGCTCCATTTCCGCTGGTTGTTTCCTTAAACGTTTGCGGAAAGCGACTCATTCTGTCCCATTTGCCCCAGAAACGGAGAACCACGCGAGGTACACGATTTAGCGCTGGATAAAGATAAATCGCTGACCACGTTTTATCGACTCGACGAGGCGACGAGAGCGGAAGTCTCTGTCGCGGGAAACCCGTGCCGAGGAAGCCACCGAGATTTTATTCAGTTTCGTCTGCCGCGGCACGGCGCGACGCTACTTCCGCTGGCGTAGCTCGCTTGATTTATAGCCGATATATTTGAAACCCCCTGGCGAGAAAGCATGGTGTCTCGTTAACGAGAACTCGCCGTTTCGAGACACATTCCTTTTGCCAATTTCGCGGCTCGCGTTATCACTTTTTTCTATCGGCTTTTCGTTGTTTTGGAGACAGGTTGTGTTAGGGAATTTGGAATTTTGAGTCCTATGAATTTTACTATGTAAAGGAAAAAGATCACTAATTATGGGTCAAAAATAATGTTCGACCTTTTGTAACTCTGTCAAAAAAAGTCGCAAGGAAACGAGCCTGGTCTCATTCTAAAGGGTAAAGGCTCTACTTTAATATGTCTGAGTTAAAATTGTTCGAAAAAAATTCTCCACTCCATGACTCATTGAGAAAGAGAGGGTTGTTTCTGCCAAAATCTTTTCCAACTTCAGAGGACTGTCAGGAAGCTGAAAAATTTTTTTTACGATCGTTTCTACAAGGATATTGAAGTCTGAACCCTCCCCTGTGGAATGAGACCTTAGCGAGTGCTCTGCGATTTTTTTTCGCCGAGATATCGAAGTCTGAATGAAAAGTGAGCCTCCAGCATCTGAATCACGAAGTCATCCAGCACCCTAAAAAGTAGTCAATGTTTGAGCTCCTGTAACTCCGTCAAAAAAAATCGAAGTAGGGTCAGCCTAGTCTCATTCGAAAGGGTAAAGCCTCTACTTTAGCATCTCTGAGTTGGACTTTGTCGAAAAAAATTCTCCACTCCATGACACACCGAGAAAGAAAGGGCTGTTTCTCTGCGAACGTATTCTAACTTCAGACGACTGCCAGGCACTCAATGAATTTTTTCTGCGATCTTTCTTGGAGGAACAATGAAGCAGGAACCCTCCCCTGTCGAATGAGACCACGGCGAGTGCTCTGGGATTTTTTTTCGCGGAGATATCGAAGTCTGAATGAAAAGTGAGCCCTGAGCCGCTGAATCACGTAGTGATCCAGACCCCCAAAAAGTAGTCAATCTTTGAGCTCCTGTAACTCCGTCAAAAAAAATTGGAGCGGGGTCAGCCTAGTCTCATTCGAAAGGGTAAAGCCTCTACTTTGACACTTCTGAGGTGGACTTTGTCGAAAAAAATTCTCTACTCCATGACACGCCGAGAAAGTGAGGGTTGTTTCTCTCCGAATGTTTTCTAACTTTAGACGACTGCCAGGCACTCAATGAATTTTTTCTGCGATCTTTGTTGAAGGAACAGTGAAGCAGGAACCCTCCCCTGTCGAATGAGACCACGGCGAGTGCTCTGCGATTTTTTTTTGTCGAGATATCGAGATCTGAGTGAAAAGTGAGCCTGCAGCCTCTGGACCAGGCAGCGCTCCTGAGCCCGAAAAAGTAGTCAAACTTTGACTTGCTGTATCTCTGTCAAAAAAAATCGCTGGGAGGTGAGCCTGGTCTCATTTGAAAGGGTAAAGCTTCTACTTTAACATGCCTATGTTGAACTTGGTTGAAAAAAATTCTTCACTTCAGGCCCCTCTGAGGAAGAGAGAGTGGTTTTTTCGCGAATGTTTTCTAACTTTAGCCAAATCTCAGCCACTCAATGAATTTTTTTCGCGATGTTGTTTGATAGGATATTGAAGACGGAACCCTCGCCTGTCGAATGAGACCAGGGCGAGTGCTGTATGATTTTTTGTCGCCGAGTTATCAATGTCTGAAAGAGAAGTGAGCCCCCAGCTGCAGAATCACGTCGTGATCCAGAGACCGAAAAAGTAGCCTAACTTTGGGCTGCTGTATTTCCGTCAAAAAAAATCGCAGGGAAGTGAGCCTTGTCTCATTTTAAAGGGTAAAGCCTCTATTTTAATACTTCTCTATTGGATTTCAACGAAAAAAATCATCCAATCCTTGATCTGCCGAAAAAGAGAGGGTGGTTTTTCAATGAATATTTCTCGACTTTCAACAACTCTCAGGAAATTGATGAATTTTTTTTGGCAACTTTTTTGAGAGATTGTTAAAGTTTGAATCCTCCTCTGTCGAATGAGACCTCAGCGAGTGCTCTTCGATTTTTTTTTGCCGAATTATCTTTGTCTGAATGAAAACTGAACCGCAGACCTCAGAATCATCTGCTGGTCCAGAGCCTGAAAAGGTGGTCAATTTTTGAGCTGCTGTAACTCCGTCAAAAAAAATCGCAGGTAGGTGAGCCTGGTCTCATTCTAAAGAAGAAAGCCACTACTTGAAGACTGCTGAGTTGAACTTGTTGAAAAAAAATTCTTCAGTCCACAACCTGTTGAGAAACGGAGGATGAATTTTCCTCGAATGTTTTCCTACTTCCAATTTTCTTATTTTAAATAAATGAAACATTAATACCTTTTTTTAAATGAAAAATGTACCGTCTATTTTCAGCTATCCTAAAATTTCATGCATTCAAGCTGTCCTTTCATTTAAATTGTCATTCACTGTGTTGTTTGCTGGAGGTTCTAATTTAAAGCGGGAAACAATACGCAATAATTAATGCTCAGAAATATGTATATGTTCAATTTTCAAACCAACACGTTTAATATTTTATATTCAATCTGTTATCGATAAAAATATTATGTGATATTTTGGAAAAACCGTCATTTAAATAAAAGTGACATTACAAAATACACAGCTACTTGATAATTTACTATTTTCATTTTAGATTATAATTATTTGTTTAAAACTTTTAAAAAACTTTTAAAATTTGAAGAAAGAATCACTAATTTTTATTCCCTGCTGTTTTCGTTTCGAAATAATGCTGGATTAGAAGCAGTCTTTTATTTCAATCGAGGCAATGCGAGAATTTTGTTGCAGCTCCGATTTTAGTCCTGGGATAAAAGCGGACTAAGGACGATATGGAAGGATGAAGAATGGTATGGTAACAGTAGTTTTCGTTGAAAAATATTGGTAGCTGGGGCTTTGGCTATCGACGTTAAAAATCGTCGGTAAACGGAGCGTAGGAATTTCCTCCCCTGATTACCAGCGCTGATTCACTCGTCTCTTTGTCATGTTCGGCAGTTAATTCCTCCCAATCTCCCATCCCTCTTCCGCTGCACTCGCGTTTCTCTGGCTTTTCCCAGGTCGGTAACGAATGTAAAAGGGAAATACGTTTCCTACGCGGTCCTCTGTTTGATCTTCCGCTTACTAAGTTTCTGGGTGGACCGTTTACCCCAGGAATTTCCGAAAGAAATATATCTTCAAACGTGGATGGTATATCCTAAGATTAAACTGAATTTTCGAGGCACTTGTTGATAAAGCGAAGTGGTGAGGAATTTTCTATCTCCTCGATAGAAAAAACATTGAAACTTCTGAGCCATATTTGACCACAGTTATTCTGATTAAGAGTTCCTTGCGTTTTCAGTGCCTCACTAAATAAACATCCCCTAAATAAAACTTTCAACCCCCACAGTCAGAAAAAGCGGACTCTGATCCCAGTCACGAGATCTCACCCCGTTCAATCTCGATAATTTATTTACAATCAACCCCTCGCCTCCACCCTGATAGCAAACGTTTTATCCAAACTGAGGATTAGGTAACCCATCCGCGCCCTAAAACGTGCCCACCCTCCCCATATATCGAATCAAACAAACACAAAGCACTCGGGGATTGAGGATCTTTGATGATCCATTCGCTGAATTCGCAAAGCCTTTCTCACCATAAATTATCACGATTGGTTCTACTTATGAGCACTGATGGGATTATTGTGAGTCAGAAAAATATTCCTCGTAATTTATAGCCTAGTATTGTGAAGGTATAGGTTGCAGTATTTCAACATTTTCTCAAGAAATTCTAAAAGCTTCGGGAATTCTTAAATTCACAAAGATTGTTAATAAAGTATTTAAGGTCTTCAAGAAATTACAATGTCCCAAAAGTTCCAGGGAAGCTTGAAAGCTTCCAAATCGAGGGGGATGTTCGAGATTGTCGAGGTCTTTAAAGCCAGCTAATCCTGACGATAGTTTCTAATGATGATGGACACAAATTGCTGAAAAATCTCAGCCAAATTCTCCAAGCCTCATAATAAAATCGAACCTTAATCTTTCTACTCTCGACTGCCACTATTCCAAGAAAACCACTAAAAATGAGATAGCTACAGTGAGAACCTAGTGGAAAACGATGTTTCCTGTGAGTGAGTGTGTATAGGAGATATTATAAAAATAAAATAACTGTTTCAAGAGCCCCAAGTGCATTAAACAGAGAAGAAACTTATGTGGAAAAAAATCCCGAAAAATCAAGCACCCCCAAAGCATGCTCCATCGGTGAAAAAACGAGTCCCCAGTTAATGCAGGAAACCCCAACTTTCCCACCAGCAGCCAGCAACGATTCAGCAATTAACTGGCCCGACTACCCCCAGCCTTCCACGTATCACTTTCCACCCCTCGGCGGTGGAACGGCTATTTACACAAGAATAACGCGCTTTATGGGATTACGTCAAAACATCGGCGCGGAATCAGCCTGCCCCTGATACGTCCACCCGTCCAGGGTAACAATGAGCGAAAAATAGACAAGAAAATAGGGGGGCGGGATGGCAGGGGTGCCCTGCGTCCCTCCCTGCTCGGTTGACGACTGCAAAATCAGCGGGCCATTGTTGACTGGTCGCGAGGGATGGGCGACGCGTTCTTCAGGGCACCAGCTCCGCGTGCTGGGCCCAAGGGCTTCGCACGAGTGGAGCGCGCCACTCGCGAGCCCTCGCAGCGCGATTCGAGCGCGCTAATTGGAACGCGGGGCTATCTGGGGGCTGATTGGGGGACGATTCGAGGAGACTGTTTTCACCCCTATTTGCAGGAGCACCCCTTTGTTGCAGGGAAGCTGGATATTCAGAGATTTCTTTCCAAGTCTGTGTGGGTTTGCCCATTTTTCTGCTGAAATGTTGCATTTTCTGTGATTTATAGAAATTTTAGATGGCTAGGGTGAGAGGTTCCCTTCAACTGGGAAACGATTCGCGCAGATTCTCGTTTTCTATGGCAGGCTCGAGCTGTCAGGGTCAGTGATTGTCATGGCTATCGGTTTTTAGACGCGGATGCAAATGATGTAGGGGCGGATTCGTTTGGAAATCATCCATCAGCGGGAAAGTAGCGCAACGTGGATACCCAGAGAGATGCGCGCTTCTGTCACTCGCAATCACGCCTGGAGGCTTGTCTTTCCCGAGTGAGCTGCGTTTGGACGTTCAAATCGTTCGAATTTAGCTGGGAAATTCATTCCTCTGGAAAGTACTGGTGTTTATGTCGTGTAGTTTCATTTCTGAGAATATAATTATAACAGGAATTAAAACTCCTGTCGGTCTGCTAAGTTACATGGATTTTAATTTAAAAGAAATTCCTGCAATATCAATTAAACCTGCGCGTTTCAATATCAATCACTGACGCGTTGAATAATCAGGAGTAAGTAGAGAGCATCGCCTGCCATAACTTGTATGCATCTTGAGAATGATATATTCCAACACCGTAATGCATTAACATATTAAAATTCTGCTCGCTGGTAGAGCGAAGTTTTTGCCGAGGTGAAAAGTATGTTAAACAACTGTACCGTGTGTCGTGCAGAAGATATAAATTGAAAGAAAACATTGGAAAACCCTCTACTCGTATGTAATGTTTGCTTTCTTTGCAAGCAAAAACCTCGAAGGGATATTGAACTTCTTTCGGGAAAGATCTCATCGCTTTTCGCTTTCGGGGATCCTGAGAACTCCCTGCATGTGGGTCCAAGTAATAAAACACTCCTCACTATTTGATATTAACAGGTTTATAATCCTCCAAGAGTCTACGAGGTCTTCAAAATCCATTAAAAGTCTCTTAAAAGTCTCAAAGTCTTCAAAGTCCCTGAAAAGTCTTTTAAAAGTTCCTCAAGTGTCTCAGAGTCTACAAAGTCCCTCTAAAGTCTCAGTCTCTAAAGTCTCCAAAGTCCCTCAAAACTCCCTCAAAAGTTTCTCAAAAGTCTCCAAAGTCCCTCAAAAGTCTCAGCCTCTAGCCTCTAAAGTCTCAAAAGTCTCCAAAGTTCCTCAAAAGCCTCAAAGCCTCGAAAGTCAAGTGAATGTCGCATGAATTCGTCAGTCTTCCCTGTCTCGCTTTTTCGACACGCGTTTGGAGTCTCGCAGGGACGCGTTGGCTCGTAATATCGGCCAACACGATAATTTCTCGCGTCTGGGGTAAATTCCCTGGAGGCCTAGAGAGAATAGGGTTAGACGGGAAGGAGGCGACAGGGAGCACGAAACGGAAGAAAAAGGAGTGTACTCATCGAAATTCAAGCGGCCTCGTGTTCGAGTATCGCGAGGATGGATCGATATTCCCTCCGGTGCAGCGGCTGCCATCGACGCTGGCAGACTGGCAGCCTGTCAGAAGGGGGCTCGACGATTTTTCTACAGGACTGAGCATCGACTCGGGCGTCAAAGCAGAGGCGAGTCCGTGCCGCGAATAAATTAGCCGACGGTTTTAAAGCGATTACGAAGGTCAGATTCTAATCCCGCCAGATGCGTTTCCCACCCCTCCTGTCTAGCTGGCGTTTATTGTTAACCCTCCGCTTGCTGATCCTAACGAGGTTACCTGCGAGGACGCCATGGGTACGTGGCCCGCTGGCAAAGTGGATAAAAGTGGCTCTCGCGGAATATCAACGTGCACCAGGGGCCAGGGTGGGATTACGCTGGAGAAGGGGGATGATTCTGCGAGGAAACTGCTGGGACTGGTTCTGAGGGATACTTGTGGGTACTGATTGGCTGTTTGACGCGATAAAGCTGGCCAGAAATTGCTGACAGGGGATTGGGGAGGTATTAGTCGAGGTGTAAACGAAATTTAGGGGTGGGGGAGAATCTAATATAGGAATTGTGTTTGAAACTATTAGAGACAGTGTTGCTAGAGCGTCTTCAAAGTGTCTTCCACTGACGGCATGGAATAGGAGAGTGTAGGATGGTATTTGACTGCATTGCTTACTGTATCACTACTTTACTATTTTATGTCGTCAATGGAGGACATTTTGTCTCGCCATTTGGCAATGCTGATTGTGTATGTTGTACAGATTGTAGACAAATGATTGAGAGATGTATTTAAAAGAGAAATACTGACTGGTTACAGTGAATTTTGGATACATCTGCCTATTTTATAGGACTCGTGTTTTTCCATCTCGCTACAGTTGCATCACTGTTCAATTATAAGGAAGGTTTGCACTGCGCTCGGGAATATTCGCTTTACTCCCATCACTGAAACGTTTGGTCGCGTGAGAAATGTGGCTGGCGTCGCGCGGCTCGATCCACTCCATTTGTTAACAAATAAAAGGGGAACAAGACGAACAGGGACGTGTATTGTTTCGCCGCTATAAATCGAATTCTCGTCAATAAATCGCAGCTCTTTGCAACGACTGTCGACTCTTTCGCGGGAATTCTGAAAGGGAGCTTAACCGCCTGTTTCGTATTTCAATTAAATGTTTCGCGTTCGTCGAGAAATTCTTAGCAACTCAACTTTTTTGTGCTGATAATTGCAAATCAATGGAAAAATGTTAGCGACACAGCAAAAAAGGTTGCACATTTTTGATGTAATATAATTTACAGGAGCTTCCACAAAAGTGCAGCTCGTAATTGTTTCTCGTGTCCAACCTTTGTAGCCTGTTTTTCCAGTATCTATTTATTTATTGAAAATACAGTTGATCGAATAATATATCTGCAAAAGACTGTTGATCGCAAATGCAATAGCATGATCACTTTTCGCTAGATCGAAAACAAGTTTATGAATGTACTATAGGCTTTTTGTTTGTTTGAAAACAAATATTGCGCTCGCAATACGAATAAACGTGTCGTGGTCTTCCGACCAGACAAAATTATTCGCGATGACCGGCTCGTTTTTCTCATATTTTGCATTTTCGTGAATTGGATCTCTAATACGACGAATTTCGCAATAAAAAATAAGTAAATATTCCATTTTTGAAAATGGCTTGTACCCAGAATTTAATCAGAACAAGTATTAAACAACAGATTTTTATGTAATACTAAATTCTGCTCTTCAAACTGCTCTAATTATTGTAACTTCAATTAACTCATTAACAATTCGAATCCTCGTTTACAGAAAATTATTTCAATTAGTCTAAGGCCCTAGAGCCACAAATATAAACGTGTTACTAATTACGCAATTAAAACACGTCCACTAAAAATTCACGAATAAGCAGCTGCACTAAATACACCTTGTTAATATGCAATTAAATTAAACCAGCGCGTGCTTTCTTCTTTTCAATCCGCGCTGCGTGAAAAAAATGTACAGAATGCACCCGCATTATTCAGAAATATGGAGAACACGGCGATTATTCGCGCAAATAACATTCCACCGACAGGAAAAAATGAAAAGAGTGTATGCAGGGGACAGGGAGGCGCCTTTGTTGTTCATGAACGATTACATTGGGATCTAAAAAAACGATGGCGTCGCGTCAGCCCTTTCGAAACCGCCGTTTTAATTTACCCGCGCGGACAAAACAATTTTTCGCGCGAACGAAACGGTCGCGATGTAGATTGAACGTCTGAATCCCGGATGAAATTGCAGCGAGGGAGGGGGAGAGGCGAAAGCGCGGGAAAACGTGTCGACGATCGAGCACTTAAAACGGTTCGCGCGATTTTTCCCCAACTTTTCTAACGATACACGGTTATATCGATGCGCACACGGTTTCCACAGCGGAAATGGGAAATAAAACGACAATGTGAAGCTGAAGAAAGGGGATGAGTCTTTCCCCTTTTTTGTCCGACTAGGACGTCTCGTTCTACTCCCCCCAATGGCGAGCTCGTTCCCTGGATTTTAATTTCGGAATTTAGGAACGGGAATGGTTCGTTAATACGTTAATTAAGATGAGGACGTTTTTATAACGGCGATGTAGCTTTTAATTGGCAGTGAGTTGAAGGACCAAATGGAATTTCAAATACTCGGATTATCATTGCGTCTAATTAAAGTATTGGATATGGGTTTTTGTTACGCGAGCGCGATTATTAATTAGCCATTTTCTGTTCTTTTTAGGAAGCCCCTGCAAACGAATGGACGGCTAGGGATATTGATCTTTCGTATTAAATGAAACATTATTACGAGTCCACAAAGAGTGAAATCTAGGCTACAGGAAATTGTGAGTTCCTTACACCATCGATACCCAACTGAAACTGACGACTGGGCAGTCTCGTTTCGTTCGTGCTGCTCGACCGTCACGTACTGTCCAATAATTTCATTTCGCGATTATCGTTATATTTCCTCGCGGTGAGGAAGGAATGCTCGGGCATTCTCTGGTGGCTTTTTCCTGGCCGCACGAATTTGAAATTCAGATCGCGATCATTGGATAATGTTCCATTGGAGATTCCATTGAAATCGCGCTTAAATAAAAACTACCTTGCTTGGGGGATCCTCGGTGGGTGAAAATTCGTTATTGGCCAGGCGTTATCTTCCTACAGTGTTACGATATTTCATTAGGAGCGAGGAAAATGTTCGAACCGCCGCGAATCGTAATGCGTTATCGTGGCGATCTCGTCGAGCAAAATATTTGCTCGACTGGGAATAAAAAAGCGGGAGGACTGTGGCGAATTTTTGGACGTGCCGTTTTTAAAACAAACACAAATATTCCGTTGGTTTTTGAACAGGTACTGTTCAGGGGGCTGAAAGAAAAATGTCTGATTTATTTTTTCCTATTTTTTCGAAATCCTCCCGTTTGTTTCCTTTGTTTGTTAATGCGTTACATTCCTCTTGGCTGTTCTTTAGAAATACTTCCCACTGTTTTCGAGCGAAATATCGTACGGTTTTTATTAAAGATTTATGGAACCGTCAGTGACAAAACACACACGAGCTTCCTCTATCTGAGGGGTTACAAATTTTGAAATATCGCTGCCCTCTGTGGAAAACTGAGTATCTATCATCGAACATGAAAAACTGTGTCTGATTATTCCCAAAGATAGTGACAAACTACTACAAAACGCCACATGTGGAGGAAGCACCTTCGAACCCTGAAACTAAAATTAAAATCACTGCCATACGAACCTCCCATTGTGCCCCCATAAAAAGCAAGCGCGAAAAGGGAAAACAAAATACTTCCACCCTCGTCTGCTCGCGAATAATCAGCTTAAACAACGACCAGTCGACGAACTCTGGGATCAGAGAGGGAGAGAAAAAAGCAGGCCTGCTCCTTGCCGTGTTTCTGGACAGAATAGGGCTGCGTGTCTCCCTCCCGCTGTATGATGTAATCCGTTCCATTTATTAAAAGGCGATCCATGCATTGTTTCAGGGGTAGTCGCGACGCGGCGCACAATGCGTCTCGACGCGAACCACATGGCGTCGTCGATCGGCTTACACACGCTCCATCGTTCTGTACGTTTGTACACTCTCGATGCATGCCCCAGGATCTCGTGGGAAACGTCCCCCTTCCTCCGCTGGCCACGACGGCTGCGTAGGGGGTTGCTCGACGCAGACAGGGGTTGGTGTCGCCGATTCGAGCGGAATCGGCTCGAGAATTCGGAGGTTTTTGACGAAAAACAATGTACAGAGGGGACGCGGTGACGCTAAGGGTTGAGGATGGGGGGTGGTTCGAGGCGTCGCGTCACGACGCTGCTGCCGTTTGGGGCGCGCTTGTAAATCCTCCAGGCACTCGTAAACGTTAATAATTGAAATGGGAGAAGCGTTGGTCGGAAAAATCGAAGAAAACGAAGGTGGGGGCGTTCTCACGTGAACTCGAGGGTAGCGAGTGGGAAGGAATTAATGAAAGGAGTGTAACCTCGTTTAACTGCGGTGGGGGAGTCTAAAGGGGGTTATAAAATTGCACAATGCAGTTTGCAGTTGAATATGTTAAGTAGAAGGAACAGTGTTTGCAGCTCGAGAAGAAAATTGATTTAAACGCACAGCGACTACATTTTTTTCGAATTGCGAGTTGTTTTGTGGGAGAACAGTAGGGAATCTTAAATTAAAAACAATTTTTTTTGTCGAAATTGTGTAACAAGCAGACACAGAGAAACGAGGAAAAAAGGAAAATTCCCCTTGAAGCACGGGCGAGAGCCATAGCCCAGTGCATCTTCAGACAAAAAACAATGCTTCGCGCCTTGGCTGGCGTGCTAAACAAAGGAGAGGAAGAAAAGTCTCGTTTCTGTCTGAATATTTTAAGCAACCTCGTTTACATTCGACGCATTCAAAGTCGAAATGGTCGTATCTCGTGACTGCTGCACGAGGGAACCACCCTAAAATGGTTAGTTCTGCATCTTTACGGATCCATAAGTCTTCTGAGCGATCGAAAACATTAATAATAGAAAGGGATGAAATGCACCCTCCTAGTAAAACAGGGGGACACGTGTCACCCCGACCGCTGTGTTTGCGGATTATTTTACACGGGGTACGAGACGCTGCTGTCCCTTAATTCGATTCCTTTTTTTACGTTGCTAAGAGATACAGGGAGACCGTGAAAATGAACTCTGGTGGAGGGGCTGTTTTGTTACAGAGTCTGTGGGTTTAATTTTAAATATTCAAATATTCAAATATTTAAGTATTTAAATATTCAAGTATTCAAATATTTAAATTTTCAAATTTTCAAACATTTAAATCTTCAAATATTCAAAGTTTCAAATTTTTAAACGTTACACCACTACCCTACTATTAGCTGCGAAGGATTTGAAGAGAATGGCAACGTTTCCAGATTCAGTACAGTAAATTTTCGAAGGGCGATAAAAGACAAGAGAATTTCACACCCAATCGATCAGAAACCTCAAAGGTGATAAGCCTTTCAAGACCCATCAGACATAAAAAATAGCACTCCATATTGCTACAGACAATTCGTAGAACCCAAGCGTGATATATTATAACACTCCTAACCGTTTTGCGACCGATATTTCCAAATGGTGTTTCTGGAGATTCGCGAAAACTCGGATCGGGGTTGTAGCCAAGCTCAAGATCCGTCGATTTATGGCACTTCTACGTACGACATATGGTTAGGATTTCTTTCTTTCCATTGTCAAACTTGGGGACGTTTATTGTACTTCACACGTACGCACGCCTCGCTGGGAATATAGATTCCACATATGGGGTGGCTCAGAAAAAATCAACAATTCTACCCCTCTCTTTTCTACCACATATTACCCAAGCCTGATGACAGTTCATCAAATACTTTCATCCCATTCCCAGTCACCAGATTCCCCTGAAATCCTCTCGAAAAGAGCCCTGCTCCTGGCTAAACTTTCTGCAGCGTCGAAAAGGGAAATTTCGATTTTCCAGCGCAGGAACTCCTTTTTAACCCTCGCGTTGTTCGTGGTGACGCGAATTAATCAAGTTAGTCGCCAGTAAAACGTTCCACGTTTAAACATTCACGAGCCTCTCACGAGCGTATTGCTATAAACAAAAGCGCGGAGCTTTTTCGAGGTCGTTAACCCGTTTTAAAAGTTAACAAGCCGCACGCGTAAATTTCGCTTAGCGAGAAATTAGATTGGCCACCGTTTTAAAGCCAGCCGTTCGTTGTTAATACGCGGGGATCGGGAAAAGCGCGTGGAAAAATGTTCGCTGGTGGAACGAGGAGTGCCCTGCGTGGGCGTATCTTGTCTGCCAAGGGAGCGGGCGAGTTTTGATACGGAAGCTTGATGGGAACGCGAATATGACAAATTGAAAGAATACAAGGCGAGGCAAAAAGTCTTGTAATTTCGTAGAACACGGTCCTGGGGATTTCTTTAGCGGACGTGCAAGAGAAAGGGGGGACGCAATGAATATATTTTCCCTTCCATAAACCGGACTTCATGCATTTCGCCTATTCAGATCCCCCCTTTCTTCTCGACTCCCTTTTATCCTGGATTTTCTTCTTTTGACTCCGACATTCGTCTCCCGACAAGTATTTAAACGCTTCCTCGTTACGAATTAATGAACTTAAGCCTGTCTTAAAATTCATTCTGCCTTTTTATTCTTTAAGCCGAATTATCAAATTTGCACCGTATTGTGTGATGAAATTTTAAATATCTGCGGCCCAGAGCCAGGCTAATCCAAGTCCATTTTTTTCAAAATTAAGTGTTTTACAGGAGCTGATTGCTTTCTCTTTATTCTATTAAAATAATAAAAATGGATTTGGGGTAGTCTGGCTTTGAGGTACAGATACATCAATCCTTTTATTCCTGGGAATGTAGCTTGGTGTGTCTTCAGAGTACAGTCAGATACAAAAATCTAACTACGTTGTTTAAAAAAAGAAAAATAGAGAGCTTTATCTTCTAGCTTCTCAAAAACAGGAATAAAATCGCGTCTCAACGAATAAGTAAGAAAATAGTCCTTCTCAATGAAGCTAATCAGAAATTTGGTTTTTTCTATTTTTATGGATATCTCCTGGTCCACTCACACGTAGAGGACTCCACATATCTCTTGACTCGGTGATATCGTTTAAAAGCAAACACCCACGATTTCATTCTCGTTTCTGTTTTTCTCGACGCTGTTATATTTTTTCCCACATTTCTGCTTGCGTTCCATACTGCCGTAATTTCGGCGGTAAATCGTTATTGGCGGTCGTTAAGTTAAATAACGACGCTTCCAGTTTTATAAGTCGAGACAGGACGAGCAATAACGATGCGGTCTTTTGGGTGAAAATTTTTACGGGACACCTCGACCGCATAAATCCACCGCGAAACGGATGTAAAAAGTTATTTTTCGTGTTCGATTTCCCCGATACAATCGCGCTTTTCCCAGATGCACACGGGGGGTCGTTAAATTTCCTCATTTCTTTTATTGTCAGTTGATTTCGACCACTTTTTTCGTCTTTATCCATCGCCTACGGTTCCATGGTCCAGTGAAAATAGATTTAATTCCTGTCTGATTTGAAGGAGGATTCAGATTACTCTGAATATTTACTGTGAAGCTTGTTCCCTAATTTATTATTTAATATTCCAGGAGAATTCCTTTCTCAGGTGGACGTGGAAAGGATATACAGGCGCGACACAAGCGAAGAAAGCAAAGGCTGTTCCAAACGAGAAGAGTACCTAATCACGACAGCCAGCGTATGTTGCCACTGCTGGCGTTTCTTTTCTGCAACAGTAACCAACATCCTCCGCCCTTTTATCCAGAAAATTTGAAATTTTTCAGCTCGTCCAGCCCACAAGCCAGCCCGAGCTTTTCATATTACACCGCCACGGTTTCTCTGTCTCCGCAAGAATCAAAAGGAATTCAATTTGCATGAGAAAGAATCTCCTCCGCTCAAACGTGGTTTTACGCGGGCTCGTAAAGGAAGAGCCAGGAGGGGTGAAAAGGGGGAGGAAGATACGAGACACGAGCGACCACGCGCATTCTTCGCGGCATAAAAATTACGCGAAATTACGTATGTCCTCCGGAAGTCGAGTCCCTGGAACGCGAGCCTCAGCCTTGAAGCTGCCTTTTCGTAAATATTAATGCGCCTGCTCTCTTCGTGCCGCCGTGGGACAGGTAATTATTTACAAATCCCTGGGGATATCAGGGACACCAAGAGGAGAGAAAAAAGCGGTATCCTTGGTTTCCTGCTCGTCGAGCCGCGTCGTAAAGCGTTCGATCGTAAAAACGAGAAATTCCACGGTGGTCTTTCGCGACGCGGAATCAGGCGTTCTTATCGGGGCAATTTCGGCTACGTATATTCAATCGGGCTGGTTTATGGGAAAATGTATCTTTGTTGCTGGGCCGTGATAAGCAACGGTGGCTGGTTTACGAGCCAATTATCGGCGGACAGGTCTCGCGCTCTTATCGGCGACGCTGGGCTCGCGGGCCTGATATCTGCTCGAGTTGACGGAGATGCGACAAACATCCATGAAATATCGATCATTTAAGGACGAGCTGGGACGTCGATGCAGATGGAAACAGGCGATATGGAATGTAATTGGTTCTGTTGGAACCGTCTGTCGAGGGTGGGTCTTCATATTTGCGAGTCTTTAGAAAATTCTGGGTTTGTAGGGAACCTTCTTTCGACTCTAAGGTGATTAATCAATGCACAGGTGCGGGCGTTTATCTCGGGGATTTTGGAGTGCTTAATGGAGAAATATAATTCAGAAGAATTAGAATGCTCGCTGGAGAAATGGTTGGCGAAAAAAGTGAACAATCTCTGGGGCTGTTCCGAAGGATTAAACAACTTACTGAGACGAACGAGGCGAATTATGAATCGTTGTTTTCGAAATTAATTCTAGAAATTCTCTGGGTGGTTAAAACTCTCGCGGTGATGGTGGAAGAAATTGAAAAGTCGTGTCGGTGGACTTCAAAACAGGATTTTTAATTAAAAAATATCGAGCAATTAAAATACTCGAGGAATTCTGCCCTGTGGAGGATGTGGAACAGTTCTGGAGTCTTTTCTTCTTATTTGTCTCTGGAGCGCTGAATTTTTGCAACTTACAAGTGTTTTCTTTTTAAACAGACACCTTCGTTTCCTGTCTGAAGCGTATGGAAGAGCGTCGCGAAACTTGTCGACAAATCCAACTACCTCCAGAAGCCTGCGCCACGTTTGAAACATTTATGGCGATGAAACAATGCTTTGTACGCTCGAAAAGAAACAATTCCGAGGACTTTCGTAGCACAAAGGAGCATGTGGGCACCTAAAAAGCATTCCACTGGGAGAAAACTTTCGAAATTGTCCCGAAGTGGGTGGAGGAGCGAACAGAAGAAACTTTGGGAGAAACAGTCGTTGGATTCTGTAATTCTTCAATAATAAAGTTTCACTGGGTCGATTCCTTTTTCTGAGGCAATATTGCGTGCGACACAACAGGATTGATAATAAAAGTATGTAGAAAAGGGAGCTACAGATAAACCATTTTCTTGAATTAAACAGCAGAATCCCCAAGAAATGCAATTAGCAAAAGATGTCACAATTCCTCTCAGTCAATAAACTATCAGAAATGGAAACGCCGGGAAGCAGAAATCGAAACTAGCATTAATTAGGCGGGCTGATCATAAATTTGAATGATCCGAGAAGAGCAACAGGGACGAGCTCATGCAAATTTCATGCTAAGACGCTCGATAAACACGACTGGTGGTCACAGTCTCGTCGAATTTATTTCCAACATCCTGCCCAGTCGAGCGTTAATTAAGCTCTGACAGCAGGGCAAATATAGCGAGTCGGGACGTCCGCCACAGAAGAGACGGCAAGAAAGAAGAGGGGATGGAGTTTATTAGGACTCCCATATTTACCAGAGCTCAGAATCCTCTGAACGATGCAGCGTTGCAATCGATCACAAAATACAGAAACTCTGGACGCTATCAAAAAGCAAGCCCACTTTGCTCCACAGATTCCTCTTATTTCCCCTTCAGCGAGGACTACCTCGACCATAACCGTATCCTACCACGTCTCCGACAAGACTGAACCCCTGGCAAGTCTCCATCTTTAAAACCCAGCAGATCAACTGCACCCAGCATCGCCTGCACTCGAACCAGCTCAGCCCTCCACTTCAGCGTCCCTCTTCCAGAGTGAAACTGGAAGCTGGATGGGTCAGTGGAGGAACTGGCAGCCCTGGAAGATTCAATTCCTCGCTGCAGCTGACTGGTCCCGCGCGCTAACTTTTTCCTCGGCTCATTCGAATTCGCCATCAGCGAGGGCGGCTTAAATAAATGAAACGGTGTCGCCAAGGCAGGCGTAGCAACCCTGTAAATGACGCGGCTTATCGGTCGTTCTGGGGCAACCATACCCTTTCTAATCCCGCTCCTCGGCGAGGCGCGACGATGAATGATTTATGCCAGCCAGCGTGCAGCTCAACCATTGCAAAGTGTCGACGAGAGGGAAATTTGTCGGGCTTGAGGCAACGAAGCAGAGGAGAAACTGAAGAGGAGAGTTCCTGCCTTTATTTGCTGGATATTATTCCTGGGCGAATGATGAGTCTGCAGTGGGTCAGGGAACTCTTTCACGCGCCTTCTTCAACTTTCCCATTTAGAGATCTGGGGTACGATAATGGTGACGATTTTCACCTGTTTCTCTTCGTGTTGTTTGTCTTTTCTCCTCGATTCAAGGCCATTTATCGACTCCACTTTGTGCAATTTCAGCTGCGCTAATTTCGCGCAAACAAGCTACCCAATATAAAAGGCGTAGGCAGGAATTATCCACGTTTTAATTTACCAGATAAACACTTTAAATTGCGCAACGAGTCCAGTAATTAAAAGCTGTCCAAATTAAGCCACAGTTGGTTGTGACTGTTCTACCGTAAAAATCAATTGCCGCTCGCTAAATCATTCATGTTCATTATTGGGCCCGATCGTTCTCTCTGATTTTTATTCATTAACGAACAACGAACGATCTACTGGGGAATTGGGTGCGCTGCGGAGCGATCGGTTGGTGAACAATTGGTCTGGTTAATGGGAAACATCTAATTTCGGGAAAAAATTCGACGTTCTAATTGGAAATAACTTTCACAACTTTTTGCACTCTTCTGAAATTCTGTTTAAAAAAATTGTGCAAACTGCCGCAGAGATATTCTCCGCGCGTAATTGTCAAAGGAGGTTGGAAATTGAAACAAAGTTAAGCAAGAGCGCTCGAATTTAAATAAAATTCAGCGACGCAATTTAAACGGACAAGAAGTCTGTATTAAATATTCCTTCGCGGAATATTAATCCGAGATCGCTGGGGAGCAGGATTTTAAAGTGCCACTAAATCTCACCTGATGACTTCTGAAGAAATAAAAAGCCCGTATACCCCTCGCGAACGCACTGACAGTTTATTAAACTGAAATTTGTGGATCAACGTTGTCCCGTGAAATAATTCCATCCAGCGCGATACCTTCGCCTCGAAAGAATTACTGTCCCAAAGGGTTCATATCTTCCGCTTTGTCCCAGCCTCGTGGGCTCGTGGCGGGTGGGAGGGTAAATAAGCAAAAGAAATTAAAATAAAAGAAACGAGAGAATATCTCTTGTTGCGAGAGCATTGCGTCCCCCTCGAGGGTTAATATTCTCTATTTTGTTTTGCTGCGTGGCCAAGTGAAATGAAAAGCAAACGGAGCGAACAGGAACGAAGGAAAGCTACATCCATAGCTGGGTGCAAGTTCGAACGTATTGCATTATTCAGAAATGAATTCCAGAGAGGCTGGAAAATTCACAAATTAATTAGAATATTATAAGCAGAAGTAAGCCATTTCCATAAATTCGAGAAATCAAGCAGAATTTCTGAGGTCTGTTCATGACAGTCCACTTCTACTTTCTCGAAAGAGGAGTCTCTAAATGGTCGTATGTTGCTTCAGAGATTGAATAGGACCCAGAAAGGGAAGAATTCTGAGCCATTCGCGGAGGGAAAGCAATCGTAACCAGAAGACCAGTATCGGGGCTCCAGGAAAGCGAGAAAAAGGCGTGGCGAGTGTGCACCTGGTTGAAAACACGTAACGAGAGTGGGCTTCTCCAGGAGGAGCGGTGCTTCAGTTAAGCAGTTACTTTGGAGGATCGGTAGCACTTAATTCGCGGCGCCCGACGGGAAAGTGCTCTTTTGCCCCCCGGGGGACTTTTCACACGCCTCTTAAGCGTATGCTTAAACGTGGCAGCGAGCGATACGCGGGGCTCGCTATAGGCGGGGTAGCTTGAAATATCGGGGCTTTTACCCGGTGACAGGAACGAAACACCGAGCTTCGTGGCTCGACGGTCGATCGAGGGAAGTGAGTTCCGCGGCTTTGGCCCTTTCGCCTTTTCGACCAAATTTATACCCACTGAACCCTGCGGAAATCTTCTCGACTTATCTACAAACCAAGCTTACTAGACTATGGATGTTTTATGCAAAGATACAGTAGAGCTACCAGAGAAGTATCACGAGATTGAAGAGTAAAAATTGTACAACTTTGAACTGCTGTAATTTCGTGAAAAAACACTGTACAGAGATGAGCCTGGACTCATTTCACACGGCAAAGCCTCTACTTTAATATGCCTGAATTAAAATTGTTCGACAAAAATTCTCCATTCCAAGATTCACTGAGAAAGAGAGGGTGGTTTTTGTCAAATTCTTCTCTAACTTCAGAAGACTTTCAGGAAGCTGATAAATTTTTTTTGCGATCTTTTCTATAAGGATATTGAAGTCTGAACCCTCCCTTGTAGAATGAGACCCTAGCGAGTGCTCTGCGATTTTTTTTCGCCGAGATATCGAAGTCTGAATGAAAAGTGAGCCTCCAGCATCTGAATCACGAAGTGATCCAGCCCCCCAAAAAGTAGTCAATCTTTGAGCTCCTGTATCTTCGTCAAAAAAAATCGCTGGGAGGTGAGCCTGGTCTCATCTTATAAGGTAAAGCCTCTACTTTAACATCCCTTAGTTGAACTTGTCCAAAAAAAATTGTCCATTCCAGGACTCTCTGCGAAAGAGGGGGTGGTTTCTGCCAAATTCTTCAATAACTTCCGAAGACTGTCAGGAAGCTGATAAATTTTTCTTGCGATCTTTTCTACAAGGATATTGAAGTCTGAACCCTTCCCTGTGGAATGAGACCTTAGCGAGTGCTCTGCGATGTTTTTTTGCCGAGATATCGAAATCTGAATGAAAAGTGAGCTTCGAGCATCTGAATCACGAAGTGATCCAGCCCCCCAAAAAGTAGTCAATCTTTGAGCTGCTGTATCTCTGTCAAAAAAAATCGCAGCGGGGTCAGCCTGGTCTCATTCGAAAGGACAAAGCCTCTACTTTAACACTCCTGAGTTGAACTTCGTCGAAAAAAATTCTCCACTCCATGACATGCCGACAACGAGAGGGCTGTTTCTCGGCGAATGTTTTCTATCTTTAGACGACTGCCAGGCACTCAATGAATTTTTTCTGCGATCTTCATTGAAGGAACTGTGAAGCAGGAACCCTTCCCTGTAGAATGAGACCACGGCGAGTGCTCTGCGATTTTTTTTCGCCGAGATATCAATGTCTGAGTGAAAAGTGAGCCTCCAGCATCTGAATCACGAAGTGATCCAGCCCCCCAAAAAGTACTCAATCTTTGAGCTCATGTATCTCCGTCAAAAAAAATCGCTGGGAGGTGAGCCTAGTCTCATCTTATAGGGCAAAGCCTCTACTTTAACACTCCTGAGTTGAACTTTGTCGAAAAAAATCCTCCACTGCATGACACGCCGAGAAAGAGAGGGCTGTTTCTCTGCGAATGTTTTCTAACTTTAAACAACTGCCAGTCATTCAACGAATTTTTTCTGCGATCTTTTTTAGAGGAGGAGTGAAGTAGGAACCCTTCCCTGTCGAATGAGACCACGGTGAGTGCTCTGCGATTTTTTTTTACCGAGATATCGAGGTCTGAGTGAAAAGTGAACCTGCAGCCTCTGAACCAGGCAGCGCTCCAGAGGCCGAAAAAGTAGTCAAACTTTGAGCTGCTGTATCTTCGTAAAAAAAAATCGTTCGGAGGTGAGCCTGGTCTCATTTGAAAGGGTGAAGCTTCTACTTTAACACTGATGAACTGAACTTGTCCAAAAAAAATTGTCCACTCCAGGATACTCTGAGAAATAGGAGGTGGTTTCTGCCAAATTCTTCTCTAACTTCAGAAGACTGTCAGGAAGCTGATAAATTTTTCTTTTGATCTTTTCTAGATGAGTATTGAATCCTGATCCTTCCCCTGTGGAATGAGACCTTAGCGAGTTCTTTACGATTTTTTTTCCCCGAGTTATCGTTGTCTGAATGAGAAATGAGCCTAGAGCCTCAGAATTACTTAGTGATCCAGAGCCAGAAAAAGTGGCCTAATTTTGGGCTGCTGTAACTCCGTCAAAAAAAATCGCAGGGAGATGAGCCTGGTCTCATTCTAAAGTGCAAAGCCTCTACTTTGACACCCCTGAATTGAATTTCTGGAAAAAAAATTTTTTAGTCGGCTGCAGTCCGAGATAGAGAGGATGATTCTTTCTCTGAAAATTTCCCTGGAACGATTTCTACACCGTATAACCCACACTAAGTATCCCAAAGAGCCTCATGCGACTCCTAAGTCATCGTTACTATATGCAGAAGTTCGAAGGATCAATACTCGGGTAGCAATAACTCGCAATTAGCTCGCGTTCGAAGATTTAAAAGGGAACGTGATGGAAGTTAAGCGACGCGGAAGGATCCAGGGTAGACCGGCTGAATTCAAGCCGTAAAGTTAACACCCCGTGCTAAGACGAGAGCTGCTAGCCGGAAAGTAATGTCTTTGAGTAGTAGTTTTATCTCGGACGTTAAATCATTGCATTTCACGGGATGCTGGTGGATGAACCCCGTTCCCCTACTCGCGACGAGATGAACGCTTCCAGCCGAATTCCGCTCGCGTCTTTGTCTCTATTTCTTCCCGGTGACTTTCGCAGACTGATAGACGCTGAGATAGAGAGCCGAGAATTACTGTGGCAGTAACTGCGGATCGTTGGATATTCCGTTGGCAGTGATGTATAATGAAAGACAAGATATGAAGACCCACAGAGTCTCGAAGAAGAAGTCCACGCAATTTCGCCTCTCGCCTCTGGAGAGTTGAGGTTTTTACCGAACCTCTACTTTTTCAGAAGAATACATTTCCTTGCAACGCTCTATAAAATAGTTAAGACCTTTTTAGGGGAGACGCTCGAGTGCATGACTTTAACTACTTGCAGAGCCGAGTTCGCGAGAATGAAGATTCTTCAAGACGATGTCCCATGAAGTTATGGACACCCTTTTGCTTCAGGGGGACGCTTCTCAGATTATAGTTAAATCAGGTCTGAGACTCGTGCCCGAAAAATGATAGACTTAGGGGTGCAAACTACGTATTCTTCGGCCATGTGGTCGCAATGAAATCTGACTTTACGTTGACGCAGACGTCGAAATCAAAACGATCGAAGCTCGATTCACTCCGTGCCACGTAGCTCGCCCCCGTGGCGATGCCATTACGAGTCGAGGTCTCCCCTTTGCTCGTCAAATCTACCATAAAGACCACCCCTTTCTACTCCTTTTTGTCCCTCTCATTTACCACGATCTCCACGCCCCCTCACGGCACGTACTCGCTGGCATTGCGCAAGCAAGGCGATAAAACATGGGATTACCTGTAGGGGCTAGAAAAAGACGCCTCGTCAACACCAGGGTTTATTCTATTTCGCTATTTTCCTATCTTCGCGAGAGCTCGCGAAAATCCTGCAGAGTTTTTCAAGGAATTTCGACGCAGGTCCAGAACGAGAGTAAAATATTATCCCTAGGGTTGTTTCTCGCTGATAGAAAGATTTGATTGCCGCTCGAGAGCTGACTCATTCTCGCCAGGCTGAAATAGTTGCGCCTCTGCTAAGTCTGTAGCTCCTGGCTCCAATTAACATCCCGAGCGGCGGCGTGGGACCAAATGCAAGGAAAAAACGCATCGACGCGCGTAAATCGCGATACAAAAGTCGTGGGGAAGCACAGCACGCGTCGATTTTCGAGTCGGCGCGCTTTCGAGAGCAGCCGACCGCCGCGTCAAAGCTCGCTTCGAAATTCCACTCTGCTCGCCCTCGAAACACCTACGGGTTGCACGTGCCAGTTTCGAGACGCTTGTTAGGCGATCTACCCCTGACAACTGGGAACTGCTTCACGAGGGTGCATACGCAAACGCTGGGGAAATGTCTTTGAATATTCTGCAGGATTAAAAACCTTCGAAAAAATTCTAGCGAACATTTCCAAAGCTGATCTAAAATTTCTGCTTCTGTTTCTCAATCGTGGGGCTCGATGGGTTACCCCAGGACTACGTGTGAACGTAATAATCTCAGTGAAGGCAGCAGTATCGTAGTGTTAAAACTGCAGCGAGATGTGACGACCATTTCGAGCTGTTCCATTTAGGGGAGCAGGTAATAAAGCAAAGACTGGACGAAACCTGATATGTACGAGTCCAGCAGAGCGAGCAGGGCGAATGAGGTGAGATATACGTGCTATATGAGCGCGATGACTTAGATCTACCGACCAATTCTTTATTCCCCGACGTCCTTTCGAGGTCAGACCTCTCGCCACTTCATGGACATGCTTTACGGTCAGTTTAAATCGCTGCTGCTTTAACCCCGTTAATACGAACATCGCGGTAATCGAGTTTGCGCGGCTTATTGTTCCATAAAGAACGAAAATCGCCTGGGAAAATATAGCTGGTTGTAGGATACCTATTCTTCTACCAGAGTCATTATCTCCTCTCTCTTCCTAGTCCATTATAGTATTAGAGGCAGCACTGAATTTTTTAGAAGCATTTCACGAGCACGAAGTATGTTTGTATGTAGGAAATGGAATGTTTAATCGAATCGCGTAATCGAGTTTAATCGAAATGGTACCTTGAAATACTTCACGCAGAAACAGAATCACAATTATTAATTAACTGTCCGTTATTCGATTATACTCGTTATTTATTCACTGGAAGATTAATCCCTAGAATCCCTCGAAACTGACGCGCTAATATATTTCCGATATTTCGGTAATTAGTGGTGACGTTCGGTCACGGTTTTCGCGATTAGAATAACAAAAAGGGATATCAAAGCGGATTGCAGGGGGTGGCTCGACGTGACGAACAATCAAAAACCGTGAGAGTGTAATCTGCTTAATGAGTAACAAATTCAGTGCCGTTAATAAAAGGCACTCTGCTAATCAACTCTGGCAGAGACTTCGAGGAAAAACCTCTGCCGCGTTTTTGCCGTGTTAAACGAAATTCCGCAGTGGAAAAATTACTACGTTCTCACAGTCGTAACTATAATACTAATTCCGCGGGAAAAACAAAGTGTGCGATAAAAGCGAGGGTGTGCAGAGAAGGCCCGATCGTATCAGAACTTTCCGCTATTTATTCATCGATCTCGTCCGCCGTGCAATCATCTTGTTCCGCGATATTTCACCGCTTCAAACACGAACTTCCCGTTTCGTGAAAAGTCCGCGAGTCTTAAATACGTTTTATAGGCTATTCACCGCGGAAACGAGGAAAGAATGGACGTGCTTGATTTATGATTTTTTCAAACCCTTTGTTACGCTCCTGCTCCCGCCTTTTACAATCTCCCTCTCTAGTCTATGATTTCAGTTAAATACTATTAATAATACACTGGCTTGTAAATCGTAAAAGGGGAGAAAGAATAATTTCTTTTCAACGAACGAGTGGATACAATGAGATCAAAAATTTATGTGAAACTGGAGCGTCAATGAAAAATTCTGAAAATTTCAGCTTGGTCTATGCGCTTGCTTTTTTATCTTTTTTGTTTGTAAGACAAGCCTCCTCTTTCAACTTTATTGCGAGCTGCATGTTTTTGACCGTGTATTATAGTATAACAATATTCCTGCCAGGAGCATTATGTACTGTCGTTGTTTGACTTATGCAACGGTGTAGCTTTAGAGGCAAGCAAGAAGTCGAGTTTACATTGTTATTAAAAGCTGCTCTCGTTGCGCGATATTTCTTCCTGCCGCGATGCTTTCAGCTTATTTTCCGCGAGGTCACTCGAATTTATTGGAAAATACTCTGCCTCCCATTACTTCTCACGTGTTTCGAATTTTTGGATGCACAGTATTCGCGAATAACTTCAAATTACTCTTGTGAACGATATCCTGATTAAATGAACAGACAGAATTCATATAGAATTACTTTCCAGAACTCACATCTGCACGGATAATCAATCTGACCTTCTAAATAAAGGCTAACTACTTGTCAGCGATAGCTCAGTGGAGGGGCAGTTGCATTCCATGATTATTCATTTTGCTGACGGAGAGAGTTACTTGAGAATTGCATGCACTTTCTATATAAGCTTTCTTGCGTGATTTAAAGACTTCAAAAGTTGAATATTTGAAAATTTGAAAATTTGAAAATTTGAAAATTCAAATATTTGAAAAATTGGAAATTCAAATATTTGAAAAATTGAAAATTTGAAAATTTGTTACGCTAATTTGAAGCACTAATAAAATAGCCTTACACATGTTATAAATGACCTATCGGTAGCCTCAGGTGCATAACTCTGAGTCTGTATCGATGCACCGACGAAATAATAAATTTCTCGCGATCACTCTTGCAGCGTCATCTCGGTAGGTCGCATCCCAAGGTGCAGTACGTTCCCAAAGCCTTCTAGGTGAAGAACACTCGTATTTAATGGCTCCCAACCGATTCAGTTTTCTATTACACGCCGCGCTTGAAGAGATCCGCGATCGTCCTTCGCGATTTATGTCCAACAGACACGACAGATCTATTATGGATCAATAAAACGAGTCGCGGGACGCTGATAGAGACGCTAGGGGGATGCACCGAGGTTCTTGAACTCGTTTGCGACCCAGAACTCGGGGAACAGGCGCGATTCATTTGGAGCGTCGATCAATGACCGAATCGTGCGTCGATGCAGCGACTCTAGGACCTGAGTCCTCGTTCCTTTGAGAATTCCTCTGCCTCTTACCCTCTCATGCACTCGCGAGAAAGATTCTGTCGACCCTTCATTCACGGATCTGGGCGCAGTGATCTCGAGGCTGCAGCTGTTTCGAGATGCACTGCAGGGACGTTTGCCAATGAGATTAGACTCGGGTGTTGGATGAAAGGAATTGTTTTGACAGTTTCATGGTAGCTTCAATACCCCATTGCTACTGAAAGACACCTCACGATCTGTTGCCAAGTTAACTTATTGAGATTTAAAGTGCATTCTGCGGAAGCTAAGATTATCTTTTGTCGAAGAAGGTTGCTCTAAGCCACCTTCACTTTCATCTCGTATCACCGAGGTCTATTCCCAAGGGCCAGCAAATAGCGAAACCTTGTTTCTCAACTCTGCTTCCGATATCTAAAATCCCATCCCAATCGTAAACAACATAATCTATCTTTACTCTTTCGAAACTCTGTGGCTCCTGAGACGCCCCAGCGTCTTAGAGACCCATATCCCAGTTGCAGACTTCATTCGTTCACGAAATATCTAATATCAAAATTATTTCAACCGATAAATCCCTAATAATTATATCTCAATTATCAGTCATTGAAATCCCCATCGCAACATTAAACGCTAAATTCTTTCCATCGAATTAATTGCTTCGTTATGCATGCGTATATCGTTGAATGCTGATACTCATTTACGAGCAGCGTTAACAGCAACGTCAACGAATAACGAAGTAACAATATCGATGCTTCAAAACTCAGCTTTGTTTCGTTCTATTTTCGCGCGGCGTGATCCAAGGCGCAATCAGCAAAAATGAGAGAGCGAGGAGCAAAAAAGCAGGGGAGCAGGGGTTGAAAAGTGCGAGCATCGAGATTGATATTTCGTGTTAACGCTTCTTATTTGTTCGATTACGATAAATCTTCCTCGGTGGGTGGATGAAAAAGGGGAGGAAAGAGGTGTGAAAAAGCTGGACCGAATGCTCGATGGATTATGAATAGTCCTTGGCTGGCGAAAGGGTCGTTCAATCTCTCTTTTTCAATTAGCAACAAGATCAGCGACATCAATCAACCAGCTGCAATGTAACTCAAACCTTTATTACAGCTTTCAAGTTCTTATGGAGGGCTGTGGTAAACCTAATTCGAGTGCTGAAGATATATTTCGAGGATACACTTCGTCTATAATTAGTTTAATTTCAGCTTTTATTTGATGGTTTCTGGAGGGAGGGAGAACTCCTGTTGGAATTTACTAAGGATATTGCTCGTTACGATAACTGTTTCTCATTGCAATAATTGTTCCATTATTTCGCGTGGGGCGCAAGTTGTTCAGCTTTCTGATTACACGCGTAAATTCGAGCCAGCGAACGTAATCTCCCGTGACTTTAAGGAACAATAACGGGGTTAAATATTAGAGCATCTGTGTGCCACCTGTGGCGCACATATTCCAGTACGTATTTCCTATAATCGGCTGCCTCGCGTATCCCATATCCAAGTTTTCCCTTCGCCCTGAGAAAACAGCTTCCGCGATAAGCTCCAACTGCGCGAGCGCGCGAAGCTTCACAATATTCGCGTATAAATTCGACCTGCGCCAACTATTCTCGAATGAAAAATTTAAACTCTTTTCTACCTGATTTCCCGAAATAAAAACTACTCAATTTTTCTCAGAATTTTCTCCCCAGGAAAAGAAATCTTATTTGCAATTCTAAAGGGTCTACTTTCTATGCACGTGTTTCCTTTCTGTGTTTCAAAAAATTATATAACATGTTGCGTAGATTTATTTGAATAACTCCAGAGAAGAATGCACAAATTGTTCTCTTAATTGAATATTATTGAATATAATTGAAAAGTGCAGTACACCCGCGAAGCTAAACGAATCCAAATTGGCGTCTTAAAATCGCCGTTGTCTGTAAAGAGCCTCTTCGCGAATAAAAGGGAGCCCCAAAGGCAGAGATAACTCGGTTATGCGAAAGAACAACAAGAAAACAGTTGTGCAATGCAATTCGTTAAACGCAAAGAAGGGAATCTTGCGTTTCGTGGCCAGTCGACTCTAAACGAGCGAATAAACGCTCTTTCAGCTCGAACTCGCGACGATACTTCCCTTCCCTTAATTATATTCCACCATTTTCCACCCCTCTACCATTTCGCGACCATCCAGAGCAACAAAACGCTCTCTCTCCGTTCGAAGCGCGGGATCTTCCATCGTGAACTCGTCACAGTGAAATTTCCCAGCCAACTGGACACGGCATGGGATTCTATTTTTCTATTTTTAACCCCAGAGAAGCGAAACCACCAGTGAAATTGCGAATTCGAGGGCTTAATTGGGGAGCCGAAAAACGAACCGCTGAGTGAGAACGGAAATGCAAGCAAAGGATGAAATAAAGTGTATTTTTTTATTCCCGAAGAAGGAATTATTGAACGCATAATCCGCCACTCGACAAAGAATAGGATATTCTTTCGGGGGTTGGTGGGAAAATTCAGCGAGAAAATAAATGTATGGCATCGAAGGGGCGATGGGAATAGAGTCGCGGGAAATCGATGTACCGACGCTGGCTTGTTATCGAACCTCTCCTCGATATCTGACCGCTCGTTGGATGCTCCAATGGAGTATCATACGATGGATATATTCGTCGCCTAATACGATCGAGTGTTTGGCGGTAGACTGGACGAAGGGACTGATAAATTGATGGGGATAAGCGTCCAGGAAACTGCGAGAACAGGAATCGTGGAAAGAGTATACGATCGGAGCGGTAAATGAAAAATTTCTACCTCTTCTATTTCTGCACCTATCCACCCAGCTCTCCAAATCGAAATTTCTATTTTCTGGAGAGCGTCGAGTGTTTGATTTCGAAGAATTTCCTTTTGGAGTACCGAATGGCTTATCTAGGTATTACTGAAACTCATTCCTGACTTTATTCAAATTTTATGAACATATCTTATGCAATAATGTTCAGTTCAATTTCAGTTGATTATATTAATTAGTACTCCCTGTACTGATGCTGAAACTGATGCTGGGCTATATTAATATTATTTAAACGAATCTCAGTTGATATCGTTTTATTAGCGCGCCTACTCGTCGCATTCATTAGTTAAACATTAATTGAAAATGTTATCGTTATTGTCGGTCTACGCCATTTAGTAATGCTATATTCAAATTACTGTTGGCTATTCGGATTATTCAGGCCAGAGTATTTTATAAACTTTGTATCGAGAGACTGATTAAATTAGAAGCTAATTCGGAAGATTAATTTCTATTAAAACCAGGAAGGTAAAACAAGTGAAATGACAATAACACGATAATGAAAAACTAAAATTTCTCCCCAAAAGTTCTTTCACGAATTATCTCGTTCTATCTGGAATATCTCAGAACAAGGATCGAGAGTTTCCAGGTCTCAGGTCGTCGACCTGGTGGACAAAGAAGCTCGTTGCAGCGAGCTCGACAGGATGCTAGCCTCTATCCGTCAGTTTCCTTATTAAACTCGAGCTTTCAGAAATTTCTTGCTGTAAAATCGTCGGTCTGGACACAGTCTAGCGTGAAAAGTTGATCAACTTTTTGACGAGCCGCTCTCGTCCGATTCCATTAGCTGGCTGAGACGCGGAGCTGCAGAAACGTTCGTGCAGCGTCCCGACGCCTGCTGTTGCTGCTCTTGATTGTCTGGGTCAGGAGTGCAAGTTCCGACAACTAAAAGTTTGACGGACGACCAGCGCAGGGAGGACTGGGACGAAAAGGGCCACAGTTGGCCCAGTGCTTCTCAAAGATATACCAAAGGGATTAGAGTGATAACAGAAGCTACATAGGTTTCGATCTTGCGACTAATTTTCTGCCCTATTGGATAAGCTGGGTCTTGAAGATATGAATGACAAGTGGGAAAATGAGAATGCTTGAAATAGAAAAATCTCTGCTCTAGGAGGCCAGCAGAATTTATATAAGATGTCTTTTGTCTAAGAGCTGCTTGAATTAAGAAATTCCAGGTGTTTTTTTTCAGCGACTACTAATATGCAAGGAAGATTGCGTAATTCCCGAGCGGTGCTTCCAATATGATCTATGTAACGACGAGCAGAAGTGTCGGAAGCCTTTTTGTCGGTCTATGGTAATTTTGGGATGAATGGAACGCTGTGAGAGACAGACCTACCCTCCTGTATCGGAGACAGCACGGTCGATGGAAATATCGTGCCAGGGATTATTTACATTTCAAACTGTGGAATCAGAACGCGTCCAACTCTCAGGAGGAATAATCTTTTTTAAGTTTTCGGAGATGCTGGATGGAAGAACCGATGCCCGATCGGAGAAAATTACGAATATTAAAAAGCAACTTGCTTCTAAAGCCTCTTATATCTGAAACTCTAAATATCGTGTACTCTAAAATCTATTTCTATTCACAGAATCAGTAAACCTTCCTCCCATGCTAGAGCAGAGTTTCAGGAACACTGGCCTGTCGAGAAATCGAACAGCAAGGGGCTGATAATCGGAAGAGGGAAGGGGAGCCCTACGCGAGCATCACAGGGGTGTATTGCCACCCTTAAACGACCACGAGATTGGCATGCATCACGTTTAACGAGCGAAATGAAAGATTTCGCGGCACGATAGCAACGTCTGATCCCTCACTTGAGAGCAATTACCGACTCTGCTAACTTCGCCGCAGAGATTTCAGATATTCACGAGGGGAATACACTTTAATGACGGCCATTATGGGATCGTTAGAAAATTATCTATTAAGCGACAGTAAAAAGAAAGTTCATTATCCTGGCGAGCGGGGCGAATCTCAATCCCGTGCTACTGAATTTATGGTTATATTAGTTGTTCAAGTGTCTGCTCCTAGCTCGCGTAAAATCGTTATGGCGCTCGGCAAACTTTTCGAGCCGTTTGATCGAACTTCTTGCTCGTGAAATGGAAGGATGATTGAATTCGAATCCTCAAACTGTTGCGTCTTAAGTCAGAATGGGAGAAAATAGTATCATATTTTACGAGCTTCACTCTTCTGATTGTGAGTGACTAACAAGCAATATCTCCTCAATTATTAAAAGAATATCTCGAAGCTCCAAGTAAGAAAGGAGATTTCGACTTCTAAGAGCAGACCTTGAACAATTCCCAGCACAGTGTTCCCTCGTCACTAAATTTTTAAATAACAAAAATGAACTATTTAAAGAGATTGACTTTCTTGAATTCAACCTGGTAGCTGGAGGAAGAAATAAAAAATAATCCATGTCCTATTCCATTGTGTCTGGAGCCCAGACCTACACAACTAGGACACTCCTTATTTCTTTCCCCATCTCTCAATTTTTCCCTCCTGTACCCAAGGAGTTCATGCAGTTCCCTACAGATTTCTTATCAATGATTCGCGAATCCGAGCAAAGGGAACACTGCACTCGCCATAAAACTCCATGCAATAAATAAAATCAGCATGCATCAGACTGACTCACCGCTCAGGTAGAAGTGGCTGGTGCTGTTGTACAAATTGGTGACGATTGGTTTGATGTTATCAAAGGTGATGGTTTTCAGCTGATTATCCCTGAGGTCGAGGAAGTAGATGCCAGGTGCGCCAGCGAGGAAGTCTGGTCCCAGAGTGATGAGTTTGTTCCGGCCCAGTCGAAGTTTCCTCAGGTTCCTCATGCCATCCAGCGCCTTCTCAGATATGTACACGATCTCGTTCTGGCCCAGGTCAAGTTCACGAAGCGACGGCATCTCGATGAACGTCTTCTCGCCCACCATGTCGATGAGATTGTTGCGGAGGTCCAGCCTGACCAAGTTCCTCAGCCCATGGAAACTGTCGCCTGTGATCACCTTGATCTGATTCTCATAGAGCTCGAGCTCCTCTAAGGACGTGAGGTACTTGAACGCCCTGTCGTGCAGCGTGCTGATGTTGTTGTGGTTCAATTTCAGGATCTTCATCGACGGCAGGTTGACGAAAGTGTCTCTGCGGGGCAAACGAGACAAGTTGAATGGACTAGGCGACAGAGGCACATGAGAGACACTGCGAGGCAGCTTCATCGAAGAAATTCTAAGGGGATGGGGACGCGGCACGAGCTTTATGACCGTGTTAATGGCGCCTAGGAAGTTCAACGTACTTGCACGGCAAATTGAATGGGCGCCTGTGTCTCTTTAGAGTTTGCATTTCGCGGACGGAGTGGCCTCGTGAGCTTCTGTCGCCAAATGTGCATCGCTCCTTCTCGATTCTGCTCTTTGATCGCGCGTAAGTTCGGTAGGACAGCGACACTTGCATTGTAGCGCAGGGAATAGCAGCTACTAAAAGTCACGCCAAATTTGTGGAGAATTAAACCAGAGGTCGAACCCAAAACTGGCTGTGGTTTTTGTCGACAGGAGCGAGCACATGTTTACACTGTGGCTGCCAATTCCCAAATGGCTGTTTTTGTCCGACAGGTTCAGCACGCGATGTTGACATTGGGAGACCCCCACCTATATGTATACTAATTAGTCGACGAGTTGTGGGAGCAGTCGAACGCCTTATTATAGGGATTCTGGCTTAATCTCGTTTAATGATGAAGGCGTCTTATCGTCTGAAGCTCGCTGATTCTAGGGAACGACTTCGCGCCGCGAATTCCCCGAGCCACCCTGAACTCGAGAAATTCCACGGTAATTTATCTCCGCGGTATTCCTCGTAAAACGTCCCTATGCACGCCGAAGACGCTTTCAATTTACTCGCGCCGAGTGATTGCCATCGAGACGAGGCATAATTGAACGAATCATTCGGAATTATGAAAGGCGGTGAATGTGGGAGAGTCCCCATCGCTGGAGAGTATTCAGAGACGGAATTCGTGGGTGGGTGGTAAACTAGAAACTAGTATTTTATGCACTCGAGATCGCGGGTAATTCATTTTTGTAGTTTATGGTACGGTTATTGAACGAGTGAAGCAAGTTCCTTCCCGCTGCTTTACTCACTTCCTTCTAGCATGCAAAGGATATTATTTAATCCTATATTCTAAATGATACGAATTTATGTCGACATAGAATAGAATTGTAAGTTGTAGCAAAGCTTGCATCGAGAACAAAATTTGATGTAATAAATATAGTAAAAGTGAATATAGAGCAGTAACAGTACCTGTTGATCTCAGAGATCCTATTCTCGTCCAGGTCGATGAGAGACAAGTTCTTCATGTTCTCAAACGCGTGCATCCTCAGAGTGACAAGAAAATTCCTGCTCAGATTGATCTCTGTTATCGTCGATAAATTGGAGAATGCGTACTCAGCCAGTTCCCTGATCATTGCATACTGCATCGTAAATTTCTGCAAGTTTTTCAGCTGCCTAAGCACCTGGGTGGGTATGTACTGCAAACCGTTCGATGTTTTCACATGAAAGATGAGCTCCTGTAGGTAGATTTGCGAGCTGAAGTAATTCCAGGTGGGGTCGTTGAGATTGAAGGAGTTGAGGACCAGACATTTAGCTGTTGTGGCGTTTCTGATCTCATTGCTATCGCAGTAGCAGAAGATGGGGGCCTGCTGGCTCTCGATGTTGCAAATGTTGATCTCCTTCGTCTCCTTTGCTACCTTTTTCTTCCCCCGAGAGCGCGTCGAAGCTGACAGGCTCGAGGAGAAGAGGGATGTGAGGAGAAGCAACTGAAGGGCAATAGAGATCCAGGGAATTTGCCTCATATTGATCTTCTAGATCTGTAACAATAAATTCATTTGGTTAGAGGCCTTTAAACGTCGCTCGGTTGCCCATTGGCTTATTACAGAGCTGAAAATTATTAATAATATTGACGCGTTCGTTACGAGCATACATATTATTGTATTAATATTAATGGCAACTGTAGAATCATTAACGAGGAATAAAACATCAAAATTGTTCATACAGCTTCGATGGACGTACTACGTTTCGCAATTAATTATAAACTAAACATGTGCATAAAGGCTGGGAATACTGGAAGTATTAATTATTAAAATATAGTTGTTTCGCATGAAATATTGATGGTGATTTATGTTGGCAAATAATTGAAGCGTGGATACAATATTTTCCAATTTTTGAATATATTATATTAAGTACTTGGTTAATAAGCGTAAGATTTGGACAATAAAAATTGAGGCGATAGGAAAATAATTGTCAAAAGTAGAGAAACATACATTCTCCAGATTATTCGATTTTTCCAAATATTAGTCGATTAAATGTGTCAAACATTAATGGTAGGGCATATTAGCAATACAAGATATTGTAAAGCTTCTAAAATATTCGAGAATTCAATCACTAATATGGTGTAAAAAATGCGAGAAACGACGCTATCTTTGTCGACAAGAAATTTCAGAATTCCACTAACCTCTGCTTCAAATTTCTGCAGATTTCAAATCCCTGCAATCAGTTCTATCGTTGACAATCGTCCTATGCACGAATCCCAGTCGAATAATACCGAAATTAATTGATATTCTGCGCAAAAAAGAATCGTACGTAGCCACCTCGATTCCCAGGTTAAAGCGCCACACATCTGCGCAGTAGGATGCGCGTGGGTAAGGAGAGCGCGGAAATGTGACTGTACTACAGACTACAATTATGGTTATTTTTCTTTATTCTACTAACCTCTTGACTCAATTCTTGCAGAATTCATTACACAGATACCAGATCTATAGACAGCAACCATTTTGAAGAGGAATCACGGTCAAATAACGTGAAAATTAATGAATTTTCTGCGGAGAACCTGGACGTGCGACCTCCCCCTTGCTTGCTGGACGCTACTAAGGACCTGCGCAGTAGGATGCGCGGGGGCAAGTAGAAGCGCGCGAAATATGATTCGATCTAACTTATACAAACACTTCTACTCTCTTTCTAAAGACTTTATCTATCTATTTTGATTGTTAATTCTCTAAATAACTAAAATACTTGTTTCTTCTCTATTAAAATTGGCGTAATTAATGTAATTTCGCCCTAGTTTCTTATTTTACTTTAATTTTTCAGTGTTTCTTGTATAAATAATTTATGTTAGGAGCAGAATTCTACTCAATTATTGTAAGAAAATGTTTGCATTAAGTGAAACTGCAAATATTGAAACCTAAAGCCGACAGGTTGAAGAGAAGCTACAAGCAGGCTAGCAATATCGGGATCTGAGCATCCGACCAAGTGTTATGGGACACTGGGAGCGTGGACGTGATCCTTTGGCGACTTCCCTCGAATCGCTCTGTCGTCTCCAGAGGAACTGAGTGGATCAGGGCATGCTTCATCGGTCCAGAAAAATCTTGCCGCGAGCGGGGAAAAAAGGAAGCCAGAAGAGGTGGCGAGGTAACTGGCGTAAAGGCCGTGAAAAAGGTAAAGCAGAGGGGCGGGGGAGCGAAGGTACAAGCCGCAGGAGACCTCACGCTCGCTTGGCCAGGTGTGAGAGACGCAGTCGGCCTTTCACCTGCTTCCCCTTTCCTCTTTTTTCCTCCCTCGACTCCCCCGCAAAACGAAGACGAGCCGAAAAGGGACACCTCGCGGAGTCCCTTTGAAAAATTATCCTCTCAAGTGGAAGCTCGCATAATACCGCGCGAGAGACGCCGTTTGCCTTTTATTTTTCAACTGGCGCCCGACCCGACGCCCGGCGTCGCCTCGTCGCACGCGTCTGCATCGCGACCGTGCGTGTCCTCTCACGGTCACCCCGGCTTTCGCGAGTCTGGAAAATATGCGAGAGGTTTTGTCTCCGCGCTAGACTCTCCTTCCTTTTCTGCCAGGCGAAACTGGCCGATTTTCAGCGAGAAAAGCGGCGGTTTCTGATAAGAAAAATGTGCTGTGACTCGGTTCTTGTGCTCCTCGGGGTGGAAATGCAGAGAGGAAAGTGTGGAATTTTCTTCAGAGAATCGAGAATAAATAAAACCTGTTGGGAGGGTCGTTTCACGCGTGGAAATAAAATAAACACGAGAGAGCTAGAAATTCTGAAATTCTAATTCGTAAAACTGTTTCAATTTTTTATGTTTGTTAGATCGTTCAGGGTATCAAGTATGTTGGTCAGTCGACACGGTCAATTTATCAGCACGCGTTTCTACTTTTTTATCGGGCGGAAGGGCACGGACGTATTTCCCTGTTTTCCTGTTCTGTTTTTTATAATTGAAAATTCGGGTTGCATACATGCAGCGCGTCAGTCCAAGCCACGATGCGCAAAAATAAAAATACCGACGCGTCGTCATACGTTACAGCGAACGGTCCATTAAA
Source organism: Calliopsis andreniformis (assembly GCF_051401765.1). Taxonomy (NCBI): domain Eukaryota; kingdom Metazoa; phylum Arthropoda; class Insecta; order Hymenoptera; family Andrenidae; genus Calliopsis; species Calliopsis andreniformis. Next base: position 13,038,038 of record NC_135068.1, on the reverse strand, counting down.
CAGAATCGTCAGTGAGCCGAACTTTTTTCCCTCCCGCGATATTTTCCCACGAATTTACATACCCTGACACAATGGCGAGGAGACAAGCGTGTTAATTTGCAATCTTTCTTTTCCATCGCCGATCGGCTACTGCTTCCCCAAAATCTGCTCGACTTCTGCATTTTTCCTCCCCTCAGCTAACTGTCTTTACGAAGTCAGGCTAAGTAACATGTTTCTATCACTGCTATCAGAGTCCTCGAATCTGCAAACTGCCAGGCGACTGGAAACGAACCTTCATTGTTCGCGAAGATCCCGAAAGGACGAAACAGGTTGCTAGCCCAGCACTGGAGCAAGAAGCGAAACCGAGAATTTATCGCCAGCATTCGGAAGGAACCAAGGGAAGGAACTGGAAAGAGACAACCTGGAAGCCCAGCGCAGACGTAGGCGGAGCAGAGCCACGGAACTGTTAGCGAGCTAGGAGCAAGGAAATTCGTCTTCCGATTGCTGCCGTTTAGCGAGATACCGATGGAAATCACCGCCCCTGCAGAGAACCCATTGCTTTGGGGGTGTTTTCGGTTCGGGGTTTCCGTCGATCTGCCAAATGGTGCTTTTTTAATGCCAGCCTTGCTGGAATGCGGAGATTCAAATTGCTGGCTCTTGAAGAATACACAGTGAGAGTGGAAGTATTTGTCCCTTTGTTGGGGGAGGAATGCATGTCAGCGTTGAAGCTTATTGCATTACTGCCAGTGGATGCAGAAATCGTTGTAGAACTCGTAGGTTGTAATGCATCGCGTTTGCTGTTGTTGGAGTACATGTTAATTTAAATTCTCTCGTTTTGAGGAGGGACATTCTATTTTAATTAATAAAATTTCTCGTCAAAACTCCAGATTAAAATGCAATTCCCATCGTTGATGTATTTGTCAATGTTAACACAGTCGAATAAATATTCTGCCCCCAACATTCCACCGCAAAAAGGACTTCATTTCGCGATCGAGTCTACTGAATTCCTCGATAATTCTCGTCACATAGTGTTAATGCAATTTATTAATACCCACCCACCTCGCCAACAGTTTAATCTCCCTTTTTCCAAAATGCCACGATTCCGCGGAACCACGAGAATCCAGCTCGCTGGAAATATTCGAGGTGCAACTATTTGGAAAAAATGTCATGCTTGGAACAGAGATGGGAGGTGTAAAAAAATTCACACACAAAATGAACTTTGTCCTATGGTATTTTGAATTATTTAGCAATGTTAGTCTAAAGAAATTGTCTTTTGTTCCCAGAGGAAGAAATCGGTAGAAAGTAAAGTGGCGTTTCCTTACAAGAGGATTTCGCAGGGAGTACAGTGGCAATTGAAACAGAGGAAACCAGCAAATAGGACGCAAAGTGTTTCTTAATGTTCGGTTCGAATCCCAGCGATTCCTCGTCGGAAATAAGAGAGCTGGTATCGAGGCAGCGAATCCTCTTTCGCGTTTCAATTTGCACTGCAGATCCGCGAGGGTGTTTTATCGTCTAGTGTTGTGCCAGCGAATGGATTTCCGTGGACATGGATACGAGTTTCGATACCCTATCCCGCAGATTTTCAGCCCACTCGAACGCTCGAAATACAAAAGGAATCTCGAAAGGCTTTGCCATGAATTTCAAAGCACCGAAACCTCGTTGACCATGTCACGGACCATCGACTAGTGTCGAATGTGAATACGAAAACAATTGATAAGGGAATAATACACAAGTGTGTGTTTAATACACACACTTATCACCCTTCCCACGCCCTCCGCCAGCCAATATTTCATTTACCCCAGCAGAAGGGGTAAAGCGTATCGACAGGCGAAATTCCAGCTCGAAATTGAAATTAAAACGCAGCAGGGTTGCAGCTAGACACAGGCAGTTTCACAAAGGATGCCGAGAACGGGCAACAATGTTGGTTACCGATTGAGTACTTCAAGATATTCCATCGATAAACCGATATTCACGATTGGTCGAGGCTACTCCATGTTATGAATATGCACAAGTTCAGGAATGGAGAGACATTAAGGGAATGAAAGCCACGTCGACTATGTATTATCTTGCACAGAGAATAATAAAACGAAAGAAAAAGAGACATTATCGCTAACCAAGTTTTACGTTCACCATGCCACTAAAGACTTTAATTTCCCTGCCTTTCTTGCTGCCTGCCCTCCTAAATCTCTCGCTGCGCCGAATCTGCGAGGAGGCCTCGTTCCTGGCGAAACTTTTAAGTGAAATTCCTCGGGAATAACCCGAACGCGTTCATCCCTTCTAGAGGGTGGCGTCGCGCTGCGTGCCGATTTTGCGATGCATATAGTTCGACAGGGATTCCCATGAATGCAAGGGAGTTCAGCGACAGGAGCGTTTACTACGGCTCAGCACCTTCAAACAACCAGGCGATGTCTGCGGAATGCTAAGCGGGGGCGGGGAGGAGAGGACTCGAGATACGGAGCGGAAAACGTTCCTCTGTGTTCTTTAATATTTTTTGCCGCCGAGGACTTCCTGTTCGTCGCTCTGATACCCCTTTATCTGCGCCCGTTTCCGCCGAGAAGGTTCCCTCGGCTTACTCCTTCGTTCCACCCCTCCCACGATTGCATAATTTTACGAACGGGTCGATGTTCCGACTTTGTTACCCCGCGTCCGACGCTTTAGTAGTCGCTGTTCAGTTTAGTGCTCTTGATAAGGCCCTGGTGTTTAAGGAAGTGGTGTCTCAGGATATTTCAGCGGAGTGAGGAGTACTACTTTGTAGCGAAAGCTAAGGGAGTGGGTCAGTTAGCCAGCAGTGGTGCCAGATACAGGGACAAAGTGTCTTGCAGTGACATCACAGAGTGGAATACTAGGGGTGTCATTCGAATTTCCTCCTTAGAAGTAGGGTAGGAAGAAATAACAGCTGTCCTGTCTAGGATCTAGGGTCTAGATCTACACTCCAAAGAGGGAATTCCTATGACAATGTTGCTCCATTATAGTGCTGTCGAATATCTTATGGTAAACCCACTCTTCGATTCTTTTACTCTATGACGACATTGGGAGATATTTTGTCCCAGAATCTGGCAAGAAGCGAGCTAAACGACAGGATATAGAATGTAGGCTTTCGAAGGCAGCGAATAAGTATTCAGGAGAGGACTCCAGGAAGGCTAGCTATAGTAGTTCTGGGCTCTAGGCAGTGGGATCGATGAGGTAAAACGAATCTCCCAGGAAAGTCCAATCACACTCGTTCCGCGTAACTCATGCTGTCAACGTCCCGTCAAGAGATCGATGCAGCCGACGGACAGGCATTCATCGACTTCCCAACAGAAGACTGTGCTCCTCGAGCCAGATGTACGCACCGCTTCGAGCGGAATAGGAAATCGCCGAATCAGGCTGGGAGAAGCGGCAGGAGGAGAATCATAGGCATTCGGGCAGACGACCCACCAATAAGTCTTCTTAATTAGAATCTTATCGGAACGTGAGCCAGGCAAGAGCTACCGAGTGTCCTGGAAACAGCCTCCTCTTGGGGGATCGCGCGCCACGGTAATCTGGCTGTTTAACTTATTACCGCTGCCAGATTTAAGCTGTTGCGAGATAACGAATCGCCGAGAATGTGTTCTTGCATGGTCAAGTGTCTGAAAGATAGTTTTTCCTGGAGCAATTATTAATAATTCATATTAGCTGAGTGGAGCAGAAAGCTGTGATTTTGAATCTTCTCTAGATTTGAATCTTTTCTAGGTCTCAATCTTCCTGGATGTAGTCATAGGGATCGACTATATTCTACGCGACTAACTTCACACCTTACACCATCGAGATTTCGCACGATCAGAACAGAACAATGGGCCAGATTCGATTGCCCCGAATAGATACCATGCTGGACTCGGTAACCGCGATAGTAGAGTTTCCAGGAGGTGTCGTAGCAGAGGATTTACTGCTTCTGAGTCGAGCTATCACTATCACATCTTTCGATCGTGCCCGATGATAGTAAATGATACACAATCGAATGCAGAGCGCGCAGAATATAATTCCAAGCGATATTTATGAAGATGGAAACCTGTTTTTTACTTCTCAACCACTCTGAGACTGGTATAATCACTTTGCATGGATGAATTTCTAGTTCCATTGTCTATCAACATTCCCCTAACACGACAGTACCCTGCAAACAAAATTTGCATGGGATAAACCACCCCCCTGAACACTTTCCAAGTTCTACAAGACTCTGCCTCATATTTTCCATCCCAGATCAGAGTTCCCTAGATCTCAGACCTCGCTGAGGCGTTCCACCATCTGCTGGAACGCGTTGCGAGCCGTCAATGCGACGTAATCGCGTCTCCAAAGCAAATTTGCATATCCGACTCGCGTGAAATCTCTGTTTTCGAGCGTTAACCCACCCCCGCGACATTGTGCTACAAAATTCCACGGAATCGGGGCCCAGGGAACGTATACTTTTCCATTATTACTTTAATTGCGCCCTCGTTTGCCGCACGAATGCGCCGCGCGTATTTTTATAGCGAACCGATAATCAAGCGAGACTTTCCCCCGCGTCGAAGGGTGGAAAACGCCTGGGAATGGGTGAAGAGTCCAGAGAAAAGGGTTGTATAAAATACGTTAACCCTTTAACCAGCGCTCGAGCCACACTTTCCAGAAAAACGAGTCGATCGATCTCTAGGACAGGGAGAAAAATTTTCACATATCGCTGGCAACATTTTCGTCGCGTTTCCCGGAGCTGCCACGCAAAAAGGGGAAAAATACCTCTCAGTGGGAAAATATTTTTTCCCCTCGGCTTTTCGCGCAACAGCTTCCGAAAAATTTACCGCCAAAAGTGAAAGTTATAAATTTTCCCGCGAAAACTCACATTCCTAGCCATGTTTCCGCTTTCCGCGGCAGGTTTGAAAATATTTCAGAATATTTCAGCTTTTCCCGCTTTTTTTCTGTTTCAATTGAAATTTGAGGTTCAGGTGGTTCTTGATTGTGGGGATTCGGTCTATTGCTTTTCTAGTGTACGGAACACCGAAATGCGCGCTAGAATTTTGCAGACTAAAAACCAAAAGTAACGCTCAAACGCAGTCCGTAAAAAATACTTTTCAATGGCCTCTGAAGAGAGAAACAAAATCGCAGGGAGAAGTTCTGAAGGGCTCTTGTTTATTTCCAAACACGTATTCTCTCAGTTTCGATAGTTCCATCGATATATTGTATCACCCTTATCCATTGATTGCCTGAACAATAATAACCACGTTCAGGGAGGAAAGTTTGCTGGGCCAGAGCACACGTGACGCACAGGGGCCAAAAAATCAGAAAAGTTTCCCATACTGGCACGTGCGCAGTGCCAGATACCGACGATGTCTCGGCTTTATCTTTTAAGTTTACTCAGAAAGTTCCTCCACGACGAAGTCATGCACAATCACCCCTCTCGACTCGCAGCACGCTTGCTGCCGAACCCTCGAGTGCATCCGGTGCATCGAGCGTGCACTCGAGGAAAGTGGAGAGCAACAAGACTGTGTGTTCCTTGGCTAATTATAGATTCGAGCCTACATGATCGAGCAGCCACTCTTAGAGGCTTCCTGGAGATGCTTACGACCTGCTAGCTACTCGAGATTTCTTCAATAATTATCAGAGCACACGTCTGGAATTTTTCCTCATTTTTTAAATTACGATTATACTGACGCAAAAAATTTTGGAGGAATAAAGGAAGACAAATTTTTGTATCAGAAATTCTAGAAAATTGTAGTAATTTAAATATTCTATAAGAAGGACAAGAACTTTGTTCCCCTAGGTAGAATCGAAGACTTAGGCCTATCGATTAGAAACTCGATATTGTTTGCAGCTATCTGATTGTCTTCCTCGAGTTCATTGTTAATACTTCTACTGAAACTACTTTCTCTTCCAAAAAGTTGTAAAAAAGCAGAGGCAGGAAATCACCGTCTTAGCGAGCACTTCCACCTATGTACCAGGCGAAAAAATATTCAATGGTCTCGAACGAAATCGGATGCACCGAGGGGATCGAAGAACAGCGGGGAAAAGCTGAAAGTGGAGCACAGTGCGTTTAAAGCGCCAGGCGGACATGAATATCGCGTATCGCGCGTTGATATTTCCCCGAAAACAGGTGGAAATGCGCGAAAGGGGCACGGTGAACGACAGTGAACAGCGTTTCGAGGTGCACGAGAATCCAGCGACATTCCGTGAAACTGGAGAGCCCTGATGCGAATCGGATTATTCTCCTTGTTTCCCCGGGAAAAAACCACTGTACCACCGCTTTGTGCTCGCGAGCGACGTCGTTGCGCAGCGTTCTTCGCGTTTACGCAACCCTACGACGGCTACATTATTCCTCTGACGAGATAAAGTCACTTTAAATTTGTTATTCCATCGAGATACTACGCCCCTGCATGCCTCGTTCTGCTGTTTAAATAAAAGAACAGCACTCCCGCGCGGAAATGGAGCCTGTCTCGAGGAGGCATCCCTGCTATCGCTGTATTGATGCTCAAGTCTTGTTCAGATTAGTGGAGTTACTGGAATTCAAGGCATTTGGATTCAGGTAACTCGATGTCAAGTTCGTGTTCACGCAAATCAAGTTGGATTCAAGTGGTTGGAATGTAACTTGATTAATCAGCAAGAGAAATGCTTCATTTCTTGCTTTTCGTGGCCCCTTGCTACCCTTCCATAAAAAGTCTGTGGAGGTCAATAGTCACTGCTTAGCTCAGTTTTCTGGATCGCTCTGTATTCTTACGTATTCGCTTATGGGCCACTTAAGGGCAGATACGTTCAGACAGTGGCGAACGTTTACACGAATCTTCAGTCCGAAGTTTCCCGCGGCAAATTGGATTACTAGGGCTCTGGAAAGGTGAGCTTTTACCGAGGGGGGGAAAAATGGAAAAAGGGCAGTTTACCTTCCCCGCAACCGAGCGTTAATTATTCCCAGTCTGGGCTCTGTAAGGGTGATTAAAACGTTCTCCGCCGACGGAAGTTCGCGAACAAAAGCTGGGCCCCGTAATTAATAGCCATAAAAACGGAGGGGAAATGTCTTGACAAACCATGGCCGGCGGATCACTCGAAACCTGAATTAAACGCGAAAGGTGCGTAATTAATTAAAGGACAGCCCCTGTTCTTATTAGTTTCGCTTAAATTAGAGGGACCACTCCCTGGGTAGTCTTCAATAGTTCCTTATTAATTATGAACGACTTTTCTTGGTAGTTACCTGATAATTAGAAAAGCTCCTCTTAACAATTACTCCACTCGTAAGCTTTCTTTTCGACCCACCCCCACACTCCAAGGAGATAGAGTTTGACGGGACGTTTAATTAAGAATAGCTGGCAGAAATATCCCTAAACACTAACTTCACTTTATCAGACCCCTTGAGACACCTCTTCACTAATTCTCAGAAACTGCTTATTAATAACCTTCCTTTTCCTTCATGAGAATCCATGAATGCAACGACAGGTGCTTAGGTAATTGTCGAGACAGCTCTTCAAAAATTTCTCGAAGACTGCTTCCTAATACTCTCCAATATGTGTCTTAATTACGTCCATTGGGTCCAAGCGACTCCATATCGCAGAGCAAACACAGCTAACTGTTCTTAGGAAACGTGCCCAATTCCCAAGCAATTCCCAGGGACCATCGAAGGCACGTCTAGGAGCATGTGCGCTGGTCTCCTCACTTTATTAGCGGTGCTCCAATATCCCCTTGGTGTCTGTATCGTGTCCTCGAAATTGGCAAGGCACCGCCGACAGCGTCGCAATCGTGGCCCAGCAGCAAACTCTTTCGTCGAAGCGGATATTGATCGCGTTTCGTGCCTCTGATCCAAGTCCCATACACGCTGCAGCGCGGGAGGTGAATTCGGGGTCACGAGCGGAGCGTAATCCACCGCTTAATTATAGTTACTCGAGCCAAGGGCGGCGCGCACGCCGCAAAATGCCTCAAATGGAAAATAGTGGAGAGCTGGCTGCCCTGGAAACCTGGAGCGATGATAGGAAATAGTTGGACTAGTTCGCGATGGGAATCCGCCGCTCGCCTTTTCCCTGGCTGGACCGACGAAAGAGAAATTATTTTCCCCCAGTGTTCTGTCGACAACGAGATGGGGATGCAATTTTGATGGAGAACGGTGATTGGCGAATGGCTGGGGGCCGCAAGTGGTATTGCCGGGGCGTGGAATGCGGCTGGATTCTGCGGGATGCTGGTCTCAAGCATTTTCACTGGGAGAATGTGTAAGAATATAATTAACCCGATCAGGCATGCGAGGGTAGAACAGCTGGTTGCAACCTTTGCCTTGAGTTTTCAAATTTTCAAATATTTGAATTTTCAAATATTTGAATTTCCAAATATTTGAATTTCCAAATATTTGAATTTCCAAATATTTGAATTTCCAAATATTTGAATTTCCAAATATTTGAATTTCCAAATATTTGAATATTCAAACATTCAAATTATCTTGTATTTAAATTTAACAGGTGTAACTACTGTATAACTCAACACCTTTCTCCTCTTTCATTTGCTCAGTCGACTTTTTACATCAGAGATTGCCAGTAATCCACGTGAAGGAGCTTTGTGATAAAATGTGGGAATGTCTCGCAAGATGCGGGACGTTCAGTAACCGAGGAGCAATTAATATCGGGAGAAGAGAATAGACCAGATGAGTGGAACGATTAAGTTAAGCCTCCGTCTGCCCCTCGAATGTGATGTCATGTCTGGTAAATTGTAGACCTTGATTCCATTTTTGCTGGAGAATATGAATTAAACGTAAGCACAAAAACGGTGTTTCTTGCTATGAATAAGTAGTGGAATTAAAGGCAGGGTGTCGAAGACTTTGCATGATGCAAAACCAGGGGACGTTGAGGAGTACGCAGCGTAAACTAACGTCGTAACTCGAGCTATCTTATTTTATCTGTTAACCAGAATGGAAATCCGCTTTTACGAGTACGGAGGTACGTTCTTGGTACTACGTGTAACTGTGTAATGCGATTTCTTCCGCTTTCATTGAGATACGTTTACCCTCGGAACGCTTGGAACTGCGTTTAAGCTGGATCGTTCGAGAAAGTCTGAGTTTAAATTAAAAATGTCGAAAATTTTCTGAAGAAACTCTCTCGTAGCACACTATCGACCACTATTGACGTTAACTTGTCGCAAACTGAAATTCAAAGTGATTTAAAGCCAGTGATTTGGATCTAGGTTCGAGAATCTGGGACGCTTTTGCTCTGATTTAATCAAGAAGTGAGAATATTACTTTTTCTTTATGAGAATTCGTGCAGGCAATGGCAGGTGTCTAGATAATTGGCAGAGTTCACAAGCAATATGGAGAACCGCAAGGTTTTCACGACCAACAGACCAATAGTATCTGCTCGTATCACGTGGAATGGCAATATTAACTCGAACGATTCACCAAAACTTCACGACACGAGGGAAATAAAGCGAGTCGATGTAAAATCCCTTCTCCATTTCACGCGTCAGCTTCCAGCTGCGTACCACGTCCGCGCTTCTACCCTTAATTCGGCAGGAACTTCCTATAATTGAACACTTCGCCGATCTGACCGCTGTTAAATTCAGAACGACAGCCTGTCAAAGGTCAATTGCGCGTGACCGAGACTCAGGGATTCTAAAACTCAAGCTTTCGAGTTCGAGCCAGCATTAGACCTAGCTGGCTCGAAAAGAGAGCAATTCTGCGATGTTTCCCCTTTTTCGTTATTCCAGTTCCCAAAGACATCCTTAGAAAGAGTTTGAAGCTCTGAAGCGACTTAAAGAAGCCGCGATGTTGAAGTTACGGTCTAAAACATGGGGCGTAATCAGTTCTAAATTTAGTTTATGAAATTAGTTTCGAGTTGGAGAACAAAGGAGGAGGAAGCAACCTTTCGTGGCTTTAAAGTTACAGATTGTGCGGGGTAAGCTTTTCTTGCTGGATCTTCCAGGTCTAATTACAACTTTGGACTTTGGCCACGTTTTTCGCGTACATGTCTCGCTTCCAGCTACAGACCGAGATAACTGAAGCACCTCGGAGTAATCCTCCTTCAAATACAACATTTCCCTAACTCGCTGCAGAACTTCCATCATCCATCATACATAGACAATTCCAGGTACTCTCTTCAGAAATAAATGTTTTAAAAAATCAGAGACTCCAGAAGACAGAGCAGAAAGTAAAAGAAGCGATTACTTCTCTCGATACACGCGCGAGACTACTTCGTTTCACTCCATTCTCCAAAGTGACCCACTCTGGCGTCCCAGGGGCCCCTATCTTTTAGTTTCCCGCCAGCTGAAGAAAAGAAGATTGGAAGAGAGGAGAGGCAACCGCGAAAGGAATGTAGAAGGTCCATGGGGTGTGAGGAATTTCATTTCGTCTTATCAGGGCCACGGAAGAACGTAATAATGGTCAGCCTGCGTTTAAGAATTTACATTGCCTGGGCGTAAACTACAGAAAACATTCGTAATTGCTGGAAAATTACTCGGTGTAATTTGCCAGACGCGTTCATTTCACCCCGTGCTCCAAATGTTTATTGATTAATCAACGCGAGGTCAAGCGTTGGCTGGAAAAGCAAGAATTTTAATGGACATTCTCTTTTCTATGGATTTCTATAAAAAAGCTCTGAGGTCTAAGCTCTCAGCTGTGTCAGCTCATTTTTCGGAAGCTTTTAGTCTTTATGGAAGACTACAATAAAGAGGACAGGAGTTGATTGTTGAGCTATCAAATTTTTCTCTCTCGATTGTTTTGAAAGGGCTTGATTATAGGAAAAAACAAACAAGAAAAGTCTCGCAGAAAGCAGACGTTAAATGTTTCAATCGATCGAATGGAAACACCGTCGACACCCTCTCGATAATTCACCAGAGGCAAAAAGGAGCGAAAGCTCGCCGAACTGTTTCGAACTCGACAGCTTTTCCACCGATCAGCCACGATTTTCTCGGTGCACTGAAATCAAAGCCCCTAAATGGCAGGAAACAAATGTTACCATAACAAACCCTACCGAATTTCCGCTCTCCTGGCTTCCGCTGTAAAAAGAGAAAGAAATGGGCCGCTGTCGACGCTGAATTCACGGCGCGCGAAGTTACTTATCAACCTTTTCACTGTCTAGACGTTTCAGGGAGTCCAACTTTGCTCCAAACTCGGAAATACTTAACGAAGATACTTTTCTGAATAAAAAATCGACGCAGAATGCCTCGAGGAACTCTAACGTTTTTACATGACCTCGCTGCTATGCACTTTTATGGAACCATGCTACTGCAAAGTGCAGTTGCAACTTGAGAATTATTTTCCTGGAGTTATCTAAGCGATAGAGTTACAAATTGTAATTATTGTCTACAGTTTTTCTTGAATAAAGAACAAGTGGTAGAGACTGGATTTTAATTTAATAATTTCATTCACACTCTCATTTACGCACACGACGTCGTTATTTTTCCGCTCAAAATATCTGACGACGTCAAATTAGTATCAAATTAGTAGCTCAAGACAGCTGGTGCACGCGTTTCTGCCTCCTCCACCCCCTGACCCGCAACCCTTTCCTGGCAACCCCCAGCTAGCGGCTCGGTCTCCTTTCTGCGCCAGCTTCTCTAAGACGATAATGTAACACCGTATTACGACGTGTAAACACAGAACGACAGTGCCTTCCTGCTGGAAACGAGCGAAATAATCCCCGACCGGCTCACGGTCCTAAGATTTCGTGAAGCCACCGACGTCGTAAATTTCCCGCGGCCTCCGACGTAAATTAACGGGCTATGTTCGCTAAAGAGCGCAAAAGGAGAATAATTATGTATGTGCTGGTTGTATATAGCAGCCTATCTATGATCTAGGTAGCACTGTGGATAGTTCTTAGCATAGATAAACGATGCCCACAACCTGTGGCTGGCGAGGTCTGGGACATGTCTAGGAAAAGTTCCTAAGAAGAAACTACCCTTACTTTCCCGACCTATACTCGAGTACACAAATTTTTCTGAGAACATTCAATTCAGGGGTGATAAAGTAGAGACTTTCTCCTTTAGAATGAGACCCGGCTTAGCTCCCTGCGATTTTTTTTGACGGAGATACAGTAGTTCAAAGATTGGCCATTTTTTCTGGATCTGGGTCAGTAGGTGATTCCGAGCATGTAGGCTCACTATTCATTCAGATTTCGATCTCTCGGCGAAAAAAAATCGCAGAGCACTCGTCGTGGTCTCATTCGATAGGGGAGGGTTCCAGCTTGAATGCTCCATCAAAAAAGATCCCGAAAAAAATTCATCGAGTGCCTGGTAGTGAGCTAAAGTTGGACAACATTCGAGAAAAAACCACCCCCTCCTTCTCGGCGGGTCGTGGAGTGGAGAATTTTTTTCGACCAAGGTCAATTCAGGAGTGCTAATATAGAGGCTTTGCCCTTTCGGATGAGATCAGGCTGACACCGCTGCGATTTTTTTTGACAGAGATACAGCAGTCCAAAAATTGACTACTTTTTCGGATTACGGAGCGCTGCCTGGTTCAGAGGCTGCAGGTTCACTTTTCACTGAGACCTCGATATCTCGGTGAAAAAAAATCGCAGAGAACTCGCCATGGTCTCATTCGACAGAAAAGGGTTCCAGCTTCAATATTCTATCGAAAAAGTTCGCGGAGAAAATTCATCGAGTACCTGAGAGTGAGCTAAAGTTGGACAACATTCGAGGAAAAACCACCCCCTCTTTCTCGGCGGGTCGTGAAATGGAGAATTTTTTTCGACCAAGGTCAACTCAGAGGTGTAAATATAGAGGCTTTGACCTTTCGGATGAGACCAGGCTGACCCCGCTGCGATTTTTTTTGACGGAGATACAATAGCCCAAAGGTTGACTACTTCTTCGGGTTACGGAGCGCTGCCTGGTTCAGAGGCTGCAGGCTCACTTTTCACTGAGACCTCGATATCTCTGCGAAAAAAAATCGCAGAGCACTCGCCGCGGTCTCACTCGACAGGGGAGGGTTCCAGCTTTAATAGCTACTCAAAAATGATCGCAGAAAAAATTTATTGAGCCCCTGGCAGTCGTCCGAAGTCGGGAAACATTCGGGGAAAAACTACCCTCTATTTCTCAGAAGGTCCTGTAGTGAATAATTTTTTTCGACCAAGTTCAACTCAGGGGTGTTAAATTAGAGGCTTTACCCTTTAAAATGCGACAAGGCTGATCTCGCTGCGATTTTTTTTGACTGAGATACAGGAGCTCAAAGATTGACTACTTTTTCGGGTTACGGAACGCTGCCTGGTTCAGAGGCTGCAGGCTCACTTTTCACTGAGACCTCGATATCTCGGCGAAAAAAAATCGCAGAGCACTCGCCCTGGTCTCATTCGACAGGGGAGGAATCCAGCTTCAATATGCTCCTGAAAAATGTCTTGAGAAAAATTTATCACGTTCCTGGCGGTCCTCTGAAGTTGGAAAAGATTTGCGAGAAAACGACCCTCTCTTTCTTGGTGGGTCGTGGGGTGGGAAATTTTTTCCTGACAAAACTAACTAAGTGGTATTAAGATAGAGTCTCTGCCCTTTAAAATGAGTCTAGATTCATCTCTCTGCGATTTTTTTCCGCAAAGTTACAGTATCCCAAATACTAGCAATTTTTTTGATCCCTTGATCGTTATGATATTCTAATGTCGAGCACTATAGCGATCGAGTATCGTTAGAAAAAGTGAAGATTGTAGCATGAAACGCGAGGGCATCGGCCAAAGGACAGATTGCACCGTCAAATTGCATTTCCACGCAAATTGCACTGCCACGTAATGTCGTCGTTTCAACAACTTTCTTGCCACAACAAAACGTCTTCTCATCCGCACTGGCTGCGAGCAAAACCCTCCATAATTTCCACGTTCCGTTCAAAGACCAGGCCACCCCTTAAACCTTCCGCCACGAATCGCTATTCAGGCCACATGCATCAGATTGTAGAACGATTTTCAAAAGCGGTCAGATTCGATTATTATAAAACGAGCGGTGGAATTCGCTTAGAAAATTCCTTTGTCGATTTCTAGGTCTTAATTCTCAACGCAGTGACTTTCGCCTGTGACGGTGTTCCCACTCACTAATTAAGCAAGAAACGCGCTCAGGTTACGCCGACAGTACAGCTATCAGAATTCATGTACTCAAATAATAAGAGCGTCTACGTCCTGCGAAGACAATGTTACGTACACTGTTATTTTCAGACATATATTGATTCCTTGCAAGTTTATAATTACGCCCTCGCCGATCTGACGCTGAGCCAGCGCGCCTCGATTCCCAGCCTTTCGAGCCGTTCGTTTATGAATATACATTACTGCCAGTGATGAATTTTCCACCGAGATACCCTGCCACGCGTCTAATTATGCACTGTGTCTTATCGGTCGGTTCACGTATCGCGACCCGCTGGAGGGAGTTAATTACAATCAGTATTTGCACCATTAGCGTGTCTTGTAAAACTAACCGTGTTTCACGGACCATTGCCGTTGTTAGAGCAATTACAGGCAATTGGAGTGACACAGTCCTTCCCGTCTTACGTCAAACTATCGCAAACTTCGAATGAACAATCGATAGTTCGAGCCAGACTAACCCAAGTCCATTTTTCTTGTTTTCCAGAAGCAGTTTAGAGTATTAAATTTCCTTCACTTACGACGTAATTTAACTAAGTGCCTATTATTCTAATGAAGTAAAGAGAAAGTAACAGGATTCTGCAAGAAAGTTAATTTTGAAAAAATGGACTTGGGTTAAGGCGAAGACACGTCAGTATGCATACAGAATAGTTAGTGTGACTTCAGATTTGAGTAGACTGTGCCAACCCAAGTGTCGAGGGATCGATATTCTGTTGCTCATACGCTAGACTGGTGCATAGGGACATACGCCTTGGATCGGGGCACGAAACATATGCAAATGCGATCATATTGTTTCGAGAAATAGCAGGGTAAGATTATCCTCAATAATACCTGCAGCGTCTGTACAATGCTTAAGTGATGTACCTGTTTATGAAGTGGTTTCGAAGATTTGCATGTTACCTGAGTGTGCGCGGGATTATACGTTTAAACTCGCGTTCCGCTCTGCTCAACCTCCCTTACGTACCGAATTTGCATCTCGCCAAAGTGACGGGAATTAAAGTATCCGGGTGAATCAGGGCGGGAAAATTTAATTCGAGCAGATGGCTCTCGCGCTGATGCCCCTCGACGAGTTAACGCGGTTAACTCAAGTCAACTGAGTCAACGTAATGAAAAATCGGTTGTCCATCAGTCTACTAAATCACTAATCTCCCACAGAATTCCCTCAGTGGCCCTCCGTTTCCAGAACAGCCGAATTAGTGCCCCAATAAAGTCTTCAGCGACCACAGAATTCTCCTGCATATTCACGAGATTTATGAATAAATATTCCAGCCACCCATCTTCGATTTTACTTTTATATCAGGCCACGGAGAAAAGGCAGCGTCTTTTATTTCATACATATTCACCCGCGAAGGGGAGCAGAGTGAACAGGCAGCAGGGATCGAGATCGAACGATTTGCATTTCCGCGAGACGCATGGTTACCATTCAAAGTTATTCATCGGCCAAGTTGGATACAAATTCAAGGAGTTCGGGCTTATCGCGCCGCTGGCCGCTTCTTATGCTGTTTTTCGTGACTTATGCGGACGCATATCAGCCAGTAATCCAGCATTTTCGCGCTGAGTGTCCGTAAACCACGCTACTCTACGACAAACTTCCTGAAATATTGCTCGTAAACTTTCTGTACGTTCTTGTACCGCTTCCATTCAGAAAATGAATCGTTTTGGATAATTGATGGCGAACGACTAAGAGAATTCCGCTTCTGGGGCGGATATTTTTAGAAAGGACCACTAAATCCTTCATATAGGTCGCTTGACTAATTAGAGAGATTTGATTAGGCTTTTATCGATAGCTATTGGCGATTATTCTTACCTTATTTTGGAGCGATGAAGAATTGTGGAGGATCACAGGCTCTCGATCTGAAATAAAAATAAACTGTAATTAGAAGTATTTCTGCGGTTGCCAAAAAGACAATTTCGGTAGATGTAAAGTGAAACTGCCCTGTCTCGTTACCATATTCGGCGTTTTAGCACACTAAAGCTTCGAAAACGCGGCGCAGAGTGCTTGTACAGGAAACCAGAACAAGTTCCTGTG
This sequence comes from Calliopsis andreniformis, assembly GCF_051401765.1. Taxonomy (NCBI): domain Eukaryota; kingdom Metazoa; phylum Arthropoda; class Insecta; order Hymenoptera; family Andrenidae; genus Calliopsis; species Calliopsis andreniformis. The sequence continues at coordinate 13,022,042 of NC_135068.1, read as the reverse complement.
GCGCTAAAGGGCGCTCGTGTCTTAATCGCCGCAACAAAGCGCGGATTTCAGTCGAAAGGGAAGATACCAGCGATTCTGTGCCGCTCTTAATTGGTTCTGATCGATCCAACCCTCGTACTAATTAGTAACGACGAGTTGTTAACGAGGTTCCCACCGATGACTAGGAACACCAGCCTTTACCGAGAAGGGTAGGCGATGCAAGGGGAGGGCGAGACACGTGGAAATGAAGGGGTGCAAGAAACCACCCTCGCCGAAAGTAAACACGCCGAGACTAGGGAAGAAAGCTTAAAATTGATACTTCCATAAAATCCAGATCTCATTATTAAACGATTAATCAAAGGTGTAATCGGCTAATAGTATCGCTCATTTGTCTGTGAATAATGAGAGTCCAGGATCCATTAGCGGAATTATGCTGGTTTCTTAAAAAATGACGTAGAGTGTGTCATACGATCTTATCCCTTCATTAAGTCCACAAACTCGAAAGAAAAAATATTAACTCGAAGCACGAGAAAGGCTCGACGTCGCTGGTACGTGTGATAGCAGACGATTAGCATCGAGTTGAATGCTATCAAGGGGGTTGAGTAATTTCATCGCGCGACCCATACGGGAAGCGCATAAAACAGAAGCATGGTTAGCTGGACAGTTTGATCGCAATATAATTTCTATTAAGATCGATGTCTCGCTAGGCAATTAATACCGAGGTAATTTTCTCGCTATCTGACGCATAAATCACCCCCAGTAACACACTTTTGAATCGCGCTGTTCGATTATGTCAGACACGCAACAAAGTGACCAGAGTTTGTTTAAGCTGCTGTAAAACTACGGAAAAAACAAATAAAAGACCGTGGAAATTATTCTCGTTCATTAATAAATCTAGTGGCTACAAATTTCTACGTGAGTACGTGATTTTACAGACCTGTAAAAATACGATTGTTTTATGGAAAAACACGCAGCGATTTTCCACACAAATGTTCCCTTTTTCTCGTGGAAGTTCAGGCAAATTCATTCAGCAAAGATGAAAGCGAGGGGAAAAGAGCTTATTCCTTTTTTCATGGGAACCAGTCACCGATTAATCAGTTTACGTTCTGTTGAGTAATTAATTCTTTGCCTCATTAATGAGCAGAAAGCAGCTCAGCCGAGCTTTTTCGAGTTGTATCGCCTCGATAATTCAAGCGGCTGATCGCATTCGCCAACATTACACGAGTTATTTCCAGAAGTGTGGAGAGCTGGCAATTATTTGCCAGATGAAGTTGCAGAATCAAATTAGCGAATCAATAATGGAATCAGTATTAGACTAGCTTCTTCATCTCTTAGCTTACTAGAATACCTATTTTGGTGACTTTCATTAAGTATCTGAAAGACTTCCGCAACTGTCAAAGTGGAGATTCTACTTTCCTCTCACCAGAAGTAAACAAAGAAGTAATAAGAAGCTTTTCTCGCGCAGCTTATTGCTCACGCGCTGTGAACAGTGGCGCGGTTACTGAAGGATTTTGATAATTAACGAGGACAATATTCCACCGACCACTGTGTATATCGGTGCTTTCTGAGAATGGAAGAATTAATGGCACGAAAAACGCCGCTAATCAATTAAAATTTAATTCGAAATAATCCTGGAGCCATTGCACTGGGTGATATTAAAAATCCAGCTTGTTTGAAAGAGCAGAACCCAGGGTATTTATCTTGCATAAACGGAATAAACACTGTGCTCTCTCTGAAACAAGCTGATAAGCTACTTATGCTCTACTTCAATAACCCAGAGCGTCCGCATTGATGGCACTTGAAATTCTATAAGTCTCTCGATTATTCCATCCGAGTAGAATTAGGGATGCCATAAACGATTCAAAACGCGCCCCGAAATTCTGCCCAACTCCAGCCAACTAAGACGCACTCAATATTCAGTGAATACTGATTCAGATACCGCGACAGAGAGGACACGAGGTGGCGACCCTAGACAGTCGTAGGAAGGAAAATCGGCATGGTCTGGCTGGGAGATAGACAAGACTCGATCGAAATGCCAGGGAATTCCAGTCGATTCGGTGGCCAGTCGTTTCCCCTGGTCGACCGTCAGCTCGACGATAATTGCTGTCAAGTAAAAGGGGCGAGACGTTAAACTGTATCTCGTCGAAGCAACCGCAATTAAGGTCGAGCTACCGGCTAGACTGTCGACCCATGAAACCCAGTCATCCTAGCTCGCGTTACACGCAGGTCACACGATATCGTGAAGCACAATAACGAGGTTACGCGATCATCTGCATGGGCCAGATAGCTCTCGGAATATTTTCTATTCGAAACGCTGATAGGGGCATTGAGGAACTTTGGATTAATTATAACCGCAATGAGTGGGTCTCGAGAATCAATTTTCGCGAAACGTTCTACCGAAAATCTATCCCAGGAATCTCATTTATCCCTGTTAATGTCAGAGACTCTGCTCCCGAAGTCGTTTCGAGGTCTCGCCAAAAGTATCTCGCCGACTTCGCCGCCTTTCGTGGCAGAAAATAATGGATTAAGATCATCGTCCCCGATTAACGCGACACGGGTTACGCCAACCGAGAAGAATGTCCATTAAGCGTGACAGCGTTCTCCGGTGCGAAATGAGTCATCCTCGGATCGGCCGGGTGTCCCAGCGGAACGTCTCGCTTATTAAGTTAGAAAGTCGGCGTTAAATTCTCAAGGAAATGATATCGTCCGTTACACACCCGGATCCGCCGACTCCCAGAGGATTTCGCTCGATCGGTTTCTTCCCCGATTCAAACTAATCAAACTTTAGAACAATTACGAATCTCCGGGTCCCTCAGACACCCACGGCCAGATCAGACAGATAAAAGAGGAAAGGCGATAAGTAGAAGTGACGTATCAGTTGACGGACATCAAAACCTGTCACAGTTAATTGATTCATTATTTTTCTCACTGTTAGAATATATTTCTCCTTCAAATTTTTAAATATTCGAAAACTCAAATATTCGAAAATTCAAATATTCAAATATTCAAATATTCAAATATTCAAATATTCAAATATTCAAATATTCAAATATTCAAATATTCAAAAATTCAAAAATTCAAAAATTCAAATATTCAAATATTCAAATTCTTACATATTCGAAATCTCAAATATATCAATACTTCAATTTTTAAACTCTCAAATATTCAAATTTTTTGTAGGTTAATTGGCTAAAAGATTTGATGGATACTTCCCCGTAATGTAGAACTTGAAGTATTGGTCTGGCTAGGTTTTTTCTAGCAATGAGTGCACTACGGTTGGCTCTGGATAAAGGGCTTTTTATTTTCCTGATGTTGCCAACTGTGTCCCTGTATCGATTGTTCTCATGGATGAACGCGGGTCTAGTAAATAGAGATCTACTGGCAATCTTTTATTCCGCTTTTTGGTCTATTCTTCTCGTGTATCGTTTGTATTTATGAAATTCTTTCACGCAGAGCATCGAGCTAGAAAAACGTGAAAAATGTGACAAAGTGCTCTGCAGTTTTTACTAATCCCTCGAATCCAAAACTCCTTGATCACCTCTGGCTCTCTTTTCCAACTTTTAAACCCTCCCCCGGAAAGAGGAGGATAGAAATCCAATAAATGGCGGAGCCCCGCACTTAACGCCGAGGGTTCAGGAATTAAACTGATCGAAAACATCCCGAAATGAGGCCACAAACACTCGAAACTGACGAAAGCAAGTCAAACGTCACCGATAAAACTTTCCAACAAACCTAATAAATACCCTCCTCTGGAACTTCGCTCCCAATGATCAGGGATCCAGGGAGCGTTCCACGCTTCGGCGACGCGATGCTGGGGACGTGGATCGCGTGACGACTTCCGTGAACCAGTTGTAATTCGTACAACGTCCTCCCCAAACGCTTGCTTACCCTGTTTTCCTCTACTTAATCCCACCCTCTTGCTTTTCCTCCGAACTCGACTCTCTTCCCCAGCGACACGATTTTTTCGCGTTTCTCGACTAATTTCATTTCGAAAGTAGTTGGATACTCTCGAGAAGACAGAAGTTTGAATGAAATTTTAATTTCTGCTGCAAGAAGGATCGCCCAGTGTCCTTGAGGCAGTCCACTGTGTCTCTTCTTTAATCTCTTTCGACGTGTCTACGCGAGGCTCGTTCCGAATGATTCATCTGCTCTCAACATCCCCTTCGTTTGTTCCGCCCATTGTCCGCGGGTTATATTTCTCTGTACACGCACCAGAAAGACAAACATTTTCCTCGGTGACGGTGAAAGGAAGCCGACAGAAGCGTGGAGGAGTTCCTTCGATTCAGCCCACGCTTGTCTGCTTTATTTCTTTCACGTCCCCTGTCTCTATTCATTAAATTCTTATTCCGCTGCAGGCCGAGAGATCGTGGGACTCGATCAAAAAGCTTTGTATCGCGCCTCTGGTTCGAAGAATCAAGCGAAACTTTGAATATTTCCCTTACTGTCCACGCTGCACGCGCCTCGTCTCCAAGACTTATGCAAATATCTTTACCTTTTATTTACTCGCGCTACTTCGCTTCTATATTTCGAACGATCAACAACAGAGAGACGGGAGGGTTTTTCTCTATCCAGTGGCGTTTGGAAAACCCATTGCACCGTTTACCATCCGTCAGAGCTGTTTGCCCATTTCCGAACCGGTTTACTCACTTATCGACGTTTTAGCGATTAAAGCTGTTCCATGGGTAACGTGAATCTTCGCCGAGATCTAACCGTTTATTGACATCTTGACGAGCGGAAGAGTTCCCTCCTCTCGATCAGTGTGTCTCTCTTTCGTAGCTTTCCATCGAGCTTCATCGCATTCCGTCAATATACTGAGCGCCTTTCAATTACAGTTTTTCCTAACTAAACAGTGCAGCTAATCGTTCTGATATTAATTTTTAAAACCAAGGACAGTGTTTTGAAGGAAATAGAAAATCGGTGGTAATTGTACGTCAGCAGGAAGCACGACACACGTACCTACCAGCGAAAAATTGTCCCATTAAATCCATAAATTTCATGGAGAAAAATAATAGCCCGAAATATGCTTTGTATGCATAAGACGTGAGGCAACAAATCACTCGCAACGGTGTTTTAAACCAGCACGACTAAAATGTGCATGGTAAAAATATGACTTCGAAACCTTGGGATGTAGAGGATTATATGAATAATCATCAGCAGGCAAATATTAGTACGCTACAAAGTGTAGAATATTCTATTAAACTTGTAAGAAAACTGATAAGTCTGACAAATTATTGACCTTTACTACTTGGCGAGTCGCGGCTGACCGCATACGGATATTTCCACTTAAAATAAAAATCCTGAAAATTCTGCAATATATTCCAGGGGATTATTCTCCAGTTTTACATAATTTTTGTCCGTGAGCTAGTGCCCTGGAATCGATGAAAATGAAACTTTAATTCGGTACGAAAGCTGGGAGCCTGCTCGGCAAACCTGAAACGTTCACCCCTCTTTTCTACCCCTTCCTTGTCCAGGAGAAAAAACTTCAGCCTCCATAGTGGAAACGTGCGAACGTCCTTTTAGTGCAGTTGTGATTCCTGCAGCGTTCGCCCACTCTTCGTTATTTATTTCTTTCCGTTCTCTCGACCCGCGATCCGTACCCCACGTTTCGCCTTTGTGGTAAATTATTGTCGCCCTCCCGTTTCTTCCTGCTTCCGTTTCCCGTGGCACGGCGATGCCACGTTCTAAGTACGTACGTGGCTGGAACGACGCTGGCAATGAGGAAGGGGAGCTCGAGGATTCAAATTTTTAAGGAGACTTCCCTGACCCACGACTATTATTCCTCGATATAATCACCGAATTTCGGAGTTCACTTACAAAGTCGCCAAGGGACTATAAATTAAGGCTCGCGTGAGGAGGAATTTAATTAATTTGATGAATTTCTTATCGAGTGACAGGGGAGAAATTGGGACCTCAAAGCTCGATGGAAAGTTTGAAAGGCTGTGCTTGTAGGAGGCGAACGTGGACGCTGGAAGAAGTCTGATGCAGAAGTTTTGCTGTAGAAACACTTTCAGCGAGTTCCTAGCGAGATAAATCTCGAAACTACGTAGAAAACGCGAGGACCTCACTCCGCTGGACAAGGATCGCCCATAAACAAATATGTTCGAGTTCTGAGTAGTCTGGCCTGTCACTGAATTTCCTTCTCACGACAACGAGGTCAATAAACCCAGTATCAGTTATACTGCGGCTTATTACTCTCCTCAATTTACGAAAAAATATGGAGAAACTCCAAGAACTTCCGTGTTGCGGTAAATTCCTGCGAATTCAGTGCAAAAAGGAACTTGACACTGTATCTTTCCACTATCAGCAAGCCTGAGCCTAGAGTACCTAAGGAGCTCACGATAAGAGGACTCGTCTGTCAGCGAAGAAGATCCCAGTGGCAAGAAAATACGCGCGTCGCTGTGGAAACTTGTATTTTTGCGAGCAACTGTGACCTCGATTGTTCAGAGTTGCTTCCCTCTTCGAAATGCGATTTTGAGACCGATGGCAGGGTAACGAGAGATAGGAGATCTGCAAGTTGGGAGAGATCGTCGGGAATACTTTTAAATAGACTCTGCTCTCACGCAACTTGAAGATAAATTTCCTGCGAACACTTGCAAGCTGAAGACGCAGCGAGATAGAGATCAATTTTGATGAACTTTTCCTTGCTGAATCTCAACTTATTTTAGATAAAGATTCACCAAGGGAAGGTTCCTCAAGACTGGCCCTATCTCACTGTGTCCCCTCCTCATCAGTGGACACAAAACTGGGTTAATTATCCGCGGTACAGATTCACCAGCTTCCCCTTCCACCAGATTTCGGTCTTCCTTCCTGTGCGTCCAGGTGGCTACGACTCGTGCCTTTCTTTGGCTCGCCATTAATTTCTCGAGCACGTCCCAGCCCGTTCGGTCCACGCTTTTTATATTTCAACCCCCCTCCCGCGGCAAGCAGCGCGGAAAGTTCGTGTCCCGCAAACGAGTTCCAAGCCAATACGAGGGAGCAGGGAGGGAAAGAGGAACAGTTCGCCGCGTACAAACGTGCGGAACGATCTCCTCTTTTTCTCTTCCGCCTTCCTGTTACACGACCCACCCCCGACTTCATAACCGTGGTCTCGTTCCTCCCCTGACACGTTCGCGAAAATACCTGCCACTGTGTGTAGCTTAATTGAAGGCTGAGAAACTGGCTTGGATTGGTGGTACTCGTATGAATACGAGAGTAATAGAGGCACAATCTTCTTAGAGATACATGAACCTAGACATAACCCAGACGTAGGTAATCTTAGAGGTACATCAAGCCACCGTCTCCATCCATTGATCCAGCTACCCAGGAATCATATTTCTACGAAGAAGTAACTCTTCTCTATAAAATCTCTCTCATTTTTATCACGACATATAATCCAGTAGTTGGAATATTGATTATAATTACAGGGAAATCTTTTAGAAATTACGCACTAATCATTCTCCCAAGTTACACTTCAGTAGGATAAAAAGAAGAAGATTCAATCGATACCTGGAACCTGTTTACGTCTCCCTTCGTTTCCCTCTACAAGCGAGCAGCTGACAGAAGAAGTGAAGAACGCAATTCACCATCAGAATTTCTCGATGCTACCCCTCTCGTGAGACAAATTTACCATAAATTATCTTCGCTGAAAACGCGACGAACCACACGACGGCGGACACTCTTTTTTTCTCTATTCCTCTGTGGAATTGGTATTACAACTATTTATCTTGGCAAAGCGACATTTTATTACCAGCCTCCGAGTCATAAATCTCTCACGTGACTCGTACTGAAACTTCGCATTTGTAGAAAATTCATTTGGAATTCATTTCAGCCGAGGAGTCGAACTCGAGGAACCTCGACTTTTAAAACTCCTCGATTTAATTACTCCAAGCGTTGCCTCGTTCCTCTGTAAAACTATTCAGCAAACTCCTCGACCTTTTCGATTGTATCTAGCTTAACTATCGAATTAACTTAGATTTTTTTCTGGCTATCTCTGAGCGAAGGATCTCGAGTCAACGAGATCTGGGCTGAGTTGGGACAATGAGGGATTAAGGGGTATTACTGTCTAGATTGTCATTTTTGGACCTCCTTTGTGATTTCTTTTCTAATAATCCTTAGACTGTTTTGTTCCTTAGACTAGGATAAAAATAAACGAAATATCAAGTTCGACAAAGTTTAGATAGGTACGTGCTGCCTCTCTTGGAGATACCGTGGCTTCCAGCTTCCTGAATTGTCGCTTTTGAGGCCCTTTGGATCCATAGATCGCCTCGTCAGGATTAACGCAAACCGATTCGACAGACAGCTCACCTATCAATCCGTCAGCGACGTGTACGTCGTCCGATCATCGTCCTTTAATTACAGAGAGCGTATAATCGACGTGGATCAAGGGCGAAATCACTGCGTGCCCTGCAGGCTGCTGGTCGTTCCTACGCGTCGATTCAGCTCGAATAATAGACGCCTCGAGCGGGAGTAGAATTCTCTATTAAATCGTGAACGCGTTCTACCGTGACTGAAAACTCTGCTCCGAAACAAGTCACCTGTTCCTCTGTCGTTTATCTCACGCGGTGAATGGAAACACGATTTCGTCCAAATTCCTCGAATTTCAGTGTTTTGTTGGTAAACTGCGTGAATTCGATAATACTTTTATTTACTCTACTTTTTTCTTTCACAAATTAGGGGTTTTTGCCCACTAATAAATGAACAAATAAATAAATTGCAGCGTGGTGACTTTGACTGGGGATTAAGTAGAGTACTCTCAGGATCGAAGAATCCCACCCCCTCATGCAGATAAATTCTCGCGACAGAAAGTAGCGAAAATCAGTCGGTTAATGCGAGAATTTCGCGTGAAACGAGCCAACGAGTGTTTCAAAAGTGATAAACACACGTGCAGCCGAAAGTATGGCTTTTTAATGCGTCAGTGGAAACGCTGGCTTGGAAATAGAGGGCAAAGTGAATTACGCCACTATTTTATATCGTCTACCAAGAAGCGAGTTGGACCCGAACCAATTCTTCCTAAACCCCTGCCCGTTATTTATTACGGAATAAAACTGATGCCAGCAAATAAGCGAACCAGCGCAATTTTATGGGGAACTTTGTCCTTCTTTCTAGCGACAACTTTTGTTGCCCTGGTCCACAGTGAATTTAAGCGGAGGATAGCTAATGCTGTACCAAAAGCACTCTGGTAATCGTTGTTCCAGGGTAAAACATAATCGATCACTGGGGTCACTTAAGCAGGATAGAGTCTGAAACGAGTAGTGGTATTTGCTACCTGGAAGGGATGGAAACTCCTAGAGTCCTAAATTAAAAAGTATCTCCTTGAACTTTACCATCGACAGTCGAGATATTCAGTGATAAAACGGGAGTAAAAGAAGGCGATGAGATAACCACGCGTCAGGGTGAGTTTAACCCCGTAAAATGTAGAACTTTCGACGTTTTCGAGGGCGTGCAGGGTTGAAATGTGCAGCGCGTGGTTGTGATCTCCTGGAAGCCTGCGTGACGTCTAAATCATATGTCACGAGCTGGAAATACGTACATCAGGAAACGTAAATTTGATTCCTGGTAACGCTTCCGGCGCTAGCATTGCGAGTTAGCCGTCGAAACTTGTAAACGTAGAGTCTCGATACTATCGCGTTGAACGCGCATGCACACGGTAGCGAAAACCGATGAGCCGACTTCTTGTGCATTCTAGCTACTCTAGTTAGTCGATTAAAAAAGTTTGTTAATTGTGCTGTTCTAGAGAAAATAAAAAAGAGTAAATGATTCTCACAATTTACTACTTGTTTATCGACACTGGCACACGGAAGTGACTACAATTGTTTTGTAACGCAGAATGGAATGGCGGATGAAAAAAATCGAGTGGTATTGGAGCAATATCCCCCTTTGTTTTGGCTTCGAGCGATATTATTTTACGTTCCACAAAAATATAGTCAAATTTTGGTAACATAGTCACTGGGAACAGGAACGATGAATTGAAATGGAAATGGAACTAATAGAAATTGTAATCAATTTGAAGAGATTGTAAAATAATATCACAAGTTATTGAAATAATTGAAATGAAATTGTTTTTATAGTGGAGGAGGAGGGCACGAATCTTTGTTTATAGAGCCATAAATTTCATATCGGGTTGCTAGTACTTGGAAACTATTCTGCGTCACAGGTAAACGATACCGTCATCCCCCAAGGCGAATTATTGTCTATGTTCTTGAATCCAGTGTTAAACTGCCGTATATCTCGAAAGCTATATTTCTCGAGGGAAATGCATCACCTGATATCATATTATTAAATTATTAGAAGCAACACTAAGCTGACTTCACCCTACACGTTTTTCATCCCTTATATTCGCGGGTCACTAAAAACGAAGTAACAAAAACAGTTCTGAAATCGCAAACACTGAAACACGTAAATCTTTCATGTAACAGAATCCATGTCGAATGGATTTCTGTCAACCACTGTGCCCAATGGACATCTATCCACGAACGAAAGAGACCTTCAGCGTTTCCGGTTAACGATTTCACCCCGTAGATATCGCGTACATCGAGCAGATCGTGGTCAGTTCGCGTGTGTTTACGATACGTCGGCCGCGGAATATATATTTGAAATAGGGGACCGTGGGGGTGGACTGGCAGCCGAATAGACGAACAGCGCAGTTTCGCTGCACCGATACACGATATTTACTGGCCGAATCGCAAATTTAACGGGCGATTTCCCGCAACGCGATCTCGCGTACCTTCCACGAAAACGACTGGGGCATTGAGAGCATGGTTGAGGGTCACGATGCGTCACTGAGGAAAATTGAAACGCTGAAGGTGAACTGAAGACAGGATATTTCGATGATCTACCGAGAATTTTTCTTACGAAAAAAGTCTGCTAAAATTCAGCAAAGAATTTCATTGCAAAGGTCCATCGATCCTGAATATCTTAATGAGTGAATCCCTGGGAGAAATCAGCAGCATCAGATAAATCGACTTACCCTTTCGATGAGCTTTGCGTCAGCAGTTCGCGGCTCGATGAGACCCAAGGGCTTCCTAAAACATCCGTGCCAAACACTGGACGATAAACTACAGTATTTCTCGAACTTCACCCACAGTCACAAATCAGGAGACACTGTTCGAGAGTCCACAGTCGAAAAAAATTTGTTGATAGCACACAAAAAATATTCACGTATAAAGAGGAATAGCTAAGGCACAGAAAAGAGCGAATAGAAAATATGGCACAATGGTAGAGGCTTAGAAGCAGTCGAGTCGCGACCGAGGGCAGCTGAAGAGCGATGCTGCCGATCCGAAAGGCAAAGCACGACTGACTCGTTCTGAACAAAGTACAAAGTCGTCCCCGAGGTCAGGTATACGAAAATACTCGCCCCACTCTTTCGCCGAGGGGCTGCGTAAACAGGGGATGCAGGGAGGGAGAAAGTCCCGCGCGATCATATAATACCCACTTAGGTCAATGACGTTTACGGTGGTCTACAGAAGATTCGATTTGTTTCCTCAGCATACGAATTACCTGTAGTCACCGATAAATTCCTAGTTAACGACGCTGCCATTCGATCGAGCGACGTCTATTGCCAATATAATTAGAAATCGTTCGAGTGACACGTGTGTACATCACTGGCTCCATTTGACACGAGAAATGATCAATTATTCTGCTATGACAAGGCGCTGCGATCATCTATGTGTAGGAGCACTAAACTAACGACAGAAGCTGATCCTCTATCATTATCGACGCCTTCTTTAAATGGAACAACTTCTAGCTCTATTTACATGCTTTCGTATCGACAGAGAAAAATTGTAACTCAATAAAATGGGTTCAGGAATAGTGTCCACTCACCGGATAAATAAAGAAGAAATTAGACAGAAAAGTGTTCGACAAGTAAAGTACATTTTAAGCTTAAATTCCAACGTCACTAATAAGAGAAAATCAGACTGTCCACTTATTGCACGATTTCTCTACTGTGACTCCCTCAAAACTAGTAGAAGTTTTGGAAATTGATTCTGGAAAAGGTACAGACACGATTTTATTCATTTCTAGTAATTTGGACGTATAGTTACACAGGAATATTTCTTTAGAAAATTATTAACGTATATTCATTGAGAAGGGTATTAATAATTGAATAAAATCGTATCCGTTGCTTTCGAGAATTAATTCCCAAAATGTTTACCACTTCTGAAGGAACCCCTCCAACAATTACCAACTCTAAACAATTTGAAGCGTCCCCGAATTTAACGAAACGAAGGACGCCGATCAGGCTGGTCGATATCGTTATCACAATTTTCTTTTCTTACTGCAAAGGCATTCAGCTCCACTGCAGCGTAAGAGCGTGGGTGGGGTGGATGGTTCAATAACGTATGTTATTGAGGAGCCACTCGTGCGTTACCCTCCATTAAATGCGCGGGAGGAGCCTTCCCTGGGATGATGCGCCACGCATACCTTCGACCTTCCAACTTTACGACGAGATAACTCATAATTGAGTCTGCCCAATAATAGGTTATGCTAGGCCGTTTCAATCGTCCAGATCGATTCCCCTCGGCCTGGCGACGCGACAGTAAAACTCCATTCCAAGGAGAAAGATCGCTCCTATGAGTTACGATGTCACCCTAGAACGCCTGGCCCTCGTTCATTCTCGCCCCACCTCGTAATTATAGCCACCCCCGCGAACCCAGCGCTGTTTCGAGCGTCGATAATCTGGTCGACACTGAAATTACGACAATGGAATCGAACCGACGCCTTAACGCTACTGTAATTCACGGAGATAAGGGTCAGGCGATTTTTCGTGTTTGTCTGCTTGCGGGTTTTAGCGTCGAAACCTGTAATTGCCAGGGTAGTTAGGTACCCCCTTTCTCAGGTGAAGCTTTCGTTATCGTATTTATGGGTAGGGAACATTTATCCAGCTGATGGGAATATTTTACCCTGAATTTGTGATCGAAAAGTCGCAGAAAGGGAGTGTTTATGTTTCATTGAGGGAGGCAGAGACTCCCCCGCAAAACGTCGCGAAAGTTACTTAATGAGAGGTCTGACGCGTCCGTCTACTCGAGCTGTCTAAATTTGCATAGTTAACAGTACAATATTTAGCTACGTAAGTACGTTGATGCTGGGCTGCTCTATCAACGTAATTACCAAGTGACACTACATCAACTTCCCTCGATTCCAAGTGTACGAAGCTTTTTTATCTCTTAGGAGTTTCGTATAGAACCTCAGTTTGACTCGAGTGGAGCTTTCGACTTCGAGCAGCGATGCAATTTTCAGTATTCAGATCTGGCCATCTTTACGATGGCCCCATTAAATCCACCGCAAATTCATCGTGATATGCAGATAGTTAATACTACCCAACACTAATGTCAAACGCAGCCGCAAAGTTTGCTTATTCCCCGACAAAACGCTGGATTTATAGGTGTGCAAGTTGAAAGCACAAATCGGTACCTGAACGAGAGTTTGTCCGCGCGATTGTTGCGTACATGAGATATACGAGGAAGTCGTAACCAGCTATTTAGCAGCGGGGACGTAGAGGAACGCGCTATGTACTCCGTAGAACTCGTTTGTCACTGAATTACCGTGCAAGTCCGAGTACAAGCGCACTGTCTACGTGTATTTCTCCTTCTGCGCGATAAAGCGTTCGTAAATCGCGCTGCAGACACACACGATCTTCCTCCATCCCTGGATCCATCGCTTTTGAGGATTAAAAGAATCGTAGACAGCATTAGCCTCTGCCCTTTTCCTTAATTTCTTCCATTAATACAGGACGTTTCAAAAATACTTGTCAACACTTCAGGAATTGCATCTACAGACTAAAATAAATAAGAAGAGTTACATGAACATATTTGTATCTCAGAGTCAGCTACAGATACGTTCTATGTGTCTCACTTTCGTGTTACGAATGATCGAAGAAAATTTCTGGCACACCCTGTGAGGCAGCAGGTTGCCAGCTTTTTCTCTGTATTTTCGATGGCTGAAACTCCTGCGATCTCTTCTAATTACTTTCCCCGAAATTCCAGCTAATTAGGAGTCCATGTTCGAAGGATAACCCTATGATACCCATTTCCCCAGCCGGCTAACTACTTTTCACGTTTCAGCTTTGGTAGTAGCCAACTTCCCAGCGAGTTTGTTTCGCCAAGATCGCGGGGAACGGCGGTTAAATAGCGCTTGAACTTCTCATGCAACACGTGCCGGTTAAATATGTTAATTCCACGCCTCTGGGACCGTACTTTTATTTAGCGATACTGAAAGCTCTTTCATGGCTGTTGAAGCCGCGATCGTCCTTTCCAGCTTAAACTAATTTCAACATTTTGCGCCGCCGTTTAAATCGCTAAACGCTGTTCAGCGTTTAATTACGCATTTGGATTCACTGTGGCGACGGAGAAACCAAGTTTCGGGGACCTCGATCCTCCTGTGCTCGTTTTCCGCGGGGTGATTCTCAATTTTACGATTCCCGCCCCCTCGCCCTTTTTCCACAAGCGCAGACACTAGTCCGCGGATCGGGAAACGGATCGAGGCTCTAAATTCGCGGGAAGATTAAGTCGAAAGTGCAGAGATGAGAACGGGTTTAATTTCTAGCTTGCATCGAGGTGATGATAGTCCATTTACTGTCCATTTTAGAGCAGAAGTTTCTTCGATTCTCTACGCTTTTCTGCTTTCTCTGCGCTGGCCATCCTTTTCCCTCTCTCCTGCATTTTTTTCTCTCTTTCTCTCACGTCCTCGCACCTCTTTCACGCGATTTTTTCGCTCCGTTAAAGTGTGCTTCCGCACACCGCTATCCTGCTCTCCATTTCTTCCTGTTTCATCCTCGCGCCTCGTTTTTGCATTTACTGAGAACCTTCTCACACCTCTTCCCACCCTCTGCGGTTCCGTTTTCCGCTAGCTGCGTTCCAAATTCAAAGCAGCGCTCTTAAAACACAGATTCAAACAGCAAAGAAATCCAAATCCACAAGAAAGAAATTTGATTAAAAACCCCAGACAAAATCCATTCGTTCCGCTGTCCCCAGGATCTCCGACTCAGCCCTTATTTAAATACTCGAAAACCAGCCGCAGAAAGCGACCGAAAGTTGCAGGCTACAAAGCAGATCTATCCTCAGGGCGGAGCCGAGGCCAGGCTTGCTCCTTGAACCTCTCGAAAGCAGCTCCATCGTGCAGGTGAGCCACACGCCCCTCTGGTGGCTTTTGTTTCCAGCGTGGATAGAATTACGAGGGTGGCCTGTTGTCGGTCGGCTTGTTTTCCTACGACGTCGGGGCAGCCTGCGGCGCCAGGCGCCAGGCCACGAGGATGCATTTAATTTCGCGTATTTCATTCCCCCGCCCCCTCACGTCTACGTGGCAGGATACGTCGTCGAGGATACGAAGGGCCAGGAAGGAAGGGGGCTAGGTTAATGTACGGGCTGGCCTTTTCACCATGGGGGATCTAAACGGCCCTTCTCTGAATAAGACGCTACCGAAGACGGAAGCTAGGCGGATCTCAGGTTAGACGAGGAACTCGTAAATAATTTCGGCCCTGGCTTTTGCTGGCCCAGTCCTTTTTAGGAAGCCACGCAAAAAGATCTGAGGAATACAGTGTATCTCATCCTGAGAGTCAGGACTTTTGCTGGGTTTGGGGAAGGTTACTCCAGCCCTGTTTTTCGAGTCAATCCTTCCATAACGTCAAGTTCTTTATAAAGCCTGATGCACGCGAGCAGATATTTGAACGCATTGGCTCCAAGGAGAGAACTCTGTGACATTCCTCTGTTGACTATGTGTCGCTATAAATGCCTGGGGAGTCGTCCCCCTCGACCACTTCATCTACCTTCGTTCGAGGCCGATAAATGAGCACTGCTCGGTCTGGCGACACGCGCCATTATCGATAAGGAGCGTCTCGCCACTTTCCGCGACTCGTAAAGAAAGCGAGGGATGGTCGTTGCCGCGAGATCGATTCGTCCTCGCAGCCGTTTCGCGACGCGACGTAGAACGAATCCGAAGGAGAGGCATACTTCTAACGCGTCCTTATCTGCAAGCTTATGCAAATGTCGAGCAGTTTGCCACGAGGATTTGCATACACTAGCCCCGGCGATCTATACGGGATCATGTCTAGGCATAATCTCAAGAAGCTTCGCAGTTATACAGTGGTTTTCCGAGTAGTCACGTTAGCGTTGCCCCTTTTTGTTTCTCTTTTGTCGGACCCTGTAGCCTGTCGGGGCTCTGACAACAGAGAAACCCTAGACTGTCGAATACGATTACAATCTGCTTCGACTGAGTCATAGTATGCAAATTGCTAATGCTTTTTATAAAATATATTGCTCAAAAGAAAATTATGGCATAGAAAAATATTGGGAAAAAATCGGCTAAGTTTGACTGACGATAACTCCGAGAAAAATCATCGTACGATCATGATCTTTTTTTTTAAATTATAGCTGCAGGTCTTGGCTGTAAGATACTGTGCTTTAAATTTAAATTTAGTGGGTTTGTACTACTGTAGCGCCCTAAATCTGAAAGCATTGTTATCGTATTGAAAATTCCAAAGTTTGACGAAATGCACGGAGTTCCTGGAATTTTTTTCGGGAATATCGTTTAAAGGAGCATAAAATTGAATCCTTTCCCTTTAATTTAAAAAAAATATCGAGTCGCTGCGATTTTTTTTCGCGAAGTTACAGCACTTCAAAGTAACCTTTGCATTTTTAGGGGAGGGCGGCTAGTGCCAATATATGGCAAAATGCAGGGGTTACTTCGAAGTCCTGTAACTTCGCGAAAAAAAATCGCAGCGACTTGATTTTTTCGCTAAATTAAAGGGAAATGTTTTCACTTTGAGCTCCTGGAAACTGCATTACCGAAAAAAATTTTTCCATGTCGGTGCATCCCGTCAAAGTTGGCAATTTTTAATACGACAAATTGCAAAGTTTGACAACATATAGCGACTCGTTAAAATTTTTTTTGGAGATATCGTTCACAGGAGAATAAAATTGGATCCTTTCTATTTAATTTAAAAAAAGATCGAGTCGCTACGATTTTTTTTCGCGAAGTTACAGCACTTCAAAGTAACCCTTGCATTTTTAGAGCACATCAGGTGGTGCCAACATATGCCAAAATGCAGGGGTTACTTTGAAGTCATGTAACTTCGCGAAAAAAAATCGTAGCGACCTAATTTTTTTTGGAAATTAGAGGGGAAGGTTCCACTTTTAGGCTACCATGGACAGTATTTCCGAAAAAAATTTTTCCGAGTCTGTGCATTCCGTCAAAGTTGGTAATTTTCAATGCGATAAGCATGCCTTCAGGTTTAAGGCGCTACAGTAGTAGAGGCGCGCTGAATTTAAAATTAAGGCATAGCCCTTCATAGTCGAGACTTCAAGCTGTAATTTAGAAGAAAGATCATGATTTTACGATGATTTTTCGCGGAGATTTCTTTTCTGAATGTTTCTTTTCTATTAATCGCATTATGCTGAGTAGAATATCCCTCGTCTCACACAGCCTGGTGCTCATATTTCATATGCGATTTCAGTTTAGTCTAGTTTATTCCTTAATTAACATAAAATAGAGTTGATATGGGAGGTAGAAACGCCTAGAGCGAAGCCCGTAGCTAATCCAAGTTCTAACATTCTTCAAAGCGACTAAGTCTCACCCCTTCCAAGAAACGCAAACGAATCACCGTCTCGCTATCATCATTACTCCCCTACAGCATTCCCTCGTCTGTCTCAGTTCTTCAGAGCGAGGAACTCCATTACAAGTTAATCACCGCTAATTAATAACGACAAATTCATTAAAACTTGCTCGGGAAAGTCTCGCGGAGGCATCCACGGTTGTTCACACTAGCAACCCTCGCGGTGTTTTCGTTCGAAAAGTTCTTCGGGGAGGCTGGGAACAATCGGAAAGACAAATACTTGGCAGTCACAACTGAACAGCCGCGGGAACTATGCAAAAGTTAGCAGTCACTGTGTGCAGCTGCACGACACGGAGCTTCTATCCCCCGATTGCATTTACAGTTCGCCATGCCAGCCGGATAAGCCATTTCGGAACAAATTAATCAACACTATCGTACGCGAAACCGCGGGCAGACCGAGTTACCTGGGAAAGTAACTTCCCATCAGATTAAAGTACACCGTAACCGAGTTAGAAAATCGGCTGCGAAAAGCACAGCCACGGTTATCAACTCCCTCGTCCCTCCTTCACGCTATCGAAATTGCCTCGAGACTGTCGAACTCGACCTCCCCTACCTCATTTCCCTGGGCTGAGTTGTGCTTGCCCAGTTTAGGGCCAGGGGTTAAGTCTTCGACTTAAGATTGATGAGATACTGGGAAATTTCGAATACTTCTATACCTATATTAATCTCACAATTGGGCAGATATTATTGACCTAATCCACTGATCCAATGGATTCTCGATTTGAACCCAAAGAAACGTTACGTAACCTTTGACCCTGTTCTCCAGCTGCACTCTGACCGCAGCCTTTCGATCGCCTTAATCCCATCGGAGGAAAGCACACCGACTCCCATAAAAAAGGATATAAAGCTCCAGAGCCGATTGGATTCGGCCAGGTGACAAGGGGCAGCCCCAACGAAATTATTTATTCGGCTATGAAATCGACGGAACGCAATGGTGATGCGATTCCGCTCACGTGTCGAGACTTCCGATTAAATTGTGCGCCGTTTCTCACGTCCCCCTGTCTGCGAAGTCGTGTCGCGGAAATTCGCCCGTGAACGTTGTCCGACCACCCTGTCCTCGATGCACTCCTCGCGTCCGAGAAAATCGAGCTGCACTTTGACCTCCAGTTCCGAACTCTCGAGTACTCGTGTTTGGCCTGACTAATCCTTTCACCCCGAGACCGATTCCTAGTGGATGCTGAACTTGTCTGATTCGTTCTAGGGAATGCAATTCTGGTCTTGGAGACCTGCTCTGCATGCTCGTCCCACGTTCTGAGGCAGCAAAGGGAACCAGAGTTCCTCGGAAGCGGGTGCCTTCTGAATTTCCGCGCGCGTCCACGCATTATGCCGCGGCCACGTAAATTGTGGCGGTGCAGGACCATAAACTGTTCATTAAAAAAAATGTCGGTGCATCCTGCAGACGGCGCCATTACCCGAGGCTTCAGTGGACTACTCCATTTCGACGCAGACGAAAGGACAGTTTGTCGCGTGGAAATGGAAGGGTTGGGGAGCCGATTCGCCGTGGCGAAAAAAGGGGTGGCGAGGCTTTCGACGGTATGTCCTTTCCCCGACGTCGACCAGGGAAAAATAAATAATCCTAATTGCGGCTGAATGGTCTGGCCATGACGAGAGGAAGGAAGAAAATAAGAGCGCTGAAACTAGGATGGTCTCTGCTTCGAGACAATAGCCGTCCACTGCTGCTGTGTCCCTGCTTTTTCCCTGCCCACTTCCAACCGCCATGATAATTTCACTAATTATTTATTCACTGGGTCGCGGTCGAAAAGCGCCCCCTGTCGATATTTCTCGCTTTTTCCTCGCGGTCTCCACAAAAAACGTGAAATGCTCTGCTTTCAGCAATTTACTGATATGTTTGCTCGAGGGTTTGGGAGGGTGAGAGACAGCGCCTAATGAGCTGAATTTTTGTTGAGAAACGATGATGGATCCACGAGGGACAGACAGCATTACCCAGAGTGGTCTACAGGCCTGTTGTCGAGTCAATCACGAGTCTGACCTGCTTTGCTTCCTCGATGACAATGAGGGTGAGCCCCATGGGTCACAATGGTTAACCATACACTTGGCTCCCCCCTCTCGTAACAGAGACGTTTGAGGGGTTCCTGGCTGTCTTTTGACACCGAGGCTGGGGCGAATGTTTTTCAGGCCAGTGATACGCCCGCATACATTAATGCCTTAAGTGTGCAGAGGGGGAAGATGAATGACACGATGCAGCAGAAGTTCGAGCACGCTGGCAGGAGCGAGCGTAACTTTTGTTGATCTTACATTACCACAGACGTCGACGATTGGAGTTGAAAATGGAAATCAGAGTGGAGGCAGGCAGTTGCTGCTATCACATATATTGACCGAGAATAAAATTGGTCGAGGCAAAGTGCACTTAATTCCCCAGCTAATATCTCGAGTAGGCGGTCACAGCAGAAGTTGTTTTTAATTAAAAGCTGCTCGGTTTACGCAAAATCTGACCGACGTCGAGAACTTTTTTCAACGTCTCGTCTCGATCCATCTCCAGCTCCTGCTTCCACTGTTCTCCCGCTTGCTTCCCACTCTTCCATGCACTTCAATTAGATTTGTTGATAACGCGAGCGATGCATGTCCGCGAAACACACGTGCGTGTGACGTGCATCTACTACCAAGTTTAATTAAAGCTAAAACGTCCTTTTCTTTAATTGGACGCTGGATTATACCGCGCTGGATGCGAGTCTTCTCAAAGTATTTATTGAAAGCATTCGAATGGAGCCTTTTAGAAGGATTTGATGCTTGCTAAAGTGCGCAACGATTAATATTTATCTATTTTTGCTTTTCATCTCGCAAACAGAGCAAAAGCACACCACAGAAAGGATCCAATTCCTATTCCCTCTTGAGAGCTATCTGATCACTCGTAACAGGACTAGTTCCATGTAAAAAGCCATTCCCAGTGGTCTCAACTACAGTGTATAATCCCCTTGGTTTAATTACGTTAGAGAAAAAGTTGGTAAAATACTTGTCCGAGTCTCGCGCACAGCTACTCAAAGGAAGCCATTGGTTAATTAAAGAGCACCATTGCAGGGACCTGTTTTCATTTCCGATAAAGGAGAGCAAAGCCTGGTCGCCTAAACCTCTTCCATTAACTTTTTCGCGACAGCTTCGCCCCAAGAATCTCCGAAGGATCGACTAAAATCAGCTTACAAGTTGGACGAAGTTATTGTACCTGGCCGCTGAAAGCCACGCGCAAATAATTGATCGGCTTTTTCAGCGGATTTGCTCCGATCTTAGGACCAAATAAAAACCATGGACGAGTTCTATGGGATTGCAGGCATTCCCGATAACTGGGCGTATGAAAGATTAATTCCCTGAGCTAAATGAAAACACGGGTACCATTGAATTCATATCGCTGTGGATTTAGTCAAAAATAACTGTGGGTAGCTGCAAGCTCAGGCATTTAACCTTGTTCGGCAAATGTAAGCTGAAACTCAAGTGAAATTGCAGAGAGGCTTTTTTGGAGAATTCCTCCTGAAGCAGACTCGAAACTTGTGTACTTGGATGTCTTTAGAGGTCTGAATATTCCTGAGCACTTATCAGAGGAATAAAATGATAAGAAATGCAAGTTACTCCAAACCCAGACTCCTCTAATTACAGCAGCTCCCTGGTGGGCCAAAAAATGGACCGTGCATAAGCCACAGGATGTCAGGGAGCATCGCGTGACACAAGCAAGCAAATTTAGTAGCACGTGCATATTCACTCGAGACGACATCAGCCGCGACACAGTTCCATCAACAGTTTGCCACTTCAGACAATTTCTGGTGGGAGCTCGGCAGGTTCTAGGAGCTACGTTAAAGCGTCTAGCGATCCCCCAAGACGTCCTCGGTCTGCAGGGACCAGCAGAGTTCGGTGGAAGCGTGCAGCAGCGCTGGGGGAGTTTTCGATTCGAGTCTCCGAGTGGATTAAAATACGCGCGTGTCTCCGTGCGAAGATAATAAACGTTTACGTTCGCATGTGAAACGGTGTTTGCTTTGAAATCGGAGAGTAAACGGTCGAATTTCCTGCCCTCGTCACGCGTCTTTCACCTCAAAGCGTCGACGATTCGTCGGGGCCACTATAAACGAGGATCGTTGACGCGACGATTGTTTTCACGAGCGTTTGCGCGAGATCGGTTAATGGAGAGGGAGCGACGGCTTGTTTTTAATGGATTCGCGTGATGTTGTATCGGCGAGGACCGTGTCGCGTTTGAGTGCCATGAAGAACGAACACCGACACTTTATATTCCTTTTTTTTATTGGACCTCACTCGTGAATGGACAAGCGTGAACAGATCGACTCGAAATTTCTCACTCAAGCAAACGCTGCTAATTCCACGCGGATGATGTTTCTGTGGCTGGAAGGGACAACAAGATATGTCACCTTTTGGTCAAATTAAAGTCTAGAACGTAGAATTTATGTTAAACGAATTTTTTCACGTGAAAATTAGAGGATCAAGAAGATACAAGTCCATAAGGCAGTCCTGAAATTCGAAATTTGGAATTCTTATATCCCGAAAAAGGAAACGCGTGACTTAGGTAATTTTGCTTTAAAACCACAGATTTATTCCACAGAAAAGTCCTCCAAAGTTTCCAAGTTAAAAGACATTCCTGCGAAGCGTAATCTCTACTGCGTATTTATTCAACTCGGCGCTGGTTCGTTGTTCTATTAAAGCGATTATCGGTGAAATGGTAATTGGGGAACGTGCCTGGCGGATTATTCTCCTCCAGATTTCCGAGATACGAAAAATGCCCGATATTTTTACGATGGCCAGGGAACAAAGGGGGGCTGGGGAGGAAGCGTGGACTGTTAATTGCACCCTCCCGAATTAGACGCTGCTAATTATAATTTCAGTCCGCGAACGTACTCGTGAACCGCGATTAAGGAACCAACGACCGAAGACAGTAACGATATCTCTGTGATACGCTTTTTCACGCTCTCCTGATTGTCTTCAGGGAATTTAAAAGTCTGATAAGTATAGAAATTAGGATACTTTTAGCTCTGCAGATTCTGTGTTAAATAAAGAACTCATCGATATAGTAGCAATTGATACCTATTCTAAGCTAATTAATATGGTATGTGATATCTGTGTATAATTACCATTACTAACCAACTACTATGTTCCAGAATATTCTTTTAAAAATTACTGTCTACGTATTAATACGTATATTCCTGTATTTACGTAAAATTCGTATTAAAACTACCCTTTGTTAAAATCCACTTCATAATTATAACATTCTGAAATCTCCAGCTCTGGTTATCAACCACTAAAGAATAGATGAGGGATTGAATTTAAGAAGGCGATGTTCCATTGACAGTGAAATCCTCCTTTCATTTGAAAACCAGAAATTTCGACTTTGTTCCCGCACATGTTTTCTATTTTCTCGACGCGAATGCATTCAACAAGCGACATAGAAAGGAGCGGTTCTATAGAGGAAACCTGTGGAGTTTGTTTCCTGAAAGAGTTGAGTTTTCTCTTCGAAAGTTTTCTCTTTACATCGTACACCTCGTGTCCGTGGAAATATTATTCGAAATGTAGTTCAGGTCCTCGACAGTTATGATATCTGCAGTTGAACAGATGGTAAAATTATCCTGCATCTGTTTCTGACATCTAGACGCATCTGAACGACAATCGTATAAAATTAGGCATCATTTCCATGTAGCACGATTAAGAAGTCCAGGATCTAGCATCACAGACAGAGAAGAATCCTCTTTGTTGCTTGCCTCTAGAATGCTCTGGGATAACTTGACGCAAGAAATTTGAATTTGTGTAAATAAGGAGATACGGAAAGACCGAGGATCCAGCGATGCAAAGGAAGGAAAGCACCGACAAAGGTAGACGGAGGTGGAAGGTTAAAATAGGAGGGTTGAGAGAGGCTGGAGGAAGGAAATGTATGGGCATGGCGTTTAAAGCACGAACACGTGGGGAAATAGTAGACAGCTGAGAAGGGGGTGTAGAAATAATAGCCAAAGCGAGGAAAAGCTGCAGAGGTAAAAGAGGGAAGGCGACACAGATGCAAATGCCTTGGAAAAAAATGATGAAAGGCAATCAAGGACGAAGAGCAAAGGAGCAGGGGCGACAGAGCCGCAGCAGCTGCTAGGAACTTGTGTATCTTGGCGAAGCGTGGCTGACACAAGGGGTTGCCAAATTAAACAACAGCCTAAGGGCCGCTCCTAATTTGCGCACCGAAGTAATTCAACCCTTTCCCTATCTGCCCCATCCTCGTGGCCCGTTTAAGCAAGAATTACCTTCTGTCTGCAGAGGGAGAGTCCTCCTCGAGGATTTCTAGCCTGGAAACCGCTTAAAGCGCAGGGGCTCAACTTTTCCCTACTGGAATAATCGAATTGTTTACTCGCCGATGATTATCATTCCTGAATTGCTTTTCCTATCGTTTGTGCGCCGCGGAACGCAAGTGGGGAGACGATGATCAAGTGAATTTTGTCGGCGGATCAGTTGGAGTGGTCTACTTCCCCTTCGGAGGAATAATGCAGCTACTAGCAATTTATCAAGCTACCACGTAGACGTTATCAGGATTATATCTAATTGTTGGAACATTCTGATTGGAAAGGATGCTGCTCCCTGGGGATTTCATAGTGGAACGAAACTGAAACGTATCACTGTTAATAATGTTATGTTGCCAGGGTTTTCAGAGTAAAGTAAAGGCTCCGATTTTAATTAAAGGAGCTTTCTGCCAGCGACTTTCAGACGACACTAGGATCCAGGCGAATTCGGTATGAAAAATACGAGGCGATGCTGATGTAAAGTCCAGGTTCTAACTAGCTGAGTCGTTCGAACGAAGTAGCGGGAATATCGAGCTTAAAGAAAATGAAAATTTTTCGCGCAATTTTCTCAAACTGACGACCCAATAGAACCCAGCGAGAGATGCGTAGATGCACTTTCCTTTTTTCGAGATGAACGAGATTTTCTACATCTCGCCCTGCGAACTTGGGAACGGTTCTTTTTAAGAAAAAGGTACAAGAGGGAAGGCAAGAATATTGCGAGTAAACTTGCGAAATTCTATAATGTGTCTTTCAAGCGACTCTGCTGTTCGAAGAATACCAGTTTCCCTATTGTACTCTTTCCCTTTATTCCTTACCACCCACAATTTTTATAATGGATAAATCGTGTGATTGTAGAAGCTATAGGATAAATATGAACGATAAATGTGGAGAGGAAATCTCTAAGATTAGATTTACCCACTTGTTATTTGAAAGTTGAAGGTTTAAGAATTTGCAAATTTAGAGATTTAAAGATTCGAATATTTGAAGATTCAAAAGTATGAAAATTCAAATATTTAAAAAGTCGAATATTTGAAAATTCAAATATTTGAAAACTCGAATATTTGAAAAATCCAATCCTTAGATATTCGAAAATTTGCAAATGAAATCGCTTTCAGTTTGGCAAATTCTAAGCACAATATGAGCGTTTGCAAGCTGGTTGTCCAGCGAATTACCGAAAGGCCATAAAGGAAACTGGGTCATGTCGTTCTCCGCCGCCTACGAAACGCGCAATTTCCGTTCTTCCGTGGCGCGTAGCTTATCTTTCGTGCGCGCGTGACTTTCGACGTTGTAAGCCGAGGCAGATAACAGGTCGCGGGACAAAACGCGCGGGACCCATATAAATTCATATTAGCCCCGCTTAGACGGTTTTTGCGCCATGCCCAAACTTTTCTTCCGACCACCTCGCTCTCAGACACTCGTGACTCGAATTACTCTACCCTTTTTCCCGCCCCCGCCCCTGTCGACGACCGCTGGAAATTATGCGAAGAAGCCTCCCAGGAGGAGATTTGAAGAGGAACTCGACGGAAGCCACTCGCAAATCGAATCCCCGGGGATGGGAAAGTTTCCAATCGAACTGGAATGCCGCGTCCAGCCTCGCTAAGTGTCCTGATTGCGGGATGGCCCGCCCCTACCAAACGAAACTGCGTTAGGCTTTTGGTGCCTTTCCTCGAGGAAATATTCTATGAAATTCAGGTGCAAAAAATTCAATTACCTCTCGATAAACTCTTATCGCATTTTAGTTCGAATATTCGTTGAAGGAGTTGAGTTTATCTTCAGCTAACGGTGGCATAGTATTACAGACTTCTCTCAGCCACAGTGGAACAGTATTATACTATCTCTAGGATGGAAGTGACCGTCCTCGGCTCGGGCAAACTGTATTATAGCTAGTTTTCGGTGTCAAGCATCGGTTTGGGTCGACGTTACCCTCAACGTACCGGCGATATCACCGATAGCAGCGAGCGAATGTAGGTTAGCAGTCGAGTTAATTTCCTGACGTAGATAGCCAACGCTGATACGTCAGGCTTGCGTTCTGTTTCAGTTATTGCGTGAGGAAATTCGAGGTTCAAGCAGCCGTGTCATACGCAGAGCTACTGCTCTTCCACCGCCCGACAATTCCCTGGTGCCGATAAACGATCGAGATCCCAGGAAATCCGTCGATTCCAGTCCCCAGCTGACCGATCGAGCACGATTTAACAGAGGGGTGAAGGCCTTTTGATCGACGGGAGCGTTTCATTCCACCCCTCGCCATAAATTCGGAAAGAGAGCTTTACCTCTTTTGCGTGACGAAGGGGTTCACCTATTTAACTGAAACAATTCTTCTCGAAAATGCTGCCGCTTTAAGAGAATAGTCTCTGGTGTTATTCTGTTCGTACAGAACGAGAGTTACCAATTTTTATCCTCGCCTGAACAGCTATGGAGATATCCCTGCCATCGAGGTTCCCTTCAGTGCTTTCGAAAATTTTCGAATATCCTTTCTCGCGGAGGTCTGCGATTCCTATAGGAAATTCTACAGAATCGCTACCTCCGCGGGGAGAGGTTGCAACCTAGAGACCTGTTTCGAGACTCCCACTCGATCCTGCTCTGCTGGGGATAAAAGTGCTATTTCCCGTGTTACCCGCCTCCCTTCCGGCGTTTCCTACGATTTTCATATAGCTGTTATACATAGGATCACAATCTCTATGGGGTAAATCTCTTTATCTTCTTATCCGTCGCCGAAATAAATACTCCGAGACTGAAATACCATAAACGCAGCCCCCGGAGGCTTTCCACTTTCGAAATGAGAACTTTGGATCAATACTTCAGCTTCGAAATTAGTCACGGCAAAGTGAAATGCAAATAAAACATTTTCCCCCAGCAAATTTGCAGAATCGATGAAACAGGTACTCTCAGGATGGTCGACAAAGTTTGGTTAGCTCAGATGGAAAGGAGCTGGGTCCCTGGGTTAATGAGTCAGTGATTAAAGTTGGATGTTTGCTGTAAATCGGTGGAATATTCATGCCCTCCTGACGTTCCGAGTACAGGATGGAAATTTCCCCAGTAGTCGATTACCGAAGTGATTCCCGATGGCCACGGCTCCCATTCGATGGACACGCTCCAACTTAGTAACGCTAATTAGCATAACAATTAGTCGATTAATTAAAGCTCTGCGCGCGTATAGCGGTCCACAGTGCAATTGATTAGCACTTACTGCTTGACAGTGAATCTGTCCTGCCATTTGCCTCTCCCTTCGACCGTGACCATTTATCAATCGCCCAAGATAGACTAATAGTCGCGACTGTTGCTGCTTAGTCTCTCAGGCAGCCTTTTTTTTGTGCTAGTATTGCAATCGCTGCGAGTGAATATTGCGTTGAAGCCTCTCTTTGAGTAAAAAGTTAGAGCTTTGTCGAGGGGCACGAATGAAAAGGACTTTTCACTGAGCACAGCGAAGTGGTGCACGTAGATAATTAGCGGGCACTGGCATCTTTTTCTGTGCGTTGCCTTCTACCGCGTTTGCCAGACGTGCAACGCGTTTATTGCGCAATTTTGAATTTATCTTATCCAGTTTCACGACGCACCGAGCAAAGGGACGGCCGAGATCCTAACTATCCGCGTTTAGTACAAAGGGACAGCGACGTTTCACGGCAGATGCGCAGCAGAAACGCGTCCGTCGACCCGCAATTCTTGTTGCTTGCACGAGGTAATCCCGGGACAATAAGCGTCTGTACTCTCTATCCTCGCCGCCGATTTAACTCGAAACAAAAGGCATTAAATTTAACTTCGATACGGCCCGCCTTGCCGCTTGGATTCATTCGAAGCGGGATGGAAGGCATCGTAAATCTGTTCAGTTGCTACTCACGTTAATCCGCGGAAAATCGCTGCGTAGGTGGTCTCTGTGGCGGTGACTTACCTAGAAGGAAAAGGCGAGGATCAGTACCGAATAGAATATCTAGGTAGTATATTTCGCTTGTCAGAAATACTCGAAAGTTATATCTTTTATTATGATCGATATTAGGATCACCAATTATGAGCTGGAAAATGATTCATTTTTGAGTAGCTGTCATTTCGTGAAAAAAAATCGTATGACATTGAGCCTGGACTAATTTCATAGGGAAGAGCCTCTATTTTAACATCCCTGAGTTAAAATTATGCGAAAAAAATATCTCCCTTCAGGGCATGCCGAGAAAGAGGAGATGATTTTTTCCCGAATTTTTTCTAAGTTCAGACGACTCTCAGGAACTGGATAAATTTTTTTTGCGACATTTTCTTAGAGCATATTGAATATGGAACCCTCCTCTTTCGAACAAGACCTTAGCGAGTGGTCTGCGATTTTTTTTCGCTGAGTTATCGAGGTCTGAATGAAAAGTGAGCTTACAGACTCGGAATCGAGCAATGGTCCAGAGATCGAGAAAATGGCCAAGGTTTGAACTGCTGTAACTCCGTCAAAAAAAATCGCAGGAGAGTGGGCCTGGTCTCATTCTAAAGCCCGAAGCCTCTATTTTAATATCTCTGAATTGAATTTGTCTGAAAAAAATCTTCCAGTCTACGACGCGCCGCGAAAGAGAGGGTGGTTTTTCCCCAAATCTTTTCTAACTTCGGAAGACTATCAGGAACCTGATAAATTTTTTTTGCAATATTTTGCAATGGGATATTGAAGCTGCAACCCTTCCCTTGTGAAAGAAACCTTGCCGAGCGATCTGAGATTTTTTTTCGCCGAGTTATCAATGTCTGAAGAGAAAATGACCCTCAGGCCTCAGAATCAGGCAGTGATCGGAAAGCCGAAAAAATGTCTAATAATTGAGCTGCTATATCTCTGTGAAAAAAAATCGTAGGGAAGTGAGCCTGGTCTCATTTTAAAGAGAAAAGCCTCTATTTTAACGTTCCTGAGTTGAATTCTTCTGAAAAAAATTTTCCAATCCATGACTTGCCGAGAAAGAGAAGGTGGTTTTCGCCGAATATTTCTCGAGTTTCTACAACTCTCAGAAACCTGATGAATTTTTTTGGGAAACTTTTTTAGGGGAAGATTAAAATCTGAACCCTCCCCTTTCGAATGAGACCTTAGCGAGCGGTCTGCGATTTTTTTTCGCTGAGTTATCGCGGTTTGAATGGAAAGTGAGCTTTCGGTCTCGGAATAGCGCAGTGATCCTGAGGTGGAAAAAGTGACCAATCTTTAAGCTGCTGTAACTCGGTGAAAAAAAATCGTAGGGAGGTGAGCCTGATCTCATTTTAAAGGGGAAAGCTTCTACTTTAACACCCCTGCGTTGAATTTATCCGAAAAAAATTCTCCAGTCCACGACGCGTCGAGAGAGAAAGGATGGTTTTCACTGTCTGTCTGACTACGTACGTTCCGAATCTACTTAACTCCTTATTTGCATCTTCAATCTTCTGTACTTGTGTATTCACGAACTACACTAAAATTCATTGCTTTCGAGTAACTAAGCAAACTCAATTCACGTTCTAGAGTCGAGGACTGTGACACAGTGGACCGTATTAGACACAGCGAGCTGAAATAAAAGTTTTCGCCTCCCACAGGGCAAAGGATTAATATCTAGTGGTAGAGGGGACTCGACGGGGGCCAACTCGATCTCGATCGCCGTTATTCTCATCTCTTTGCTCTTTTTCCACTCCCCCGAATTCTATTATATTATCGGGATACAGAACCAGTCCTCCTAACTCCTCGACGGGGTCCTCGAGAGTCGCTCCAACTTCCCTGCTCCGCGGACAATAAAAGCACGGAGCGCTTGTTCAATCTTCCGGTACAAGCTGTCGTTCGACGAGCTAAGGACGCGTTACCGTCGAGATATCGATTCCCAGGGAACACGTATACTTCTCCGCTCTGGATCACGTTTCACACCTAAAGGACACCTGTCGTACATACTTATTGTCTGAGGACTGTGTTCGAGCAATCGCGAGGGAATCCTAGCTGGGGCGCTCGCGAATTGTCCTTGATTGTGGATATCGATGGCGACGTTGCCTGGAGACACTTTCATCAAAAAGAACCATCCCATTTTCAAGATATTGTATTTACACGAACGACTCAAGAAAAGTTAGGATTAGAAAAATCGAGATACTCTGACAGTAAATAAGCTCTGACCTAGAAGGAATCTGGGCCGCCAAGGACCAAGAGGAGACCTGCAAAATAGTGTATTCTATCGGCTGATGCGTTGTCTCGTCTCATGCATACAAATGACTAATAACGCCGCGTCGTGTAGGAATTTCGTAGGAGACCAATCTCCTGGCACCCTCCCGCCTTAAACTTATTCCTTCCCAGCAGAAGTAGTAAGTAAAAGAGGATGTCAGTGGTAGGATTCCAAGGGCTCCACAAGCTTCCCACCAACCCTTCACTCCTGGAAGCTAACGCGAGGACTTGACCCTTCTCCGAAATTCCTCCAGGCCAGAAGCAATTTTTCAGGCAGAAGGAGCCCATCCACGAAATTAACGCGAGTCGCTGTTGTGCCCAGAACATTGTTTGACATTAGTGTAATGCTCGCTGTAACGGGCGGCGTAATACGTGACCGAGTGTGAATTATACGGCGACAAAGGGCCACGCCGGGAATCCGAAATGGCAGCCGCGTAGGGGGTGATTTACTGCCGTGTCGCCTAGGCGACTGTTAGTGCACTTCGTCGTTCGCCAACGAGATTGAATTGTATAAACGGCGGAGGAAGTCGGACAGACGAACAAAGGCGCCCCGAACGCACGCTCGTGAACTCGCGAAACTGATCTGACGAGGTCGATTTGTTGTCGAACAGAGGCTCGCTGATGGGCCCGACCCAATGGTCGAAATACGAGAAACAGGTGTGGTTGATGCTACCTCGGGCTACTCAGATAGGGTTGCTCCATTCAGACCTCTGATACCTTGCCTCCAAGCGACAGACTCATTGCCAGAAAACACAATGTGTGCAAACTGTGCAGCGTCTAGTATACCCTCGCTTCTAAAAAAATTTCAATATTTTTAGTAACCGAAGTTTCAAATATTTCAATTTAAATGTTCCAAATTTTCATATTTACAATATTTCAAGCATCTAATACTTCAAATTTACAAATTTTAAAATTTTCAATATTTGAAATTTTTAAATTTCCAATATTTCAAATTTTTTAATTTTCACTATTTTACGTTTCCAAGTTAGCAAATTTTCAAATATTCAAAGTTTTAAATTTGAAAGTTGGAAACAAGGTAGGAGGTGTGCCCTGAGAGAGCCTCATTCGCCAGCGCGGGTCGAAGAAGGTGGATTTGTTAAAGCTGTTCGGGTAGAGAACGCAAAAAGATATTTAATTATACGGACACACGCGTAGAGAGTGGCTCGCTCGCACGCCATTACGCGGTATTCAGTCGGCGGGCGTTTATTCGCGTGCAACGAGCCGGAGAAGCGCGCTCCCGCAGCATATTTGGATTTACGAAGTCCCGCTGAATATCGTAAGCAACTGTTTTCCGCGATTTACGCGAGAGACGGCTGACCGCGAAACTGTGGCCCATAAATTCTGGCTGATCCGCGAAACGGGAACGGAACGCGTCCAGCAGTCGCTCTAACAACCACCCCCGCTACACGCGTTCTGTTCCCTGCTCTCCTGCTTTTATTATTGACGCTGGGGTTAATGAATATTTCCCTGCCTAATGAATTACATTCTCCATCAGCAGCGGTAACAAGAACAGACAGAATTTGGAACTGAATAATGGCGTGACCATTCCAAGATTGTCAATCACCTGGGCAAGGATAAGTAGACCGCTTTCGGAATGAAGTATTCAATCATCTACCGTATTCATCACCGTTTAAACATCCACAAATAATCTCGTCACATGTTTCTTAATCGGATGAAGGTCTGCTCGAGTCCACGGAAGCACTGACATAATTATCGACCCAGCATCGACACCCAATCAATAATCGTTAGCCTCGACCCGCAGCCGCGTGCGGCCTGGCGTTAGATCAGGCGTTAACGCATTCCCTGCTACCATTTAGCACAATTTGGTACTTTATGGTGATTCGTTCGGCGTGTACAGCAGCGCGTGGCAATCGAACGTGACCGCACGCTTCCGAAATGAATGATCAAAGCGAAACCAGGTCGCCGTTTATTTATCCCACACGGTATACAATCGCGGTCGTTATTCCCGGTGCGAGAACACGAGCGACCGCGCTGCCCGATTTTCCCTGGCGTTGCGCTTTTCCAAAATCGCCTGGAATTGGAACACTCCGGGGGCACTTTCCGTCCGCACTTTTTCCTCCTTTTCTCTCAGTGGAATCCCCAGGCCTGGGCGCTGGTAAATACGCGACAAATTGCTGGAATGATGGTGCCCCTGTGCAATTCTGCTGCGGTTCAGACTGTGCTTTCCCCTGTTTTGCCACTGGGAATCAAGGCTCAAATAGCGATGGAGGTGCGCGTTCGTGGCGTGTGGTAATGGAGAGTCCACAGTTTTTCCTTTTTTTCAGAATTAGAAAATAGTTGCACTGTGAGCTGTGATAGGTTCTCCTTAAACACTGTCGTCGAGCTTTCACTAAAAGGGCTCCAAGCCGTCGACTCCAGTGAAAATCTCCTTTTCCACTTTTAAAGATATGAAGAATTGAATCTTCATACCTCTCGAATTTAACTCCTCGTATTTTTAAAACTACCTAATAATTGCACCCAGTATTCTACAGATAGTATTAACAACGTGCATATTACTAGCTTGCAAAATCACAGCACAATTGGAGTCGACGATTTAGGGCGCTTCCCTTGTCAGATACCTCCGAAGCAACACTGACGCAACAAATGCTCTTGAAGCACCCCGCGGCATTTGTATGATAATATTATGTACCCCTTCCGTGTATCACTCACCCTTCCGATATCACTATCCACTTCTTGCTGGCATGGCGTTACATTTCGAGATACAGAATGCCTGGCTTCCAGGAAGCAGAATTGCAGGTGAAATCGCGGCGGTGTAATAGCCAGTGGACTGCGCGGGAGAGCGAAATCGAATGGAAATTAGAAAGCACGCGGTGTATCGAAGTGAGGGTTTCAGCCCCACCAAGGGGCAAATAGGGCGGAGACACGAAGTCTGTTCGAAGAAAGACGAAGGGACAGTCGGCACGAGCGGCTGTGATGCGTGATGAAAGTTATAACACGCGCGTAATCGATGGTCGCGACCCTCGGTCGACTAGGAAAAAATTGTTACGAGTGGACAGGGGCGAGGTTGGGGCTGTTATCAGGGAGCTGTCTGGCGACCATTCGGTTAAGTAAAGCCCTCGCTGGTTTTATGTTCACTGCCGCGTCCGCGGCCGTTCTCCACGCCCGTAATGGCATTAATTATGCAGGTAATTAACATTCGAGCGGCCCTTGCGGATATCATTTTACGGCGACTCCCCTCTCGCCATCAATCTAAACGTGTCACCCGGCAGACACGATGTCGCGGCTCTTGTCGAAAGCCTGGATCGAGCCTGGTATACGTCCAACCACGTAGTAATACGTGATACCTGGCACGCGTGCTCGTTGACCATTCCAATTTGCGAATGGTCGGCTGGGCCTGCGGAAATATTTGGATACTCTGCTGACTTTGCTCACTGCACTCGTATTTATTTTTTTAGCGCAGTCAGAGACTCTCACCTCCTCGAAAAGTCAACTAAACGACAGCATGTCGATGTCCTGAAATCCTCCAGCACAGCGTTGTCTCGATAGAAGCTCGAAGGTACACTGTTCTTTCACTCCACGTGTCACATTACTTAAGCTTCTAACTGGCTCCAAGACGAGAGCTTATATCGAGACGATATTGAACACAAAATTCGAATAAAATCAGCTCCAATGATGAGCAAAGTCTTACGCGAAGGGGAATGAACCCTCAGAATGACTTGATCACCCAGTCTCCCTTCCATCTAAGATTATTACGTCACAGAGTCTTCTTATAAGCATCATTCGGGCTGCATAAGGATCGCATCACAGCGGCACGTTTCGTGGTGACGTGTGGCCGACTAACTCCGCGGTCAGGTGAATATTCATGAGGCGATCTCTGCGGCTTAAAGCACAGCTCGCCTGGCATATTGTCGAACGTGGAGCTATCCTCGCCGGCCTAGTCGCCGGGATTATCCAGGAGAAATTTCGTAGTGATTTCGTGGACAGCCAGGGAAACGAGGCTGGCTGGAAGTGAGCGTCGACCCGCCAGAGGAAAGCGCGAACGCGGGAACGTGGAATATGAAATGAAGGGCAAAAAGTGAGGCGATGTTTCTCCAGCCACTGAGTCGTGTCGGGGAGTCACGGCTCTGGCATATCTAATCGTAGAGGTTTCCCTGAGAGCCCTTTCCTGAGGGCTGCACGACGGTTTTAATAATGAGATACTCGCGGCAAAGTGGATCGCCTCTGCTGGGCACGAGCTTGAAACAGTAATCGCCACAGGTATTAATTCGGCAGTCACCAGTGATTGGATACCCCAGACTCACGGCCTCAAAATCAATCATACCCAGCGAAAGCTCCTCGGGCCTCGACCACAGTTTCTCGAAACAAGAGCGCCCTCTTAAACCAACGCAGCAATAATGATTCGCAGCTAATCGAGCGCTAATTGAACCAAATTCCCACTCATTCGCGGGACAAGCAGCTCATTTGCGAAATCAAGCGCGGCGTGCCAGCAGTTAGCCGAAGCAATTAGCGTCAGCGTATTACCTCTGCCCGCGAGAGTCTGCCTCTGTGATCCAGGGTCGCGTTAAAACCTGCCGTTCTTGCGCCGGGACGCTCCTCGTCGCTTTCATTAGCAGATGCGCGACAATGCGATACGGGGGCTTTTGAATATGGAACAGTGTTCCTTTATGAAATTCGAATCCCCGACGGACGAGGGGCTCCCGAATACGTAATACCCGAGGTCTCGGTGCTGCGTCGTAATTAGTTGTTGGCCCGCGAGAAGCCAGCGTGTTTCTCCTTGTCGTCGATAACTTTAACCACTCGCGCGCCCGTACGAGTGCCCGTTCCGCGTCTCGATAGCGTCGAGGCCGCCGCGACGCCCTCCACGAGCGTAAGGTAAATGTTCCAGCAGTTGGTCATGTCCCGATAGCAAACACTACCGTCAATATTATTCATTTTAAGGCATAAATTCTAATGCATTCGGTAGCCTAATTAAAGATACAAACTAGTGTCACAAAATAGTATTGGGACATTTACTTCACTCGCGACGTGGACGCGTAGCTTTTCGCCTATCGCGTTTCCTCGCCCCTCTGCGCGAGGGTGCACCTTGCACGAATGCAAATGCTGATAAGGCGTCGATTGCGATGACTTTATCGCGAGGACGCTATTGTTGGCGCGGGCTGAATGCGCTATTGATGTCTTTTTCGGGAGTTTGGGGCGTTGAAAGGGCGAAATATTCAGTGGAGGGTTGCGCCAGGGGAATGAGGGGTGGTCGACAAGTGACAGAAATTTTAAGGGATCATTTCAGACGATAGCTGAAGATGAGAATAGAAAGTAATGAAAATGTCTCTGAGGTTGCCCTTTGCGAAAAGTTTGTACCTGTGAAATATCTGATCCATGCCTGACTTATTCTACTGATTTTCCTACAGAAGTCTTGGTAAAACTTATTCTACTGATATCTAAATGTCTGTCTTAGTATTGGCTTATTCCATAGATTACTTATGCCCAAGCTGAGACTGATTTATTCTACTGATTTATTTGTGTCTGATTTATAGCTGACTTATACTACTGATTTTTTTATAGATGGTAGATGGCTGATTTATTTTACAAATTTCTTTATGGCTAGCTCGGCCTGACTTATTCTACTGACTTATTCTTATCTGGTTTTGGACTTACTCTACTGTGGAAGTGGGTTAATCAGACCAGACACAGCGAAATCAGTGGAATAATTCCCAAGTCAAAGACATACTCTTCACGTATAATACCATTATACTTAATGCATGAGACGTGTATAATGTATGGTTCTTATTAATTCCAGAAAATGGAAAAGGATCATTATCTACGAAGAGATTCTCCCACGCGACGATTCAATATTCTCTGTTATAATTGATAATACTATTAAAAGTTTACAGCGTTAAATGCATCCCATTATGAAGCTACGAGAGAATTCGTCCATTATGATATAGGCGTGTTGGCCGGGGCTTTGTGTACAACAGAATCGCGCCCAGTCGACATAATAGGATTCGGTTTCAGTAAGCGGAAATTTCGGATAGTTGGCGGTCATACGAAATTTGCATGCGCGGCCAGAAATCCGCGGAATTTATGTTAATAATATAATTCGTTGGTTCGGCTCCTGTGGTTAAGTAAATCGACACTAGTGGGCTAGTTGACTACAGACCCCGAGAGAATTATTCCGCTGTTCTTCGAAGCCTCGGTACACACCACTTGCAGCAGCAATAATGGCAGATACTTTATAGAAGATTCATCGTGACGAGAGTTGCCATACCAATTCCTTCTGTTTGCCCTGCTGGTATAGATCCAAGCCCTAGATTATTTTTCCACCACCGTCCAATGTTCGAATTCCTAAGGAGGGAATTCTATGGCAACCCTCGAGACGCAGCCAGCCATCTCAAAACCGCGAAATCAAGAATAATTGTCGAGAGAGTGACAAGGTCGCTTCGTTACGAGCACCTCAGCTCTCCCAACCTCGGTATTTCTGTCGAGGAACGTCTGCACTTTGTACATGGCTCTTTTTCGGTCGACTACAATGCTCTGTCTGGCTGGCTCGTTATCCACCCAGGGAATATATCTTTATCTCCAGCTTTTCTTTTCCCTCCACAAAGGACCACGCCGAGAAACGCTGATGGCTGGAGGCGAGTGGTCGTCCTCTCGCCGCGGGTGTTTGTAATGCGCTAATTCGCATGTAAGGCCCTAGCTACCTGAGTCTCGAGTGCAGCCCTTGCAAAAATCTGCAAGACTCGCTTTTTTCTCTGAGGGATTCGTCGTATTAACGAACCCTCCTCGATGCTATTTTCCTAGGCGTAATTGCATCGTCTTAGTCGCAACGTGCGAGATTTTTCTAATCATCTCAAACGATTCAGAAAACTGTCCAAGTAATTATGTCCCGCTGTAATGCCTTTGCTGTGCTAGGATGTTAAAGGGGGTTTCCATCACTGGCGAAATAAGGGTGTTAATTTGCGCCTCATTAACTCGGGGATAGAATGTCGTTATCGGAGGCTCAAGATTGCATCGACTGTGCAGTCGAGAAATCCTGTTTCGCTTTAATGAAGAAGAAGGATTGCCTTTATATCAGAGGAAAAACAGTGCAACTCAAAATCCAAGAAAATTAGTAAAATTCTAGCGTTCTAAAGGAGACTGACCAATAGATTTATTTCCTCTACCAAAAGTCACTCGAACCACCTGCAGTACTTTCTTCTATTATAACTAGAAATTAAATATGCGAGGTATCCCACTAAAAATTACCACCTTCATTATCCTTTAAACTGTAAGAGTAACAGAAAAATTTGTCAAATAAAAATTGCTTTTATTTAAAAAATTTATCCGTTATTGTTACAATTTGGAAGATAATCAAGGTGATAATTTTTACTGAGACATTCTGTTTAATAATTACAGTAATTCTATTTTCAGCAGGAATGAATGGTTAGTCAGAGCCATAAATATCGGTTGCTACTAATAAATCTATAATTTTCGAATAGCTATAAGTGGTGCTATAGATCATCCTCGTTATTTCCAGACGTCTCTCTAGAGTCCTGGAGGCTCGGTTTCCATCGAAACGTGGCTCTCTAGGCCCCAGAAGGCGAGTCCTCGCATTTTAGAATTCCCTTTCCGTATCACCACCTCGATCCATGGCTCGCGTCGCTTTCAGCGGCTCCACTTGGCGAGCGGAAAATTGTAAGCGACCGCCGTGCTCCGCCTGCCGCGTCGTAACGCAATAACAGTTGCTGAGATGCACGGTCTGGGATAATTTCGCTTAAGTAGATTACATTCCGCGCTGGTATTTTCCGAGTGTTCTGTTAAACCAGCGACACGTACAACCGCTCGTTTCCGCGCGCTCTTCTCTAAATCACGCGTGCTGTTCAATTATTCTTCGCGGCTGCTGCGTTAAAGGCACCCTCGTTTCGAGGAATTTAGGAAAAAGGCTACGATTTTCAAGCAGCGCTGACAGAAATATTGAATCGCGCTCAAGAGGAAAATGGAAGGCTGACGTTCCTTCTGGAGCCTCGAAGATTCCTCTCCTCGAGAGGGAATCTTGAAATACAGTATCTGGCAAAAAGTCAAGCCTCGAAAATTGAGGCGCAAATTGATGCAATCAGGGAATAATCGTTTGTGGATTAAAAGCATCGATAAATTTTTTACCGTGGACCACGAACGGAGGCAAAACAGTGGCGATCTTTTCCCTCTGACAGTGACCATGGTCGTGGTTTATCAGGCGTTTTTTTCCATCCACTGAGGTCTGCGCCCGTACGTTCGTATCACCG
Organism: Calliopsis andreniformis; assembly: GCF_051401765.1. NCBI lineage: Eukaryota > Metazoa > Arthropoda > Insecta > Hymenoptera > Andrenidae > Calliopsis > Calliopsis andreniformis. The sequence continues at coordinate 12,983,882 of NC_135068.1, read as the reverse complement.
AGTCGCGTCGTAAATCGCAGCTTTTTCGATCCTGCCTTTTGGTCAGCTGAAAAAGAACTTCGACGCCAGTCCCCTTCTAACATCCTCTTTATCGTCGTTACATTTTTAATACCACCGTCGTTTCGACTCTTTCCAAGTGAAGCCAGAGATCCCCCTTTGAATTTCGCGATATTTCATCGACTCTTTCTCTCCTTTCTATTGAAAGTATTCAAGCGTCCTCCGGTTATACTATTTATTCGTTTCGCGTGGTGCTATTCTCCACGTTCAGCTTCGATTGGTCTGAACAGTTCTGGGCGCCGAAATTCTGATACCGCGATTTTATTTTCGAAATGATCGAACGTTTTACAGCAAAGCTGGATTAGTTTTTACTGCTGGGATATTTGTAGCGTTCTGTCAGTGGCCCAGGCAGCTTCTAACAGATTCCCAAAATATAGATACTACTATTCACTTCGAAGACCTAATTGGGTCGAATTAAAATTCAGGGTTGGTGATTCGTTAATTGTAAATGAGAGCAGCAGTCCTGGGACCACTAAGACCGAGCAGATCTTCCAAACAAAGTGACTGCATGCTACTCGCTTCCCTGTTAATCCAATATTGATGCAGTTCAGAGGTAGACTCGTCGATCAAAACGATACACGCTCGAACACCAAAGGGACGCGAGTTTCGAAATCATTTCTAGACCGATTTGATCGAGAACTGTAGCCCCGCGGGGCTTGGGAGCCTGAGTTCGGTTGAGACATCAGGGGCAAGGATGTTAATTAAACGAAGCTGATTGCGTTACACTAGAGAAGTTCCATTTGGGTCTCTTCCACCCCCTAAATGTTTGGCTCGATTGCGTGCTTTTTGGGAGATCAGCCAAGTCTCTCTTAATTTCAATAATCGTACTACCCTCAACGATTCTGTTATTTATCATTATCCTCTTAATTCGCTTGATTGAAGAGCCACAGAAATACCAGTATAAATTCCAAGCAGTAATATCAATCCCCCATGGAAGTAGGCTGCGTATTTTCCGCAGACTCCACTTAATATATTCAACGTTTAGAATTTAAGAGCCCCTCAACCCAGAAGCATACTTCAGCCATGAAAATAAATCGAACCGTAGACTTGGAAGGATGCAACAAAACCCCGAAAGAAACTTAAACGAGACATCGTAAAACAAGGAACTCCTTATGAGCCAGTTTCCATAGGGAGTTTTATCGCTAGCGCACGATGGCAATCCGATTAATGAAGTATCAAACTTCCCTAAATGGCTGTCGATCGAAATCTGCTTAGGACTCTGCTGAAACGATGTCGTGGGAAATGAGTTCCCAATGGAACGCATCGCAACGTGCATTCGTTACAGTGTCCTTTCAAAGCAAGCGATAAATGTAACGTCAACGATCGATCGAACCTGCAGCTGTATCTACCAGTTCCAGGGTGAACGTGTTTCGAGCGGAGACTGAGGCGTGCTCGCGCTGTAATACGACGCCGACTTTAAGTTAACACTGACGATCGATCGATCGTTCAGAGATAGAAATCGCTGGAAATTCCATCCTGTTCATCGCGCGACGACGAATCGCATTCAGTATCGATTTCGTCGCCAGGGATGCTGTAGATGGATTTTTGTGACACTGTAATATCAGCTGCCCTGCTTATCTCGATATTCTTTACAAAAAGATCTACCAAGTATCGGGTTTCTAATGCTCGTCCAGGAGTCTGATGGCTCATCGAGCAGGAATTGTATTGCTGAAAAAAAATGATGGCATAGATTATAGAAAATTTTGGGCAAAGTTGCTCAACTTTGATTGACGATAACTCTGCGAAAAATCACGGTAGAATGACGATCTTTTTTTTAAATCAAAGCCTGAAGTTTCTAGTTTAAGATACTATAGGTTGATTTTAAGTTTAATGCACTCCCAAGACTGCAAGGTTTTAAATCTGAGGGTATGTTTGTCGTATTGAGAATGGAAAAGTTTGACGAGCTGCACAGACTCGAAAAAATTTTTTCCCGAGATATCGTTCAGAGTGACATAAAGTGGGAACCTTCCCCTTTAATTTAAAAAAAAGATCATGTCTCTATGATTTTTTTTCGCAAAGTTACAGCACTTTAAAGTAACCTTTGCATTTTTACATAATATCGGATAGTCGCAACACATGGCAAAAATGCAGGGTTAACTTTGAAGTCCTGTAACTTTGCGAAAAAAAATCGCAGCCACTTGATTCTTTCGCCAAATTAAAGGGAAAGGTTCCTATTTTCTGATCCTGTAAACGATATCTCCGAAAAAAATTTTTCCAGGTATCTGCTTTTTGTCAAACTTTGCAATTCGCCGTACTGAAAAATTGCCAACTTTGGCGAGCTGCGCAGACTCGAAAAAATTTTTTCCGGAAATACCGTTTACGAGAGCATAAAATTGGATTCTTTCTCATTAATTTAACAAAAGAATCAAGTTCCTACGATTTTTTTTTGCATAGTTACAGTTCTTTAAAGGAAACCTTGCATTTTGCGATTTTAGCACTTTTCCATGATAATGCAAAAATGGAAGCTTTTCTTTAAAAAGCTGTAACTTTGCGAAAAAAAATGGTAGAGACTTGATCTTTTTTTAAAGTACAGGGGAAGGATTGAACTTTATGTCATATAAGCGATATTCCCGGAAAAAATTTTTTGACGCCTGTGCATCTCGTCAATTTTTGCAATTTTTAATATAACAAACATGCCCTCAGACTTAAGGTGTCACAGGAGTAGAAGTACTTTAAACTTAAAATCTAAATACAGTATCTCAAAGTAAAGACTCCAGGCTTTAATTTAAAAGAAAAATCATGTCCCTGAGATAATTTTTCACGGAGTTGACTTCAGTCAAAATTGGCCGATTTCAGGCCAAAGTCTTTTTATACCATAATTTTCTTGAGCTGTGTACTGCGTAACAATGCAAAGGATTTATGGCTGATTGAAGGCGCAGAGAATTGCTCCTGAAGGCCGATCTATCCCAATATTTTGCCATTTTCATAGCCGCTGTCAAATTGGCCGTGCCAGGCGGAACTTTTGATCCGCCTGGGGTCCCGATCCCAGCTTGGACGCGCGAGGATCATCGAAAGGAGGCGGAAGATCGCGTTCCGCCTGAGAACGCGTTCCAAAGCGGCTCTCCTTTCCATCAGCGGGAACATCAAAGGGACCAGCGGTCCAGGCCTCGCCATCGAGAGGGACAGACCGAGTTCATATAATTTACTTTTCGCTCGGTCGGATTTCAATAGTATCGGAAATCTAGGCATCCCTCTGGCTGCCTAGCTGCCTGGCGTCTGCTGGCGGTAATGACGTCGATCCACAAAGGCACGAAATTAGTTTCGAACGAGATTCGATTCTTCGCGAAACGACGGGGAGAAAGCAGGAAGCCGCCTTTCACCCCCTGGATGTGCACCCCAAACGCTCGCAGAAACCGAAGCTGATCAGGGATGATGGAATAAGAAAAACGAAGTTACGAGGATTGACGTTAAGGAGAAACTGACTTGACTGCCTCCTCCCCGAGGAATCAGTCCGCAGAGTGGCTGCGAATGCCTCGAGATTTTCAGGGTTTAATATTTTAGGAGCTGGCGACTGTGATCCACCTGGAGATCGTGGCTTCTGATGTACTGTCGTGTTCTTTATTTCAGTTGTGTCTTGTTTGGTATGCTTCTGTGGATGTAATGATTCTAGACAGCTGCAGAAATGATCGATTGATAGAACTGGAAGGTTGCTCCGAATTATTCTTCATTTATGAAGTCACTTGAACGCTGTTCGAATAATTGCTGATCGCTGAAGCTGAATACTAACGTGTCCTGGTCATCGTGTGGCCATCACGAGGGTTTAAGGGCGATTTGCAAATTATGCACGTGCGCGACAGGGTCCTAGGTGCTGTGCATAACCCAATATTTATACGATTAAGTCAGTGGCTGAGAGTCAGAGCGGGGTGGCGAAATTTCGTTAAGCCAATCGAAGCGTGAAACCGTTCGCTGTCTACCCTCCGACAAAATGGTCCACTGTCGCGTCAAACATGGCGAACCGCCGACGTCGAGCTAATTTCTCCCAAATTTACGCCCACCATCCCCTCTTTATTTACAAGTCGAGGGGTTGTCTGCCATCTTGTATTTCTTCCACCGACAAACTTGCATCACACTTCTCCATTTTTCTGAAACTTGGTAAAATATGAAGAGGATCCAAAACTATCGTTAAGAAAGTAATTACTCAAGCCAATAAGAACTTTAGTGGGGAGCAGCAGAAGTCGTGAAATAAGTTTGCTTAACCAGAAGACAGTAACCGAGGTCCTTGTAGCTAACTGTCCAGGATTCTGGACCCCGAACCAGTTTCATCTGTCCACAACATCGTATAACTTAAAGATCTTGTTCTACAGAGCTGCTATCGTGTCATGGCTCAGTTCCTCTTGAAATCGATGATCCTGGGGCCCGCTGCTAACGACCGCAGAAGTTCCCGCGGAAACGGAACAATACTTAGGAAACTCGCTTCAGGGAAATTGAGTTGAAAGTTGAATTTCAAGGATTGTCTACATAATGGCATTGGTTAGTAGGGCTTCTCAGGATTCGAGGAATAATCCGCTCCTTCTGCTCTCAGAACAACCGTTCTCTTAACAAGTTATTCGCTTTAACAGCGACGATGAAAAGAAATGCTGGGAGGATCGCCTTTAAAAGCGTCGATGCATTCTCTTTCATGTTTGGAATGCTAAAACACTTTCCCTTTCAATTTTCCTTCTATAATAATAAAAAATATTCAGTAGAGTTGCGCAGTGCCTTACGATCCACAGAATTATGACGCTGTACTATTTTTGTTCTCACACTGTAATATGTGAGTCGAAGGATTACGTTAAATCCCATTAATAAGTAACTGAATAAATAATTCTACAGAATTCTATCAAAGTGACTTATTCACCATTTCTGAATCAGAATCGAGTCCTGCAGCGAAGGTTCCTCGTGCTGGGCAAATAATCCACCCTTTCGAAGAGCTATTAAAGGGGTCCAGATGGCATGGATCATCGAAGGAGGTGGGAGACCCAAAGAGACAATTGATATTCAAGAGATCTGGGATTGGATGCTCTCCAGACGCAGGGAGGCTGGGACAACAAGTAGAATTCTGTGCCCACGTCTACTTATGGCGAAGAGAAATGGGAGAGGCGTTGTTATCGGCGCGATACATGCTTCCCCATTTCAGTGGACTAGGTTTCACCCCGCGCAGGATTTTCCAGGGATTCCAGCGACGAAATGTTCTCCCGCATTTTGAGAGACGTTGTTACGCCGCGTTATATCGGAGGCTTGGGCTATTTCACGCGAATACGATAGCTGGATATTCTATTCGACATCGTTTTGTAGGATGTCTGTTCCAGTGGAGGCGAGGCGAATAAAAGAATTGTGATACACGGAAGCTTCCATGCGCCATTCTAGTTGAGAGAAAACTATTGTTATTTACGCCGCTAGAGCTAAAAATTCCAGGCATTTTCTACGCTTAAAAAAAATTAAGAATAAAACCTGCAGAGATTTTCCAAGGTGCTGAATATAGAAACCACAGAAAAATCGTAAATTTCGGTATTAAATTCCAGTTTAACAATCTTGTCTCTGGTCCTTGTGGTGAGTTCAGCTTAGAAAATAAACTGAGAATTCTGCTTTTTTGCACCATTGGAGAACACCCTGTTAAGTCTCCCTCGCATAGGAAGAAGTGTCTAATAGAATGTTCAATAACTCGCCAATGGAACTTACTTCCTCTGCAATTCCTAGAATAATTAAACCCAAAAATAAGAGCCTTTCAAGAAGCTTCCCTTTCGACAATAAAAATTACCATGTTCCCTGAGCTCTCTCATCTTCACTCTCCATGCTCCAGCATTCTCCAAATTCTGCCCCTTTTCGAGTCCCCTCGAGAGTTCGAGATAAAGTTACTCATCGAGGTCTGGCCAGCGATATATCTCCGCGATGAAGGTTCGACGTTTACGAAGCGGCGGGGAATAACATCCCCGACGCCAAGCGTCTGCCGGATGAATCGCATCCGAGGCAATTGTGCTGGACGAGCAAACACTCGTACGCACTCTGGGATCCATTAATAAGACGCGTCGGGCGCGCAAAGTGCGTGCAAAACGAAGAGGAGGGCAGAAAATAGCGGGCGGGATGCTGGGGCGCAGGTGAATGACTATTTGCAGAGCCGCTGCGGACCCGCCTTTATATCAACCGAGGAAGGCTTAAAGTTCGAAATTGCAGCGGCCGTTCGTTGCAGAAACGCTGGGAACGCCTTCAAAGGATAAATCGGAACTGCGGACCGTCGCGCGCGCTACCCGAATTTCTGTTAATTTCTGCCCCCATAACTTCGCTACAGGTGTTGTTCAATACGTTATTTCGGAACTTCGGGAACACGTAGCGAGAGAGAAACCTCAGAGGGGAATGCTGCTGACACGTTGCCTCTGTCTTTTAATGGAGTTAGATCGATACGTCCTAACGTGGTTGTGCCTCGAATACTATCGAATTGTAAGTAGTATAACCTGAGGATAAACGCTACATGCAGGATATAAGGGAAAAATTAGAAAATTCGAAAATATAAAAATTTATAACCTAGAGAATATGAAAGGTAAAATATTTCAGAATTTAAATATTTAAGAATTTGAGAATTTGAGTACTTAAAATTTTGAATATTGGGAAATTTGAAAATTTGAAAATTCAAACATTTGAAAATTCAAATTATTAAAAACTCAAATATTTGAAAATTCAAGTATTTAAACATTCAAATATTTGTAAATTTGAGAATAAAGTACCATGAATGTGTATCCAAACTCCGGTAAACCACTATCGAGAGCGAAATACAATGTATCAAGTGTCGAACAAAAGAGGTCCAGATGATGCAGAATCCACTTGTTGATTTGCAATCGCGCAAAGTAACGGTTTCATTGTCTCTGTGGCGAGATTTTGCGAACGCAAAGGAATACCCTTTAATCCTTCGATCGTGGTTTTATGGTGCATTTGGCTCGCGCTGAAATCCGCGGCAGAAGGACTTCGGGAACGCGGGAACGAGTTTGTTGACCGGTGGAACAGGTGGGTGGAGTTGTGGCTCTATTCAACACTGCCGTCTCTCGTCACAGAGCCTCTTCTCTCTCTCTCCCGCTGCTCGCTCTGTTTATAAAAGGGGGACGCCAATGTCCACCACCTGTCCCCTGAATTACTCGCAGAAACAGGTGTCATGGATGACCTGCGTCCCTCACTCACTGGACTCGGTTATTATTTGGGAATAAATAGTGCGTACGCTGTGGTCCATATATTCTGAGCCACGCGTTTCATAGCTGAAAGTTTCAAGTTTGGCGACCCGTATGGGTCCCTTCGATAAACGAAAATGAGGATCAGAGTGATGGAAATGGAATACCAGAAGTGTATATTAATTATGAAAAGTGATAGTTACTACTTCTCAGCTGAAGCAAGAGCCCAAAGTGCTGTGAGAGCCACCATCGAGAGGCTGCAGTATTTACAAAATCCCAGAGGATTCCAAAGTGACTTCGTTACGAAGGAACGCGTCGAAGAATTCGTTCGACATTGTCGTCGCGAAGACGAACGAATATCTCATCGACTGGAGCCTTCTGGCGGAAACTATGCCGCCAAAAATGCCTTCGAGCAGTCTTCCGCGGACGTTCATCCGCGGGGAATCGCTGGCGTGCCCTCCATTGTTCGCAGAAGTTATTTCCGTGCACGCTGCGCCTCTCCAGCATCTTGCAGCGGCCCTTGAACCGTTTGCGAGGGCATATCTTGGCAACTGCTGGTGAACATAAACTCGCGCGAAAACGAGCCAAGAAAATAAGCTGGGGAACGTCCACCCAGGTGTGCCTCGTCCCCTGCAGACCCATATGGATTGCTTCCAGTAGCCAAAATGCATATTCATTCGGCGATGGAGTTACCAACGTGGTTCAGAAGTTCAAACTTTCTGATAGGAGTCCTTAGGAATCCTCCGCAAGAAAAACTGGTCCCAAGGAAGTTGAAGAAGAAGAAGAAAGAAGTATTTGCCTCAGTATTCAAAATCAGAGACAGCCAACAGTTACCTGAGAAGGAGTCTGAACTTCGATCCATGAACTGTTTGGTGAAATAATATTAGGGCACGACTAGAAGTTCTGACATCACAGTGAAACGCGAATAAAGTGTGAACATGGAATCGTTACAGGGAGACTGATGGCCCCAGTGTTGCCCCTGTCCACTGGTGTAATGACTCCCGACCGTATTCCGTGTAAGCCAATATTTGTACGTGGCTCTACTCGACGTGAGTAATTAATAACTGGTAGGGAAGACAAATACACGAAACGCATGACAAATGAATCGACCCAGCAGCGTCCGTATCTCTAAATGGGCCTTGCTGCTCGTTTTTCACGAGCATGGATTTTTAAACGCTGCGTCGTTGCGTGCGACGCGAGTATTAAGTCAAGAGGGGAACAGAAATTCGGCTAACAAGTTGTTACGTAGTACTGGGAATAGTTTATCAAACAGCAGACTGGAATGCAGCTATCAATCGTGGTCCGAAGAGAAGGGCAGAACAAATTACATCGGCAATGAGAGAGGAATGGCAAAATAGCGAAAAAGCTCTACCGCACTACTTCCATTTGTATAGTTAGTCCTGAGTCGCACAAATTTTTGTGGAAAAATTCCATTCAGGAATCAAAAAGTAGAGGCCTTGCCCTTTAAAATGAGTGCAGGCTCACCTCTCTGCGATTTTTTTTGACTGAGTTACAGCAGTTCAAAAACTGACTTTTTTTTGAGCTCTGGATCATTGCTTGATTCTAAGACCAAGTCGTCACTTTTCATTCAGACCGCGCTAACTCGACGAAAAAAAATCGCAGGGAACTCGCTAAGGTGTCGTTCGAAAGAAGAAGGACCTAGCTTCAATATCCCACTGAAAAATACGGCAAAAAAAATTTATCAAGTTTCTGGCAGTTCTCTGAAGTTGAAAAAGATTTGGGAAAAAACTACCCTCTCTATGTCGGCGCGTTGTGGATTGGACAATTTTTTTCGAATAAATTCAACAAAGGGATGTGACAGTAGATGCCTTGCCCTTTCAAATGAGTCCAGGCTCATTACCCTGCGATTTTTTTTGACGAAGTTACAGCAGCTCAAAGATTGGCTACTTTTTTGGGGTTTTGGACCACTGCCTGGATCAGAGGCTGCAGGCTCACTTTTCATTCAGACTGCGATATCTCGGCGAAAAAAAAATCGCAGAGCACTCGCCGTGGTCTCATTCGACAGGGAAGAGTTCCGTCTTCAATATTTTGTCAAAAAATATTCCAGAAAAAATTCAGTGAGTGGCTGAGAGTCGGCTAAATTTGGAAAACATTCGCGAAAAAACAACCCCTTCTTCCTCGGGGGTGCCTGAAGTAAAGAATTTTTTTCGGCCAAGTTCAACTCAGGGGTGTTAAAGTAAAGGCTTTGACCTTTCGAATGAGACCAGGCTGACCTCGCTGCGATTTTTTTTGACGGAGTTATGACAGCTCAAAGATTAGTCATTTTTTCGATTTTTTGATCACTGCCTGATTGAAAGTTCTGAGGGTCACTTTCCCTTCAGACATCAATAACTCGGCGAAAAAAAATCGCAGATCACTCGCTAAGGTCTCATTTGATAGGGGAGGCTTCAGGCTTGAATTATACCCTGATATGTAAAATGAAAAAAATTCATTAAGCTGCGCAGAGGCGCTTGAAGTTGAAGAATATTACAACATCGTTCGAATTGCAGATTGGAGGCGTCTGACTAAAATTGCTCAATTCTCCTGCGTCAAAAACAGTCAAAGTCAGCAAAAGAATAGAAGATCGCATTTTCAATCCAGTCCTCTGATTCAATATCCTGACTCATTCCTGTCAATTATCTATCTTTCTCTGTCAAAATTTGCAGACCAAAAATGCAGGACAGCTTGAAAACCGCGCTTTCAAAGCCTCTAATCAAAAAGGTATTTTTTTTCCAGCCAGTCGCATGAAAGATGGGTCGATATGTCAGTGAGCACATAAATCACTGGGAAGGTTATAAAAAACGCCACAGTGCGATAAAACGTTTGGATTTGTTACGGATACGTCCAACCATGGCAATAAATAATCGAATATTATTTATTGGAGAAACGCCATAACTGCTGAAAGCTTCATTTCGAATTGAAATTGCGAAATTATTAACTGCAACAACTGTATAATGCATCGTGAAATATCGCTGCCATTATCCAGCCGCATTTTGCATATTTTCTTTGAATAACTGTACCCCCTGCATTATGTCGGCTAGAGTGGCCCGTAATGCTTCTTATTACAGTCTTATGAAAAATTCAATCGGTCCACGACTGCTGAACAAGCGACTCGACACAAAGGCAACCGTAATGACACGCAGCTGAAATTAAAAGCAACGCCGCCGCTGCGCGCATAATTACCGCAAAAACGGAAATGACTCCTCCGTTGTTGGGTACTTAGAACGAAGATCGATCGTGTACTCGTTTTTAATCGGCTCCGGGAAAAAAGTTGCACCAGCGGGACTCCGCTAGTGCAATTGAAAAGAATTGAATATTCACTGATAACAAAATCGCGGGGAAGAGGGAAGAAACTACATTCCCAAAGTTTTTCACTCCTCCTTAGCGGATAAGTAACACTCCCTCGATGTCTAAAAATTAATCACAATTACCTGGAATCAGAGGGGACGTTAAAGCCACTTTGATCTTTAATTCAGTCTTCAGAAGCGAGTAATTGCCACGAGGAGGATGCTGCACAAAAGAATCCTCGATCCAAGGGTATCCGTGTCGCGTAATTGTACAGAGTGGATTCAACCAGACGCTGATAACAGTAATCCCGTCGACACTCGTCTCGACGAGCTGGACGCGCTAATTAACCCCCGAGCCGAGAATAAGTGTCTAATTGCAGGAGCATTGAAACTTTCTGCCCCCTCGAGCAGAGTCCATTCACAATCGGTCCTCGGATTAGCCTCCAGGACTCCTCCGTAATCGTTGAACAGTTGTCGAGTTCCTAAAACGCGATGATCGAGGGATCCACTCGCAAAGTGGCTACTGAATGCACTGTTTACGTGGACCTCGTCAGGGTTACATGGAAACGACACTTTCCAGAGACCTTCGTAACAAGGGGCACCTAGTTGCTCCGCGATTATACGATTACGAATTCCCTGGGGCTCTTATCAGAGTTCGCAGAGCTGACTATTTGCCAAATACCGGTATTTGCTGACACGTGAATACAATTTATGTATCGTACCGCTTGCCCCTGATTATCGTTCACTTGTAATGTCACTAATGTCTCCGCTACATTATGCTGTCCCTCTATAGCGTGTACCTTGACTATTCGAGCGCAGGAGAATTAGACAGTTTTAGTCAGACGCCTACAATATGCAGCTCCTAGAATACTAGGGTATTTCGAGGTACAGGAGAATAGGGTGATTTTAGTCAGACATACGAAATTTGCAGCTAGATAGACATTATACTATCTGGACTATTTTGGACACAGTGGAATATGTCGGTTTTTATCAGACAGATAAAATCTACAATTTGGACTACACTGTAGTACCTTGATTATTTTAGACACAGTGGAATAGGTCGATTTTATTCGAACAGCAGGATGTGTGACGCCTTAGGGCACAGTAGAATAGGCAAATTTTAATCAGACAGCTAACTTTGCAGGAATAAACGTTGTAGTGAAGTGCATCATTCTCGCCAATAACAGAATTTCCTGGTACATTCGCCAAAGCGAGGCATATCCTGGCAACGATTTTAATTACCACATTCCTGAACGACTGTGACGATAAGAAGGCGCACAGCAGAATTAATTTCGCGACTTACGCAAGTATCAAGAATTCTGTATAATAATTAATCAGCTGATCCCCACATTTTCTGGCTGATTATTTCTCGCACAGGCGAGAAAAATCCCTCGCGTGCTTCCCTTTTTTTTCCAGCGTGTCGCCCGCGTTATCTCCCTTCCCCTCCAAGCGGGTAATAGAGATTCACCGCGATCCCTTCTGCGAGAATTCGCTCGTGTTTCGTCGAGCACGCGTCTAATCGTCACGCTGGGAAATTACAACGAATTTCCAGGCCAGCCGTAATTTACGCCGCTCGAGTACACGACATTCCAACCCTTTATGGCGCGCACCATCCATTGAATGTCAAATGAGAAGGGGTCACTCACCCAGAAGCGCCCTCGATTTTCCGGCTCCTCGCCGTCGAGACATCTCCTTTCCACTTCGACATTTTTCGACTTCGCCGCGTTACATGAGCATTAAGGCGACCCTGATCCCAGGGGCTGCGAATCCTGCGCGAATGAAAATGCTGCAGAGGAGCTGGGATCTCTTCTGGACGCTGCACTCCAGCTTGTTTTGCTTTTCAGCTGGAAGCCATCTTCGACAGGGTTTTTAGGAGATTCGAGGGCGAAAGGCCTGCGAATTTTTCAGGTTTTAGATGTTGCTTTTCTTAAGAAAACGCCCAGGATGGACAGGTGTCGAGGAGGAGACAGTTCTGGGGATAAATTATGCTGGAGGTCGCGTTGCCCATCGATGCATCGGTTTTCGATCTTGTTTATGGTATAAACGCGTTTCCGATAACGCGAGAATTAACAGAAATCGATACAGTGTGAAACCGCAGCTAGACTCATCAATCCACTCCTCTTCCGATACGGAAGCTGGAGCAGTGCAGCGACAAATTGTAATTAAATTGCTATTTAAATATTTCCTAGCTAGAGGAAGCTGGAAAAATGCTACACGAGAATTTCAATCGAATGAAAACATCATTAAGTAGGAAGCTGTTCCCTCGAATAAATCTGCTTCGGTTTGTATCGAAGTATCGAGGATGCAGGTAATACCAACGAGAGTGATTTTTATTCAGTAGCATGTCAATGCGCCCCAGCAAGTAGCTCTCCAAGTTTTATTAGCGGCTCGCGTTAATTACGGGGCAGTGTGCATGCACGTGACAGAGGCTGCATTGAATTCCCAAGTTTTCTAGTTAATCCTGTTTACCTCCTCTCGCGTGGTTGCCTATGAATAGTATCGATCTAGATGCCTCGACTTAGCCCCTTGCAAATTGTCGATCCTTGGCTCAGGATAAATCACATGAGGGATTGGCGTTATTGGCGTTACGTAAATTCGGGCTCACTTACGCTGATAAATTCCATGAACCTTCCACCCCGAAAACTTCTACGTTCCTGTGTTTGAACGACGCGAGGCGCGCCAAAGAGTTGGTCGTACTACTGACGAGACGTCTGACCAGTTTCAGGCTAATTCTACTGATGCTTACTCAAGTCACCGAAGTCTTATAGAGTTCATCCATAATTATCTGAGGTCGTTCAACTTTCAGAAACATTGGTTCTTGTTCTGAAAAGATTCAAATCTTTTAGGAGTTCCCAGATAGCCACTACAATTTTATTGGAGTTCTGCTGTAAGTAGACACAAAAGAATGTCGCAGGTACGTTAAACTGGAGATAGTAAAGTGTTCCTGAAAACTTCGAAACAACTCGATCAGAGCTCGATTCCCCTTGCTACTGCCCCTATTTTCCCTTCAAACTACCCTTAAAGAGATCGAACCTATCTTCTCTAACACTTTTACTCGAAAAATACTTGCTCTATGTATCCCTGAATAGTAGAAATTTTCTGTTCCTTGATTCGCATGCTCTGTGACAGGGGCTGGGAACAAGGGCAGCATATTTTCATTTTATATGGGTCTTCGTTTTTCTCGATCAAGTGCAACGAGACGTCCAAGCTAGAGAGGTTTCTCCTGAAAGTGGAATTACCCAACCATAAATCGGTCGTGCGCAGCCAACTCTAAGTAGAGAAGACTCGGGGTCAGGTCAGGCGCGGACGTAAAAATGAAGAAAGTTAAATAAAATGTTTGCATCGTAATTCGAGCCCGACTCGCTCTGCTGAGCCTCTGATCTTCTTCCCCTTCCCTCGTTTTCGCAGAAAAGAATTCGTACTTGGAATTTGCCGTTCGAGTTCCGCTAATTTTCTACGACAAACATTGCCTGCAATCTTCAAAGTATTCTACTTGGAAATTACGAGAAAATGTAGAATTTTTCGCCTCGTATTTCCTTGCAACCCTGCAGCTAACAACAAATGTTTCATTGAAATTTGCAGAATTCGAGAATGTTTTGTAACTGTTACGAAAATGTTAAAAATGTGTTTCTGCATTACTAAAGCAGAATTGCAATTAAGTTTCTCAAGTTTTGCTTTCCCCATTGCGTTGAATTTATATGATAACCACGACAATGGGATACGAAAGACCATATTAAATTGTTCTCCACGGAAATATAATATCAAAGCTGATCCAATTTAACGAAAAAATGAGAGACTCATTGTATACGTAGACACGGATACGAGTTTCATTATCATCGTACCATCGCGAGGAACGAATTTTCCCTGAATATAAAACCCATTTATTACGTGAATTTCTGCCGAAACATGATCAGTGCATTTCAAACAATACAAAAGAAGCCAGCTTCGATCTTCGTTTCCACGATCTCTGTTACAAACGAGAACAAACCTAGATTTTATTTCAGAAAATAATGAGCCTGCGAGGGGTGGACTAGTTTATTTATTTTTAATGATATATTATGCCTTTTGCGCCGCATAGCAGCCGACAAAAAAGGCTGTTTGGGACGCGGCGAAAAACGAATCACGTTCGAGAAACGTAAATTTTTGACGGGACAATACGCTGACTGGTTGCAAGCACCAGGGATATAGTCGAGCCAGGTCTCGTGTCCCGTTTACGAGACCCAAATTCGCGTACGACTTTTGGAGCTCCTCTTTTTTGCAAGAAGGGGGCGGGCATCCCTTGACTAGCCCGCTATTTCGCTTTGCACGCGGCTTTTTCGCTCCCGTCCGCGGACCAAAGTTATTTCCCCGTGTCCGCCTTTTTCTAGTCCACGAGAGGGGATGGTCGAGTTTCGATTTATGATTTGTCGAAAGGAAGCGGTCAGGTCTGCCTATGGAATGCATCTGCGTAAAGGGGTCGTCGCGCTGCCAGCTGCAACAACGCGATAACAAATGCGCGATAAAATAAAACCGCGATCGGTTCGTGAATCGCGTTCCGCGAGATCTGAGAATAAAGTCAGAGGGAATTTTTATTTAGCAAACTAATCGCTGAATAAACAGCAGCGACTTCGAATGTCCAGCCACTCAGCATGAACAGAAGTTCTGTCACTCGAAAACCACGGAGCACGCAAAGTAATTGTCTCTCCGAATGGTACCAGTGTTCCCAGCCGAGTTAACGAACCATCCCAGGCGTAATTAAATATACTTAATCGTGAAACAAACTGTGCCCAAGCGCACCAAGAATTTCGCCCAAGAATTTACTGTGGTTCTTGAAAACTGGCTAACTTCGGAATGGCCGCCTCGCGTGTATTAGAATTTTCTAGACAGCAGAACACCTCCCAATGGTGCTCGATGATACTCTGGGTAAATAAAACGTGAACAATCTAGGGCCATTACGAAAAGATTCCGCCATTCGTGGAGGCACTCGCGTGAAAGTTACGAGTGTGACCCGTGTCTCTGACATTCGCTGCGGGGATTTCCTCTCCATTCACGAGGAAGGAGCATACAACAAGATATTATTACGTAGTCCGCGCGAAAAGCTTCCAAAGAGACGAACAGTTCTGCTCGTCGAACCGTAAATCGGTTGAGATCCGCGTAAACTCGAGAATACGAGGAAGGGACGCGGAAAGAGGATTTCTGGTAAAAAAGAATACAGAGGATTGGAGGAGAGCTCCTATTTCACGAAGGTACCTCTTATGAGGGAAACACCCCACGTTGTCGCCTGCAATTTTAATGTGTTGTTGCAGAAGCGTAGTATGCAGATTGCTAATTTGTAGAATAGAGTATAGGTATTTAATAGTTTAGAAGACAGGAACGATCAAAGTTTCGTACCTCCTTGCTGTAGTAGAACACATCTTCAAAATGATTTAATAACTACACGTAGTATTTTATAAATAACAAGTTGCCAATCACTCTCCAAAAGCACATTAAAATTGCAGTCGATCTCTTGAGATCCTTCCCTTGTCAGAACCTTGAGAAGACAAATCGGTGTATCTATTTTTCTTAATTAGTTCTGTAATACTCCAAGAAATGTTTCCACGAGATGGAAGGATCGAAAATTCGAGATGTTTACTCACCCCCTGACAGTGCTTGCTCGAACAACACGACTTGGAAAATACTCGCCGCACGTCGCAAGTGAAATATCAGCGTTCGACGGTGTCGACGAGCTGCAGTCTGGTTATGCAGCGTCGTCGTCACGTCACTAATTAGATCGGGCCGCGATTAACTCGGAGCGAGATTCTCTGGGAAGCCTCGTTGATCTCGAGCAAGTTTCATGGGCAGAGAGACAGAACGCGATAAGGCTGATAATTAAGCGTCGGTCCGTGACCTGGGTCGGGGTTAAAGTTGAACGCTACCCTACGCGAACGACCCACCCGCAACTCGACACCCTCTTTCGAATTTATTCTCTGTCAATCGCCATTGCACGCAGCCTCACCTTCCCAAATAACCCACTTTGTCAGTCTTTTGCGTGCCATCACTAATTATGCATCTTGTTCCCCTGAAATTCTTCCAAGTATTAGTCAAAAATAATTGGTTGCCAAAGAGAGGTATGACTGCAAGTAGGGCAAAGAGAAATGGAATCGGCAACATCTAAATTGATTTTCAATTCGCGGAGAAACAGCCAGGAGCTCGAGAGACAGCCGTTGCCGGAATTGATTCTCATATTATTTCAATCAGTTGCTTCCCTCTCCGTGATCAAGACGGAAATAAAGCAAGGAAATACGAGACTGGAGCGATGGGACGTCCTCCTAGCAAGCAACGTTTCTGGAAGGAGGAGTTTGCTTTTAACGTTATCATAGAAATGCTTTTAGATATTGATTGAGAGATAACTAGGATCGAAATTTGTTTAAAACATGCAACAACTTGCGAGAAAGCCCTCTGGGACAGAAGCTGAGAATAGTTTTTGAAATTCTAAATTTTTTCCCTTAGGAACTGCCTGATTATATACGAGGTTATTCTACTTGGAGCCTGGCTGACCACATATATGGTTGTACTACTTACTCGACGTCTGAGTTATTGGATTAGTATACTATTTATTTTCTTCTAGCTCTGTGTTTCTTCCTACACTGTTCACGTAATTGTCTGACTACATAGAGTATTTCACTACTTGCTCTGTTGAATTTGTCTGATTTATTGGAAGGTTATACTACTTATTTTCCTCTGACTCTATACATTTCTTTTTATACTGCTTACATGTTGCCTGACTATATACAGTATTACATTACTTGCTCAGCTGAGTCTGTCTGACTTATTGGAAGGCTATACTACTTATTTTCTCCTATCTTATTTTTCTGTTGTAAATATTTGAACATGCTTCGTTCCACTTTCTTCTGGCACAAAAATTGTATCGCGCGGTATCAACTAGTGCTGATTAAATCGCCCAATTCCTTTCTCCCATCAATTTCCACCATTTCCAGTAAAGAAAGAGCCACACCTCGCTTCAGTCCTCCCGCAGAATCACCCTGTCTCTGATTTTGCAATAAACGAGGATGTCAGGCGCACGGCAAGCGACCAGGTGCAGTAAAGAATGATTTCAAATAACTCAAAGGTATTTTTCCTGCTTTTATGTTGCCCCGCAAAATTCATGACACTGAGTTTACGATTGCCTTCCATCGTTTCCCTCCGCGGATTTACGATTGTTTTCCTCTTCAGATAGTGATACTATGTTCTGTCGTATCCATTTACTCCCTTCTACGAAATATTGAGAATTGCATTCCCAATAATAAATACTACCGCCTGATGGTAGCTGACAACCAGAGACTCTGAAGATTGGAGAACGAGCTCAATAATTATTCTTAATTCTTTAATATTTGTTGCTTCTATGAATGTCACATATAACACTGGAATACTTTTAATATTCTTTGATATAATAGTCAATGAGTTGAGTCACTACAAATTCTTTGTGAACTGTAGTATGAAGTCCTGGTAAAAGTTCCTATTGCTAAAAAGGTTTCAGAGAATTTAGTTATACTAGGTTCCTAGTGAGGCTTTAGAACAGGCTATCGATTTCAACCACATTATCCGTCGCAATAGAGGCTTGCCAAACTTCGTTCAACGATCGAAAAATATTTTCCCTTCAAATACACTCTCAGGCACAGTATTTTCCTTGCAAACATGCAACTTGGTCGGACTATTAGTTGGCCTTTGACAGGAACGCAAAGATCGCGAGGGGGTAAGTTGGTCGCTGCTAATGAAGGAAAATTTGTCTCTGTGGGAGAAAAAAGTGCCGTTCCTGTTTGTGCCTTTTAAAGGCTAGGAAAAATAATACTTCCAGCTAAACAATTATTAGACCTGAAGACTTTAATTAACCACAGCTGCAAAAAACCTCTAGTTTTAAGCTCCTCCAGTCCTCATTCCCATCTCACCGCCACTTCTTACCCCCACTATTTATGTACAAGCTTCAATCAAGAAACCGCGCTTCAATACACTAATAAAAATAATTTCCTTCTATGAGCTTCACTGTTCCTAATGATTGCAGGGGATGGGCGGCAGTAATTAGCAATAATGAACCAGCCAGGGAAGTAGGAAGTGAAAAGATGATCCAGAAACAGAGATCAAAGAGTAACGGAAACGAGCTTTCGAGAGCATCATCCCCGAGAGCAATAACCACAGAGAGATCTCGTCCAAGCCGAGTTAGAGATCCTCTGGGTCTCGGAACGTAGGCTCACAATGGATCCCGCGCATAACAGTTGAGCATCCATTTAATTAGCGCAACTGAGCGCGGCGCAGTGCGCCCATGCACCTCTCGTGCGGTCAAGTCTGGTTCGATTTCGAAACAGAGCCACGCACAATGGACGTGTGATCCCAGCAATCCATCAGGATTAATCCTGTGTTGATAGTCCGACAGGTCGAGCAACGATGCGTTATTACTGCACTCTTCGATCCAAGGAAGCGGAAGTTTCCAGATAAATGGATGCTGAAGAACGAAGAGAGGCTTTACTAGTGACGAAGTGATTGAGGAAGTTTCAGAAAATTTGAGTAGGTCTTAGGATGTATAATCAACTTTCGTTTATATGTTTGATTAGACAGCGCGAAATACTTGACCCGAAAATTCGCTGGCTTTGCTAACCTCGCGAAACCGCCATATGGAATCTAATTTTAATGATCGTATTTCAACAAAGCTCTATCTCGTTTGCCCGAGGTAGAAACTGTGTAATTACAATACAGTTCACTAATATAGGAACGCGGTTTGCGCGAGGCAAACAACAGCTAGTATACCTCCAGCCAGAGAGGAGTTCCCTGCGTACTCTGAAATCAACGTTTTTGCATAATTCAGCTGTAATGCACGCTATGCGTATCCCTCTTGTTCCAAGGAAACAAGAGGGCACGAAAACACCCGCGAAGCCTTCAAACATTAATGCAGCCTTTTCCTCGCAAGACAGAATCGTGTCCTTCGGTGCCTTTGATTTTTGAGATGGCTCAGACGGGCCAAGATTAGGTCTTATCTCCCTTTTCTGCTGAAAATGAACCCCCTTTTATGGCTGCCTCAGACCTTCTCTTCTCCATTATCTTTCCAGAGTAATTTTTATCTGAGAGGCAATTGTGACACACGAGGTGAGAATGCAAGAACAGGGGATATTAAAAAGAAACTTCAAGGTAAAATACAAATTTCCATTTCTCAGAGACACGAACACTTTTTCCCTCCTCAGACAAAATCGAAAACTTTCCTTTTAGTTCTGCGAAATGCAACGTAACGAAACTGCAAAGATGTGATTCCTGATGGCGATTCCTTTTGTTCACAAGACATCACGAGGAAAATCGTTGAACTACGATCGAAAACGCGCGACTGGAAACGAATGATAATCTATAGGCAAAAGGACAGAAGAGGCGCGAGGGAAACTTTGCGTGGTCGGAATGGCGCCGCGACGGTTCGAAAACTTTCCAACTCTCTGGAGGGAAACAGGGGAAACTAACGAGTGGTTGCTGGCCAGGTAAAAAAGCAAAGAACTACTGGAGCGTAATTTCGTAATTCGATGATGAGTCATCTGATCGTCCCTGACGCTAGCATTAATAAACATTATCTCTGAAAAGAATACTGCATAAATTTCTTGTAAATAACCCTCGACAAAAAGCACGACCTGAATTCTCCTCCGAGACGCTCGTGTAACGTAAAAGTAATTACAGGGCAGAAACAAAACGTCTGAAAATGGTAAAGACGATAGAAAACATGAAAAGAGAATCACAGAAGAGAAGTCTGCCGATCGGGACAGCCTTTGTGCTGCCCTCCGCCATATTTAAATATCTAATAAGCATCGGTTATTACCAGAGGTTAACAAAGAACGTTCCCCGAAGCTCTGGCGAATGGACTGGCTCGATTCAAGAACTTCTCCAAGAAGAAAGGAGATGAGAAAAAACCGTGGCTGAAAAAGACGGAGTGCATCTTGCACTTACCAGCGAGCATTCTCTCCAGCAACCATGAAAGCGCTGGGAGCGCCAGCAATAGCATCTTTAACGCGACTCAACAATGTTGGGTTTCTAAGGGCGAGCCAGGTCTAATAGCTGGCGACTGCAGGTGCTCATTTCGGCTGTAGACAATTGTAAAGTTGTGAATAATGGACAGGGTAAAATGATATAGTTAGAAGGGGCAACTGTTGTCGATCGCGATTGCGTGATCGCTGAGAACGCTTTCCGGCGTCGAGGGCGATGACAGCAGGGTGGTCGACAACTTGGGGGTAGAAAGGACCATGAATCTTTGAACACTTGGGTGCAACAGCAGGTCGATGCCGAATTATGAAAGTTTAATTTACCTTGGGGGCCTCGATTACCTTCGAAAACAGAAGTATTCTCACGACAAACAGAGGGGGGCATAAACGAAGAATTTTAAAATAACCCTGCTGTTCTATAGATACCTCTGTTTCACTGTTCTATGTAGAAGACAGAATTGTCAAGGTTTTGATAACTTTCTTATAAATTAGCCTGCAGATATTTTCAACGTGGGAGCTAAACAACAATTTTATATCAAGCAGCTCATTACCGCAGCGTCTAATTTGCTTCTCTTAATAACGAGAACCTTTCCACTCCCTATTCCCCGTAATGCAACCCTTGAAGAGGCAAACGAACTTCAGCCGCCAACTTCCCGATGCGCTTTTCAAGAATAAATTAAAACGAAATTTGTTGAAAAGTTCCTTTACTGCTGCAACTTACGGCCAGCCCATAAAACACCGAAGCCCCTTAATTACTTTCCTGATTTATATTATCGGTATAAATAATCTTCAGCCAGACGTGGCGTCGTTATTAACCGCGCTTTAAATAAACGCTATCCATCAACCCCACCGTGTCTCACGTTGCGTCAGAGGACGGATAAAACGAGAGTTTTTCCCTAAAATTCTCTCGATGCCCGAGCTATCGGCGACCTTATCACTCGACACCTTGTCCGTGCGTTCAGGTTAATTAAACCTAATTACGAGCCATTTTCTGACACGATCTGAGCGACGTTAACTAAAATTGGCTTCCCAGCGCGAGGCTGCTCCGTCTTCGTTACGCGTCAACCATCCACCCACGCTTCTCCTACTTTTCTCGCTGTTATTTTTCCAAGGATAGCTCCGCGTACCCATCTCTCTGCTGATTACTCTCGAGCATTAACGCGAATAATACACGTGTCGTACATTATGCGTCCTGCGCGAGGCCACCTCATCGACCCCATTCAAGGACTGTCAACAACCTCTGTGTTTCGAGTGCTGCAGGGAGAAGTGTCCTGCAGCAAGTGTTACAAGCTGTTGGCCCCAGGATCAAATCATTTTCCCGTATTTTGTGAATCGAGGGCTCTGCAGGGGACACAAGATGGCACTTGGAATTTTCATTCTTCTGAAATTTTCAATTTAATCTCCTACTGTTTTCTACTGCTACAGGAATATATCGCGATGCCTGATATCAGGCTTCGAGTGTCGATTACTTTTCTCATTTCGGAAATGGAATACATCTGAAGTCGGAAGAGCAGGCGATCGGAATGGACTCTGAAAGAATGAATCTGGTATTCGTTTACGCTCCCTACGCAGCGTCGTTTCACCTCGAGAGCTATTTATAAAAGTGAACAAGGCAAGGGATGCAGTTACCACCGCCGAGATTAATTGCTGCCCGATTCTGTTATTTCCGCTAGGATTTTTCGCTAAGAAACCGTGTATCGATCACTGCTCTCCATACTCAATTTCCTTTTCGAGAGTGCTCTAGTATCGAGAGCATCAAATCTGTTATTTACTTATTTTAAGTTAACAGGTAAAGAACCCTTCTCTGTGTACAATCAGAAAGAATGGTTACAGGTTGCCCAAGACTGAGATAAATATCGCTTAAAATTGGCTAGGGAGGAAAACAGTTTAGAGATTCACGAGAGCCATTATGATTCATAAAAGTTTTATTAAGACAGTCGAGTATATAACGTCCTATCTTCAAGAGATCGTGAAAATTCAGTCACTGGCACGAACAATAAATTAATCTTCTGGATAATTTAATCACAGAAATCCCATATAACTGTAGCTACCGATTATGAACATGCCTGAAGACTTCCCCTGCAGCGAGAGCTCGAATTTTCCCAATATTCCAAGGGTGAGAGAGGGTTAATAGCGTGGAGTCTGTGACTCCCGCCAGCCTGGGTTAATAAACATATTTTAACCGCCGCTTAAATGACCCGTTAGTCCAAGTAACTTCGTAATTACGCGCGGAAGCGAGGGAAATCCGCGGCATAATGCTCGACTGGCAGCCAGAAATTCGCGGATCTGCAGCGTGGATCGGCTGGCTCAAGTTTTTGAATTCGCTGGGATGAATGGCGGCCGCAATCCGCGAGGAACAATGAAGGAAACGCAAAGGAGCGTTTGATAAGCGCCACGTGCCTGGTTAATTACCAGTTCCAGAGGCGGTGGTTGACGATGCCGTGCCCGCGCGCCTCTAACGCAGTCCCCACGCGTGCATGTGTACGACAATAATTTTCACGGAAGCACAAGCTAATCCACTTCATCCGCGATCCCCTGAATAACCCAGACCGAAGTAATTAACCTGCCACGCTCGTTGTAACGAATAAACAACTTCGAGGCTGCTGCCATTCCATGGCTGCGCCGACACTCTGCTCACGCGCCTTTGAGATTTCAATTATTTTAGTTATTTCCAATTTGGGAGAGGCTGAGACCTGTGAATCACCTGCTCTACTGTATTTATTGAGTAATGAATATTAGAGGTTGAAACGAGAGTGACAGTGTTTTCAGGAACAACCGAACCGTGATCATTTAAGGAAACAGTATTTCACTCGATGGATCCATATTTAACCTACTAACCCCTTAAACCGATTCTCGAATCCACTCAGACCTAATTCCCGTGGTCGTTTCCCCATTAAAAGAACGCGGCGTGGAAGACTGGTTCCTCGGCAGCTTCCTCTTTAAATCGAAATTTAAATCGGCGATTAGCGTGGCAGGGCAACGAGGAGGGTAGGGTCGAGCCAGGATCAATTAATTCATTGGCCCTATTTATGCTGATCGAGGAGCGACGCTTTGGAGAACAGGGCTAGAGGGGAGCCTGGACGATGGGCGAAAGGGCTTGGGTTAAGCGAACGTCCGGAAATTAAGCCCTTCGTACTCGTTCGCGTTAAATCACCGCGACTCTGGTGAACCGGGTCGCTCGATATTCGCCGCGTTTCTTCTCTGTTCTTCGCCTCCCTGGGACAGCTAATAAAACGGGATAACGACGACTACCCCGCCCATCGATTAGTCCTTTAGCGATCGGCGTGTCATGCACCGCCAACAGGAAGTCACGTCATCGAGAACCTTAATCCGACGTGGTGTCATTTTTCAGCACCATCAGCGGTTCTGTGCTGGACAGGTATTTATGGGCGGAGGCTCTGAAGGGGTGGCTTTGAAGATGAATGTTAATGGAGGAAGTAGAGTACTGTTACTTTCCCTATTGTCATTATATGATAAAAGGAAAGTATTTTTATTCGTTAAATATTCACGTATTCAAATATACGAATGTTCAAATGTTCAAATATACGAGTATTCAAATATTCAAATATTCAAATATACGAGTATTCAAATATTCAAACATTCAAATATTCAAATATTCAAATATTCAAATATTCAAATATTCAAATATTCAAATATTCAAATATTCAAATATTCAAATATTCAAATATTCAAATATACGAGTTTTCAAATATTCAAATATTCAAACATTCAAACATTCAAATATTCAAACATTCAAACATTCAAACATTCAAACATTCAAACATTCAAACATTCAAATATTCAAATATTCAAATATTCAAATATTCAAATATTCAAATATTCAAATATTCAAATATTCAAATATTCAAATATACGAGTATTCAAATATTCAAATATTTAATTTTTTCCCTCTTCACCCCCAAAATAAAAAATACAGGACTCTAATAATAAACTACTTACCCAGTATCGCGAAAGTATCGCAATCTTTTTACCAATATTTTTCTACTGCTGTCCACACTGTGTCAACCATCACTATTAATAACCCGACTAAGGATTCAACCTTTGACTCTGCCTGGAAACTTGTAACCTCCCGCGCGATCTAAGTCACTAATTACAGCCTGTTGTGTACCAGTTATCACAGCGAACGTCACATTTGCAATTAGTAGAACGGATTCGCGTGCCGAGATATAATTCAAGCAATCCGTAATGTGTGATTACCCGATGAACATTAATTACTGCCATCGTTCGCCAACGATACCACACCGTAACGATGCATCTATATTGATAATTAATCAACGTTTTTAATGTCACTGGTCTAGCCCACGGAATGTTTACATAATAAATTTCCTTGTGGAGCAAAAACTGTAGAAAAATATTCAATCACCCACCACACCACACATTAAACACCCTCCTACACTCACCCCCACGCTCCCACACACGAAATAACCACCTGAATCGATTTACTCGCGGAGCAACAGCAGACTGCACTCACCCACGGACTTAATAAGAATATACTGGAATAAAACATTTACCAAAGAAAGTAAAACACTGAGAACAGCAGCTACAGCCTTCCACCCTTGGCGAATAAAACAAGCCTGACTGCCAGCCGATACCTGCCTCAGTACAATACCTAATGGACAGAAATGGACTCGTCCCCTCTCCAGCATGCACGATAATCCTTCAGCTCTTACGTGGCCCTCTTTCACCCAGGACTTGCCAATTGTCCTTGCGAATTAATTATCACCAGAAATGTAACTCGATAAAGGTTTTTCCCTCAGGCAGGCTCCAGTCGTGTTTCGTGGTGGCTGCTCTGCCTGTATACAGCCTCTGTGCGTCTGCAAACTTTGACTTACACCGCTGCATACGGTTAATTATGCATCGACAGGACAGGGAGAGCTTTGCGCGGGATTAGGTAGTCCAGGCTGAAAATGCCCTGGAAAGGTATAATATTCGTTTGCCAACGGCGCGGTAATTAAATTTCTACTTAGCTCCACGAGGCCAGCCAATTCGAATTTCGCGGTCGATCGTTCCATTGGCTTCCAGCGAATTCCAAGTTGTAACGAGGGAGAGCCAACAGCAGCGTTCGACGTTTGCCTCGTTCCCTTTGATTTTTGTTCCCTCGGGTGAAAGGTCGAGGGGATGAAAAGAATCCTCTGGCGCGACTTGGGAAGTTAGCAGAGGTGTTGCTGGGAAAGTTAGCGAATGCAACTTTGGGTAATTAGGGAGGAGGTGTCGTGTACAGCGATTGGGTTCGATGACCTGAAGGTCAGGATATTGACTATAGAATTCTAGAATAAAGAATTCTCAGAGAAGCAGAGTCTATAGGAAGATTTGAATGAAAAAGTGAGAGCAAAGCTCAGAGAAGATCCCTCGTTGAATCTTCAAAGCTGAGTCCTCGGATCCTTTCGCTCACTTGGGTAGAGAGGTCGAGGTTTGCCTGAACCCATTCACAGCGCTGTGGTCGTAGGGGATCAGTCGGACTTATTTATATATTTAAATCGATCCATTGATTTTCCCTAATGCAGTTTAGTCTGGCAGGAACAGGATGAAGGCTTGTGAATTTTTCACACCGCTATAAAGACCGACCAAAGAAATATCAACGACCTTTAAGTGCCCTTTCGAAGTACGTTCCTAGACCTTTAAGGGTCATTTACTCAATTTCCAGCAGCTCAAAGAGGAAAGACTGAGCAGAGCAGTCGAGCAAGGTGTTTCAAAAGGTTTCAAGTTTTTCGAAAGTCTAAAAGATTTCGATATTTCTCCTAGGAAAGAAAAAGGGCGAGAGGAATGAGTCACGAGAGTCGTACCTTCTTTTACAGGTGCAGTTTACGAGGTAATGCTGTGTACACATCGAATCCCGCGCTCGTTCGCCCTTATGTAATGGGCAATTACATAGAACCGAGCAAATACGTGTAAATACGCGGGAATACTGCAGCGTGTATGACGAATCCATATTTAAAGCGATATAAATTCCAACGTCACGCGATGCACAGGTTCGCGCGGCGAGAACCGATCGCGACAGCCTTTTATACATGAGAGGAGCGTGGTAAAAATAACTGGGGATGAACGGCGTTAGAGACCGATGCGTATCGACGTGGCTATATTTGATACGTCAGGTTGTAGAATCGCGGAAACCTGCGTGGAAATAGAACGACGCGGGGTCGAAGGTCGAGCGTGCCAGTGAACGCACTTTCGACCGCTGAATAATGCAGCTGGCTTGCAATTCTGTGGAGTGCATTACGCTAAGGCGGAGAGAAGTATGACTGTTCCAATGATGGATTTAGTTGCACTGCCATTCAAAGAAATTGGGGAAGATATTTTACAGGATTTGTACTTGCTTTTATTTTTTATAGAGAATATAATACTGGAAGTTCCGGTATTTTTCGAAATTCTACGTCCAAGTGCAGAAATTGAAGTTTTTCTACGATTATGACACTGGCTCGGCTATGTGCTTTAAAATAGAGAGAAAGGTCATCTAATGTTCGACCAGGTGTCTAATATTGTCTGCGCGAAGCACCGTGCTGGCGAGTGGAGCACTCGTTCCTGGATCCACTGAAATGGTTTATGGTCCTCTGGCGCACATGGGACAAAGTGGACTGGACAAAATGCGTGAATTGAGGCTGAGAAGAACGTGTGATATAGGAGAGTTCATATTTTGAAAATAGCACGTTTACTCGTGTAAAAAGTCTTTTATCTCGTAACACTCCTTTTTCTGCCAAAATTACGACCACTTTTTGCGGCTTCTTTAAAAAAGAAAGAAGGCTAGTGCAATATTTGCATATATCCTCGTTCATCTCGAATGTCCTCTTCCAGACAAATTAATTTAATATCATCCATCAAATTTGTTCGAAACAAACTTACAGTGCATTCATTTCTAATCAGCCTGCCTGTCAATTTTGAAGATGCTGTCTACAGTCGAGCATGCGATTGAATAATGCTGTCCAGATTAGCACTTGGGAATAGGTAATACAAAGTCTGGATCAACTATTTTTAGCCAGTGGTTCGAATGGAGATTTTTACAAGGAGCCGCAGTCGTACTCGTTTCACCGAAATTGAGATTTCTATCGCCGAACAGCTCAATTTAACGCAATTCCCCGAAACGAAACAACCAAAGATAAGAGTCGCCGCATCATCGCCAAGTCTCTGCTCTTTATTCGCGTTTCAAACGTAATCCCGCAGTTTCGTTGGCACTCGCGATACGAGCAGCCGCGATCACTCTTCCTGACAACTTAGAACTGTTAATCACTCGAGATACCCATCGTGCCCACGATTCCTAGCCAGAGTTCTCTTGCTGTTTTCGGCCAGCCATTATCGATCCTGCACAGTTCGACGATGATTGCATCAACGCCCGAATAATATACAATAACGACGAGATTGCTTGAATCGATTCGACGCGGTAGTTGAACGCGAATTTTCATACAGAGCTATCGAAGTTAATTTGTGTCGAGTCTTCAGAAAAATGATTGAAAGTATTTTTAATTAGAAAAAATGTTCGTTCTACTTCACGATTTTGTGGAAAATCTCTTTGTGGGGGGGAAAGAATTTTTTCCGAGTGTATGAAGATCTGTTTTACCCTCGTCGTTTCTCAAGAATCATTACCCTATTTCCTGCACGTTGGGCGCCACGGTATCTAAAATAATCTGGGGAACAAAATTGCCGGGTCGAATCGGCAGCAATCGGAATTCGCAGCGGGCGGCCAGAGGATGGCCCATTTCACGGGTTTTAAACACCCAGGGACAAAGAAAAAACTCGGGGAAATCTGATTCCACCCGCTAGCCATCCGCTGATTTTCTGGCTGAAGGGGCGTTTCGAGCAAGGATCGCGAATGCGCTCGATACTCGCCCTTTATCTTCCCTCACCCTCCTCGAATTCCTGCCCCTTTCCCTTTGTTCTTTTTATCTTGGGGTGGAGAGAGAAATTAGTGGTGGGGTGATTTTCCGCAGACTTGAATTAAAAATATAAAACAGGTTTCTATTTGACGAAAAATAAAAAGCATGTTAAAACAGAAAAAGTATTAGAAATTTTTGTAGAAGATATCTCACCACTTTCTCCCCTGTGTACTAACCCCTGTAGCAAGGAAGTGACGTCAGCGAGGGGTAAAGGTGCTCGGGACTGAAACACCCCTGGTTATGAACCTGGTAGGCGAACTCTTCAAAGGGCGATTTGTCGACAGTCAACATGACAAAGACATTAGTCGGTTCTGAGTTCCCCTTCCCTGCAGCCAGCGTCACCCTCTTTCCGCGGTCCATTAAGGAGAAAGGGGATGGGCCAGCGTTGCATCCCGCGCAAAGCTGGAGGGGATTTAACCGTCTCACGAAATTTCTGCTAAGTGATCTCAAAGGATGTCACGTTAGGACAAATTGATTTTTTTCGCTGTCAACCCCCGACTGCTGCAGACACTGGCCCTCCCCTTGGAGCCACCCTCCCTGATAAAGCCTGGACCACGCTGTCTATCGGATGAACAAATGGGATTGCTGACAGCCAGCACGTGCCTCGCGTCGCTGCTCGCTTTTCCAAATGAATTTTCATGCAAATTCTGTGTCAAAGAAAATAAATCTTATTTTCCGATTTAATGCAACTTGGAATTATTCTCCCAGCACGCACGTCATCCTCCCTCTACCTCTTCTCGACAATTCACCGATTCTAACCGATTCCTCTAGCCTCAGGATAGAGTCCTGAGATTCCCTGTATCGCTGTCCCAGGGAACATGCTCTTCCTCTTCGCGTGCGAGTGTCAGCCGCGTGTGCGTAGGGGGAAAAAAGGGGGTGTAGGCCTGCAGGTACGTTGGGGTGATTTCGCCAGAGGGGACAAGATGGAACAATGCTTGCGTATTTTTTAACAGACTGAAGATTAAATTCACAGATTGAGAATGTGTGTTCTTAGGAATTGATAATAATTCTTTCTCTAATTAATTTTCAACTACCCTATGCAACATGATCTACGATCTACGAACGATTGTACCTTAGAATAACGATCACTTCCCGAGAAAGTTCCCCGTATAAAATTCCTCGCGCACGTTTCTGAGTGGCATGCAACGATAAGGGGTGAAATTCCTCTCGAAGGAAGTGACTCCGCGTCTAACGTGACCGTCCCAGAGGAAACGAAACGACGCTAGTCAGAACTTGTTTATTCTTCGGAATAAAAGGGTTGCTGGCTGGTTAGAGAATAAAACGCGAGGCAAAAGGTAAAATTTAGTAGCTATTACTGTCCTACCCTCGGATGGGGGTCGAATTATTTTATCTCGCTCTACGCCTGACGGAGCACTTTACAACGAAACTTTTATTCCGTTTCAGTATAACTTGTAGCAAGTGAGTTTTAATAATTTCGAGAGCGATAAACTCTTTAGAATTTTATGGCCCAGGAATTTCCTATTTATTGTCACCCATAAAGGGGTGCGCTGGTTTTTTGAGAATCCTATTTCGACACTTGTCAGAGTTCTTTGAAGAATTCCAGTGGAATGAAATTCAGCTCGCGAAATCTGAAGAAACTTGTTACCAAGAAACTCGCGTACTCTTGCTGTAACACGAAGAGTCCTTAAAGACTCTTAAGAGGGTGGAAATGCCTTTCTTAACAATTTTCCCTTTTCTGCCGGGAGGAAGCCCGAGTAAAAAATGTGTTAGATATTATTTCATCGCGTTTGCTCGTGGATCACTAACTCAGCTTCCTCACGACCACCAGAGCCTTCGTCTGTCCTTAACGCCACCCTTATTTGAATTGCAACGCACTTGGAGGATCCTTAAGCGACCTCGCTAAGTGTGCGCCACCCGTAAACCCCAGCTCGACGGCTTTTAGCCTCCTCGTAACGATCTCGTGACACGTGCGAGCGTTTTCGTCAGCCATTACGATATTAAATTATTATTACCAAGCTATTACTATATTTTTCCTCTAATGACGCCGCGACATCGACCCTCCATAACGCGATATTAGCACACGGGACAATGTTACGGAAAATTAGAGCGAAATATCGGGGCCATAGAGCCGATTTTATGTTGATTTCGCGCCACGTGGCCCGTTCGACGATGCTGGATAATGGGCTCTCTTTGGCTGGCATGTATAATGCCACTTCTTGCGTCAAGTGGTTCAGAAAATTCTGCTTTCCTTCCTCGCCAATTTTTTTGCGTCACCTGCTTGCGACAGAGGGAAGAACATTCCCTCTGAAATATGCTTACGAATATTACCGAAGCTATTTACAGCAGACAATTTATTTTCCATACTTCGTCCACTAACAGAAAGTCAGAAAATGTGGGTGGATACAGCTTGTTGTAACATAGCTCGTCTAAAAAATGTTTTAAAATAAAATTTACCCTGTTTGGAGGGAAGCTCCTTGATGGTCACAAGTTTCTCTAGTTGGACATCTTATTTGAAACACTGTTTTAGAGGAGCTATAGTTTAGGAGATAATTATATGCAAAATGGGTCATCCTATATGAGAAGAGACTTCTGTTCAACATGAATTGGCACAGAGGACACTAAAAATATGAAAATACCACGCCAGTGAAGCTAGAACCATTCTTAGTCAGCCTGAATACCACTGTCTAAGAATAACAACTATGCATTCCCTACCAGATTCTGAACGTAGTCAGCCATCAATATTTCACCATCGACGAGCCAAGGGTCTGTCACGACGCTCAAACTTCACCTAAGAAAATTCCTGCTACTGCAGAATAAACCTGAAACAGGGGTAAATCGTCGCTGGAGAGTAATGGATATTATGTCCCAGGCAAACGCGGCTTCGTTTTATCATCCCCCCTGACTGGCAGCACGAAAAACAACAGAACTTTCCGACGTACAGAATAATTCATTGCGCGGGCAGAACCTATGCTATCGCGCCTCGCCCCGCTGCTCCTCCGTTTCTTTGATTTACAACCGATGAAATTCCCAGCCACGCAGGTGTAACACGCTGCAACCGTTCCCGTGCATCGCCTCGTAATGAACTCCCGCGCGGCAAAATTCGGCAACGGGCATGAATATGGAAATGCAGTTTTGCAACTTCTTCCGAGGGATCCGATTCGTTAGCCACGCTGGCGGGAGCGTGTCCGCGCATCGTCAAGCTGACTCGCCAAGTTCTGCTCTCTCGCCTGGCGAGGGAAAATTCTGGGAAAATGTTCACATGTTTCGGTCTTCGAGCCTTCGGGCGAGATCGACTTACAAAGGGAGGGCAGGGGTGGGGAAATCCCTTTTAAAATGTCGCGAGCTGAAACTTATAGCGCAAGTCTGGTATGAAAAAGCATTGATGGATTTTGTCATAATGAGTCTTCGCTTCTGAGATATTTCTGTTTGAAGAAATATGTGAGAAACTTAGATGAAAATATCTCGAGAACCAAGTCCTATTATGACGAAAGAGATCAAGGTCTTTTAGGATTAGACTTGTACTGCAAGTTGCAGCTAGTGTTACTTTAAAAGCGATGTCCTCACCCTTACCCTCTCCTTGTCAGCTTCCTCACAAGGGACCATGTGGATCCGTCTGAAACCTTGAACTCAGGAATCGCCAGATCCCAAGTCCTCCCTCTCACTTGAAAACAGTAATTTTCGCTCAGGGCAATCGAGGAGAACAAAAGCACAGGGTGTTGCAAGTTCAGTGGCCCGAGGGTGGGAACTTGATGCACAGAGAATGTCGAAGACACAAGCGGTCACTTTGCGAAGCCGCGGGCGCTTCGAACTCGATCAAATGGGCTCAAACATCCGTAATCTTTCCGTCCTTCCCTTGGTTTCGGCTCCTCGCCGCGTTCCACGTTCCTGGTCTTTCAGCAGAAATTTCCAATAAGCCCGAAGCGAGAGCCGACGAACCGTATTCCCGAGGAAAAGTTTCCCGCGATGGGCTCGAGAGGTTTTCAGAGGCTGACCGACCAGCGATTCGTGAAGAGACAAACATTTCCAATCAACGAACGACCGAGGGAAGCCGCACAGTTTTTCCGGAGAGGTTTTGTTGCGTGTCCCCAAGCGATTCGCGAGCGAAACAGCTATGTTGAACAACAGCGAGTGTTTTAGGATACGCGCCCGATTCTCATTGTAATCAGACGAATCGAAATGCCGCTGTGTTTGTCCAAGGCTATGGTTCTGCGATGAAATGGACCAATTCGAGGAACTGAATGCTAGAGGGAACTGTGAATCTTTGAAATAAACTTCGCAGCAGAATTAAAGGATTACAAACATCGAGACAAAAATTGTCGATGTTTGAACTGCTATAACTCCGTCGAAAAAAATCGCATGGAGGTGAGCCTGGACTCGTTCGAAAGCGCAAAGCCTCTACTTTAACACCCTTGAATTGAAATTGTTTGAAAAAAATTCTCCAGTCCACGACATGCAGAGAGAGGGACGGTGATTTGTCTCCGAATGTTTTCCATATTCAGACTATATTCAGGAAGTTGAGAAATTTTTTTCGCGACATTTTTCAGGAGAATATTAAAGCTAGAATCCTCCTCTTTTGAACTAGACCTTAAGGAATGATCTACGATTTTTTTTCGCGAAGTTATCTCGCTCTGAATGAAGTGGCACGCAACATATACTTCGAATGAAATGAGACACAAGGTACACTTTCCATTCAGACCACGATATCTCGGCGAAAAAAAATCGTACATCAATCGCTAAGGTCTCATTCGACAGGGGAGGGTTCCAACTTTAATATCTATCCAAAAAAGATCGGAGAAAAAATTCATTGAGTGCCTGGTAGTCGTCCAAAGTTGACAAACGTTCCAAGAGAAACATCCCTCTCTTTCTCGGCGTGTCATGGAGTAGAGAATTTTTTTCGACCAAGTTCAACTCAGAAGTGTTAAAGTAGAGGCTGTGCCCTTTCGGATGAGACCAGGCTGACTCCACTGCGATTTTTTTTGACGGAGATACAGCAGCTCAAAAATTGACTACTTTTTTGGGCTCTCGAGCGCTGCCTGGTCCAGAGGCTGCAAGCTCACTTTTCACTGAGAGCTCGATATCTCGGCGAAAAAAAATCGCAGAGCACTCGCCGTGGTCTCATTCGACAGGGGAGGGTTCCAGCTTTAATATCTATCCAAAAAAGATCGGAGAAAAAATTCATTGAGTGCCTGGTAGTCGTCCAAAGTTGACAAACGTTCCAAGAGAAACATCCCTCTCTTTCTCGGCGTGTCATGGAGTAGAGAATTTTTTTCGACCAAGTTCAACTCAGAGGTGTTAAAGTAGAGGCTGTGCCCTTTCGGATGAGACCAGGCTGACTCCACTGCGATTTTTTTTGACGGAGATACAGCAGCTCAAAAATTGACTACTTTTTTGGGCTCTCGAGCGCTGCCTGGTCCAGAGGCTGCAAGCTCACTTTTCACTGAGAGCTCGATATCTCGGCGAAAAAAAATCGCAGAGCACTCGCCGTGGTCTCATTCGACAGGGGAGGGTTCCAGCTTTAACATCTATCTAAAAGTGATAGCAGAAAAAATTCATTGAGTGCCTGGCAGTCGTCCGAAGTCGGGAAACATTCGGGGAAAAACTACCCTCCATTTCCTAGCCGGTCGTGGAGTGAAGAATTTTTTTCGACCAAATTCAGCTCAGAAATATTAAAGTAGAGGCTTTACCCTTTCCAATGAGATCAGGCACACCTCGCTGCGATTTTTTTTGACGAAGATACAGCCGCTCAAATATTGGCAACTTTTTCGATTTTTGGATTATTACCCCATTTCGATGCTGAAGTCACACTTTTCATTCAGACAGCAATAACTCGGTGAAAAAAAATCGCAGGTTGCTCGTTCAGGTTTTATTCGAAAGGGGAGGGTTTGAGCTTCAATATACCTCTAGAAAATGTTGGAAAAAGAATTTATCAAGCTCCTGAGACACGACTGATGTTGATGCACGTTTGGGAAAAGCCACCCTCTATTTCTCGACGTGTCGTGGGGTAGAGAATTTTTTTCGAGCAAGTTCAATTCAGTGAGGTCAATGTGGAGGCTTTACCCTTTAAAATGACTCGAGACTCATCTCCCTCTGAATTTTTTTAACCGAGCTACAGTAGCTCAAAGATCGACAATTATTCGAAAATCAGTGACCCTTGAATTTTGCTGTGATAAATACTTTGAGAAGCGGGTGGTCCAGAATTTGAAAAAACTATCTCCCAATGATCATTTTTCAAGCTACTAACGACACTGTCAACCTCCATCACACGACCCTCATTCACCCCATAAGATCACAAAGAAAAGCCAGAGGGGGTGTGTTGGCGAAAAGGAAGGGCCTCGATTTTTTCATCATGCGATTTTTATCGAGTTAGGAAAGGCGGAATTAGCAGAGAAGCTAGGTGAAAAGATTAGAAATTAGATTTCCTCGGAAGCCAGATGTTTCGTCGGTCAACTGCATTCCTTTTCCCTGATTGCGTTCGCTTTTCCATCGTGCACGGTACGAAACAATAACGAAAGCGAATCGACGAAAGGAATCGAGCAATTTCGCTGGGCCCGTCTGTCGTGAAATCGTCATAGCCTTTGGAAAACGTTCTTGTAGAGTTATGGCCCTCTACGAATACGTAGTTCGAGGAGCAATCGAACGGACGCAGCGGAGCGTTGGTAGTGGATCGAGCTGAATTTACCTTTCAAAGTGGCGGGAATCTTGGGGTATATGCAGTGCCCGTTGATGAATTCGAATGTTACCGCGGCAAACGACGCTGGAGATCGCGAGAGGAAAACGATTTCGTGCCACTCGAATTTTCTGAACCACTGTGGAGGAAGTCTTTCGAGAGATGATTAAATATAATTCGATTTTATGCCAGGCAAGAGTCAAAGGTTATAAATGTGTATAAACGGGATAGAATTTTAAATAGAAATTATTCCAGTGTTTGCAGAAACAACTTCCAAGGCGCATTTTTTGAGGCCACTCTCGCATAATGAAAGCCAATTTCGATAACTCACGTAATGAACTTCGAGAATTTGCTAACTGAAAATTATAAAGAAATTAATATTCAAACACCCTGCACCCCTTTCCCTATGTTTTCTTCCCAGGAACTTCAGAAGGCTTGCGATTAAATATTCATTCACAAATTTGAAAATTCTGCTCAGCATAAGAAACTCTATCTCGATTGAATAATTTATCCTGACTTGGAGAAGAAGAAAGCAGACAATTAATAACATAAAAACGTTCCAAGTTCCATCAATTAATGTTCAACCAGCACGCTCGAAGTATCATACGATGATATAATAAAGTTTGTATCATCACTCACCGGAATCGCTGCTGCCTCTAAGAATCCACGAACGCCTTCGACTTCCTGCGCGTCTTCCACTGAACTGCTTCAATCACCCTGAAATTCAGACAGAAAAAGACCACTTTACTTCAACTATTTATGAAAGTTGGGGGAACGAGTCTGTTCTTTTTGCATCTACATCGAACTTCGCGCCGACTAATTATCAACCAAGCAGCTGTAAAAATGAGCAAACTCGAAGATACTTATCGAGGGAAGTTCAGAGCGTGGAAACTTTAAGAGGCGCAATTACCAGGGATATCCTGGCAATTTATTGTAATACCATCCGATAAGACTTTTCACAACAAAAGTGTAGTTTACATTTTGGAAAATGCTTGAAGCCCCACTGCGTTAAAAATCGATTAGCCCTTCCCAGTTTTCGAGAAGTTCTTCATCACCACCTAACTCGTAACTTCGTTCCATTAAAGGGGATGAAACAATTAATCGCCGCAAGACGGGGTACAGTAATTCAGTTTGCTGCGCGGCGTTTTGGAAGTCATCCAGTTAGAATCTCGCGATATGAGAATTTCGGTTCGCGAGCGCGGCATATCAAATTACGTCCATGAATATTAATTAGACGGTGAATCGTGTCGTTTAGAGGTTCGCGCCCAGGCTTTTCACGATCCCCAGGAATACTTCCGCGTGGAATAGAAAGCAGCCAGCGCGTGGGAGGATCCCATTGCATCTCCACGATGAACGAACCCTGTAACGAACCTGGGAGGGGGCTGGGACGTTTTATCAACTCGGAAACTATTCTGCAAGCTGTTATATCAGCCAGCGTTTTCCCGCCAAAAGAGTGGATCCCAAGGGAGCTGGAAAGCAGGTCACAGAGTTGCACTGTTTTTATACGTGCATTCTAAACGCGTATTATCAACATTTGCTGTCACCTGGAATAAGGGAAAAATAAATTGCTACCTTCGCCGCCAGAAACATCTCAACTTTCCTCGTAAACCTTGCCCCAGGCTCCCAGCTAAATCAATTTAGAAGAGCATCCTAGTATCGACTGTCCTCGCGATGACGGGAGGCAATAATGTCCAAAGGAACGTTTGGTACGATCTAATAAATCGGAATCCACTTTAACTGGCGTGAAAGGAATACTTTTCCAGAGGCGTCCACATAGACTCGCATTAGAAGAAGTCTCTTGCAAAGCATTGCCTTTAACGCTTTCCAGGAGACTTCCCATAAGACGTGAATAATATCTGCTCGTGGATACCTGTTCACAGACGATAGTAAAGACTACCTAAACAGCCCTCTAACAAATATCTTTTAAGCGTCCAGCGATGCTGTTTCCTCTGCCAATCGAGACTACCAAGTTCACGTAATGGCGACACGAAATGATTCGTCACCGTGGGGGCAGAGAACAAGGGAGATGGGAGTTTCTCCTAATTTCTATTTCCGCTTCCCAGCAATGACGTCACGATTTGTCATCGTCCCACCGTAAAACTCGTTATACTCGCCATTTGCCTGGGCCACTGTTCTCTGAGAGATAACGATCGCGCAGGGGAGTCTACTGCTTCCGCTAACCGGATAACTATCGGCCCGCTTTCATAAAATTTAATTATTGTCATCGGAGAATCGATTTCCCATCGCTGGACGCTTGACCATTATACCCAGCACGATCGCGACGATTCCATGATCCACTTAGGAACTTTCTAGCCTCCGAAGCGAGCTGCTGTGCGTGTACAGTCTTTGCGCTCGAGAGGGCCCAGGCTCGTTTCACTGACACGGCTTCCAGCCCCTGTCGAGGCAGCCTCAAAAGACCGAGTCATCTCATTGTCCAGCAAACAGCCCAGAAAGCGATCCCCAAAGGCGCCCGGAAGCTGTGTTGATGCATCGAGTCATCAATCTCCCATCGACTCAGGTCTTGTTAGTTTCTATTAATACCAGGTACCCTTTCCACTCCCGAACCTATTGTGATGCCTGGGGTGGCGAGGAAATCTCGTCACGCGCGAGTAAGTAACAGATAGTGGGGAAACTGGGTGATCAGAGGCAAGGCTACCAGCTGGGAATCGCTCGAGACTCGCGAACCAGTCGAGGAATCGCCTTTGCTGGCTTGCAGCGACCTTTCGATGGCTCCTGGGGGGAGGGTCAAGAGGTGCAGACTCGGACCTGTCGCTCCAGGAACTTTGGTGATCGTTTTCCTTGGTTTCGAGACTGCACTGGCGTAACCTTCCTTTCGTGCGCCATTAGTTTTAACGATCGTTGAAACGACAGCGTGACGATTGCACGCGGAGTCACGCGAAACTGGGGATGGTCCTGATAAATGGCCTGGGGAGAGATCACTGGGACGGGAAATGGAAACGACAGGACTGTGTCCTGGGATCAAGGCTTGCTAAGTTTATGGGAGTCGCTAAATTCTTTGATCCTGTCGAGTGATGCTCGATTCTGAGTCCTTTTTCCAGAGTGTCTACTGAGAAGTCCTGTGAAAAGTATTAGAACAATGCGTTCAGGGAGACTTCTCATGGGATATGTACAGCACTTGGGTAACTTTGCTTCAAGATTTGGAGGATCAAAGAGAAGAGTACCTCAAGGTGTGATGCTGTTCAGAAGTGTTTAATTAAGATTGCAGTAGATAGAGACACGCGGTTTTCAAGTCCCCTTACGTGGTCTGTCAAATAACAGCATTGAAAGTGCATGCTGCAAAGTGTCCTTTGATGTTACAAGGCCCTACAAATCCACTTCGATACACCCAGGTGTTCTAGTACCCCAGGACTGTGCTTTATACGACCCTGAACTATTGACACCAACCCTCCAGAGTGTTGCCATTTTCAACCCCCGTCGCTTTCGACATATCCCACCTATGCACAATAAATTATCACGTCCTACCAAGAACAGAAGCACTGTTGAGAAAATAATTCAGCAGATCCCAAAGAGACCAAAAAGCAAAGTTAATGAGACGGACAGAGCAACCCTTTCTCAGAGAAGCAAATATTTTCGAAGGCAGCACGCGATTGCTGCTCTCACAGGCGGTGAAAGAATGCTTGAAAGGGGGAAGGAATCGAATCGAATGAAAGCTTGTAATTAAATCGGTCGCGCCAGAGACGGTGGCAGCGATTCGGCGTCGTGTAATGTTGCCAAAAATTCTCGTTAATTGCGATTTCGCGAACTGCCAGCGTCACACGGCACGTGCCAAAAATCCTTTCAGCTGCTCCGCTTTTTTCCCTCCCCCTCGGGATCTATTGATTCTGGCACTTGCCCTCCGCGACCCCAGACGCAGCGTTCGATAATAATCCCATCCCCCTTTGCTTCTTTATGCGCGCCCCATAACCGAGATGCAGTTATAAGGCTCGAAGATGCACTTGTGCTCCTTGTGCATACGCAGACACGTGCGAGCACCTCGAGAGTCATGCAATTATTCATCGAGCATCGTGATCGAGGCTGGGATCCTCGAGGAAGGAAGGAGCTGTGAATCATTTCTCATAGGCAATGAATTTTTTACATTGCCTGTGGTCTATTCAGACGTATCTCAAGCTGTATGGAGTTTCGAATTATTATAGATACTGCATTAACGCTTATCTGAGTGAAAAGCTTCTTTTTTAAGCGAAGAAATTTCGCTCTCGTCGAAATTCGTCGTTCGTCTCTCGACAATCCAAACTTAATTAACCGCTGAACTGGGTACGCTCTCCTACGAATTTCAATCACTCCCGCCATTGAAACCACGCGGAACTATTTCCCCCAGTCGGAACTTTCTATGCACCATAATTCGATTCTATTAGCGCACGGATATTAATCCTGGCGAAACCTTCACCCCGAGTTCTGGAGATGAAAAAATCCTCTATCGAACACTAAATAATTTCCTGTCTCCAAAGAAGCAGTAATACTCAAGAAACTCCCACCACTGCTTAAAAAAGGTACGAAGAATCTCCACGAAATGAAGATATCTACATCATCCTCAGACATAAGAAACCGCAAGTGTTCTAAAACAAAGTAGCAAAGGTTCTGGAATACCAACGAGCTTCCAGAAGCAACCCAGAGAGTGAAGAGTCTCCCAAGGGTAAAAGAATCCTTGCTACGTTTGATTCTGTGGGTAATGGACCTTAAATGACGAGATATTCACCGAAGATATCTGCACACACGTGGAAGGCGCAGAATTTTAAGCGGCTTCTTAGATTTACTCGAGAATAAGATGGGGATACCGAGTTATCGAGTTACGTCGACGAATATAAGGCCTAGAGGAAGGGTGAACTTTCCTGCGCAGGGGTAACGCGAGGATGATTCATCTTTGGATTTAAAATATAGGTAGCGACGCAAAGTGGAGAGGGTTGGATGGACGAGGAGGCAGCGGGGTTGGGAGAGCGAGGCGAAGAAGTTTCGCTGGACGAGGTTTATCGAAGTTGCGTTATTGAATCGCGGCCTCGTTGTTCGCTTTTGAGAGACTACGGAGTTGTTGCTAACACTCGAGAGCGTTTTTTAACTTTAAGAGGCTGCCTCGTGAACGTCACTCGACGTCTTCAGGGTGGAGGAAGTTGCCCCAGGAAGTATGAACAGCCCTGCCTCGTAAACACTAATTATATAGTTGGTGCGCGTTTTTTCTCGAGGACTGTTAACTGGGCAACCCAGTGCAGAGAAGTAGAAAAATGAAATACTATTTCTGCACCATGAATCGATTATACGGGACATAATATTGCTTAACAATTTAATCTTCTGTGCCTGCAGAGAGCAAAGGCTTCGAGGGTTGCTCAAAGTTCCCAGCGAGCTGGGATAAAGAGTATTTAACGAATTTCAAAGGCCCGCTGCACGGGCAAAGTAGCACGCAATAATATTAATTGCAAAAGTCGGCCAGTCCGTCAGAGTCTAGAGCTTCAAGGGTTATTTCATTAATAAAGGCCAAGTTTTGAGTCGGTCCAGCTGCTTTGTAAGGCGGCCAACCCTAGCAGATTAAAAAAGTTCCTCGCGTTGGTCGAGCGTTTTTCGAGGAATAATTTATACAGGAAGCCACGCGTCCAGTTATAATATCCTCGAACCAGGGACGATAAATCACGAGAGCCACAGCTTCATCGTTTCTCATCAACGTCGAAAGCGATCTCCTCCAGAGCCAGCATCTTGAGAAACATCTTTTCAATACCTTTCACACGAGCAAAGCACCAGCTAACTTCTAAGCTTTCCAACTAATTTAAGTCTGCCGTGTAATCTTTGATCCTTTAATATTGACAAGGAACAAGCTCGAAGGAAAAATAAGCGGACGTCGCAAGGCTTCTCACGTTTCAAACTTTCCTGCCCTGCCAGGGCGTCATCTTTCAGAAATAATTGAGCCAAGTGGAAGAATTTCATTCTCCACTTAGGGGGAAAATAAAATTACGAAGGTACACGGTTTGCTCCGACGAAAATCGTGAGAAACGACTGGAAACGAGATTCCCTGAAAGAAATTGCAACACACGTATCTAGTATCGATTGTCTGCCACGCTTTAGATCACCTCCTTTCATCCTAACCCACTTATCTGAACGGCCAATCTATTCGTCTGATCGTCGGTGGCTCGATAAATCAAGGTTTCGTTGTTTTAATACATCAAACACCGCTTTCGAGTCAGTGGCGATAGCAATCTGTATCTCGTGAGCTTGCCACACCGAATGAGTCATAAAGCTCGAGTGAAAAATTCAACCAAAATCCCGCGTAACAGAGTTTCCTCGCGCCTTCATTTCACTGGGTGAATAAAGTGTGTCAGGGGCGGTAAAATCAACTTTTATTCGCGAGATTCAAAACGTATGGAAAAGGTGACTAACTGAAAAATATTTTCCACCTGGATATTCGCTATTACGGTCTCTAGAATTTATTAAAAAATATTCCTCCGCTGGGAAAATAATGCACGACAGTCTTCGCTGACGAGTGCATCGATAACTTGCAACTCATCGCCCATTTTCCTGGGGAGAAATAAAAATCTACGAGATTCGAGTCAAAATACCGGGAAAGTTAAGATATGGATCCTACCTCATCCATCATACTCGGGAGACGTCACTTAAGAGTGTGCAAACTGCAAGAAGAAAATGTGGCGAGCCATCATGTACGATCCATACGTGGATCCCGATATTCAGAGGCGCTTCCTCTATCAATTTCAGGATGTTTTCGAAAAATCGTGCCAGATATCTCTTCACTCAGACGCCGAGTAAGAGACTCTGCCATCACTGCACCTAGAAAAACATCAACCCCTTATCTAATTACTCTCCATCCAAAGCAGATACAACTGTTCCTCCATAAAACCTCCTGTATTACACCACAATCCTCACCCCAAGGTTCCACCCCTCCCAAGAGACTCTTGTCCCCCAATAACAGCTCACTCAAACTCGGTCCAAGTCACGCAGCGGTTGCAACCCAGCATCCACCCCCAGCTGAGGCACAGAGGCGGAAGAAAAGGAGGATCGCCTAATCTGGGGAGGCGTGGAATGGGTGATGGCGCAAATAGAGGACCTATTGACTCGTCCAGCGATCGAGGCCTCGAAGTAGCCACACTAGGCTGAGCTTCGGTCACTCTGCCAGGGAGGCGACTAGGCGACCGTGTCCTCGCGGGGGACTCGCGCTGGCGCATATCCGCGGACACATACATAAATGCATTATTCAAACGAGCTGGTCCGACCCGTGTGGGTACTGCATTTGCGTTACTTCCACAAGATTAAACTTGCATGCGACGCGAGGCTATGAAGTATAGTCGCAGACGGCACGGTCGACATGCGACTTGCTCTCGGACAAAGCCACGGCTGGTTCGGTGGCACCCTATGTCGTCGACGCCTCCTCGTCCCATCCCTCTGTTTCCCGCTTTTTCACCCTAGTCACCGAGAACCGCCTAACCCCGCGGACTGAACGCCAACCAGACAAATTTCGATTTTATTACGCGGAGGTTAGAAGCAGCGGGGACCTAGCAGTCCAAAAATCAGTTTGGTTGGATCTCTGTATACCACAATTCGGTATAAGTAAGGTAAGTGTCCCAATACCTGAACGCAAACGCTAGTTTTATTTCATTTTGAGCTTGAATTCTAATCTACCCAATGAAAGATCAAAAAATAGTACCATAAATTAGTATATTCAGTTACTGAGGTGAATTTTAAGTGGCTGGAAGTATATGGAAATAGCTATAAAGATTGATCAAAAATAGTGTTGGAGATACGAACAATTTAAGTTTAGTACCTTCTAATTTTCATTGCTCGCATCTTTAAATGAATTTAGTAACTACAAAATAGCATCAACAATCTACATACTATGACTCTAAAATACTAGATGTAGTTCTCAAATATCAACAGTCACTCTGCGAAAGCACATTAAGGTTAAGGTGCTTTCCTCGTGAATGGAAAATTGTTTATGTTGACTGTGAGCGTGTTACGTTATTGCTGGCTGCAGAGGAAATTAACGTTGTATGACCAGTGAACATTAAGGAATATCTAATAAAACCCTGTCGTTTAGAGTATAGCTGTTCCTGTGTGTTAAAGATAGAGGTTGATGGCTTGCTTCAGGGTGTTGGCAAAACCAATTCGCGGTTCCACGAAGTCAATTTTTCATATAGGTTGGATTTATTGCTGGGGAACATTTTCAATCATTTCTAATTAAACTTCAATAAAATTGCTGGTTAGAGGAGAGGGTTTTCATCAGTGTCTTATGAATTCTGGATGGTGAGGTCCTGTCTGGAGTGTTCCAGAGCAATTTTCCCAACGATAAAAATTTGTAGATCGTAGGCTCTCGCAGACGATGTCGATATTTGAATTTACTGCGGCTTCCGGCTGGGAGCGGCATCCATTATTTGCGAATCGATACCCTGATACCTCAGATATCTATACGCGAATGTTATCCGTAACAATAAACGCGAGTACAAATATGGGCGTCTGGTGAACAAGAATGCTCGTCTTTTTCTCTTTGATGCATGGAACTTCGCTCTGCGCGAAGAAATAGTCTGTAAAACCGTGCATGTGAAAGAACTTGTAAAGAGATTCAAGTGCCTGTTACTTGACAAATATAGCCTAGACATTAGAAATAGAAAATCAATTGCAAAACCTGCGTGAAATTTACTGTACCCCCTTCCTCCCAGGAAACCGAACTCAATCCCTATTTCAAAGGATTTAAGCATGACCAATGAGGCCACTTCATCGAGGGTACCTCGCTAGTACAGTCCCCACAGTTTGTTAGCTTTCTCCCAGAAGATTAGTCAACGCTCCTTTCCATCCTAATTTCAACATCTGCCTGAATGGATTTCCATGGGAGGACAAAATGAGCAGCCTGCATTCCCTATGATTATACCTCCTCGAACTGCACGAGCGGCACGCGAAGGAGGTCACTTCAGGGTTCGATGACCATGTGTTCGCTGTCCCATCATGCAACGCTACGTTTTTGAACTTCTCATTTCCTGTTCGTTTGCGGAAACGATTCAGATGACTATAACGCGAATCAAACTTATTCATATTGGGAGTTAAGTAGAACGTCAAAGAAAGTTCAAAACAAGAGCCAGACCTAGGGCTAGACCAAGGATAAACCTCAGAAAGAACTCCCTGTATTGCTAATCAACAGGAAAGAGTGAACAGTGTGGGTTGAAGATGAGGGATGAGGGTGGAGACGAGGGAGGAGACATATAAAAATAGGGACCAGAGAAGAAATAAGTTTAAAATTTGAGGAAAACTCACCAGTGGTCAAGGATGACCAATGGCCAAAGATGACCAGTGGTCAAGGATGACCAATGGCCAAAGATGACCAGTGGTCAAGGATGACCAATGGTCAAGTTGCCCAATGGTCAGGATAGTCCAAGGGCCCAGAGTAGACCATGGTCCAGGGGTTGTCC
This sequence comes from Calliopsis andreniformis, assembly GCF_051401765.1. NCBI lineage: Eukaryota > Metazoa > Arthropoda > Insecta > Hymenoptera > Andrenidae > Calliopsis > Calliopsis andreniformis. The sequence goes on along the minus strand of NC_135068.1, from coordinate 12,939,519 downwards.
AGGGCCCAGGAGTCCCCCCAGTGGATCCCCAGGAGGGTGTGCACCCTTCGGAGGACCCGAGACGAGTGAGGATCTCTGGGCCCTGTAGAGGTATTTATGTTTCCTCAAAGAAGAGGGGGAATTAGAGAAATCATCCCCTCTTCTCAACTGGCTGCAGAGAAACTCGCGAAAATTTCTCATTTTCAATAAAGTAATGACTGTAACAACACCTTTCGCTATACCTATTGTTAATAATAATTGCACGGAGTGGCTCTCATAAATTATTAACAATTACGATCGTTAAATAACAAAATACGACGGAATTTTCAATCTTGTGATTCTTTATCCACGAAATTTTCTCCTCAAGATTTGCTCTGAGACAAAAATACATTGAATGACAACTCTATCTTATACTTCCGAGCCCCAACAATCTCGACTAATTAAATTGAAGGCAGGGGTGCAGCGGGGGAGGCAAGAGTAAAAATCGAGTTAAGGAATCTCGTTTGAAGAAAGAAGAGAATGACATTAACGACCGTATCGAACGTACTCCAGCGAGAATGGGGGTATCAATTTTCCAGAGGAGGCTAATATAATTGAGACACAGTGTGTACACAGGCACGAATCACTACGGGGAAGCAGTCCCTCCTAAGGCTAATAAATCGTGCATAATTCAAGCCCCTTACGTAGTCTGCATTGCGCCGATACTTTTGAATAATGTAACCCGCGCCGAACAGGGGCGGCCCTGTTGGTAGCATGCGCTTAAATACCCCCAGTAGTTTGTACCTCTGACAGTGGAGGAGCCTGCAAACGCGGACGGAATTGATTTGCCACGCTTTACGCCGATTTATTTCGCTCGGGGCCGTATTTTACACGCTTAAGGCGGTTGTAAAGACGACTCGCGAACCGTGAGAACATTTCGCTGAGAGACTCGGGACTGGATCCTTACACGAAATGAAATATAGGTACACAAATCCTCAACGAGAAAAACTGAGTGAGATGAGGTAGCTAATCGCATGAGGGATGGAGAAATGGAAGTAGATGCTGTTGTCAGATGAGGAGAAGGCAGAGCTATTGCTCCACAGTCAGTTAGTGGCCCACCTTCACCCTGTCCAGCAGGACACATCCCCTGCCTTTTTGATAACTTCGATAGACAGTCTACTCGCTGGATGGATTAAGCTCGGGTCGACCAAGATCTCCAGGAACGCAGTTTCCTTAATCTCGTCTCAAATGAAGTGTTCAACGGTAAAGAGAAGTTTTACGAGTGCAGTCGGTAGATCAATTTCCAGCTGGATGTGCATGTCGCATGCAAATAACCGGAAAACTCCATGGTCAGCGAGATTGGAAGTTTATCCATATAGCAGCCAGGGAGGGTCAGGGATTCGTTCTCATAAGCGTCTTGGAAAGTTAGGGGATGGCAGATTCGCGAGACACTGTGTCTCCAGGACCAGAGGAGTGTCACGCTCCTGCCTTTTCCCTGGCCCTGACAGCCAGAGCGAAAGAAATTCGGCCGCGACTGGGCGAATTAAAATTTCACCAGGCAAAGTTTCAAGAGCGAGGCAAAGCTGAAATGCTATCGGATCCACAAGAAACTAGGATTCTGTGTTAGTGCTCGGACCCGCGAAATTCGGTGCCCTTCCATCACGATCGATCGGACGCCAGCTTCCCCAGGCATCCAGCCACTCTACAGAATTACTAGACACGCTACATCAGATTATGCGCCGAGTTCTGGAACTTATTCGGCTGGATTAGTAAGATCGAACCATTTCCGATTCCAGCACGCGAATACGTCGCATACTTCGCGTTTCTGCCAGCTGAGATCCAACGTCAGGCTACGTGGAGGATTTTTGGGTACGCTCGAAGTGGATTTTTTACTTCAGAAAGCGTAAATTCGTTTCGAATTTTTCTCGAATCAAAACCGACACTTTGCGAGAAAAACAGAATGAAGTAAGGGAACAGTTTCTTGATTACTAACCCAGGACTAACACAGGCCTAAGACAGGAGCAGCCCAACCCTCATCAAGATCTAATCCAAAACCTAGCTCCTCTGCAACTTGTCTCGAATCCAAAAGACCCTTTCTAACGAAAGCAGCCTGGAATAAGGGAACAGTTTCTTGATTCCTAACCCAGATCTAACCCATGCTTAACACCGAGCTAATTCCTCTCCAACTTTCCTCGAATCCAAAGGGCACTTTCTTACAAAAACCGTCTGAATACGAGGAACGGTTACCTGGTTCCGTTTCGCAGCCACAGAGTTATCGAGCAGAGTAGGTGAACCAGGAAGTCAAGGATTCTTTCCTAGCCGATCAGCAAGAGAAACTCCAAATGTCCGTGGCTAAGCGCGCCTAGTGCTTTTAAGCTACTCCAAGGGATTGCTATGCCCGCCTCTTATAGGATTACCGTGTGCACACACGTGCATTTTGGATCGTATCGTGCCGTCCTGCGAGTTTCTGCATACACACGGTCTGCCTCTCGAAAAGATTATTACTGTACATTCATGGGGAGCGCGTTGGCGGGCCTGCTTCCTCCGTCGGCCACAGAATTATTGAGCACTTGAGCGTGCCGCGTCGATGTATTTTTCATGCTCTCTACTCGTTCGCCTGACGTGATGAAACGCGACAAGTAGACGGATGAATAGATGAATAAATGGATAAACCAGGTGATCGTGGATAATAAAGAAGTCGATGAGAAAACGTCACGAAACGGGACTTCTTGGGACTCACGAGGGAGGGATTCTAACTCGTCGACTCAGATTATAATATGCTTTTGCACAGTGATAGTATTTATAAAATACTAGGCACAATTGTTAAATCATTTTGAAGATATGCTGTGCTATATGAAGAAGATGAGAATTACAGCTAGTATTTTACAGATAGCATTGGCAATGTGTAAACTATCACCCTGTAAAAGCAGATTATAACTGGAGTTGACAGCTTGGGGTGCCTCCCCTGTCAATCAAGGATGAGTGGCGTGTCTACATACATTTATCAGTAGAATCAGAAGTCTAGAGTCAGACGTGCCTGAAGCACAGTAGCTGGTCAGCAGGCAGCAAAAACCGTGATCGACGAGGGACGTTTCATCCAGAGTTGACGAATAAAACTGTCGCGTCTGACACACAGCAAACGAAAGCACGTAGCGAGCGTTTGGCGTCTGAAAATATATGTCCTGGCAAGACACTCCGACCAACAGGGGACTTTTTACCTTTCTCACGTAGGATTGCCTATCCCTACGATCCATATATCTACATTTTTATGACATACACGCGATCCTTGGGAAATTTCTCTTCGAGTGATACCTTTTACAGATTCCTATTTACGCGTACGCGAACGAGTTACAAGCAACGCGAACGAAGACTTATTGCCCAAGATACTTTATCGCCCCGCATTATCGCAATTAGCTCGCACGCTGAATGGCCCATTGATAACACTGGGTTAGGTTCGCCTGCGGATAACGAAACGAAAATGAATTGCTTCAGGTCGATTGCTATGAATTAGTCTGCTCGGCTGATCGATGGGGCACAGTGGAATCGATCGGCGGTCGAAGAGAAACTGTCGCGCTGGCTGGAACGCGGATTGTCAACAGGGATATTATTTTCGTCATGCACATTAGCTCGTGTTCCGATATTACGAAATGATTTCATGCCGGACACGCGATTCCCATTACAAACACGAAAGCGCGTTCGCGTTTCGACGAGATTGTTACAGCGTCGTGTTTTCCAAATAATTTTCATCCTCGTCGATGAAGTCGTGAAACTCCAATGCGTGAAACCGTTTTAACGCGAGGTCCGAGCCATCGAATGGGAAATGGAAACGTATTCGCGCGATGGACCAGATTTATGCTAGCGGTTACGCTCGTTTAAATTGTTATCGAGTTATTTGCGTGTCTGACGAGCAGATAAGAACTCCGTGGAAAGTGGATTGCTTGGAAATGTTCGTACATTGGTATTATGTACGTGCATGGACAGAATTGACAATACTGAACATATTGAGCTACCACAATTTAAGATCTTAGAATGATAGTAGAAGTAAAGAGAGTCAGAGGTATCTCAAGTATCACCTCATTTATTTTCAACATCCTGCCACGTTCCTATATAATTTGATTCTCCAGGAGGGGAGGATTGTTGTCTTCCAGCACACAGTGGAATAAGATTCCTTGTGAAAAGAAGACACGTGAACCGTGCATTCCGCGTGTATTTGTATATCGATGCAACACGACGGCCCACGTCCCAGACGTAATGCGAGAGATGGAATTGGAAATGCGAGAAGACAGCGTGCAGACATCTCGTATCTCAGACGGCAACAACTCTTTCGCGGGAAGAAGGGATTACAGAATACCATACGCAATGATCCAGAGATAAAAAAAATCTTTGACATTCGATCTGTTATAATTTAGTGACAAAAAATATTAGGGAGCTGAACCGAAGATAATTTTAAAGGGCAAATCCTCTACTTTAATATCTCTAAATTGAACTTCAAGAAAAAAATTCTCCACCCCAAAACCTCCCTCCAGAAAGAGAGCATGGTTTGTCCCCGAATCTTTTCTAACTTCAGAGGACTGCCAGGAACTTGATAAATTTTTCATGCCATAATTTTTGCAAGAATATTGTAACAGAATCCCTCTGCTTCCGAATGAGACCATGGCGAGTCCCCTGCGATTTTTTTTCGTCGAGTAATCGCGGTCTGAATGGAAAGTGAGCTTGCAGCCTCTGAATCAGGCAATGATTCAGAACCCGCAAAACTGGCCAATATTAGAGCTCCTATATCTCCGTCAAAAAAAATCGCAGCAAAGTGAGCCAGGTCTCATCTTATAGTGCAAAGCCTCCACTTTAACACCCCTGAGTTAAACTTATGTGAAAAAAATTCTTCACCTCACGACCCGCCGAGAAAGAGAGGATGGTTTATCCCAGAATGTTTTCTAAATTCAAAGAATTACCAGGTACTTGATAAATTTTTTTTGCCATATTCTTTGAAAGAATATTGTAGCAGGATCCCTCTCCTTTCGAACGAGACCATGGCGAGTTCCCTGCGATTTTTTTTCGTCGAGTTATCACGGTCTGAATGGAAAGTGAGCTTGCAGCGTCTGAATTAGGCAGTGGTTCAGAGCCCGAAAAAATACTTAATCTTTGAGCTGCTGTATCTCCGTCAAAAAAAATCGCAGCGGGATCAGCCTGGTCTCATTTTAAAGGGTAAAGCCTCTACTTTAACATCCCTGAGCTGAACTTGGTCGAAAAAAATTCTTTACTACAGGACCTGCTGAGAAATAGAGGGTAGTTCTTCCCCGAATATTTCCCGAATTCGGACGACAGCCAGGCACTCAATGAATTTTTTCTGGGATCTTTCTTGGTGAGACATACAAGCAGGAACCCTCCCCTGTCGAATGAGACCACGGTGAGATCTCTGCGATTTGTTTTCGCCGAAATATCGAGGTCTCAGTGAAAAGTGAGCCTGCAGCGTCAGAGCCAGGCAGTGGTCCAGAGCCCGAAAATGTACTTAATCTTTGAACTGCTGTATCTCCGTCAAAAAAAATCGCAGCGAAATCAGCCTGATCTCATTTTAAAGGGTAAAGCCTCTACTTTAACATCCCTGAGCTGAACTTGGTCGGAAAAAATTCTTGACTTCAGGACCTGCTGAGAAATAGAGGGTAGTTTTTCCCTGAATGTTTTCCGACTTCGGATGACTGCCAGGCACTCAATGAATTTTTTCTGGGATCTTTTTTGGTGAATCATTTAAGCAGGACCCTACCCTGTCGAATGAGGCCACGGTGAGTGCTCTGCGATTTTTTTTCGCCGAGATATCGAGGTCTGAATGAAAAGTGAGTCTCTAATTGTTCCTATACCTACCTCTACAAATAAAAATTGCCAGGGGCAGCTCGTTTACCCCTTCACAATCAGAAGTAAAGTTTAAAGGCAGTAAGTAGATGTCCCCTCCCCAAGTTCGTGCATGCCAAAGTTGCCAACTGCACCACGTTCATAACCAGCAACTTCACAGAATTTGTAATCAGGTACGGGGATGGAATTGCCCCGCGTTCTTGGGTGAAACGGAATTTTCACCTTCTCCTCCACCCACAATAAATTCTATAGAGTCGCTGCAAAGCCTTTATTGCTCCCTCCTTAAGGCGGATTTAACGCACTACATGCACCCATACGGGCATCTCATTTGATTTTGGACGCACGTACAAATTCTCCCCTCCTTGGCGGATGGCAGTTTCGTAGGATATCATTTCCCCCTATTTTCTGTCTCAATCGTAAGGATATAAATAACCCTGCGAAGACCAAGCTCCTCAGACGCTCGCGAGACATGAGACGAGTCGGATCGTTCTCTCTATCCCTTTGTCGAGGTCTGAGGGATTTTCCTGACCCTCCTACCCTTGTCCACCCCTTTCACTACTCAAGCCTAACCCTTAACTACCCCTTCCAATGCTCATATCTGACCCTCGAGTAGCTTTTCCTTTGGTCACGTCTGACTCTTGACTACCCTTTCCACTTCTCGCACCTAATCCCTTAGTAGTTCTTCTACTCGACTTATCTGACTTTTCTGAACCATTCTGCTCCTCATACCTGACCCTTGAACAGTCCCTCTACTGGTCCTGCCTGACCCTCGTCAATTCCACCTATTTCTGATGCTTGACCCTTGACCATCCCTCTGACTACTCATGCCTCATTTTTTACCTATTCTTCCACAGTCGATCATTTAAAAATCGTAATTAAATCCACTAAATCTAACTATAAAAATTCCCACTGCATTCCCAAGTGTAGTATTCCCAGATAGAATAGAATACACTCGGTTCCAAAGCAAAGGAGCAGCAGGTCTTCGAGAAAAAGAAGGATTCCCGATACGAGGGAACACGCACAGTGGATACCGAGAGGAGGAGCCGGTCACGGGATCGTCCAGGCGTTTGCACAAGCTTTAGCACGCGCGGGTGGTCCTCGAAAATCCCTGAAACGACTTTTGAGAGAGCCAGAAGCGCTGGTCGAGATCGATCGACTGGTCAGTGGCTGAAGTCGAGAGGGAAGCGAGGAGAAAAGAAGCAAAACGCAAAAAGCGGCTAGGGAGGGAGGTAAAAACAGAACAAACAGATCCTTCGTCGCTAGATAACTGAAAGGTAGGGGGAAAAGGAAGGAGGACAGACGTGGCTCTCTAGGACAGTATTCAAATTGAATCAACGAGGGAGTGGCTCCATTAATTAGCGCCAAATTGAATTAATGCGTCGATCGCGCTCGCGCCACTAGAAAGGCCTCAATGACGCTCAAATTAAACATTCATTCAGACGAAATGGGACTTATGTAGCTGGAGGACGTCGATCTGGTTCAATGAGCAGAGAACGGGGCGGAAAAGCTGTGAAGAGATGGGAGAAGACAGAGACAGAGGCTGGCTAACCGTGTTACAAGAGTCAAGCACGCGAGAACACTCGTGGCCCACTGGGCGAAACCATTGTTGCGCCAACACAGATGTCTCCAGCATTCAGAGCCCATATGGTCTGCCCTGCCACTGGATTGACTCTCGAAGTATCATCTTCGACTCCTGAATACAGCAGGGGGTAATTTCAATTCGTAGGTGCCTATTCCCTCCGAATTAAAATTAAACGTAAGTTAAATCACTCTTCTACTCTCCATTTCGTGCCCATATAATATGCAAGAGCGAACTTGCCTAAAATAATTTATGCAAAGGCTAAAGGTACATATTTAAACGTAACATAGATACACAGTTTCGCTGAAACGCGAGCAACAAATCGCTATGTAACTAGTTAAAAATATTCCCACCACTTGAAATATTAATCAGTTTCGGATTACATGAAAACTTCACTCTCCGTTTCATGAATAATAAATTTTAATAACGCAGGGAGAGCGATACTCGAAACGAGGCCACAGTATGTTACATTTGTATCTTTGATTTCCAGTGGAAAATAAAAAGCCAGATGAGAAATCGACAAGCAAAGTGTTCGACATTTCTCAAAATTTCTCAATCTCCATTGACCATCGAAAGCTGGTCTCAGTCCACTGTATCAGCCTTCAGGAAGCCTGGTTTATGGCTGTAAGTGCCGACAAAACTGCGCCAGATCGATATCGAAGTTCCAAGCACGTGTAACGTCGACCAGGCATGTTCCAACTATTTCCAGCCACCGCTGTAAAAGTTCCAGCCCAATTTCGCGTTGGCCAGAGAAATTTCCACCAGGCCAAAATTCGCCTACTTACGAGCCTGAACTCTTGCCTCATTATCATACATCATCTCGACTAACTGACTGACAGGGGGAAAACGTTCAACGCGAAAGGCTGTCTAGTCAAACGAGTCTATTTTTAACCGTCGAACGCCTCTGACCGAATCACTATCCGTGGAAAAAAGATTCGAATAATTTCTCGCGGGAATCAAGTTTTATGGATTTCACGTCTGCGCTTTAAAATTCGCTCGAATTTCCTGACGATTTTCCCACGCCGCGAAACTCGGGATAATAAAATCGCGGCCAGGCAATTTAACGCTCGCGTTTGTTTGAAACGTTTGCTTCTCGAATGCAAATCGAGTTAATGCGGACGAAGTTTCGGGCGGAAATTGGAAAATCGACGCGATTCGTGGTGTGATGGAAGTATCGATTAATTTTGGGAGACAGCGTCGCTAGAAGATAATGAAAACTTGTGCTTCTTCCTTTTTCTGACTTCATAGAAAATTATTTAGCTTCGTTACGTCCCATCTGGCTTCGCGAGCACTAATCTCAAGGAATGCTAGGGCGCAGACAAATAAATTAAGGGAATAGGAGAGGGAATCCTGTTACATTAGCGTGGTGCATTAGTTTCCAATTGACGGATGGTACATGTGCGTTCCACTACAATGTGATACGAATAATCGAATCAAGCAATCGAGCGAGCGCAAGGTAAATTATGCAGACTACGCCAGGATCATGATTGACCAATTTGATTCTGCATTATGCTCGCAAAGCGTGCGAGTTTCTACAATGCAGTCCCTTTAAGGCGGGCAAATCGATCCTTTCGATGGCTGTCGAAGCGTGTCTCTCACGCGTGAAACGCGATTAGAGACGCAGGCTTTTCGAGTGTTCTATTGCAACTGCTGAAACGAATTTGTCAGCGATTAAGGAATGCAATAGTTTTTAATTCTTTCTAGGTTTAGTTGAACACTAGAATTCTTTAGAAATTTAAATCAGGAGACTTTTACAGAGTCTTGTCGGAGGAGAAATCTTAATACCAAGAAGGTACGTGTACACCTGTTTTAGTGGAGTTTTACGACTGCCAGGACAGCAATGGCGTGTAAATTCTCCCAAAGACAGACGAGATTTACGAGCTTGGGTATGAAAACTGAACCGTGTCCGTGCAACTGCACAGGAAGACGTTTTTTCAAATTTTCTAGCCAGGTGTAAACGCCAGGTATACATTTTACATTCTTTCCTTCTGAACCTTCCTAAGAAAAGGAGAATTCAGGAATCTGAGATGACCAGTTCTTTCACACGTTCGGTATTTAATTATGTGAAGAAGCAGTGGGCAGATTCCAGTTGAAATAAATTCTATCCTTTAGGAAGATAGAAAATTTACTGTTCATTACTGTCCCACATTACACAGCCTGCAAATTGGGCCATAATTGTTTAATGCTCCACACGAGCACGCTAGCTATCTTTCATCGGTCTACAAATTCACGAAACCAGCTGGAACAGATTTTATGCAGGCTGTTTAAATCGAAGCTCCTCTGCCATTTCGTACTCTCGATTTAAAAGTCTGAGAAGTTGTGGAATGCGAGAAGGCACGCGATCAGACCGCAGCCGACCACTCCGACCACGGCATGCACGTGTAATGTTAAACATTTTCCAAGAAAACGAGTTTCCTCGATTGAGGAATCGCCTCCAAACGAGAATATATTTTTCCCTCGGGTATAATTTAATTATTAAACGAATTCAGAGAGCGGGGGTCAGAGGTAACTATGAAGAAAATTCGAAGAAACTCTCAAGTAAGCTGAACAACTTTTATGCCGCCTCTTCGTTAGGTGTTCGAGTAACTCTTAATCCAAATTGCACAAAAAATTTCGAGCTTGCGTCAGAAGTTCGAGATTCGCTACATTCTCCACAATGAGTAATCAGTCAGGCGAGGAAATTTTCAAGCAAGTTAGCAAACAGAGGCATCGAGAGCTTGCAAGAAACAGGAAGAGAGAGGAAAGTTCTGTCGATCGAGAATTGTGAATATTCTGCTAGAAAAAATATTTTTAAAAATCTGCACACTAAAAATCGACATTTTGACGCGAGATATATACGTACACTCTGTCCATGATATCACCAAAAGTCCCCACGACTGTTTCCACCCTTTCAACTTCCGCGTTACCCTTTTTCCGCGATCCTCCCGTCCGCCCTATGAATCAACGTTTAAAGCGTCGCGTGTGCCAGCGTCGAAATCATTTTTCACGTCGCGGCTTGATTGATACAAACGCGATCTAACCGTGGCGAAAGCGGCGGCCCCAGAAAACGAAGCGTCGACGTAGAAAGGGAGACACAAAGGCGGGGGTGGAAAAAGAAATGGGTGGAAAATGGGGAGAGAGAGGGAGACGGATAGAAGAACGACGTGTCCAGCTGCTTTTTACGCCTCGTTTCTTTCCGCGAGGCGAGAGAGATAGCCGACAATGAAAACGTCACTGCTGCGACACAGGCGACAAGGCGGACCTAATTAAGACAGTGAATTCGTTCTCGATGCTAATCAGTATACACTCTATAGGTTCAACATAGGTTTCGTTGTGACTCTTGAGGCGAGCATTTCAGAGGGTAACTTCCCCAACGAAGAATATACTTTTCTATTCACTTGCCAATTTTTTTCTTTCCTCTGCTCTTGACATTTTTTGGCCTATTATTTTTTTGAGGATAGTTTGTGCAAGCTCAGTTCTGCCAATGTTATTAAAATTAAATTTCTTAAATATATAGACATACTTATTGAAATAATGTCAAGTTATTATTTATTTTACTTATTGAAACAATGTCAAGTTGATCTTGCACAAATTTTCTTCACAAAAAATTGCAAATGCTCCTTCTATATCTATTTTTCTCTAAGATTATGTTTCCTATGAAGAGTGTTGAATTTTTGTTCTGGGGACAGACAAAGCTTCAGTTTCATCCCTCCAGAGAGTGTTTCAAAGGAATTAGAGAACGTCAAAGTCACACTGTCCAGGCTTCGAGAGTTGTGTGTCGGCTCATTCATTCCTCAGACCAAGCATTTAATCGAGAATGTCCAAGCACTTGTTTCCCCGTGTTTTGTACTTGTTGCAGTTCCCATTGGCAACGAAATAATGTATAATCCGTTTCAAACAGAACACAGCAATATTTTATAGGAATTTCTTTTTTCGTCTTTTACTACACTGCATTGATTCTTTACAATTTGTTGGTACAAATGGTTAACGACATTTTCAGGTGTATAATTTGTTGACGGAATGGAGGACACGAGACTAGAAAAATATTGAAAGAAAGATGACTCGATATACCAAAATAAGAAGCAGTGGAAGCACATTGTTTATCGATAGTACAGCTTCATCTCTCGACCAATGACTTAAAAAGAAGAAGAAAATTTTTTCTATACCTCTGAGTCAGAATCGAGCTATTCGCTTTACGTAATAGTCAGTCATAAGCAAACAACAGTATAAATAATTCATAAATACATTTCTTCGAGCAGTCTGAATGAAGAAGCAATCGTAGCGATTGTAGGTGTTGGTCAAGGAGAGCAAGCTGCAACACAATCCCTCGCAATCAGTTCTAATTTGACAAATTAATATTGAACAGTTGCTATTTCATTTCACGAAGTCGCGACGCTGATCGATAAGGGACCATTATAAAACCATTTGCTGTCGACGATGCGCGAATAATTCCGCGGACAACGAAAATCAGATCACAGCATTCTATTATTCCTGCCGCGATAAAGTCGTACCGAGTTCCCTGCATCGAATTAAAAATTAATGAACCAGCATACCAATGCATTTCAATTTTAATTAATCGATAAACTATTATCTTTCAAATATCGCTCAGCTTTCTTAAAAAAGTTCAGCGCGCGTTATATTTAAAGACCATAGGGAAAAAGCTTAATAAGTCTCATTTTCTAAATTTTTCAGGAGAAGAATTTTAAGAGTTGAACGCTACGAAATAATAAAAACGCAATCAATATTCTTCCCACCCATTACGAAAACAATTTATCTTAGAATTTGTCAAGACTTTCCTGTTTTCAACTCTGACATACAAAAGCACTCTCTTCTTACTGCTAGATAACATAAAGAAACAAGTAATGAATAAATATAGACTTATCGAGCTCCTCTCCTGTGGTCTTCGTCTGGGAAGCTCGTTAATGGCACGAAAATATGAATGGCATCGTCGACGTCTGCAATTAAAGCTTGCTAGCGTTTTGTCCGTGAGCTGGTCGATCGACAAGCGTTAGACCGTTTCGGGAATATCGGTCGCCTGGCGATTATTCGATTTTATGGGGCGCAGAGCTTCGCCATGGGGATTAATTCGCCCTTGTATCCGTCAGTCATGGAAACAACAACAACCGTGCGCGGAACGTGTTTCCGTATCGAATGCAGCCGGTTCAGTGAATTTATCTAGTCGCACGTACTCGCCGAGGACGTTTCCAAGCGAATCGACCGTCCATTTTATCGCAACTGTCCTCTCGGATGATTTTGCCCGTCGAAGGAACGAGGCACGAGCTGCCGATTGCTCCAACAAATCAGTGCGCAAGCTGAACGATTTGTCACTCTACCGATCTGTCGAAAAAATTCGGCGAGAACCTACCGACGCGAGGAAACCGCTGAAACCAGAGTTGCCACACGAATTCCCTCCATGGGTATGGTGGAGGAAAATGGGGAAGTAGAGGAAAAAATAAGGGGTGTAGAAGCAACACAGAGTATCGCAGTACAAACTGGCCCCTTGATTACCTTAATCAAGTACGAAATTTTTCGAGCAAGAATTATTTTGTACACCCCTTTGGACACCCTGTATAATAGGACACTCCTTATTTCCTCCCCACCTCTCGATTTCCCTCAATATACCGCACTTCCCTGACTCCAGGAGGAATTTGTATAGCAACCCTGGCAAAAACCCTCCTGATACGACTTGCTCGATATGGTACGTCGGCTTTAAAACGCAGAGGCATCCCAGTGGAGCAACACTGGCGCTGAAAATAACTGAGTACCGATGAAAGTGCTCTGGCAGTTGCAGTTTTTAACGAAGTTTCCGGGGATGGCCTCCACGCACAGTACAAGAAGCCTGAATGGAACGGTTTATTTGATCACACTCCGCGGGAGGCCGTGATTATGGGGAAAAACTTCCAGCAACCTGCTCTCTGCTCCGTTATAAGATTCCATTAACGGTGTCCAGTATGTTAGGTGCACTCCCCAGAGGGCAATTAGAAAAAAAGGAAGAGAGGAGAGCCTCAGCCGAGTTTCCCTTTTTCCAATTCAGTGTTTCTGCCCTGTTTGCTTATCGTGCTCGAGCCAGATCGAAGCAGTGGCGGAAGATATCGCCCTCGTTAGAGAATAAGGGCCTCGCCGAGCAAATAAATGCGCACTGTAGTGCTCCAGCCGTTTCAAAGGCTGCTCATCGAATTATTGCTGGGGTGAGGCTGATGGAAGACCCTAAGATTTTTGGGATTCTATAGGGGAGTCGAATCTCGTATTCAAATATTCGGGGCAATAAATCTTCTTACCACTGGATTATGAATAAAATGATTTGATAAATAATTTTGGTCGTGTTCCAAAGCCTTTTGTGGCTCCAGTGACACGAAAATAGAAGAGGAAGAAATACGCAAGGATACAATAAGGAATAAAGGAATTCATGAGCAACTAAATTGCATGAAATCAGAAAATACAAAAAGAAGCACCTTTTTCCCAACGAAAATTGATCTCGAGTCGATAAGTCGTTACTGGAAAAGTCGAAGTTACAATGACTGCTTTTTATTTTCACAGACTAAAACCACGGTTTAATATCGAATCGACAATCACAGATTTTGTCGCGAGAATTTTCCACGAAAAGGTGATCTTGAGTCGATGAAGCCTGGCCCCATGAAATTTAAAAGGAAAACTCGAGGGAGCGTCGAATGGAATAAAAGAGGGACAAATCGAATCGGCGGACGCGGGGCAGAAGGTGCGACGAGACGTTGTCTAACAATACGCTTACTCCCATTGAAAGGATTTCCACGGCGCCCTAAAGTGGCCGTTGAAATCTCGTTAGGGCGCGAAAATGCGAGGCTGGAAAGCGCGTCAGCCGAAAAGCCACTTGTTCCACGTTTTTCGTCCTTCGTCCCTCTTATTAATTCGCCTCTCCCATTCTGCCTTCGCCTCCACTCGTCTTCCCATTGTGCAGCCGCGGATAGGGAGACGAGATCCTGATGCAATTTTGCCTGGCAATACGTGAGAAACTCTTTTATGACGAGACAGTGTCGCGGGAATCGTCGCGAAAAAAGATATCGAGGATAAAGGGGAATACGCTACTGATAGTGGATTCGATATAAGAACGATGGGATATGGAGTCGACGGAGCGATAGGAGAGAAAATCTTTTTCCCCTTACGAATTGTTTCGAGGCGATATGTGATATTGAATTCATAAGTATCACTCGATATCACAGGGAAATTTTCATTACACAGGGTTTGGTCCAGTTCCCATGCAAATACGCGCACCACAGCGTTACAAGATTAGCACAGTGTGTGCGTTTTAATGCAGACATGTTAGAAGGAAAAACGAAAGGGAAGAGAGAGATGGACCACTGGCCGAGCAACATGTGTAACTGAATTGTTATAAATCCATATGATTTACATGAAACACGTGACGAATGCCATCGTTCTGTTCATAATCGCGTGACAAATGACTTTAAACTCCACTATCTGCCCTCGTCACCTTGACGTCTTCATGTCTATGGGGTGAAAACCACCCTCAACGTTGGGATCATTTTATTGGTGATAAAAAACCAAGCATTTTGTATATTTATCAGTTTTTTCTGCATCAGTTTTTAAGGGATTTAAGAAAATGTATTTTCTATCCAACTTTGGGGTGGTTCTCACCCTCTAAATATGTACACCAGCAGCCTAAGAAAAATACGTGCCTAATATTCTTCGATGCTCTACTCGCTACTAAGTTCTATTAGTGTACCTTGTCTATCACTGAATTTAGAAAATATTTTGGGGAAGTTTCTCTATTCAGAGCAATGAAATATTCAACGCGTGGATGCATTGTGTGCAAAGGCTCAGCCAAGAGCCTCTGGCTACCTAATCTGCCTAACATTTTGCACTCGAAAGCCACAAAACACGGATACGATAATATCGGAAGACAATATCAACATATCGATACACTATATCAATATAATCGCGCCGACACAATGCGGATACAAGGATAACAACACGGGGCAAGCAAGAATAGAACGCATTGATCAACATTAGAACCATACGACCCGCGACAATGGGGACTAGCCTTACGCCCGAAACTGGCTGCTGTTTAATGAAAACAGTATTGTTACGATTTCGAGATAAATCTGGCATTGACTGGGTCCAGTAATGCTCTCGTTGCCATCCAAATGCAGATCAATTCGAATGGTAATTTAATAGCAATGCACGCTGGAATTATATGGAGAGCATAACGTTTTGAATTCCTCGCGAGCTCGCTGATTCTCGCGAATACTCGTGGGACTCCTCGCTGAGTATCACGTTAAAAAGAAAATTATCATATCTTTTTAAGCGCCAACATTTGACCTGGCACGATAAGAATCTGAACAAACTTCTAAAAATGAACTTATACATGTTCGACTTCCCCCCGCGTTACAACAGTCGTTCCCTTAATATTTCGCCCTCTGACCCCACCAAACAAAACTTTCTCCTGATGCAATATTAACCCAAATAGCACAGGAAGTCTTGAAGACTTTTATCTAAACGTTTTATGAATGTCCTAAAGATACACTGATTCAACTTCAGATGTTTCAAAGACGTCTTCTGGACCTTTTTAGGACCCTACTGAACTCTTTAAGAGGTTTTTCAGACGCGTCTATGCTATATGGGAATGTGGCCAAGTTTTGCGCACCTCTCCACTGTTCGCCCTGCAGTTAACACGCGCCACCCCAAAGCTTCCGACGAACTTTTCGTCGCTAAAACAATTTGGCCGAGGTAAGATAACGCGAGCGGATAAAGCACTAGGCGAAGTTCCCTGCGACACCGCGCCGTCGTAATACCTTTCACACCCCGATCGCTTGATAACGTAATCGTTTATATTAATCCTTTTTAACGAGCGGCCTCTGTGTACGCGTAGGCGGAGAGCTAAACGGCGTATACGTGACTTTCGCGATCCAACACGGGCACGCGTGAATTTATTATTCAGCGCGACGATAATCTCTGCGGAATGTGACACGATCTCTGGGGACAATTAAATGTGCAGCTCTCTTGGAACTTAATGATTTCGGCTGATCTAGGCGGAGGGAAATTCTAATGGTTTAATTAAAATAGAAGTTCTTCTTAAGAGCCTAGTTTTGGTAATAAAAGTTCGATCAACTGGGCCTGGATTATGGCAGTGAAACTAGAAACTCAGAGAGCTTCCAGTTAAACTGATCACCCTGTATAATTTAAGAATAAATTCTACGTTAATAATAGAATTAGGTTTTAGGAGAGTGCCTCAGTTTGAAGTTTCAAATTAATCGAGGTCCTGCTGTCTATAATTGCAGTGATGCATCTGAGTTACAAAGTGCATCGACTGTCCAGTGCGTTCCATGCACTCGCGTGTCATTGCTCCAATTTCCGTTGTGGCAGAGGAAAGTTAATTCGAATTGCGCGATCCGCCCTCCTTCGAAACAATCCACGCAATGCCGGATGTGGTTCGCCTCCGTGTTCTAACACCACGTGCAAGCGAGCATTAAACGAAAGTGCCGCAATTTTGCTCGATAAATACGGCAGGAAGCGTTCTGACGAGGCGCGATCACGTGACTCCTCGTTAAGACGAATGGACAGTCGATGCGCTTTTGACTTATGCAAAGCGTGATAAATGCAACAACCACTCACCCCAATTCCTTGGATCGTAGAGTTCACAACGATGGAGCACAATCGGACACCACGCGACAGTAGCTTTATGCAAGTCCTCGGGATTCACGGAACTCGGTGCATGACCACTAACCGAAAACGATGTGCATTCGCTCGCATCTAAAATGCAACTTGAACCTTAGCCCGCGCTTTGGTGACTGGCAAAGGGGCTAGAGTGGGGAGCCACTTCTCCGAGCGGTCGCGTTCGCGGGAAATTGCCACCAGATGGCGGCAGCGATTTGACTGAGTCTCTCGCTGGATGATATCAAAGCGATTTCCGACTTTACTAACGCGGAACCGATGCATGGTAGCTGCAGAGAGCGATTTTACTGGCGACAGAATATTTGTGACCGTCTTGCGTCGTCATGGCGCTAGTTTTGAGTTAAGTTATCATCAGGCTGGTTATTTAATTAGCGCGATAAGGAGATTTTATTGCTACTGCATTAATTAGCCGGATGCTACTCGGAAAATACATACGTGCTAATGTGATTATGAAAGTTTTGCTAGTGTGAAAGTTAAGCGAGATGGATATTTCGAGAAGTGACTCCCACAACATATGATATAATTTAAAAAGATTTTAAATAGATAATTTTGCATTTAAATAAAGTATTCGAGTAGCATTGTTTAGAATTTGGAACTAAAGGGGCTAGTAATCATTTCCACTTACGATTAGGTGGAGTTACTGTGCAAATAAAGCATTCTAATGCTCAATTTGAACTGTTATAGGTATACTGAAATAGAAAATACCTTACCAGTGACAGCCGCCATTAGGAACGATTTCATTTTTGACTTTATAGCGATGGTGCGTGGAGGGCGGAGGCTGCAAACAGGTTTCCAGGTAAAACTAAGGCCAGACTTTACTTTCAACAGCACTTCAGTTCTAACACTCGACTTTAAACTATTAAAAATTGAGAAAAAGTAGCAGCACAGTCTTCCGCGCTTGTTTCAAAGGATGCCCAGCGAATCTATGCCATCAGGTGGCGCTGTGGGTCACGAAATTGCGCCACGCGCGTAAAATCAAATACACTATATGCAAAAAACTGCATGTTTGGTTAAGATCATACTACTTACCGATATTTCATAGTTTTCGACCACTCTCCATTAAATGATTTATGCAAAAACGCAAGAAATCGATACACTGACACTACAGAAATAAATTCTGGTTTGAATAATAAAGAATTGAATGCTTTTTTCTACTAAAAAGTAATCGAGAAGCAGGAGACGCTTTTGACGTGGGTACTGTCTGCAAGAAAGTTATGACAAGCGCGATCCTGTATGCGCAGTAGCAAACTACCACCACGTGACCATGGTTCAAATACAAATTTCTTCGATTTTGTAGATGTACGTTATTTGTCTACTCTCATTGCAATAGTGCTCATTTATTCTGTAAATATTTATCAGGTACACGTATAAAATTTGTATCCAACACACATGTGCGTGTTTTCTTAACCTCAAAGAAATCTGAATATTTCTACGATAGCATAGGTTACTGTTTTTGAACCGACTGTATAAATTCTATATAATATACACTACAAACATGTATTATTTATTGGTATAGTTATTAAGCTTAAAAAGTCCTATTCAAATTTAGCGGCCAGCAGTGGAGATACCAAAAGCTGTCGCGAGATGGCGGCGTGCAAGGCGATCAGGACGCCATCCCACTTGCCATACGATCGTTCACTGGGCAAGGGGCAGGGCGGGGTGTTGCTGACGTCACTTTCGGCAATGTCCGCCGACACTCGAGTGGCCCGATCTCGCCCGAACGGGTCAATGTCTGAGGAGGCATCGAAAAATTCGTAGCTGGTGTGGTGTTCCTGTGCTCGGCGAGGAAGAGAAGTCGTCGTTGATCGTCGAGGAATAATCCTGACGCGTAAATCTCGTCCGCGGCTTCGTCCCCAGCCCCGTCGCCAGGTGTGAGGCGTCGTTCGTATCGCATAGTGGTTTCACGGTCGTCTTGAGGCGAACAACGACGACCTCCCCTCGAGCAACGACGACACGGACGGCGACGGCGACGAAGAGGACGTCCACGTCGGCGTCGGGACAGGCCCGTTTCGCTCGTCATCGCAGCCCATCGTTCCCCGCGGCGAAATGCTGTGCAGAAGTCTGGCAAGTCGACAACGTCGGGCCTGAGAAGTCGAGAAGCGCGAGAAAGAGTGACGAGCATCGACCAAGATCCCTACTTCACCGACAGAGATAGAGAGCGAGTGGGAAAGAGTGGTGGAGGCGAGGCGGTAGCGCTTCCCCCGCGCCCTCCGAAAGCACGGCTGCAGGAGTGAGAGAAGACGGAGCAGCGAACCAGGGGGAGAGAAAGAAAGGAAAAAAGTCGAGAGAGCGAGGAAGAGTCGGAGAGAGACAGTGGACACGGGTAACTGCGCCGTTAGGTCGAGAAAGAGGAGACGAGAGAACGGAGAGCGCGAGTAGTCGGTGCAGCGACGACATCGTCGGCAACCGTCTTCTGGGCGTCGAAATCGTCGAAATCGTCGAAATCGTCGGAAACTCGGCGTGGCGCATAAGCGGCGTAAGTCAGCAGGGAGGAGGAAATCCGAGCCGTCAGTCGGAGCGTCACGGAGTTACGCTATATAGTGCGGCTACCAAGTGCGGCGGTGTGCCTCCGCTACGAACCGTTCCGAAAACGTCGACCCCCGCCTCCCTTCGCGGCACAGCTCTCCGCAGCGCTCCGCGCCCTCGGCGGGCTGTTAGGTAGTAACCGCGCTTCTCGGTCCGCGATACTCCTTGACAGTGGGCGGCCAATACCGAGGGGCCCTCGCCTAAATTCTGTCAATTCTCGCGTAGCTGGACGCCAGGCGGCCGAGGAGAGGCACAGGATCGCGCGGAACGCCGACCAACGCCGACAGAAGTGCTCTGTGCGCGGAACGAAAGTGCACGCATATAACCCCGGGTGCCGCGGCGCTCCATCACGATACGAGCGTTGATCGCGGGAGTCGCTGCCATCGCCGACCACCATCAGCCGGACCGTAGACGAAAGGAAGTGTCGCGGAGTGCGAGAAATCTTCACACGTCCGACGTTTTTCTCTTCTCCCTCTCTCTGCTGATCGGTCATCCTCGTCCGCGATTCTCCCTCGTACTTTCCCATTTCTCTGGATCTTGCGCGCGCTTTGCTCGCTCCTCGCCTCTTCCCTCCCCTCGCGCCCCACGCGCCCCTCTCACCCCCTCTTACCCCTCTCTTCCTCCCGCCCTTCCTATATATCACGCTCTCTCTCTCTTTTTCTCGCTCCCCCTTTTCTCTGTCTCTCCCCTTAGCATCGTTCCCTCTCGCTCTCTATCCTTCTCTCCCTCTTTCCCTATCTATCTTTCTCTCTCTCGTTTTCTTCCCTCTCGTGGCCTGTCGATCGAGCACGGCCGTGGCGTAATACAGAGAGAGAGCCGACGCGTGCGGACGTGTATGCGTGCGTGCGATGTGATTATCGGCCGTGTTGTCATTGATGTCCGAGGTGGTGTCGACGACGACGACAACGAGGACGACAACCGCCACGGGAACGACGAGGACGCGCTGCTGGCCATCTTCACGTGAGGCGTTCGCGAAGAGGAGGAGGAGGAAGTGGCACGGCCAGCCGAGGCGGCGGCCAGCGGAAGCAGAAGCGAAGCACAGGTATATTCCTACCACAGTGACGGGACGCGAAATCCAACTTATGCACCGATCGCTTCGTTTCGACGAGTCCATCACGGAAGGACGACTCGTTTTTAGCGGGGATGCGTTTTCACCGAGAAACTCCATTGCAAAGTCTTGTTACTGCTGTCAATACTCCCAGCACGGTAGCCTGCGGTAGCCATCTTTCTTGCATATTGAACTGTGGCGTTCGATATATTTATCGATGGACGTTCAAGTGCGATCGGTATCGTGTCGTTTGGTGCTTGGTTTAAGTTAGCTTTGCCCACTGGGTCAGCTTGGACCGACTGGGCCTCTACAGGGTGCTGGGTCGCCTGGGGGATGTTTTCTATTTTACCTCGCATTCGGTGGATCCAAAGGAGCCGCCAAGCGTGGTGCACATCAACATGGAGGTCTATCTAACCTCTAAAATAAAGCACCTGTAAACACGCAGAACTTGCGATCCCATGCATCCGCAAAGTGATGATCGTGATTTTCGGAATCTGCGCCTCGACTTCTATCAGATTCTCCAAGAGTATCTGAATAATTTCACTATTTCTCGTTTAAGAAGTAAACTAGTATCTTTGATCCACTAATTAGTAACGTCACTAATTAGTAAAAGAGATGTCACTAATGTATACTCGATAAGTGCACCAAATGCCACGCTTCAGTATGCAAGAGAGTCACCCACCGCAGGCTACCGCGCTGGGAGCAGTGACAGCAGTACGAAGGCTTCGCAATGAAATTCCTCGGTGAAAAGACACTTGTCTCCGCTAAAAAGGAGTTGTGCTTCCGCGATATACTCGTCGAAACGAATCGATTGATGTATAATAAGTTGCATTTCGCGTCCCGCCACTGTGCTAGGAATGTTCCGCCCCTTCTATAACACGGCGTGTGCTGGAGGTGGAGGAGCCGGTGAGGAAGGTTTCAGGATGAGCGGCCGACCGAGGACCACCTCCTTCGCCGAGGGCAACAAGCTGCCCACGAACCCGCCGCCCGTGGGTGGTATGAAGATCAGCAGTGAGTACCGTAGGACATGCCTTAACCTCTAGAGCGCAGCTTTTACTCGGGACTCGAGGCCTTCTCCCCTCTACGCCTCCTCCTGCCCTCGCCTCGCCCTCCCCTGTCCTCCACTCTCACCCCCTCGCACCCCTCGCCTCCTCCCGCGCTCTTCTCTCGCCGCCTCGCTCCGTTCGCCTGTCCGTCTCCGAATGCAGAGCTGTGCGTCTGCGTGCGAGTGCCTGGGTTACTCTTGGGAAGGCGATGGAGCGGGTGCCCGACGAAGAGGGTAGGGGGGTCTCTCTTCACCCGATGCCTGCTGCCTCTGCTTGCTGGATATCATCCACCTTCGCGATTCTCGCCGTTTTAGCGGCCTCTGCTGAATTCCATGTTTACGCGATACTGTGCTCGCCTCGCTGGACCCGTGTTGTGAGAACCAGACGACGTCGTCGCAACGTTGCCTCTGGCTGATGGATATCGTCCAGGAATGGAGCTCCCTCCTGCCAGTAATCGACGTTGAGCAAACTTTCTGGGCCCTTTCGGTGCTGTTCCTCGCTACCCCTGGGTTTGTGGTCGAGTGGAGCTGTGAGTACACTGGACTTGGCGATCCTGGCTGACCACCACGACCCGACCACCTCTGCGTAAGACGTTTGGTTGACGTTCTCGAGCCCAGCACCGAAAGGGCCGACTGTTCTTGGAGTAGTTTTGGTGTTCGGTTGCGCCTACAGGCAGAGGTTTTTGGTATTCATAGTGCACCAGTGTGACAGTGAATACTTCTGTCGCAGTAAACATTGTATTCGGCTGATACCGCTACGACGACAGATTATTTTAACAATAGGCGTTTCGGTTGTGTAGTCTGTCCGAATGTTGCATGAATAATTTGGATTCTAGTTGCAAAGTAAGCAGTGACGTTAATCGACA
This sequence comes from Calliopsis andreniformis, assembly GCF_051401765.1. NCBI lineage: Eukaryota > Metazoa > Arthropoda > Insecta > Hymenoptera > Andrenidae > Calliopsis > Calliopsis andreniformis. Next base: position 12,917,008 of record NC_135068.1, on the reverse strand, counting down.
GTTCTAACCGTATTTCACTTTTCGCATGTTACATTATCTGTGTTGACTGCATGATTACGAATTTCTTGTTGGAGCTGTAGAAGTTTAGAGCTCATTGTTAATGTAATGTCAGACTTGACATTGGGGGAGAGGAGCTATGAATTCTAGATTCACAATCAGGTTCCATTTGATTCTCATACAATTCTGTGATCATACACAAAATCAAGTCAATGAAATTGCATCTCTACGTACCCTTCTGGTCTAAATCTATAGATTATTGGAAGAGAAAGAAATTTGCATGATTATGTACATAAAGTTTATGAAATATTGTGTAACCGAGTAACTTGACATTGAAAAAGTTGAACCGGAGAACTCTGTACATGAAAGAATGTAAGAATTCAAGTGTCATAACGTGTACAAACTGTTTGTGAATTTAGAGCAAAGCTCTCCTTATATCTTGTATTTTTTATTTAGTTATGTAAAAACATGATCAATTATAATAGAGCTTAGGAAAGGTATATAGTACGGCATACACAATATTACAGCTATTGATTGAGTATGTAAGGTAGTTCTGAACAGTGTGCAAAGTTCCTTAATTAAATTTTCACGTGTAATATTATTATAGCTGAGGGGACAGAAGAATTATAGAAGAATATACACTACAGGGACGCTATGGATGCTATGTTTCAATTCAACATAATACTTCAGCATCAAATATTAACTTACCCAGGAGCTTAGTTTCAGATAAACGTAAACTTGTAGAAGATAACTGCATCATGATTCCATTATCAAAAGTTCACTTCTGATATGCTCCTTTGTAAACAGAGCTCGTACGATTTTCCTCATGATTGGACAACGATTGTTTGTAAAATCTCTGATAAGAAGGCAGTATTACTCATAGACATTTGTCTACACAGATCACATTTCTTTGTCTTTGACCACAAAGTTAAAATTCCCTGAATCTCGTCTTCCTAGACTGCCTCTTATCTTTCCCCAGAACGAAAGTCGACTTTACTCCAAAGTACTTCACGATTAACGTTAATTCGTCTGTCGTAGAATATTCCAAGGGACGTGTTGCCTGAAATTTGGGACACGCCCTTCGAGTCCCTTTCGAATTTCAGGTATACCTCTATTCTCGAGACACAATACAAGAACCGCTGATGCTAGTAGGAAAGAAAAAGTTAGGGAATCCTGTATTGCCAACTTGCACAGAATTTCCAAAGTTTGATTCCTCGAGGTAGCAAAACTCATGAAAAAATATAAAAAAAATTCTTTTCGGTTGCAGAAGAGAGTGCATTTTTGTGCAACAGAGTGCACATTCCAGGGCAAAAATATTTCCCAAGTCTGTTATCGGTGCGCAGCCAATAGCTCCGCGAAAGACACGCAGATACAATTTATATAAACGTTGTTAATGTCCTTATCGCTCGTTTGAACGATTAATGCAGCTCGGCCGCTATTCAATGTCGCCGACTCGCAAAAGCGACGATTGACAATGTAATTTTTGTAGCGTGCATGTATCGAGTTGCTCGAAATAAAGGGCCTTCGTTCAGGTTCGCGTCGATTGTCCGTGGTCGATGGTATCGATATCGCTCGCGTGGTGGTCCGATGCATTTTTTGGCGGGCGTTCGATTCGCGCCGAAACCGATTGCAACGATCATTCGTTGGCGTCTGTTATTTCTCTCCTACCATCGAAAATCGCCTTTGACGGCTGGGGAGGGCATTACGAGATTAAACTCGCGAATAGGATTAACGTCGATCTTTCTTCGTCGAGTGCAGCGCTTCGTTATCTAATCAATTTGCATAATTGCATAAATGAATTGCGCGACGTGAACGATTACTATCGAGTCTCATGGACAATTTTTACGCGTAGGCATTAAAGATTGATAATTTTACTTGTCGGTGATGCTCCTTGGGTCAAGTTATTGGTCTGATTGCTTAGTGTAGAGGCTCTCTTAGAATTCTTCGAAGGAATTACAGGGCTTAATTTGTCTCTGTTTCAGATTAATTAGGAAAACAACTGGAAATTATGTTTTTTGTCGTACACGTGGTCGTATTTGCGTCAGAATCGATGAAAAAACGTGTTGTTAAGGTGAAGTTGCATGAATCGATAGTAATGATATGCAAGATTAATAACGACGATTGTATTTTAATAAAACGACCATTTTATTAGACCAAGCTATGAAATATTCCTTAGGTAGACACGGTCGATCGTAAACCCTGTTCAAATTTTACTGTAGCCCTTGGTTTTTGGAAGATACCCTACGGAGTAGAAGGCGCCGAGCTCTTCAATTATTCTCTACCATTTTCTCGCTTTGGGAACTTCTCGTGCATAAAACATAGGGTACAAATTTTTTACATAATCCTAAATTAAAAAGTCCCCACTATTTTCCACAGTTTTCTGTGATAATGTTACACAAAGTCTGTAATACTCTGTACACAGAACAGTTCTGCGAGGAACTCACTTACCACCCTCATCAAAATTGAATTTGATTACCATGTTGATTTCACACAAGGTTTCCTCTGCAAAAATGATAAATGTTCCCTCTTTATTTTTCTTTTCTCCAAGAGTTCTATACTTTCTCGTTTGATCAGATAGTCATCCTCTGCTACCCATAGCAATGCAAGAAATGTGTACTCGTTTTCGTCAGGATTTCATCTCTGCCCCGTATTCTCGATTGTCCAGGCGAGGCCGCATTTCGTGCTGCGCCAGAGCGGGAGAGAGTCGCAGATCCCGTTGATTTTAAAAAATTCATACCCTTTGGCGGGGCTACAGGCGCACCAGCTCGAAATGATCGCATGACACATTCATGCCTAACACAGGACGGTGCGCCCGCTCAGAAACTGGGTCAATATCCTGGGCGTCGCGTTGGCGCGGCTCGTTGAACAAAAGCGAAATAAACCGAGGGTTTTTTCGATACCTCGAACTTGAAGAGAAATTGTAAATTCGTCACGCTGAGCCACGCTGAGCCACGCTGAGCCACGCTCTTCCGCGGTGCCGTCGCATGCGAGGCGAAAATAGTGTCATCGACGGAGCGTTAATCGAACACTATCTTTAGAAAAACTGCGCATGCGTTCTGGATCCTTGATCCGTGTTGCACGCGTGCACGGTGGCAGAAAGCATATCGAAAAATGGGCCCCCTCTTCTGCTCTGCTTGCAGAAAGTCTCTGCATACCGAGTGTCCTAAAACATTCGAATCTTCAGCTTTCTCATTCCGGATTAATGTGTTGCATAGAATTGAAAAAGAAAATGGTTTACTCTTTGTAATGTTGAAAGGAAGGTTCAACCACCCAGGAGTATTCGCTGTTACCTCACATTTTCCCCTGTCGGAAGGTGTTCCGCCGACACTGCTCGACCCAGTTCTACGGCACGACCCGTATATTATTCAACAACTTTTGAAAAAGCTCGGTCGACTAGCTCTCAGCGTCGCCGCTTATCTTTCGTCGTTTCCAACAGAGACGAGGCGGCCGCGCTGAAGCTTCGCGGCTGTTTGCGTAGTAAAAAGGTCGATCACGTTACCTGCTCACGTGTCATGATCTGGGTCAATATGCCCCCATGATATTAAAACCGTTCGTTCGCGACACGCGACAAGCACAATCGGACTTTTCCCCGTGATCTCGATTCGCTAGACTGTACGAACCATTCATTTTCCTCGCCAAGGCGAAACCCTGAATTCGAGACGTAAATTGGGCGCGAACTTAGTCCAAGGGACACGAGAATGATAGGAGTTGGGGATGATATCGTTAAGACATTCTTTAAGGGTGCAGAGAAAGGGGTATTCGAGAAAAATCCTTTTTACCAGCAGTATTAGTTCGTAATTTGTACAAAAGTTCCTAAAATACAATTTTCTGTGACTCTAACCCTCTTTAAGTATTTGAATATTTGAAAATTTGAAAATTCAAATATTTGAAAATTTGAAAATTCAAATATTTGAATATTTGAAAAATTGGAAAATTGAAAATCGACTGCTAGTAACACTTTCTCATGTGTTAAATTGTAACAGCCGAAAAGAATTCTGAAGAAGTGTCTGTTGAGAATTGGCCGCCTGAATACACAGTAAAAAAATAATTAATCGACCGTTGTCTTCGACGAAAATAACAACGACCAATCGGATTTATAAATAATCACGCGTGATGGTCGATGAAGTAATCGCGTATCGATATCTCGCGGTTGCCAGGCAGAACGGAGACAATGCTGGTACCGTTCCTCTTCGTCGACCCCGAGGATCGATTATCCTTATGGCGAGGCTCCTGTGACCCCGAATTAAGTTCATTCGCGATGGGTAGGTGGTCGTCATATTCAACCGTGCTCGATTATTCGAATAGGAATCGGATGTTCGTTTATGGATTTCCAATGAGCGATTAATGGTCAATTATTAGATGGATTATCGAACGAGTAGCGACTGTGTAATTTTGGTTGGGTTTAATTACGATTTTGCAAAAGAAAATTTCGTTACAAGTGCAGGAAAAATTTGCAAAGAATTTCGATATCTCTTCGAAAGAAATGGGATTCAGCTATTAAAAACCTATTAGTCGCGGTAATAGCTTTTAAATTACAAACTAATTGCGCTTGCATCGCTACCCTTTGCGAACATTTCGCGCGTGTACGAATGGCGAATGTCCTTAATTTTTAATACCAGAGGAGATAGCCAGGGGCTTAAAACAAAACTTTTCTGTCAGACCTCGGATCTCTCGTGTCCCTCGGGGCGGTTTTCTTAATTTCGAGGGCGTGTCTCGAATGTTCATTCGCAATCGCTAAAATTTTGCAGTTTCGTGCCAACTGGATACACAGAACGATTTTTCAAATTTGAGCAGCTGCTTGGAATATTTCCATTAATGATCCCTCGTGATTTCCTGTGAGCAGTCCAATAGAAACGATACGATCGTTGAATTTTTCGAATAAGTCGATAAGCGACAAACATGTCAATGATATTTGTCTTGCCATTTGCGCAGTATATCACGGATATCGTTCGTTGCTCGGCACAGTGGACGAGATCAACACGTTTGATACAAGAAAAGAGAGGTTGTTGCGCCGATTACCTTCGGATAGCTCTGAAAAAGTGAAAGAACTGAGTTTAATCAAACGCAATTTCCGATTAACCTGTCTGATCGATCTGCTCAGCCTTTTGCGTCTGGATAAAGCAGCAAGCAAATGAGTTTGGACTTGAAAGGTGCCGAGGGATCAGGTGAACGCTTTTCAGCTCTGACCGTAGAACGTGCTTCTACGCAGTAGCCGCTATTACAGATTCGTGTGTGTGATATGAAATAACATACCACTCAAAAGGTGGCACTGTTTCTCACATTTAATACACTGCCCCTTAGAACCAAGTGCAAACTTAATTACTCCATATTAGACACACTTGTACTACGAAAGCACTTTCAATAAATTGATCGGTGGTTCTTTCCCAGATCAACTAATGCAGAAATATAGATCCCATTAAGAAATCCTATTGGCTCGCTTCCAGATACTCGTAGCATACATAATTACACTTCGTTACACTCTTCTGCTACCTCAGAAATCAAATTACACTAAAATTGATAGAAAAAACTCGAGAGATTCTCAAGTAAAAATCTATGGTTCGAACTTCCATAGATTTCAGCTGATCTCTCTCGGTTTTCTCGACCCTACGTGCATTCTCCTAGCGATGTTCTCGCTCAGATCGAAAGCAGACCCCCTATAACGCATCCTTAAATAGCAGTTGCAGCTATAACTCGTACGAGGACCGTATTTTTAAACCCGCCACGTTGCACCGCGCGGCCCACGAGAATACCTCTATCGAAGTTTCCCCCGTTAAACGGGCATTTATTGGCTGGCCCACGTATCTTGCCCGCATAAATATTCATCGTGGCGATTCCGTGTGCACGGTGAACATTGTCCTTATCACCTCTACTTATCTCAGCCCAGTATGTCCTTCGACGTCCGCCGCGAGCAGCTTGGCGTCGCTTCCGAGAGTCGGAACCGCCGTGCTTCCGATTAATTTCGGATACGGTTCCACGAACGCTTTCAACGTTTCCGTGTCTTAGTCAGTTCTGACCACAAGCCAGCGTATTATTTACGCGACTTACGCGCGCAAAGTACGTGCGTCGGTTCGAAGCGAGCGGCTCCCTGTGTCGAATTTTGCCCACTTTACCTCGTTAACGACGGCGACTGCTCTCTTCGCTTTCTTCCTAGATCAGACGTTTTCGCTGGGCTTCTGTAGGCTGTTTCAATTGTTCTAAATGTGGGAAGAAATTGCAGAATATTCGAGTAGCATGCGGCGTTAGCATATAGAATCGTGTCCATTTGCATAGGTCTGTCGTGCATTGTTGGTTTAATATGAATTTTTTAGCACGCAGTGGAATATGTCCCCTGTTTGGTTGTCTGTTATTCAGAGCCCAATCGAGGTATATGAAGAATGATCTTGAGGTTGTTGCGATTTCTAAGGAATTTGTAGCTTCTGGAATTCCCATGTTTTATCATGCCTCGAGTATTCGTTCCATTAAATTCCAAGCTGCCAGCGTTCTCCTTTATGCTCATTAAGCGGTAAAAGGGTATTCGCGAAAGCGATCTGCAATGGAAAATAGGGGTCAATTTGAAACGAGTTGAACATTCGTGGCATTTAGTTCGAGCTGCCTTCTTGGCTGCAATAAAAACGTGTCCCCCTGGAATGAGACGGTCTTGAACGTTGCAGAACGCTTGCAGTGCAAATCTCGCTGATCATTTATAATATCAGTCAGATAAATGGTCATGCAGCGTGTGATTAACGTAACTACAGAAAGGACTATTTCCATCTGCAGCAGCAGAAATGCAGCTCACATTATATAACGAACTTTTACGCGCAATCGAGACTGCGTTTGATAAACGCTTCATCGAAGGCGTAAAAAGAGCTTGGCTCGTACACGATCAATGGTTTTGCTCCTAATTTCAGGGCTGAATCTCAAAAGAAATCAGTGGCACGATGGTAGATATCCTTATCAACCTCAGTTAGGATCAGATAGGACAAGTATCTCTTCAGAATCTTTCGCACTTGGTGTCTCACACTCACAATTTTTAGACATCTAGAAGTTTGTTAGAGAAGTACTGAAGAAGAGAAATATTTGGTACAAAGTTGAACCTTCCACCTGCAGAATCAGCTAATATTTGATTAGGTAATCAGTTAAAGGGGCAATAAAGTCGATCCAGCGGTCATGGCGCAAGTGGGCAGGGCACATGCCCCGCCTCTGAAGGATAATGAACGCGAATCATCCACGTATTTTCGGAAATTAATAACGCAGGTTCTGGTAGCAGGCCAAGCCTAGCGAATCGCTTGTTTTTCTGGTCCCAAGGTCAGGTCCGACGGTTGCGTTGGAACCACCGACGAGAGACGAGCTCGTCGACTCCCTGTAGGTGTCTTTGTCGACTTTTCCGCGGACGTGGCTCCACTCGAGGAACGCCCGTGGAAAAGCTGCGCTGGAGAGCAGCGACAGGAGCATCTCTCCGACCCCGGAAGCAGGGAGAGCAAAGCGTCGAGGTAGACAAAGGATGGCCAAGAATGATAATGGCTCGCCGAGATAAAGGGATGCCAGTGAGCGTGACCCGATCTTTAGGGGGTGTAAAAGAAACAATGGCTCTGGTTTCCACAGAGGGATCTGTGGAGCTGAAGATACCGAAAAAGCTTGCTGTGATGCTACTCTCGACTCTGAATTTTGAGAGTGATTTCTTTACTCGCTTCATTTGATATAAAACGATGAAGAAATGAAGGAAGATTCTGTGTTTGATATGGACAGACTTTCATAGAACAGGTTTGATAAATTACAGTTTATAAAGTTGTACTTTTTTCACACCCAGTACGTGATGGGATCTTCCTTCCAGACTGTGCTTCTAGCTGTAGACAAAACGACGTTTTCATGCATTATTTCGACTCGACACTGTTTGGGCACAAAGGGGACTCGTCGACTATTCCCTTGCCTACTCATTCGATCGATTCTATCGTTGAACCACGTTTGATCTGCTTCTGCAGCTTTCCTCGTGCTTGATTGATGTTTTTTTCACAGTTGTTAAATGGAACTTCTCGGCAAACATTCAAGGCAACACCGATAGCTTCGATGTGTTTTCCGTTACGAATGAAAATCCGTTGTTTGCTGAGTACACAGCGCTGTTTGCTTTTCGTTAGTATCGCTCGACGATATTAACTGCCAGGGTGCTTCTGCGAGAGCACGTTCTACATATTTGTGTCTTACTTATGCTTCTGCTAAACCCTGTTAACTCAAAGGAGACATCGTTTCTGTGCTTCGTTTAACACATCATTTGGAGCCAAGAAAGTTCGGTTGAACAGCTGTTTGATCTCTGGATTACTGAAACTTGGGATTGGTACAAGAGAAAATTAGATTAAGGGTGCACTAGTATCCTGGAAAAGGTTCGAATATTCAAATTTTTAAATATTTGAATTTTTTCTGTGTCTCTCAGATTAATTTTCTGGGTATTTCTGTGATTTCCTTACATTGTTGAGTAAAATTGAGGAGTAATTAGGCTAAGCATGGACTAATGATGGAGTCATTATGTCCAAATAGGGATCAGAATGACTAAGACTGTAAAGGAGGTGTACTTCCTACGCGAGTCCTAGACACGGGGCAAATTAGGTGTGGCGATACCTCTTGAACTCGCCACCAGAGGACTTTCCATTTCCGAGGGCTCGAATACAATTCTATTAAGCTCCTAATGTCCGTTATTAAAGTTCTGAAATCAATTTCCCTAGCGCACAAGGCTCTCAATAGACCACAGAATTCGATTCGACTAAAGCAACGGAAGTTTCCCGCCGCTCGGGAACTATTGTTCCGTACACTTGGTCTTCTATTTCTAACAGCAGGTGTCGAGATGCTGACCTTGACTGTGTAACTCTGCCAAGGTTAAAGTTGAGCGAACCTCTCGGAATATTCGCTGGAAGGCTCGATCGAGGATTCGAGCATGGCGTCCACCTAACCTATAATACCTGCTCGATCATTAGACGAGAGATTCATTAAGATTCCTGATCGAAATTGACTAGATCATTGCATTATTAATCGTTGGAAGGGAAAGGCAAATGATGCCGAAGAAGGAGCGGTGAATCGACTCCTCTCGTGACACGATTTTGCGCCCACATATCGATACTCCAGAAAACGATTGGTCGCCGAAAGCGGCGCCACTTTCCTGCATTAAGTGGCGCCCCCACTTTCCAAATAACTGCCTCTCGGTTAGTAATGCAGAGCGACTCTGGGATTTCATAGCGCGCCCTTTCCCTTCATTCAGGAATTTGAAGGGCAATCGATAGCATGACCCTTTCAAGCCCTTCGCCAATTTCTGCGACTCTTAAAGTGATTTTAAACTTGAAACAATTCGACTATGGAGTTCAAGTTTATTGATTTTGAGCAGGAACAGTCTTCAGCTCTCTGCATATGCAATTAATATGAATTCAGTTTTATTGAATCATTATCCAGACATACAGTGTGATTTCCATTGAATTTATATTCATCCTCGGGGCAGGAATATAACGTTCACTTGAAGATGTAAGAATAACTTGGATTTGAGGAAGGCAGGACGCCTAGAGAGACTCCAGATGGCGCCAGCATGCAGGCCTGCAGAGTAGTTTACACGTTGCACAATTTGTTACACTTTCGTGTAACTTCTCTCTGCACCTGGGTCACATCTGTACCAAGACATTAAACAAATTGAAGCCACGTCTCCCACTGCATAAAAATAAAATGAACTGTCCTGAGCGTAAATAAAAAAGAGGTATTCAAGAATCTCGAGAGTGTCTCTGCAGCAAAACGAGTTCCTCCCTGGGCCAAAGATCCTCAGGAATCTCCTCTATTTTAAGAAGGTTACCGCGATTGCGGTGCATCCAGATGTCGAGCACGTGTCGTCGGACTCCAAACAGTGGCGGAAAATAGACGTACGCGCGCGCACGGAGCACCTAGCCACCGCATCACCATAACGTCCCCGTGGTCGGCCGAGGCGCGTGGCGAAGTCGCGTGCTACTTTTCTCTCGGCGCAAGAACGGCTACAGAACATCTGGCCCGCGTTTCCTTGACCTGTCATTGTCGACGAGGAATCAGCTGTTCGCGTTTTGCCTTCCGACACGTCACTCTCATTCCGCTGCAACCAGGCTGTCCTTGGAGAATACGCGTTCACCTTTCCCCATTCATGAAACGCCGACTATTATGAAGCTGCACTGCTATTACCTGATCTATCGCCGTCGAATGCTCTCGAATTAATCGCGCATTTGGCCTTGCTCTAACCGCGGTATGCTAATTCACTAGTACGCCTCTACCACCTAGTAGGCTACTTGCCAGTTGCCAGTGGCCTCTGGAACACTTTATGGATGCCCATTTGGTGGAAACTCTTCAAAAAGTTTCTATATTGCCTGCCCTGGAGCAAGAGTCAGAGGACTGTCCAGATCATGTGTTAGTCACTAGTCCACCTTCTGAGACCTTTTGGTGTCTTATGAATAACCATAGTCTTCTCAAAATCTCTCAAAAGGTGGACTTGGGTATCTGCCTTCTGTGGCAAACACGTTACTTGGATAGTCGTTGCCGAGTGTCGTATCGAAGCAATCTCTTAGAGCTCTCAGAGGCCCCACAAAGGATCGCTAATTGCCACATTAGGATTGATTAGGCCCTCCCACAGGGGGATCGATTGGAGTTCTCGCGTGAGAAGGTGCCACATAGTCGGTTCGAATCGGTCGAAATATAAAAGTCGATGGGAATCCCAGAATCCAATTGCAGCGGCCAATGAGAACCGAGTATCGACCGGTCGAACACCTACCTACTAACCAGCTTGAGAGCATTCGTCGCATTTTGTCTCTTTCCTGCCCACCTAGCCGCCCCTCGCTGCGTTCCTCTCGCGCACAGGAAGGTGAGTTTCCACCCTTGTTATATCAGGACACCACATATAAGGATTCCAGGGATTAGAAGAAGCTCGAAAGGCCGAAGTTCGTCACGTAGTCGATGAAGATGTTACGTGTGTTGACACTGGACAGACACGCACTACTATATGTCCTTCCTGATTCAGACTGTGCTTCGACATGACAACTTTTGGGTTTACCTGGTAATCCTAAGGAAAAGCTTACTTTAGGAAAAATAAGAATTTCTCTGAGAAACAGTTCCTTTTACAATTAACAGTGAACAGATGTTTCACGTTTTGTTGGCGTTACGAAACACGTGGAATCTCCGCAGCAATTGAAAAGGCTCATCTTGGTAATCGATTACAGGTGATCCTAGTCTCGACTGCGATAACGTGTGATAACGCAACGTTATTGGAATTCCCTATCGGGTACAGTGATTTTTTAACGAAGTTAAGTGAGTAGATAAAACACGGTATTCGAAATGAAAATTAGCGCGCCAAAAAGGTGTTACATATCTTTATAACGCTCTGGAATATGGCGGTATCTACAACTGATCACTCGAACTATAGCCCCTGGCTCACGATTGATAGATCCCTCGGTCGGTAAAGCAGAGCATCTTATTTTTATTCTCTTTTCACGTGACTCAATTTCTCGAGAATACATTTTTCATAAAAACTGTGTTTCATACATGTGGAAGAAGTTGATGAAGATTGACGATTTTAAAATTCAGTGAAGGTTCTGATGAACAGAAAATTTTCTTGCGCCCACTTCAATAAGATTCCTTTCCGAAAGGACTGAGGTCGAAAGCCGAGAAAACGATTCAGTAATTACTCCCACCGAGTGTCATTATGTTTAAATAGAATGCAAATTATAGCTTGCTCATCAAAGTCATTTGGGTATCTCCATATTCATGTTAATAATTTGTTGGCTGCGAGATTCTGAAGGAGATGAGAGATAACTGGTCTGCTCTTGTCGAAGATATTAACGAAGTAAAATAGTTGAGGGTCAGACCGCGTTACGCTCTGTTTGCCTCGAGAAAAAATATGGTCAAGTATCGATACACGAGTCAAGAACAATTCCGTATCCATTATTTGCGTTCCACGAGATTCGATTTATCAATCGCCGTCAAGAAATCGGTCGTGCAGCCTTGACCCAATGTTGATCAATTTATTTTGGCACGTGCAACACATGCTTTTTACAAAATTAATGAATACCAGCTAAATATCGCTGCAAGCCAAAATATTTTATTAATCTGACACACCTGGAGAGATTGCATTTGTTGAATTTTATTTAAACGAGTGCCTTTTTTTCTTTTTTTAGCAAGAAAAAGCTATTAAAGAACACGTAGAGAATTTAAAATAGCTTTTAACTGAATTATGTGACAATCAATAGGTCGATAATTTTCTCGATAACTCGTTCGTAAGAGTTTCACAGCTTTTCCAGTCGCTTTCGGAGCGACACGAATGCGTACTTTCACAATATTTTATAGAACAATTATTATTCACGTTGCTGCTGGATGTTACACACGATTCCAAGCGGAACTTGAGCTATTTTCGCGGGCATGGCTGCGGGGGAAACAACTAGTTCGTTCTATTAATAGTTATGGCGTTATCGCCATTTTTGCCAGTCTCTTCTGCCGTCGGCCACGCAATCCAGAGAAAGAATAAATCATAAAGAGACGATTTCTCTGCTCCAGTAAAGTCTAATCCGCTTGACGAATTTGTTCTCAACTTTCTCTCTCTAAAATAATTTTATTTTACGTTTTACGTTTTACCAGTTTTACGTTTATTAAATGGGTACTTGACTCTGTAACATCTCAGAAAATTGTTATGTAACATCGAAAACCAGTGCAAGGATTACGAAACTTCACTATGTACGACCTCAACGAGTAGATCTAATTCCAAAGGAAAAATAAAAAAAATGTATTAAGTTCGATACTTAAAAGTTGTCTAACTTTAGGCTTCCCTAAATTTATCGCCAAGTATAAGATAGGCAGGAGCGAATACAAGAAGTAGACTCGTTGGCAACGTTTCCGATACATTTATAAATCTCCGCAGACCGAGAAAAATGTCCGTGACGAGCCTCTCACTTGGACGCTGCTCAAAAGCATCTAAATTCAGCTACGTCACCTTTCTGACGTTTTCCACCGAAGGCGACCAATAATTCTCTGTAAAAGTGACGTCACTGTGCCCGAGGATGTTAGGTTCCTGCCAATTCTCTGACGAACTGCCGCTCCTCCAAACGCTGGCTTTTACAGCGGCCCATATGGCAAAGATTCAAGCGTGGAGGCGACGAAGTTACGCCGTTTCTTTGTCTTTGCTACACGCAGACGAGTGTTTGCCGACTGGAATCGGCCGTTTTATGGGTCGTTAACGTCTCGTGTGAGTATAAAATCCTGAGGAGTGGACCTGGTCTACAGTCTTTCGACTGATGTAGCACCAGCCTGTACAGTCTCAATTTTAGAAAAGAGAGTAACAGGGGAACCACCCTAAATTGTCGACTCCAATTTTAAGGTGCTTTTGCAGAGTGATAGTCTGCAGGCTGCTAATGTTATCTGTGAAATATTGGGTGTTATTGAATCATTTTAAAGATATGAGCAGTCTCGTGTTTCGTACCTTCTTGATGTAGCAGAGCAAAATTAGAGTCGACAATTTGGGGTTCTTGTAAGTTCCAATAACTTGTCATTCGCAGTCACTGTTTTCGTGATGCCCAAAAATTTATAGGAACAGTGTCTCTTCTCTGAAAGTTATATTATGTGTAAGAGGCCACTTGATGATTCCTTTTCTTTAGAATAACAAATTTCACCTCTTCGGGAAAAGAGCCAAATCGTTTTTTAGAATCGCTTGAGCGTCTTAACTTCCCTAGTTCCATTAAAAACTTAAGAAACCCTATCTTCCAGTTCAGTGGAATCATTCTGTCATTGATTTACGAATCGTATCTAATATTGTCTATCTTATCTTCTCTCTGAGGTCGTATTTCGTACACGATACGATCCATTGAAGATTGGATCGTCTCAAGTGCTCGTCAAACGACGAAGATTGTTTTGAAACGCACAAATAGCCGAATATTTTTGTCATAACTTGCCGATTCAGGCATCTATTCTTAGAATGAGTTGGATCCTCAAAGAAATTCGCATCAAAGTAGCATGAGAGCAACGGAAATGCCACATGGAGGTGTTCCAACGAGTCACGAATTCGCCAGAACGAGTGGACGTCGCCTTTCGATCACCCACAGCCTTCGTATTCTAGGAATGACTAGTCAGAGGCAATTTTCCACCCGATCAAGTGGATATCCCCATTAGCAATTTCCTAACAAAATCCTCTAATGGTTCTAGCCTCTGAATCTCTGCTCAGTTACATAACCAGCTATCCAAGTTCATCGACAACAGTTTTCCAAGACCCGCCGCACATACCAAGTCTCTGAAAGAAGAGAAAGACGCGTTACGAAAGTCGTAAGAGTCACGTAGACTGCCTATCTAGCGATTGATCGGTGCATCTTGCGTCAAGGTGGTTTCCGTTGACGCGCGCTTCCGCTCGTCGTGCCCGAAACATCGACGAATTTTAATGTCGAGCGTCCCCTTTGACGACACGCGGGTTCCTGCGCCTCGTCGCCAAAGGAATGCGAGAAACTGAGGTCGAGGATGAATCGAGGTTCGATTTCATATGCACCTCGTTTCTGCTCGATGAGGTAAGCCCCTTGACGTCACAATGGAGCGTGTTCTCGATCTGGAGGAATGGTCCGTGTGTACGTGATGCCATTCAGTCCAGCCAAATATTTGCTCGAGGGAGAGTTATCCCCTCGTTCCACGAGCTTCAGCTTCTGATAAACATTTTGTTTGATCGGTGGCCTGTCTTTCACGCCGCTATTGTTGAGCACAAACGACTCAGTGTTGACCGAAGGAACCACTTCTGGAAGCTTTATTTTCGCACAGAGTCAGACGCTGTTCCAATTACTGGTACATAATTCCTCTGGCCAGAGTACAGATCACCTGGGGCACGTGCAGAAGTTGTTTCCCCAGTTCCAGGAGTCGCAGACTTATTATTCCTGCTACAAGCCGAAATCCGAGTTCCCATGGCCTGGCCTGAGCCATCGATTCTACTTTTCTGCAACTTTTCCACTCTCGTCGACAGGAGCAGCTCGAGTTACACTTCCGAAAGGCAATATCGCGAAGTCCCACTGGCAAATGGAATCGCGAAGTCACGTCCAACGTCGGGGCAGTCCACGTTAATGCTGAGAAGCTTCGAGAGAGGAAGGGAGCCGATCCAAAGGATATACGACGCGGTTGCGGCTCGCCTCGCTCGACGCCTGACCCTGAGAGAGTACGCGAGTTATTGATTACACGGAAACACCGTAATTTCGCTTCACTCTTGCTCGTAATAGCCTATTATTAAACACGTATCCTCGGGGCACCTGCGGCCGAGCAGCACGGAATCTGCGAGATAAGATTGAAACGGAATTTTTGTGCTCGTTACCTCGCACGACCGCCAACGTCGAAGATCTTAATTTGCTCGCCTGACTCGTCTTCAGACCGGATCTCGAGCTCCTTTTAGCGGAGTCTGCGTTGTCACGGTGTTCTGTGTTCAGCGGTGTCGAAGGACGATCCTCGATAATGCTTAAGAAAAGTAATTCAGTTATCTGGAGCCTTGATTGGAGCTCTGGGAACTCCTCATGCATCGATACGCCATTTATGAAATCATACGTGTACAGAGTGGTTAACAATAAATGTCAGACATTCTAAAGGGTGATTCTATACGCCTAAGTACGACTAAAATCAAGAAAAATAAAATTTCTTGTCTGACTCTGGACTGATTCTACTCAATTCCCTGTGTCTGACTCGAGGCTTATTCTACTGGAACCTTCTGTGTCTGACTCGAGGCTTATTCTACTGGAATCTTCTGTGTCTGACTCGAGGCCTATTCTACTGATTTTTCTGTGTCTAACTGAATCCTGTATATCAAGATACTGCAGAGTAGATGTATTTCCCAATTTAAGTAGTGAAATTCCTGGATTCTCAGCCTCCATCTACCGAGTTCTAGTCAGCAGAAATGGCAGTTCTCTCAAAAGGAATGGAAAGTGGAGTAAAATACCAAAGAAAGACTTGACGCGTCTACAAAGCAGCTCTGATTAAAGCCTGGCTGACTGTGTAAGGCGTAGACTCGCCCTTTGCTCTTAACGCTCGTTACCGATTAGTAATTGGAGCACAAGGACTCTTTGTGCGAAAGATAGGCCGACCGTCCTTTTGTCGACTCACTCGAACCGCTGGCAGGGAAAAGGCAGCCTGCTGTACCGTGCAACGACACTTTCGGAGAAGCCTTGCACTTTCTTCCGAGGCAGACTCCACTCAATTTGTACCTGAATTCTGCCACCGATTAATTACTGTGGGTACCCTTTGAGCCGACTGTCTGCCTCCCTACGCCTCTTTCTTGTTCCACAGAAGAGACCTGGAAGCCAGCCAGAGGCGAACCAACCTGCGCCCGATGACGACATTATCCCGAATCTAGATTAGTGTGAACGAACTCCTCGCCTCTACCCTCAAATTTCGTTGCCTGAACTGCTCTTGCCGTTACCCGAAACCCGCTGGAGAGGCCACGCTGTCGAGCAAGAAAATTTTGAGAAACGTCGCCTCTGAGAATCCTCGAGCGATCTCTTCTGCTGCCCTTGAATAAGTTCAGGCACGAGTTCAGAGCCGTGATAGACAACTTTCCACGAATTGAAACGAGTTTGCTTAGTGACGTTTGCTTTTGTCCTGGTGAGGTCTTGTTTGCGATGCTGGAGATAAGGCTGATAAGACTCGACTACTGCTGGAGGACTGTGAACCCAGAAGTATTGTTTCTTCGTTTCTGGGAAGATGAACGACTAGCCAGAAGTCAGCTTTTGCGTCTCAGGTCTCAAGCTCGAGTCTCGAGTCTTCTGTCCCAAGCTTCTGGCCAGCCCTGTAGCCCCATGGCTCAGTGGTTCGATGGATCGAGCTGCAATTACCCCTAAATGCGTTCGCGGCGATCATGCTCGTTTGGAAATGGGAAAAAAGGGGCAGATAAACGCCCGATCGTTAAGGGGACTTGCGTCAGATCGTTTCATGCGTCCTCGCTCGGTCGAAGTGTATCAGTCCAACGAGAATAACCGTTCAATGTACGGTCGATCTATTTATATGGTCGATCAGCTGCACGGCCTGGTCATAACTCAATTGCGAACTTCTTCGTGCACTACGTGTGCTCAGTTTATACATACGCGTTTCGCAAGCCTCTGGGGGAAATAGCCCTGCGTTTCGAGACGCAGGAAGTGCAGTTCATCTGATAGAACAGGTGGTTACAGCGGGGAATAAATACTGTGGAGCCAAACAGGACGAAGCAATTGAAGCGATTTTCCTTAGTCTTCTTACCGTTTTAACTGTTTTCAAGATTTCATTTTTTAAGATTCACAAAAGAGTAGCTCTCCAAATAGGTTTCTTTCATTAGACAATTGTGTCTTGTTTCGAAATAGCTTTGAGTGGATATTATCTTCAATATAGGCGTTTCATAATCACTGTTCTGAGCACAAGAGCCTCGAACAATCTTCTATCCCCTTCCACTTATTTTTCCCATTTTTAGAATGCCATCTCCACATTCGTGACGTTAATTAAGCGTCTACAATCGTTCGATTGACCGATCGACGTCGATCCATTATTTATTTACTCAGTTTAGATAGCACAGGCGCTGATAACAGCTTCGTGGAACAGTATTCCGCAACGATGAGCAATCGGCCGAAAACTCCGTATCGATATGTCGAATACATAATAATTGAACCAGTGGTTGAATTCGGATTAATTGCAGGCTGTTGAAATTTATCGGCAACGTGCTAGATGTAACGGAAGATAACAGTTCTATACGTTATAGTCAGTGCTTAGAACGATTGCAGAAATAAGTTATCCTTCAGTTGACACCTAGATCGTGAGATCTACAATCATGGTAATGGACCTGCAGGCGCCCCTGACATGTAGATCGCTCATTGGCGTAATTCTCAGGCCTCCGAATTGGTTTTCGAGGAATAGGGTCCCGTTAGAGATTCACGTGGCTTTCTCGATAATAGCCGTCTGGGATGACCAGTTCCTTCTTCTCACTTCACAGAAGTGGCCTAGCAAACACTACAAATTCGTGTTCCAGTAACTGGAATAGAGCCCATTTCTATTCCTGGCTTTCCCTCGCAATCTCAACCTTTGTCCCTGCAACGAGAGATCGTATTTCAGTCCGACAAGCCGAATTTCCCTAGCGAACCACCCGTATGCAAAGATGTTTATTTAACAGGCCGTTTTAACTACCGCCGGGAAGGAATCAATAAACGGCCAGCGAAAACGCATCAAAGCTCCCGCGACATAGTTTACCCATAGCCGAGCAGCATGCATAATCAAACAACTGTTCGCTTTATTCATCGCGGAAGTGACTGAAATTGTACTCACTGGAGACGCATCGCTTCGTTATCGAAAATCGACCACTCGCTGGCTCCATTAGCATCCACTTTAGGAACGATAACAACAGCAGTCCTCGAGGTGTCCTGGCTCCTTTTCTTCCTCTGCTCTCTCGTCTCGCGAACGATCTCGCGTTCCTCCGCAGGTCCAAGCGCCTCCAGACCCCCTCTGTCGCGAGAACGATGATTATCGCGCTAACCTGGATTTATCTCCCTGTTTTTTCCAAAGACGTTACGGTATTTGCGCCAGCTCTCTCACGTGTGGATCGTGGCGCGACGAACCTCTGTTATCTCGTTATTACAGCTAAATATAGCGGGTGCTCTAACTGGTCGCTCAAACAGCAGCTTCGTGGCTGTTTCGCTCTCGAGGAAATCGCTACGTAAAAATTCTTCGAAAAATCGAGATCCTCTTCTTCACGTATCTCGATGACGCTTTCTTTTCCAAGCGTGACAGTATGTAGATTCCCTACTGTGTTCTGTATGCTAAGTAGATTCATTGCTATTTCGAGCGAACATTCGACGTAGAACGTTGGATTACTTTTTTATGCAAATTCAGACAGTGTTTGTGTAGGGAATACTATTTGGAGATAAGATACCGTGCATAATTTTGGAATCTGTCGAAATAGTATCGAGATCGCTTCTGGTCGAGACGAGACTCCCGACGTGATAAACTGTTTAACCTTCGTGTCTTGGTAGAGTCAATCTTGACTAGCGAATTAGCAGGATCCTTGATAAAAATCGTATCTCAAATAGACTGGAGCAGAGACCATTTGAGATCACCTGAACAGCTATCGTTATTTTGGCTTTACTCAATTTTCTTTTACCTTGGGCAGCATTTTAATTCCCAGATAGATTCTATTAATACAAGCTCGCGTATCATTTAAGTCACAGTCTCGCGAAATCCGTCGTTCTCGCGGGAATATCCTTTTAGAATGCCTGGAAATCGCAGACGATCCGCGGCTGACCAGGTACCGTGAAATTCTACTTCGCAAAACTGGCACGTTCTACTTAATCCCGCGTAATGTGCTTTATTGACGACACACACGATCTGCTATAAATAGATTTTATCATGAATAATCTGCCTGTGTCGCGCGGACTCGTAAAGAGTTTATTGCTGCATGCAAATGAATACTTGAGTCTCCTCATTGGCCATTCTCTTACCTCACCGGTTCTCAAGCTCCTCTTCTTCACAGATATTCAGTTTTACGTCCTCTAAATCACGTCAATTATTAACCCCTTCATAGAATATTGAACCTAGCACCTCCAGCCGCCTCAATAAATAAAAAAAAGATACAGGGGGTCCAGAAAGACTGATCCAACACCATTTCTGGACTCCAGAGCCAAAGTGTACTGCCTCGCGCTAGTGTTACCACATGCCAAGACAAAATGTTTTCCAGTGACCTTATAGAGGCTGCAGACAATGCAGTACTTCCACACTTCTTCTCTGATGTCACTGAAAGCCAGTCCATTCCATGTGCCAACACTGAAAAACAGTAGACTTAGTGACACTCTGGGGTCCAGATTGAAATTGAAGAAAAGACAGAGACTGTCAGGTGCTCAAGGCTCAATGCCCCGAGTCGAATCTTTGCCAGGGAAGTCTGAGAAGCAGCTTCATTGCTCACTTTCACGGCTAGCCTTTGCGATACCCCCCTCTCGTCCCGCTCAGCAGGCCTGCCCCCTCTCAGAGGCTGATTCTTCCGCGGGTAATGGCGATTGGCAACGCGTTCGGCTTAGTCGCGTGCCGAGACGCCGCGGAACGAGATCGTCTCTGTTCGAGGTAGCTGCGTGGTGACGATGCTCTGGAGGACACGCAAAAACTGAGCCAGCCAGGACGTGAGCGTGTCGGTGTTCGTCTTCCTCGAGACGCAGTGGTCACGCGATTTTCGTCTGCCGAGGTGTTCGTGGACTTTGTGGACTTTTAATTGTTTTTAATACCTGAAAGTTCGGACTCTGCTGGACAGGTGTTCGTAATCTGGGGTGGGTGAACTCGGAGGCTGAAGACCAGCCCGAGGATTAGTACCATATGATCCGTCCACAGTGGTTTCAAGTCATATCAGTTGTGAAGTGTTTGTAAAGAGACCTTATCTGCTCGCGCAAAATGACTCCGGGATTCTAAAATTAGATTCCTCCACTGTTCAGTATTATTACGTGTTCCTGACGCCAATCTGAAGCTTCAATTGTAAACTTTCACATATTGTCTGACCATATCGCACCTAATCTACTTGAAGTATTAATGAGACCAAGAGACAGACTATTTCTAAGTTAATGGATCTTCCACCGAGTCACTGAAAGCTGGAAAAATATCCTGAAGATTCCTATACAATTTTCTCTAGCATTCTGAGTGAAGTGTTCACCATAGTTACCTTCTACAGAAAGTGAGAGAGAGACTGGTAATCCGAATTCTGAGATACAACCGACCTCTATTGTATTCCTTGACGTGGTATCAATATTGACTGGGCTTCCAAATATCAAGCAGGACTTGGAATATTTGTAAATCCGCGAGGAGATACCGAGAGCTTCTGCAGCGCAGAGGCAAATTTTCCACGCTGAAAGCGTGCAGCGTTGGTTCACCGATGAAACCTCTGTTCCTGTCGAACGAAAGGACCAAGTGCAGTAAATCTGGTTTGAAAAACACAGTGTAACAGTTTCGTGTAGGATCATGGCACCAGCCACTGTTCTAGACTGGTCAGAGCCTCGTCAGCACTGGCGTTACCCAAAGTTCTGCCCATCTGGGCAGCAAAAGTATGAGAAGGCGAAGAGCGCGATGGAGCTGAGCAGCAAGGAGGCTAACACCGCGTACAAAAAGTTCTGCAAGTTTTTGCGACGACTAGGAAACAAGAAACGTAAGTGCAGCCGGATGTGGGGAACAGGGTGATCTGTGTTTTGGGCCTGCTTGCATCCTGCTCGAATCTGGACATCTGGATTTCTGGATCACTAGAAAGATCGCAGATATTTTTACATGTTTTATATTCGAGATTACGAGGCTACTTCTTTTTTATGTTCTCGGAAAATCTCTGCCATTTAGGCACGAAAGGTTAGGCAAGTATCGTCGAGAAAAGAATTATTCAGCGAGAAATAACAGGTGACCGTTGACATTTATCCTTTGTTATTCATATTTATTTTTGCTATCCGCAACGACCTGTATGGATTTATTTTTTCATACGTCAAAAGTGTCGTCAGAGTGACGTACATCGAGGAGAAAAGAAGCGAAAGCAAATTTAAAGTGCCCTTTGAGCAGGCAAATTGTCGAATACACAATTACACTCGATGCTCCAGCTGACGACGTGAACTCTGATATCTGCACAAAGTTGCAGAACACTCGCTTCCTTATTCTCGCAAATAGAAGACGTTTCATAAACTTCTGAAGCTTTGTGCTGCAGAGGTGAAGTTTCCTGTGAAGATTCAGTAAACTTACCACTACTGTTCAAATATTTACTTTGGCTGCTAGAATCAGCTTCAAACTATCTTCTGTTGGTGCAATCGATTTCTTCGGCAAGTTACTCCAGCTCGTATCGCTTCAACGAATTTGATCGGAACCAAAATCCTGTCGTTCCTTCCTAGCATTCAGTCTCCCATGAATGATACAGAAAAAAGCGTGGGAGGTAAAAAAGTGATCCGAAAGAAAGTGTTAGCGAAATGTCAGGAACTAAAGGGAGGTTCAAGTGGCAGCTCATCGTGGGTTTCCCTCTGATCGTATGGTAGTCGATATTGATACCTCTGTAAAGCGTTTCCTGTGTAACAGTCATTCCACGAACGTTCGATCTCGATCAGAATCACAGCTCCTCGAGTCGATTATTAGAGGCGTGAAATATATGGCGCGAGGTTATTTTCAGCGACTGTTCAATGAGAAAACCGGTCTGTAAACGCGGGCCTCGCATTATCCGTCGTTGCATCTTATCAAGGTTATCCCTCTTGTGGCCACGTTCGAGCGGCTAGCAATAGAGACACACGCAGTCTCTGGTGAACGCGATATTGTTGGTAAACGAGCCTAGCAGGTGAAGATTGAATGAACATGAGACAGGTCCGAAACCTGGGGCAATTTTCCAGGTGGGGCTTTGCTGAACTAGTATGGGAACTTTTCACACTGTTGCTGAAGAGTAGAGTGCTTTTGCATACTGTACATGTACTTTTAGATTAGATCTAGTGACCTGTAGACTCGAGAATCGCGTAGAGTGTGTTTAAGCTTGGCAGCAAATATTCCATTCCCTGTTACTTTAGCTATACTGTAGCGTTGTGGTTTTCGATTGTTTCTATGGGTGGTGCGATGTACAATGCAGGCAAGGATGGCAACAAAGTGACTACCGTGGTGGCTAGCCCTGGTGCAGGTCCAGATCGCCCCGAAGAAATCGCCTACACAGACACAAAAGTGATCGGGAATGGCAGCTTCGGCGTTGTATATCAAGCCAAACTCTGTGATACGGGTGAGATGGTTGCAATCAAGAAGGTCCTCCAAGACAAGCGATTTAAGGTAAGACTTCATTTTTCAGACATAACTGTACAGAGCGTTCGACAGCAGGCGTCAGAAATTTTGTATTGTAAAATGTGTCTGACCAACGACTTATTCTACTTACGCTTCTGT
The DNA here is from genome assembly GCF_051401765.1 of Calliopsis andreniformis. NCBI lineage: Eukaryota > Metazoa > Arthropoda > Insecta > Hymenoptera > Andrenidae > Calliopsis > Calliopsis andreniformis. Next base: position 12,894,175 of record NC_135068.1, on the reverse strand, counting down.
GTCTGACTCTGGACTCATTCTACTGACTCTTCTGTGTCTGACTCTAGACTCGTTCTACTGACTCTTCTGTGTCTGACTCTGGACTCATTCTACTGACTCTTCTGTGTCTGACTCTGGACTCATTCTACTGACTCTTCTGTGTCTGACTTTGGACTCATTCTACTGACTCTTCTGTGTCTGACTCTGGACTCATTCTACTGACTCTTCTGTGTCTGACTTTGGACTCATTCTACTGACTCCTTTGTGTCTGACTCTGGACTCATTCTACTGACTCCTTTGTGTCTGACACTGGACTCATTCTACTGACTCTTCTGTGTCTGACTCTGGACTCATTCTACTGACTCTTCTGCGTCTGACTCTGGACTCATTCTACTGACTTTTCTGTGTCTGTCTGTGAACTTATTCTACTGATTTTCTGTCGTCGAACACTCTGTATTTCCTGTGCATGTTTAAAAAAATACTTGGACGATTAGTAGACCTTGAGAAGCTATCTGTTTAATTTACGATCAAGATTATCGTATTCGAGAATTGATAATCTTGCATTAAAGTACAAAAACAGATACGGAAATAACTACTTGTATTTGTTAATCGTGTGTTTCTGTTATGTACAGAACAGAGAATTACAAATCATGCGGGGTCTAGTGCACTGCAACGTCGTCGAGCTAAAATACTTCTTTTACTCTAGTGGTGATAAGGTAACTATTTAACTTTATGTTCCTATTAGCAGAACCCATTGAAATATTATAAAGAGCTCATTCATTCTAGTTTACGATATTACCTTTCTTTATACAATTGTAAAGAGTGTTTCGTAAGGTGTAAAAAAGCAGACACTCTGTAGATCTTCATCCAAACAGTATCAACCAAGATATTTCTTTTTTTTTATATATTTTTTTTTTATTTGTAGGAAATTTCAGTCCTTCACGAAGTAATGAAACATGAAATTTTTTTGCAATGAATTTACGTCTATAAGTTAAATAATGAGTATTCGTATTAGTTTAATGCATGCAGCATTGTTGTGTTATTTTGTAGAACATCTTAAACGCAACTAATCCAGTTTTTCATGTGGACGTAAGTTAAAAGCGTACCCAGTAGTTTGAGAGAGTCCTTTTGAGAGAACTTAGGCAGTTCTGCTTGTGTAACATACATAGAGAATCGAACAAACACGATAATCGAGTTTCTTGTAAATTATTGAACAATGTAACGTAGGCAAGTCGAGTCTGAATCTAGTAGTTAACGCAGCTTTGCTAGTTGTAGAGGACGATCTTGCAGAACAGTGTGCTTGTGATTCAAAGGTACCCCTCCACGCGTAAGCTGTCGAATAAAAGTCATATTAATCACCTTCCATAGCGTAACGAATCGAGCTAGAGGTGTAATTCTGTTTCTCGTCGAGATCGTGCCTTTGAGACGACACACCCCTCACGATCATATTAGCCTGGATCATGAATTAACAATTGCTTCGCAAATTTCTTATAGAAGGACGAGGTTTATCTCAATCTAGTCCTGGAATACATACCCGAAACTGTGTACAAAGTCGCTCGACATTATAGCAAAAGCAAACAGACGATACCGATCAGTTTCATCAAGGTATGTTTTTTAAAACAAGGTCCTCTTACGACGTAGAGGAAATAATTTGAAGAAGTCCTGAGACTTTCTTCTTTTTCCAGCTGTACATGTATCAACTGTTCCGTTCTTTGGGGTACATACACTTCTGCGGGATCTGTCATAGGGATATTAAGCCACAGAACTTGTTGCTGGACCCAGAGACAGGTGTCTTGAAGCTGTGTGACTTCGGCTCGGCTAAGCATCTGGTCAAAGGAGAACCCAATGTTTCTTACATATGCAGTCGCTACTATCGCGCGCCCGAGCTTATATTTGGTGCTATTGACTACACTACAAAAATTGGTACGTTTAAAAACGTATAGCACGGTCAAACTTACATTATATAATGAAGAAATTCTGTTTCCTCCACAGACGTGTGGAGCGCAGGTTGCGTGTTGGCAGAGTTACTGCTTGGACAGCCGATATTCCCTGGAGACAGCGGCGTAGATCAGCTGGTCGAGATCATTAAGGTTCTCGGTACACCGACGCGTGATCAGATACGTGAGATGAACCCCAACTATACCGAATTCAAATTTCCACAAATTAAGTCACATCCTTGGCAAAAGGTAGTCTATTACTATCCCACTTTATATTCGTATGGTTTAACACTTAGCGATGGACATTATGTACACACTACACGGTTAGGTATTCTAAACGATCTGTGTATCTTATTCATTTGTATACCCGGCCGTTCTTCATGTCGCACATTCTCATCATTCTCGTGACTAAGCCGTGTTTGAGAATCAGATACGTAGTGTAAGATTACTCGTAACATGATTGCATGAGAGAAATCAGAAACAGTTTGAAGGCAATGGTCCTTCAGGGGGGTTCCTGGCAGTCTCGTTCCTTCTAACTGAACGGTTTTGATACACCTGTCGCTATGTTACATTCATCAACACATGTACTCGTGGTTACAGTTTATGCTTCAGCGAATGAGTGGACTAAAGTGTTCCACGGAGCACCAAAAGATTAGAGTAAGTGGTCTCCTCTTGAACGACAATCTTTATATTACGTATACATACTACATGGCTGGCAAATATTCCTTTTTCTCTCTGGCCCATTGTACTAACCAGTGTTAACCAACTTTTCAGCATCTGAACGATTACATAGGCTATGTGCAATGATCGCTAATCGATTCGTTGAACGGAGGATGACCAACCGAAGGAAAGACCTTCATTCGATATTGCATCGCACATAAATCATTCGGCCTGCTCCTTTTTCGAACTCACGTAGTATCCATTTTCTATCTGTCTTTTCACATCATCATCTTCATATTCTCTAACATTACTAACACCCTAGATTTTCGAGACAACATGTTTTGTGATTACTTAAACTCTTGGCGTATCACTTACTCTAATGTTCTGGTGGTTATTCAAATCTCTACTTTCCAGTACTTCAAACCAATGTATGCAAAAGTCCATGTCGAACAAGAATGACAAAAGATTGCCTGAACTTGTATTTATCCGATACACCCACGTTTAGTGTTCCATTGTTTGTTTTTGTGTATTTTAAGTGTATCTTTGTCGTACAATTCCTTTTAATGATCGTTTTTTACAGAGATTAATTTTTTTACGTAGACATCTTTTATTGAAGATTTTTTAAAGGTCTATAAGTTTTTATCGACAAGCAGCACACCGGAATAATTTCAAAATTAAGCATCTCATGCTTCTAATACACTGTTGAATAAGTTCTTATCATTTTCGGACGAATGATATTCGCCTCTCTTTTCTTGACATTCTTTTCAAGTCATACATCATTAGCTTCCATAGTCACTCATAAGTCACTGTTTTATCTCTGGAATGGCACACTGAGATCTTTCATGACCCCAGCAAAATATTCATCCCTGTTGCTGTACTGCGAATAAAATAATCGCAAATAAAAATGTTTTTTATTTTTTTTAACACTTGCGAATTTTTGTGAGACCCAGTGTGTCATTGTAGGGTTATTCTTAACAATAATACTAATATGAAACAGCCAGCAGTCGTGCGCTTTATTAATTCTGAAGAACTTATTCAACTACCTAACATAGAGTTTTTTAAAAAGTTGAGGAAAAACTTTCGGAATACGCTCTTTTTTAGAGCTGTAAAACATTTTCTGAAATTAAAATTTTTTTGTTGAATATCCCGTGAAATTGATCGCGTCGAAACTTCGACGAGCATAAATAGAAGGTGTTGATGTTGTTTTCTGGCTTTCTCACAGGACTCCGTACAGTCTGTGTTGCCCCGCGAGTTGCTAGTTGTTTTCAGCAGCACGTGGACTGCCGTTCGAGTCTAATCTCTCGTCGCGATGATTGATTCCAGGTGTTTAGGGCACGTACGCCTCCAGAAGCGATGGAACTCGTTGCCCGATTACTGGAGTACACGCCATCGTTACGGATGACACCTCTCCAGGCGTGTGCCCATCCGTTCTTCAACGAGTTGCGAGAACAGGGCACGCGATTACCGAACGGCCGTGAGCTGCCACCGTTGTTCAACTTTTCAGAGCTCGAGCTGCGAATTCAGCCAGCTCTGAACTCGATCCTAATACCGAAGTACATGCAGACTTCGGAGAACCCTGGAGGCCAGTCGGAAGCCACGAGTGCTGCCGCGGTGGCTAGCGGTAACTCTAGTGATAATAACGTCAACACCAACACACCCTCCACTACACAAAATACAGACCCCAGCCAATCGAATATGGCTTAAACTGCTTTATTTTTTAACCGAGTTATATATATATGTATATACGGTAGCGATATATATGTATATATATAACTGAGAATTCACACGTTTAGAGCTAGCCTTTCAACGGTGGCGAGAAAGGAAAACCAGCCTTCTGAGGAGGATGTCCCCCCGCCCCCAAAACCCTCATCCACTACTCGCGACCCATTGTAAATTGAACTCAATGCAATGGTGATACGGAGTGGTCTTTTAAGCTTTGTTCGCTTAAACATACAGAAGAAGACAAAAGAAAACGATTCCCCTCCCCGTGATGGGTTTAGCTGAAAGGGCGCGATTGAATGGCGTGCGAACGCTTGATTGCCACCTTATTGCCAAGTTGAATTCAATGTATATATATTATAGGAAACTGGCCCGTAAACTCTTTAAACGATAATTGCTATAAAAGGAAAAAACAAGCGAAGTTTTCTAGTTGAAAATGTGTATTCTATACTGTCTAGTAGCGCGTTAACGTCGCTTGCGTCATTTTATTACAAAAACTGGAAAAAAAGGAAAAAAGAAAGAAAAAACACTGCGAAACCAGCTTGAATGGGTGCCGATTGAAAAAAAAAAGAACTATCGATGGAGGAAATGATCGCCACACTCTCGGCTCGCAAGACGTTTCACTCGCCAAGACTGAAAACTTGCGTTTCCACCGTGCGAACGATAAGCTGATGATAATTATTAATTATTAATTATTATACTGGTCCGTGTTTCGTTCCGAGCGACATAACCTGTAGGTGGGATATCCAGTGTAGGAACGATTTCAGTTTCTGTTCAAGGATTCCAACGAGCATCGTCACCGACGATAGTTACGCAGGGAGAGTCTCGGTTGAATGCGCGAACACATGAACAAATTTCACACATACATACCATGAGTATTTGCGTGCACAATCTCTATCTATCGTAAGATGAATTCTCGCGACCCAGGACATGCTGCGTGTACATACCAGCACGACTAAAGAGAACCTTTTAAAGATTGAACGAAAGAAGCGACGGAAGTCTCTATCGCCGAAGCATGACGACCAAGCGAAGAGACAGCCATATTCGTGCCTATTTGGTCATGCCTCGACGATCCGAGTCGTAGCAGCTTCTATCACGCTACTATCGCTAGCACTATCCTCGAGGGATACATCACGGAATCGTTAACGTGTACCTATCACGGACATTTTCTAGGCTCGGACTTTTCCAACTTTTTCTCTTCTTTTTTTTTTCACCATTCGCGACGAACCTCCACGCCATGTAGCGGAGTGATCTTTTAATTTTTAATCCGATCGTTTACCATGGAATCATTTGGTAATGTTCAACGTTTTAGAATATTAACGTCTACATTTGACGATACAAGATTTGTACACGTGTTGCTCTACAGCGGGATCCCTTCATGCGCATCACCATGCACGCATATTATGATTCCCGAAGTACCAGTTATACGGGAATCGTTTGATATTCGATTGTACAGAGTGTCTCAGAACTGGATGTACAAATTTAACTAGTCGGTAGAAGTCAGGAAACGAAAGTGAAGGGGTATCTATAATGAATACACGCATCCTTCTGAAGTGAAGAGTTTTTGTATCATAATAAAATAAACTGAAGAATTTGCTTTAAAAAACTGCTGCTATTGGCCTACAACCCGAAGTATTGAATTTTTTAGAACTTCTTTGCTTTTTTTTCACGAATTCTATTAATACGTTAAGTTTCTCTTGGAGTATAGTTCTGGAACACTATGTATTTTCCGTACTGTCGGCATGGCTTGCTTCTATACAAAACCACGGATTTTTCCTTGGGAAACGTGGACCTGGAAATCGACCCGCGTATACTGACGAATGCACGATCGCGTTTGTATATTATTTGTAAACTGATACGCCCTGTGCAGCTGGACCTTCGGGACATGTCGTGTGATTAGCTACCCCCATGCATTAACATATCATTGCGTCGCAAAAGAAACACAAGGAAGGCTACCGATGATTAAGATGAATCTAGAACTGAATCAGTTCCTTTTTTAAAGAAAGCAAAATGATTGGGACGAAAAGCGATAGATGGACGAGAGGAGAGAAGGATAGAGACGGAGAGTGTGAGTGAAAGAAGAAAGAGTCAAAGCAAGAGAGTGAAAGATCTTAGCATTCGTTTTAGAGTTTTATGAATGTTGATGATATAAATTAAGTTTTAAACAGCTAAAGTCTTTTCTTCTTTTTTGATAATATGCTTCGTTACTGAAGCAAAGAGAATGGTGAACGATGAACAGAATTACGTACACGTATGATTTCTTTTTCTACAGTCTAAAAGAAATTTTCTATCCTCATGCTCTGACAGCCAAATTATCGTTTCGTTCACATTCTACAGAGAGCAGTGTTTGCTGTAAATTATCGGTCGCGGAACATTCTTGGTATTTTCGACGTCTGTACACGAAACATGTTATTTATTTTAGAACGTTCTTTTTCCAATTCGCTGTAAGACGAGACGGATCGCTTTAGCAGAGCATCAGGTGAGCTGTTGATGAAACGCTTAGGCCCGATGCAGGCGAGCAGTTTTTCTTCAGCGAGTTGTCGCGGCAGCAAAAAAATCGCTCATCTGCATCGAGCCTCAGAAGTACTCCGATTACGAACGTAAGTGTATAGTTCGACTTGTGATCAAAAACTAATTCTTATAGATTTAAATTATTTATGTGTAACTCGTACAGCTTGCTTGATGTTACCATCATCCTCATCGTAATCGATATGATACCTTGTACACTGCAGGGAGCGATTGGTCAAGAGACGCGTGTATCTAAACTATATTGCATAGCGGTTCTTTCGAATTTTCAGGTCGATAGGATACGCTAAACTCAAAGAAAAAAAAATCGAAGAGGTCCCGAACTCTAGCTGTGAAACAATGAACGAAACACTGAAAGGAAAGAAAAAAAAAATATAAGAGTTTTCAAAAAAATACATGCGAAGTTTGGATCGCACGGCTTGAACATAGATTGTTGGTTATTTATCGTAATAATTATTATTAATAAATGAATTCATCGATTTAGTTTGACTTAATCTTTCTCGTCTTGTCTTCATGCGATTTCTTCGGATTTCTGGAAACGGAAGTACACGTATAGTGACTATCATTCACTCTGCAATTTTTGTACATTGAACGTGCTTTAGAATATCTTTTTTCAGCGAGATACGAGATAATAGGCCAAATCTGTGTGTATAGTCGCAAATTAAGATAGATATCGAATAAAAAGTAAAGTAATTTACAGTAATAAGAGGAAGGACGAAAATAAAACATCATACGAGGAATTTAATGCACGGTCACTGGCTCATCGACTAGATCGCCTGCTAGTTACAGTGAATTAATTCCATATTTCTTTTTTTTTTCTTTTTTTTTTTCATTTTCTTTATACTCTTCCTAAGCTTGAACGCTAACTCGACCAGAAACTCACACTCACAGAATAATATAGTGAAAATCAAGTGGGGAAGAGCCTGTGTAAAATATTGAAAGTCTATAAATATATATATATATATAAATAAAATATATATAAATATATATATAAAATTAAATTACATATATATATAAATATATGCAGATTACTTTTAATAATAGCGATTAATGAGTAACATTTCTGCTGTTGTAAAGAATGAGTAAGAGGGAAAGTTGATTAGAGAAAGAAAGAAGGGAGAAAATTGTTTCTTTGAACATTATACTCGTCGTTTGCCTGACACATCTATTTCATCACCGTGTTACCATCGCGAAGAACCCACCAGTTCTTTTCTTTTTACCTTGATTACATCGTGTCGCACTCTCTCGACATCATAGTAAATAAAATGTAATAATTGTGTAAAGAAAGATTAATAAACTAATTTAATATGTATATATATGCATATATGTATGCGTGTGTGTGCATATGTATATACGTTCAAATCGCAAAAAGAGTATTTAATCGCGCAACGCACCGATCAAGCGAGACACCACATTAGCAAGCTCCGTTTATTAATTAAGCCGCGAATCAGCTTTGTTTGCCGACTAATGTCTTACGACGAAGATAAAAGAAGATAGATAGCGGATCAGGGAATGCTAAAGAGTCAACTGTTTCGACGTGGAACAATAGGGATTCCTCTTTCACCGATAACAGGAAAAGCTTCTTCTCTTTCTGCCGGTTTTACGGCAATTCTGAGACGATGGACCATTAATCGTTTGCTACCACGAAAGAATCAGTCGTGACGGAAGTAGTGTCAGCGCTGCGTATGCCCGAGATTGTATACTCGAAGAAGCAAGTGCTCGAATCGTCGTAAGTTATTTATAAGTTTACTGTTATCGTAATGTTAATGTGTACCGTTTTTAGTTCCCGGTATTGTAGAACTGTAGCATCGAATAATTGATCAAAAAAGTGCATATATACCTGTAACATCGTTTTGTTGCGGACTATAGTGTGATATGCGACAGCGTATATTTTTAAATTATAAGAATGATTAATTTAATACGAAATTCGCCAATAAAGCAATTTGATTGAACTCACGATTGTTCAAAAGAATTGTTGACACTTCTGCTTCAGTCTTCAAATTACAGCAAGTGAAATTGCGATCAATTTGACTGCGTCAAATTTCGTATTAAAATTAAATTCACGCCTTGCGAGGAGTTCATTTTCGTCCAATTACAAGCTAAAATAAAAATGATTATAGTAAAGGCAATAGATTTTAGCTTCTTGAGACTGCTTCAATGATTATCCCTATGATCAAATTTGTTCGTCGCTAAGGAAATGAGAAAAATAGACGAAATGACGGCAAAACGGAAGTTGAAGATCATGGAACTATGCAGGTGTTCCCATTACAGGGGATAACTTTGAATGATCAAAATTTTTTGTCTCTACTATAACGCACGATTTATCGAGTAAAGAGTGAAGTTCCATTGAAGAAAATAGAAGACTTTTCGCTCGTTTACTAACACGAGTCAATTGAAAGCGTTGATTTTGATACACGCTTTTTCTTATTCCTACAAGTAGTTAACTCACTAACGCATGCACAGAATTGTTTGAAAAAAAATCGTGTACGAAGTGCAGCTTTTTATTTTTCTGACTAAAAATATTAAAAAATTTATTTTTTCACCATTCAAAAAGCAGTATGGATAAAAGTCTCTGCGTTAGTGGGCTAACTGAGTGCTCGGCTGTCGAAGCTGTTCCATTTTGATACACGAGACTTTTTTCAAGCAAACACACTTGGTTTTTATAGACTAAAATAGCGGGTCATTCGATTCCTTTTTATAATAAGACACAGAGAAGAGGCGAGGTGGCGAACACTTGGATTGCAAAGCTTAAATACTTCATTCTAAAAAAACTACGATAGTTATCCTAAACGTTGCACTATCTTTGGTCCATCTACGAAACATACTCGCGTTTAATTCGCGTCGTAGGCTTAAGACTCGATCAGCACGCATCCTTTTTCAATTTCGATATTACAATTACTGTATATGTATATAGGAAACAGTGGGATGACAGTCCGTTCACAGCGTGCACTCCCTCGAGTGCAAGCGTGCGAGAAGAAGACGAAAGATGAAGCATAGTCCTCGAGATTTCTAGAAACGAACGCTACAAAGAAAACGATCGAATTTTTATAAGCTTTTTACTTTTGCACTACTAGCGAATTCTGTCCGTACTACTTTGCCCTGTCCACTCGTGGCAGGGCATCGAATCGACGAAGCGTCAAAGAGTAACGTCGCAGACGACCAATACTTTAAGACACCTCTACTATTTTCGTAATTTGTAGGAGTCACGTTAGGAAAGAAGGCGAGAGATGAGTTTCGCGAATGAGAAACGGTGCAACCATGACTCGTATGATTCTTCATCAGAGTTGCCACAGAAATCCTTTCCTTGAGTATAGTTAGGGAAATTGAGAGCTGAGGAAAAAAATAACGAGTGATCTATTGGTATAGGTCTACAATATAACAGCACACTTATTATTTTTTTTTTATCTCCTAAATTCCTCCACTATATCCAAGGAGGGATCTCATGTGGCAGCCTTCTTCTTCGTTCTCTGCTTTGTACAGTGTTTCCTCGCTATAGACCATCTCATAGCGAGGGACACGGTCCTGGAACCAAAGTCATGTACAGGTTGGAAGATTCCTAGATGAGTCTGTATGAAAAGGAAACTCGTTTGGCGAAGTTATAGCGAGGGAATACTGTATTGCGACTCGGTTACTTGCTTAGAACAATTACCAGGACATCCTCTTCAGAAGCGACCCGTTTACTTTACTCGCGTTTTGTTGGAACGCTCAGCAGCGGCCAGATTCGATTGGGAACCGAACAGCCACTTCACGAACCTCTCATGGCACTCCTGTCCTCAGCATCTAGAGCAGATCGCCAGCATACTCTCTCCATGACATTCGATTTCACCGTCTAAAGACCATCTTGAGACTTGGAACGTCCGTTGCTCGATCTTCCCATGCGAGAATATCGTGCAAGCCGATATCGAACATCGATCGGTTCGCTATCAACAGAGCACCTGATCATTCTACACGATTCTCCTCTTCTATCCCCGACTGTATCGCTCTCTATTAGAGATTTCCTTTTCTTGGTTCAGACCCGCGAGAAAACACGGTAAAAGAATGCGAAAGGGGTGGCAGTGCGCAAAGCACAGATGCGAAGGAGGAGTCGGAGATAAGGAAGTCGGGTCAGCTGGAGGAGCATGAGAAGGGAGAGCCGAGGAACGAGGAAGAGAAGGACGAGGAGAAGCAGGTGGACGAGTAGGAGCGACCTTAGCCATTTGCAGCGCGGAGAACGTAGTGATATAACGATGTCGACGTGAACAGGGCATCGTCTGTGGGGCCGAGTGCTTGCTCCCCTCTGGACTATAGTCGTCTGCTTGGAGTCGAGGCGAGTATAGTCGACAGAGTCTACGACCATGCTTACTAGTCCATCTGTAAACGATCATCGCCCACTACGATCGACTGTCGTACCCTCGCGTCGACTATGGTCGCCTGTGCCTGTCAGGCGTAGGTAGAATAGCGACTATGGCAGTCTGTCTACGCCTTATGTCCACTATAGTCAACCCTGCGAGCGAGTCTGATGGTTATGGTCACTCATCTATGCCAACAGCAAGAGTTTGTATAAGTTTATACGTGAAATAGAAGCTACATGCCGACTATAGTCGCTCGTCGTGCTAGTAATTGGATACGTGAGCTGACTATAATGATCTGTAGATTAGGCACAGATGACAGGCTGACTATAAAATACTCTACGCACGTGCTTGCCGATTATGATCGCTTATGCAGGTCAGGTATTCATTACGTGCACTCAACTGCGTGACTGTAACAGCTTCCATGATTCTATAATTTACCTGCATTGACTATAATCGTACTAATTTATTTATGAACTATAGCTGATGGTAAAAAAGACACTTTATTTGTAAAATTGACTTAAGACTGTATAGTCACTTTAGAACACTCATTTAAGGTAGAAGTGAACTATAGTCTGTCCTCATCGATTTCACGACTATAGTTGACTGGTTCGAGAAAATAGTTCGCGTGTCATCTGTAGTCAATAATCATCGCGATTCCAGAGACTTCATTTCCAAGGCACGTTCGCCCTGAAACACGATGAACGAGACGTCCACGATCCATGATTAATTAATCATCGTCAGTACGAATCATCACTATACGCGCTGCACAGAGGGGGGCACCGTTACTCGCGACTGTATGATACTAGGGAAAATTGTGTTAATATACATAGTAATACATAAAGAAGATATTTACGACGCAGTTAAAGCAAAAAGATTTAAACGACAAAAAAAATGAAAGGGAATGAGAGAGCGAGTTAGTACCGAGAGACAAACGCCTACGAGATGATAATGCTGATTCGAGGGGGCGTAAGAGAAAGAAAAGAAATGAGAATTTTTCCGTGTGCACGTGAGCGAGTGGCTGCGTCTTTAGTGACTAGAAAAAGAGTGTGTGTAAGTGCAAGAGAGATTATACGGTATCGGGCCTGTGTGCGAGATTATAGCGGGAGGAGGAAAGAAGATGGTAAGGGCGACAAATTGGAGCATGTACACACATATATATGTATGTAATGTATAAATACAGAGTGCATATATATGAATATATATATGTATGTATGTATAGGTAATTACAAGGCACACGCGCGCGCGCGCGATACATACGTACACACACATACATGCAGACACATGGCGATTTGGCTATATGCGACTTATAAAAAGATAAAAAAAGTGGTAGTGAACTCTTATTACAATTGCTATATGTTTACCGATCGTCACCGATTATTCGAATAATTAACGATGTTCTATAAATATCTAAATGACTACGATGAAAACACGATTGATGATGTATCTTGTATCGTTCGTTTCGCTACGTTTCACTTTCTCGGATGTGTTTAGTTTTACACGATCACGCATAGTCGATAATGGTAATTGTAGAATATCAATGGATATGTGTTTAAGCGAGGATCGATCGCCTCCCGGTTTCGCGGGGCTCTATATGATAATATTATTATTGTACATTTTGTGGTTTATTTAACAATAAAACGATAATGTTAACGGACTGCGATTTCATTCTAGCAGGAACGAGAGCGAAAGTAAGTATGGGATCAGAGTGAACGAACTCGAGATTTCTTCCATTTTCTTCCATTCTATTTTTATAATCAAGCATAAAGGCTAAACATGAGCGAGCCTATCTCTCGCCGCTGGTAGATTCGTCACGTCGGCAGTAACATCTTCGAGACCCTGACATACTTCAACTCTTTTCGAAGCAATCACGAAATTGATTGCATTAGAACATCTAGGATTTCTTCCTAGTGTATTTCTATCTGGCAGGCGTACAAACTTGCAAGAATTAGGAACCGCACGCATCCTTTCTAGACGAAACACTTTAATCTCTGTCTCATCTAAAAAAGGCTACTCCATCGCTTAGGAAACATTTCTCAAGGACCTGCATTAATCGGAGCAGTATCTCCAATAAAAGAAGACTTCCACACACGTGGTCAGCTCCTGACGTCTTCCCACCACAATCATCAGCCAAGCAGGACTTTCCTGATCATCGCGCCGCTGACTACTTCGTCTCCGTCACGAGATTCTATGCACTTCCGACTGCAGAGGTACTGCAGCAGAGGCAAACGATACTTGCCACAGAAGTCAACGAATTTCACGTGCTCCACTCTGTTGTTGAAGAAGACACCTGGAATAAAAATTGGTGATCTCGATACAGACTTATCCATGAGCATCCATGACCACTGATACATCGATTCCCGATATCGTTGCATCGATAGAAGCGTGAACTTTGATCTGAACTAGTCACTGACCTTTACACTTTGGATTGACGCAACGATGACCGCTGTTTAGATACTCCACCAGGTTCCTCGGTATACTTTCCTCATCGTATTGAATATCGCTGGTCTTGATGACCCTTGCGGCCAGCTCCAGCAGAGATGGAGGATTGTGAGTCATGTCTGACACGAATCTGACCACCAGTGGGTTGTCCCTCAGAGATAACTGAAAAACACGTATACGTTCAGTGAATAATCTATCTGAGTTCGATTGAAACAGTCTATAAGAAGATCTAAGTACCTCTGTTAGACACTTCAGCGTGATGATTTCGGTTGGCAGTGTCCTCAGTCTGTTCTTATGAAGCAGCAGCGATTTCAAGTTAGTGAGGTTCGCTATGGAACTGGGCAAGCTCTCCAGCATGTTATCACAGAGAACTAACGCCTGTAGTGACTTCAGTTGGCCAAGTGTTGATGGCACTTCTGTCAGTCTGTTGCCTCCCATAGATAATACATGCAACCTGAAGGAAACCATAATGATACAACCAATTTCTCACTCATCAGAAGGATATTAAATGGAATCCATTTACCTCTGCAGCTTCCAGACATCCTTGCTGATCTCACTGATATGGTTGCCCCCTAAGTACAGATACTTGAGCTCTGTGAGATCGAGCACCTGCTCAGGGAAATCAGTCAACCTGTTTCCACTGAGATTCAGCTCTCGTAGATTCACGAGATTCTCGAAGCTCTTAGGCAAGGAGCCATTACACAAGTTGTTATGCTTAGCCACTAAGCAAGACAGAGGACAGTCCCCCAGGAAGTCTGGCAGCCTGTGCAGGCCACAGTTAGATATATCCAACGAGTCGAGGTTCGTGAACCTGACGATGCTGGGAGGAATGCTGGTCAAGCGGTTCTGATGGAGCAGCAAGGTGTCCACTTGCTCTGAATCCTTTGCACCGACGAAATGATCGTGTAACATCTGAGTATCCAGCATCAGGTAGGACAGGTCCAGCGTCTTGGCGCTGGAATCTGAATCGCTGGAGTCTGATGTGTAGTTCTCCATGGATAGGATGCTGCAAGAATTGCTGAAAAATGGAAATTGAAAAGTGGCACAATTACTGGATGAATCAACGCGAGTTTTATTTCCTCGTTAAAATTCAGCGTTGTATAATTGGATCTCACGTGATTGCAAGTAGCAAGCTCACTTCACATAGCTTATGATAGCGCCATTAACTTATCTTGGACGCGTAAACACTGACGAATTTTTATTTGCCACTGTTGTTTGCCCTCTGCCGAGTGCAAGTCATTTCTAGTCAATAGCACTGGGCGACTATCTTCTTTCACGCGTGTCGTGTTCAGCTATGCGTGATAGGCAGAATCAACAATTTTGTAAACGTTAATCGAAGTTTATTGCAGATCAAAGTGCTACAGTTCGAAGGGGGTCGTACGAAGATACATTTAACAATCTCCTGATTTCAAGGTTGTCAAGATCACTCTCAATTGTTTATTCTAAATATTCCTATGCACGTTTCAGATCTTTCTTACTCCCTGCATGCCGATAAATGAACAGAAAATTGCAAGAGAAAGAAAATTCAGTCGTTACGGTTTTAAAATTGGCGCCTGTCACGTGATTTCCGACTACCTGCAGGGGCCCATCGAGTGAGTCACCACTTGTTGGGAGCTTTCCACCGAAATCCCTGCCGACTGAACGCGCATACGGCTATCCCACTGGCTTACCTCGACAGAAATTCCGTCTGGCCACTCTCAAAAAAGCCTGTTCCCTCTCTGCTCCTCTGGCTCCTGTCCCGAAGAGATAATCCAGTTGCTTAGCTTGAGGATCTTGCAGCACGCTCGCTCGCGGATCACGAGAAAAATCGGACGCACGGTCGGAGGAGCAAGACGTACGACCGCGTGGATCGAGACTGAACGATATCTGGATTTTTCAGTTCCCTTTATAAGGCGACTCGCAGCGGCTCGTCATCGTGAGACTCGAGTCAAAGTGCAGTGCCGTCATGAGCATCGGCTGATAGTCGTCGGTCGTCGGTAACATACCAGTCTCCAACTGTTGAAATTTTCTGATTTTCGTATGTGGAAGAAGAATTCCAACGCTTGCAAAATAGTTGATAAAAATCTGATGATAAATTATATGCAAAATAATTGTCATCCACTGCAAGAGTATCAAAAGGACGAGATAGGGTACCTTTCACTTCATTTTAATTTGCATTCCTAACATAAGAAGCGCTGTTATAACTTTCTGGAGCTGTCGGTAACATTTTCTTTTAATATATTCATTCGATTACCTAACTAAGCCATATGAGGCTACACTATATTAATTAATGTTAAACTATAAATGCTGATAAAGAGGGAAAAATTATTGTTAGTAGATGGGGTGAAGCAGAGTGTATAAAAAATAGGGAAAGCAGAAGAGAGGGGCAGGGTACAAGCAAAATAGGAAAAACAGAAGGAGGAGGGGGGAAAGGGGTAATAGACGGGACAAATGTAAAATTTGGACAAAACTCACCAGTGGTCAAGAATGACCATTGGTCAAGGATGTCCATTCGTCAAGGATGACCATTGGTCAAGGATGACCATTGGTCAAGGATGACCATTGGTCAAGGATGACCATTGGCCATGGTAGTCTAGGCGGCCAGTGTAGACCATGGTTCAGGAGTAGTCCAGGCCCCAGGAATCCCCCAGTGGATCCCCAGGAGGACCCGCACCCGTCGGAGGACCCGCGACGAGTGAGCCACATATGCTCTTCCAGGAGTATTTATGTTTCCTTAAAGAAGAGGGGGAATTAGAAAAATCATCCGTTCTTCTTAATCGAGTGGAGAGTAATTCGCGAAAAATTGATATTTTCAATGAAATAATGACTGTACCAACAATTTTTGTTGTATATATTGTTAATAACAATTGCAAGCAACGTCTGATGGAGGTTATTAACATTTATAATTGTTAGTTAAAAAAATATTAAAAAATTTTCAAGAATTGCGAGAATAATCGAACGAGAAGAACGTACGAAAAGTTAATTATTTCCACATTGGTTAACTAACAATTATAAATATCAATAATTTACACAAGTGCACAATGTATGCAATTGTTATTAATAATATGTGCTGCAGAAATTGTTGCTGAAATGATTATTTCATGGGAAATATCAATTTTTCGC
Source organism: Calliopsis andreniformis (assembly GCF_051401765.1). NCBI lineage: Eukaryota > Metazoa > Arthropoda > Insecta > Hymenoptera > Andrenidae > Calliopsis > Calliopsis andreniformis. The sequence goes on along the minus strand of NC_135068.1, from coordinate 12,877,482 downwards.
AAATTACTCCCCACTCGAGTAAGAAGAAGGGATGATTTCTCTGGTTCCCCCTCTTCTTCGAGGAAACGTAAATACCCCCGCAGGACCCAGCAAGCCTCACTCGTCGCGGGTCCTCCGACGGGTGCGGACCCTCCTCGGGACCCAGGAGGGACTCCTGAGGCATGAACCACCATGGACCTTGGACATCTGGACGACAGTGGACAGTGGTCAGTGGTCAGCTGGCTGATGACCACTGGTCATCTTTGGCTATTAGTAAGTTTTGTTCAATTTTAGAATTAATTTTTTCACTTTGCCCCTATTTTAATACACCCTGACCCTCTCTACTGTTTCCTTTATTTTTTATGAACTTGATTTTGCTCTTGTGTTGCTCGTACGTTTTATGTGCCTTGGACCACCCTGGGCCTTGGACAATTGGACGACAGTGGACAGTGGACAGTGGACAGTGGTCAGTGGTCAGTGGTCAACTGGCAGATGACCACTGGTCAGTTTTGTTCAAATTTAAAATTTATTTTTTCTGCTTCCCTTATGTGCCTTCCTCGACCTCTACCTCCTTCTTTAGTCCCTAATGTTAATATTTCCCTTTTTATTATTAAAATAGAGAGTTCCCTTTGAGATTTAGGATAGAATAGGTTTACAAATTAACAAATACATTATTCATTTGTACAGCATATATATTTGCGTCCATACAAATATATACTATATTACAGAATATACAAGGTACTCCAAAATTAATTTACTCAATCTTGTACGTCGGTAATGCTTCCCGTATTGTACACACTATGAACAAAGAATTAAAAAAGAAACTTAACGAAAATGCAATCAACTTCTCTCAATATACGCATCGTTTACTTAAACTTCCTATCGAATTAAGTTTGGCAATAACCATTATAACTGCAGCCATCTCCAGGATGGCGACGCGAGTTCTCGAAACGAAATTCTATTCATCTCATATACTGTTTAACTTTCTCCCTCTTGTACGTTACGCAATCACGTGAAAATGTTAGCCTTTCGAGAAGCGCGGGAAATATCGATGGACTTCCAAACGTGAACTATAACAAACACGCGAACTCGTCGTACTCATTGTGCAAGTTGCTCAATGTCACGGCACGCAACGAAACAATGCAAGTCGAATAACAAAACGAATTTTCGACAGATTATTGCACTATGTAGGGTCTTTGACAACAGGTGTCAGAAATTCTATGGGGTCAGTACATGTAAAAATGCAACAGATAAATCAGTAGAACAAGCGTCGAGTCAGACACAGCGAAATCAGTAGAATAAGTCGTAAGTCAGACGCGTTTCACACCAGTTTCTCCTAATTACCATTTTTCTTTTACTTTACCATGTGGAATTGCCCCTTAAAATTCCCTACACCTGTCGACCACCCTGTTACGAAGCACCATTCGATGAACGAAACGAACTGACTCAGAATAAACGGACGTAACATCGACGATAAATTTTGTTGACGCGAAAGATACTTGTATGATTCGCGAGGACGGTGCTATAGTGAAATCTCTCTACTCTCTGGAATCGTCGGGGTTGTCGAACATCTTGGAGAGACTCTACGATTCCGAACATTTATTCGAACTCTATCGGTATACCTTTTAATGGAAAGTCGTCTGGCTCGATCGTCGAGCAGAGACGAAGTCGAATGAAATATCAACGATGGTTGAGTAATAAGAAGGAAGGAACCATTTGGTCAACGACTACGCAGAAACAAAGTTTCCCGCAGAATTGTCGAGGAGCTTCTAGAGCGTGGCTGCCCATCAGGCACTCTGCCACTCGTTGCAGTATCCTCGATCCTCCTACGCTATACACCTAATGAGATCAGGATTATTGCGAGCTACGTGATTCGGGGCTCGAAGACCGATCGAATATCTAAAATGAACCGCGGTCGATACGAGCAACAGAAACGTTTGGCGGCTCTACATTCCCTGTAAATATCGCGACGCGCGCGTGATACGATTAAGAAAGTCGATTATGAAACTTTGGCATTCGAGGGACGTCAGGTGTGACGAAGCTTCGCGGGCGCGCTCGAAGTTCGAGGCTCGAGGGGACCTGGTCAGCGTTGAATTCATCGTTCTGGAATGAGATACAAAAGCTAGGTCTTCCTACGAATAATTTTGATTGAAGTATCACGTGTGTTGCAGTCGTGAGAACGAAAAGGTGAGAGGCCAGCCCCTGATCGTCGAAAGTCGCGCGTCCACTTGTATCCTCCTCAACCACGATTACTTGACATAATACGTATGGTATAGTAAGTTGTATAGCAGTATTAGAGGTACGTCTATTATACATTCTCGTCACACTCGCGGAAAAATTGCTCTCGAAAATATATATAAAGGATCAACAGACTGTCGAGAGAAGGAAGCAGCGAACCGTGTCGAGGTTTCTCAGAAATTCTTACTTCACAAGAGAACTCTATCGCGCTCGAAGCTCTCTGTCACGAAGACACGCAGTCGATCTAGTTCCTCGCTAGCTTTGCACGCTCGTATCACTAATTTCCTCCTAAATCTCGTGAAAGTTGCGGCGACTCACGATCAAGTTCCTTCAAGTCGGAGGGTTAGCCATCATTCGTGGAAGCTTGCTTCGTTCCACGTTTTAGAGGCTGCTGTAGCAGCAAGAATTTGGAGGGACAACGGTACAAAAGAGCATTAGAAATGTGAGTGGATTGCTAGGCTTGCTTCTCTTTCGTTTACAGTCAAGTACGCGCGCCTCGTTGCAGTCTTTAATTGTTGCTTCATCGAAGAGCGAACTGAACTCTTTAGGAACAAGGAGACGAAGTTCGAAAACGAGTACATGCTTCGGGGCTTACTCTAACGACGAACGACGAACTCTTTTCCAAGCTACTCAGCCTTGGTCAGCCTTTATCGCCGAGGATTGTCACGGGATAACAAAAGTCGCGTATCAACGTTTGAACAAAGTAGACGATCGGGTCTCCTCGCGAGTGAAGTTCTAAGCGAAGTCTCGTCGCAGGCGAATAGCTTTTGGAAACGAGTCTTCGAAGAAACGATAAATCGCAGTTCAAAGGGTCGCCTGACCAGGACCCATTATGTCCGTGTTCTCCACGCGAGCCTGCCGCAGCCAGTCCCTCAGGTTCCACGTCCTCTCCATCAGGTTCGAGGCGCTCTTCTCCACAGTACCGACGCTGGTCGTGAAACCACTGTTAGGACCGTATTGAGCGATTATATTCTGTGCGGTGGTGGTTGGTAGTGGTGGCACGGCTGTTAGCTGGGATAGGATGTTCGATTGGATGTTCGGAGTACCAAACGTTCCTAAAAGAAACAGAGTCCAGTGAGTAGGATTGCAGTCCTTGAATATTCAATACTAGATTGTGGATTTTTATGCAAAATCACTTTTACAGGCAGCTGCATTTCAATCTGTTAGCTGTGTAATTCTATTTTATAAGGGTGCTCTCCCATTTTGTGACACCCAAAATTGCCATATCATTTCTTTATAAAGAGTATACTCATCGCACACAGCTAACAGATTAAAACACAAAATTTCGAATGAGTCTGACTAGGGACTTATTCTACTGATTTCGCTGTACCTGGCTAAACCTTCTTCTGTAAGCATACATCAGTCTTTCTCAAACACAATACAATCAGTAGAATAATTCCCTAATCAGTCAGAGTATAATGAATAGACTAGGTCCCAGGTGGGAGACGCTTAAAATGCATAAAAATCCTCAGGGTATTAATTACCTACCATCGTGAATGAATTCGCATCGTCGTTTAACCCTGACCTTCGACTGTCCCTAACAGTGATTCTACTGACCTTGCACGTTGTTTGGTTGCGCCGCTAGGTGGTGGAAACGCAGCCATCGCAAATATGAATACATCAAAGTCGAGGGCGGCGGCACGTTACTGTCCTGCCGCTTGTTCAGCACCCCCCAGATCTCCCGGATCTCAGAGTTTAGGTTTTCCAGACTTGCGATGATTTCCGTCGACTCCTGGTAGTGATCCGGTTTGTCTGAATAGGGGGATCATGACACAAGACCGAAAAATAAATTGTTGAGTGGAGGGAGAACTAGGGAGGCGATCGGGCTTCGAGCGTTGAACGATGAGAAACGGAAAATAAGCTGATAGTGGAGGGGGGGGCTGCGTCTTCAGGGCCTCACCTATGAATGTGTCCGTCCCCAGGTCAGTAGAGCTGAACCCACTGCTGGCACTGGACATGTCGCTCAGCGTCAGCTCGTCGTTCCTCGTCGAGGCCGCGTCGTTCTCGTTCCTCTTCGCGCTTGCAACCCTCTCCAGGGTCTGCTCCAGGTGCCTCAGGTGGATCACCTTCTCGCCCAAGAGACTCCTAGTGCGGTGCAAACTGACCTCCATGTCCGACAGTTCGCGTTCTTCCTGCAATCGTCACAGAAGACACTCTAAACGCGTCTAAAAGTGTGAAAGAAGGATTGTTGGAGCCTCCTTATCTACCTGAACCAGCTGCTCGAGAGTCGCCCTGGCGCTGCGCTGTTTCCATGCTCTCTGTCGACCTTGGAAAACGTTCTCCTGCTGTCTGAGTGCCTCCTGGGCTCGCCTCACGGAATCCCTCTCGACGTGAATTCGGTGCCGGAAGAACTCCAGCTCCGAGGAGGCGTTCGCCGACGCTAGAAAATCGAGCAGAATCCTTTTCGGTGTCATCTGGCGAGCTCGTACTCTCTCTTGATCGTGACAGCGGCGTGCAAGGAAAGACGATAACGAAAAGAAAAGAAAAGAACGAGAGAGAGGCGGAGAGGAGTCGCGGTGTCTGCGATTGAACGAAAAATAGGGTGGTGCACTTACGAGCCGGTCGAGAAGCGCAAGCCATTAGCCAAAGTAAAGTGTATAGATGCCTGGAGAATGAATAGAAAGGGAACCAAAAGAGTCAACTGGCGAAGATGTGGAGAAACAGAAAGTTCCGTGTCAACGTAGCATAATCGAAGCAATTAAGCTGTAGACACTTGACATCGTAGAATATCAACATTACTGAAAGGTAAGAGATTAGGGAAGCTGCTCGACAGCTCGCTTAGACATTCACCTTTGTCTTGGAAAGGATATCGCAAAGTGTAGGCCGTCTCGTTGCTGGGAAGCTGGTCGCCCAGGTCCTCCAGTTTCTCCAGCTGCTTCCTGATGTTCTCCACTGGGTTCTCAGGGTTATTATTATTGTTGTTGCCAACAGTGGCGCTGGTCCTGGCCCCCGTGCTGGTCGTCCTCTTGCTGAAGATCTTCCGCTTTTTCATCATGTTCGCGTTCGTCTCGCTGGCGGTTGTCGTATCATCGGACTCAAATTTCGCGGCGTTTTTCGATATCGTCGCGGCTGCTGTCTTCTGAAACCCCGAGACGGCTCTGGGAGCGTTCGAGTCTTCAGGCTGTCGGTGATCCTCGGCCTGCTGCTCTTTCGTTGCCTGAGCCTCGGGCGGTTTTACGGTCGTCACCGTCGAATTTGAGCGCGTGTTCCTCACCGGGGTACTGCGAGCAGGATTTAAGGCCTATAGCCAGACATTAGGGCGAATCGCATGAAGATGAGAGAGTACCTTCACAGTTATGACGAAATCCAGCACGGTTTTCATGCTTAACTATTCGGTGGTGAGTGACACTGTGAAGGTACTGGGACTGTGATGACATAAATGAGTGTGCAGGAAGCTTAATATTAATATATGTGCTCTGGAATAGGATTTTCATCAATAATATTATACACTGCTTGAAAAAGCTTCCAGCGAAAGTTGATCAAATTTCACTGACGATAATTCCGCAAACAAATTTTTTTTAGGATGCCGTTCACGGGAGCATAAAGTATGGTCCTTTCCCTTTAAAATAAAAAAAAGATGAAGTCAATACGATTTTTTTTCGCAAAGTTACAGCATTTTGAAGTGAACCCTGCACTTCTCAGCACATCAGCTGGTACCCGTACCTGACCAAAATGCAATGGTTACTTTAAGCTGCTGTAACTTTGCGAAAAAAAATCGCAGGGACTTCATCTTTTTTTTTATTTTAAAAGGGAAGGATCATACTTTATGCTCCCGTGAAGGGCATCCCCGGAAAAAATTTATCTTGTTCCGGAGAGTCGTCTGAATTTGGAAAAGATTCTAGGAGAAACTTCTCTCTATTTCTCGGTGAGTCGTGGTATGGAGGATTTTTTTCGGGTAAATTCAATTCAGGAATGTAAAAGTACAGGCTTTTGCGATTAAAATGAGACCAGGCTCAGTTCCGTACGATTTTTTTTCGCAAAGTTACAGCATTTTGAAGTGAACCCTGCATTTCTCAGCGCATCAGCTGGTACCCGCACCTGACCAAAAATGCAAGGGTTACTTTAAGCTGCTGTAACTTTGCGAAAAAAAATCGCAGGGACTTCATCTTTTTTTTATTTTAAAGGGGAAGGATCACACTGTATGCTACCGTGAACGGCATCCCCGGAAAAAATTTATCTTGTTTTTGAGAGTCGTCTGAATTTGGAAAAGATTCTAGGAGAAACTTCTCTCTATTTCTCGGTGAGTCGTGGTATGGAGGATTTTTTTCGGGTAAATTCAATTCAGGAATGTAAAAGTACAGGCTTTTGCGATTAAAATGAGACCAGGCTCAGTTCCGTACGATTTTTTTTCGCAAAGTTACAGCATTTTGAAGTGAACCCTGCATTTCTCAGCGCATCAGCTGGTACCCGCACCTGACCAAAAATGCAAGGGTTACTTTAAGCTGCTGTAACTTTGCGAAAAAAAATCGCAGGGACTTCATCTTTTTTTTATTTTAAAGGGGAAGGATCATACTGTATGCTACCGTGAACGGCATCCCCGGAAAAAATTTATCTTGTTTTTGAGAGTCGTCCGAATTGAGAAAAGATTCGAAAAAAAATCATTCTCCCTTTCTTGGTGGGTCGTGATATGGAGGATTTTTTTCAGGTGAATTCAATTCATAGGTGTAAAAGTAGAGGCTTTTGCGATTAAAATGAGATCAGGCTCAGTTCCGTACGATTTTTTTTCGCAAAGTTACAGCATTTTGAAGTGAACCCTGCATTTCTCAGCGCATCAGCTGGTACCCGCACCTGACCAAAAATGCAGGGGTTACTTTAAGCAGCTGTAACTTTGCGAAAAAAAATCGCAGGGACTTCTTCTTTTTTTTATTTTAAAGGGGAAGGATCATACTTTATGCTCCCCTGAAGAGCATCTTCTGAAAAAATTTTTCTTCGGAGTTATCATCAGTCAAAGTTGACCAATTTTTGGTCGAAATTTTTCTATGCCACAAGTTTCTGAGCAGTGCAGTTACATGTTAAAATTTGTAAATTTTCCAAATGCCAAGAAGCCTAATTTGAAAAAGTTTACAGTTGACTCACTTTTGTTCCGATGACTCGGTCCTCTCTGTCCTAGTCCTCGTGGACGTGGACCTCTCAGTTTCTGAGGCAGTAGTGTATCCCATTTTCTTCCTACTCCGCCTCTCTACAGCCAGACGAACGTCGTTCTTCAGCTTCCTATACTTCTCCTTCAGCGCAGTGTACTTGTCCTGCAGCAATCGATTCTCGGACCTCATTTTCTCGATGTCCAGGTTCTCTTGCTGCAGGGTCGACTGCTTTTGCGCTTCCACTTCAGCGTCTCGCGAGAAGTTCGCTTTAATCTCCTCTAAACGCTGCTGCTGCATCTTGCGCGTGAGCTCCTCCTGAAACCGCAGCAAACAAAATCTCCTCAGTAACCCCTACGCCTCGTTTGGTCCCTCGATCTTCTTCGACGCCGATTTCCAACCTGATCCAATAGAGTCTGACCAATCCTTCGTACACGTGTCGTGTAGCGAAAGAATGTACGTCTCAGTGTGCTTGATGAGATACCTCAGCACTTTAAGGCTCTTAAAATATGATTGTTTGGAGTAGATGAATTCTGGGGAGATTCTGTTAAGGCTAGTCTAAGGCAATAGAGTGTCTGGACAGTGTTACACAATCGGTGGACGAAACGAAGGAATTGGATGACGAATCTATTAACGCTAGAGTGGATTGCTGTTTTATTGCGTTCGTAGAAAGAATTTGCGCCTAACGAGGTCCACGGTTGGGAGCTAGCGATAAAACAATTCTGGAGTGTTAACCAGCCATTGCGTAACACCAATCGCTCGAGTCACATAAATAACCTAATTTCTTTAAGATAGTAGCTGATATTGCATCAGAAGTGGCGTGTGTCTTTTCAGTGGGAATAATGGATCATTGTGCGACAGGCGCGTACAGCTCAGGTATTTAAAGTAATAGACATCGTCAGGTACTCACGTCCATTCGATAATCGCGTAGAATATCGGCCACGTATTTCTCATGCTCTTCCGTGATCTTCGCGATCTTCTCCCTCTGCTGCGACCGCAGGTTGCCGCAGATTTCCTCGAACTCCTTCTCCAGCTCCTTCTTCAGTGCCTCGATCTTCTCCATGTGCTGCTTGCTCAGTTCCAGCTCGCTCAGCTTCACCAGCTTCTCTTCGCCCAAGTTACGCTCGTGCTCGTTCTCTAATTTCTCCATCTCCTGCTTCCTCAGCTCTAACAGCTCCCTCTTCTTCTCATCCAACTCGGTCTTCAAGTTCAACAGAATCTCCTGTCGCTCCTTCTCATGGAAGGCTTCCATCTCTGCCTCCACTCGGTTCAAATTCTCCACGTGCGCTGCCTCCATCTCCAATATCAGCTTCTGTATCTCTTCCTGCTCCTAGAAAAATCGAAAAATTAATCACGTGAAACCGACGTCGGTAGAAGTCTCAGCTACCTTATAAACCATTTCACATCTCAGAGTCTCCACCTTGTCGTTCAGGTTCTCCTCCAGCAGCTTCTTCTGTTCCATGAAATTCTCCATCAGCTCCTTCTTCGTCTGCTCTAGCTTCTCCTGAAACTCCTTCTTCAGCAGCTCGATATCCTTCGGGTGCTCCTGGCACAACTTCGCCTTCAGCTCTTCGAAGCTCTTGAGTTGCAGTTCCTGGTTGATCCTAGAGAGGTCAGAGGTATCTTCGTCATCGGTTTGCCTGTCCCTGGGGAAACCTGTAACCTTCCTCGGCTTCTCTACCTTTGACTTGCTCTTCCCGAACTCGTCAGAGTCACTGCTTCTAGCCGCGCTGCAGTCTGTCTCGCTCCTCGAGACCAAATCTATGTGCTTTATCTTGTCAAACTTGTTAGTTGGCACGGATTCCAAGCTACTCTCTCTCGACACACTCTCTCTCGACGTGCTCTCTCTGCCCATGCTCTCCCTTGCCATTTGGCTGCGATGCTCGTTCTCTGACACGTTCTGAACGACGAATCTCTTGCCAATTATCTTCGCGTTCTTCAGCTCGGCCTTCTCTGACGAAGAGCTCTTCTTAGTGTCTTCGTCTGCTTTGCTCTCGGTGTCTTCCTTGTCCTCCAGACTCTGAGGGAAAGAAACCGCGACAGCGTTGTCGAAGACCAGAGGAGACACTTTGGCTTTCTGTCCTTCGGACTCAGATTCTTCTGACTCAAACTCTGAATCGTCGAAAAAACCTGAGTAAGTGAACTTGATGCGCACTTCTTTCTCTATGTCGAAGCGTACGCTCTTTCTCTCTTCGTCCACTGGTCTATCGTCTATTAAAAATCGATTATAGTTAATGAACTAATAAGAAAGGTACCCCAGGTTGTCGACTCCAATTTTAATCTACTTTTGCAGAGTGCTAGTAGCCAGACTGCTAAGTGGGAAACCTTCATTGCTCATATTTTTAAAAATATTTAGTAATTATACCTAGTATTTTACAAATAGCAATTGCAAAAGCAGATTATAATTGAAGTTGACAATTTGGAGTACTCCCCTTGTGTCCATCACAAGCCAACCAAGAAAATAACCTATCTCACCATTTTCTGTCTGCTTCTCCCTGAGAATCGACTTCAGCTTATCCCCAACTGCATCAGATAAGCCAGCAGCTTTGAAATCATCTAACTTAGCTCCTTCTTGACTGGGAGTATTGTCTCTGCTCCGGTTGCTTTTCAGAAACATAGTTCCTCCTCCACTAAGAGTGAGCTCCTTAGACTGGCCAAGTTGACTGGGATGCTTCTCCTTGTCAAACTTTTCAGACTTCTCTGACCTAGCCAGCGCTGTGACACTAAGCTTGTCTATGTCTATAAGATTCTCCTCCGAGCTGAATTTGCTGGACAGCTGCTCCCAGTCCTTCTCGTGCCTTGGACTGAGAGACTCTGACCTCTTCAGCACCTCCTTCAGATCCAGCTCTTTTTCTGTAGGTGATGTGACGGTGGCCATAATCGCTGAGCTGGTGGTAGCTATTGCTGCCAGCAATTTGGGACACTCATAGAATTTTGGGTCCTGGAACTTGAGATTGGTGTAGTCTCTGGCGGCCCTGTCAGTCGCCAGAGGATTGTCAAGCTTCGAGTCGCTGTCACGACTGGAATGATGCTTCTCCTGGGTCTCCTTCTTCCGAGCGCCCTCGGGTTTGTCAGATTTCTTCAAGGGAGTCAGTTTCGTGGGGATCCTGGTGGGTGGTGGGATGGACTTGCTGTTGGATTTGAGCGTCTCTTTCGCCGAGGAGGTCTCCTTGGGCAGGGTCGCCTCTTCGTGCGACTCGAGGTCCTTGGCCGTGGTCTTGGAGTCCTCCTCTGTCGATCAGAAAACGGTTTGTGTGAAACTTTCTGAAGTTGTTGCGATGCTATCGCAGATGGAGGAGGCTGGGGACAGGGATGAGCCGATAAAGGCTCGGGGGAAATGCACCGTGAACTTTTCCTTGTTCACGATGGCCCTCTCGAGGGACGAGAGGCGACAACGTCAACGCTCTGTCGAGTAGATGTCAATGACTGCTTTTTCTTCTCGCCTTTTTTTTCATCAGGTGGATAAAACAGAGATGGATAAGAAAATACGTCTAAAAGCCTGGAAAAACGGGATAGCGATTATTATGTATCAGCGCGAGGAGTGCTCTCGTCGCACCTGAAACGCTCTCCTTTTCTGGAAGCCCTTTTGCAACCACTTCTGTGCTGCCTTTCACCTCTGGGCTTTTACAACTAAATAGATAGCGAGGAAACATTGAGGAATCCTAGTTCTACACGTATCAGAAATGTGCAACGAGTCTCGAGTACCACTCGTGTCAGACTAGAAGTCTTCTAGAAATTATTAAGAACAATGCTTTCCAGGGGACCTCTAGGGCACGAATAGTACAAGACTCGAGGTGAAGTAAATTCAGAACACGAAATTATATGCATACATTGTCACGAAACTCGTCAGCTCGCGATGGCAGAAAATTAAAAAAACTCTGCTCTTTTAGACGGCTCAACCTTTAATCTTCCGCGGCTCTAGGCTGGAGGGAGAGAGCTGTCAACAAATATTGACTTTTCGCATTCATGCAATTTGGATTCTGTCGCGACGGCGGATCATCGCGGTTCTGAGATTGCAAAGGCCTTTGCTTCTATTAAATGACGATACATTTCAGCGAAAATGTTCCAAAACTTCAAGTAATTCTCAACTATCCCAGAACTAATATTAGACCCACAATCAATAGATATACAAAAGCGTACCAAAACTGATGGTCCAAGATTCTATGTAGAAACTAGATCTGGCTTAGATTCAGGGAAAGTGTCTGTAGATTTAAAATAATTCTCTACTGTTTCAGAGCCGAAACTGGACCTATACTTTGCAGATATACAGGGTGTCCCAAAACTGATGGCTCAGGGTTCTACATAAAAATAGGTCTGCATTAGTTCAAACAAACATGTCCCCAGACTTCAAATAATTCTCAGTTATTCTGAAACCGATATTCGATCCACAAGCAAAACATATAGAGGGTGTTCCAAAACTACTGGTCCACAATTTGACTTAAAAACTAGGCCCTTGACGACCTGTAGAGTGAAAACCTGTATAGTCTCGTTGAGGTAACTCGCCAAATGCATTCGAAAAATTTGTAGACTATACCTCTCGATTGAAATCGCATCAGAGGCATCAAAGTAGCAGCGACAGGTTTGGTCCGTGGCGGCGGCAATTCGCGTTCGATATGAGGACGCGATAATTGGACGGATCCACGTTCCTCCGTCTATTACGTGCTTTCACGAGCGAGTGCACCGACACGCGAGCGCCTTGACGAACGTGTCGCGCGCTCGAAAGCGTTTCAAGGGCTCTAGCAGCGGCTGCTCGCTGGCCTGCTCGATCAAACAGAAAAATTCGAGCGCGCAGCTCGATTGCACTCGAACGCGCGGTGCCTTTTCATTCGTCTGACGACTGGCCTCCCCTCCTCCGCGGGAATCGCGATGAACTTTGACAAGCAGCCTTCCCGAGGGAATTCGGTAAATATTTTTCGCGGGATTATCGCGGTCGTAACTCGAAATCGACTCCGTGGGGGCGATAAGGCCTGTTTGTCGGTGCACCGCGCCGTAAATAATTACCGCGGAGTCGTTCACTCTCGATTTCGCGCACGCGAATCGCGAGGTTACATAAAACCTGACAAGTCGCTCGTTACGTAAAAAAAACAGAGGCAATAAGCCGAGGCTGGCGCGATCTGCGGTCATTGGGAAAGAAAACGAGCGCCGTGTAATTGCACGTACGAGACTCGGCAAGGTCAGTCGAAGAATATTTCCACGTTACGTAACCGACGGGAATCGCGATCGCGATCGGTTCGACGATCGAGGGAACAGAGAGTGGGCGTTTGGAGGAAACCGCGTCAGACGTGGCCAACGATTTCCCCGAGCGAGCCTAAAAATATAATTGATGTTTGACGGGAAGCCAGCTCGAGGCAGAGTCCTTGATGTCTGGATCGAAGCCTGGCAAAACATGCTAACGAGATGAGATATTAGCGGGTTGAGATTGCCGAGATTTTGGCAATCTTCATCCTGTTCTTGGGAACAGGTGTCCCCAGAGCATCCCAGACCCAGAGCATCCTAACGACGGTGTACCCACTTCGTTTAGATGCACTTCGATCGAGATTATCTTATCTTGTTTGTTACCGTTCGAATCGATTAGGTGTGTACATACGCGGTGGTTCGTTATCGTGAGAAGGCTCGATTCGATAAGCGAGATAGTGGACGGCAGAGATCGTAAGAAAACGTAAAGACAATGATCACGCCACTGTTAGTCGACGATTCATACTTTCTGTTTTATTTGTACACATCACGCTGCCCTTAGTCACCAACGAGCACAAGAAGCAGCGGTCGTTGAAATAAAAAGAATGAAAATACAAGAGACATAGAGACACGTGCATTGAGGGATCGAGAGAAAAGATGAACACACTTTTGCAGTCTCCGTGGTGAGTGTCTATCGAGCGCTAGGTGCACGAAGAAGGCAGTTCAAGCGGGAAAGGTTAATCCTATATTTTCCATTCAGCGGTAATGACGAGGCAATCCGTACCGACGCTCAATTGCCTGGCGTTGCCTGCCCTGGCCTGCTGCACCAGCTCCTTGTACACGGCGTCCAGGGGGTGCTCCCAGGTGGTGATGCCAGTGGAGGGTTGGTAGTAGTAGCAGCTGCCCTCGTGCAGGCAGGGCAGCCATCCCTTGGGCAGCGCGGCCATGAGGCCCTCGCGAGCCAGCTCCAGGAGGTGTGGTTCCGCATCGGGGTCGATTCCCAAGCGCCTAGCATACTCGAGCACCTCTGGAAAAAACGCCCTCCATTAACTGATTAGAAGCTGATCCTAACTCGTTCATTCGAAGCTGCACTCGAAAGGGGCCAAGGATTCCTCAGAGCTAAAGAAATTCCTCCTTCGCGGAGAATGCTCAGGGCAGGACTCCTCAATTATCGAGTGCGTTAGAAATAGTCTCGATGAGTAACACTACAGCGTATTAATAAACCCTTGAAACAAAAGATTTCAAGGTTCCCGGGTCAGCAGTAGGTGAAGTGTAACGACGTTCATCGATTGCTGCCAGGTGGAGAGTACACGTGGCAACGTGGAACTGTCTTACCGGAAGTAAGGGGGCGTCGAGGTGTCTTTGCTGGTAGCTCACCCTTCCACCCCCAGCTGGAGGACAGGCTGACCTTTTCGACGCGAAATGTTGGCCTCTCAGACTAAGAAAAGCGGAGCTCAGACTAAAAACAATTTTCCCTGGCAGTAATTCGATGCTTGTCGAAGCAATTAATTTTTCAGCAGCCTGTGCCAGCTAGCTGGGCCCTGTCGCGCATGAGAACGACGAAAATTACATATTCAAAGGTGGTATAAAAAGACACATAGTTGCCAGTGCTCATACATTATTCAATACGGGCAAAAGTAGTAACTATCCGACAAAAAGCTGCTCCCATTCACCTACTAATCATAAAATCGCGTTTGCAGACGTTGCCAAGCCTCGTTGGCGGAAGAACCAGCGACGATCAAGTTCAGGCGCAGAATTTTCAAGAAAGTCTTGGGACAAAGAGTCTGAACCTTCATCAGGAGACTCTGAATAGTGTCTCTGCTAAGACGAGACGCATTGCAAAGGGGCTGATTAAAAATTCCATCATGGAAGTGTTTGACAGGTGGCTTGTACGAGGGTTGCCGCCACAACATCTGTCTTCCCTGGTGGAGAAAATTTCGTAGCCTCCGGGAGTCCAGTGTCAAAGACTACAGGCATTTGGAAGCAGTTCTCTCCAGGATCCATTGTCACAGCTCGCTGTGGTCCCGATTTTTGTCGATTCGAGTCGTTTTGAGCAGCGAAATCCGGTTGGTGGCACGACTGCCAGAGGGGGAGGCTCTCGAGGCTTACGACAAAACTTTCGCCGCACTGCGGATCCTATTGATTTTCCTCGGCGCTAGGCTACGAGCTCACTGCTCCCGTACAACCGCGGCGTAAATAAACAAGGAAACTCGCCAGCGAGACTCTGCAACCCTTCCTCCGCTTCTCGTAAACTTGAAACCCTTCCCCTCGACGTGGACAGTCGTACGCGAGCTGCTCAGAGAATGACTTGCAAGAAAGGCTATTTATAACGTAATGCTCTCGAAGGCAGAAACTCAAATACAGTCGAAAACCAAGAAGATCCATCATTCCTGTCACTGCCATTAGATAACAATTCCCTCGAGTGCGATACAGTTGACATCAGGCAGCATTGCGCAACCGAGTGTCTCCCAAAGCCCCTGCAGACTACACAGAGGCTTTCCTCTAATCATGCTACAGAAGCTCCAAATGGACTCGAGGCTGAAGCGGTGACAGTCGAGCAGGCACGATGCAATAAATTGGACGACGTCGATTGACCGTTTCGGGATCAGAGTCATCAGCCAGCGGAAGGGATTAAGGAGTGCAACGACAGGGACAGGTCAAGTCGGTGGTCAAGGCCGCGGGAATCGTCTCGAGGAATCGACTTCCCCAGAGGGGAACCGGAAGCGAGGCTGGCAGTCGGCGAGGAGCAGCCCCGAGCAGCATCGATCGGGAGCTGGCTAAGCGCTAGGAGGAGCTTCCTGACGTACCTTCGTTCGACGGGTGCGACGTCTCGTCGAAGACCTCCCTGCAGACGATCGTGGCCGCGCTGTCCTGAGAAATGCTCATGCTAGAGGGTCCCTGGTGCAGGACGTTCACATAACGTGGCTGGCGAGCTGGTGCCAAGAGGACGCGGAAGAGTCGCGCGGGCCGATGCCCGTCATTCTAACGCGAAGACGACCACGACGACAGCGACGGCGACGCGTGCACGGAGAGTTCGCCCCGGCGACGAGGCCCGTCCGACGACGGTCAATGTTGAATTCGACTTGAACGTAGGCGGTGGAAGGAGAAGCTGACGAGCTGCGTGCCAGCGCCCCCGGTAGCCTGACCCCGAACTAGGCCAATGATAAAGGAACGAGTAACAGCCGGCGGCAATTGTCTTATCGATTAATCGACGGAACGACGAGCGCTCGGCGACAACGCTGGCGGGAAAAGGCTGACCTGTTTGAAGAGTCTGAGTGACCAGTGCCTGTCCACGTACTCTTGGCTTCACCTGATCTACTAGTAATTCGCGAGGAAGGCTAAGATTGATACATGCTGTTATCTTCTAAGTTAGATCACAATTCGATCAGTTTTAGGGTGATTCAATTCCTTGAAATAATTCTAAGTCTCTTCCTTTTTTCGTAATTTTCAGAATTATTAATCTCCTTCAATTTTTGGCTTCAACTTGTCTTTTTGGAGATAACAGAGTTGTTCATCGAGAATATCGGAGTGTTTCAGGTTTCGAATATTCCCGGAAATATTTAGTTTCAATTACCACCGCTGAGGGGCTTGTGATCTTGTTCCAGGTTGAGTCGATAAAGCTGGATGCGACAGTGGGAATAAGCCTGGGAAGCCCTCTTCTGCTGGTCAAGGGGTTTCTATTTTATCGACAGCCTAGGGAAGTTTCTGATCGAAGGGCAAAGAAGGGTAAGGACTGCACTATTTTAAAAAATAACTAGGATTTTCATTTTTAACTAGGGTATTTTTCTGTTACTGTTTTTTTTTTTTTTTTTAAACCTTTCACATCCAACAAGTAGAAAAATAGGGGAAAAATTTTGTATTTTAATATTCTCTAGAGAGATGGCGCCAATGTGTGCCTGGCCACCCCCTAGCACTAATCGCGTTTGCAATGAACGACTGGCAGCCCTTGGTAAATTATTTTATTGCTAAATCCTCGAACTCTGTAAATTACAGCGGCTCGTAATCATCCTCATTCAGTAAAATTTAATGTTTATCCACTTTAAATGTTTAATTATTCAAATTTATGCAGTTTATGGCGGAATTGATGGCAGTATTTCACTGGGATTAACGTAAATTAGTTTTTATTCATGCGACATATTTCCCATTTGCAATTGAAGGATCTAAAATGTTCCTCTGGCATTCAGGCATTCGCTTTGATTGAAATATTTGAAAATTTAGATGTTTAGACGCGACAGGGATGTTAAACTTATCAAATTCTCGCGTAATATTCACTGCATTATCAACATTCACATTTCTCATTATAATATTATCTAAAGGTGTTATTAAATGTTTAAAACAGTAGAGTAATATCAATAGGGGTTGATTTTTCGAATGCAAGTCTCATAGAATTTAATTTCGCAGATTCGAGAGACTATTTCATTATATTAATTTAACTCGAGAGATTTTTGTGTGACTCCCAGGTGCTCAGATTGTAAGAAAATATGAATTATTGCTGCAAGGAAACGAAGAATCGCAGAAAATAGAATTTCTGGGATGCATCAACCACCCTAAATGTAGCTTCTACGATTAAACGAATTAGGTCCATGAAACTACGAATCAAACGCCAAAAGCTGAAAGCAGAGACCATGCACCAAAGGAAGGTAAGATTCTTCCCTTAAACAAAATGATGGAAAGCACGGTTCTATGAATATTCATCTCGAGGAACAATTTTTCGCGAGCAAATTAACACTCCCATTCGAAGGGTCTTTGAAAATCTATGCTCTAGGAAAATACCTGGGAAACCAAGATGACGACAGTCATCGCGGCGCTCCACTCCTCCCAGCAAACGACGACGAATTTCTCGAGGCATGAATCGTTTCGAGAGCACCTTTCGCCTCGGCGCAACACCTTCCCTAAAACACGCCACACACTTATGTAGAAAAATTCATATTTTCGCTCCCATCGAGTGTCGGCGGTGGCACCTACGCTGTTCGCGCATCTCGAACGAAACCTCGAATAATGATCGAGCATCGATTGGGACATTTAAATTTCACGCTCTATAGAAAACAACGAGGGCCACCGAATAACGGTGTTAACGTTAACGACGCCAGGTTTCGGGGGGCCGTTTTCGTCGAACGCGAGAATTAAATGATAATGATATCCCAAGCCGACGCCGCGCGAAATACTTGCGGCCTCGAGCTCGGAACATTTATTTTTCCCTCTCCTTTTTTCGCTTCTCGGCCGCTCCATTGCTCTTCCTTTCCCTCGTTCCTCGCCGCCCGTGTCAGCCCTCTCTGTTCGCCCTTCCCTCTTTTCTACCCTGCGTTTTTTGTTCTGTAAAAATCCTCGTTAACTCGAATCACGATCCCCGCGTATTATACGAGCCAGGTACCGACTTTCCACTTTTTCCCAGGGCTAAATAAATCGTTAAAGGCGGCTCTCCGTGACCGAGCGCGGGCTAATGGCGCTTCACTTATTATTCTTCAGCGACGTGTCTCTCGACTGATCGCGGCTCAATCGATGCGCCTCGAACATGCGGGAACCATCGCGTTAATTGACAGAATTTTCGCTCCCGCGAAACGGACCTCGCCAGCCCTGGACTCCAGCGGGACAAAATGGCTGAAACGCGAAGCACGCCTGGGAAACGTGTCTTAGAAAGGGAATATTCGAGGTTTCCGCAGGATAAGTGGGGAAGATTGAGTCCATAGGACTCTCCAGGTGAACAGCTCGATGAGAAGTTCGCTGTGGAGTGAGTTTTTAGGGAATTTTGTTGCCCTGAGGGCTTTGGTGAGATTCTAGGTAAGAAGTTTTAATTTCTCACTAGGAACCTAGTGTTCTTCTTTCCGTTTAGTTTCCTTTTATTAATTCGAGGTTTGAGCTACAGCTCGGGGATCCCACAGTCCAACAAAGGACTTTTTTCTCGGATCTTCTTACCCAGAGGACCAAACAGTACAACAGGGAGATCATTAAAGTCCCTTGAAAATGGGGTTCGAGTTCGCGTATGAAAAAGAGGAAGGTTATACAATGAAACCAGCAGCTCGATGGAGGCAGAAAATCCGTTACGTGGCCATGATGGGAGAGAGGAGCGCAACAACCGAGAAATCACGTACATTGCCTGGGACAATAAATTCTATTGGTTGTTAGACCCCTCGAGCCCAGGGGGGATCCCCTAATCTGACCTAACGCTGTAATGTCGTTACCTTGTTAAAATAAATGTCACAGCGGGGAGGGTTGCACGGGGCTGGCCGAGTCGATCTACAAAAGACCAACCCCTAGAAATTGGGCCAACGTCCGCGTCCCTCAAAATGGTGGACGCGTTAGATCGAGACAGAAGAAACGCCACAAAAGGAGCGACGCGGACCGTCGACGTGTAATCTTCTCCCGCAATGGCCGCGATATTGGCAACCTAACCCCGCCGATTTCAGTTGTCAAGAGCTTAGATAATCGGTCGTTGATGAAGTGGAAGCGCCAGGACCCTTCCAGGGTTTCTGTCCCACGCTCCGTTTTGGAGAACGCGACTTTTCCCGTGCGAATGGTTTTGCTTCTGAGAACAGAGTGCTTGGAGTTTGTGATCCATCGCGAGTTCTCAACCCTAGGGACATTCAGAAACGTAGAAGGTCTTTTTGGTAAGTTTTTATCATAAATTTTGGGGATATTTGTAACTGCAAGGCAAAGTAATATACCTTTGCATTTTTGAGATATTTATCCAGATGGGTTTTGAATTTTGATCTCTTGGTAACCAAAAATGTGAATTATTCCTCAGCTGGTGACATGATTCCACGCAGCTATGCTTACAATATTGTAATTCCAAATGAATGTATTTTGCGTGTAGGGTGAAATTGACGCGTGGCCACCATTAATGATACTACTGTACAAATTGACTTCAGTAGCTGAAGATTATATTATTTCTTCTTATGGCCACAGATATATTATTGGGTTACTGAACTCCTTCCACAGGTTTCTAAATATTTTGGGGAATGATTTTTATGCAGAGTTATTGAAAATTCATTTTGAATGCACTTGGATGCATCCTGCAATTCTAACAATGATCCTCAAGGCGAATTTAGACTTTTCACTGTGGAGGACCATCGTGAAAGACTCATGCAAAGTGAAAAATATAAATTCGCCTTTGTTTCACTTCTAATATTCTAGTCTTGCTTCCTAACTCACTGCATGAAAAGCTTCCCTTTGGTCTCTAAACAATCTGAATTTATTTTAGACAATTAGAGTCTCAAACGCAAAAATTTCCTTGAGAAGCAGAATATCTTGAAGTGCGCCATTGCGACGGCAAACTTCTTCCGCGATTATCTGATAATATTTCCTCATTCTGGGCGCCTTAGATTCTTTTTAAAAGCCGCAGGAAAACTTTGATTTTCTGATTTACGTAACACCTATTGACAGAGTGTCTCAATAGCAATACCACTCGCAGAGGCTCCAACTTTGCCCCTGAATGGCACTGTGCATCCATTCACTGCATGTTTTCATATTTCCACGGGCTACACGCGCGTCGATGGTTATCGTCGAGGACAGTTTAGACAGTGTCGAATAATAACGCAATTCTCCGTCATCCTGTCGAGATTCTTATCCGAAATCCGTGCTCACGTGGTAGCAGATGTTCTCGCGTGAACCATAACCGAGATCCCTATCTACCTCACTAGGCCCATCGTCTGATTCTCATTAGATATCCAGTTGAATGGACAGACCAGTTAAAAAAACAATTTCATCGCTTCACGTTTCAATACCCCGCAGTCCTCTGTTTCAGTCTGAAGACCACAGGAGAGCCAAAGCGTCTCTTCCAAATTGCATTGGCATTCAGAGCTCATCCACAAAGATTTGCTTCTGAAAAACGCCAGCACCCAGTCGCTAACAATCCTTCCGCGAAGGCTTCTAAATAGGGAAGAAGCCCTGGCGTCAATTACAGTGGCAACAATGGGCCTCAGCCGTGGAGGACGAAAAGCAGGATCCTGGTCGCCGCGAGGACCCGCGGCTCGAAGACCATTAGTATCATCGTGCCTAGCCTATAAGCGCCATTTTGCTTTTCAATTTTCCAGGCCATCCACTGCCACTAATTCACCTCGGTGTCCTTTTTCTGCCTGGTCTAATGCCACCTGGAGGCTACGCGGCCCTCAAAGCCAGGATATAATGCTCGAGCAGGGGGCGGCGAGGGGCGGCGTATCACACGCGCGGGAGAGGCGTCGCGACTCATCCACACGCTCGCCAGCGAAGAGAAAGAGGAGAGAGGGGCCGCGGGGGCGAGGAGAATTTTTACAGCGCGACAATCCACAAGGTACGAGAAAATAATTGCAAGTTCCGTCAGCGACGGCCGCGAGGGTGGCGAAACGGAGGGCGGCGGGAGGGCGGGGAGGCGCGCGAACGAGCGAGCTGGCGAGCGAAGGGGTTGGCGAGCCGCGCGGAGGCTCCGAGCGGTTTCCTTGCGCGAGGAAGCAGGCGAGGCAGGCGAGGCAGGCGAAGCCGCGCCAGCGCGACAGAGACGGAGAGATCCAATTAAAAATATTACACATTACCCGCTACACCGCTAAAATGTATTTACTGTTTAAAAGCGACGGATACGGAGGGGGTGCGAGCCCCTCGCCCACACACTCCAGCCGCGATGGAACGCATTATGCGTGTGGCGCGGGCCCTACTGCCTCCGGTGATGCGCGCACGATTCGAAGGAATCGCGGCGAAGGGAGTATTAATTTCGTTCGATCACGAGTCCCTGTGTCTTTCGAGGACCCTGAGAGATGATGGTCTCGGCTGGGCTGTGGGCGCTGGCCTGGGGTTCGCGGCCAATCGAGGAGACTTTGAGGTAGACGGGGCAGAGTGAAGGTGGAAGGTTGTGGGGTTGGAATGAAGGAGATTCTTTGGGAAAATAGCGAGCTAGATGCTCCACTAGCCAACTACTAGTGAATTATAGTGTATCTAATAAAGCTACGCTTGTCTTAGACAAATTTTGGTCAGACAACCGAGTTGATCTACCTGACACTTAGACTTCATAAGCGACAATTGTGTGGGTCTACTTCTAAATCGATTACAGGCTGAACAATTCTTCTTTTTCTATTTAATGGGTAGGAACACAATTCTTTAGGTATAAAATTCTGTTCAGTTTGTAATCAACCTTTAGTAAAATAGAGAAAATTGTCGGTTGCTTAGGTACATGCTTAGGCAAAGTGGATCGAATTTGTCATTCCAGCTTGATTGAAATTGTGTTTATATGGACAAGTTTAACTTCAAGCTTTAAGTTAACAAAGTTGCTCAGTTGCTCGACCAAAAGTCGCCTAAGGTAAACGTAGCTTTAGAAATAAAAAATGTTCTGCAATGGGGATGCAATCCATGTCTCAAGACATACATTCGTGAATTATCTCCTTACTAGGACCTCTGACATTTTAATCATCCAACTATTGAGACAGAAAATCTTTTCTATAAGAGATTTCATATCCAGAATCACCCTCTACCAGTCAACCCTTCATCACTCTTTTTGAGACAGAATTCTTGTGATCAACAAGTTCTTTAGAGCACAGTCTCTCTCCAGAATCTCGCAACTTTGAGTCTAAAAAGAGACTAGAGACTAGAAAAAGACTAGAGAGACTCCAAAATGGCGATTAAATTAACTCTGCTCCCTTTCATAGTATTTTCGCCTGAATCCTGGTTGTCGAAGTTGATTTGGGATCCCTCCAATTGCTCGCAGGGTTAGTGTTGTAAATATTGTGGAAGATTATCGCGCGAATGCATGGGTACGCATGCTGCGGGTTCAGAGTAATGAAAATCCAAGTTGTGCATACCGTCACCATTAATCTGATCCGTGGCAAAGTGAACTGGGAATATGAAGCTCCTCGGAGACACCTTGCTTTGGAGCCCCTTTTCACTCTTTTCGCGATATTGTATATCGTGCGCGGATTACATCTGCGATATTTTACAAATAACTGATCCGCAGGCTTTGTGGATTTTTAAGAACAACTCTAGATTCGTTTCAGTCGCTCGACTGGATTTTTATAACTTCTCGTGCAGCAAAAATTGAAGACATTCACTGTGGAATGATGGATCATTATTTTTTCTGAATGTATCATTTTTTATTTAGTGTCACTGAGGGAAATGAAGCAGCAGAAGCTGACGCTGCAAAGACTTTTCAGGAATAAATCTTTTTATGGAAGTTTCTTCTAAAAATTCGCAATTAATTTCGTCTATTAAATAAAAAAGGCTCAGACTCTCGAGTCACGGAAGAAATATCTCAAAACGAAGCAAAAATCTTGCAGAAGAAGCTTCTAATATCTTCTAGTTTCTTTTAATTTCACCAATTATATCACTATACAAATTTTCCGCTTTAAACACGACTTGAGCCTCAACACAGCTTTTCTCCACCTCGTGTGATTCACATGGATCACGAGACCAACGTGTGCACGCTCCTGAAAATCCATGGCTACACGCGTATGGACTTCGTAATATCCTGTTAATCACGCCGACCATCAATTGCGGGAAATGGGATTGGTCGGCTGCAGTTGATAACAGATTACGTCGTTCACGTATCAGGAAATCCGAGTAACAGAGACCAAATCGAACAGGTACACTCTGTTTCCACGTGGAAAACTATGAAACGAGGAATTTTGATGAATTTGAGGGAAGACTAAACATCAGAATTTTCAGAAATGAATTTATTTTCAAATACATGCAAGAAAATGTTTATTTTCTCTATGCAAATTGGTCTATTGACAATTTTATATGAAAACTCAGTATTCAAACAATTGGTCTGGCATCAGATCTCGATGATCATTGAAGATACAAATATTATAGGGTATTTTTGAAGACATTGAAGAGGATTTTCGCACTCAAGGCTCTGAAAATCACTAAAATCATTCTCAGTATACAATTTCTCAGGCTTCAGACTAAGCCAGAGTGAAACATATCCCACAGAATCAATCAGCAACCACGAAAAGAGGTTCCACAATCTGCAGCAGAGGAGATCCCAGCAACAGGAAGGCCACATCGTCTCGGGAAGGCCAAGGAATTAATGGCAAGCCAATGGGAGGCAATGAATCGATCCCATCCTTTCTTGCAGCGTCAGCTCACAAGCGATTAAGCCCGAAAACCGGAAGAACAGACAAGAGCAAAGGCTGTTTCACGAGACGAGGCCTGTCAGAGGGATCCACCGAAATCTCGTTGCGTTTGGTTGTTCGAGAAGGAAGCAGAGATCGAGGATGAATTTCTCGATCCCAGAAACGGAACACCGGGCCAGTATCGGATCGATGGCCAGCGCCGATATTGAAGGTGACATGTTTTGAAACACACCCCTTTCACGGTTTCTATGAGCGTATTTAGCGGGCGGTTTCTTCCCACGTGCTTGCCAAGAAGGGATATACGTGTCGTGTTACGCGCTGGTATTCTCTCGCGCCGCGAACCTCAGCCCACCGGAAGAAATTTTGACCGGCGGAAACCTGACACTTCGACGGATCCTTGATTCTCGATTTCCACTCGGATCCGTGTCACTCTCGATCGGGAGGAGGCTGTCAGCGTTGACTCGCGAGCAGTGATCCCTTTACCACGCGAACAGGCGCATGAATGCAAATTAGAAGAATGGACTGGGACAAGAGGACTAAAATGGCAGGTCTTCGGGGTGGCAGAAATCGAGCCTTTCGATTTTGAAGTCTGTCGATGTGGTACTGAGATCGATCGGTGTTTTTTTCGAGGGTGTAGAGAAATTACGTGAGTGATATAAGCTAGTCCTTCGAACGCCACTACAATGGTGTCCAGCATCGTCGAGGCCAATAGAACTGTGTTCTGGTGACACTCGGTGGGCTCTGATATTCGTTTCAGGATGGTCGTGCGACCTGCCATGTATCTGAAGAGGTCCATTTAAACGTCCCTCGCATGTCCTCACTGGTGACATTACATATCCGGCCAGGTATCGTTTGAATAAGTTAATTAAAACAGGTACGGCTTTCAGTTTCGCCACCGAGGACAAAGGCGCTCGCTGTCAAACCGAACCAAAATAAGAACCATTCAGGCGGGCCGGTACTGCTTCGTGACACCCACACTTCGCTCGGACGGAAGGAGCCTCTTTTTGCCGGTGCGTTTGTCGACATTTATTATTTCCCTTCGAGCACTTCATACGCTACGATCATCGAACTTGACGCGCGCAAGGACGATTCCTCCAAGCTCTTCGGGACCTACCAGCGATTTTCAACAGCTCTGGGGAGCTTGGTCCTAAGACACTTCGTTGATAGGAGATGTCGATGAAAGTACGCTTCATGGAATAGATTTTTCAACACTTAATTCGGGGCTACACCTAGGTCTAGGGACCTGAAGGGAGTCTAGGTACCTAAAACAGATGGGGAGATCTAAAGGAAACCTAGGGTTCTAAAGCAAAGCTAGGGATCTAGAGCAGATCTAGGGACCTAAAGCAGATCTAAGCCCAGACCTGGACGTAAACTTGAACACAAGAATGAAGTGTCTTTTGAAGAAGTGTTCAGGTACAATTCTCAGCCACTGGAAGGCCTAGAAGTACTGTAGGAACCACGTACACTTTGAGTAGAAGTTAAAGTGAACGAGGAAGAAATCATCCATCAACCAAATCCAGACACTACTGTTGCGTCTCTTCAGCTGGGAATCCTTTGATCAGTACACAATCTCCAACGAAGTTAGCAAACATATTGGCGTGCCCCTGCATAAAACAGGCTCGTGAATGACTAAGACAGCAATTGCCCGAAAGAAAAATTGAGATTCGCCTGTTTCCCTCGCCATTGTCGTGATCAGAGCGGGCTCCGCGGCTCGGTTTCAATAGAAAACATATCTCTTCTGGCATCCACGCACGCCATTTTTGAAAGCGAGGTGAAGTGTTCCATGGGGCTGTCGGCTTAGGACACTCCTTTTCGCATTAATTGAAAAAGCCGATGCCACGGGGACGCGGTGGCGAAACATCAAAGAGAATGGTTTTCGTTGCGACGCAGTCATCGCGCAAACGAAATAATAAACAACATCTCGTTCCCGTTTTCTAATGGGATGGCTGCTTGCAGAACTCGCGTCGTCAAAGATTCTGCCAGGCCGCGAGTCCTGGACGAGAGAGAAATAACGCTGTTTCTAGCTCCATGCGAATAATTGCGGAAACAGCCCTCTGTGAGGGGTGCTTTGGCTAGAAAGTAGCAAGCAGACCTTTCTCTCCAGTTTTCAACGCTTGCTGCAACGACTTCGATCTCTAAATCCTGGGAGCTTGAAAATCCCTTCAGAAATCTGATTATTATTCATTGCTCGACGACTCGAATTAAGGGGGATGGAAATTGCAGATTTGAGAGAAGATTAGAAAATTAAAACTCAGCGTAAAAGAATTTTCTTGGTGCAATCTGCTCTGTTTCTATTACTTTTCATCATAGCAGAAAACCCATGTACAATATACCTAAACTTCTGTATTCAAAAGTGATCCCAAGGAACCCAAACGTCGCTCGAAGAGGTATCGATCAGATCCCAGCTTCACTCTCCGAATAAAATCAACGATCCTCTGAAGTTAAGCCCTCCAACTCCTCGAAGCAATCGTTAAGTCGGGCTTCATCAAGTTCGAACCCTTCCCGAAGCATCAGGGCTAGGAAAAATCCTGTATGAATCAGCCTCTCACCTGGCAAGACCACGTCCCCGCCGAATTGTTGGCCAGCGAACTGCCACGTCGGACAATAATCATCGCGAAAGCAAAGAAGAAAGCCTAGGGAGGGTGGGACTCGTGGTCCCGTGTCCGTCGGCGAAGAAAATTCGCGGAGCTGTTAGAGGAGCTGGTGTTGGGGCTGGCGTCGACAGCGGAGCGTGAAGACAAGAGCGGCCGCGGAGTGGTAACGTGCAATCGAGATTTCTGGGTATTCCTCGTCTACGACAGAGCACACCATCTCAGCCCTGCAAGTATACACGCAGACAGGGAGCAGCGTATATCCACATGTTTCAACGTGTCTCTGCATACATTATCTGGCGCGGGGAGGCTGGGGGAGACTCGCCAACCCCCTCGGCAGCGATCCGCGGCAAGCCGCTGCAAGCCGCTGCAAGCCGCTGCAAGCCGCTGCCAGCCACCCCCGCCTCCCCCTCTGGTGGGGCGCTCGCGCGCGGGGGCGAGCACAGAAAAATGCGCGATATAAAAGGAAAAATTTTTCTTTGCCCTCTGATTGGCGGTTGCCGTGGCAACACCCGGGCCACCTCGGCCTCTAATTATTTCCAGACACTGAGAATCGAACGAGCTCTCCCACGAGCTGCTGGAATAGCCCAGGACACACACATTTTTCCACCGTATCCACCGTCACCATCACCATCGTCGTTACACTCGGCGCGGGGCGCGAAAACCGCCGTCTCACCCCTTCGACACCCCTTGCCCTCCTTCCCCCTTTGTCACTCCGTGCCCCTCCTCCCCTGGCTCGCTCTCTCTCCGCGCCACCACCGCTCTCGAGGGTGTTGATTGTTGATAGTCGTGCCACGCTACGGCAGACAGAGGATGCGAAAAGAAAGAAGCGCCAGGGGGGTGGGGCGACGCGCTGATAGACGGATAGGCGACGGATAGGCGAGGGGCTAGGTGGTCTTTAGCACGGTTTAGGGGAAGCAATCGGTAAGAGCATCGAATTGCAGATACGACGACCGTAGAATCTCGGGACGCCTGGAAAGTAGTCGGGAGGGTTAATTGCGGCTTCGACGAGGATCGTAAATGATGAGTGAGAATCATCTAGTGTTTGGGAAGCAAGATTTACTCGGTGCTAGCCTCCTCAGCTTCGATCTTTCGCTCTGGGCTTCCCCCTTGGATTTTACTTGAGAATCTCTCGCCTTAGAGAGTCTTTAAGGCTTCTGAGAATCTCTCAGAGTCAGAATTTCATCTGCTGGCTTTAGAAACACGTATTCCTGTACTCTCTAGAGCAGCTGCTTCTCAGGAGGACTCGAATGGAGTCTGAGCACAGTGGAATCAGTCCCAACTGTACGAATTTAGGTATTTTAGTTGCGCCTACCTTGATCAAGTAATTTGTTTGCAGAAAATTGACGAAACGACAGAAAATATAAGAGAATTTCCAATGAAAGACAGCAGCAGGAGTTCGTTCACACCTCCTCCCTCTAATCAAACGCAATTTTCCGCAGCCAGGTTGGCGCATCAAAGCACCGCGGTTCAAAGTCCGCGGAGCGCGTCGACGATTCGCGAACGACAGAACCTTTCGCGTTGCATTTCCAGCTGAAACATCAAAGCCTCGTCGTCGTCGGTCAAGTTAAAGCGAGGATGCAACGCTCGCTGCAAAAAGTGATCAAGGAAACCTACATTCCCCTATGAGAAGGGACAACGAACCGAGTTCTCGTCGAGTCTCCACCAAGACCGCGTCTCGAACGACCAAATTGTCCAATGAAACGCTATCGACCGCGCGTGAAACGCCTCTGTGCCTCCTGTGCACAGCACAATTACGATCTCGAAGCCTCCACGAGGCACTTCGCTCGCGAAAAATCCCCCCACCTGTCTGTCGAATGATAATGCTCGCTTCTCCCTTGTTTACGAATCTCTCCCAATATTCCCCTCGAGCAGCGGCGAGGTAAACAGCGTCAGTGAGTAAACGAAGTACAAGGATGCTGTTGTTTTCGCGAGGGAGACGCGAGGGAACGCTGAGAGCTGCAGGACAGGAGGCTGCCTCGACTCCGAAGACACCAGCTTCAGGAGGACAGTGGAGAATGCGACTTTCGAGGCCTAAGCGCGCAAAAATGCCCATTGTGAGGAGCCAGCACGAGTCTCGCGAATGGGTGCGTCGAGAAACTTGCATCTAGGTAATTTTCGTCGTCCCTCAGTCCGTGTGCCAGCCTAAGGCCACATTGTGCCCGAAGAATGTCGAAAGGCGCGAGCATGCGTTCCCCTCGCGTGGATCCGCGGAGAAAAGGCCTTCTCCGCTTCTGGAATCGCGCGAGGAAGCTGCTTCTGTTTTCGATAGGCAACGCTAGTTAGGGTGCTGCTTTCTTTACGGCGAGGGGACACCCTCGTCTGCTGGCTCTCATTCTACAGCTGCAACCGCGATACTTGGTTACTGATGGGAGCGTCTTGGAAGCTGGAAACCATGAGGCAGCCTTTTGGTGAGAGGCTTTGGGATGAGGTTAGATGCGTCTTTGAATGGGGTGATGATTGTGGATGCTGGGAAAAGGGTGCTGTCTTCTCAAAGGAGATTCAGAAGAAAATTATGCTTTCTGAACACTTTCTGTGAATATGGGATTATTGTTACTAGTTATTTTTTAATTATAGCTGGGGATTCAGACAGGAGATTCTCAGTCTGTACAAACTTCGAAATTCTTTACTGGAGAATCAAAGTGTCCTAAGTTCTGTTTTAAGAGAGCAGAAAAGCAACATAACTAAACTTCTAAATATTATTCTAATAAAATGAAGAGAAAACATCTGTAAAGAACTTAATTTTCATAAAAAGGACTTGAGTGAGCCTGGCTCTGCGGTACAAATTATTACCATTTTTGCCACACAATAGAAAGGAAATACAGTCACAAGAGACACACGATAGTCATCATCTGCAGAGTTCCAAGTATCAACAAAGTTACAGAAGCTTCTACTTTTTCCTCTCGCCTCTCTCAAGATCGCCATGAATTGTGCAAACAGGGGACGATCCAAACGTCTGATAGCTGGAACCTGAGACCAAAAATCCAGTGAAAGACCTCTTGCATTGTCCCCAGAATCGTCGAGCACTGACTCGCGGCAGAGCACGTGAAAAAACACGCGAAGCGTGGGCGACAGGAGACAATTTCGAATTTGAAAATACCCCGCAAACACGATGGGTCATCGCAGGGCCACAATGAAGGGCCACGGAGGGCGGGACAGAATGAAGGCCGAGGAATTGAAGGGAACAGTGAAAAGGCTCGCTGACAAGTCCTAGAAGCGGAGGCTCCCGCGGCTCCTCGGGCTCTTCTCAAATTTCAAAACTCGATTCTTCGACAAATTAGCCGCGGACATTGAGGAGGTGGCAGACCCCAACAGGGCCCGTTTTCATTCGATTATAAGCGTCCGTGGGACGTTTGCGCGCGGGTTTTTACGCGTCGGCTCGCGAGAGCGGACTCGAGTGGATCGATTGAAAGCGACCAGGGAGCAGCGAGCCTCTGGACCTTTTACCTGAGACAGTATCTTTGTGCATGGGAGCACAATGAATTTCTGCAGGCTCTCCTACGACCTCCAGCCCTCTGAATACAGTGCGCATAACATTTGGACAGGTTTCGTTTTTAAATCCCTGTTTCCTTGGATAGGGCCAGCGAGAGGATGTCTAGCAAGGGTTGGAGCGATCTGCGAGTCAATGGAGGAGGAAATGGGAAGGCAGCGTCGACGAAATCCATTTTTCGAGGCTGATAGGCAGTCTCGAGCGACATGGACGACGAGAATCCACGGGAGCGCGTCGCGTCGAGTGGATGTGTCGATGAGAAAATTGAAAAATTAGATTCCGTCGCGCGACGTCGCTCGAAGGATACCAGGGCCACTTTGGAGAGCCTGCCAGAGCGACCTCTTCTTATCCGATTTATCCTTGCTCCATTACTTCGAGCTGGCTCGCGAGCTTACTCTCGGAAAAGCCTCTTTTCGAACACAGAATTCTTCTCTAGCGAAGCATGGAGACAGAGAATGATATATAACACAAACCGTGAGACTCCAGTTCCTTAATTACTGCTGTATCAATTGGCAATCTGAGAGTGTCGAGTCTTGGAGACAGTCGAGAATTATTAGAAGCAGAATTAATCGGTCTCTCAGTCGGAGCTGGAATAAATTTGAAGGTATCGAGTCCCCTGTCGACCAGTCTGCTAATGACTTCTCAATCCATCTCCTTCTGCGACATATTTCCTCTATCGCTAGAAATTGATGCATCTCGAAGAAAGGGAACAAGTGTCGAGAAGGAAGCTCCGAAATTTGTCGAACGAAAAACAGAATCGTCGCTCGCAATTAATCCAGCCTGCTACCGAGCTGTAGATTTCGCGTTTTCCTTCTTTTTTGCATCTTTCGTAATTTGTTCGTTTTAATTAATTTCTATCGGCGCGGCAAGACGACGGCGGGCGCGCACAATTCGTTACACTCGCGCGCATTATGCGGCGCAAATAAGCATATAAATAATGAACCCGTCGACGCGCGACAATTTAATTACAACGTTCGCGCGGATTTCTTCCCCCGAATCGGCCTCGTGGAACCCGTGCAAGTTCCATCAGTAATTACGACAAAGACGCACACACAAGTGCTGCTAATGAACACTTCATTCGGGCACCGACTACAAATAATTTACATCCTCGGCCAGAGGAGATGCAATCTCTATCACAATAACGCTTCTTGCCGCCTCCGCGAAAACCTCGCCCGTCGAATCGACTCTTCTTGAATAAACATTCGCCTCTCGACTAATTGCAGCTCGCCAAATTTCGGAGATTGTGCCTCGGTTTTGACAACACCTTGGATAATTTACTCTCCTTTTTCTTAGAAGATTCTTTTAGACAAATTTCGGAGAAAGTGGAAGAATTTCTTGAGGGAAAATTCTGAAGAGAGTGGAACAAATTTTATAAATACTTTTTCTGAATGCAAGTAGATGGTTTTAGAAAGGTAAAGTCTTGTGGAATTTTCATTTCTGGTGCTGGGATAGAGAATTTGGTGACCTGAAGACTAAACTTGTTTCTCTAGGGTCTGATGATTGTACTTTGGCGATTCGTGTAGAATTTTCATTTCTGGTGCAGGGGTAGAGAAGTTGGTGACCTGAAGGCTTGTTTCTCTTGGTTCTAGAATTGTACTTTGGCGATTCATCGTATTTTATAATACTTAAGAGCAAGTAGAGCTGGAGAGTAAGTGGATGAAGGAGGTTAAAAGTTTGCAAGTTTTCTAGTCAGACGGCGAATACTACTTAAACTGTAGGCGAGGCAACAGGAGTAGGCCTACGTGCCGACGGATCGCGACTCCCGTCGCGCGCTAACGATTCCTCGACCAACCTTTTCTTCTCCCTATAAACTGCCTCCAACTTCTGCAAACTTCACTCAACCATTACCCAAAAACCAACAAAAAATCTTACAATTCTCTATCTCATTTTCTAAAAAGAAATCCCTAACTTCAATCCCCAGAATCTGTAGCTGAATCCCTCTTTCTCTACAACCTGATAAAAAAGGAATATTCTACAGATTTGACTGCAGACTTGCAGAGGCACAGCAACTTTAAGCCTCGTCGCTGTTTCAGAACCTCTACCCCAAATCATTCCCAACGATTCCCAGGAGCGCGACCTCGGGCGCGAATCGAATTTCCAAAGTTCGTTCTTGGTCGACAGGGCCTCAATCGAGCTGCTCGAGAATTTTCATATTTACGGACGTATTCCATTATGCGGTGGCGAGTTCGAGCGGAGGTGTTCGCATTGAAATCCCGCTGGACAAAAGTTGTGTGTTGTCGCGGACGTGTCCAAACATTGTCGAGCGCAGATGTCCCGCTCCGGTTTTTACAATAAGACCGTCCATTTCGAGATGTGCCATGCGAACTTTTTCGAACCTACAATATTTTGCCCCGAGGGGAGTCGACCTGAGGCGTGCTGGAAGATTATTGTGTCCGAAGGTGTGATTATTGTCGCCATTAACGAAGAGAGAGTCTGCCCTGTCTTCAATCAGACTTGGAATTAAGCTCTGCTACTCGAGATTTTATTAAGTGTGCTGAAGAATCATGTTGACTAGATTCCAGGATCTCAACTTCGAGGAAGAGTGACATATTCAGGAAGATAATTGCTAAGCATGGAAGCAGATAGAGTAGCAGATGCATGGTTAAGTTAAACAGAGACTCAGCAAAGTGAAAACTGCATGAGAGACGCGATAGCATTAGTTAAAAATCGAAGCAGGGACTGGAAAGTTGAAGCAGCATGCGTGTGAATACTCCCAGCAGAGAACATTTCCCCGAAAAACCCCTGAGAAAGGCCTCTGGAAGCATCCAGCATCAGCTAGCATCAGCTTGCATCAGCTTGCATCAGAGTTCCACGCAGAAAAAGGAGAATCGAAGAAAGCAGCAGCTCAAAACAAAAAAAAGACATACCGATGGAAGGATCCTCGCGTGTAGCGTCGATCGACGTGCCCCCACCCCCGGGTCCGCCGCATCCTTGGAGAGAAGAGAGATAAGGGGCGGGGGGTAAGGAGGAAACGAAGCGATCGGGCTAAAGAAAAAAGCGAATCCGTCGTATAAACTGTGCGTAACCTGACGCCACGCGCTGGTGGCAAAAAACTAAACGCAGAAAAGGGCCCAAGTATTTCCAAAAGCCTGCGCTCTCCCTCCCTCGACCCCTCTCCCTCCACCAGGAGGCCCCCAATCGCCTCTGCTCGCCACGGATCGCCAGTACTATAACACCCCTCTCGAACCTATCCGATATGCAGTTCGATTCACCGCGCGTTTGCATTCGATACTCTCTTCTGCAACTCGCGGCCACCGAAACAGACGCGAGCCGAGGGGGAGAGGCGTGAAAATTTGACAGAAAACAGCGCGAGAGAGAGGGGGGGGGGGGAGGGGGTGCAGGGTGGTCAGGGGAGAGTTTGGGTGGCTGGAAAGACGGAGAGCAGCTCGAGGAGCGAAAGAAGTGCAGGAGGGAGGAGGAGGGAGGAGGAGGGAGCGAAGGAGCGGCGAGAGGATCGGGAGGGTAGGGAGAGAGAGAGAGGGACACGCGTCTGCGAAGGAGAAATCATTAAAAAAATCCGAAAACAAAGGAGAGGGGGCGTGCCTCGAGCCAAGATGGCCGTGCTACTGGCGGCCCGGAGGCAGGAGCTTTTAATTAATGCAAAAAAAGCGAGGGGTGCGCGCACTGCAGGGGGAGGGGGTTAGCAGCGGCACAAGGGAGTCGCGGAGTGGCGACTGCCCTCCTCCCTCCCTCCCCTCGCTCTCTGATACGAAACCGATGCGGTTTTCGGATGAAAGTCGAAAGCACCGATCGCTCGATACCGCCACGAACGATCGACACCTCGACGATAATAGTCCCCGCTGAAAGGGGCTGCCTCCTTTTGGCGGCGACTGTACCGTAATGGGGTAGATGTGTGCTTTGTGTGCACCAGCCCTTCGGGAGCGCTGCAGCGGGTGGGGATATACAAACAGGAGGAGGGGACATTCGTAATAACTCGGGATAGAGTCCCTGCGACGTGAGAGACACCCGAGGGGCGACGAAAAACCTCCGAGGCAAGTTTCCATTTTTTTTTTTTCGAAACCCACCCCCTCGGTAAGAAGCGTTCCACGACCTAGCGAACCCTGAACTGTTATTGTAAATTATTTTTTCGAGGCTCTGATATCAGACTCTGGTCTCTTCGCATCGAGGCACCCTTGGGCTCGCAGAAAAATCAACATGGCAGGGAGGACGCAGAGATGGCGGCCGCGGGCCGACTCTTCTGCTACCCCTAGAGCCTTCGAGGAAACTGGATTATCGGATTTAAACGCGACGTCGCGGGCTCGCAGGCCCGAAAACTATGGGGACCGAGGCGGGGGCGTAAATCGCTGCTAAATAACCAGCTAACGAGCCGACTTACGAGGGGATTCTTCGCGAGTCACTCTGGAGGATGGCGACCGCGAATTTGCATGGAGTCCGTCGCCTGCTGCCATCGGGAGGGTGTTTTCTGCTTCTTCCGCGAATCGAATTCAGAGCTATCCTTTGGGGGCTTTCTCTGTTATGCATGAGACGGAGATAAACGTTCTCCACTGCGGGAGGAGAATATTCGAAGGGTGGCGGAGCTGAGAGGCTGTATGATTTAGGGGGTGGATTTGAGCTTTCGATAGCAACAATATTTCGGAGGCTTTTCTTGCGAATTTTCGTAGGTTTCTCGGTTTGATATTGCAATGGTAGCGTAAGAAGGGTAGGTTTTTGATTTTGGTACAATTACAGGGGTTGGAAAAAAGCAGAGTGAGACTTTGATAGAGCAGTAATCATAGACTGTGATCCTAGTTTGTATTTTAGGAAGCTCTTTTAAGCTGCAGAGACGTGTACGTATTTTCCTGTTCCATCTGTCACATAATAGCCAGTTTTGACAAGCACCCTCGTTTGGATTCCTCTGGAACCCATAGGGCGAACATCCCCTGCTTTCCCTGACTCTCCACGAACTTCTGCCTAAACTCTTGTCAGAACTACTTACTTTGAAAGTGAGGCTACACTCCAGGAAATAAAATAGTTCAATATCAACCCCCAAAACTGGATATATCGCCCACAACAAGTCTCTCTTTCTTATAGAGAAGAAAAAGTTAAGCACAACTTATTGAAGTCTCTTGTAAAATTGATAAAAGTGTATTAGTGTTAACAGAAGCCTGAGTTTGACAAAATTAATAAGAGTCGACTTTGCAGATTTAACAGTGCTGCTCTTAGTGTAATCAAGCCAGCTTTGTTTAATTCTACAAAGATCTATTAACGTCTACCGTGCGCAAATATACTTAAGAGACTATAGTAAGATTAACACGACCATTTTTCTGCGTATTTTCTCAAAATTCATCTAATCAACCCCCACAAAAATTTCTATTTTTTTATATACATTAGACTTCTAAATTTCGTTAAAGATGTGCTCTGTAGTACGTGTGAAATATTGATAAGAAAGCTCTACAGCGAGAACCATGTCTCCTTCGGAGGCGTTCCGCCGTCCTCCATCTTTCTTTCCTTCTGGCGAAGAACTCGTTTGCCGTATCACGACCCCTCGATCTTTGCATTTAGCCCGACGCGCAGGGGGTTGTTTTCACGTGACCATGTTCAATTACTTACCACACGTACCTACGCGGCGAAATCGACAAGGGGAAGGCAAGATTCTTCAGGAGGAAGGCGACTGGTTGCGTCGAGGGGTTGGCAGACCGGAGCCATTAGTAGAAAAATATTTTCCAAGGGGCCATTTCGAGTGGCGACCTACGTAAACCCTCTTCGAGGTGCAACAAAAGGGTTACGAGCGACTTACGTATCTTGATCGAGTGCTTAATGACAAAATGGCGACTTGGACACGGGGTGCGAGCTCGAGACATTCCTCAAGGGTGGTTCTTCATATTCTCAACAAAATAACGTGTGAACAGAGACGCAGAGAAATTCCAGAGCCCCTCAGGGGCGAAGTGCAGAAGGAATAATACAGACACAGCTAAAATTGACCCCCACTCTAAGAAAAAAAAATAGTTTCTTCTGAAAGAACTTATGAAAACTTCATTGACACCCCGACGAGCAAAGCACTCGCTGTATCAGCTTTCCATCTGCTTAGTTCTTCATCAGCGCTCGAAAAATGAGACACCAAAGCACCCCTGTCTTTCATCAGCCCCCCTTTCTCCCTTTTACAACAGTGGACCGCTTTCGACAGCTCGAGAAGCATTAAAAATAAGCGAGAATATGTGCATAGAGAGCGAGGAGACGGCGCGAAGGCCGCCGCGTTCTCAAGATGGCGACCGTCGAGCCCCCGTGACGGAGGGCGTACCGACGCCCACGAGGGATGATAATCGAATGCAGAAATAGGGTGCTCGGGATCCCTGTGCATCGATGGAAATTTCAAAGCGTATCAGACCCAGGCGCGCAATTGTTGCAGATACCGTTAACCTTAAACCAGTGGGCCCTGGCGACCCCCATCCCTTGGAATTAACAAGGACCAGCGGTACTTAACATATGCGCATAAATCTATTATTAAAATTCGCGCCCTTTGTGCGAGCTCGTCTCGTCAACATTTTTATTTGGTACCCTAGCGTACATATGGAGCCTTCGTGGAACGCGAGGAGCGCATTAAAACCGCCATCCATATGCCATTGCGAGCGTCTAATCATAGCTATTACCGCAAACACTCGCGACACCCCCGATCCACCCCTCCTTTTAACCCCCGTTCCATTCTTCTCGCAATACGCGGAAGCGTAACGTTAATGACTCGAGGTGCTAAGGGGAGGAAAAGTCGTCGAGGATGATGGTTTCTTTGCATTTACGTGTAATATCGCGAAACTCGATGATGTGGGGGAGGAAAAGAAATCTGCCTTCGTGGAGTCCCTGTCAGAGCTTCCTGAAGCGATACAGCAAGATATTGGGGGTGAGTTTCCACCAAGGATTCGATTCACAGGAAGGAGAATGAAACTACGGTCAGGAATTGACTTGAGAATCTCTCGCTGTTTTTTTTAATTCGTACCATTCCGCCATTTTCTCGACTTTTCCGCATTGTCTGGACAATCGATGTCAATGACAGAGCCAGCCCTTGGCGTTTTACGCTGCTCCATAAAGGATATCAACATCATCCCGAAAATTGCGTATCGTCGCTAAAACGACGACAGCTACGTGGAGACTTGGAGGGAGGCGGTGGAGGGCAGAGTGGCGGAAAAGTTGGTTCGCGGGATATCGAAGAGTACAACACACAATTTCCCTCGAACCACTAGCCCCGCTACAAAAGATGTCTTCTGCTTCTGACAAGCATTCAGTGGAAGAGCCAGTGGCGAGGGGAGGGGGTGGTTCCTGGCGGAAGCGAAAGGACGTCGTAGGATAGAGGACAGCGCCTTTAGGATCCTCGGACGAGGGCACTTGACAATGGCCAGGACGAAACGACTTTTCCGCGTCGGACCTTTGACAAGACGAGCTCTCTCCTATATACCACATCCACCGCGCTCGTTTTACCCCCTTGCCCACCCCATCGCCCTTTTATTCCATTCCTGGGACTCGCTCGCGAAATTGCTGATAGAAATTTTAGCAATTTCCCAAATGGTTCCTTTCTTGCGGGGAAATCGAGCGGTCAATTAAAAGGGACCAGCTGCTTCGCCCCTCGCTACCCCCTCTGGCCCTCTTAGGAAGATGGGAATGGGGTTGTTCCCAGGCATATTCCAAGTTATTTGCTTTCGATCCAATACCTTCCAAGCGTTTTTTGCCAATGGGGGTGCGATATCTGTTACCCTGAGAACGTCTGCTGACGTCTGGAGCATTGAAATTAAGGGTTGCTTTACAAGTCTATTTTCCAGAATTTTTTATAGCGCGCTTGGAGTCTCTAAATTGTCAAAATTAGAAGCAGAGTATTGAGACAATTGTCATTTAAAACGTTCAGGTATTGAGACATTACCTAACTAATATAATAAATAAAATTGTAGATGGAAGTCTGGCCCCAGAGTCCTGAAAGGAGGAAAACCCTCGTTTTTCGCTGGAGAAAAATTGATAAGGGGAGAGGAAATAGGAGCGTAATGGCTTTACTGTTTGCAGCCAACGGAGCATACAGCCATTTTCTATCAAGAGTTGGCTCGTTAGCGTTAAGCGTAATTGCATCACTCGTAAACTGGTGTGCCCGAGGGGACACCGAGTCGCCTTACAAAGTCGCGTGAGTCATTTCGATTGGATCGAGGAATTAAGGGTGGCAAAATGGCGGCTTGGCTAAACTGCCCTTGGCGAGCATCC
Source organism: Calliopsis andreniformis (assembly GCF_051401765.1). Taxonomy (NCBI): domain Eukaryota; kingdom Metazoa; phylum Arthropoda; class Insecta; order Hymenoptera; family Andrenidae; genus Calliopsis; species Calliopsis andreniformis. The sequence continues at coordinate 12,839,729 of NC_135068.1, read as the reverse complement.
GGTTTCACGACAATACGCGTTAAAACATCGCCAGCCGTCTTGCAGTTTTTATAATTGCAACTGGCGAGCGCCAGCGTCGACAACAGCCCGTCGTTTTTAATTTATAATTAACAACACCCAATGGTTCCCTGGATACAGTCCTCTGAGACATAATTATGCAATAATTATGGATTTCGAGGGTGCAAGAGGGACTTGAAAAAAGGGACAAAAAAGGCAGCCTGCTCGATAATTCGTTCGGAGTTCGTTAATTCAGGGATTCGGTGCATTATTCTGAATTGTATGTAAAAAAGCTGATAACAGGTAAAACGCTAGCACTCGACAGCTGCTAGCTTTAATGACAAGTAATTTCCAGTGGGTTTTTCATAGAGACACAGGGGAAATAAATTTCCATCGAGAGAAAGGAGGCAGCAGAAGTCGAATTAGTTGAATAGATTCCTGGACAGGTAAACGGGTAATCGAGTTGCCGAGTAATTCCCGAATTTAATAAGGAACTCGATCGAGGATCGTTAATGAAACGAACAGGTAGCAGAAGAAAGGGTGAAAGGCAGCAAGACGTCGCCGTCAACAAGATATCCTGGTATTTTATCTCATTCGATTATCGGCACGCGGACTCGCGGCGTTATCGAATTTATTATCAATTTTCGGGGAACGGCAATTTCCCGCGGCAACGAGGGCCCCCTTCGGCGCTGCCAGTGATTCCCACCCTTTTTCATCCGTGGGGACTCCATTTCTATCTCCAGCCGACCGGAAGTCTCGCGCGAATGGCTGCTCAGCCATTTCCGCGCCACGAAGAAATCAAATGAGAGAACGATGGAAGCCGGGGGGTATTGGGAACTGGGGGTGTTAGGGTGATGTACTAAAAAGATAGGCTCGGGGAAGGGATAAGGGTCCCCTTCGGCACTCTTACTGTACCCTTCCAATAATTTTAGAGAATGTTTCACCGTCGCTGCGAGCTCCTGCCTCCTTTTCTCTCATCCCTCGCGCCTGCATTTACCCTTTTCTCGATCCACGCCACGCGTTACGTGTCCAGTAAGCTGAGAAATCCCTTTTCTGCTCGTTAAGAGTAAACGGTTCAGCTCGTCGAGGCAGCTCCTCCTTTGGGGAGACGTTCTCCATACGCTGGCTGCGAGAGGGAGCCCAGTCGCGGGGCTTCAGAGACGTTTCAATCTCTTATCTGTAAACGAAGGCGGGACTAGTGACTTCATCTGCACTTTGATAGCTCCTAGGTACTGGCGTCCGTTTCTCGATAACCATGTGGTAGTTTAGTGTAATCGTTTCATAGCCATTTCAGTGGAAATCTTAAGACTAGGCTTTTTTCATAGATTACTAGTTTCTTTCTGTACAGATTTATGATATTCGAAGAGAGACAGGTGTTATTTTAGTGTGATAAATTAAGAAAATGTGAGAGGGTTAAAAATTCTGCTATCTGAATGTTCTTGTAAACTACTTGTTGCGTGAAAAAGTGTTTCAAACAAAAATTGTTTCGTATACAGCTCTTCTCGATACCATACAATTTTTATTTGAAAGAATTTTCATACAAGAAATAGTTCCCAAGAAACTTTATACACAAACTTTCACCCTCTTTATAAAAGATTAAAAAAAGTCAGGTAATCTTCTCAATTTACAGGAAAAGTAACTAGATATCTCTTTCATTTAATTCTCCACAAATTTGCGCAACATTGTATGCCTAATCTAGCTCCAAACTCCTGCAACTTCCTTCCACCTTCTCACTAGCTTGTTCCAAGCAAGTTCCAATCATCCAAAAAGTATCTGAGTTGCCAAATAACTTGCCTCGTTACTCTGAAATAACTGACGATCAGAAAAGTTAGGGAACACTATCCCCACTCGTTTATTAATTTATTCTGGTCCATATTCCTCTGCAGCGTGCATTAGCAATTTCCTCGTTTCCCATCAAGCACAGGGCGAGCGCAGTTGTTCAACTAGGATACTCGAGTCTGACAACAAGTTGTGAATAAGCTACTCCGAATGAGCGTTAACTATAATATCACGCGGACGCGTTTAATAAAAGTCATTAGAGCGAGCCGAAGTTACGCCGTTCCTCGTTTATTTCAGCTTAAATACAATTAAGGAACTTCTCGTAGCGAGGAGTTAGCGGGAATTGCTTTATTTGCTGGAAGTGTTATTTATCTGCAGAGAATGCTGAGCTCATATCGTCCCTGGCGGAGACTAAAGTCCATTTAGGCGAGATTACACAGAAACTTCTTCAATTTCTGGGCTACTCCGATCGTAGTTCTTCTTTGGCTTCATTATTTCAATTCGAGAACATTATTTCGTGGAGGATCGAATTAAAAGGCAATCTTCAGAAAAATAAGCTGGTCTCACTTGCTATTTTGGATAGAGAATTCACTAATTCTCACCTCTCTAGAAAATATCGATAAGTTTTTTTATATAGTATATTTTTTATGGTATTTCTTTTCCCACGTTCTTCTTTTTTATATTTTTTCGTATATTTTTCTCTGTACGTTTCTTCTTCATTTCTTTTTCCTTTCCTTTTTCCTAGCGAGTACGGCCCATTCAAAAATAAGTTAAATGAAATTTCTAATTACTCACAGCGTTGTCAGATATCCCACGGAACTCGGTCCTCATGAACAAGCCACGAAATCGATATCTGGAAATGTACAATAGCCTTTCGCTCGCGTACCGAAGCTGGCACGCATCCTCTCAGTGCCAGCCTGGAGCAGGGGTCGGCAAGAAAAGGCGAAAGAAAAGCCATCCATCGGCGCGATCATTGAACTCAATCAGGATCGATGCAAAATCCCTGGAAGCAATCCGTCGAGTAACGATCCCGCCACGGTTCCGCGACAGACCGAAAAAGAACCCCCGAACAAAATGCCTTCCTAATCCATTATCGCGAAACGCTGGAGCTTCCATCGTGGCCGTCAGAGATCGCCAGAGATCGGTATCTATCGTTTCCCTCTCGATATCCAGGAGCGTCGGGAGGGGTGGCATCCACCCCCGCGAGCCTCTTCCTCCGTTTCTATCTAGCCGAGTTACGAACTACCATGAGAGGAAAATGAGAATGCGAATGGTCGACGCAGGGTTCCCCGCGTACACAGGTGGATAAGTGCGCGTGAATGACGCACACGGTAAAGGGGTGGGTTTGGAGGAAGGAAGGGAGGTGCAAGGGACGAAGGGTTGAGGGGGAGGGGAGGGATGGTGGAGGGGTGCACGCGACGTGTGCGACGGAAGAAGAATATGAATATTCGTGGTGTTGGCACAGCCTGCGGGATATATATTCAGGGGCGAGTCACCCCGCCCGCGGAAAAAAAGTCGACAATGCACCGAGGGGTTGCGATTTAAATGCACTCGCTGGCGATTGGTGAAGCCACGGGGTGGTGGGCGTGGCCGACGTGCCTTATGATTTTATATGTAGCCTCTTGATAGCTCCAGCTGCATCCCCTCACCCTCGCCCATCCGACACCCCACCGCCCCCTCCTCCCGACGACGGGCCTCTTCCTCCCCCGGCGCGGCTGCAGCGTTCGAATGCATAAAATACACGTAAGTGCGAGCTGTCTCTTTTTCCCTCCCCCAGACGCGCGGCGTAACGCGCATAATAGATGAAGAAAAGAGGAGCCTTCCTCTGTGCCGTCCACGCCAGGGAAAATGGAAAAATATTTTTCCATTTCACCCCTCGCGATGCCGCGTCGACTACCCGAGATGCTGCTCAGACATACGTGACTCGAACCATCCCCTCCCTCCTACACTTCGACCTCGAGGGGGTCACTTCCGCTTGGCCCACCATGCAGGCGGACTTTTCTTAGGGGTGGTTTCTTGGGGCGAGTAGCTGGTCTGTCCACCAAATCGGGCTAGGAATTCAATTCAGCATCTCTTTACTGGGTATTGGACTGAAGTTACAAAATTAGTGACTAATCTTCTTCAGATTCTCTTTCTCTTTCTGTTTTCTAAGAAGCTACATAACGTTGTGCAGACCCACTTTATGTTTTCTACATCACATGAAGTATAGCCTCACTTTTACTTGGTTCCAGGCAAAAAAATATATGAAATTATATTTACAGCATGTAAGTACTTGCAATATTCTTTTCTGAGATTAGTACCTTCGTGGCAGACCCCAGCTATCGTAGATTCTATGCACAATCGTGTCTGAGAATCGATATTCCAGAGAAGGAAGAATCCTGAGCAAGAATCGTGAAAAAGTGCTCGGCGCCATCGCTTTTAACAAACCTATAAATTTCGATGGAGCACTTGACCGTAGAACGAAGTAATACCGTAATGAATTTTCCATTTCTGGCTCCCCCGCCGATGTAATCTCGTTCCAGATAACGCGGGCGAAGCCTCGACCACGTGGCTCGGATGCAGATTGCAGGCTGAGGATTAATAGATAACGGGCGTCGAAGGGCCCTCTTGCTCCTCGTGTTTAGCTGTTTCAGCACATTAATATTCATACGGCCCTGAGCTCCCTGCACCGATCTTCCTCCGCCCACGCAACCCTCGCCAATCCTCCCTGCCACCCCTGGCTCCCGCGACCCCCAAGGAACTCAACGTGTACGATTGTCGATGCAACTCCGTTTTTCGGAATTCGAGATGGCTGGTGTACAAACATTTTTCCCTCTCAACCTGACCGGGATACATCGTAAAATCGCTGGCCTGTCAAAAAGGGGCCTGCGTGGGAAGGAAGTTCGAGGACCTTCGAGATTCAACTGCTTCTTGATCATCATGCTAAAGAACACCATTCTAAAGAGCTGGAGTGTGAGGATCGAGGGCGAGTCAGTGAATTGATGAGTCGAATTGCTGGATCGTGAGATGCTGGGAGAAGCCCTTTTGACCTCTTAGCTGTGTAGTTCTATTCGAAATGTGTGTAGCTACTCGAAGTACAGTCAGAAGAAAAATTATTCATACACGAATACCTATTAGAAAATTAATAGAATACCTAGTTATCTAGACTCCAGATCCTCGAGATCTCAATATATTATATTCTATATTGTCTAGACAGACTAGGGTCTAAGGGTCATCCAGATCTCAGGTATACCTAGACCCAAATTCCTGAAAACGTGGTTCTGAACTGATTCAATTATCCTCAAGCTCCAATTTCAGTGAGATTAAGTCTCACATTAGAGAACTGTTGACAATTCCGCAGGCGATTAAAGTTTCTCTGCAAGAGCTTCCTACTCCCACGTATGAGCCCGAGCTGGGCACTCAAGGAAGAAAGGAAAGCACAGTGGCGACCGATTCGACGAGTCCGCGGAAACTACCCTCCCGACTTTGCATTCTTCTCGCCGTCAGACACGTCCTCTTACGCGAGAAGCAGGGTCGAAAGGAGCGTTACTAGCCTAACTAGCGTGCTTTCCATGTATGACACTACACGTGTCGAGGCCACTAGAGCAGAAGAGCGTCAGAAGATCTTCTCCTGGGTTTGTTAGTAGTGGCCTGTTGCGTCTTCGCTAGCCTCAGGCCACGCTGAAAAATCCGCTGCAGCGGCTCGGGAGGAGCAGGAAAACGCCTAGAAGTGCCAAAAGCGACAGACTACTTCTTTTCCTCTCGGGATACTTGAGACACGCGTCCCACACGATTCTCAGCAGCGATACTGGAGAATCTTTGGTCGTGTCGAGGGTCTCACACCTTTCTGTGGTTCCTTGTGAATCGACGAGGCCTTAAAATGTTTTTTTTTGAGAAGAGTTCTTGGACAATTTGGAAATATCGTAGTTTGTGATCGAAGAAGGTGTGGGTGAGTTTCGAAAGCTTTGGAATGAAAGTGATGGACTCGAGAGAGTCAAGAGACCTGTGTCTTACTCGTTAAATTTCTCTTCACTGATTTCGCGAAGATATTCAGAGAATTTCTACTTTCTAGTTCCTGTAATGAAGACTCCAAGCGAATCCAAAAGTGAGCAAGAAGTAGTCCACTGGTTTCAGGGATAGTTAAACTACTAATCAAGTAGTCATCCGTAATTATGCCCCGCCATAGGCAGTGTCTGCTATTGACACTATTCTAAAGTCATCATATTAATATTTCTGTCTAAATAAAGCCTTCCTGGGCCTCTCAGATATCTTCTTCACAAAGTGATGCCACATTTCCGCTGTTAAAATTTCGAATTTTAATTGCTACAGGACGTTCCAAAAAGAAACCGAATTATCAACCTTTTCCTACTACACAGGTCTGCACCTAAAATAGAGAAAAAGGAGCAGAACCTCATGAGACGTCCACAAAGAATTCTCCATTCCCCAAAAAGCCGAGGAAAGAAAAAAGTGAGACTGCCTGGGATGCAGACCATTTTCCTCGAAACGCAATGATATGCATTGGGGGGAGCTGACGTCAATCAGCAAAGGGCTAAACGTCGTTCCTTGAAGCGAAGGGGTGGGGACGGAGGGGGTGGGCTCAAGAAGGAAAACGAGGATCAGTTGGACGCACTCGCTTGTCTCGTTCGCACCTGGCCCTGGACTTTGATCTTTGGGCAAATATGGCTGCTGTAATTTCGTCGTTAAGGGGGCGTGGCACGTGTGATACCATCGTGGCGACGAGCGGGGGTCGCGCGAGGCAAGGAACGCCGAACTCCTCGGGGGTTCTCGACACCCCTGGAGGAAGGTCCAAGGGGCAGGGGGTGTCCTGGTGTTGGTACCTGCTCGCCAGGGCGAGCATAATTATTTCTTAGCGCAGCGGCGCGCGGGCCCATTGCTGCAATTAAAATGCCGAAGAAAAAAGGAACGAGATGCGATAATGAGAGCGCGGCTGGGGGGTGGCGAGGGCGCGCGACGCCCCATTAGATATTTCAACGTGTCGCCGCGGGAAAATAAACCGAAATCGTTACGCGAATCATTAAGGCTGGTTCCTTTTTACGCGCGGCTACGGCTGTGTACGCGTTCGATGGGCGCAATGAGAATAATATCGCGCGGCACCATCAACCCCCTACCCCTCCCCGACACCCCCTCAAGCCAGCGTCGAACGTCGAAACGAGAGATAAATGCGTCTCTTCGTCTTCTTTCTCCTTTGCTCGAGCCTCTTCCAAGGGAGGCCTGGATTGGATATGACAGCCACGGTGGGAGTTGTCGATTACCGTCGGTAGTTTGTTATAAATGTAACCATCATGGCTGAACGAACTGCTCGCGAAATAACCACGACGTCTTTTCAGGATACTGAGGATGGAAGGAGCGAGCTGCTGGAGACTGAGGTGGGGGACTGGAGGAAACAGTAGTGGACAGAGAAATTGCAACACTCGACTAGAGTAAGTACTATTTTTTATAAATCTGCTGTCTAGATATATCTAGGTTGTTATAGAAATCGAGATTTAAAGCAAGAAGAGGGAATTTGTTCTAGTGAACATATATCCATAGGGTTTCAGGGAATTCTCTAATACTCAGAAAACTAATATACAATTATAATTAATTCTATACTTAATTCTTGGTCATCTAGACCCTGTTCGATCTTCAAACATAAGTTTAGTATAGTAGAATATCTTTTAATAATAAAAAATTAAGGAATAAAGTGACATATTCAGAAAAAAATTCTTAGGAGTGTAAGTTCCAACAAAAAACAATTTCGTACAAAAAATTGCAACTTTTTGGATGTATGAGTGTGGTTGGAGAAAAAAGAAACAGTTCTTCAGTGCACTTTTCTACTTTTTAATTTCTGATATGGCTCATTTTGAGCCAGAGTGGCAATCAAAGCTCACCTACCCAAGCTTAGACCTAGTTTCTGTGTCGAGAGATGCCCAAAGGCTCCCATCGACGGCAGAAAAATATGTTTTCCCCGAATCTTCTTCTGTTTCCCGACCCTTGACATTTCTGTCGTCATTTACGTGACCCACCCCCAGCGAGCATTCGATAGGGCGAATGATTCGCGCATAAACGAGGGCAACGGTTTGATAAGTGAGGAGTCGTGACTGTCAAGGAATCGAGCGTCGAATGATCCTGCCCCAGGCGCCCATGGGAACGCGTTGTCTCCGAATAGGGCCAATCACGGTGGACGGAAGGACTGTCGACTGTTACCGTATCGCAGTCCCCTTAATTGGATCGTATAATGAGCGAATCACGTGACGATCTATGGTCAATACCAGACGTGCTCAGACCGAGATTTGACACGGCTGGCAAATCGGGCCAATCTGCGAGAGCAATTCGGGTCAGGGGGCAGGGGCGAGCAGATTTTCTCGCCTCTCGTTATTCGGGCGAAATTCGACGCGCTGGTAAAAATTCGAGGACGCGATATTCGATATCCAAACGAATATCCATGTCCAACGAAATATCGAACGAAAAACAGCACTGATTTTGCAGTTGATAGACAGAGACACGATGCTGCCTACTCTTTCTATTAAGAGCAAAATAGGGCTCTCGTAGTGTCGGTGTTTTTCGTTCAGCCAGCTGTGCCGTCACGTAATTTCCATCGAGGCATTTTTAATCCACACTCTCTCGTCGAGCCCCCTCACGCTAGCCAACGAAACACTGGAAAAGCTCTCTCGACACCCTCTCGCGGGCGAGTCAATGCGTTAATTTCTCTTTCAAGGTGTCGGAGGGCAGGGTTAAAAAGAAAGGACGACGCAAGTATTTCCTCCGCGGGTTTACACGCTGGATTGGCATAATCTCTCAAATGTCTCGTTTCCAGCGATCTGCGCGATGTCGTTACGAGGGAAACTGGAGGAGGAAAGACGATCGTCGTGGAAACGCTAAGCGCGAGGATGTACGCGTGCCTGCTCTCTCCTCTGCACGCAGCTCCTCGCGCCTGTGTGCAAAGTCGACGGAGCTCCGTCGTGGAAAACCGATCCTTAAAGTTTAATATTTAACGAGGGGCCTCGGTCTCTTTCTTCTCCTCGCCGATCAGCCCGTCGAAAAAGTCGTATTACATAATTCCTTTTGAAGCCGTATCCGGTGCACCATTAAGGGCACCGAGATCTCCTCGAACTTTGATAAAACTACGGAATATTCATCCTGGACGTTAACGGGGCCGTTTCCGCCTGGAGCCGCGCTCGCGAGCCTGCTCCGCCGATCAAAGGATTAACTCGGCCCGATTTCCAAGCCTGCGCGTGCTTTGCCATCGAAAACTAAAAGGGAAACGCTGCCACCGATTCGAAAGCAGTTTCGCCGCGAGGACACCAGGAGCTGTTGGATATTTACTTGACCCTCTCTACGAAGTAATCGAGAGGAGCTCGCGTATCTTGTCGCGACAGTGATGCTCGTTTCAGAGGAGGCGTCGATTGGGAAAGTGGACTGATGCCTACGAGACCTGAAGCTTTTTAATGAGGACGTGCCCGAGGGCTTTGATGTCGAGTAAGCTCGCCGAGCGCAAACAAATCGGCGAAATTGTCTTTGCGAGTCTGTTGTAATGCACTGATGTAAATGGCAGGCGAAATTCGAGGCTCTGCTAAAAACCAGTGAACGAGCCGGACTTTTAAACAGTTTTCAATCATCGGCTCGCGGAACACGCCCCCGCTTGTGTTCCATTTTAAAACGCGAATAAATTTGCCGCACGGTCATCTCGGCATGTGAATGTTAAAAGCGAGCTATTAAAGCAATTTCGTGCTCGTCCTCGGCGAAAAAGCGCGCGCTAAAATGTTTATAATAACTGGACGATTCCAGTGCAGCATGATGGACGATCGATGCGATGTTAGAGCTGTGGGGGAGAGAGGCTGACGAAGTGACGAGCGATTTTTTTCTCGATTCCAGGGAAACAGGGATGAAGCCTCGTTGACCAAGGCGCAGTGTTCGTTTGTCGAGGGATGCAAATCTGGATTTCGGAGGAGTCCTGCACTGGGTCCTGCAGTTCCGCGGGGGTGCAAAGGGTGCGTGTAATTTGAAGGGTATTGTAAAGCGTCGCGGCGCCGATCTTGCCGAAGCAGACGCGCAAAATGGAGAGCCCTGCTCCCGAGGATTCCACCGCGTATTATTTTCCTCCCCCGAAGGAAGAGGGGGGCGAGAAGAATTGACCGGAATTCAGTTCGATTCGCGGCGCGCAGACGGCAGCACGTTCAGAATTACCGACTGGATGCATGCTGCCATCTGTTGCCCTCACCCTGAACCTCAGAAGTCACTAGACATTTTGGAAAAAAATACTAGATTTTCGGTCTGAAGCTACCCTGTGGCTCCGAACAATTTCTGCGCAGCGATTTCTTAAATAATCGATCACTGCGTGATTCCATTGGAGGGTTCTGAGAGGTGTCTGATATCTTCCGTCAAGATGGTTTCCTGATTTGCATTTTTGAGAGGGTTTAGGGGTGGCAAAGTTTGTCATATATCGAGGGGTGGCTTTTGCTAAAATATGAGAATAAAGTTGATGCATATTATTAATAGTGAGTGAATTTAAAGTGAAAGACACTTGGTATACAAATCATAGTCACTACTATTTTCTAGTTAAGCTTTCGTACTGATTACAAATAATTCTTCCCCTAAAATTGTAATAGAGGTAACCATTCATCACTCCCAAAAGAAGTACCCACAGCAAGAATTCCTTCGATTTCAAAATAAGTAGTATTCTCCCATAATATGTCAGACACCCTTTCCTTAACGAAGAGTGACAATTCTTCCTCAAACTTCTACCAAATTTTACAACCAAAACCACCTACAATTACACTAAAATGTACTGGAGAGTATTCGACACTAATTTCAAGAGGTTTTTGTCCATTAAAAAATGATAATATTAAGCTAAAATCGCCAGCGAACTGAAACTCCGCCAAACTGAAATTCCATTGATTCTACGCAGAAGTCGAAGGGACGCAAGGCAGAAGTGCATTACAGTGGAGGTAGGTGCAGAGAGTGCAGCGGATACATTTTCCTGCGTTGGCTCTTCAGGGATCGCCCTGTTCTTCAGCGTCGAAGAGAATGCACTTCCGCGCGTCATTTAGACGCGTTTAATGCAACGCATCTATCCGGAGACCTAGAATGAGATACCACGGCGCCGGTCAGAGCATTGTGAGGAGCTCGAGTGGCCGTGGATACTCGAGGGCTCATGGAACGAGGATTAAGAGAAGGACTACCAGTTAGAGGCGATGACTGGCTGACTTTTTTGAGAGCCAGGAATTATCTTGTCGCCTTTCTGACGAGCCCTGGGTGGTCCACGTTCCTGCCTCGAAACACTGGCCAACTGTTAATAAATTGCGATACCGAAAGTGGAAGAGATGGAAGATTGGTGCATCGTCAGCCAAAATCGACTTCATGAACTGCTGCATGAAATTTCTTAAGGAAAGCTGGAAGATTTTCATAACAATTCAGATTTTCCAATACTGTGAGAACTGTGAGGAGTCTGATTAACTTTTGACACTATGGAAATTTGTTAATGTATCTGGAATCGAAGTGGAGCAACTGTATTCGTTCAACCAGAGAAGTTTTCAGATTGATTACACGAAGGCTGTGTGCCCAGTCTCTGAATTCTCGAGTTCTGGATTGAAAACTAATGATCAGGATCCAAAAGGAAGAACGAGCAGCCTGATTTCATCGAGAACTGCAACCTCATTCATCGATGAAGCTCAGAACGGTTTCAGATGCCTCCTAATTCGGGGCTTTATTCAATTTCCACATCCATCAGGCTATTATACGCCGAAGAAAAGCTGGGGCATCTTCTCAGACAATTCTGAATGACTTTTCATTGCACATTCATGGGACGCAGCACTATTTTGTGCGAGAAATAATACAGTAAGGGAACGTGTCACTTTCAACGCGATCCGCGAGCAAATTGTCGCCACTTGGCGAGCATATTCGTCGTTAATTCAACTTGCATTAACCTGAGATCACCCTGACGCAGTTCTACGGCTGCTAATCGAGTTTTCGTTGCATCATAGTTACGGGAAGCGAAGCCAACTCGAGGAGACCTAATCGTGAAACGTTGTGGCAGTCTCGAATCCTCGAAATCTGTCTTTGCCAAGCAAACACAGGGAGAGATACTCAATATTGGGTTCATAGAAAATTTATCTCTCAAATTCCACTGATTTATCTATCAGTAACTACACCAACACAGGCGATAAAACAGCATCTCAGTAATCTCGAAAATTTTGTACAGAACCCTGCGCTTCCATGTAACTCTCTCAGACTTCTCAAGACTTCTTCCCCTCACTCACCCTTCTAACATAACACCACTTGGTCCAGGTCCATTCAATTGGTAATCGAAAGCAGCCCCGAGTCCCCAGTCCAGCATGGATAATCGAAGCGTCGCGCAGATTCGTCCATCGCGGCGGCAGAATCAAGATCAGCAGATTTTAATGGCGTCATATCGTTCGCAACAGTTATTCAACTTAAGGAGAAGCTTAAGCCGAAAGAGATCCAGCTCGTTCAAGAAGCTCGCGCGGCGAGGAGAGGATCGAGGGGGGAGGGAGGACGGCGGAAGAGTCGTCCTTCCTTCGGAAAAGGATACTTAGGATTAATCAGGAATGCTGTAATTGAATTTAATGTCCGAATTGAGTATTTTCGCTTACAAAGAGCCGAAAGAGAGACAGAGGGGGCTGGGGAGGGGCGAGGCGGGGCGGCAGGGGACAGGAGGAGGGGGATAAGGTCGAAGGAGAACGAGGACGAGCCGTGTAATTGGAAAAGCTTCGGATTAACAATTTTGCAAGACTCGGCGAAAATGTTCGCGAAAAGAGGATTGCCAGGAAGCGATGGGATCCTTTCGTCCGTGCTCCCAGCGAGCGACTGCTCCGCGAAGGGCACAGTTTATCGATGCCTTGCAAGTGGGCCTCTTCCAAAGGGGGAATCGGGGTTGAGAAATTAATTTAGGGGCATTATCCATCGATCTGCAGCTCCTCGAGTGTCTCCAGCCGCGATTTTTGGGGCACAGCGATGGAACTTCTTGAACCTGTTGAAGATATTTCAATGTTGAAGACATGAAAAGATGGATTTCTTTAGCTCGGTTTAGGGGAAATAGTGGCTGCTGTTTCGAGGACCCAGCAGGGGAGGGGATACAAAACGATCCTGATGGTAATTGGATAAATTAATAGATCGTGAGTCGAGGCAACGTGCTGGTGAGTGAAATTCACGCTCGCGTGGGAACGAGAGTGGTTAGAGGTCTAGTTATCTGGGACTAGGATCGTTGCATAGTGTATCGACTAATTGTAAATAGCGAGAGCCGCGAAATAAATGCTCGTTAGTGTCGCTGCGAATGGAATTTGATCAATTTGCGTCGCATGCAGAGGAGAGGCGATATCTGTCTGCTTGCTACGATACAGTGCTCGATAAATGCATCCATAGTTGCATACACAGATTAATAAGGACAATGAGGAAAAAGGGCGAAGAATAAAAAAGTGAAGAATTCCATTCATCGTCCAGGGAGACATTTTTTAAGTAAGATAAGTGTCTCAATAGCCAACTGACACTAATTTTATTTAATTTTAAGCTTCAATTCTGATGTACGTAGTTTTAAGAAAAGAAAATTATTCTAAAATAGTAATAAAATATTATATTTAGTTAGGGGGATGCAATTCAGGTGTCGAGACTTGTATTTTTAGTCTGTCCATTTACTGAAACATTTGACATCTTACACTGAACACATTTTTCAAGATATTAAGAAGGCCAACAAAAATGAAAGAAAAGAATTCTACAATCATCTCAAAGAATTCTCAAATTCCTGTATTTTCTCAAACTCGCTTCACTCTGGGCCTCCAAATTCTTCATTACTTTATTACATTAAATATATTGCAAAAACATGCAAGCTAGGAGAGTCAGGAAAAATTTTCGCCCACTAACGAGCAGTAATCTCACAATCTCCGAATCTCTCGTTTGCTACAAGAGGCTCTGGAAGAAGGCTAACGTGTCGCCGGTTGCAGCAGTCGCGATGAAAATATTGCAAATTATCTGCAGGCCCTCTCCCAGTCGCAGGGGGGCGAAAAATCCCGGATATTCGCGAAAATCACGAGAAAGTGGAAACGTGGCACTGGTGGGATCCCGCTGGAGGAGGCTTAATCCCGCGATCTGATATCTGCGCTTCTGTTTGCTGGTGCAGCTCTCGCGCGGCCACGGCGCGCACAATGCGCTGAATTTCGAGGCACGATGATCCGTTAAGTTAAGGAGCAGCGAGGACTTAATCTCGAACGAGAGCGTTGTCAGCGGGGCACGCCACCCTTCTGCCCTCGTCTGCCCTCCGCCAGCTTCTCGAGCTCCAACATTTTTTCGACTCGCGCGATGTGTCCCCGCGCGACGCGAGTAATTGCAATTTGAGGGATCGCCGAGATTTTCGAGTTTTGCGCTACTTAACGCCCTGGCGAGTGTCTGCGTGAATGGAGACGCGAGTCGCGCGATCGGGGCGCGTTTCTGCTTCACGGATTTCTGATTACTGCCTTCCATCACTGTATCTTCGATTTCCAGAGGAGCCTTGGCAATTTTTTCCTTTAGTTCTCTGGGAAAAATTATTGGGGCTTTTTTCTGTGAACCAAATCTGTTTTAGGGAAGGAAAGTTTAGTTTTTTATTTATTTAGGGGATGAGGGATATCCTTAGATACCTTTTTATGAATTGTTGGAGCTGGTTTGAGGGGAATGTGGCACCTAGGTGTGACAGTGCTTGGTGTTTTCGATGGGAAATACCCCATAAGCAGTCCCGAAACGTGCAATAATTTCTTGATACAAGTAGCAAACAAGGGAGGGCTGGAAATGAAGGGGCTGCTCTTATACTTTTCCTTAGTGGAGAGAATGAACGCAGGAGCTCCGAGATATTTTACTGAAACAAAGCGCGAAGCACAAAACCCCCGTCCTTCTGTCTCTCTCGTCTGCCTCCCCCTCACTTTCTCGCAGTTTCCTTTAGCAGCGAAAAGATGCGCGAGTTTTTTGCCGATAGAAAGACTATCTCAACTCTCGTATTATGCTTCTTTCGAGTTATCGCTGACAAAATGCTGAACAGGTGTAAATGCACGAGCATCGGGCTGCTTTTCATCTGAATATGCAAATGATAAATGTGCCTGACGGTCTTTTCTCCACGCGAGAGGTGTCAGAGAAGATTTGGAGCGGATCTTCGCTTTGAATTTCTTAGGCTTGATCTCCTTTTGTTCGTTTGTCCCTCATTTAGCCGAGTGTTAGTTAGAAAATCGATTTTATGGTGCTATATAGATACTAAATGTGGAATACTTGGGATTCTCAAAAAGAATTGATTAAGAAAAATCAGATTTTAGCTTGGGACCCCTTTCACAAATTACAAGCAAGTTGTATTTGGTATCAGAATTCAGATTCCTCCCATAAAAATCGAAAACTCAAGAGCACATAGCCAGAAAAGAATATCCAGAAGCAACATTTGTCAGAATTTCATTAGATTGTTGCTCCAAGAAGTGACACCAACAGCAGACCTCAAGAATATTAATTAAAACGTATGGAACTGATCATAAAAGTACAGATATCATTCTGCAGGCATCGAGCAAAGGCTCAGCAAGCTGGATCCCGAATTACCAGAGAAAATGACACGTCTCTAGCCAGGCTATGCAGCTTCCTAGCCTCAGGGCACTCCGAATCCCCCATCGGGACTCTTTTTCGAGGAAGACAACGAGCTCAAAGAAGAGGGATCATGGAAACGAGGAGACACACGATGTCCAGGATAGAGAAAGGAGCCGTAGAGATGGATGAATAGGTGGATGGGTAGAGGAAGGGGTGGGGAGGGCGAAGGAAAAGCCTCGTTTCCGAAAACTGGCTCAATTTCGAACGTGGATCCGACCACGGGGCTCGTGAGTCTTTCGAAAAAATTCCCTCCGACACTATCGGGAGACTCGCCGCCGGAGATCACGAGTTTCCACACCCTTTCCATCTTCGTTCGACGCGAGCCACCCCCGCCACAGGGTTCAACACCGCCACCACCCTCGCTCGAGTGAAATTGGCGGTGTTCAGCGTCGCCAGACGCGTCCAAGGAGAATCAGCCTTAAGCAGCACCGCCGTAAGGGCGTGTTTCCTCTGTCAGCCCACGACAGGCTGAGTGATAAATCGATTTACGTCCCGGCCAATGAGGGTGCAAAGTGGTGCCTCCGGATTGGCCAAGCGCTAGGCCACTCCCACCGCGGTAATAAAGCCTGTGGTCCAAAGCCGGTTTCACTGTGCCACAATTTCTTCCAGGAAGATCTTCGTTCGATGCTAGATACATAGAGCTTCTAAGTTTCAGGGGTTGGGAATTTGGCTCTGGGGTGAGTCCACTGGGCTTTGGGGTTGAGTGATGTTTGGGATATTCTGGGACCTCAGTTGCTCCAGGTTTGGACTTTCTTTATTAGATAGAAAGATTGCTAAGGATTCGATGGGACTATGAACTCTGAACACTTTGTTCAGCTCTGAGCAAGGTACCCTAGGCTACCCAGATGTCTTCCAGCAAATCTCCTAGCAATTTTTCAATAAATCCCGAAAATTTGGCGGAGCAGTAGATCCAGCTAGGCTGCAAAGCCCTGCTCCCTCGATCCCCATCCCAAGAACAGCCTCCCATCGGTTTTCCCCGTGGTAAAGCAGCCTGTCGTAGGCGTAGCCCATCGAGGCGTCGCCAGCAGTAGACTCCACCTTCTGGTCGGTAACTAGGGCTATGTCTGCCCGGCTGGCCGTCTCAAAAAACCGACCAATCCGCGAAGCGAGACAGCCACTGTCGGCTGGCAAAGTAGCGGAGGCGCCTTTGTAGCGAGGGGGTCGACGAGTGCAGAAAAGAAGGGTCCAGAGTGGGGCTGCGTGTGCATGCAGCGAGAAAAGGGAGGCAGGGATCGCTGGGGGAGGGGGCAAGCGGCGTCGGAGGGGGTGTGTGGGTCGGGTAAAGGCCACCCTCCGTTGGCAGGGTGTGTGCGTGAGTGTGGGTGCGTGTCGCGGCGCACAGCCGCCCCCGGGGGTTTCCCTTCTTCGTCGGTCGTCGCGCAGTCGAGCAACCCTCTGCTGCTCGACAGCTCAGTTGCTCATCGCCGCGACGACGACACGGTTGCGCCACAGACGGACACACGTCACCGTAGCACAACCCCGCGAGCAGCCACGCTGCCTCCTTGCGCCACTCTTCCTCGCCAGCTCGAGTCTCAACGAGGTGGGAGCCACAGGGTTCAGTACCGATTCGATCCTCGAGTAGCCGCGATGTCGGTGAGTTGACTCCCGTGAGTCCGACGGACCCCGCGCCTCTTCTCCTCGAAGAACCTTCCAGCGCGCTGGACACCTGATCAGAGGATCGCAGTGATTCGAGGAGGATGATCAGCTGCCCGTCGCGAGTTAGCGCATGGACGTTCGTCTCGTGATCCTTGGAGGAAGCTGAACTGGCTGGTGAATGCGCGAGTGCCTTTCTGGAAATAACGAAGAGCCTGTTGTCCCTGAAATTCAATCCAGCCGCGAGAGGAATGAAAGGACACGGTTCCAGGAACTGCTGTGCGCATCGCTGAGGTTCGGGGAGAGTTTTGTTCCGGTGAATGAGCCCCGTCACGTGCTATCGGGAATCTGAATAGAACTCTGGGACAGAGATAAGGTTCTAATTGTTGGACCGAGTGGCTGGGCCAGCAGTGAGCGAGGAAGGAATCTGTACCTGATCATCAACGAAAACTTCCATTCAACGAAGAGACTGGTTCAAAGTGTCGTTAGACGGTAGTTGGTAGACATTAGGTGTGTTAAAGTGCGGAACGAGAGACGAGGGTTCGATTGTTCCAAGAGGAGGAGCCGCTCGAGTTGCCGTCGCTCGCCGAACGCTGTCCCTTGCTCCCGAGCTCCGCGGAGCTTCTCTCTCTACAACGAAGATAAGTCAGAGACACAACGCAGTAAGCTTTCTGTCAATCCCCAAAGTAGATAAACATCCTCTTTCGAGACGATTTTAATGATGGAGATCTATGAGGACACTTAGGGTGGTCGGCGAGTCTAGCCAGATTATTCCTCGAATTTTCCTACCAGAATAATCAGTATATTTTTAAACATTAGTTCTCTCATTGAGTTAACAATCGTCGTGTAGTGGGCCTATGCTAGAAATCAGAATCTAGCGTTCTTGGAGCTGGCGGAGGTGCTGCAAGCGACGCGGACACTGTCGCAAACCGTCGGATGCCGAGCACTCGTTATGCCAGGGCCTAGCTGGGACAAAACCTGCGTTCTATTCAGCTCTTGCACTCAGATTCGCCGAAGCTTGCTCCCAAACCCTTGATCGTCCACAGACTTTACGAATCAGCTCAACGAACACACTATTTCTACCCGAGGATTTCTCAAGGAACAGTTCCTAGACACGGTGTTGCAACTCCAAGCAGAATCGAGCAACGAACCTCCAGCTTCGACTCGTAGTCTCTAATCCCCATCGAGGCACAACGATCTCCGACTCCTGGCGTCTGAACCATACCCCAGGATGCTCTTCTAAAAGAGCCAGAAACTTTGGAAGGAAAACCCAGTGCTTATCGAGGATTCGTGACAGGAGGATGTCGTTTTGAATCCCCAGAAGCACGAACCACGACACGAAGATGCCTCAACGATCGCCGTTCGCGATCCAGGAGCTGCTGGGCCTGAATGGCGCTGGGAACGGGAGCGGGACCGATCGAGGCTCGCCGCAAGCGTCGCCTCCAGCTGGCGTCTCCGCGGTCTCGTACGCCCCCACAGCTCCCCATCACAAGCTATGGGACTACATGCCCAGTCTGACGAACCACCTAGGGAATCTGGGGAATCTCGGGAACCTGGGCAACCTGACCGCCTCGCGGATGGCCTACCTGAACGCGCAGGCGGCTGTCGCGGCTGCCTTCCTGCCGCCACCCCACCCCCACCCCGCGCACCATGTACCCCATCATCAGGTACATCAGCCAGGGCAACTTCCTGCCTCGCCAGCCGGCGTCAACGTGCATCCGGCGGCACACGCGCAGCACGTACTTCCGGGCACCGCTGTCACCGCGAACCATCATCAGCACAGCCCGACTCAGCACTCCTCCCCGCATGGTGAGTCGATGATACGATGATTTTCTTTGAGATAGGCCTTGGGGGGGTTGAACTACAGTATTGTGTCGATATAAGTTCAACAGTTGCGATCAGGTACGTGTAGGTAGGTTTTGTCTTGATATGTGTTCACTGGGACAGAGGTGTCTCCATGGAGATAGCGTATTGTGGAGGCACAGCATTGTTTCGATACAAGTTTAGCAATTGCTAGCAGTTACGTGTACAGTGGGGTCTTGATACGAGTTCGTCACATGGAATCAAGTACGTGTACAGTAGAGGATCGTTATATGTTCACTGAGACAGAGGTGTCTTCATTGAGCTAGCTTATTGTGGGGATATAAGTTCAGGGTTTTGAATGAATCGGAAGCTTTCTTATCAGAGAGGATTTTCAAGTAGCTTTTTCAACAGTAAACGATGAATGAACTTGTATCGAGGCAGGAATGTGAGAGATTCATTTCTGAGATAAGTTTACACATTACTAGCTTGTACTTATTTTTTCTAAATCGAGGACAAGGTAAATTACAAGAACAATTTCAAGAGAACTTGAGTGCCCCTCGAACTTGTATCGAGGCAACCCTGTAAGCTGTGTCCAAATTTAGTTGCTCTTAAAATACAGTTTTTAATTTTGGAATTGAGAGCTGAGAAATTCTGAAGCTACCCAGGGATGAGTAACTAGAATTTTAGGTGTAGACTAAGCGATCACATTTCTTTAAGCTTTTTACAATGTTTATAACATTCTATACACCTATCTAATATAATTAACTGATGTCTCATGAAGTTTAGGGTACTATGACGCCTAGAAAACTAACATTATTTTGGGATTTCATGAATTACGTTCACCTACTCTACTTATTAGCTTGATAATACTTGCGACATGAGTCACAGCCTTCAACATTAGTACTTTCTTCTAATCTATAATCCTAAAGAACTAAATATTCTTCCCAAATTTGGAACAACTACCCCCTTCGCTACACACCCCCAAAATTCAAGCTTCAACTAAATCATAAAACCTAGTGGCAACGAGAACCCCCTTTCCTCTCCACTATGCTCTGCATTCCGAGAAGCAGCAAAGGCCTCGACTTGGAATTTCTAGAGTAACACAGAGTGCATTAAACTGTTATTAACACTCTTATCAAAAAGTCAGGGTCTTTCACAGGGCAACGGTTCCGTCGCAGACTTTCTCATTGCTTATTTCCAGCGAATGGGGTTCCGCCACGCGGCCGGCCGTGACGGCCGTCATTATCATTAAACCTCGCCCCGTTTATTTATAGATGACGATTAAGATGACATTGTTTCCGTCACATCGTTCCACTCGCGAGCCGCGGAACGGCCATTGTGCTTCGACAATTATAACCGTACCATTTATTCCGCGAACGGAGCCTCTAACTGTTCCTTTCATTCCCTGGAGAGTCGGGGGTAAGAGGGGGCCAGGGCGAAGAATTAATAATTAATTTTACCACAAACGCCAGCAGGGGCATTGTCGCAGAGTAACGAGCAAACCGCTTCATTCAGTCCTACACGTTCGTTAAGACCGACATCTTAGGGAACAAGGTCCGTGTCTGGGCACGAGTCGTTAGTTGCTCGCGCCTAGGCGCGAAATTTACAATGAAAGTGACCTGAACTTTTGAAGCCGCGTCGCTATAGAACCCTGCCTCCTTTTATCGCTCCTCGGTCTTGGCCAGGGGGCAAGAAAGCCCCAAGAAACCAATTAAAACCGCGGCTCGCATCCCACTGGTTAATTCCTCGTTAACGAACCCGCGTACACGCGTCTGTCGACTCCTCGACGCGTCGATACGTCGTAATAGCACGTTGATCGGCAGTCATCAGCATTGCGTTTCAATCTCGAGCCTGCCGACGACCCCCGACCTCAGCTGAAGTAAATTAATAGGCGTATCGTCGTCCCGCCGTGAAACGAGCACTTAACGTGCCACTTACCGCTATCGCTTAACAGAGAGCCACTCAAGATCGTGTTACCGAAAATCGACGCGCACCTTTGTCGCCTACGCTCTGGGGCCATTGTTGCCCAGTTTTCGCTGGTTTTGTGGGAGCCGAACTGGACCCGCGAGCGTGAAATTTCTCGGCAAATAAGTTCTGTTTGGCCTGGCCAGCTGGGACTATCGAGTGTCGGGCCAGGGGAAATTGGACGTTAATTATCGATATAGAGAAGGCAACTTCCTATCGCTGCTAGAGGTGGATGGGACGAAGAAAGGGAGTAAAAGGGCAGCCGTGGGGTGAGTGCACTGTGGGAATTGAATATTTTTGTCAGAATAATCCCCAACGTTATGAATAATTAGTGGTATAATGAGTTGAGTGTTGGGCAGACCTGCAATGTCTCACCAAAACACAAAGGGCCTCGACAAAACGTAAAAATGGCCGCACTCCGGCACGATGTTCTCAACCTGAACGGACTTACCCTCGGATATCGTGAGAATCCGCTTCACTCGACTCCTTTCTTCTTCTCTGAAGCCACTTACAAGTGTTTTTCATAAGTAGATTTATCAAAAGTTCAGAAAACAAATCGAGATCTCTAAGTTGCAAATTTCTGTAGCCTGGAAGACTATAAAAAGTTTGCCCTGGAGAAGAGACACTTTTTATTCAGATGTGCCTAGGATTTCCTCATGAATAGAAATTCGAAATTTTCTGAAGCTTTGTCGAATAATACCAGCGGTCGATTGATTTCTCAAGCCACTAGAGCAGAGGCAGCAATTGCTGTGTGGATCAATATCACAATAGGGTATCGAAATAGTGGAATGAAAGGTGAGCTAGAGTTTTCCTAAAGTGGTACTAGCGTCGATGGCATCGCTGGGGAACCCAGCGTGGATTTTGTCCCGTATAACGAATTTTGAGAACGATTTTCGGGTGTCGAGTTCCCGGTGCAGCACAAAGGCTCTGCCCTTCCATTCAAACGTCACTCTGGCACCTCGTCTTACAGTAGAGCATTTATTTGCCGCGCTTCATTCGTGCCCTTTTTTGTCTTAAATCTTGGCCAGACTTAAAGACGAGGGCACAGACCGTCTGCTCGATTCCTACCCGATAATCCCGTATCGATCGCCGTGAGATCGATCACGCCTCGAAAATTCGGAGGATCGGTGAAAGCGTCCCAGCGGAGGCCTGTCTGGCACCGTGCGTCGATTAAGAACCCTTTGTTCCACGCATAATAGACCCTGGCGCGTTGAAATTCGACGCAAGAAGCTTGGATGCTGCTTGCCTATTTTCTGGAGCCCGCGAGCTTCTGCCGCGAGCTAATTAATATCTGGCGAAAATCGAGGCTTAAAACTGTGGCTGTTTACAAGCGAAGGGAGGCAGGGATGAAGTTGACGGGAGGTGGTGAATAGCGAGCAGCCATCGATTTGGGGCGAATTGAGAAATTTGCGCGGAAAACGACGGCAATGAACGCTTAACGGGGTGAATGGAGGATCATCGATTGGCCAGGAGGCGCGTTAATCGTCGGGCTAGGGTAGGGGCAAGCATGCAGGAGCTGGCATTGTCTAAAAATTCCGAGATTCGTCGAGGCTTTGCCTTTCCAGCGGCCTCTGTGTAGGAGCGTGTCTCGTGCTCCGCTTTTTCGGTTCGTTTGAAGTTGGCAATCAACTAGATTGCCTATCAACGCCTGAGAAGTCTCCTCGCACGCTCCCGTCGGTCCAGTCCTTTTCTCGCTCCTCTTTATCCCTCTCCTTCTCTATTACACCCTCACACGCGTCCACGCGACAACGTTGTTCTTCGCTCGCTCGCTCGCTCGCTCCCTCGCTCCTTTCCTCTCGCCTCGATTTTTTCTTTCCTCCGCTCCCTTTCTCCCACTTTCTTCCACCCTCTCTGTCGCCCCCCGTGTCCTTCTTCCCCCGTTGATACCGTCCCGGTAACACATCTCCGCAAACGATTCCGTGAAACAAGGCACAATCGGCCCGCCATTGTTCCACTGTACCCCTTTCAACCGAGGGACGGAGAAAGCGCGAGCCGAGGATTCAGGAGGTTGTAATCGTTGACCATTATTTTACATCGGGGGCGATCGAGGGGAGAAATGACGCCGATGATGAAGTGTTAACTCGTTTGCTCGCCGGGAATGTTTTTCGAATGGGCAGTGAACGACGGAAGGGGGTGTTTTCCTTTGAAGCGTCTCTGTTACCCTTGGAGGAGAGACAGAGGCCTCAGCTTGGAATTTATGAAATTTACCATAAATTGAAGAAAATGTCTCAGTAGCTGACCATGTCCCGATACTTGGTCATTAATTCTGTTTCACTTTCAGCTTCAAGTCTGAATGAAAAGCATAGAATATTGTTATGGAATAGTATGTTCAGTTACTGAGACGCAATTCAAGTTCTGAGGTCCATTTTTACCTTGTCTACTTGCTGGGACATTCAACAACTTAAACTTTCAGGTATTGGGTCCATTCGCCTTACTTGAATTTTAGTCGAAGTCTTATGCTACTATATTTTGAACATTTCTTAATTGTGTACTTCCATAAGTGAAAATCTGTAGCCTCAGATTGAATCTTAAGCTCCCCCCTGCTCGATCTGTATTTTCAAATTTCCTCCACCCCTTGAGGCTCTCTTTTCCTCACAGTGGCCAATAAATAGAGGCCCCCCAATCATCGAGAGGGTTAAATCGGAACGAATCATCGAACGGAACGAGCGGATTCGCGTCTCGGTCTGTCACGCCCCTGACGGAACGGGTCTGCCGGAAGTCGTACGACAGGATGGAGCGAGAGAAGAAAGGGAGGAATTCCGCGTAACCCCCTGGCGAGGAGAAGGAAGGGGGGTGGAAGCGCGGATAAGGGGTGCGGCCTGTAGGCACAGGTCGATACTGATTAGTACTTCAAAGCGGCTTGAACGAGAGCCCCCACGCGCTCAGCTTCGATGACGGATCCGCGACAAAGCAAGCGCCCGGCACTCGAGCAAAAAATCTTGAACAAATTAGCGGATTATGAATTCACCGCGTGGCTTTGTTTCCGGGAAAGTGGCTGCTGCAAACACCACCGTGGCCGTTGTTTTCGCGCCTTCCGCCCGTGTCGCGCGCGATTTTGCGCGATCACGTGTGCGTAAGAGTCGGTGCAATTCAAATTAGCTCAGAGGAAACCGATATCCCGCGGTCGAGGCTGGAGACTGAGGAGCAGGGGGCCTCGTCGTGGACTCCTTTCCTTGAACGATTCATCAGAATCTGCACGATCCACTTGAGACGGACGCGTCACCTGAAAAGTGAGTTTTTCTGGAACGTTTTGAGACACGAAATTTCTTTGGGAAGTAGGAGCTTTTTACGAGATTAGTGTAGGTAAGATGGCACGGAATAGAAAACAAGAATAAGATTATGAAATGGTCTAAGGGAAATGTCCCAATACCTGAACGCTTTGGGCATAAACTTTGAAAGTTTGAACGTGAAGAAGGAGGAGTCGTAAAGTGTAAAGAAAATTTTGGATTAATCGATCTGCCTGGGCGGATAAAAGTATTGCAGACTGGCTAGCTGACTCGGAATCGCGAGCGCAAATTAAACGAAATTAAACAGTTAATTAAAGTACCCAGCACCCCCGGGTAGAAGTTAATTGAGATTCTTGGGAGATTTGTCGCGCGGAATGTCTTAATTTAGTCTCTTAAGCGCCCTAACTCGCCTTAACAACTTAGAATAATTGGATAACACTGCCAGGGCGTGCTCGCCGTCAGAAGTAGGAAAATTCAGACTCTCGTCGCGGAGAGACGACGCTCTCCTCTTCCTTTTTCCATTTTTTTAACGCGTCGCGATTCACCTACACGCTACCTCACAGCAATATTCTGCCCTCGTGTACCTTGACTTCGTTTACCTCGACTCAACCTTGTTCCACAAGCTCCCGGGGAAAACGCTTCTTTAACAAAGACTAAGGCTGACATTTTTTCAAAGCAGAAAAGTATTTATGCAAGACTTCGCGCGAAAAACGTTACAGGATTTTCTTCCCACAGAAGCTTGCAATTACCAATTTGCAGGGTGTGTTTGTGCGATTGGAGAGGACGCTGTTTTCCCATCGACTCGGCCACGAATTTTCCCAGTTCGGTCAGATATGATTTTATCTCATTACACTCTGGTCGCGGTGTCAATCACGCGACCCTCCCTCGACTAATCGCCTAATCGTGTAATCCGCTCGGACAAACCAATCCGGGAAATGCGAGGAAAATCTCTGCCCGCGCTGTTTCCGCCCGATTGCCACTGGGAGAAGGCAGGAAAATTCGCTCGGAAGATCTACTAGAATACTAGATCATTTCTCATTTTGGAGGGGGTGCTTCGTGTGAAATAAGAAGAAAGTAATCGAAGCTTAAATTCTTTATCTACTGTGCAGTCTGTTCCTCAATTATTTAATTTCGTGGAGCGCCAGGGTGGCCCCTGCTCAATGGAAAATCCGTCGACGAGCACGATTATCGACAGACAAACGGTATCGATCTACCCCCCTCAGTAGAAGTCATGCGCGCTAACAGGCGGGGTAAGCATGTTTCACCATAGCGTGAACTTGCCTGCATTATTTTCCCAGCAATTTTTACAAATTTCATGCCTGCTCGCCTTCTGGTTGCCTCAGGCTGTGGTTACAGTGGATCTGTAATGGATCTGTCTCGTTCCTACCAGAAATAGTTCAGACATATTCGTTAGAAAGCACATCCACTAGGGGTGGGTACATCACTGAAAAATAATAATCTTTTGACCCTCAGCTTTTCAAAGAAGCTAAGTTTCCTTGTGTAAATTCCTCATGTCTCTGTAAATACAGGGTGATCAGTTTAACTGGAAACCCTCCGAGTATTGGCAGCATTTATTCCACCTAAATACTGTTTCCAGTTAAACTGACCACCCTGTATTGCATACAAAATAACTATTCTGTTATCTCGTCGCGATCCTCCACTGTTCACAGTGGACCACTATGTTCACCCCCCGTGTCTCTCTTCGTTTCACCGGCAGTACACGCGTGGACGAGTAGGTGGACTATCAATCGGCCCTTTCGCGCCTGGACTCGTAAATTTTCACCCTTTGACACGTGCCTAATACGAGCCCTTTCGGGGGCTAGGAAGCCAAGCGACGCTGGTGCCGCGCAATGGTGGCTGTCTAACCCCTCGGGAGCCTGCGGGACGTTAATGAAATAACACGGGAATTAGTCTCGGACATTACCAGCAAACTATGTCCATTACCGCGGGCTCAGGGTACAGTGCCTGTGGAAAGTTTCTGCTCGATATTCCGCAGCTTCCTGCTGGCGTTTCTGCCAATCGGTCGCCGGATACCGCGTCGAAGCGTCGCTAATTAAGCCAGCTCGTTGATATGGATTCTCGTCTCTCCTATCCAGGTCGATGGAAAATGAAGGGAAATTGAGTGTGATTGGAGTCAGCGAGAATCTAGTTTAGGGATCGACAAACCTTCCGAACCTGCACCTCGGTGACCAATCGAGGAGCGTGCCCCAACCCAGGTGGTTCAGGCCTGTGCGTTTGTGGGTCAGGCCTCTGGGACGTGGAGTTGCTCACGCGGGCCACTAGCGTATGCTGCATCACGTCCCTTTCGCCTCCGTGCGCGCAACTAATTTCACACTCTCGGGAAAAGTAGGAGCCTCGCGAGCCTCTTTTGTCCCCCGCCTAGCCCCGCAGGAATTCTAGTGTATATAAATTTCATGACGCCTTGCGAGCCCTTGCACTTCTGCCACTGTGCGCTGAAGCCTTCACATATGGCACAGAGATGTCTTAAAAATATCTGATAAAATTCTAAAAGTGTAGAAGACGTCTTTAACATATTTGAAGTTGTCTCAACACATTTAAGGCCAGTGTACCTTGTCAAGGCGACAGTCTTTTCAGCACAAAAAGAACTCGCCATGTTGTGTGAAGGGTGTTAAAAGACATTAATAAGGTGTCTTAAAGGGACACAAAATAGAAGTCTTGAAGACATCGCGTAGTACCTGGGTCTCAAGTGGGAGGAATTAGGTACCTGCACCTGGACAATAAACCTCTCTGCCATCTGAATCTCGCGAAATGCTGAAGATCACAGTACGAAGAGAATGCTGGAACAATTTGTAAGGGGATCGAAGAACGAGCGAGGAATAGGCTCTGAAACTATTGATCCCTGGGTACGTCTTTATTAACACTTTCCTGTTTCCTTCAACGAGTTCCATTAACCCCTAAAGTACACAGCGTTAAATGTATGCACCCCGTGTACAAATTGGACCGCGAAGGGACAAGGTGGGATATCGCTGTGGCGCGCTCGCGCTTCGTCCCTGGATACGCAGAGGCTGTGTGTCGGCGTGCGCGTGTGTGGGTCGCTGTCGTGTACCGTGCTTTCAAGCGAGCGACCGTAAGTCGCTCAAATTGGTATGGATTTCCAGTCCAACACCTCGATTGTCCCCTGGTGAAGAGTGCTTCGCGAGCATACATGAATTCACGCCTCAAACGCACGCTACGCGCGCCCGTAGTCCTCCTCGTAGTCGTTTCACCCTTTCCCTCTCTCTCTCTCCCTCTCCGTTTCTCCCTGGCTTCTTGCTCTTCCCTCCCTTGCCACCCTGTCACCCCGTGCTCTCTCTCCTCTCTCCACCTCTTCGCCTCTCTCCTCCTCTCTCCTCCTCTCTCCTCCTCTCTCCTCCTCGCTCTTTCCCGCAGCGTCGAGAGGTGTCGCGAGCAAATCTTGCCTCCACTGGCATCCGTATGAATGGGAACGCGCGGGTTTCACACGCGTCTACGTAGGCGCGTGTTCGTGGAGGCAGCGAGTCTTGATTGCGTGCCGATGAATGCGTTTCCACCCGTTCTCTCTAAGTAGCAGCTCATTCCGCGATGCCTGCTCTCGCGACTTGCAGAGCTGACGACTCGTGCCTCGGCCTGCCACGAGTGCACCTTCGCGCACCTACGACGACTTAAACCAGCCCGACGCTCGTTCGCTCCTTTTCAACATTAGAAGCCTCTCGTTTTGCTCGTTTAAGGTAAATGCCCCGATACCTGAACGTTTCAGATCTCAAATGTTACAGTAAATGAAGAGAATATAGAACTGTATGTCCTGATACTTGAGTCATCAGGTCCAAGAAGCTGAGGATACCTACTCTTTTATGACACTAATTTTTGTTTTTAATTAGGCATATCTAATGCGTTAGAATTTAAGCCTGAAATTGAGTACCTAAAATGCTGTCACTTTATTTGGGACTTAGGGTGCTGGAGACCTCAGAAGGGAGTGTCTGAGACTAAACAGTCCTGTCAGCAGACGATGAAAGTCCTCCAGACAATTTCTGGAAGTGGTCTCTTGGACACTTAGGGTACCCAAATTTTGGTACCTTGCAGTTCTTCCAGAATCTCAGAATTTCGTAAATTTCGTATCTAAATCCTGCATCTCTATTAAATACCCAAGGAGCAGAGCGCGTGAGATCCTGTGTGCGACCGTGGCTGAAGCCAGCTCGACTCGTGTCAAGGGAAATTGCGCGTCGAACAGGCTGGGGAAGCGACCGTGTCCTGAATGGGCCAAGGCGCGCGTTCCGAGGTAAGAATAAGAGGTCCAGGAGGAGGGCAGGGCAGGACGTCTTTGAAGGAGTAACCACAAATCCTAGTATAATACTAATAGGCCCATAATAGAGTCAATAGGGCTTAGCCGCGCGTCGACAATGAGATCCTGTCAAAATACGTCGGGTAACACGAGACTTAGGAAGTGGATTTTTCTCAATGGAAGGTCCCTGTCTTGTCACCGCCCCGCGGAACGACGTTTATTGTCGGGTTTTCGAAAAATCCGAAACCCTCCAGCCGCGCGCGATTGGGGTTTAAGTTTCACGGACACGGGATCCCGTGAAAGGCGGAACACGGACCGCAGGAAAAGCGGAATAATGCCGAGACATAATGCCTCGTGACACGCGTCCGTTCCGCGCGTCCAAGTGAACAGCAGGCTGACGATTCCGCTACCCTGAGGCCTTGCAGACCTGATAGGGTGGAACTTAGCACGTTCGAGGCTGATGACCTATCCTGGGTCAGAGGATAAATCTCCTCTTCAATCGAAGACACAATATTTTAGTCATTTTTATGGTCAAAATAAATGTCCCAGTAAGTGAACGACCTAAAAGTGTATATATCCTGATACTTGAATTATGACACGCTAATTTTGTTGCATTTTAGACCTGAATTCTAAATCTTGACATCTCAAACGTTCAGGTATTGAGACATTTAGCTTAGAAGCTGAAAAATATTTTTGATCAAATTTGTGGCTCTTTTTAGGGACTTAAGAGAATCTTGCCTTGACATTGAGTGTATTTCTGATCGATAGAACCTAAAAGCCTATTAACAGGAGGTTTCCCTCAAGAGTACCGCGCGTTTAAAATAGTTGTTAATCCCCTCTGGTAGTATCATTGAGCCTCTGCTCCATATTTCCCATGGTCTGGAGCTCTAAGGCTTGTTAAGCGTTCCGACGGCGGAGCACACTTTTCTGGGTTAATTTATCAAACAAACGCGCAAACTCGGCGCAAGCTCGGCATCCCCATTTTAAGACGGCGGCTCGTTAAAGTCGTTTGAGGGTGGAGTTCCGCCGCCCCCGTGCACCACCACAAGCGAAGCCACGCAGCAGGCCTGCCCGTTCCTGAAAAAGGAGCCTCTCTCTCGCTCCACGAGGCTTCTTTGTCGCTCAGCAACGAGCCCCTAACCGTCTTAGGAACGCGAGAATCTTTTTCAACCCCTGTTTTTCAGCCCCCACCTCGAACGAGTTTATTAGAAAACGTCCGCGGCGAAACGTCTTAATGCGCTCGGCTTATTCCCGCTTCAGACCTGAAAGGACTAACGCCTATCTGACCAATCGACGCTGGCACAGCTTTCTGTCAAACGCGAAACGCCAGCGAATCACAAAGTGATTCAGAATCCGACGCGTGAGCTCGCGCCGCGGTTGCCAATTAAATCCGCGGGTGAACTAACGAGTGAAAGCTGAACGTCTGAGCAAGGATCGCTGCTTTTCGAAATTACCTTTAATTACGGATATCGCTGTTGTGGACGTCGAGCTTGTCACTTGTTACACGGGAATCGTGGAAACGCAATAATTAGAATCGCGCGAGCCTCTGCGTTGCGCGTAGTTTGCAGCTGCGTGAAGGATTCCTGCTGGGGATTCAGGGTGAGAATTCGTTCGGAACTTTTTGTGGGAGAAGGGTTTGATTATGGGAAATAGAGTGGGATTGACAGTGTAAATCCAGGTGATAGTGAATAGGCGAGTAGTGGAATTGATCGCTGGAGAACCTAGTCCAAACTCAACCTCAGTCATTGTAACTCCGCGACCCAGCTCGTGTAAGAGATTGGCGACTTTCCCTCCTGGCAGAGATTTTAATTAATTAAATTACAGTTAATTCTCGTCGAGTCATTAAGGATGTAGCGCGTTCGTGCCTCGGCTATAGTACGCGCCTGTCTGTCTTTCTCTCTCTGGACACGAAAGGCTATTGAGGCTGGGTGAAAAATGTCTTACTGGGCCGCTAATGAAATAATTGTCGAGTTAATTTCGCGGAGTCGTTAATCAGGGTCGAGCGTCGAGGCAGGCCGTGCATCGCATACCACACCCCCTTTCAAACTCGTTTCACTGGATTCTAGTTAATTTTTAGGTGAAATTTCATTTCGCGAATACACGCTCGCCTTCCTCCTTTTTTCCTCTCTTTCTTTTCAGCGTCTTTCCATCATGGCGTTCGTTAGAACCCGTCAGGGATAATTATTGCGGCGAACATATTTGCGAATGCAATTTGCGACGCTGCGTGCCAAGAAAGAACGCTGAGCCAATGTTCTCGTTGTCAATTAAAAATTTTCGTCATATTTTTAAACATACCGCGAACACTTGCCATATTTTCTTAATTAAAAACTGCCCTGCACCCTCCTCGTATCTAATCGCAGGGAATATTTTCTGTTCTAGGATTCTCTCAATCCAAGAGCTCCTTCGCGAACAGCAGTCCAGGTAAGGCACCTCCACACAATTTTAAGACTCTGTACCAAACTTCTGTCGACGAAAATTCGTGTCAGTATTTCACAGACGATTGACTCAGCTCGCGCAAGTTCTCGCGATAAAATAGAGGTTTGCTGGGAAATGCAGAGCGAAATGGTATCGAGATCGCGAAGTCGTTTCGCGAGTTTGGAACGCAGTGGCGCGGTGTCTATTCTTGGCAAAGGGAAAGATCACTTTTTAGAATTTCACGGGGACGAGTCCATAAAGATGCGCAAACGACCGTGCAAGGGGTTACGACGCTTTTCGCTCGAGTTCTTCGACGCAGTTGACTCTTGGCCGCTCCCAGCGTGGCTGCGCTTGATATTTATCCCAGAATCGATTCTCCCGCGAATGATCATGCGCTTTGGAAGAGCACAAAATATCCGAATCGCAACCCCTAAGTCATTCGAGCTCCGCGATGACGTCACGGGGCGAAAGATGAGCGGAAAAACTGATTACGTATTCATACTCGCGATGACTCCGATTTTTCCAAGCCATTAAGCCCCGCTCGGCCGACCCGCAAAGCGATGTCGCTCGAAACAAGGGACGACAGGTTGGAAATGATTACTGTGGATGATGTTACTGTCTAATGGGGCTGCACTCGTACTTCGTTACTTCCTCTCGCCGCCTGTATTTTCATCAACCCCCTTCAGTTAAAAAATGTTCGAAAAGTTGAAAAAGTTGGGAAAGTTAGATTTGCGCGGTTAGAAAAATACAGATTGCTTCTTCCACGGGCTGAGAATTGGAGTCTAGAGGAGGCCAGGGTTCTGTATAATTTCGCATGTTCTCAGGATTTCCTGGTCGACCCATCTATATTGAATTTCTTGTCAAAATATTTCCAGAAATCGAGGGTGCACCACCCCCATTCTGTCGCTAATCGGTAACGAGAGACTTTCTCCAGAAACTCGATTCCTCGTCCACACCCACCGCTGAGCTCTGAATCGTTCAGCCTGGACATGGATCTTTAGAATTCCTCAGCATCCCTTACAAGACACCAGTCAATTAGGAACTACCTGAAGTCCTGGAGTAATCTTGACCAGGGCGACGCTGTTTGACCAGGTTAACGCTACGCTCTGAAAAGAAGGGAAGTCTCGTTGAAAGCTCGTCTGAGACACATCGTGGAGGGGGCTGGTCTTATTGGCCAGCGTTTTCGTTGCGTCAGCAGGGAGACGGTTTGCCATCGGGATTACGAAGGATTGAGGACGAGAGGCGTTCGTAACGAGCAGCTTTCCGACAGAATTGGTTGTTTTAACAACTGCGCGCCACTTTGAGTCGCTAGGTAAGAGGACCTGCGCGCCCAGGGACGTGGAAAAAGGTTGGATCCCGAGGGGGCGGGGGCGGGGGAGGGAAGGAGGAGAGAAAATACGCGGTTTTCGCGAGGACGCTGCCGTAATAGTCCAATTTGCTGGCAAAGGAAAATACCAGAGGATTCTGGAAGCAAAAGGAGACTGGCACGACCCCCGAGGCGGCTGGAAAATTGGAGACGCGGCGAAACACGGGCTCTGAGCCTTCTGAAGGACCCGTTTTCCACGAGGGTACCTACTTTCAGCCTCGGTTTACTGACCTGACGCGATGTCAATTATATATGCTACTGTCGTGGAAAAAGGCTGCTGGGAAACGAGCTATGGCACTTCCGCGTCCCTTGGAATACTGTCCTGGAGATTCTCCTCTAGCGAGATGGATTTCAGATCCTCTGAGAGGAAATTTTGCGTTCCAAGAATCCTACAAGGGATCTCTCCCGGGAAAGTAAAGGAGAGGTGAATTTTCTTTTCTTTTTTTGTGTAAATATTCTGTACCTTAGAGCCTAATCTAAGTCCATCTTTTTTTCAAATTAAGTTTCTTAGATCTCCTTGCTTTCTCTTCGTTTCATTGGAATAATGGGAATGTAGTTAAGCTACTTCGAATACTATGTTAAGAAACAGGTAATCGCACTTAAAAAATAACAAAAAAGGGCTTGCAGCATTATTATCTACAATTGACTAGGAGCTCAATGAGTCGAATTAATCAACGTAATCGGTTTAATCGTGGAGCGTCTTACCTGCTCCTTGTTTCCCCTGGATCACCTGGCGAATTCAATTATGGGCTGAAAGTGGGTACAGATTCTAATTGACGTCATTAATTATCAACTGGGAAGAAAGAAATTCTACTACTTGCTTCTACTGCTCAGAGGTTAATCGAGTTGCCAGGAGCGCAATTGGACAGCAGAATTTTTATCGATCGGTTTACACCACTCGTGGCTCCCCGATAAAGTGTCCAACGCTGCCAACATCCAAGTGGCTCTGAGCTCTATAATCGACCAAGACTCCATCGACATAAACAGCTCAGAGCTGCCTCGGAATCCTTCAGCCTCCGCTAGCTATCCCCGGTGTCCAATCCAATCATTTCATTTCCCGCGGTATCGATTTCACCGCCCGCTGGAAATTTCCTCCGTGAAAAGAAGCGGTGGAGACAAGCCTGTCGACAGATGGGAGGGAAAAACCTGGCATCTAACAAGGGGAAGGCATGGAGTGGAAATCACTTTCGAAATGATGCTGCAAGTAGTACAAGTCTAATAGGGAGAAACCCTGATGGGTTTTGTCATGGTGGGCCTTCGTTCTCGAGATATTCTGAAGTACAGTTAGTTTAAATAAAAATTAGACATTTTTAGCGAAGGCCAACTACAAGTTTCTATCTACTGTCATTTCAAAAGTGATGTCAACACTCGTGTCTTCATTCTGCAAGGCATTCTGCAAGAGATGAAGAAGGAAATAGGAAGAGAATACAGGAGGAAAGAGTTAGCGAGTGCTCTTTAGAAGAAAAGATTAGCAAACGTCGAAGAAGGGGTTGAAAATCGAAATTGAAGAGGGAAGGGGTGAACTAGAGAGTATTTTCCTCGGTGAAAAATGAAGTGCATCGAGGCACGAAGGAATTCAGCGGTTGATTAATAGCGGGCCGCTCGAGTCGGCGGCTTTACAGACATTTTCGTCGTAAAGGGCTCCGTTTCAAAGCGCGCCACCGCTCAATGCGCCAGCCGATCTCGCTTGTTGACAACTCGCGAAATAGTACAAGGCCTGTAGGAGGCCTCGAGCAGGGTTGCCACACGAATTCCCTCCTAGGGTATCGTGAGGGAAATTGGAAGTTTGTCAGAAACATAAGAAGAGTTACATTGGTCCTATAACAACAAAATATAATAGATAAGAAGATGGCAGAGGGCTCTGAATTAGTCCTGACAGAGCACAGCCCAACTATAGAGGAAAGCAGGAACTACACAAATATTTGAAATTGAGTTTTCTGCATCTACATCTGACACCACTCTTCTCTATGTTTGGACAGAGCAGGTCCTCCTCTCATCTGGCAACAGTATCCTCTAAATCCCTCGATAGGATAAGGGCAGAAGTATTCGAAGCTGCTCAGAAAACGAACTTTTCCCAGATTAGAGGATCTCAGACGAGCGTGTCCCCGTTTCCTAATTAATTCCTGCGAGGCTCGTTTGAAGAGGAGGGAAACCGGAGGAAACGATTTGCCAGATCGCGAGAGGAATTGTTCGCGAAGAGGCGAGTGGCGAGGGTTGACGGACAAAGGGGTTAACCAACGATTCCTCGATTCGTCGCGGGAAGAAGAGAGAAAGGAAGGCCGATTCAGTGGTTGAAACGGCGCTCGGTTGAATCGTAGGAACGCGGCAGCTCGGCGTGCTGTCCTTTCTTGCTTTTTCCTTTCGTCGCTCGTGACCGATTGTACCTATCATAGTGGCTCGAGATGCGCGCGTGTGTTCCCATACATCTCCTTTCATTCGAGAGACTCCAGAGGCGAGAAGTGGGTGGACGGTGCTGCTGGGGTGCTGTCGCTAAAGAGGGACGAGGTGGCGGGGGGTTGGCTGGCGCGAGGAACAGAGGGAGAGGAGAAGATCGCGACGAACGGAGGGACAGAGACGGGGGAGAGACGGGGGGAGAGACAGGGAGCGAAAAGGCTGGCCGAGGGAGCAGGAGAGAGCGAGGAGAGAGAGCAGAGAGGAGCGAGAAACGCGTGGTAGAGGGAGAAGGAGGAACAGGGCGAGAAAAAGGGAGGGAGAGAGAGAACGAGCGAGAAATGGGTGCCGAGGGCTGCCACGTCGGAGGAGGCAACAAAGATATTAATTAAGAATTAACACGCGTACTGAAACCGCCCTTAATTAGTAACAGTCAGTGCCTGGAGCAGCGGTTTGTCTGCGCGAGCCTGTACCCAGCGCCGGGGTAAACACGGGGAATGAATTGTAATCGGGAACATGCCAGCGGATAACGCTGATTCGTGAAAAAGGAAAATTGCGGGAAATATTCTCGGGGAAAATTCGCCGGCGATGCAGAGAGAAACTTTTCTTCGATCTGGCAACCTAGGACAAAAATACAGGCAAGCTTCGAAGCCTCGAAGGCCACCGAAAGGAGTCTTCAAACGTTCTCGCTCGTGTCACGAAACATTTGCTTTGATTATTTCGTGGAGCTCATTAGCACCGTAATTACATAAACGATACCTACACGACAGGAGAAGCTTAGAGCTCTGTAACGCGCAATCGGGGAGAATTTCGCTGCAGATTCTCGCAGCGTTTCTGGGGACACAGGTCAACCTAGCAGAAGGAGCAATTCATGGCTGTAACCCCTGCCTCAGAGAAGAGACTCACGCTCTGAATTGTGAATATTTTCGTCCCATGGCCCAAAGCATTCTACTTTGAACTGCCGAGTCCTCGAGTTTCACCTTAAGCTTCCACTTGGATTTCTTCTCGCTGTCGAACCTAGCAGGCCTCTGTTTACCGAGGATCTTAATTAAGCAAAGCTATCGAGGACTATTATATCTGTCTCAATCCAGCAGTCAGCTTCTCGATCCTTGACAGGCGTCAGCCTCGATCAAAGGCTCCACGAGGAGGGTCAAAGTGGAAGTACCTTCAGCCTCGTTATCCTACCGAGGTACCCATTGGCTGTCCGCTGGAGTAGCCGGGATCGATGCGTGTACATACCTACAGCGTGGAGCACGTGAAATCGTGACGTCACCATCCGGAGGCCATTTTGGCTCAGCTGGTCCCGACAAAAAGCGGCCAGAGAATGGCAGGCCGCCATGTCCTGGCCATACAACGAACAATGATCCGCGTACGCACACGAGGATCCGCCACACGGACTCACACGCGCGCAGGCCTCGCTCGATGCTGGAATTTCGAACCCTTTCGCAGGGGGCGGCGATGGCTGAGCATACCTACGGAGAAACAGGAATCCCAGAGGATAGAGTGGCGAGGGGAGGGAAAGCAGGGGGTCGATTTGTCGTTTAGGAAATATTTTGACAGGAATGGGCGTGGTGGAGGTGGAAAGGCTTCCGCTGAAATTTCTTTCCAACCCTCTCCCCTTGGATCCCCGACCAGAGGGGTTTTCGGTTTCGCTGTTGCCACTTTATACAAGATGGATAAATATTGCGCGGCTGAGAAATGCGCTTTCGAGCACATCCAGGCATTCTTGACTCCTTCCAGCGGGCCAGGATTGTGCAGGATGAAAGGTGCAGGGGTGGCGCGAGAGGAGAGGCCCTCTCCCGTTCGCTCGTGCAGATACAGTGGCTACAATGTGGCTTTGGAGGCTCATTGTGCGACTCCAGCGCCCGGCCATTGTCGTCCTTTTTCGAGGGCCAGAGATTCACACCTTTTCACCGCCGCGATTTTCCACGATGAGCGCGTTCCATTGAGCGGAAGAGGGCGAGCCAGCCCGCGCAGAAGGGACCACGGATCGCGGCCGAGAGGAAAGGGAGCAACAGAGATACAGAGGACAGATAAGAAGCTGCGTCGAGGAACGAGTAACCACCCCGATCTTCGCGAGGATTTGTCGCGCGATGGGGTGCAATGTGCTACCTCTTTCTTTCGATGCTCAGAAGACAATGCCGAGGAGTCTTCTGACCTGGACTTGACAACTTTACTGGGGGGGAATTATGCTTCTACCTCCAGGAGAGTTGCTGGGGAATTCCCTCCTTGAGTATATCAGAGAAATTCAGAGGTATGGGGAGAAATAACGTGTCTTATTGATGTAGATAGATTGTGTACGACGAGGGTACCCAGGGAGGGAATTTCTGTGGCAACCATGGCCCACAGTGAGGAATATTTTTCCTCGAATATCAGTGAAATACAGACATGTGGTAGGACTGTCGAGTGGGTTACCTAATCGAATTCTCCAGATTTTCCTGGCGACTGTAATCGATTCGGGGATGAATATCGCGAACGATTCTGTCGCTCCTCGGATCCTCCAGAGCCCGCTAATTGCACTAATTTCAGCGAACCTCCTTGGAGGAGGTGCCCCTCGGGACCTTATGAATTTGTAAGCAAAGAAATTTGAAAGCCTGCCAAGTCTCTCATCTGGAAGGGACAATTAGACTCTTCCCGTCGACCTTGAGGGGAGTCAACGAGACGTTGAGGAGTTTGTCCGACCGATCGTTAAGTCACCTCGTCCCTTCCTTCGACGCTCTTTGTCAAGATTAGAGAACTTCTCGGTGCTTCAAATAATGCCTCCATTCGCCAATCGAAACTTCAGCCTACGCGGCACGAGTAGCTTTCTTTTATTCGCATATTTCCACGTTTTCCCCGCGGTCCAATTAACTTGTTACTCCGGCGACTATCCCTGCAACAACGTCAGCGTCAAACCAGAGACAGCTCCATCCTCGATGCAATCGTAGAGCGGGCTTTTGCATTCCGACGACAGGATAAACGAGCATCTAGCCTGCGTTCGATAGAGCGACTCGGCAACAAAAGTTTCACGGTGACAGTCGGGAGACGGCGAGAGACGCTCGGGGACTAAATTTAGGTCGACATGTGCGGACGCAAGTATGTCTGGCGCCAGGGAACAAAATATGTAGTTGGGCTACAAAAATATTGGGTTACTTCGAAAACAGCCGGCAGTCAACACTTTCCTGAAACGTTGCATGTGTTCCGCCGCCAGTGCTCGCGTCGACAGACATTCCCACGAGTTTTCGCGCTCGGAAATCGTCATTTATCGAAGATAGCTGGAGCCCCTGCGAACTATGGGCCGATTAATTGCGCCACTGAGCGAATTGCACCGAACACAGACCGCTACTCGGAGAATAATTATGAAATCATTCATTCGTGGAACGATTTCGAGCCTCGGCGCCGCGTTTCATTTCATTCTCGATGTTTAGCCGCTCTATTTTCAAAGGGTGCTCGCGCGGCATTGTTAACTCGCGTCACCGAATCGAATCGAGCGGCTCTCCCGCCTGCCTAAACGCGAAATTATGCAAATTATTAAAACTGGTTCGATTGCCATCGACAGAGTGCCACTTGGATACCCTCGCATTTTTTCCAGGCCCTTTCGCCACAAAGCAGTCTGTATTTCGTGTTTTAATTGGGCACAGAAGTGCAATGAAGAGTGCAAAGTGTTTCATCAAATGACTGCACATTTGTGCTTTAGATTTAACCCTCTGTGTGCAACTTGTTTCAAAACCTGAGGGTAATACATACAGATAAAATCTGTTGGAATAATATTGGATTTGTTAAAATAGAAAAATATAACAAATCTGTATAGACCCAGAAGAATTGTTCAGCACTTTAAATCCTAATTTAGTCTGCCAGCAGCTGGGTGTCTCGTATTGGATGTTAAAAAGTTGAGTCGTCAGTATTGGTGTCCCAGCACCACCGAAGTGCATTATTTCCCGATAAGTTATCGCGTTTTTGTCCACGAGTGACGGCACGCCAGCGCTCTCCAATTATTAGAACCCCAAGCAGTGCTGTAACAAGTTTGCCACCCTCGAGCGTGTCTCCATCGAGCGTGGATTTGGAAGGGGTTGGAAGCAGGCTCAGCGACGCTGCACATGATCGCGACTCTTATGAATACGCGTAAATTTTACGCGATGTTGCCGACAATTTCGCTCGGCCATCAGCGTAAAATCTATCCTCCCTCTGTTATTTCCACCTAAAACGAGATCGAGGAATTGCCAGTCGTTAACAAGTCGATCCGAGTCCCTTTCAATGCAACAGACGCGATTGTGCGGGAATTTTCGGACGAACAATTACATTTAGCGGCTTCAGCCACTTAGTGGTCGGCCGCTCTGTTAACGAGTGAGTTTTGTTCCATCGCGTCTGGGATTCTTTCGCGATAATTAAAGGCCAGCTTTGGCGGGCTCGTCGCGGGCTTTCCCGACGCGCTAACAGTCGCGGCTGGAGAGGGTCGAATTAATTTGCACGCATTTTTCGAGGATATTTCGTCTGGCTCTGCTTTGCTATCGATTAAGCAGACAGAATTCTCTACCTAGACCAAACCCAGAAGAAGGATATAGATACCTCGATATTCACTTTGGCTCCAGCAAAATTAACTCGAAACTGCTCTGAGTATCGACGATATATTTCACGATGTCAGTAGACCTAAAACAGCCCTAGCAGAGACCTAGATCTAATCCAGATCTAGACTCAATCTAAACCTATTCCTAAGTGAGACCTAACACAAGTGTAGATCTAATTTAAACCTAAACCTAGGTCAGACCTAACTGAAACAAAGATTCCTCGATATTCGCTTGGTCTGCAGGAAAATAAACTGGAAACTGTTCTGGGTATCGACGCCCCATTCGTCTGGGTGAATTTTCCACGATGTTGGCAGCAATTCCAGCGGGTCATCGGCGTAAAGTCGATGCTCATTGCGAGGATGCTGGGGCAGACAAGGGAGGCAGCAGAGCGGTCGGTGGGTGGACAGGAGGTGGTCCAGGGGTGGCGAGGTCGTGAGAGAGAGGAGTTAATGGGGACGAGCCGTGGAAGTGGCTATAGTCTAGAGCCGTGTTAGGGCCAGGGCCATTAAGCTTAATGACATAATGAAGTAAATGGCTGTGCATGCCATGCCACGCCGGAGACTATAGCTTATAACCGCCGCGCCTCCACCCCCGCGCAATATACCGCGTGCCAGGAATTCCTGACTTATGCCTGCCACTGCCCAGTCGAAAGGGGTAGCTAGCTCTGGGGTGCTCTTCTTTCTCCCTTTCGACCCACCTCTGTGTCACTTTCTCCCTCTGCCCCCTCTACAGCCAGTCGAATGTCTCTGTTCGTATATTACGTAAGGGCACACGTGCTGGAAGAGCGAATTTATTTCGGGAATTGCCAAGGCGTCACTCTTCACCCTCTCTCTCTCTTTCTCTCCCTCGTTCGCTAAAAACCGCGTCCTGCGCGCGCCTCTTCTCTAACTCTCTTGAATTTCCTGCGAGGACTCGTAATTACACGGTCCTATGTGCAAGTCGCGG
Organism: Calliopsis andreniformis; assembly: GCF_051401765.1. NCBI lineage: Eukaryota > Metazoa > Arthropoda > Insecta > Hymenoptera > Andrenidae > Calliopsis > Calliopsis andreniformis. The sequence continues at coordinate 12,799,862 of NC_135068.1, read as the reverse complement.
CCTGTGTAACGCTCGCTCGCGTGCGTCAAGCGTTTAATGTAATTTAGTAAAGGCGAAACGCGAGCGACAGAGGCTCGCGAAGTCGCGCGGCTCCTCTCCTCTTGTTCGCCAGCCACCGCCGCCTGCTTTCCTTTCAACAGATTCGAGGCTTTTCCGCGTGGGACTTTGAAAGCTCCCGCTCGCGTTAATCACACGGAAGTACCTAATGCGCCGCTTGATAGCTGCAATTGCAGTATTAATTGGACGCGTGAATGGCAGCCGACACGTTCGAGCGGAGCCCAGCCGCTGCCCACCGCTCGAAATCCTGCCAGCAGCCTGCTCCCTCGGTATTATGAGGCATTATGAATCCATTTCGAGTACTTGATTCAGTCGTCGGCGAGTAAGTAGGGAAATTACGCGTTCTTCATCCTCCTGGGCCTTGGCTGACTTTTTAGAAAAATTCTACTGCGACCAGGTGAATGCAACACTGCGTTGTATTCACAAGGGAAAGGCTGGGGGGTGGTTGTCACGTTTCAAATGACGCTAACTGCAACTTGTAATACAAATCTAGTATAGAAGTATCCTGATGGATTTTGTCCTGGCGCGCTTTCGTTTCTGAGATCCTTTTATTTAACGCAATTTACATAAAAATATCTCGAGAATGAAGACCTATTATGACAAAATCCCTTAGGATTTTTCAGTGCTAGTCTCGTGCTAGAACTTGCATCCAGCATCATTTTAAACCCTCCCCTTGTCAGTCCTCAGTTCCCAGCGAGCCAAGAGATCCTGTGGACTAGTCTTCCAAAGAATCTCTTGCTTTTTCGTTCACCATCTGTTTATGTTGGGCAAGCCCCGAGGAGCTGGTGCAATCGATAGAGGGAGCTCTCTGTGCCCGGTGGACAGAGGAGTCCTTGAACATCCCTGGCAAGACTGCTCGCTCAGCCTGGAACAAAGTAGGGTTTCGAGGTTGAGAAAAAACACGTTGTTTTCGGGCAATCAACACTTCGCCCATTGTCCCTGGCTGGCACCTGAATGCGTGGCCATCATAATATTCACACCATTCGTAGAGGGTCGAATTTCGAGCATGGCCACCGCGCAGGGACGGTAGAATGGGCCCGAGACGCGCGTGAAAACACGTTTCTCTGACCACGGGGAGGTGTGAAGCCCGCTGCGAGCAAAAAGAAGGAAACTGAGACCGTGGGTGGGGGTGGTCGTCGAGAGTAAAGAGAGTCGAGAAGCGCTTCCGAGAAATACGCCCACGAATTCGTTATACTAGGTTCTCTTTTCTCTCTCTGCTTCTTCTATTCATTAATTATCGCCATTCAAGGAGGCCAGGGGCCCCCGATTGTGAGGATCGATGAAACGGGTTTCGCGGTAACCATGATTAAGCTGTCCACCTCTCGCGATGTAACCAGTCGGGAACTGACCTCGGGACTTGATCATTTATTCTGTCTCCTCTGTCCACGAATCGGCAACTCGAAAAACACCCGTCTTTTTTGTCACATTTTCCCTTTAGATACAGGTACATTTTCTTTAGAAAAAAATTGTAGAACTTCCTCAGAATTACATGATCAATTTTTTTTTAAAATAATTACCTACCCCTCCAGTTGTGCATCTCACAGTGATCTCAAAATGCCACAGATGAATGGCACGAGCATAAATAAAGTTTTCAAGGATTGAAAGAATCGACCAGAGCAGGGGAAAAAGTGCAGCGCGAGGCGAAACACGCGAAGCGAATCGAGCGACTCTCCAGAGGGCGAACGATCGAGCACGGTCAAATTAATTCGACCCCGAAAACATCGTGGAAGCATTAGCAGCTTACCCTAAGCTCCGCCGCTGGTCTGTTACAAGTGTTTTACAGCGTGTTACATGGCGCAGCAAAACTACCCCCAGGGTTGAGGGTCTCTAATCTACCGAAACATCCCTCGGGATGTGTCCAAGCGACGACTGCGCTCGGATACGCTCCATTCGCCCTTTCGACTATGTAAACGACCGCGTTACTCGTTTCACGCGCTCGATAAATAATTCTCGACCTAATGCATTTTTCAAGGACGTTGATACTTCGTGCAGGGTATCAGGGAGGGTGCTGGGAATTTTGGAAACGAGTCCAGTGTCTTTTTTAAGGTTCCTGGACTCTCAATCGAAGAGCTCAGAACGAAAGCAACACTTGTCAATTTTTGTATTCTTCTAGGAGAACAAGAAAATACTGTAGCATCTTTAACATTTGTTCACATATTGTATTTTTTGTGTGATAGGTCCTCTTATGTTGTGAATCTCATTTTTAACTACTAGAAAGTGTTGTTATTAAAAAATCGCAAGATTTGGCAAAGCCTGTTTTTATTACGAGCTCTCCAATCTCATTTCCAAATTCGTGATCTATTCCAAGTCACATTGTGTTCTCAGTGGAAGCTATCAGCCTCGTGGAAATCCAATTTTTCGAGATCCCTGGAAACTAGCATTTGTCTCGTTAATCATCCGGCTGCTTTCAGCAGGGAGCCAACATTTACGTAGTTGTCGTGTAAAATGGCAGCCCGAGGCCGCGTCTCCGCGAAGGCGAGGCGAAGACGGGTCGTCTCATTCACAGCGCGACGAGGTAATTTCTCGATGAATCCACGAAAGGGCATTTATCCGTTCCGCGAAAGGGGCGGAAACGAATTTCCAATTACGAGGCACAAAGGCCTCGAGGGTAATTCCCTGGGTTTAAAACGTCTTCGCGGCTGGTAGCCCTGCAGCGGAGGGAGCTCGCCAGAAGAGGCAGGGAGGGAGGAGGGTGGTGGGTGGCGGTAGCGGCATGAAAAGATTTTCAAATTAAATTTCGGAATTAGTACCCTGGCTTAATACGGACAAGTGACGACTGAAGACGTCCCAGGGGTGTGCTACGTGCTACCTTCGCCCTCCCCTTGGGACAGCATACACACGGGCCACTGTGTAACGACGTGGCGACTGGCCCACCCTCCGTAACACTTCGCGCCTTTCCATTTGCCCGATGTAAACTCCTTACCCCCTTTCTCTAGACCCTGGCGACGAGGCTGGTCCAGCTGAACGAAATTTCAACGAGTTGGAGGTCGCAGGGACAGATGCAGGGGGTGAAAAGTGGGTAGAACAAACAGAATGAGAGGAATCGGTGAATGGATACAATATTAGAGACTCTTTGCATACAAGATTTGATATTCTTTAGATTTTATTTAAGGAAATAAAGGAGAAACAGTGAATAAGTCAGACGTCTCCTTTATAGTACGCTTATACTACTTAAATTTCGCAAAATCGTTGCCAAATGTATTCTAAACTAAATTTTCTTCTTATATTGCGACGTTTTCTTCGTCCTCGCTGTGCAGGGTGTAATTTCTGTCTTGTTTGATCCCTGGAAAGCAACACAAAAGGCCTGCAGACAAAGAGTTAACGTGGCTGGCTGTCGACAGCGTTAAACGTAATTTGACAGGGGTTCGATCGGGGCCTGGTCAGAGGCGGCATCGTTCAGGATTAGAATATCAATTATCGAAGGAACACGGGGCAGTCGGGTTCGAGGAGGTTCTATTAGTCGCGAGAGCAGCGTGGCAAGGCCACGGGTTTAAGGTCTTAACAGCTACTAAAGCAAAGGCTTTTTCTGTCTCGCTCTTAAGCACGGAAAACAAGCCGTGTTAGACGAAGGGGTGTATTGAGGGCCGCCATTGGCTATCCACGCTCCTTTATTGCCGGTTGCCTGGTAACCAGCCTGCCACCAACACACACCGATGGCAACCACCCCTGTGTAACCACCCTGAGCCCGACAGCAACGCGCACACCCTCGCTCCGAAGCAGCAACCACCACCACCGTCTCTCCGCCACCCTCTCCGCGATGCTCCGCGAGTCACACGCACACAGCCCTGCGTTCCCCCCTCTGCGCGTGTGTGCACGCACACGTGCCAGGTGTGGGTGCGTGGGGATGTGCGATGGAATCTTGGTGTAATCGGCGGAGGAGGGGTAGCCTCGTGTGTGCACGAAACAACCCTGTCTGAGTGAATATACACTGCATGGCGCGAATATACTTAGCGAGGAAACTACCACTGTTTTCGCGCGGGAGGGTGCTTCGAGGGCCTCCTGCCACTCCGATTCTCTCTGTGTGCACAGAGTGTCTACGCTCCTGGCCGAGTAGATCAAGTTTCCGCCGAAGCTGCTGGATTTCCTTTTATCGGCGATCTCGCGGCGCGGGGACACTTTCGTGATGATCAGGGGATGGGGGTGAAGTTGTTCTGGGGGATGAAGTTGTTCTCAGTCGCGCCTGGGGTATATCTTTGTGTCTGAAATGGGAGACTCCTGACTCCGCTGAAGACACTTTTCGACACTATCTCTCGGCAGTCTTCGCTCTCGTTTTCAGTCGCCAAGGACATGTCCAATTGACTGCTTCGGATGTCTCCCATTGAATCCAATAGAGCCAAGACGCAGGACCATAATCTCGGCCGATGAGATTAAAAACAATTGCCTCTGAAGTGGCTACGAGCACAAACACGTCTCCCCAGCGGAGTCTCAAGGGAGGTCGTGACATCCCATGATAGTCGAGGGCACTAGGAACGGATTAGATTCAGGACGAATTAGAGGAGAGAGACGGGCGCCCCGAATTCATCGGGTCTCGAGGGCAAACGCGTCCCTGCTGGTCCCTGTAATAGTTAACTGGATTTGATTAATCGATTCGGTCGAGGTCTCTTACTTAGCCATCGCGACGCTTCCTGTCGCCTCTAATATCGATCATTCTCACGCAAAGGACTCGCTGCCGCGAAAACAAATCACCTTCAACTGAATTATGCTTCTTGGAAGACTAGTATGCAGTAGAACTTCGATTAATCAGACTCGCAATATTCAGAATTTCTGTAATTTAGTATTGTGTATATTGAATATACAGTAATACAAACTGAGTTGGTGAGTTAAAGAGCAAGGTTGCCACAAAAAGTCTCTTTTTAGATATAGTGGGACAGATTGGTAGGTGGAGGAAGAAATAAGAAGTAATTCATGTTTTACTGTACTGTATTGCTAAGATCTAAGGTCTAGGCCTATGCCAATTAGGCACTCGTTGTTCTTTCTCCTAGGTTTAAATTGTTCTCACTGTATGCAAGAAGTAATTCACTTGGCAAACCTGGGTACAAGTCCAAAAATCACATTTCTAATATTGAATCACTGAAATTTCTACGAATATTGAAGCTTCTACTATTTATTATTCATCCCGAATCTTAGAAAATAATTTAAAACCAGAGGCACGTATTGTCTGAATTTTCCTTGGGCGATTAGCTCTCGCAGCCACTCGTGTCCACATTCTCCTCGCGGCAAGACGATTGGTTCGAGGCTTAGCGCGAAAGAAGGGCACTTAAAAACGGCGGGAGCAGGAAGCAGCGATACGACGGGGGTGGCTTCAAAGAGGCCTCTTCTACAATCTTGCGAAACAATGCATCACGCGAGTTTGGTGCACAGTGTCTTGAACTGAGCTTGCTCGAACCTCAAATATTTATTCTGCATCCGAGACTGGCGTCCCTGGCGTCTGGCGAGGAATCGTTCCGCCACTTCCCTCGCTGAATGATGATGTGGGACAGCTAGAAAAAAATTGATGGGGCTTGCTGACGTAAATAGAGCAAAACTTCTTTGAGCGAAAGGCTCGGCATACAGGGCAAGGTGCATATTCTAAGAAGAGACGGTGGATGAAATTATGAAGTCGAGGCGCTAGAAATTTCCTTGAATCGACTGAATGCCAGCGACGCTTCCTCATTAAGCAAGGGGAAACACTTTTCCACCCCCTGGCGCGAGTTAAGGGCAGAAGAAGCACGAACTGGATAGTTTTTGGTTAAGTAATCGTGATCCCTGAAATCCAAGACAGAATATTAGGTTAATAACCTAGTAATTAAGCCACGTGGAGGGAAGAGCAGTGTCTGCAGAGCCAGCAACAATATCTTTCGGAGTTTTTCTGCCCCTTTCAGCCTAACAGATGGCAACACCTTCCTTTGACTTCGCAGAAGCGGTAAAATGCAACGCGTATGGAAGCAAGAGCGCAGAAAGAACACACAGGAGGAACAAGAAGGAATTAACAATGCTTTTGAAAAGACGCCTTCACTATTTTCGCGCGTCGTCTGCCCCAGGTTCACGTCGCCAAGTTGCTCGCCTCAGAATTCGTCAGAGTTTCCCTTTTTCCTTTCGATGCTCACGCGTTCGGAAAACTAGCTTTGACTGCGCCGCGCACACCTGAGGAACTCTGTTTCACCGCGCTTCTCTATGGCAATTTGAGCCTGAAATTTATCACGGTTGCCACACTCGGGAAATCATTTCTGAAACGCGCTAAAACATCGACGCAAAAGCGCAAAGTGTTTCTCAAAGAGCGTCAAAGAGGGATCGGTAAAAACGCTGGCCTTTGGCACTCGGAACACAAGGAAACACGCGTGGAAAGTTGTAATTGCGAGGGAATTCTGGAAATTCCTCAAAGCCCCGGGACCAAATCGTTCCTCACTTTCTTCACCATCGCGGAGCTTTCGCGCTTTCGTGGCTGTCAGCGAGTAGTGTCAAGCGCAGGGCTTGGGAAATAATTTCCTGGGAAAGAAATAGGACGATAGGAAGAGGGACGAAGGGTGGAGCCTCCAGCGCGTGCTCCTGTGACGTCAGCAGTGCGTTTCGGGCACCAATTAGTCGAAGGACACATATAATTGGGATTAAGCTCTTAATTAATAGTTAATTAGCCGGGAGTAGTGGCGGGAGCGGCGGCTGCCACCGACAACTGTAGTAACGAGTTAGCCCTGGGGGTGAGAGGGTGGGTTTTCATTGTGGAAGCAGCGCGCGCCACCGGGGCCGATTTTCGCTCGTTAATTCAAAATTAATTTATAATTGATAATTATTTCCGGACCATGGGTCCTGTCCGCCAGCCCGCTCGGCGAGCCTTTCTAATTTCCTGGCTCTTCTGCTCGCGGAAAATTACCATTTACCCTGGCAGCAACCTCGTGCCCGCGCTCGCTGCGCGTCGACCCATCGCCAATGAGTTTGGGAAAATAAAAAAGGGGGAAAACTGTTCCTTTCCTCCTCGCGAGTCCCTCGAGTATTCCGCTACTCTTCTGCTTGTTTCCTAATTGGGAGCCTGGATTTTTCGAGCGGAAATTCGCGCAGCTGACTGGGCACCAGGCTTTTCGTTAACCTTTTCTATCCTGGAGGGTTTCCCTCCTTTTTTATATTTTTTAGAGTGGCTTTTGGAAAGCTGAATTTCCATTTTCTTGTATTTTATTTATTCAAACTTGAAGATATCTATTTTATGTCCATACCTGAACGTCTTACGACTTAATTTGAGCTCTCGAAGATGTCTTCTAGACACTTTTAGTATTCCACTGTATGTTTTAATGTCCTACGCTATACGTGATAATTCTACTGAACGAAGGGGTTGAAAAGTTTCCATGCTCTGCGCTAAATATTAACGAAGGGAGATCGACGAGGAACGTACGGTCCGTGGAAATGCTTGTTCGACGTAATTTGCACGGATATGCGTGCTCTCAATTCATTGGCAAGTCAGGTATAATGGGTAATTTGATCCGCTGCGTGGGTGCACGTCGCTCCAACAAAGCAGGCTTGTATAATTATCAATTGCGATCGGTGCTATGAAATAATGAGCCTCGAGGCCCATAGACCACCAATGAGGGTTGTTACTTGTGAATTTTTTGACTAAAACCTCGTCAGATACCTGGGAAAATAAACTCCATCAAAATAAGAAAATGTACAGGGCAAATGTTTTAGAGAATATTAGACACATATTCTCTTGGGCAATTTTACTAACAAAAATATCATTGTTGCAGGTGTGGGCCACAACATAGACTCAGGGAAAGACTTCACAGTAGACGGTCTCTCGGGCTTCAGCAAAAAGAAGAAGAAGAAACGTCGTCATAGGTGAGTATCTTGCGCGAACCTCAGCCGCGAGTATCGGTTGCGATTTTCTTGAGGAAAATACGGTCATTAATTCGCGATTCCTGGGCCGTGGAAGAATTTCGAGCATCCAGGCGCGATATCTGGGCGAATAATTAATAATCGCTAGGAAAATTATGGGACGAAACGTCGAGAAGCACTCTTGCCCGCTTTCTCTTAATCACCAGCGCGTTGGCGTAGTTTCGGTAATGATAAAATTCACTTGCAACGAGTGTATATCATTTTGGACTTTTCATCGTGCGTAATCGACGAATTCTCCCCCGAGTTTTCGGCTATTTTGAAGCGACAGATAGTACGAATGCAATCACTGTTCACCGATAATTGCGTGCCAGACGGACGAATTCAGGCTTAAATTGCTCGTTAAAAAATATAATTATCGCGCGAAATCGATTCCATTGAAACGCCTGGCCTGGCGATGCATTGTCGGCTTTAAAGATTAAAAATTGGAGCGACGCCATCAAACTGAGAAACGAAAGGCTGTTTTAGCCGTAGAATGACCACGGGCGAATCAAAATTTGCCGCAGTGCGGCTGTCTGCTTGTAAATTCCATTCAATCTGTGAAAAATTATGGACGAGAGCTTGCGTTTTAAATAACCACTGCATTCATGCCTGAAATTTTAATTTATCTGTCGGTGATCAGTCAATGGACCCTCGTGCAAGTGATGAAACCTTGGAAAGGGGAAAACAAGTAGTATAAATGAGAAATTGAGCGGCCCATGGCGTTTCTCCGAGTGTAGGCTAGGTTTAAGGGAAAAGCTGTAATGGCATATAACTAGGTTCATACGGTTGTTGCTCCAGGACGATCTTCACGTCGCAACAGCTGGAGGAGTTGGAGGCCGCCTTCAAGGAAGCCCATTATCCCGACGTCTATGCTCGCGAGATGCTCAGCCTTCGAACCGATCTGCCCGAAGACAGGATACAGGTGAGCGAAAATAAAAAGATCTATGGAAACCTGACCTCTGACCTGCGAGAATCACTCGATATCCTGCTTGTGAAATTCGCGACACAAGGATATCGAGTTCCTCTGGGTTCCAGGATGCCTATCGATCCTGCGACCAAAGGACACTTTCCTTCGCTCGTTGAGTCTTTCAGCTACTAAGTTTCGGGATATTAATTTGCTAATTAAATGGGCTCATTTTCTTCTCTTTTCCTAATTTCAGTATTTGAAGTCTCAATGAAGTTCATCTTAGCTTATTATTATTGAGACAAATAGACTTGGGTTAGTCTGGCTCCGAGGAACAGAATTGTAAAATGTACATAAAATATTATTTAGGTACTCAGTCTAGGTTACATTTTCCAGTAAATTTCTCTAATGTCCTGCTATTAAATATACGAATTCTCTCAAAAGTATTCTCTCAACGAGGTAAGAACATATGCCCAAGGTTCCCACACTGAATGGTAATTGTAACTACAATTCACCCTTGTTTTTGATTAATCCTAGCCTCTGGTAATCATAAAATTTCCATCGCTACATGATTCATATCTCCCTCTTCCTCGCTACATTTGCATTTCGAGTTACTAACAATGTGATATGAACAAGAGAATGGGCCCATTTCGTAGCAGAAAATCGAGAGTGGCTGCGAGTGCATTGTGCAGGTGAAACAATGCAATGTTTTTCCCCCGATTGTTGCTAACGTGGAAATGTCAGAAAGATGCATAACAGGGTTTCCCCAGCTCATTTTTCGCCGCGTTGAAGCCTTTGTCCGCGGACAAAGTGGGCGGACATTTTGCCAGCGCGAGGCTCGAAGTGTAATTCGCTATTCGGAACCGCAATCCGCGTTGCCGGCAATTTTGGTCGTTAACGAGAATTAATAACGTTACGCGCGCTCTTTGAGAATTTAAAGCGCTGCTCGTCACGATCGCGCGGCATGTCTGCCGCGAGCATAAAGCTTTAATTTAATTTCGCGCAATTAAAATGCGCCTCGTTCTTTCGCCGATAATTTGGCCCTAGAATTATGCGGCTGCTCTTTGCAAACAGAGATTCAACGCGCACTTACTCGTTAAAGAGAATCATTATCAATTAGCGAGTGTTTGTTAATCCCCCATAAACGAACGAATAATTAATCCCCACCTGGTGGGGCAGGTTATCAGAGATAGGAACCCAATGTTCTTGCAATAGCTCCAAGATTGCACGCCCTGTTCTCACGCAAGAAGCAGAGGCTCCCAGATTATGGAATCTTCCCTCGACTCAGAGTGCCTTCGAGCAGAGAAAAATATAGAGTATTTGCAATTTTCTCTGAGGAAAATTTGTGCAGGATCGTCATGGTAGTTAGAGGAAAATTTCAGTCTTAGTTCAGCAAATAAAAAGAAGGCGATTCTGTGAAGGAGCTGTCTCCTGAATACCAGTACTCTACAAGTATAATTGTAATAAAATTTGCAGGATTGCTCTTCCACAAAATATCCTGAAAAAAGGAATAGATGGAAACAAGGAAATGTTCCTTCTGTATTTTTTTTTCCTAAGCAAAGTGCAGCGTCTTGAAGGCCACAGATTCCTTCCAGAGTATCACAATCATCGTCAGGACGAGCCCTCGCTCCACCCCCATCCGCGATACACCTGATTCCACGAGGATTAGAGGGTATCGACGCCGCGGATGAACCAGTGAAAGAACAGTCGCTGATGAAACGGGCAGAGGTGGTTCGTTGTCCAGGGGGTGGAGAGTGGCAGGACCAAAAGGCGCGGCCATAAAAGGGAGAATTTTCCCGGGCTGACGGTTAGTTACCGCGGGCCAGTGGAGTACTAGCCTGAGATAGGTTTCCGCATGGCGGACCCGGGACAAGCTTCCTCCTTCCCTTCCCTCCCTCTGCGATTCACGCTTCAGCCCTCTGCCTCGTTCCTCTCGTCTCTTGGACCAACACTGCTGTGTCCCTCCTCGAGCTCGTGTGGTCCGAGTTTACACGCTGGGATCGAGGAAACAGTGAGACCAGAGATGGACTTAGACTTATCACCTGAGAGAATATTCCTTGAGAAAAGTACCCATGAGAAGTCTCCTGAAAAACACTTGGAGCAATGCTTTCCAAGGGCCTTCTCAGTAGATTTAGGATGACTTAAGGGGAAACAGAAGGTGCAGGACAGACAGAGGGATAAGAAAAAAATTCGAAAAAATTTCGAATATTCAAAGTGTCTCTCAGGCTTGCAGTTGTCTTAGTTGCAATAACAATAGAATATAATAAAACAGCAGAGTGGAATATCAGTACTCTGCTGAAGAAAATGAAATCAGCTGTCGAAAAAATACTTCAGGTTTGGATCTCATGGTACCTCCGATACATTTCTTCAAATTTCTCTGCATATTGTTTTCAGTATCCCTCCTCCCTCTAGGGTACTTAATACCAGTCTGTGTACGAACGCCTAATCTACTGTTGTCTCGATACCCGGTAAGGAGTAAGAGAATTAGGAATCGCTCAGGGGGAGACAGTGGTAAAAGTAGCCGATGTAGAAGACATTAGGGGGTAGTAGAGTCTGAGCGATGGGGGTGAGAGAGGCAGAGCCGCGAGAGGGAGCGAGAAAGGGGCGAGAGGAGGGAGGGGGTAGGTACGGTCGAGTCTCGCGCTTCACGGGGTTGTTGAAGCTTCGTGGCTGAAGCGTGCAGGCGCGTACACACGGGGAAGGAGAGAGAGTAGCGGCGTGAAACGACAAAGCGGCCATTGCAGGATGGGTGCGGTCCCGCGGGCCAATCAGAGAGACGAGTCGCGGACCGGTCGGCCAATCAGACCGCGCCTTCCACCCGTCTTTTGTTTCTAAATTTGCGCGCGCGGCGGGGACACAATATAACGAGCGCGGGACGAAAAGAGGGGTTGGTAATCGTTAACGCTGGATATTTTTGTGTGGGAGTGCCGCTTTCTTCGTCTTTTCTCTCGCCACCTTCGCTCCCCACCGACACCCACGCCCTCCTCTCCCTCCTCCCAGCCTCTCCTCGCCACCACTCGCCTCCACTCGCCTCCACTCGCCTCTCAGCCCCTCTTCCTCCTCTCTGTCTGACTCGTTACGTCGCGAATCTCCTTCCGCGCGTCTCCATCGAGCTTCTTCGTCCCTTGCTCTGTTCCTGCCATTTCCGCGACGACTACGACCCCCTATTCCTTTCCTAATTTCTTTGTACCTCCTTTCTGCTCTTTGTTCCGCGCGCTTTTTTGTCTCCCGCGAGCGCCCATGCACAGGGGCTGGACGAACAGCGCCATGGACAGTTTTCATATCGATTAGGAGCATTTTGCAGGAGACGGATGCGCTTCCACAGTGCTCGCGCAATTTTGGTAATCGCTGAGGTGCTCTTTGGCGAATTCCAGCGGGGCTGGGAATTTTTCAGAGACCTCTGCTGGGATTCTCGAACCAAACAGGCTTTCGGATTTTTGGAACCTCTGAGGGACCTTTAAATATTTATTTTTTTACTCCTTCGTGTCACTGTGAGAATTCTAGTGGTCCCTTGGTTTAGAGAAGCAGCAATCTGGAGGAAGAAAATGGTCATACAGGTCTTGCAAAACATTCTACAGTTGGTTCAAGCAAGGTAGACTTCTGTAGGATCTGTTATGGACCTACAATATCGCTCATGAGTATTCGAAGAAGACACAAATTTGGAAAATTACAGATTTATTGGTAGCAACTGATATTTTCTGCTTATACTGATGAAAAATACAATTACTGTAATTATTTTATACTTCATTTTAAGAAATAACAGAAATACAAAGCAAATGTAAGAAATATACATCAGTTACTACAAAGAAATCTGTATTTTTCTCAACGTGTGACAGAGCCCAAATAATTATGAGTGATACTGTATATAAAATTAACAAAAGTAGCTTGACTGGAGGAAGACCAACTGTGTTGCATCTACAACCTCGATTCTCACTGATTCTATTAGACTCAGACCGATTAGAATCCTTCTGTAAATTGTAGAAGAGGCCTCAGTAACTTCAGCTTAACCTATTCTTTTTTCCCCTAGCCTTGTCTCTGGTTTCCAAATGTCTAACATCTGGATTTTGAGTTTCTCTCACATTTCTGGCACTCATCGTCAGCCTGACTTGCCAAGAGTCCCAAACTCAGGCACAGAAGCTCGAGACCCGAAGTGCCTCGAGCCACAACGAGTCGTTAACATAGAAATTTTGAAAGGGTGAACCGGAAAGGGCTGTTTCCGCTATCAAATGAAATTACCGCCTCCAGTGGGCGGTTTGACAGCGCGCCGACTGTCAGGCCTGACGCGCTGAGGTGTTATTACTTGATTAAATGAACGGGTCTCGTCAGAGCGATGCGGTCCGAGCGAATTAATTAGTCACGCCCATTGAATTCGCCGCAAGCTGTATCAACATGTGCACTATCGTCCCTGTGTATCTCTCCAAGGCCCGTTTCCAAATCCACGGCAGCTCGCTCTAGCAAAGGGATACAAAGAAATCTGTCTCTGACGAGGCACGGGCTGATTTTTGATATTGAGAGGCTTTCTCATTTCGAGGGGGACAAAGACGCGGAAAACGAAGCGTCTCAGGGAGGGAAAGAAGGAAGGGGTGCCTGCTTCAAGGGAAAAGACAGTACAAAGGATATTTCTTGGTCCTCCAGCCGCGACAGAATGAAAAGCTTCCAGAGCAGAGCCAGTCTCTTTAATATTCACTAGTGACGCGATACAGGCTGCCAAAATAAGCAAAAGTGAAATTGTTCTATAGTCTACGAGGCTTCGATTAAATTCCCCTGTTGTCATCCAATCAATCTTCCTCCTCCAACTTCGTTGCGTCATTTTATGGGACTGGTCGGTAACGTGTGGCACGCCCAGTGGTGACAATTTCTGAAAAGAAAGGTCGCTACGCTCCCGCAGCGAAGTTAATCGAAATGTCTTCGACAGACGTCCGCTCGCCGCTCGCGTAATTGCGCGCGAGATTCACGCGTGTCCTGATACAATTACCCCATAACCACTTTGACTATGGACTTGGACACTTTTCTTGCTAGAGCACGTAATTGAATCTAAAGCTCATCCTGAGGGCTACAGCGATAATTCCAACAACAACTACCTAAAGCATAGTAGTGTACATACCACCATCTTGGGAGCCTTCTGGAAATACTTTTTATTTTGAACTTTGAGTCACTGGTTTGTTAAGGGATGCAGTCCTGCCACTAAAACTTGTAGAGGTCTTCAGAATTATTATTATTATTATTATTAAAAGTTGCAGCAGCGTTCCCTGTATTCTTCCTGAAGGAAGCTCGACAGAAGGGCGAGCACGATTTCCGAATCCACCCCATAGAGTCTGAATGGGAAGGAGCAGAGACCGATCGACTTGACTACTCGTTATCGCGATCGCTCTCGTGCTCGAAATGAGGCTGCGTCTGATTGGCGCGCGGAATCGCGCACAAACGGACGTAATTTCGGCGGTCGGAGGGTTACGGCTTCTTATGGGGGTGCGAAAATTACAGGCTGCCTCGCCACACGTCCTTCCAACGAGATCGATATATATATATAGACATATAATACCCTGGAGGGAGTTTTCTCACCTCGCCGAATGTTTTCGATAAAATGACACCACGAATTGCCATTCAATTACTCTTTCATTTTCGCCACGCCGTGGACATGTGCGGACGCTTGATAAATCGTGGGTTGAGCTCGAAATAAATCGTACGGGGGTCCTTTCACCCGTGACTCCTGACGCCAGTCGTGTTTCAGATATGCGATTTTAATTCGATAATGCATGGGTTGGGCCTGGTTCAGGATGGAGTCACTCTCACAAGGGAAGGTCCCCAAGTCGTCGACTCCAATTATAATCTGCTTTTGGAGAGTGGTAGTACCCAGACTCCTAATACTATTTACGAAATACCAGCTGTAATTATTAAATAATTTCGAAAATACAGCAATCCAGTTTGGTACCTTGCACTTTGAATTCCTCATATCTTCAGGTCTATTTAATATCTGCACCTAGTATTTTACATATACCATTAACAGTCTGGATACAGCCTCTCTGCAAAGGGACATTAAAATTGGAGTCCACGACTTGGGGTGTCCTCTTGTCAGTCGAAGCTATCGGGGTAATGAGGCCCAGGGACTCCCACGGGCTCGTTCGAAAAAACAACACGTATCCAGCCGGTAAGCGGCCCATTAGCGAAGAATTTCGACGTGGATCGCAGAGTCGACTCGAATAGGAGAGAGATGGATAGGATGGAAAGTCGGCTGGCGAGGAAAAAAGTGACTTGAAGTAGCGAGGAACGACTCGCGAGTCGCAAGTCATCCAGGGCCCTCTAGAGGGTTCTCAGCCTGCTTCCACGTACACGGGCCCTGACAAAGGTTCCTCTGAAGGAAGCCCCCTTCCTGACAACAGGGCCCCATTGTCAGGCCCCGTTTCAGTCCAGGCGCCATTGAGGATTCGTTAGAACGGACTGCCAGGTAGGACTTGCGTGAGCCACATCGCGCCTTCGACGTTTCCTCTCGATCCTGCACTATCATCCTCCGCTGCCCTGCTCGATACGGTTCATAGCTCTGTAATTAGGACGCAGAGAGGTCAGATCGACGTTTCCTGGAACACAGAATCCAGGTTGAAGAAAACGCAAGCATAGAGCAAAAACCAATTCCATTAAACTCATCGACAGACAGTTTAGTATGCTTTAATTTGATCAATGAAGAATTTCTGAAGAAACTGTTTCTCTTCCTGTATCTACCTAATTTAAAAGTATCTAATATCTGTCCTTTTGTATAAAAAGTTCGCCAACCCCTGAGGTTAACACGAAAGTCTCTTGGAAAGGGAATAATTCAAGCATTTCATGAACTACAAGCTCAAGAGCAGGAAACGTTCCAGAAACGCATCAGCATCGCGACAGACTTCGTTAACGAAGCTTGCAACGTTAACAATGATGTTCGAAACGCGGGACTTCGAGGGAAGAAAAATTGCAACAACGTTCGCGGCTGAAGTGCCACAAGAAAGTAGTATAAACGAACGTTTCTCCGCGTGCTCGTTCATTAATACGTGAGTTGCCGCGTGGTTGATCCCGGAAGAACAACTCGTTGCGCCCAACAAAATGGCGTTCCCTCCGTGAATTTCCGAGGAGAGACTGGCTGGCAGCCGAAGCGTCGCTCGTAAAACAGGATGAGAGGCTCATTCGAACTTGATCTCCTTCGAAGATCCTCTATTCGTCGATTGCTCTCGTCAAATGCACCCTGTGGAAACAGTCCACTGCCTCTGAATTATGTGGAAGATTGACCTCCTGTAAGGGAAGACAAGCCAGAAGACACAGAAAACGAAATGACTGAAATTCTTGAAGCTTCACAGTAAAAATGTCCCCTCAAAATTCTCTTTCCATTTTACTGTGGCTCCTGCCCAGTCCCCGGGAGTCTGCGAAAGTCGCAAAGAAGCTCTCCGACGCGAGCGTCTTCGGGCGACGCGAGGACAAAGGGGAAAATTAAGCGCGGGACTCGAGGAGGAAAGTAATCGCTGAAATGAAGCATAATCCCCGCGGCATTACGAATTTTCATTTTTAATTCTCTGGCAAGAAGAGCGCATTAACCAGCGACAGGAACAAAACCATCTTCCCCACTCGTGGCGACCAAAATGGCTCGCGACAATAACGCAGCTCGGTCCATAGTGGACGAGGATTCGAGGGTCCTGGGCCAGTCGTTTGGAGGGGTGGCAGAGGGTGGGCAGCAAGTTTGGCTCGTTTCGAGGGTATAATCTAGCCGGCGGAGGGAAGAAAGTAACGAGGAATCGAGTTACGTTCTCCACCCTCCCTCCTCAGCCCCCTCTTCGATCTCTGCTCGAGCCCTCCGTCCAGCTAGAAGACTCCTGCAAAGAAGCTCGGCTAAGAAAGGGTAATGGCGCGGAAACGGCTCAAATGACCCGCGAATTTCCCGCGGACGAGACTTCCTTACTACTTGTGTTTATGTTTAATAGGCAGCTCGGCGTCGTAAGTCGACGAGAATTATACGCCACGGTATTACCATTCACACGGCGAATTTATGGTAATTTTCGACTCGAATACGCTGATAGTCTCTTAGTCTCTTCCAGCGCGGCACACTGGAAACGATTCTCCACTTGTTCGATCGTCCATACTGTCTGGAATCTGCATACGGTGCTCGATGGACCGCTAGAAAGTGACTTCTTCTTAAACGATATGCCGAGGAAAGGGGAAAATTGCAGTTTGGAAGTCAGACAGCGCTCGAGATAGAGTCGAGCTCCACCCCCGCGATCTCTTATTTTTCACCGCCTTGGGAACTTGTTACTTCGCTTCTTTTTCAGTCAGCAGACTCTGTCTTTGGGATTATCGACCTACTATTTAGCGAGGAGTATTCAATGGTCTGTTATTTCAGTTCCAATGGATCCCTTCGATGTTTTTAGGACACGACAGGTGGATACGATTATAGAACTAAGGACTTCAGTTCGAGAGGCTAGGGAAGACGTTAGCACGCTCTGAAAGCCGCGCTAACGCTGAGTAAACAGCCTCGAGCCCTCAAATTAGCTCCTCTCGATCAGGTAAAATAAATATTTTCGCCTGGGTCCATCCTTAAACGATCGTGAAAATTTTCTTATTATTATTCAGGGGTAGAAGTAAAAAACCCTCGACAAACCCTTTCAGTCGATATTAAAATTGAAAATTCAGGTTCTCAGATCTTCAAAATGAAGATGCACCTAAGCGACAAATTTCGCCCAACAAATACTCATAGTATTTAATTAGACTTTGTTCTCTGGTCAGGACATTTGGTAGGAGAGTTTCTCTAGAGGTGTGATTACGCATAGGCTTTGTGCCAGGCGGTGGTTAGGAATTTTCGAGGCTGGTCCTAGCCCAATTATTGATTTTGTCTTTTCGATGGCCACGGCCGCGACAGGAAAGCGATGCACGCGCACACTCGCGGCGAGAGGCTACGCACAGAAGGGTGTTCGCGTGTGTGCCGCAGCCCCAGAGGGGGTTACAAAGCTACGAACGCATTAAATACTCGAGAGCGCAGTGTCCTCGGATGAGCTTTACATACACACACGGGAGGACTGCACGCACACAGGGAGAATGCGTGGGGTGGTCTTGCACAAAGACAGAGAGGCTAAATTGATTGCGTCTAAAATCCAACGAGCTTTCTCGGCTGCTCGTTGCCAGCCGCGAACCTGACGCCACCGCGAAAGATGGCGAGCTTGCGACCTTTGTGGCGGAGCGACGAGTGCGTTTCACAAAAATATAACCTCGCAGAGAGGCTTTCTCTTTTTCCTCTTCCTACTCCCCCTCTTTCTGCCGCGCTTTCCACACCCCCGCGACCCTCCTTCCCCACACCCCTTCTTTCTCTGGATGCATGACTCTTCTGAAAACGGATCGGCCTCCCTCCCTGAGGGGCTCGAGAGCCCCCGTTTCGCGTCTCGCGACGACGATAAATAAGTTTTTCGGCGGAAAACGGCCGCGATCAAAAGGAACCTGCCGCGTGCTCGCTAACCGAAACTAATGGAACGAGGGGAAGCTCTCAGGAATTTTTTTCGGAAACGAGGCTCCGTCGAGCCTTTTATCTCCGCCTCGCGAGCTCGCGACGCCTCGGGCGACGCTTTGACCGACTTCTCTTCGCGATTGATTCGGAAAATCCTGTGCTTTCTGCTGGCACTTCGTCATCTCAATGGAACGAGAACGCTGCTCAATTTGTTTAGACGTCAGTTGTCTCCTAGCTTCGCAGAGGATTATCAGGTCCCCGAGTATTCCACGTCTCGCCCCTCGAGGTCATAATTGCCAACAGATCAAATTAAAATCGAATTATGGGATTTCAGCGTGTGATTCAGCGGACAGGAATTCTCATGTGGGGAGCTGATAATCCGCTCGTAAGGAGCAACTGATCGTTCGCTCATAGACAGGCCGATTTTCGAATGCAATAGCGCGTGACCCCGCAACCCCATTGCGAGGGTTGTGGTCCGTGGCTCATGAATTTTCTATCACTCGTCGTCGAATGATTAAATGATCCTCATAAACAGGGGTGCCCCTTGACTCCTGCGGGTGCAGGCTGCCACTGACAAGTGGCGAGGACCAGTTCACTGGTGAACTACCAGAAATTATGTATGAACATTTTGCCCCGATACTTGAACACTAATGCTAAGTTTATTAATACAACAGAAAACAGTGAATTGATCTACTGGGACTGGATTCAATTATCGGGGACAAGTATTTTAAAATTGTTCAATTATTGAGGCATTTGACATTTTAATGTGACCAAGTAGTGAGACATTCACCTTGGTTCTGCAGTTTCTAGCTGTCAACCTGAGAGAAATAAATAACTCAAGCCAGAATCCCATTAGAATCGAGGTCCAAGGGGGTGTAGCCTCACAAATCAAGGGAAGTTGACGCGTGAAGCAACGATTTACGAAGCAGTCGCGTAACGAAGAGTTTCTTAGATCGTTGATTCCAGTGGACGAAAGGAGGCCGTCCGTGGCTCGTAAAACCTTGGACAAACAAAGCGATGAATTCCGGCTGGCCGCGTTCCACCCCAAAAATTGACCAATAACGCGCATCTCGGCTGTCCACCGGGTGGCAAATAAATAAGGGCCTCTGCTCGCGGAGCACGTCGAGCAATTTGGGCGTTTCGGATTGTCAACGTGCACCGCTTATAAATTCTAATAAACCCCGCAGCCGCGGCGAAATCTGGGCGGGGGTGGCGGGCGACGGTCTACGGGGGTGAAACAGGGCGAACGCGAACAAGGGGACGCCGCTGAATGTGGATATAAATCTCGACTAACCGAATTAAGTTAGAAGCATGGGCCGAAGTTTCGCCACGCCCTCGTCGCCGATGAAACGCTATCGAAACCCCGAGTCTGCGTGGTGAAAACGCTGCTGCCGCGGAGACAGAAGCGGAAACACGTCTGCGTGGCGCGGGACAGGGAAAGAAACCGTCCTGTCAACCTCCACGGCGCCTTGACGTTAATTAATGAGACCTGCGCCGCTAGATAGAAACTGGTCCGCGAAAAATTAATCTTTCCTCATCGTTCTGAAGTCTGCTTCCCCATCTACGAGGAGTGTGCTGAAGTATTGTCTTCAAAGGAGATCACAGTCTTCGTTAGATGCTAGCAATCTCACATGCAGCATGGAGAAGTCTTAGAATCCTCTTAAAGACATCCTATTAAATTCTAAAAATGATATAAAACAGGTCTTTGAAATTTCTGAAATTCCAAATCAATATGCCTCTAGGGAGAAAAGAACTGAAGAAAGAGAGATGGGGTCAGAGGTACCCAACTGACCTCCAACAGTGTCCTGCCTTGGTCCAAGCCCCTCTACGATGTCCATTCACGCTAAACGATATAATCGAAAGAAATATCGTCCCCCAGAGCCCAAGGAGCTCACGCTTCATATTAATTCACTTTCCTCGAGGATCCTTTCTCACCGAGTCCTGATTAACGTTCAGCACCCTCTGAATCCTCCGTCCAGCAAGTGTCCCACCTAATGATGTGCCGACGCGTGCCACTTCGCAGCATGGGGTCCATCCCCAGCGCCCCGACCAAACTATTTGCCCACGATGACCAACGAGACGAGTGCGAACTTGCTTACGCGCGTTATGTGGCAAACAAGTGATGGGTTTTTCTGGGGGGTTAATGCGACCTCGCAGCTCTGCACGCGCTGCTTATTGGAAGAGATTAATTGGCTTACTGGGGCTGTGGGAACTCGAAGCCATCATTCGCGATGTCGATCGCTGTAGATCACAGTCAACGATCTGTGCGAATATTTGTTATAGTGGGAGCCAAGGGTGGCTTGGGAAAATGAAGAGGGTGAGTGACACAAATGGGACGCAAGTGTATATATTTTTCGCTCATGGAAGTTCCGAGGTTTCTGGCTGAAGAACTGATCCAAGGAACAAACTTCTGCATGAACCCAATAGTAATTATACACAGGGTTGCCACACGAATTCCCTCCTTGGCTATACTGGAAGATCAAAGAGAAAATAATAGGTGTCTTATATGAGAATCTAGGGCCCAAAACTGTACCAATAGAACACTCCTAACTCCCCCACTATGCCCAAAAAGGGAATTCGTATGGCAACCCTGATAACAATGTCACTCGCAAATTATCTCCAAGCTATTTCTTACCTATAATCACTGTATTAAACCTGTAATTCCTGGTGGCTGCTTCCTGAAGCAGCGACTTTGAAACACGGTAATATCGGCGAAAAGGGAGCAAGAGGGGTCCAGAGGGGGCCAGAGGGGGCCAGAGGGGCGAGAGGCGCGAGGAGGAAAGCGTTTAATAAGTACGTAACGGGCATCTAATACGTCCCGTCATCGGTTCGAGCTTTGACGAGGCGGACGTCGAGAGGCAGGGGAGCACCGCAGGAGGGTGGGGGCCATCGGAGTAGGGGGCGGCAGAACTCGATATCTCATTATCGGTTGATCGTAAATTGAAGTTACCGGTGGGGAGTAACGAGATCTCCAATTATCCTCGGGACAGTATCGCCTTGCGCGGCTTGTATAGGTGTCGAGCGCTTGGGTTCCGCGACGGATTCCTGGACATCCAACCAGGGACGCTTGGACTGCGAAAGACAATGTCTAGCGAGATGCCAGGGGAGAAAAGTATCGGTCTTCCTCCGCTGTCTTGCCACTCCTGATGCTCCGTGCGGGCGGTTTCCGCCTCTCCAAGGCGGAAAGTCAAAAAGCTTTCGGTAAGGTAGACCTTCGAGGACCCTCGTCCTGCTAGTACCTGACGGCAACTCTTCAGCCTCGGTTTCAATACATCGCTGGCATCGAGCTCGAGTGTTGCAGCAAGAAGCAGGCAGGTGGGTGCCGTCAATTTGCCCCCTGCCTCCCCCCTCAGCCCGCAGGACTCCCTTTGCTTCTCCTTCCTCCAGATCTCCCCGTTTGGTTACGCTGTTTCGTCTGATCGTTGGCTATCCCCGCGACCGTGTATCAGTGTACTGTTGTATTGGTAATCCCTGGGAAGTTACCGCGGGCCCTCCACCCCCGACATCACCCTCTTTACTTTGCCTCGTATCTCTCTGTACCAATACGAACCCGTCTAACGTTGGACGCTGCTGGTACTCGCGTCGAGTCTCTCCCTCGGCCATCCTGTCTCCTCGTCTCTCTCTCCCTCTCTCTCTCGCCCCTATCCACTTTTCCAACTCACCCCGTCGCGCTTTGTATATATATATATATATATATCGGCCGTCCCTCTCTCTTTATTCCCATTCCCATTCTCATCCTCTTGTTTTGGTCCAATAGTCAGTCGCCAGTCTGATCGATGATACAGCAACAGCCAGTACTGCGCATGGCCGACTAAATACAAACTCGCTCCTTATTATACCGGGTGTGCCAATAAAGGGGGAGGGTGGCGGAATGGGGGGCGGAGGGAAGGTGGAAGGGGCGAGGAGGAACTGTTCTCGCTCCTTCGAGTCTACCAACGCCACCATAAAGGATCCTCTTCCTCCTCGTTGCTGCTACCGCTGCTTCTACCAGTCGACTCTCACCCTCCCACCCTCCTCTACCCATACATCCATTCTGCCAGCGTGCCTCGGTGTCTCTGTTGGTAAGCTATCCCAGGATGCCGAGGGATAATCTCGATACGCGATTTCCGATGCTGGGAACAACTATAAAGGGACCTGGAGCGCGAGCCTTCGCGAACTTCGAGGAGTCTTTTTAGAAGATCCTTCGAAAGAGGCTTCCGCGGAGGCTTTCGGCCAGCGTGACCCCGCGTGGACCCTATTCTTTCGCGAGCTTTCTTCTTTAGTGGATCCAGGAGTCCTTCCCTCGTTATTTGACCGAAGTTTATAATAGCGGCGAAGTAAACTCTCTGGGCGAGTTTCTGTGTGAGGAGGCAATGAGCAGGCCTGGCGACAAAGGTTCAAGTTCAAGAAGTCTCCTGCGACTACACTCGGTTTGGGAGACCAGTCGATGCTCGTTTTCTCATTTTTCACAGTGACAGCTAACTGACTTGGACGACAGTGACCGCTGCAAAATCGTCGGGAAGTCGAGTAACAGCTTCGTGATCGGTGCAGTGATTTGCTTGTCAGGGATGGAGCATCTGTCCTCGATCAATGGGGATTTCACGGGACTCTCTCGTTACTCGACCATCACTCCAATCCCTTTCGTCTCGCTGCACTTTACGCGTCTTCGAACGACGTACTATTACGTTCGATTACGGTCGCGACGAAACTGAAATCGAGTGCCAGAATCAGCCATCAGCCAGCACTTTTCCCGAGCTGCCTGTTGGAGAGTATAAAAGCTCGATTTATCGAAAACAGAGGTTTTTTCGCCAGAATTTTTTGCTCCATCTCGGTGGAGGCTGGGCGGGGGATAATTTCAGGGTGGCAGCGCAAATTGACAGGGCTCCCATTCACTCGAATTACAGTTCCAATTCTGCCAGTGACTTTGGCATTGTTGCTGCAAATTGGTACACGCCCTGGCCCCAGGGCCTCCCCACGCGCCTGCCCGCCACACACGCCTCGCAAATGATGCGTGTGCAGGCCTTTTTAAATAACATCCTCGCCTACCATCACGTACCACGAGCTGGAATGCGCGTGACGGATTGGCCGCTCGTTCCAGAGCTGTCGAACGATTCCCTCTTGGGCGAAATCTTGGTAATCACTGGGAGATGTCATTGTCCTGATAGGGATTCGAT
Source organism: Calliopsis andreniformis (assembly GCF_051401765.1). Lineage (NCBI taxonomy): Eukaryota > Metazoa > Arthropoda > Insecta > Hymenoptera > Andrenidae > Calliopsis > Calliopsis andreniformis. Next base: position 12,776,461 of record NC_135068.1, on the reverse strand, counting down.
GCATCGCTTGCAGGATTAGCAGAATCCTGGAATCTGGCATCTGCTTTCACTGCAACAAATATTCTATAAATTCGGGGAACACAAAGTAGTTTTGCGAGCAGTGACAGTGGCGCAAGGGTATCTAATCCACTCTTCAATTATTAGAATATGTATTTGTACTTACTTAAATTCACCTGAGCCTGCAAATTAGCAATGACCAATTTTGCAACTGCAGTTAGTTCACTATCCCCTGCTTCACGACACCAGAAACTTCTTGGAGATCGAGCTCGTTAAAGTTGAAGCTAGTGAAGGGATGGGAGCTGGCACGCGCCGACCCTAGGTGGTCCACTGATCGGAATCGTTAACAAGTAGCCTAACAGGACGCCGAACCGCGAAAAACAGGATAACGAACAGCGAGGTGGTCATTTAAGCGTAATAGTTAACCATGAGCAGACATGGACACGCACAGAGGAAACTGATCGCACGCATTGCTCGCCAATTAGGAGACAATGACCATTAAATAAGCCAGCAAAGTTAGGGTACTGTCGGCGAGGCTTTTGTGAGCTTGAGAACTCCTTTTTCAGGGGTTTGGGAAAACATTATGCAGACGATGTGAATCATAATTTCTTTCATCTTGGGCTCTGGGACACTGCTCAATGGAAAATTGATGTTTCAGGTGTGGTTCCAAAATCGAAGGGCGAAGTGGCGCAAAACGGAGAAGTGCTGGGGCAGAAGCACCATAATGGCGGAGTACGGCCTGTATGGAGCGATGGTGCGACACTCGCTGCCTCTTCCTGAGACCATACTGAAGAGCGCCAAGGAGAACGAGTCGGTCGCGCCGTGGCTGTTAGGTGAGCATCAGAATTTTTCCTCAAATCCCTGAGCCATAATCGAGCGCCATTAAGTTTTGCTAACTTCAACCACGCGAGAAATTGTTATCACTTACAAGGGGGCACCCTGAGTCGTCGACTCCAATCATCATGTGCTTCTGCAGAGCGGTAGTACCCAGATTCCTAATACTATTTCTAAAATACTAGGTGCAATTACTAAATACTTTCGAAGATACGAGCAATTCAGGTCTCGTACCTTCTAGCATTAATTGCTCATATCTTTGGAACTATTTGGTAACTACATCTAGTATTCCACAAATAGCATTAGCAGTCTGTGTACTATGACTCTGTAGAAGCACATCGCTATTGAAGTGGACGATTCAGGGTGCCCCCCTTGTTGGACGTCGAATTCACGGAGGCAGCAATGCTTAATGACCCCGGAACGACAGTGTGCAGCGAGACAAATTCCGTATTTTGTTTTTCTGTTCGTCTCTGTCAGCTCAATCATCTAAGACGAGCAGCTTTAGTCAAGATATCGAAAATAATCAAGAACTGATTGACTGTGGCCCCGCAGGGATGCACCGGAAGTCAATCGAAGCAGCGGAACACCTCAAGTCTGGCGGCGAGGACAGCGGAAACGACCACAACGGAAGCGGAAGCAGCCCACATCATAACCATCACCAAGGGGGCCCGACCAGTTCAGAGAGTGGACAGGAGAGCCAAGATGGCATGGGGCCCTCATCGTCAACAGGTACTAATCAGCCTATTTCCCTTTAAACAAAGTGAAGTTTATTGAATGAGAAACACCCTTCATAGAGTCTTATTAAAAAATGAAGAGCACAATATAAGTAGTTCATAGTTCAAAGTTCATGTACAAAATTAGGCAAATGGAACGCGATTGAAGACTTCAGATATTATAAAGTATATCTAACTTACAATGCTTTGCATATTTTTGCATATTCTATGGATTCTATATTTCCTTGCATGGTGAAGTTTCTCATAAATGCAAATAGACTGCATCAGTCTTAACTGTACAGAGGAATTAGAAAAGTAAGAAGCAATCGAAGCCTCTTCATCGGTAGAACAATAAAGCACTCGAGACTTCAGTAGTCTGACTACTGACACACTTGATCTACTTATTCTTCTCTAAGAAGATCTGTCAGAGACCTACTCAGGCAGAATCTAACAGCCTCGAATGTCGTGTTTTCCAGGGATCGTCCAGGACACGGAGCAACTGAGAAACGAGAGCATCGCCTGCTTGAGGGCGAAGGCGCAGCAGCACCAGCTGCAGCTGAGTCTCCAGCCCACTGCAGCGCCCACCAGCACCTCGTACCCCTCGGCCCCCCAGTCGAGCACGCTCCACGCCTCCGTTTAATCGCTATTTCGACGACTTCCTCGCGAATCCACGGGGCCAGGAAGCGTTCGATGCCTTAGGGAAATAAACAGTTCGCCTCCAGGTGACCACTGGAGGCGTCGGTGACTCGCTGACGCCTGGGCGTCCTCGGGCACCGTCTACACCTCGAGGATAGAATAAGACGAGAAGCGTTTCGAAATTATTCTAGAGAGCTCCCGAGCGATAGGGAAATCGTTCCTCCAACCGCAGAGCTTTCATGATAGGGGAAGATTTCAGGGTAAATAGTGCGGAGGGACTGGTTAGGGGATGTACAGACACACGCAACGAACACAACGAATCCACGAAGCAGCAGACGAACCGAGGCTGTCTCATCGAAGCGATGGCCGACATCTGGGCCTAGCAGTTCTCGCGGCAAATCGATGTCCACCGCGAACGAACAACGAGAATCACTTCGAGTCGGTCCTCAGCAACGAACCTGTGGCCTATGGACGGCCAGTACAATGACGAATCATCGATCGCAGACTCGTGTCCACGTCTTGGCGTCTCGACTTCCTCGGCTCTGAACCATGCTGTCAATGAGAATCGAATCGAATGGGGAAGCAGCCGATGTCTCGACGCAAGCTGGACCCGCGGATAACTAATTAGGAGTTATAGTCGCTTTGAATAGTGCAGGTGCATGTATAATGTGCATGGCCACGTCGTGTGCATTACACATCCACTGATATATAAATATATACATATGTATGGCGACGAGTACGTGTGAATGGTGTATCCTGACGTTGAGTACAATGAGAGCGTGTGGTTGCGTGAAAACGAAGATTTCGCCTTTAGATCAACGAACGAGGAATCGATCGAATTACCATGGCGAGTGAACGAGGAGTTAGGAGTCAGACATCGAACCTGATCGATTCGAAGCGATATTCCATTCCTCGAGGAAGGTGAAAGAACCTCGGAGGAGGATCAGGGAAGCCAGGATTTAATTTAACGAGGAATTGGTGAAAGAATGAGAGGGAGAGAGTGCAACAGAAAATGTCTATTAGCGAACACTTCCTATACCCAAGTACTTAAAGAAGATGTAACTGTTGTCAAATGTGCAATATGTCGGTATAAGTTCTAGCTCGGTAAGGCATTATACTTTATTTACGGATACGCAACCTACGTGAGGCGGTCCTCGGGGTAATGGAGCCTTCATGGACGATGGCCAACTCGAATTGACTTAGAATTCGAATTATTGATCGACGAAACGAGAGACGAAAGTGGCTCGTTTCCTGGCACAGAGGACTAAAACGACGAGGCCCCAGGAAGGCAGCTGGCAATTTTTATTCTTCCACTTCGAATCGAGTTTTCGCGCGGACCTGACGCCGTTACCTCAGCCCCGCCCACTGTATATAAAAATATAAATACAAAGTATATATATAAATATATATATGAGAAAATATAAATACAAGTGTATGTGGTTACAAGGCATGCTAAGTCGAACGAGTCTCTTTGCTCACAGTCGACCTCAGTCGACCACTTCTCGCTCCCAACGTTTCAGCTCTTGCTTCTGATCGCCACACTTTTGCACCACATTTTTTTAAACAGGATCAAAGACCTCCCTCGACGGAGGCCTCCAGGCGAAGCGAGCTCGTTCGTCTTAGAAATATCGGACTATAAACCCACGTAACGTAACGCAGTATAATTTAAATGAATCGATTACGGGATGAGGTAACCACATGCTCCATGGGGGCAAGGGTGAGATAAGGAAGTAAGGAACAACGTTGTTTGGGGAGGCACGCGACAAGCTTCGGATCTCAAACGATGCTCCCTGTATCCGAATGCCCCAACGCATGCATAGTAGTCGGCTAGTGTATGTAATGAATAAAGTTTCTGAACAAAACCTAGGGTGTTGGAGTTCTTCATTGCCAGCCTGTTCACTACCCCTTCTTTCAACAAAATCCCTGCCTGATTATTTTTACTCTGCTAAGTTGGGTCTACACTACATTTCATGTAACGAAGTTATGTAGCTTTTTGGAAAACAGAAGAGAGACATAAACATCTCTCGAAACTATGAGAGCAAAGAGACCCAGCTTCACTTTTGGCACCTCGTGTTACTTCATTTCGTTTGGGGGTAGTATAAAAGGGGATGCTGGAAATTTTAATCGTGTCACTCTGTTTAATATTCAGAAAGCAGTTTTTTTTCGAGTTTTTTTAATAAAAATTGTATCAGTTCGCATAGGGATGGTGGAGTGTTAAAATGACAGGACCTTGTTTCATGAAAGCGAACAATTACGTCTAATGAAGCCCTCGGATGTTTCACAGGGCTGAAATAATAATTTTCATTTAAAAAACGAGTGAAGAGCGTCGATGCATTGTGCAATTTTGATGAATCTTTATTAAACAGTAATAGCGGCAGATATGAAATCCCTTTGATGTGAAAAATCAATTACAAATTTATTATCACTCTGCCTGTATTAATATATGTTCACAGATGCTAATACATGTTAACACGTGTCTACCCAAGATAGAAATAGGTGACGAACAATTCTGTTCTGTTCTGAGTTACTGAGAAAGAAGTGGGGGTACACAGATAAGAAGCTTATCAGTGACCCAGGGGTCAGTCACATACAAGCAATCGAAGCGACAAGTCAGCGTTCCGAAGCTCATTTAATATAATTAATTAACACAGCAAAGATTTCTCCGATCAGAAAAATAATAAAATAAATGTTTGTCACGCTTCTGAAATTTCCAAATAGCACGCGATTTTTTACGTAAAGGGGATAATTAGCCGAAGTTCATATTTTGAGCCCTCGTATTTAGTACTACAGCGACATCTATAGAAGCAGAATTCTCATACCGAGAAAATTGCTCTTTATAAGCGCAGTGGAGTATAGTCGTCTGTGTGGTAGAGAAAGGATTTACCTTACGTCGGTCTCTAGCACACGATCTGAAATACCGACTTTCTGAAAAATCAGTGATCGTAGTGCACCCTCTTTTATCGCCAATTTTGTAGATTTTAATATTGAGTAATAAAATCACTGTGCTGAATTTGAAAGTAATATTCTTTAGGAGGGATTAAAAAACTAGATCAGGTTCCATTCGTTTGATTTTCGAATTTATTCAGTATATTTCTTTATATATTAATACATGTGACATTAAGGACGCAGTAATATATTAACTGGACATTAATTCTTGTGGAGCAGTACCCTTTACAAGAACGAGACATCGATACTGAATATTTACAAAAATACAAAAGCTTACAAAACATCGACTACTATACAAACGAATTCTCCGTCTAATCACCTCTGTCATCTACACATTGAGAACTAACACGAATTCTGTCGAGCTTCTGACAACTGTCAACGAGCGCCTAAATGATTTCTAATCGATGCATCGTTTCGCGCTCGTCGTTTTCTAAGATACAAAAATCAGACTTGTAGATTACGCGGGGCGAACATTAGATCGCGCCCCTAGGCCCTTGTACGATCCTAAATATGTTAGAAAAAAACGATCTCTCTCAAAAAAGTGTCAGGTTTTGATAAAAAATGTCTCGAAGTCACTCAATCATCGTAGGTTCGTGTCGTGTTTTCTCGCAAATTTTCATTGGTCCAATTGCTGCGAACTTTTCTCGTCGAAGTTTTGCAATCCACTGCCCCCAACTGTGGCAGTATTAACTAACAAAGTATATAATGACTATATACAGAAAATGATCGCGTGAACTCTCTAACTCGTAACACAGTTCTTCGTAATAATGTACAAACTCGAATTCACTCAGGTTCTCAATTTTAGCACTGAAAATATCTTGCTTCGTTTCCATGGAAGAAAGCACCCAAATCGCGTACCTCTAATGAGCTAAGTTACTTGATATGACTCTAGATTTAATGAATATGCTGCAACTGTTTCAATACTCCAAGTGTCTGTCTAAGTAGCTCTGGTTTCCATGACGTCTACACAAGAATGCTGTTCAAAATTTGCAATAGTCAATTCCAAATTAGTCAGTTCAGTGAAACTGAGGCTCACTATCGAGTGGGAAGGAAGAGATTCAGAGGCAATGAATTAAATAAAAAATGTGTACGAAAATAATCCTACGTAATCGACAAAGAAACGTAGATTCGTCCTCGCTTTACTCTATTTACACGATTCCTATTCCTTCTAAGTGCTACCTTAATTCACGACTTTCTCCTACGTAAAGGAACCAATTTCCTCGAACACAATATCCCTGCTCAGCTTCATTTCTCGTATTTGCTCCTGAAACGGCCAATAGAGACTCTGCGGCCATGTTGTTAGGAAGAAATCCTTCTAGACGCAGCATCGAAGTCACCAAAATTAAAACTGCTGGAGATTTCAATGCCGTTCCCGCGAGTCTTCTCTATGTGCACTGTGTCTGCGCGATTCCTGACCACTTGGTGTCACAGGTCGGCGTTTTGATCTCTTGAACTTGGCGATGTCCTCCCCAAATACGTCCCCAGTTCGAAGGGCTGATATCAAGTCGTCGAATTCACCCTTGTTATCATTTTGGCCATTACTGTTCGCCTCGTTCTTCTTGCTCAGCGAAATGCTGTTCAGTATTCCTTCGCGAGAGTTCTTCCTTTCCATTGTTCTCTTTCGAAGCTGTAATAAATTTGTCAAAAGTTTAGTGAAACCGTTCCCTAAACTAAACTTTGCTTATTCAAACATTTATGGAAACATTCACTCACTTCTTGCTCCTGCTTGGCTCTGCGCTCCTCTTCCTCTATTTTCTTCCTCATGTTTTCGACATCCTGTCTCGCTTCAGCTAGCGCCTGCAGGAAGTTTTCGAAGATACCGAAGAATTCGTCTGGCTGCACGCCTGCTGAATCCTCGCCAAATAGTCTCACAGCTCGATCAAACTGTTCAAGTAAAAGTACCATCTTATACCTTCCAGCATAATTAAAGTATCACTAAATCTGGACGGAAAAATTCCCGAAATTTGATCTACAGTAAGTTCATGAAAAAAAATCGCAGAAGACTCAGCCTGGTCTCATTCTAAAGGGTAAAGCCTCTAGTTTAACGCGTCTGAGTTGAACTAGTTCGAAAAAATTTCCTCAGACCAGGGCGGGCCACGAAACGAAAGGTGGTTCGCCGCAAAATCTTTTCCAACTTCAGGAGACTGCCAAAGTCTGGCTGAATTTTTTTGGCAATATTTTCTGCAGGGATATTGAAGCTGGATCCCTTCCCTTTCGAATGAGACCAGGCCGAGCGATCTGCGATTTTTTTTGGCTGAGTTATCAGGGTCTGAATGGAAAGTGCGCCATTCGCCTTGGAATCACCTACTGATCCAGAGCTCCAAAAAGTGACCAAAGTTTGAGCTACTGTAGCTCCGCCAAAAAAAATCGCAGGAGACTCAGCCTGGTCTCATTCTAAAGGGTAAAGCCTCTAGTTTAACGCATCTGAGTTGAACTAGTTCGAAAAAATTTCCTCAGACCGGGGCGGGCCACGAAACGAAAGGTGGTTCGCCGCAAAATCTTTTCCAACTTCAGGAGACTGCCAACGTCTGGCTGAATTTTTTTGGCGATATTTTCCGCAGGGATATTGAAGCTGGATCCCTTCCCTTTCGAATGAGACCAGGCCGAGCGATCTGCGATTTTTTTTGGCTGAGTTATCAGGGTCTGAATGGAAAGTGCGCCATTCGCCTTGGAATCACCTACTGATCCAGAGCTCCAAAAAGTGACCAAAGTTTGAGCTACTGTGGCTCCGCCAAAAAAAATCGCAGGAGACTCAGCCTGGTCTCATTCTAAAGGGTAAAGCCTCTAGTTTAACGCGTCTGAGTTGAACTAGTTCGAAAAAATTTCCTCAGACCAGGGCGGGCCACGAAACGAAAGGTGGTTCGCCGCAAAATCTTTTCCAACTTCAGGAGACTGCCAAAGTCTGGCTGAATTTTTTTGGCAATATTTTCTGCAGGGATATTGAAGCTGGATCCCTTCCCTTTCGAATGAGACCAGGCCGAGCGATCTGCGATTTTTTTTGGCTGAGTTATCAGGGTCTGAAAGGAAAGTGCGCCATTCGCCTTGGAATCACCTACTGATCCAGAGCTCCAAAAAGTGTCCAAAGTTTGAGCAACTGTAGCTCCGGCCAGAAAAATCGCAGGAGACTCAGCCTGGTCTTATTCTAAAGGGTAAAGCCTCTAGTTTAACGCGTCTGAGTTGAACTAGTTCGAAAAAATTTTCTCAGTCCAGGACGGGCTGCGGAACGAAGGGTGGTTCGCCGCAAAATCTTTTCCAACTTCAGGAGTCTGCCAGCGCCTAGCTGAATTTTTTTGGCAATATTTTCTGCAGAGATATTGAAGCTGGATCCCTTCCCTTTCGAATGAGACAGGGCCGAGCGATCTGCGATTTTTTTTGGCTGAGTTATCAGGGTCTGAATGGAAAGTGCGCCATTCGCCTTGGAATCACCTACTGAGCCAGAGCTCCAAAAAGTGACCAAAGTATGAGCTACTGTGGCTCCGCCAAAAAAAATCGCAGGAGACTCAGCCTGGTCTCATTCTAAAGGGTAAAGCCTCTAGTTTAACGCATCTGAGTTGAACTAGTTCGAAAAAATTTCCTCAGACCAGGGCGGGCCACGAAACGGAAGGTGGTTCGCCGCAAAATCTTTTCCAACTTCAGAAAACTGCCAGCGCCTGGCTGAATTTTTTTCGCGACATTTTCCGCAGGGATATTGAAGCTGCATCCCTTCCCTTTCGAATGAGACCAGGCCGAGCGATCTGCGATTTTTTTTGGCTGAGTTATCAGGGTCTGAATGGAAAGTGCGCCATTCGCCTTGGAATCACCTACTGATCCAGAGCTCCAAAAAGTGTCCAAAGTTTGAGCAACTGTAGCTCCGGCCAGAAAAATCGCAGGAGACTCAGCCTGGTCTTATTCTAAAGGGTAAAGCCTCTAGTTTAACGCGTCTGAGTTGAACTAGTTCGAAAAAATTTTCTCAGTCCAGGACGGGCTGCGGAACGAAGGGTGGTTCGCCGCAAAATCTTTTCCAACTTCAGGAATCTGCCAGCGCCTAGCTGAATTTTTTTGGCAATATTTTCTGCAGAGATATTGAAGCTGCATCCCTTCCCTTTCGAATGAGACCAGGCCGAGCGATCTGCGATTTTTTTTGGCTGAGTTATCAGGGTCTGAATGGAAAGTGCGCCATTCGCCTTGGAATCACCTACTGATCCAGAGCTCCAAAAAGTGTCCAAAGTTTGAGCAACTGTAGCTCCGGCCAGAAAAATCGCAGGAGACTCAGCCTGGTCTTATTCTAAAGGGTAAAGCCTCTAGTTTAACGCATCTGAGTTGAACTAGTTCGAAAAAATTTCCTCAGACCAGGGCGGGCCACGAAACGAAAGGTGGTTCGCCGCAAAATCTTTTCCAACTTCAGGAGACTGCCAACGTCTGGCTGAATTTTTTTGGCGATATATTCCGCAGGGATATTGAAGCTGGATCCCTTCCCTTTCGAATGAGACCAGGCCGAGCGATCTGCGATTTTTTTTGGCTGAGTTATCAGGGTCTGAATGGAAAGTGCGCCATTCGCCTTGGAATCACCTACTGATCCAGAGCTCCAAAAAGTGTCCAAAGTTTGAGCTACTGTGGCTCCGCCAAAAAAAATCGCAGGAGACTCAGCCTGGTCTCATTCTAAAGGGTAAAGCCTCTAGTTTAACGCATCTGAGTTGAACTAGTTCGAAAAAATTTCCTCAGACCGGGGCGGGCCACGAAACGAAAGGTGGTTCGCCGCAAAATCTTTTCCAAATTCAGGAGACTGCCAACGTCTGGCTGAATTTTTTTGGCGATATTTTCCGCAGGGATATTGAAGCTGGATCCCTTCTCTTTCGAATGAGACCAGGCCGAGCGATCTGCGATTTTTTTTGGCTGAGTTATCAGGGTCTGAATGGAAAGTGCGCCATTCGCCTTGGAATCACCTACTGATCCAGAGCTCCAAAAAGTGACCAAAGTTTGAGCTACTGTGGCTCCGCCAAAAAAAATCGCAGGAGACTCAGCCGTGTCTCATTCTAAAGGGTAAAACCTCTAGTTTAACGCATCTGAGTTGAACTAGTTCGAAAAAATTTCCTCAGACCAGGGCGGGCCACGAAACGAAAGGTGGTTCGCCGCAAAATCTTTTCCAACTTCAGGAGACTGCCAACGTCTGGCTGAATTTTTTTGGCGATATATTCCGCAGGGATATTGAAGCTGGATCCCTTCCCTTTCGAATGAGACCAGGCCGAGCGATCTGCGATTTTTTTTGGCTGAGTTATCAGGGTCTGAATGGAAAGTGCGCCATTCGCCTTGGAATCACCTACTGATCCAGAGCTCCAAAAAGTGACCAAAGTTTGAGCTACTGTGGCTCCGCCAAAAAAAATCGCAGGAGAGTCAGCCTGGTCTCATTCTAAAGGGTAAAGCCTCTAGTTTAACGCATCTGAGTTGAACTAGTTCGAAAAAATTTCCTCAGACCAGGGCGGGCCACGAAACGAAAGGTGGTTCGCCGCAAAATCTTTTCCAACTTCAGGAGACTGCCAACGTCTGGCTGAATTTTTTTGGCGATATATTCCGCAGGGATATTGAAGCTGGATCCCTTCCCTTTCGAATGAGACCAGGCCGAGCGATCTGCGATTTTTTTTGGCTGAGTTATCAGGGTCTGAATGGAAAGTGCGCCATTCGCCTTGGAATCACCTACTGATCCAGAGCTCCAAAAAGTGACCAAAGTTTGAGCTACTGTGGCTCCGCCAAAAAAAATCGCAGGAGAGTCAGCCTGGTCTCATTCTAAAGGGTAAAGCCTCTAGTTTAACGCATCTGAGTTGAACTAGTTCGAAAAAATTTCCTCAGACCAGGGCGGGCCACGAAACGAAAGGTGGTTCGCCGCAAAATCTTTTCCAACTTCAGGAGACTGCCAACGTCTGGCTGAATTTTTTTGGCGATATATTCCGCAGGGATATTGAAGCTGGATCCCTTCCCTTTCGAATGAGACCAGGCCGAGCGATCTGCGATTTTTTTTGGCTGAGTTATCAGGGTCTGAATGGAAAGTGCGCCATTCGCCTTGGAATCACCTACTGATCCAGAGCTCCAAAAAGTGACCAAAGTTTGAGCTACTGTGGCTCCGCCAAAAAAAATCGCAGGAGACTCAGCCTGGTCTCATTCTAAAGGGTAAAACCTCTAGTTTAACGCATCTGAGTTGAACTAGTTCGAAAAAATTTCCTCAGACCAGGGCGGGCCACGAAACGAAAGGTGGTTCGCCGCAAAATCTTTTCCAACTTCAGGAGACTGCCAACGTCTGGCTGAATTTTTTTGGCGATATATTCCGCAGGGATATTGAAGCTGGATCCCTTCCCTTTCGAATGAGACCAGGCCGAGTGATCTGCGATTTTTTTTGGCTGAGTTATCAGGGTCTGAATGGAAAGTGCGCCATTCGCCTTGGAATCACCTACTGATCCAGAGCTCCAAAAAGTGTCCAAAGTTTGAGCAACTGTAGCTCCGGCCAGAAAAATCGCAGGAGACTCAGCCTGGTCTTATTCTAAAGGGTAAAGCCTCTAGTTTAACGCATCTGAGTTGAACTAGTTCGAAAAAATTTCCTCAGACCAGGGCGGGCCACGAAACGAAAGGTGGTTCGCCGCAAAATCTTTTCCAACTTCAGGAGTCTGCCAGCGCCTAGCTGAATTTTTTTAGCGATAGTTTTAGGTGGTATATTGAAGCTGGATCCCTTCCGTTTCGAATGAGTCCAGGCCGAGCGATCTGCGATTTTTGCTGGTCGAGCTATCGCTTTCTGAATAAACGCCTTCTTGTGTACCTCTCCATTTAATGTATTCCTTAAACACCACTTCATTCAGATTACGATAACTTAGCAAAAAAGAATCGTAGAGCGTGTTTTTAGAGCTCATTTTAAAGAAGAGGCTTCTGCCGTTAAATACTTTGTGAAATACGTCGCTAAAAATTTTTTTTATATCTGTCGCATTGGTTGATTTATTTTCGGAGTAATACTTACTCTAGTTTTCATGTCCTGGAAGAGGTCCTCTGCTTCAGCTAGTCTACACGTCGCCTGTGCCTGGAAATCTCTCATCGCAGGTAAGAACATATCTCCTTGTAGTACCTGGGACTGACCACGGTGAAACTCTGCAGAAAACCAAACAGAAATCAATCTGAGTAATCCTGTCTTCACAATATTCATCTCATGTCTCATTTATCTCACCTATTTCTCTCTGAACATCCTGAAGCCCATTCTTCAGGTTAGCCACCTCCTTCTGCAAGTCAGCCATGCTGACCCTCGCCGCGGTACGAACATGTGGCATGTCTTCCTCGATATCCAGCACCTCCCTAAACCTAGACTCCAGAATCTGGACCAGATAGTGTAACAGAGTAGTGCCTTTCGAGCAAGAAGACTTGGTATCGACTAGACGGTTCAGTGAGGCCAGGCGGAAGCCACAGGCGTTCCCGCGAGCGTTTCCACGGTTCACATAATTCCCTAGAGCTAAGACCAATTCCAGAAGCTTTCTCAGCCGCCTGGATCTGGCCACCTGTCGACTAGCTTCGAGAACTGCACGCATTCTCGGCGTCAATTCCGCGATACTGGCAGCGAACTTCTTTTTGTAGTGAAGAGATCGTAGCCTCTGCTCGTAGTGGGGTACTCTGAAACGGGGCAATTAAGAATATTGAGAAATCCATCTCCCTGAGGACCTGGAATGGATTCCAGGGTGAGAACTGGATATCCTGAATGTACCTGACCCAATTCATTAATATCGAAAGCTAATTCTGCTTAAGAATCAAGCTACCTACTTTGATATTTGGTACAGGAAACAGTCAGCCCTGCTCTGCAGCTCTTTCTGGTGCATGTCCAACAGGGCAGCCTCCTCCGACGAGGGAATGTACTTCAGCAACTGCTCAACCATGTCTATGTGCAGAATATTCTGCTGATCCATAGACAGAATCGTTCTCGTGATCTCATTATCAGACATCTTCAGCTTCGACAGCAATATGGTACAATTCTGAGCTCTCCTCGAGTCGATAACTGACATCGTCTTCTTGTTCTTCCCCAGAGTCCTCAGGTCCTCGATCGAACCCTCCGCTGAGACTCCATTTTTCTGGTACGCGCAGAAGATCTTGTCGATGGACTCTAGGTCCATGACGTTGTACAACTTGGTATCGTCCAGCTCCGACCATATCGTGCCTTGCAGCTTCTGCTCGGGGATCTTGGACCAGTTGAAGGACTTCAGGGGGTTGCTTGGCTGAGGGACGTTCTTGATAATCTCCATCTGTTAACAATCCACCACTTGAATTAGTCAGATCTGAAGAATAATTAAGAAGTAGGCTAATTGGTGATTAAAGTTGAAGTGTACCCGCACCTTCATGGGTGGAGGGGCAGCTGGCATTAGGCAAGGAGGAGGCGGGGGTGCCAAGGGTGGCGGTGGGGGTGGCGGAGGCATGGGTTTCGCCTCGACTTTCTCAAGGACCTCGTCTTCGACAATTTTAATCGTTGCCTTCGCGTCGTCAGGTAAGCTACCAGAGGCTACGAGCTGCTCCAGTCGCTTTCTCTCAGACTTCTCGTTGTTTATCTGTCGCGACAGCGTCTCGATATTGTCCTGCAGCTCCGAGATCCTCTGCTTCGTCTCTATGTGCATCGACGTCTCCTTCTCGAGGCGCTCCTTGATCCTCGCCAGGCTGGCCTCCATGTCTTCCTAGAAAAGCATCGCGAATGAGAGGTCACTCTAGCATACTTTGCCTCGAAACATGGCAAACAGCGATGGAATTACTTTCTCCTGCGTCCTTAGATCCAACTCTTGTTCCTTCTTGGCCAATCTGGTCGACATGTCCGAGTTTTCCCGCTCCAACTCCTCAGCCTTTTTCCTGGCCGCGACCAGTTCTTCTTCCTTAGCGAGCAAGTGAACGATTTCCTTCACGTTGATCTCGATAGGAGCCACGTCGGGATTCCTCGCGGTCCCAGTGTCGTTTCCTTCCGATTGCAGAACGATCTGCTGCACGATGCGATCGAAGAGGAGCCAGTGCTGGGGGTGAGAGCCATAGTCGACTGCGGCAGACAAAGTTATCGATTAGAATCGTTTCTTTCGCTACTTAGATGGGACAAGGAACTGAAAACCCACGAGGCAGCAGCAGGCAGTGCTCCAGCAGGCTCAGCAGATGAGGGTACGCAGCAGTGTGGCTGAGCTTCCTCCTCAATAGATCAAACATCGCTGTGGCGCTCTTGGTGTCCACGTGTTCCTTCTCGAACTTCCTCGCCAGCTCCTTCTCATCCTCGTTTCTGACCATCTCGAAGAAGTCCAAGTGCCTGTCCAGGGTCTCGTTCTCGTACTTCCTCAGCTTCTCGATGATGGGCTGTATACCCAGCATGAGGAGCTCGTATCTCAAGTGCAACCTAAATTCTAGAGTGACCTGACCAGGTCCATAGTTGAGCACAGCGTTGATGAAGGACATGATCGCTGTCTTCAACGACAGATTGTCTTTGTAGATGCCGAAGTTCTTGTCCAGGTCGTTTATGATACTTTGGAAGCGCGTTCGTTCGGAATGGTACTGCTGGAAATGCAGCATCGCTTCCAGGACCTTTCGGTGTCCGCCTGGGACCAGGCAGACGGCCCCGAGGATCTCCAGGACCGAGATCTTCGTCTTGATATTCTCAGTCGCCAGCGACTGGGATATGGTGTTGATAGCTGTGGGATGCGCCAGGACGTGCGCCCTTCCATTCTGCAACATCGATCGCAATATTGCAACCCTTTCTGACGAGCCACGCTGCAGGGAATCGCGGAGATCATTTTCTCACCGAGTTATTCATCAACGCCTTCAGGCATCCTATTACGCTAGTATGCAGGTTGCTGTTCGCTGCTTCCGCGTCCATCGTGCCCAGAACCTGCAGCAGGGCGTTCAGTCCATCGAGTTCTATGAACCTGAGGACGAAGCTGTGGGGCTGCGTCCTCAGGGCAGTCTTCAGGGCCTCCACCTGACGCATTTGATTCGAGACCTCCTCGCCCTCCTCGGGAAAGGGACTCTAAAATATAGAATTTATTAGAGTTGCATGTAATTATTAGGGGTGTGCATCTAGGGACATTTTTTATGGAAAAATCTAGGTGAATCTGAAATCTAGAAAGATTCGAAATCTGTTGGAATTTTACATCTGGGGAATTTTTAGGTCTAGAGGAATCTGAAATCTAGGGGATTCGCGGTCTAGGGGCTCGAAATCTAGTGGAATTTCGCAACTGGCTAAATTTGAAGGCTGCAGTTAGCTAGTCTTACATAGTTAATTACTGTATTCTTTTCCAGACGATACTCACAGTGGCTATCGTCCTCAGCCTGTTGATATAGTCCTCAGGATCGCCACTGAGGTCAGTGGTTCTGAGTCCACCGTTCTCCAGCGTCCCGTTGCCTTTTCTGGAGCAGTATATCTGCCACTTTTTGTTGGCAGGAAGTGCCAGAACCGCCTGCCTGTTGGCCTGGGTCAGGTCCAGCTCGTCGACCAGCTCGAGGAACATCTTATTCAGCTCCTCCTCGGCTGGCATCGGCAGGGTCGGCGTCATCGCTTGAAGCGTGAGCGTGCCCGTGTGCTCCACCACGCAATACGTGATTTCCGGCGGCTCGTCATCCTGCGAACAAAAACAACAAGCCTTTCGGTCGTTTGTTGCACCGCCACTTTCGCAAACCACTCGTTTGCCCTTCGCGGCTGGCTGTTTTTGCGAGTTGTTAAGAGCCTGATGATAGCCACGACGCCTGAACGATGATCAACGAGCCAGCAGACGATGATACAGCCCGGACGAACGTAATTTCGGTCGTTTCTTGACGCGTCGGTGCAGAACTTTGAAGTTTCACTCGGCTGACGGCGAATCATTCATTTCGTGCCGATGAACTTTGCAAAGTATGCAAAGTAGGGGCACTGGCAGGCTTCAGCTGACCCTTAAAGTTCAACTTTGTCGCGTCACGTCTCGTTTGTCCAAGGACAGAGCGTGGGGGCTCAGAAAGGTCGCGAAACTGAGCTTGCCCGTTCTCTTTCGGCACAGCAGCCTCCAGTTTCCGTGAAAACCGATTGGGAACGAAGACGATCGAGCGTATGTAACCAGGTCTTGACCTTATTGAAGACGAGCCTCGGCATTAAATCACGGAGCCGACTCGTCGCCGAGATGCCGCCAGTGAACCAACCTCACGCGGCGTACAGTGCACGTAATCGATGATCAGACGCAGGGACATTCTCCTGAGAAAACTTCTTGGAAGCTTCTGAGCGAGACATTAACCCCTGCACTGAAAAAAACCTCTTTTTCTAATGGCAGCTCGTCTTCCAAGTTTCCCAAGGACTTCATCGTAACTTGAATTTTATTGGCTTTGAAGTTCGAAAAGCATCCACATCGTGCACTGTACCATTCTCTCGCGTCTTTCGCCGACTCAGCCGACTAGTCAAGCACCAACAGCAGCAAAGGTCAGGGGACCGGCTCAGGCACTGGATTCCTAAGGTACTTTCACACGTGACTAGGAAATTACTATTTATTCCCCGCGAGGATCATCCTGCGCCTTCAAAAATACTAAAATACACGGACACTTGAAGTTTATCATCTGCAAAGGCTCAGGCTTAAAGTTCATTGCGTCTTGGTGCTTTCATTGCAACTCGTATCATAGAGTTACAGGAAGGTAACTGTTGGGAACATGTTGCTAGGCTTGCGTGAGTATATCTACAAAGCTAGCTCTCTATCATCAGGGTTGCCACACGAGTTCCTTATAGGATATATTAAGAAAATTGAGAGGTGTGGGAGGAAATAATGGGTAGCTTCTTGATATAGGTCCAGGCTGAGACCCAAGCCAGATCCTAGCAGCCTCAGACAATAAGACACTCGTTATTTCTCTCCTGCTATACCCCAGGAGGGAATTCCTGTGGCAACCCTGTCGATTACAGCTACCCAGATTTATCATCAGAGTGAATCAATCTTCGTGACCAGGCTGCCTCAAAAAATGACAATACTTTCCATTCTTCTAGAGTCCTATATAGATCCATTAAAGAGGCTCCAGCCTCTGTGTAGCAACAGTGATCCATGAATTGGTCCGCGGTGACGGCACGTGAACAGGCGACGCGACAAAGCGTGACACGCGACGGCCAGCCAGCAGGCGCACGTGAGTCGGCAGTGAAAAAAGGCAAAGGAGGTTAGCCAGTCGGAGGCTGGACTAGTGGCTTGTCCACGTTCCTCGGAGGACGAAAGTCTATCCAGCGTGACGAACGAGTCGCATAAATAAGACGCGGATAGATCCTTCGCGACAAAGAATACCGCGAGGAGATAACGCGCGTGGGCTGGGGTTTCTCGGGTTTAGGCGATCCATTCGCTGTTAGCACGTGATTATATTTATGACCTGGGAACGAGCTTGAATACACGCCAGCTTTTTGCCACAGCGGCCATTCACCCTCGTGATTCATTTTCACCAAGTTTTCCTTCACAGCTGGATGGATTTATGAACAGCCAAGTTGCTCGTATCCCCTGGGGAGCTTAAGACCTTGCAGTGTCAAGATTGTTGCAAGAAAAGAGGGAAGCATGATTTGCGAGGTTCGAAGAGTTTAAAGGAAGAGATAAATCTCTTGACTTTCTGCGGGACCTTTTAATGAATAAAACTGAGATTATTAAGTATCCCTCGTTGGTGGATTCTTTTTCAACTTTAGGAATGTTTAAACACACCTTTGGAACTCGAAACAAGCTTGTAACTGGCTCTCAGTGTTGCCAGATGCTAAGATGAAATATCTTCCAGTGATATCTAGTTAAGTACCCCCACTCTTTTACGGTATATCACAGAAGACATTTCATCCCTGCATCTGGCAACACTGGTAGCCATTCTTATAAAGGATGAGGCTTCATTCGATTAGGTTCAGAACACGTTGCAAGAAACTTCCTCATCGATCGCAATTCCGTACGATTGGCAAAGAAAGTCATTATGGTCGCGTTTTATTCCATGGCAGGAAGAAATTGCGAGGCCTCGATGCAAGTGGAACACATGGGCGATCGAGCCACACACGCGTCGGAAGCGCCTACTTTGCGATAAACCCCAAGCATTTCAAAGGCCCTGCAAGAAACTCGCCTAGAACGTGATCGCGAACTCGCAAGCATTAGCATATTCTTTCCTCCTTCGAGGACAATCGAGACTCAATTCCAGAAAACTGCTGGCCTCTTCTCTGCTCTTTAAAATACGCTTTGACTCTGAGAATGACTCGAAAACAAAATACCAAGTGAATCACTATGGAACTTGTTGCAACTTCTCGACTGTCAAACACTATCTTTAATTGAAGATTCTCTCTACACGCACCTTAATCTCCCATTAGTCACTCAGTGCAGCCAGAGGACTCGACGATAAGGTACAACACGTAAGAGCCAAAGAATCCAAAGCGCCACAGCCAAGGCGAAGGCATGCAAATCAAGCACAGGAGACTCTGTCGAGCAAAACGTTACGCGAGCCTCAACTTTGTCGCTTCTTGCTCTATCGATATCAAGAAGACGTACATTCTTGTATCGTGGGTAATTGGAAGTTCGTAGCCTGGAGCTTCCCTCCACGTCTTCTACTTGTTCAGAGGAGAAGAGGACTGCAGAATTCCTGAGGCTGCTGTAAATACGATTATGCTGGGATCCAGGGAACATAGTCGCTCTTTTCCAGAGGCAGACACGCCCTGCTGCGCCGAGGAAGCGCTGGCCAGGGTTGATCGGCATAATGGAATCTCCTCGGGTCACGGGATTCACTCAAGGACGACTGGCTGGAGAATCGCTGCTGGATTCATCGAGGAAGAGGTGCTTCTTTTTTTCTAAACGATCCTACGTTCCTCTGACTTTCTGGGAACGCTGGACGAACGGATAAGAGGGACCTGGTTGGGTTTTTTATGTTCACTTTCTGTGTGGTAGAATGATAGCCAGGGATACTCGTCGAGGCTCTGATTATAAAAATTCCATTCCAGTTTCCTAAGCGCAGAAACTGGATTCGAGGACTGCGCCTCAGAATCTTCAATTTTCTCTCCACACGGCGTTGCCTATTGCTTCCATCAAATCGATGATCTCTAGAGGGCGAATTCAGAATATCCACGCGAGTGCACACTGCACTTGCATCCTCAGGTCCTCGAGTGCCCATCAATCTTCATCAAGCAGGATGCTAGTGGAGGATCAAATCTGAATCATTATCATCGACACAATCTAGACCCTGATATCATCGGGACAATAAATCTGTGGGCCCGTCGGGCTAAATGACACTTGATGGAGGATCACGTTGAACTCCTGGACACTTGGAGAAAGAGAACATCACGCGAGAGCAAAGAGCATTCGATGGATCCTCGATACCTGCTCGCGTTTAATTGGCGACCCGTCTAGCTCGAGACGCCTATCTCGAATCGGGACGCGAATTGGAGAATGGATTTATCACCCGTCAGTAGCATCCGCGATTGCTTTATCGAGCAGGCAGATCGCTAGACACCGATCTCTCAGTGCTCAGCGCGTGGAACATGAAAATCAGCGCGATGAGCGCCGATAAAAATGGAAACAAACGTGTATTGTTCGAGGGAACGTGAATGGCGTTTCTCTGGCGAGCGTTTAATTAGCTGGGGCTTAATGCTGCCTCCACTGTTGCGTTGAATCTTGAGTATTCGCTGGGCACCCTAGCGTGCCAAACACTTCTTGGCAAATAAAATCCAGATGAATGCACTCATGTTGCAGTCGAAGACCCCAGACTTTCTTTTCTCATTGAAGATTTATCTGGCTGGTCGAACTTCCTCCAGCGAAACAGCAGCTACGTTTTGTATTTTAATTAGCAACGTTTCTCCAGAGAGCTCTAACCCCTTAATGACCATACCTGTGTTCATATAGACATCTGTTACAGTCGTTCACTGCCGACTACGCGCTATCGCGTGAGACTTCTGTGTTCAGCTAATGGCGAGCTGCGTGGGTGGCAGTTTGAAAGAGATTCTATCATTTCTGATCGACAGCAAGCGCCAAAGCACGAAGGGTTAATGTATTTCTCTTTATTATCACTAAGCTGTATTATTCGTCCTCATAAAAGTAAATTACTAACAAATTGCTCGAGGTTCCCAAATGAATTCCCTGTCAGCTTTCGTGCATTATGTGTACCAAAGTAACAGACGAAGGCTGTGGATGTTCGTGCTCTCCACGACTGGTTTGGCGAAAGAGGGATTGGCATGCGACAATGACGTCTCAGAAAACACGCCCCGATCAGGCTGACACTGCACATTAATTGCATTCCTCGAGGTGTTAATCGGTGAGACACGCTTTCGCGGTATCGATGACATTTCTCGATAGAAATATCGGCGAGGCCAGCCTTCGACAGGAACGCAGCAGAAGGCCTCGAGAATTCGCGCGCTGGCTCGAGGAATCGTTCCAGCCTCTGGTTCCTAGTCGCACTTCCGGCGGGTTTCCAGTTCAAGGGATACCTCGCCTGATTTATAATCGCTCGCGTGCAATAATTGCAAGCGCAACCAGGAAGCCAGATCAACGACTCCATCTTCAACACTTTCGTTTCGATTCCAGTTCCCCTTTCTCCTCGGGTCTCCACTGAACCCTTTCTGGCGAGGAAAATCCCAGAGGCAGAGCTCTGGGAAAGGGCGGGATCCCTGCAAATCACGCTGGGAGTGCGCAGAGTGTCGCTTTGCATTGCAGATGTCATTCAAGAGGATGCAATGGGCAGCAGAATGCCTGGCATACATGGGTGTGTACCCTGAGCTGCAATTTAATGCGTCATTGTCCCTCGAAGAGGAGAACTCGAGCGATTCTGACTGATTCCTGAACGTTTTGAGTCGTTTGAGACCTTTCTCTACTGCCTTAGTCGAAACAAGAGACGAAACATTGTCACCAGATTCTAGGAAACATGTCTCCCAGTGAGGTTACAGAGCACAGAAGTCGTAGTACTACAGATAATGCAGTTAAAAATCGTGTAGTACCTCTAATTTTCCTCTTTATGACATCACTAGGACATTTCTTCCCGGTATCTGGCAACACTGAAGTAAATACGCAAGTAGTTTCAGGTTGGCACGCTGATACACAGCGATGCAACCAAGGCCAAATTGTAGAGAAGCGTACAATTGGTTTAGAGACTCGCAATTAAGATACTTCTCGTGGTTACCTGGAGGCAGCCGCAGAAGGACTTCTTCACTCGCGATGGCATCGTCTGGCAGCGACCCACGAACTCCTTCAGGGGCTGTGGACTCTTCACAGGACAGGTGGGAATCCTCTGGAAATTCAGAAACATAATCAATTTCGAGATCAGAAGACTTTCATTGAATCTTGTATTTATAACATTAAAACGAAGATGAGACATATACTTGCTGAGGACTCAAGTAAATTTCTCAGTAGTTAATAGTTAATATACTCAATTAAAAATAAAAACTAATGTCATAAAAGGGTACTGAGTACCCAGGTACTGGGACCTCATAATGAGTACCAAAATATGCAGTTCTAAATTGGCCACTTCGTGTGCCAGGAAATTTGCCTTAATACCATATCTGTTCCTCGATATTCAGAAACAGTGGAACGAGGAAGTCGCTAGAAATGAATTCGAGAGGTCGACGATTACTAGCCAATTAGGAGGCAGCCGAAACAGGAACCTCCTACTGGATTTCGCCGCGGAAACGCTCGCTCTCCAGGGGAAAAGCCTCGCCTGACTTTCACTCGCTTTTGTCTAATATGAATTCTTCCACTAGATCGTTATTGAGAGAACAGGCAGGGTAACCCGTTACGACGCCGTGGACGTAACGCTGCTTTTACGCGACAGTGTCGTAACAGCTGCCTTGTCATCCATTACCAAGAAAAGTTCAATGTCCTCATTCAAGAGGTATGAAATTTGTAGCTGTTACATTAATTAGAGACTTGGATCGTGAAGAGAGCAGAAATCACAGTTATCTAGGTTCGAGGCATATCAGAGATCTTAATTACTCTTGTAGTGATAACAAGCCTGATAAAGAAACGAAAACTGATAAAGCAGAAACAATGTCAGAGCACTACTGCGTCTGATTCTCTGCATGATTGTACAGAAGTATTTTTTCTAGCTTTGCCAGTGGTCTCTTGGAGCCCAGAGGAAGAGGATAGAGTAGACGAGGAGTGAAAATTTCGAGAAATTGCTTTCGAGGAACATGATTTTATGGAAAGACTTGGACACGTTTTACGAGGAAGCTGTTCCTTCAGAGAAAACCTCGATTACAGGAAGATACATCGTGTGAATATTTTTAGAACACTGACCCCACTTCCTCTAAACGTCAAGACAACTTCTGAAAGCATATTATTTCCTCTGCACTTGCAACAGAGCCTCAAAGGGGCCACGAAACTGGAGCAGATAGCAGGGAATGCGGGTGCTATCAAGTTTTATCAACTGTCCACAGTTTTCAGTGTTTAGAAAGACTACTTTATGCAAACAGGCTGAAAGTACTGAACCCTGACCCCGAGGTTCCCTGACATCAGTGAAAAATCGAAACTGAAGAAGAGGATCACGTACGCCGAAGAACCAGGACGACTTGTCAGGCTCAGGGCAAGGCTCTATGTCCTCGTGGTGACCGCTGGAAGACATCCAAGCGACTGGTCGTCTTTTTTCTGTGAAAGAGTCGCCCGAGGCGTCGACACGATCTCGATCGTAATCGTCTCCGGCAAATTACCCGCGAATTTCACTTTTGCACGTCCCAGACGAGCGACCAGCGAGCGAGCACGCGGCGAGACTACTTGTTGGTGGAGGAGCAGAAGAGGCTCGAGCCAACAACGAGGTCGGGCCAACGACAATACACCTCTTATCGTGTCGACGAATTCCTTATCTACCGTGTGGGAGAAAAAAGAACAGTCGATCATTCTCTGCTCGCGAGTTTGCATATCGCCAGTGGCCTTCGACACCAGCAGTTGACAAACGATAACGTGGAAAATTTATATCTACTACCTTGGCTATTTTTATTTTCAAACTGGAGTAGATACTGGAAACAGGTCTCAACATTTTTCCTCTGTAAATAACCGAAGTCTCGGAGCGACAGAGCTCTGCAAAAGAATCTTCAGATGTCCTTTCGAGATTGTCGTGCAGTATATCTTTGGTACAACATCGGTCGTTATCAGAACACGTTCGATATCGCTGAAGATAAGCATCAATGACGCTGCAGAATCAACATTTTCGGTGGCATGTGCCATATTTTACGTTCCCCTATCAGTAGATTCAGCGAAACGTGGTCTGACATTCGGCGGAATATTGAGAGAGAAAATTGAGGCGCGGTCTGTGTAACAACAGGCTCGTTCTACTTCCGCTGTTCTGCACATCGATGATCAACAGAAGCTGTCGAGAGATTGTCGAGGAATTCCATCGCTTTCCAGCGTGTCAGAAAAACTGATAGAGGGATCCCCTCATTGTCCTCCCGATAGCGTTAAACGATCGCCTCCAGATAGCACCTTTCTTTTAGAAAGCACGAGCTTACGCTGACTTCTCCGCCAGCAGGCTCTGAGGACCGTGTCGAAATGCTTCTGTCTAACTAACCTGTGAGGATAATCGATTCAGAGTACTTCCTTCCAGGACGAAACAAATAGGAGTCTCTCAATGGCACAGGGCAATGGAGGCAATTTTCCAGACACGCATGCAGCTCGTTCGAGTCCTTACAATCCGATTTACGACTATCTAAATCGATGCCTCGTGGAGCATCGAGGCACGCTAGAACGTCACGCACCGCAGATTCGCAACTGTAAATATTGACGGGCCAGCGGCTCGCGAACTGTCGTGTCGTCGTCTGCTTCTTCCTTTTGTGGCGAACTTCAGCCTTCGCATAAGTAGCCGCATTTACCACGAGCGTATAGCTCCAGACAGAAGTTAACGAATCTTCCTATGACTTCGATTAACATTCCGATCGGGAATAAAATCGGGAGGAGCTGCGAGTGAGCCAGGGCTCTTAAACGGTCGCAATTCATTTCGCGAGTCGTTAGCCGAGCGAGGAGTTCGATTTTCTCCGCGGTCGGGCCAGATCCTCGATAAAGGCGCCTCGAAAGCGGCGATTCCGCCAGGACATTAGCGGAGCCGCGCGAAACGAGGCCTCCTCGGGGCACAGGTGAACTTTCGAGCCTCGTTTCGCGGAGACTCGCCAAGGGACACGTGGAAATGAAGTCGGCGGGCAATGAAACGAGGGCGATCACCTGGGGCCATCGATGGAAATCAGACGTTTGGAAGTCGTCGAGATATCCTCCGATTGCCATGATTAACGAGTCGTTCGTTCACAGTGACACGTTATCGATGCTTATCTCGCGGTTCTGTCGAGCAGGGCTCTTGTGCTCTGTTTTAGAGAGCGAGTAATTAAACTATGCCTTGTAAATATGTACTATGAGTGTTGTGACACCTGAGGAGTCGAATCTCAGTCGAGAGAACAGAGGCACTTAGAGTTACTGCTTCAATTTAGATACATGTAATCAGAAGAAGTCTTAAAAACTTTAGAGTCTTTAAAACTGTCCAAAAGACATCTTTGAGAAGTTCGAAGCTAGAATCTGTAGGATGTTTCACAAGACAAAACACAAAAAAGCTCTCAAAAATCGTTCAGACCAAAAAGAGACGCCTGATAGACGTTTCATGTATGTAAGTTTCAGAAGTCTTTAAAACGTAAACTGTCAGACACTCTCAAGACGTCCAGATTAAATCCTAAGATGTTCAGGCATAAAATGGACATAAAATAGACGTCGTGTGCTATCTGAGTACCGATTTGTTACACGAAGAGAAAAATGGATAATCGTAAAATAGGCTAAATAGAAACATAACACTATGTGACAATGAATACTATTTGAGTAATATTATTAAGAATATGAGTAACAGAAAATACCATCTAAACAGCATTTACTGTCACCAAGAGTTATCTTTCTATCCACCGCGTCTTGCAGCACGCGTAAATAGCATCGACTTGGCCCCAGAGCGCAGATTTCATTCGACTGCAACTCTGTCTCGAGTACCCCGAAGCGTGCAATTAGTAGATAAAACCATCAACGACAGGCTGATTTATCTGTGAAAATAAGAGACGGACGTCAAAGTCGTACGCGGTGTAATAGACAGGCAGGCCTCTGGCGATTATTTAAAGCTTTCGCTCCGAGGAAATCAAGGTCGACCTGTCCCGTCGCCGAGTTTCCCCTCGCGGCCCCATCAATTCGTTTCCTAATACTTCGCTTAGCCAGATGGGAGCGAGCTAAGGGAACAGCAAATTGAGCAGCGTGTCGAAGCTCGCGGTACCGGTTGTCCAACGACTGCAGTTATTCTTCAGCGCATCCCACAGCTGGAAATCCGGACGTGAACGCTCTCGCGCGATTCGTCATCGTGGACCGCCTCGTGCATCATTCGGGAATGTTAATTGCACGTGTCACGTGATTATTCTTATTAAGAACCTCGTACAGGGCTAGACACACTCGTTCCATGAACCTGGGGATTGGAAATCGATTTTTTAAGGTCTTCTTGGGATTTTTCTTTCGAGAAATCGGTAGACTATTTCGTGCTGAGCCTCTGCAGGTGTATTCAGACATATTTCAAGTATGCTAATTATTTTTCTCAAGCGAAAATGATCGAAACTATGCGAGCTGCGCGTCTTCCTGCAAATATGGAAAAGAAATTTGCATTTTTAATAGCGTTGCGAGATGAGAACTGATCTCCAGGGTTGGCCAAAGCAAGCGCCAGCGTAATTAACGCGATTTCGCGGTGATTAAGGTTTCATTGAAACGGCGAAAGCTACGGGGGGGAAAGGAGCTCTATGAGACCTGGTTGTCGAGTGATTTGTAAGCAGTGCGCGTGGATTCCTCGGCTCTTGAGGGGCGACCGATTAATATCGCTACCGAGGGAAGCCTGAAACTCGATGAGAATTTCTGGAGAGGTTTGCAGACCTTCTTTCTCCCTGCTCAGAAATCCCCAGTCAGGAATCTCCAGTTTTATTGACCTACGCTCGCGAGGCGGAGGAAGAGCACGTACAGAGTAAAATGCAGGTGAATTATGGCCTGGACAAGATTGCAGAAAATAGAGAATGTGATTGAAGCTTCACAGCCACTGGTTCACAATCGTCCTGTGTAACGAATCTCCTGGATGGAGATTCATTTTTCAGAGAAATTGAATCTCCTGAAAGCCTTCGACGAAATGATGCTCCAAATGGAAAGCGAAGCGCGAGGCTGCTCCAATTGTCTCGTCAGTCACGATCTTTCGCTTCCAAGTACATATGTCAAATCAGGCCGACCGATATAAAACTTTATTTCAATTTCCTGCTGCTCGTCGAGGGAGCAGTAACAGCAGATCGAATCGCTCGATTATCGTCGTTCAGTAGCGCTGTTCGCTCAGCGTGGACGACCGTAACGACACACCGCCGAGGGCGATGATCCATCTCGAATCGATCGCCTCGAAGCGTCTCGTTGAATCGAGATCGAGCCGTGACGAGTGGATCGTGTTCGTTTACACGGCAAAATCGGGGAATTAAGATCACAGAGACCCTAGAAGATCCTCAGCATCGAGGAGACCTACGATTTCAGTGGTTTACGAGCTTGTCAAAGACAGAGCAAGCTGCACTCGAAGTCGGGTTGTTGCAACTGCTCCCAGGATGGACCAAGGCAGATATTTCTGGGCTCTCCAGCACGTGTCCAGTTTCCAGCGTGCGCGCGACGATACGTCAAGGAGCGAACGTCGTCGAAAGAACGAAAGGTTGCGCTGAGAGACGTGAGCATTCGTGGTATGCCCGGTAGCCGAGGGAAACACGTGCTGTTTATGGACTCGTAATACGATCTTTTTCGAGAGCCATTTGAATGTGAAATTCCGCTTCTGAAATGGTGATTTCTCTGGCTGTTTCCACGACCTGAGGAATGCTCGAAAGCGGCTTGGTCAGTGTTTAAGCGGTAAATCAATGAAATTGATATTTCCAATGTGATTGCATTTTTACGATCCGACATGAAACGAATCGAGTTCGCTTGATTAACATTGGTTTGGTTCATTACAGTAGGTGAAATGAAAAAATCGATATTTTAATGACGAAAAAATGATTAATATTTGAATTCCTGTGACATGCTGTAAAAAAATCCTGCAGCAATAAGACTAGGTTCATTTTAAAAGCCAAGACCTCTATTTTTACATCCCTGAGTTAAACTTTCCCAAAAAAAATTCTCCACTCCATGACCCACCGAGAAAGGGAGACTGATGCTTCGTCGAATGTTTTCCAACTTCAGATGACTCTCAGACGCTTAATGAATTTTTTCTGCGATCTTTTTTGGTAGGAGATTGAAGTCTGAACCCTTCCCTTTCGATTGAGACTAGGCGGAGCGATCTACGATTTTTTTTGACCGAATTATGGATGTCTGAAAAAGAAGTGAGCCTACAGGCTCGGAATCACACAGTGGTCCTAAGGCCGATAAAATGGCCAATATTTAAGCTGCTGTAACTTCGTCAAAAAAAATCGCAAGATGCTGAGCCTGGTCTCCTTCTAAAGGGCAAAGCCTCTAGTTTCACGCCCTAGAGTTGAACTAGTTCGAAAAAATTTTCCCAGTCCAGGATGAGCTGTGGAAGGAAAGTTGATGCGTCCCAAAATCTTTTCCAACTTCAGGAGACTGCCATAGGGTTGAATGAATTATTTCTTGGATATTTTTCAGTGGGATATCGAAGCTGGATCCCTTCCCTTCCGAATGAGACAAGGCGGAGTGATCTGCGATTTTTTTTGGTCGAGTTATCTATGTCTGAATGGAAAGTGCGCCATTCGCCTTGGAATCACCTACTGATCCAGAGCTCCAAAAAGTGTCCAAACTTTGAGCTACTGTAGCTCCGCCAAAAAAAATCGCAGGAGACTCAGCCTGGTCTCATTCTAAAGAGTAAAGCCTCTAGTTTAAAGCATCTGAGTTGAACTAGTTCGAAAAAATTTCCTCAGTCCAGGGCGGGCCGCGAAACGAAAGGTGGTTCGCCGCAAAATCTTCTCCAACTTCAGGAGACTGCCAGCGTCTGGCTGAATTTTTTTGGCGATATTTTCCGCAGGGATATTGAAGCTGGATCCCTTCCCTTTCGAATGAGACCAGGCGGAGCGATCTGCGATTTTTTTTGACTGAGTTATCAAAGTCTGAATGAAAAGTGCGCCACTCGCCTTGGAATCACCTACTGATCCAGAGCTCCAAAAAGTGACCAAATTTTGAACTGTTGTATCTACGCCAAAAAAAATCGCAGGAGACTCAGCCTGGTCTCATTCTAAAGGGTAATGCCTCTAGTTTAATGTTCCTGAGTTGAACTAGTTCGAAAAAATTTCCCTAGTCCAGGATGTGCTGTAGAAGGAAGAGTCGTGCATCCTAAAATTTTTGCCAACTTTAGCGAACTACCAGCGCTTTCATGAATTTTTTTGCTGATATTTTTCAGTAGGATATTGAAACTGGATCCCTTCCCTTTCGAATGAGACCAAGTGGAGCGATCTGTGATTTTTTTTGGTCGAGATATCAATCTCTGAATGAAAAGTGAGCCGCCAGCGTCTGAATCATGCAGTGAACCGGAGCCCAAAAAAGTGGCCAGTATTTGTGCTGCTGTATCTCCGTCAAAAAAAATCACAGCGGGGTCAGCTTGGTCTCATTCTAAAGAGCAAAGCTTCTACTTTTTAATCCCTTCATCGAACTTTGCTAAAAAAATTGTTTGATTTCAATGCAGACCGAGGAAGGAAAGGTGGTTTTTCTCGGTGTTTATTTCAAACTCAGGCTCCTATAAAAAGCATAAAAATCAATATTCTTTCGGGACAATACTCTTGTTTACCATCTCGTAGCAATCCCAGACAAAATAGAGAGAAAGCTAGGAAGAAGAAGTATCTATTCGCCGCTAAACGTTCGCAATATCGATACTGGTATATGGAACGTATCGATCGGTTGGCATCGATAAGAGAAGGGCATCCGAAAAAGTTTCACTCGCCGAATATCTTCGGTGAGAGTCTCGAATGTAAAACAGAGAAAGAATCTCGCTGTGGGAGAGAGAGCAACGATCCAATAATTCAGCTATTTTTCATCAGTCATTGTTACACGCGTTTCACCTGGAATTACCTTCGACATCGATTTTCTGCCTCGGGTAAATTGGCCCGTATACTAATCAGGAAATAGATAAACCTAGATTCAAGCTATTAACTAAAAACGAGTCTATATCGATTTTACTACCTGATCCACTTAATTACTACATCAAACAGAACCACCTGAACCATTTATTCACCAGGGAACTCACTGTCAAGGGATATAAAACTTGGCTAAAGTCTGCCCTCGTCGTGCATCGACCTCATGGCGCAAGAGTACCTTGCACCTGAATGTATACAGGATACAAACCAATGCAACTTTTCAAGATTCGCTGGAGGAACCATTTAAGCGGCCGAGATTCCGTCTCTTTTTCCAACTTCACGCGTAATTCATAGTTAGTCGCGGATGCGTGCGCTGGAGAATGTTCCTTGACGATAGTTTTTTCTCGGTTCTGCAGACACCTGCCTCAGCAGGCGCTCGATAACGATGAGCTCGGTTATCTTAATTGCGTGTAATTGGCTGAATTTCGCACGAGTTAATTAGGAGTAATTGAAGAGCATTCGTTGTTCCTGCGCGACTATGCTAATCTTTCTAACGGGATGGAAAAAATCAGTGGCTAGTGTTTCATTAGTTTTTACAGACTCCAGCGACCATGGAAGATCTTGTTACTTTAATTGCGTGAGATCAGAGAAATCCAGTGGCGTTTTGTTGACTTGCTAGAACGCTTCTTCTTGATCGCTTATATCTTTCATAAAAGTGCAATATTAAATTTTTTACTGGAGACACGTGAACCGTGAAGCGAGAGCAAGAACTGAAGCTGTTGAAGAAACCAATTTCTTTGATCACCGAGCAAGAATTCAGACGCAGGTACACCTTCTAATCCCTTTCCAGATTCATCTCTCAGCAAGCAGAGAAAAATACTCCCCTGTGTTTCCATTCCCATAATCTTGGCCCATAAAGGGAACAGGAAAAGAGAAATTATGCGAGTGAACGAGCGATTAGAGCTTCAACAAGACCTCAGAAGAAGGATTCGTAAAGCAGGTACGATCTCAAGGATTTATAGATCGAATCAGAGCCCTCTTTCGTTCCTGCCGCTCTCGAAACCTTCCGAAAATTGATTGTTGCGTAACTATTGCCACAATAATTCATGGCAATTTGGATTACAGTCGGGAAGCAGGCTTCAGACTCGAATAGAAGACAGCCTCGGGCCGCTGGCGGCGGTTCCGCTTGCAAAAACGATCGAATCGAGCTGGAACCAGTCGATCGTAACGAGGTAATCGCTAAACATCCAGTCTGAGCCAGGACTCGTGCGAAAGAAATGCACTGAACGCGATCGTCCACGGATAACCGCGCACACGGTGATTATTACATCTGCTGAAAAATTACAGCTATAATTTTCACGACACTGTTCCACTATGCCTGTTTATTAATCGGCCTGGAAGAAGATCATTGACGATGGTAGCGTTTAATTGATGAAATGAGCTTCGAGTGACAACCTGACAAGAAGACACCCCGAGTCGTCAACTGCAATTTTAATGTCCTATTGCAGAGTGATTGTCTGCAGACTGCTAATGCTACTTGCGAAATACTGAGCGTAATTATTAAATAGTTTTGAAGATACGAGCAATTAAAGTTTCTTACGTTCTTCATATACCAGAACACATCTTCGAAAGTACTTAACAATTGCAGCTAATATTTCAAGAATAGTACCAACAGCCTGCATACCACCACCCTGTAAAAGGAAATTCTAATTGGAGTCGCCAACTT
The DNA here is from genome assembly GCF_051401765.1 of Calliopsis andreniformis. Taxonomy (NCBI): domain Eukaryota; kingdom Metazoa; phylum Arthropoda; class Insecta; order Hymenoptera; family Andrenidae; genus Calliopsis; species Calliopsis andreniformis. Next base: position 12,745,641 of record NC_135068.1, on the reverse strand, counting down.
GGGGTCCCTTCCTTGTAAGTGTTGCTAAGAGGTATTCTGCAATTGCTTTCAGAGGCTTCCACTTCTGCTGCTGGTATTCTGTTATTAGAAGCTGGGTGGAGCGTTCGAGCCACTCAGAGGTGAGCTCTCTTCGAGTGAGAAGCAATTATTCGAAGATAACACGAGGTCCTTGAGCAGTCGCTTTCGATGAAGGAAAATAGCGACTGAGGAATCTGAGCGATTTATCATTCCTGGCTCAGAACTCGTTGCCCTGGCCGCTGAATTCCGCTTTCCTCGAGGCCAGTCGCGATATTGAACTTAAAAAAAACGAATCCCCTGGAATTGCGCGACGGTGCAAGCGCACGCACGTGGCGCCGGTGCAGTCGTTACGCGTTTGCACAATGCACCGACTACTTTTTCCTTTCTACCGCAATCGCGATTAGAGGCGGTCGTTAGCCGTGATAATGACGCTCGCGTAACAGTCTGCGGAGCAGAATGCAACAGTGAATCGTGCAAATTTACCAAATTCAGCTTCCCCATCTTTTCCAACACGGTGTCCATGGCGATCGTCGGCGATTATCTCTTGAAAATGGATCTCTCTTCAGGTCACTGTCTCCTCCCAAGCGCAATGAATATTCTTCCCGAAGGACGATCAAGATCTTCCCACAATCGTCGACAAATTATTCATATTCTGTATCGCGAGCAACGCAAGCAACGCGAGTGTCTGCGAGGAAATCTTCATCGAACTTTGATTTCATTCGCGACGTCCCAGCTGAATACTTCACTAGAGTTCACGATTTTCACGGATCCTCCATCCAGTCACTGTCTACTTCTGATCAATTTCTCATCGGCTGAGGATTATTTTTAATGTCTTCTTGTCACATTATTTCTAGTCGAAACGAGGTTAATTATTCAGGTAAATGATTCTTCTTGGTTTTAGATCGCGGCGTCTCGAGGCGAGCGTGGAGCGCGAGAGGATCGCGGCTGCGGAACCTTCTTGCTCGCGATTGTAGGTTGAACTGCCAGGTGAAAACACAACACCTCTCAACCTGCACAGGTGCACACGGGGGCCTCACGACTGGCCCCTCGAAGGAAGGGGGGCCTACTTGTACTCGGGGACTGTTCGACTACAGATACCTTAATCTGCCGACGAGTATCATTTGTCGTTTAGTGCTAGCGAGGCGATTATGTCCAAAACAAATTGATTTCGAGCGATTTCCTCCAACCGAACAGCTTCATCTTATTGCAATTACCGCAATACCGATGAGTGCTTTAGAAATTGATGGCGCAGAGTCATTTCAAATTACACACTATTCACTTTTCACCAAGGACTAACAAGACTAAAAATGAATTCTAAACGAAAAGGAAAGATCGACTTCGGCTCTTATTTCAAGGAGGCTCAGGCCATTATTCGACGCCAAAATACGCAGTCCCCAGCTTAGTATAATAAAATGTATTTAAAGACTCTTTTTTGGATCCCAGGAAGCAAGACTGCTGGCTCCTGAATCGCCAAGAAAAACGTCGAATGAATGAACACACGAATTCTCCATCTGAGTGCGTCAAAAGCCATAAAAGAAGCAACGATCATCCTCTATAATTCTCCAGAAGCATCTGACGCGCAGGCGGAACTTGGTCACACTGTGCAGGCAGCGAAAGTAGAATTTTTCTAGTAAACAGCGCCTGTTCCATCAGAAAACTCCGCTTTTCCAAACACATGCCTCCATATGGAGCTCAGCGTTCTCTCGAGGAGCATTCTATTCCCCAAAGGTTTCAGCGAGACGAGGAACAGCGGAAGTCGGGCTGGACGCGACCCAAATTTTCCAGCGTCCACCTTTTCGGATTTTTGCCGCGCGATGAATGAATATTTAATGGGAGGTCGGCGAATGCGTGCGCTGGTTGGTCGCCGGCGAGCGCAAACGAGAAATGCAGCCGGCGCGTTCGAAGCAAAAGTATTTTACGAGCCATTAAACGTATCCGCCTAAATATTAACCGCGCATTAAACGGGCGTTTGCACGTAACTGAACAGGACGAAATAGAGAACGCGCAGTATGTTAAGACGTGAGTTACTGCCAGCGTAACTGTTCCCTCTTTTTCGCTTTCGTGCACCAATGTGCTTATTTTTCGGCGATATACCTGCCTCGGTTCCAGGAGGTGAAATCGGGCCAGCGGGCAAGCCTGCGCGAGAGGAGAATTCGTAATTTCGGGACGGGTCGATCTTTCATAAAGACGAGTCTTCCGGGAGATATGGACACGAGTGGCAGAAAATAGAAATTCTAAACGAAATAGTTGTTCGTAGCAAGTACAATTAGAATTGTGAGGACGATTACTAGTTTATTGGATAGATCGATCTTTCCTGACTCGTTCCTGAGTAGCATAGTTTGGCGGGTTTAATTAACCAATCAGATGAATCGACATCGTTAGCTTGACAGATGATATATACCACCGCGCCACCATCAATTCCTCAGATCCCTCCCTGCCATCGCTGGAGAAGGATCTCCTTCGAGCATCTCGGAGGTTCTTAGGCTAGAACCCCATAGGTGCTCACCGAGTGAGTAAAACTTGAGGAAGTTTGAAGAAATTTGAGGAAGTTTGAGAGAGTTTTAAGAGGTTTGAAGACGTTTGAGGAGGTTTGAGGAGGTTTGAGGAAGTTTGAAGGAGTTTTCGAAGCCTCAGAAAAATACTTGGCAATAAATTGTTCGATGTGAGGGGCACATGGACGAACCTAAGAGCTAGTGGTCATCAGTGGGTGAATTGAGAGTCGGCGGTCGAAGATCATGGAAAGGAATCGTCCTTGTTTGCCTGGCGGGCAGTAGCCTTGCGATGGAATGCACTCTCGTCTCTTCTGGCCGCTGGTCGACTGGTTTTCAGCGGGAAAAACGAGAGACGCGAGCGTCGGGACATTTTTTCCCCTGCGCGTCGGGAGGGGAAGGGCTCCTGTCGTTCCTATCGCGTTGCACCGCCGGCCTTGGGGGCATTCTTCGTCGCGGTGGTCCCGTGGATCCCAGCGACATTTCAATCGAGGCTGCGCGGCCCCGCTGCCCGTCTCGAGCTCGTGGATTACGCTTTGTACGTCGTAAAAGGGACAAAATGAGGCTTGTTACGGCAGAATTATCCAGATTATTTCCTCCAGCTGCTCGTCGAGCTGGGATCCAAGACGAGCCAGCCCTGCCGCGAGAGGAATGCCCTTGCTCCATGGCGCGCCTGTACCTTGGTGCCCTTCGAGCACGATGACCTGCGCAAGCAAACCGGTACTTTCGTATACGGTCTTCAGTGGCCGTTTAGAAACCGTTTGACGCGGTTTACTTCTTCGACTTCGTTCTTGCCAGCGTGACCCCGACCTCCGCGCCTTCGCCTTGCATCCTCGCCTGGAGAGAATTGGAGGTAGGTCATGGTAGCGGGCAAATTAATAATAAATAACGTGTTATCGCTGGAAGTAAAGCTTTCGTATCTTAAATCTCCAGAAGTCAAAGTGCAGCTCGTTGTTATCGCTATAATGGACCGTTAGCTCGGCAATAATTCGTAGTATTAACGTTCCAATAAAGCAGAGCTGCCAGCCATTTCTTCCAATAAAAAGGAAACATGCAATCGTAAAACGATGGCGAGATGCGCGCTCGTAAACTCGGAAATGACGACTTGGTGACCAACTAGAGAGTCCAAGTGCTCACAGAAACTTCACAGATTGCGGGAAGGACTCCTTCTGATCGTTTTCACCAGCGATACTAACGACCAACACCTTTACAGGCATTCCTACGATAACACTGCTAAACGAATCGACCTCATGAATCAACTGCGACACCATTACACTTAACTGCTCTTCTGATAAAACTTTCACGAAGATGGAAAAGTTAGGGACAGGAAAATAACTAACGAAATGATGTTCCTGTGCAGCACAAGTAGAAAATCGTTGCTTTATCTTCCTCGAAATGTCCGAGAAACCTCACGAGAATGAAGTATCCCTGAAGGATTTTACTCCTAGCCCCAAACGACGCGTCGAAGAACTTGAAATTAGTGGTAATCTTGTTTACGACGATGATTCAATTAAATTAATTAGACGAATCTCATTAACCCTCAAAGCGACTCATGAATATTGATATACCTGGAGGACAGCCGCGTGTTCCTGTCAAATGTTGCGTTACAGAATAATGGAAGACGACTCGCTTTTTCAACTACCGACGCGAACGATCGTATTTCAGAGTTCTCGTGCCCATGGGGGGTCGTTCACGAGAACTTTCCCGTCTTCGGAGGATTATTACAGCCTGATTACACGGCGCCTGGAGATCCTTGGTACCTCAGCTCCCTTGGATCACTCAGGCAGTGACGCGAATAGCAATAATTTCGATTGAATGCGTCACCGAGCACGCACGATGCAGAAACGAGCACTTAAACTGGCGTCAGAAGGTTGGAGCAACAGCCTAATGGCTCTTCCATATAAAATAGAAACTATTTCAGCCAGCGCAGCGCGATAACAATTCCATACCCACGTTCGCGGATATCACAGGGAACCCGCTGAGCACACGTCACAGACAATATATTAATGCATTCGATTACGCCTGGCTCGGGCATAAATTCAGAAAGTAAAATAGAGAAATCGAAAGTGAGGTACAGTGATCCCTGCACAATGAACCGTTAAGAGCCACCTACAAACGAGGAGAAATTGATCGTTTTTCCAGGCATTTCCCACACTCACGCTCTAATAGCTGCATAAGTGAATGAACCGAGCTGAAGATCTCACGATAAGAAGGATTCAGCAATGATTAACGAAATCCTTAGCCTGTCGCGCTTCCAGGTGATCCCAGTGACAGATGCATCATTAACGAAGAACCTCGTTGCACTGTCTCCCAATGGAACGCGTAACAAACGGTACAATAGCGTGCTTAATCTCGAGGGGTTCGACATAAAAGTGGCAGTAAAACCGCGTTCCAACCAGCGGCGATAATCACACCTCTCGTAAACTTTCTGTTCACCTTTCTCCTCGTTTGATACACTGGACCACCCACTACAGATGCAGGCCAGCTCGAGGGCGTAATCGTGAGCTGTTCGATAGCGGTAGCTGCTTAAGTGGTTACACTCCAGAAGGAAACACTACTGTGGACGATAAGGAATGTTTTTTGGTATTTGAATCTCGAGTTCCTTGGACTGCGTGGACACTTTAGGGTCAGCGATCCAGGAAGGAGCGTGTGTTTAGGAGCGAGAGGTCTTAGATGACACCAGAGCTTGTGTTTTGTGATAGCTAAGGGTCTATGGTAATAACGAGGGAATCGAGGTTCGTTCTTCCTCGGCTGAGTCGTGATTACACGGACACTTGCTACACATGCGTACTTGGGGGTCCTAATCGGTGTCAACTACTGCACGTATCGACCTACTGAGAAAGCCCCGTTAAGTTGGATCTCCCTTTCCCTCTTCGCGCCTCTCTCTCTGCCTTTCGGCTTTTAGAACACGCGGTACATTCAGTGCTCCGCATTATTGCACGGTTCAAGTAGAAAATTGTAAAAAACTCGTAGGTTTTCTAGAACACATGGAAATTGAGCAAACTGCATTCGCCACGTAATGTGTTCCCGCAGTAGAGGGGCTCTGCTGTGTCACACGTAGGCGTGCAGATCCCCACGTAGGCTCCTTCGTTATTCCATTCTCGTCTGTGCTAATTCTGCGGACACCAAGCCTCCAAGTCACCACCTTCGCGACGTTTCCCCTGTTACCGATTTCCTGCACGTCCCAGGCCTCCTGTCCGACACGATGCTTCGCGGATAAGCTACCACGGATTTACGAGTGTCGAACAGTCATTTTAGGAGCACACTACCGTTAGCAGGCGTCGTCGTCGTCGCCAGCGCGAGATGTCGAGCAGGAATTATCATACAGCCTTGGACCCAGCCCTGAATCGTCGTCTGCATGGACAGCGTAAGCATCGAAAATAATGGAGGAACTTCCTATGCAGCTGGAGCCTCGTGACCGATATACAGTATCGATTCCCAGGGAAGGGGGACGAGGCCTGCTAGCGCAAGGTTCAAGAACGCTCGAGGACGCAGCTCATAAAGTATTGACGCGGAAATTGCGGCCACACAACTCGGAAGCAAATGACTATAATAAGCGAGGGAACCGCCGCGGAAACGCCTGTAGACTGCTCGTACTTTCCAGATATTCGGGTCGCGGTCGGCGAGGCCGTTCCAGGGCATTACGCACTCCCAGCACGTCCCAGACTTTTTGTCCGACATATCGATCGCGAGTCAAAACGGAACTGTTTACGTGGTCGGCTTCCAGGACGATCTAAAATCGGCGATGAGCTGTGAAACAGGCATGTCGTACTCGTAAGTCACTGGACATTTTTTTGGAGCTGAAACTAAACGTGATTTGATCGATCTCTGAATATATGAAAAATGGATTTTAGTCTGGAGTATATTGAGAAATAGATATGGGGACCATTTTCCTCAGGAAGGTCTAAACACTTCGTAGACGTATTTTGGACGTCTTTAAGATGTTTTTGAGACGTTTCTAATGCGTCTGTGTGCTGTATCTGTAGGTTCCCTGATCTGAAGTCCCCAGAGAAGCTCCTCGAATCTCGTAAAACGTCTGAAAGGTCGTTTAATCTCGTTGTAGACATGGTACACCTGTTGCTCGACAAAAATCGTGGCACACTGACCCCAGTTTTTGACTGAATTTCAATGAGCCTCGACATTAACGGTGCTCGGTTCCGATACGCGACGCATTATCGATTCGACGAGCGTGCCGAAAGGTCGATCCACGAGGATCTACGTGCTAGGTGGTCGTCGTCGATCGACCGACTCCCGAGGCGGCTCGATCACGTTTCCAGTTCAGTTCTGTTATCTTAAAATACATAATCCAGTAGCGCAAGTGTCCACTCCGCTCCAAAGTCAAGAACACCCACCCGCCAAGGCGCTCTTAATTCCCCAGGAAAGTCTAGCAGCCCCGAAAGAAATCGGAACGCGGCAGCTTGGAAGGTTTCCACGGTCGTTCCACCTGCATCGTGTTACCTTTCCACCGATCACCGTGACGAATCGTCGGGAGGACTCCTCGGGACACGTCAGCGAATCCAGATCGCTGGGGGATCGAAGAAAGTGGCCTACGCGTGAATAGATTAGCCATATCCTGCAGAAACCAGACGAGAACAGGAGTGGTTCGTTTCGCCTGGTGCTCTTCTTATCTGAACGAGTGGGTCAGTGGGCCGCGATTTTTGCCGATAAACCGTCCAGGCTGATTTTTACGCACGATCCTCTTGTTGCATTCCCCCTTCGAGGATGGAAATTTCACGCATCAGGGCCCACCTAAGGAGCCAGCGCTCTCCTAGCGCCGCCGTCGAATGGATGATAGGTTGCATCGCGGGGCCAGACTGCTCGCTGATAAGAGCCCCGAGGAGCTCGACTCCAGTTCTCCTTGGTAATAAATTGCTCGCGCCCGCGGAAATGTGGAACTCGTACGCAACTTTCGAACGATAAGCCTGCGTTTCCGCGAGGTCGCGTGTTCCTCGAATCGCGTGCTGCCGAGCTCTCGTGGGAAAAGATGGATTCATGAGTGACCGGTTGCTAAATTGACTCGTTTCTCTTACCGCCTAGCTCTTACCCAGCATCTGCTGACATCCACGCGATTTGCATTCGTTGAGCCTACTTTCTAGCGCTCATCGAGCTTCCAGGACTTTTGGTACCCCCTGACCCATGGCTTCTGGGTTTCTTTTAGAACTCTGGGACAGTGTTTTAATAGAATTCAACCCTTGCAATAAGCTAAGCTACGTTGAAGAGTGGACAATCGAGTTGACCAAAAGAGTCACTTGGAGTTGCAAGTTGAATCGACAATGCTTTATATAAACGTAGCATTGCATGCACAAGGCATTTATTGTCTTACGTTTAAGACACTTGTTTCTATGCAGCTTAAATTTGTTTTTCTGAAGTCGAGAAGAAGGTACAGAGAAAGAATAGTTCCAGGAGAGCTTGTATCGAGGCAACGCTGGATTCTGGAGTCCACGCCACTGCGTGCAGAGGCTCCGTGACGGGGTCACGCGAGGCTTGTTCTTAATTCGCCTACCGAATCTCTCCAGTGACTCAGAGCGTGTCGCGTGGGTGGAGCCCACGAAGCCCTTGGGCCCAGACAAAATCAATAATAGCACCGCGAGATATACATTACGTGGGGACGATTTCGTGCGGGTAAATAAGAGGCAGTTCTGCTGAAACTCTAGACTCGTCGATAGGCCGATTAATCTTCGTTTAGAAGAGTGTTGACCCTCCGCTGATTCGCGATCGATGCTCTCCTTGCTCGCGATTCGAGCCAGCCGATGATTTAATTAAAGGAACTCGAATGACAGGGGCCACTGCGCCGTGTACAATTACACCTAGCCCCTTCGTTGGATTCCCAGCGCCTCTGTGCTTCTATTGGGAGATTGGAAGCAGCTGAAGCCTCCAGGCTGAAGCCTCCTGGAGATAGGAAGCTCCTAGCCTCGACAGAATGCTCGACACTTGGCATTGTTTAATCCAAGTGACTTCGCTGGGGAGTGGAATTAGTGGAGTACCTCTAATCCCTAATCTCGCTTATAACTCTGAGTTCCATGAATTATTGCACCTAGTATCACAGAGTGATCAGTTTAACTGGAAACCCTCCCAGTGTTGGCATTTATTGTAAATGCATTGCAAGTGCTGCCAAGACTCATTAGAGGGTCTCCAGGTAAAGGTGGGTCTACGCTAGACAGCAGTTCCTGAACAATGTTAGCAAGCAGTTCACGAACTTTTTATTCCTTCTACTCGATTTCTCCGCGAACACCAAGAACAGCATACGAAAAGACACGTGAATAGATCATTTCCAGGAAATTTAATTTGCATACTGTTCGTGAACAGCTCAAGAATTCTTTTGTACTCGCACCTTAAACTGATCGCCCTGTATTTCTTCGACTCGAATCAAGAATAAATATTTGCCAACAATGCCAGGATTATCGAAGATCCAATTAGCGACGATTCAACAGCAGTGCTCCAGTAAATCCTGCATGAGCTGGTGTCGAATATTTATTGCCCTAGAACGAGGCAAACATTCATCGACTTACTTCTGAATACCCCACTTCTCCCCTCCCCAGCTGATTGTAATACCAAATCCTAGAAGAAGCCTCAGATAATTTCTCTGTTCCCGAGGAAGAATCTATCAGGCGATCTCGAGACTGCCGCTGCTTCTCCAAAGAGAAGGAAATCTTGGCACGAGTTCAAGCATTCGTTATTCCTCGCGCTGCTGGACCCTCTTCCCGCCGCTTGTCTCCGTCTCGGCTATTCGCATTCGCGATTTTAGGAGAGCTGGGAAGGAGGACGTTCACAGGAAACCCGGTTACACCGCAGAATTCGCTGGTATTTACATCCGAGGCCGAAAACGCAGCCAAATCCCTGTTTCTCTCTGCGGATGCCGAGCTTTCGTGACGACGACTCGCGCCAGCTTTTTGTGGGACACCATTCCTCAACGTCGTCGAGAAGGAAAAATACAAGGCAAGGAAAAAATTGGAAGCTGAAGATATTGAAGTCTCCTGTACAATTTGCAAAAATACTGAGTTTAATGAAATGAGTAATTAAGCTGATCTCACTGTACTCAAGCTACATTTGTTAATTTCCAGATTCTACAAAAGTCTGCCCTCGTTAGATCTACTTAGGAGACTTGCAAGATTTGTATGACCACTTTATCCACGTGAACTCTGGACCTGCTCCAATTGCCTAGTATTCCCTCGTCCATTACATCTGTTTCATTTCGATTCGACACGCAAATGCAGCTTGTACCAGCACTCTAATGCTCGTTTTCCCGCGATAACGACGTGATTTCCAGGCGAAACGCTAACCTCGAAACGGCTGCTCCACTGTGGAGATCTAATCCACGATCGATCGGAAACTGTAAAGAACCTTTCTCCAATTTCCGAGGTTATTCGAGAAATAGCACTCGTCCGCCATGGACCAGTTAATGAGAACCAGTTTTGGCGCGGGATTGGTGCCCCATCGGGGAAAAGAAGGATAAAACACGAGGCGTTAAACATCCGCTCACCTGAGCCTCGTTAGGTACGCAGGTGAGAAAGTGGTTTAGATAGGAGGACTTGTACTTTCCACGCGGATTCCCTGAATCAGGAACGCGTCCCTAATTGACGAAGCCCTGGACACCGATAGGCTCTTAATCATCGAGCACGCGTTGGTAGAAAGCGACGCCAGGACGGATTTACAATCCAAACGCGTGTAAACGTCGCTGGGAATGTCGTAAAAAAGGAAGAAGAGACGCCGAACTGTCGTGCTCGATTGCGTAAACGCTGGAGGAAGCACGTGACAGATTCATACAGCGGGTGAACTTTATTGGCATTCATAAGGGGACGTTCTGGGCGATGCTGTGCCACTCATTAATCAATAATGCCTCTAGTAGGTCACGTGAACTTAGGCTGAAGTTGCTACAATATTAACCTAGGAGGAAGTGTGTTTGACTATCTTCGAACATCCAGCCTTGTCTAATAAGTGTAACTCAGTGTAACTTCTTGGGGGAGGATTTTTTTCAAGTAGAATAGCTGTATTTTGTTTTGAAAAAGAATTCATTCGAGATAGACTCTAATAAATAAAAATCAGTGGATAATGGGGAATTTTCTGAGGAATATCTACTCCCCAAGAACCTTATTGTACCCTTCATGATTATGCGTGAATTTGGGTAACACTGAACATCAATCTCCTTGTCAATCTTCTCCAAGAAGTCAATCGCCCTGAGGTGTTTCAGGAAGCATCAATTGAATTCGATTATCCCAATTCCTAATTCAATCCCAGTACCCAGCTCATCCCAGTTTCCCATTAAAATGAAATTTACTGTCCTCTGAAGCATCTTAAGCAACGCCCGCATCGAAGACACGTTTCGTAAGAGCTGACAGGAAAACGCTTAAAGCAGGAAACGATGTCCCAGCTGTGATTTTCGTAATCATCTGTAGGGAAAGGCATTAGAGAAGAATCAGCCTCTTCCGTCATTCGATCGTTTCCTGCGTGCCGAATTCGACTCGCAGTCACTTTCGTTTTTTCCAAGCGGGATGCATCGTCGACGTTTCCCTCCTCTTACGTAAGACAAAGAGACGAGGCTTTGGGAGAAGTCGAGGATGATCCTTGGCTCGCGAGAGCCTTGCTCAGCGATATGACGTGTCTCGAGAGATATTGCGTCCGACTTGCGGTATTTTCCGCTTTGGCTGCATCGCGAAGCTCGACGACGATCGTTAGATACCGATCACTGACTCTACTTCCGCCGAGATCGAGATCCTCGCGTTCCACGCGCGGATGGAGTCGCGTGTCTTTCGCGGTTTCAGAGGACGAGGACTGCGGCTTTTGCGTTTTGTCCCGCTGGACTTCTAGATGCCATGGCTTTCTAGAATTACTAGAATATTAACCCTTTCAGTGGCAACTCTCTGAAAACAGGTATGGTGAAAATTACCAAGCCTAGATTTATCTACTTTTCCCTCTATTAAGACAAAATTCTTGGCTCACTCGATTCTGTTTCGCTTTGCTGGCATCACAGAGTTTATAACACACTCATGCATCCTGCACTAAGGGCTCAGCCTACCCTCAAAAGTGTTACCAAAGAAATTCATTGCAGCCAATGATAACAATCGTACACAGGGCACTGAAACGACGCTATTTCCTATTGGCTCATTATCCAATGCAATGATATGCACCCTTCCGGCAGAGAGCGAAACCGGGGCACAATTTTTCATATTATCCCGATGAAAAAATGATCCACATCCTCAATTGTCCCAGCTACTTATCACCCATGATATATTAGAAGATTATATTAGAAGATAGCCTGGCACTTACGCGTCAGCGAGCACGACCCCCGTCAGACGAGGCAGCGTGATCGATTTGCATGTCCTACATCGATTTCGGCTGTCCCGATCGACCACGCTCAAGCGTCGAGCATCCTCTCGAAACCCTCTCGAGCGCTACTGGCTTTCAACAGCATCCCTCTGTTTGGCTGCGACCCCTCTATCCAGAGCGAAATTGCCTGGATACACTTTGATTTTTCACGATCACCACTGACAACTCCTTTTCCTTTTGTTAGGTGCAGCGAGGGTGGGGCTCGAGTTACGCGGCACAGCTTCGGCACAGGGTTGATTCACTAATTATTCTCGCGCTATGGGAACCTCGTCACACGAAAATCGATAGAGGAGTCGTTTCGGAGCAGAATCTCGAGGAATCGCGCGCGATCGACGCCTCGCGCCTCCACGTGGTGAGGCGAAGCTCGACGCGTCTCGGGTCGGTCTCCAGCGAATTCTGCGGGGCTTTGTGTGCGCAGGGCACGCGTGTCTGCGTGAAAATGCGTGTCCTCTCGCGTGTCACGTGGCCCTTAGGCCTGGCTCACAAGGGGCAGAAGCGTCGAGCCGAGGCCATTGTTGTCGTCGCGCTCAGAGCCTCGCTGCCTGCGCGAAAGAATCGGCAGAGGGTAGTTTATGCCACGGCACCCCATGGGGGACTGGAGCCCTCGTGCCATGGACCAAACATCTGCCCGAGCCCCCACCACCATCGCTGCCCTCGCCGTATGCATTTCGACCAGCGACCCTCCTTTTTACTCTCGCCTTTTTTTCCCCCGCTGCTTGAATTTCTCGACGTCTGGCCCACGCTTCCTGCGCTACAGGTCCGCTCGAAAATGGTAAACCGAGCGCGATCAAACGCCGAGGGCAGCAATGTCAAAGCGATTAGGGCGGGACTTCGCATGCATTATGCATGAGCCTTCGTGCATCGTCTCTTCATCGATCTTGAGGCATTGTCTTCGAAGGGACAAATATTCAAGCCTGGCTTAATAAGACTTTCAAACAGTGACTTCTAAATATGTCCAAAAAATACCAAATATGTCGATTTTCATTCAACTATGTATTACTCTATCGACACAATAGTATCCTATGCTGTACAAAATTCTATACATACTCTACCGAAAGAGGGAATTCGTATGGCAACTCTGAGTAGGCATAGCCCTTGAAGGAAACACAAAGCCAGTGACGCGCAAATTGCGAGGTTTCCCAGGCGTCTCGCATCCCTTTCCCAAAGCTCGCGCAGAGCGAAAGGAAACCACTAAAGTCTATTACGGAGCGTGCACAAGCAAGTGGTCGCCACGTTAATTGTATGCAAGAAGAGGGAATGCACAGCGCGTGCATAACGAATTTGCGCGAGGAACGGCGATGACGCGCGACCTAGCTGCAAGTAGCAGCTAGGGTCAGCTCGACAATTGCTAGCAATTGACGGCAATTAGGGACAGGAGGTGTGATCGTCGTGATTTCGTCGACGATCGGGCTGATTCGAAGTTTCCCAACACTTTCTAATGAGAAACGCAAGTGAATCGAAGTTTCGCCAAATCTGACACTACTGTGGAAAAGGATTGTTATGTGTTTCAGCTAATTACTCTAGACTTGGTTATTATAATCACGATGGAGAAATGAGATTTTATAAGAGATAGCTACAACTCTACAGAGTTTGATTAAGGACCTTACAGAATAGTTGCTAGCAGTCTCCTGCCATCTGCTATTTCTGGTCTAAATGGATCTAAAGTGATGCAGGACCCAATGTGGAAGCTTGGAAAAAGACACTGATCTATCTTGACCTCTCGCGGGACCTTCACCTCGCTCGTGACCTGAGCAATCTTGAAGGCCTCTTAAGAAACTGCTATGAATGAGGAAGCCAAGAAATTGAAAGACCTTTCCTAGGAGTCTTCAGCAACTATGTCTACTCTGAATTCTAAAGCTCTAAAAGTATCATTTATCTTAAAATATCCTTGAAATCTCCTTAAGGAGTCACTGTCTGGGGCACCAGAGAGGCTGGCAATGAGCCTCCACAGATGGATAACTCCTGAGAGCAATTGTTTCTACGAGCAGACACGATGGAGGCGCGCGGATATCTTCATTGGATCGCCTCGCAAGAACATAACTTTGAAGGAGACTAAACGAAGTAAGAGGCGAGACCAGCGGTGTCCTTGATGCCTTCTCCTAACAAGGGTTGCCGGTTGGTCTGCTGAAGTGGCAGCGACCAAATGAACGTCCCATAAAAGGGAGACGAGTTGAAGCGTTCCCAGAAAGTCCACAGGCGAGATTCCAAGGGAGAAAGAAGTCCAGGGGGAGCTGGACAGATCAGACAAAGGAAACAAGATTTCCTGAGGAAAAGTTAGTAAAGACACTTTGCATTCCTTTGTTCCAATTTGCAAAGAGGATTACATTAGAGATGAGGGGGTGAAAAGGCGACTCTGATTAGGCGCAAATTCACAAATGTGACTTCCAGAAGTCGAGTGGAACTCGAGACGTCAAGACTCCCTTATTATTGATTTCCTATTCACACGTGAGTCATTGTTTCGTCTCGAGTGGTCTGCACACGTTCGTTTCGCACCTTCGGGGGTGTTTGTTGAAAAGATTAGCTGGTGTGCCTCGCGCCGTCTAGCTTCGAGTGCAAAGAAGTGCTCCTGTTCTTGTTGGAATATGACGGAGAGAAGGTTAGCTTACTTAACGAGCGACAAATCATCTTAAATCATCGTCTCCTCAGAGAAAAAGGATACCTAGACTCTGCACGCTGTTCCAGAAGAGCAAGGAACACTTCCAAGGTCCTTGCACTCTCTATTTATACTCCCAGGAGGGAAAAATTCTGGTTTATCGAGGAGCAGCTGCGACATTCCCAATTCTTCGTCCAGGGTGGCTCGAATCGGACCTTTAATATCCCACCTCCGCGTCGCCGTCGTGCCCCTTATCGTCCCCTGCCCCTGAATGATGTCATTGTCTCGCCTCCTTGAAGGCTGCGAGCTGCAGCGAGCTAAAGCACAATATTTTGGCAGACGTCGTGCTCGGGCCCTCTGACTCACTCAAAAGAAGAACACTCGAGCCATTGTGCAACGGTCCATCCTAAGGGCCTGTTCACACGGGACCTGTGGACACGATCGATAACACGCGTGACTGAGCCACGAGCCCACAGTCGACGTCACAGCTCTGTGTCTGGCTAAACATCGAGGAAATTCTTGCGCACCAACCAAATGGAGCAGAGCTCTGAAGCAAAACTCTTGGAGCAGTAGAACATGCCAAGGTTCAGAGAGCTATTTTTCAGTGCATGACTGAGGCGCGCTGATGCACAACCTAGCAGGATCGATATATCACTGAATCCAGATCAATGTCAACTGGTTAGAAAAGGTTACCCAATAGCGCCACCTCCATCTCAGGAATATTCCCTTTTCTGATGGATCGTGCTTTATGGAGCGCCCAGTATTATTGAATATTCATGTATCAATGAGGATAGAGTTTCAGGCCTCGTGACCGCGTTTGGCGACGATAAATGGAGCAGTAGACGGGCCAAGGGGGCGATGTTGTGAGAGCGGCTTAAGGGGGCACGATACGCAGCGCGCAGGGAGCTGACAGCTGTGCCCGATAGCCCACATGGCACTCTTTGCTCTTGTCGGATGCAGGCCTATCGATTTTATCGTGTAGTTTCGCTAACGAATGGACTGGCGTTGATTAGAAGGCAGCGGTTTATCGCTCGATAGTTATTGACTTCGGCTCCTTCGAGCAGGACTAGAAGCCCTATCGCGTCAGTTCGACGCGTCTTAAGCGTGGGCAGCATTTTTAGCCCAGTCGCTATTGCATCAAATTCTGAATCATTCTTATCCCTGACTATTCAGTGTTGCGAGATGCTGGGACAGAATATCTTCCACTTACTTCATGCAGTAGAAGAATGGTTTACAGCAGTATTATTATTCTACTCTACGATGTCATTGGAAGATATTTTATCCCGGTATCTGGCAACTAGTCGCGAGGAAAGCCTCCAAGCCTTGAAATTCGCGAGGCCAGGGACCTCGAGTCGCAAGAGTTACGACCTACTCTATATAACGACGATTTCATCGCAGCTCCCCCATCGCAGGTTCGCAGGAATTATTAACGATTACTCCACCGTCTTAATTAGAGCGGGGCAGTGGTCGTTTTTAACGACTGCAATTGCATCGCCTCCTGTGGCGCACCCGCGATTGCGTTCATGTGGGCGGTTGGTATCTACAGAAAGGTAGAAGCATTAAATGTTATCTGGAGGGAGCGCAATAACGAATTCAAGTCGTGGATATTAATCGAGTTGCGTAATAAATTTCTACCAGACGAAAAAGGCTTTCTCCATTTAGGGAAGAAAATATCGAAGCTTTCACTGGCCAGGTTTAATATTGCACGATGCCATTGTTCCCTTACGAGTCGCTGTAGTAATTCTCTTGCAACAAATTCGGGCGTGGGTGTCGTAATTCTATCAAGAATTAATACGAGCTTTCGTTTTCGAGCAGGGAATAGGAATAAACAGAGGTTGAGCAACACGTGTGTCAGTAATTTAGCTGGATTCGCCACTCTGGAGCAATTTGACGACAGCGCAAGCTGTGTCTATTTTCCCAAAGGAAGAGATGTATCCTTCGAAGCTGTGTTAACAATGAAGACGTCTCCAGACGACACGTGTTTCCTCTCCTCAGGCAGGCTACTTTAAATATTTGAAGCCCGTCTCTGCCTAGGGTGCTCTGTAAACCTTCCCTCTGCGACCATGTGAAGGTTCCCAATTTGTCTGCTGCTCCTCTCGTCTATATCTCCTCACCTATGAAAGTCGACAACTCCGCTTTACTGGACACCCTTAAAATTCGATAGAGCTCGGGGAAGGCTGACGTCAGAGTCATCGAAAGGGAACATCAGGGTTCACGCCCTGTGCTGTGAGTCAGAGGTGCTGGGGGCTTCCAACTCGTGGAGTCACTCAGACTTCTCAAATATCTCGAAACGTGGATTTCAGACCTCTGCTGAAGTATCTGGAAAGAATAAAAACTCGAGGTTCTAAAGTCTTAGCAAAAGGATGCTATAGTTGAAAAGTGAAATTAGGTCGAGTTGGTTAAGAACGAGAATAAATTGAAGGCAGGGCGCAGCTGCACCCAGGAGATGCGCCTCGAAAGGCTACACTGTTGTAGCACGCGTGTGTCCAATTCGATGTACAGTTAGGTATGCGTTTGATAGCATGTCCGAGTGCGCGCGATCGTAAAGACCAGTAAAAATCGTAATAAGCGCGCCGCGAACCGTGTACTTCTCCATGGGTATCGCCACCGTAATTCTCTCTTTCCCTTGGCTACCGTGCACGCTGAAAGCTGCATTAAACCAGCGGGAATACTCCCAGCATATTCGATGGGGGAAAGGCTGGGAGCTGAGAGACAGAAGATGTGATTGCATTCCTCGTCATCAGTGGGAGCCTGGAATCGACCTGGTGCTGGGCTGTCGCGTGAGAAATAGTAGACTTTTTGAAAGACATAGGTAATAGGAAAATTGGAAAGCAGACGGGGTCAAAGAGCACGACTAATCCTCGACGTTGAGCGCTAAAAAACTTCTACTTGTTGTCTTAGAAATCTGTCTTAATGATTGAGAGTACTTGTTATGCATTGACAGCGAGGATATTCAATAGTCAGAAACTTCGTAATTGCCCCTCGAATTCTCTTACAAACTCTAGATGCAATATCGTAAAGCTAGAAACCTCGTTCAACTCGGCTCACAATAGGGAAAGTAGCATTAAATTGGCAATTAATTTACTTACGACTCTAGGTGATGTTTATTGCAAACAGAAGTGTTTTGTGGTCAACTGCTGTAAGTTATATCCCCGAGAAAACGATGAGTGATCAAATTCCCAGTGCGTGGATGCAGCTCCAAGCGGATGTCTCGAGGATCGGATCGAGAGGAAGCAAGAAAGCACTTTCTCTCGGCTGATTCGCGCAATCGATGTTAATTGTTCAATAAAGGAACGCGTTTCTGGAAATCGAATGGCTGGACGGCTCATAACGCGGAAATTTCTCATGTATCGGTAACGACGTACTGGCACGTTGCGTCGATTATTTACGGCGGCGATAAGGAGGCAAGAGAGAGGCGTGGCGGGCTAAAAAATGCACGTTTACTGCGAGCTTATCTTCATTGCGAGATTAAATTAGTCTTGTCGCAATTAAGGATAAACGATGGCTGCGAATAGGGACGCGAGAATTTGCCTCTGAAATGCCCTACAATTTTCGAACTGGATTGCAATCCACAGTGCTCTCTGAAAATCCTCCCTGAGAGTCCTCTAGAGAGGATTCATCAACTGGGATGCTGTCAGTTAGCTCCTGGTCTACAGCCTGAGTCCCTTGCATTTTTATCTTTTCATTTTTTCCTGTCTCGTTGAAAAAAATTGAGGCAACTATTGTACGATGTCCTAGAAACTTGGAAGCGTATTTAAGAATAACAGCTGTCCTCTTGGTAGAGATTCAAGCTTCACCTGAATTTCCAGAAGCTGAGGATCATCCTTCAGTGTCTTTCCTCTATTCCTGTACCATTGTATCCCCCGTTCCCAATTTGGCAGCCCTTGGACGAGCGCTGGATTAGAGGGATCGCAGCGAGGACACGCGCAGCTAGGACAATGGTGTTCCAGCTCTATCTACGCGATACAATGGCGGCGAGCCTACGTGTGGAAGACGTGTAGGTAGTCACTGACATTTGAAAATGTCAACGGGCCCTCTCGCAATGCGCTGTTTATCATTTGGGTTCGCGGCGAGTCGCCTGCGTGCCTTGATATCGGCGGCGAGGGTAGAGAAGAGATTCTAAGCACGATTCGCCACTCGCGACGAGACGAGGGTATCTCGAAAGCGTAGAGCGAGCGTTCGTAGTCCCGCAGGTGCACCGATGCACTTGCCTGCTATGCAAATCAGTTCTCCCAAGTTCAGGCATCTTAATCCTTCCAGGGAGAATCCCAGGTGGCTGAAAAGCGAGCGCGACTTTCTAAATATGCGTGTACCCATTGAGCAACGAGGATGTGAAAATCCTGAGGAGAATTTAACCTTTCACAGGCAGGTCGAGTCGCTGATCACCTGGCCGCTCTTCGTTAAAGACGCCAAGGATTAATAATTATATTCGTAGTACATAGTTCACGTTCAGCTAGATTCCAGGGACGTGAAAGACACGCCAGACAGCGTAATGATCTTCACCAGCGGCAATTTAATTAGGACGCACGCACGATCCCGTGGCTAAAGTTAGCGCGGGCCTTGCTGGAACGAACACGCTCTCCTCGCCAGTTTATTAGCCAAATTGAAAGAAAGCGCTAATTGATTGTGCCTGTACGCCAAAGTACACAGTGGAGATTCCCTGTAACGCGTTAAAGAAAGCCACCCCGCAGAGGCTCCTCGTACATCATAAATGTCGCTATCAGCGAACGAAGGAACAAACACGATAGAGTTAATCGTGTAGTTCCACTTGTTAGCATCGGTAATGGAGACGTGGGCCCCTCTCGAAAGGAACAAGAGAAAGCGCCGACAGGAACTTCCTTATCTCCTCCACCTACCCATCGCAGACCCGTCAGAGTCCTCTTGGTCATTGCATCGAGTTGCATAACCCTCTTCATTAAGCACACATCGTGGACTCAAGCGGCTGCCCGTTCCTTCGAGTCTGAGGCTATCAGAAAGGCGGAAGAGTGTCTTGAATAAGAGGAAATATAACTGGGAAGTACCCCAAGTCGTCGACACTAATTTTAATGTGCTTCTGCAGAGTGATAGTATGCAGGTTGCTAATGCTGTTTCTGGAATACTAGCTGGAATTATTAAACAGTTTTGAAGATATGATCTGCTACAGGAAGAAGGTAGGAAACTTTATTTCCTCATATCTTTGAAATTATCTAATAATTATATCCAATATTTTACAATTAGCACTAGCAATCTGGATACTATCACTCTGCAAAAGCATTCTACAATTGGAGTAGCCGACTCAGGTACTTCCCCTTGTCAGAATCCAACGAAAAGTGACTGAGTGACTATTACTCTTACAGGTACTCTGTCATCAGTTTTTGCCTTTTGTCCACCACTGTGTGGGAAAGAAGATGAGGAACCTATGTATGTCAATGACCATGGAACGACCCGCCACTGATGACAGGGAGACGTAATAAACGATTATACCGCTTGTCAGCGAGATTTATCGACGAGTTATCGCCTTATAAAACTCGTTAACTGAGCAGGGGCAAAAACTAAATTTGCTCTTGAAGAAGTACGAGAGCGAGCCTCTTTAGGAGACGTTTATGAATCGGGAAGAATAATTAACTGTCCGAGGAGAGGGGGGAGGAGTTATGGGAGCATGTACACGTGCGTCTGAGGTTCGATATCGCCGCGAATATAAATCGAAACGGTGCTTCGGGTTCAAGTAAGCCGGAGAAAGTCGTAAATTTAGAACTCCGAGGATCGGTCAGAGTAGGGCGATTTAAACTGACTCTCGGCGAACCCAGCGATCATAGACATTACATTAATCAGTCCCCGCGAGAGGACGTATAATCTCGATAAGAGGGATCGATACCCTCGAATCGAACAGCGGTTTCGTTTGAAGCTTCGTTACGTCCCATTCGCTCGAATAAAAACTCGATCAGCCTCCAATTAACCTTCCGCTGTTTTTGATGAAAATCTGATCATCTAGCCAGGCACTAGACGCTACAGGGGGATTTACGATTAGCCGCTTCATTGGTGCGTCTGCATTCGAACGCGCTCGTTTAGCGAGAGAACCAGGTGGAGACGGAACACCTGACCCTGATCCTGAAGCTTCGCGAGCCTGATTGACGCGGTTCTCTCAATAGAGAAAGCGTCAATCTTCGTTACGTAATTCCAGTTATTCGATATTGGCTAAGTGGAGTCATCTTCTTCCCAGTAATCGCGATGCTTTCTAGCAGACGCTTGACCTCCGAGTTCCACGTACCCACTGATCATTCCAATCGTAGTCCTGGACCTCAGCCTTTAATGTCCCTGATTTACGCGGAGCAATAAGTTGGAACGACTCGCGCATCTCCTACGTGCCTCGTGCCACTCTGATCGAGTGGCGTATTTATTACAGGCAGAACGTCGGGATTTATTACTGGCTTAATTGAGAGGTTGAACCTTGGAGTACGCAGCGTGCACCTCCTTTCTGACACGTGCAATTTCTTTCAGAGCACGTTCGAGGACAGTACTCGAAGTGCATTGACACTGTGTCGATTGGTTGAACCTCTGAGGGCCCCTGGGCCTTTCTCATTCACGCAGAGCTAAGCTAGTCGAGGGTGCAGCCAACTAAAAAACTACTGCACTCGGTCAGAGAGCTATCAGGCAATGGAACATGACCTGGAAAACAAGCATTCTCAACATGGAGGGCAGAGATCACCCCAGAATCCCTCGTCCACAGAATGGATACTCGAGTCTCTCTTGCAGCAATGCCAAAAGCGCTTAGAATATCAGAGCCTTACCGAGTCTCCCGCACTCCGCGATCCCGAAACGTTAGGAGCCGCTGGTCGTGTCGAGCGATCAATAGAAGGCCAGAAGGCACATGTCCCAGCAGCTTCTCACGCGGCGGAGCTCTCGAACTTGGCGGGCATGTCGTCCATCAAACGCCAGGGACCTCAGCGTTCACGAGGACAGGCTCAGCCCCAGAATCCTCTGCCTCGACCACCCATTGGCGATCCTCGGACCCCCTTGGACCCTTTGGGTCCTCTTGGACTTGGACTCCACTGACAGCAGCAGAGGACACGGTGCACAAGTCTTGAAGGTACTCCGAGCTTTCAGAGGGTTCACCAGTTCACTGCTCGGGGTCAATAGTTTCTACGAGACCGACGCGGCTGGCGTTGGCGCCGATTGGCATCCCGAGGAGCCGGCACTCGTGCCGTCGTCGTCGCTAGCGAGAACCGCTAGGACGGCGTCGAAATGACGTCGGGTGCGATGGGGCGGCGAGGAACAGCGCGGAAGCCGAGAAAAGTCGGGACACTGGCCTGCCATCGGGTAGACCGACGACCCGGTGCGGCTGTGCCAACGCAGCGACGCACTGCGCCGACGTCGCGACGACGACGACGTCGTCGCCTAGGCGACCGCGACCTCTCGCCTCCTCCACTCCTCTGGGAGGGTGGATCGATCAATCGAAGCGACGCCGCGGCGCGAGATATCGAGATGTCGAGGGAGGGAGCTGGGGCACTCGACTCTGCCTTGCCTACTGAGGGAATTTAGTTTCACCCATGTATCTGTGCTTGTAAGGTAAAATGATCTATATCACATTTTCGGAAAATTCGAGGTAATTCACATCTAGAATATAGAATCTGTATTTATGGAAGGGAAAAGGGCATTAGAAGAATTTTTTCAGTTAGAAGGAAGGGCTTAAGAAGAGAGGAGCTCATGAGACAGTACAGAAGCTGAAAATTTTAAACGCCAGTATCTCGAAAAGAGAAATATGTGACTTAGGTGGTTTTTGGAAGTTCTAATTAACTGAAGAACTTCTCTTATTGGTTTCTCATCTTCCTAGGGATAGTATAAATACCGCTGCAGGAGCGCGAGTGTCTCACTCGTCGCGGGTCTTCCAGGGAGTGCGGACCCTCTTCGGGATCCTGGGCCCTCGACCTCACTGGACCTCACTGGACCTCACTGGACCTCACAGGACCTCACTGGACCTCACTGGACCTCACTGGACCTCAGTCAGCTGACCAGTGGTCATCCTGAAAGTTTTTGCTCAAATTAAAAATTTTTTTCTTCCGTTGACCCTATTTTGCATGTATGTTGCCCCCTCTCGTCTGCTTTCCCCATTTTTTATTTTGTTATGTCCCGATAATTTTGTTCTCTTCATCAACATTTATGGTTTAAAATTTCATTATTATTTTACCACCTCATATGGTTTAAATAATTACTAGTTTTTAATTTATACTGTAAGATTCCAGGTCTCCAGGTACAACAATCTTCTCGTGGTGAAACCTCTGTCTAAAGGCTGTGCATTTTGTAGTACATGCAAGAGTAGATAGGCTGCAGTTGCTGCTTACTTAAAACACTCATTACGTTACCCGAATATATTTCAATAGTCCCGAAGTTGACGACAATCGATCATAGAATCGTTTTTCTTGATAACCAAGAAGTATTATGCAGTCGAAATGGTCAAGAATGCTATCAAAGTCTTCGCCAGATTGAAGCCTCAGAAGAATGAGAAGGATATACTGGTATGAGTGTATATATATTACATATTATACTACACTGGAAAGGGTTGTAAATCCTTTGTACATTTTGTTAAAGAATCACCAAGTTTATCACCGTCCCAAAGAGAATGTCGAAGAGGATTTCCTGTTCCTCGTTGCCCCCACGCAGAAGTCGAAAGATTATCCCGACAATCGTCCAGAGTCGTGGAATTTCTCGTGAGATATCGTGACATTGACAGCGCGAGTCTCTCGGTTAAGATTTACGAGACACTCGTGGTGTTCCATGCTTTCAGTTTCTTCCGAATACTCGAAGAATCCACAACACAGGGAGAGGTATTCGAGAACGTGGCGAAGCCAGTGGTGGAAAGGTAAAAGGAACAGTATCGTTCGTTAATTAGCGCGAAACGCGCTCCTCGATCGAGTCCTCATCATTCAGCCATGCGATTTCCTTTATTCAAGTGCCCTCGACGGCTACAACGGTACCATTTTCGCCTACGGCCAGGTGAGGCTCAGAATATCAATGGCAGAGCGTGGTGCAAGTGTACAGGAATACCTCTAACGAAGATCAGATGAATCTCTTCCACGTGTATTTCAAACCCCTGCACCACAACTCTGCTCGTCTCAGAGGCCCTTCACAGAAAATGTCGAAACGCACGTCTACCCATAGACAGCCAGCGGCAAAACCTACACGATAACTGGGCAGCAGGAACGACCCAATGACCGCGGCATCATACCCAGGTGCCTGGAGTACCTGTTCGACGTGATACGAAAGGTTGCATATTCTAAGCGAGCTGTACGCAGAGGGAACTGTATACGCCCTTAAATCTGCAGCGTGCAGAAAACTTGTACTCCGTCGAGGTGGCTTATCTGGAGATTTACAACGAGAACGGCTACGACCTGCTGGATCGAAGGCAGCGAGACCAGGCGGTTACGAGATTGGAAGATTTACCGTAAGTCCTCAGTGTGACGTAAATGGAGGCCCCTCGGGCCCCACGGACGCGGATACGCGCGTTATTTCGCAAAAAGTCCTCTGTTAAGGAAAATGCAACCTGGAATAGCTGTGATTCCGACTCGAGTGCAAATATGGAGCAATCGCGCAAGGTGCAGCAGCGTCACCTATCCTTCCTCCTTTCTTGCTGCATTCCTGTGGCCAGAGAAAATCAATCGAACTTTAATTCGCTTAATTGAGTAATAGAAAGGAATTTTTCTGGCCTTCTTGAGCTTCGAATTGTCCTTCCATTCTAAATCCACTTCAAACTCTGGTTACATGAAAGTCTGATCACCTCAGCGAGATCGTTTCTTAAGACTTTCCTCGCTCGAAGCATATTATCCTAGACGTGATCGAGGAGATAAGTCTTTCCATTTAAAGGCGATATTTTTTCGTGAGAATACCAATTAATCAGCATTTTCCCGATCACTGAAGGCGGAAGTCCCCCTGGTCAGCGAGTTTTACGTAACAGACTTTCAGATCGCTAGATATGAGTCCCAAGTGGTCGCCGACAAAGTCTCACCGCGGCTTTTTCTCGGTCCTGTGGTAAAAAATCTTCCATCGACTTTTCAGACGCGTGACCATTCAGGAAACCGAGAACGGTCAACTGCACTTGAAGAATCTGACCTTCCATTGCGTGGGGAGCGCGGAGGAGGCTTTGGAGCTGCTGCTGGTGGGCGACAATAATCGGTGAGACCATTTCTAGTTTATTGTTTCATGGTTTCATAGCAACAGGGAACATGATTCTTCATTTTGATAGGATCATCGCAGAGACACCCATGAATCCTCGATCATCGAGATCCCACTGCATCTTTACCATCGTGGTATCCATGAAGCAGTTTGGCGAAGAGCAGTATAGGCGAGCGAAAGTGCATCTCGTGGACCTGGCAGGGTTCGTTCCTCTAATATCGACTGAAGGTACAAGGGTCACTGGAGATGCAACTGGCGCCTGCATTAGGCAACTTGTATTTCACAGAAAGTCCTCTCCAACAAACGAAAAAGTGCATAAAATTGATTAGGAGAATTGAAGAATAGTACATGAAATTTAATAGTACAAATTAGGTACTTCGAGTACTGTGGTAGAAAATTGGTGACTGCATTTGTCTTTCTACTCTTCTGGAGAATAATAAAACAGGAATTGGGTCAGCTGGCTCTCAGGTACAGAAAGGTAAAAATAATACTCTCAGCTAAACATAATAAAGATGGTAAAAATGGTAAAATTTTGGGCTTGTACTGTGCTCCACCTCAATTTCATCGAGATCACGTGAAAGTCCTTTCCTATATCGAGGAAGCGATAAAGCAGAGTCTTCCTCGATCCAGGCTGCAGCAGTTGCATCACAGGCTGACCCACTTGTCGTTTTTCCCGCGCTTCGTCGCGTGCTTTCTCGTCGTGCACAGCAAATTTCGTAACGGTATCGGATTTTTCAATGCACGATTTCCATAGGTCCGAGCGCGTCTACAAATGCTCGATAAGCGGCACCATTCTGGCCGAGGCGAAGCACATTAACCTGAGCCTACATTACTTGGAGCAAGTCATAGTGTGTCTGGGTCAGGAGAGCGCGGGTCACATTCCTTACAGGTGCTAAATTGACTCGCTGACACGCAAGAATCATCCTCCTCCCTGCCCCCCCTGCTTTCAGTCACCAAAGCCTCTCGAGATAATTATTTTGCCATTTTTCTTTGCTGTTACTTTCTCGTCGAGAGTCCTTCGACCCTGCGTCCACGCTGTGAAGCAAGCTTCAAGCACCATTTGCTCGAGCAAGTGTTATTCTTATGGTGCTTTTTGCTTCAAGCTGCACAGAAAAATATTTTCGTGGTTTCGCGATTAGAAAGTGGAGCGTGGACAAAATTTCTGGCCTTTAGTCAACCGTGGAACTTCCGTTTCCCTTTTTTCGTCAGCTGTTGCACTTTATGCACCTTTCTGCATTAGGAACTCTTTTCTGACGTCGATTCTGAGGGACAGCTTGGGGGGGAACTGTGTGACCATCATGCTGGCTACTTTGAGTGTTGAGATTTTTAATTTGGAGGTATGGAATTGATTGTTCTTTTTTTAGTTCAGAGACTAAGTGGTTTTATTTTGCAGGAGACTGTGTCCACTTGTCGATTTGCCCAGAGAGTGGCTCTGATAAGGAACGATGTGAGGATGGTCCTGGAGAAGGACGCTCATACTGAGAATACCTTGCTGAAATTGGAAAATGAGAGGCTTAAGGAACGAATTAAGGCACTGACCAGACAGATGGTAAGTTCGAAAAAAGCATTTTGATAGAAAGGTTGAATTATTTACTATTCTGGTCATAGAATTCAGAAGACCTGACAGTGGAAGACAAGCAGAACCTGGACTCCCAGATCACAAATTTCTTAGAATCAGATACTGAGATTCGGTGGGATAACAATCCCAAGAAGGTTCAATATTGTTTCGAGAGTTTCAAGAGGTTCTTCGAGCTGAGCAGAGACTCAGACAGCTGCTTGAAGAAAGTGCAGTATTACAAGAACATGGTTCTGCAGAGGGACAAGGAAATTTGTATCCTATTTCAACTGTCTTTCTTCTGTCATTTATATGCAATGGCTTCCTGAACTAAAATTAGCATTATTAATCAGTCGAATAAAAAAGGACAGAGGAAAGAAAGAGAAGACAAACCAAGATCACTGTGATTTAAGTAATTATCTCTTTCTAATTTTTGTTTCAGTGTTATACTATCGATTTTTTTAATAGGACCACCAGAAAAAGAACTAAAATCAGGTGAAAATAGAGGCAGTGTTAGAGAAGACTTTCAAAACAAATCAAAAAGTTTTGAGAATGTGATTTTGAGTGAAGAAAAGTCGAGGGTTCCTAATATTCTCGAAGAAAACGAAATTTCGATCCTCCAACGCGCTGCTCCAAAGAAACAGAAGCGAAAACTCAAAGTTCTGAAACCAGTGTCTCAGAATATCGTCACTCTGGAGCAAGAACTGGACGATCAAAAAATGATTGACTATAATAAGAAAAATCCACCTGAAGAGTCTTTAAATAAAATCATCCCCCCACACATTTCCTGTAATGTAGTCAACTTAACTTTAGAAAATACAAACCAGCAACCTCTTAGCAAGATCGAAAGAAAAAAGTCTAAGGCTGAAGAAACTCAAGGATCATCAAAAAATAACAGTGGCAGAAAAAATAAGATGCCCACAGAAATGGAAACTAAATTAGAAAATTGTAAAAGCCCTATTACAGATGAAACAGATTTTCATCAGAAAGATAAAAAGAAGACTGAAGAAACGAAACTCTCATTTAAAGAGACAGATTACTCAGTTCCATTTTATCAGCGATTCTTAAACTTCAATGTTCCTGAGGAGCCCATAAAGTCTTCCAAAAATGATTTGATAAAAAGTTCCCGAAGTAGTCCTAAATTGAATACACAGTCAGGAGGTTTCAGTGTCAGAAAAGAATTAGAAATATCTAATGTAGAAAGTGTTAGTAGGGACTCCTTGAAGTACACACCTAGGAAGAGCAAAGTAATTGATAATGAATTAGAAAATAATAGGAGTAAAAAAATTGAAGAAGAGAAGAGTGTCACAGATTTTAGAAATGATAAGTGTTTTGATAGTTCACTTCCTTTGACTGGAGATCCAGAAATCGACGATGAAATTATTGCTTTTTACAAGGCGAAAAGATCGGGAGGTATTTATTAAAAGACTTCATATGTAAATAATTATATTAATTGGAACAATAGTAATTGCATTCAGTGATATAGTAACAATTATAGTAATAAAATAATTTTAAATAGTACATGGAGCTGTTCTAGTTACAATTTACAACGCGAGCGATTTCAGATTTGGAGAAAATCTAATATAATTGGATACCAGTATAATAAATACATTTACTCGCCTAATAAGACACAATACTTACTAATTATGAATATTCTTCAATACTAATTATCTTCTAACAATTATTAAAGTTCTGAACAACTCAAAGCTTCCATATCTAACTTTTCACCATACATGTTCGCTTGCAAGATTGTTAATCGATTTTCGTGGATTAAAGCTAAGCAGTGTCGCTTTGCCAGGTTCGAGTATTTCCTGATTTTGATGCTGAATAATTTATCCACATTGATTCTTATAGTGTCTCTGTACAAGAAGCCTTGAATTCCTAAAACAAATGCATGTATTTTATTAATCATGTAAAGATGATATAAAAATAGAATATCTATCACATAAAAATAAAATCATCTCAGTGCCTTTGTATTCATAAATCTGAAGGCTTCTGCCATTTTCAACGAAGACTAGTAGCGTTTCTATGGACCCCTCGAAATTCAGGATCGTGAATGACGATGGTCTATGGACCTTTATTGTCTGCAAGATCTTCTTCTGCTTCACATTATTACTACAAATCTAAAGAATATTACAGAAACTAATTGTATCACAAAAAGAAATCCACGAAGAGGAAGTCATTATCAGATTTCAACTCACGAAGATATGATCCTTGCTGATTTCCTCATCATAATACAGAAACATATCCTTTTCGAGCAGGCCAGCACTGAAATTAATTCTCTCAGGCCTCTTATAATATTCCCCAACACTATTATAGTGCAGGCCATCCAAACTCTCTTCAGACATAGTCTGTCTGCTGGTCAACAGCATCTCATCCCCCTTCAGAACGATCTTCACATCATCTTCGTCTGCCAAAGACGAAAAGGACTTCTCCAATTCCTCGTGTATTTCTTCCACAGACCTTCCTTCCCCATTTTTATTAATCAGAGTCAGAAAGGCATCCTGATTCATCCTCCTAGTATCCACTCGACGACCAAGGCTCAGTACGTGCTAAAAAAATCGCAAGACGATGAATGGGAGAACAAAATATTTCAATTGAGACATCTCGAGACGTAGAAGCTCACTATGAAGTTGTCTTCCTCGAGTTTCCACAAATTCACTGGACCTCTTCCACAAGAATCTGGCCCTGATGTGAGGAAATACACAGTATCTAAATGTCTGAAGGTGGACCATCGATCAACCACTCCAAAATTAGGGACACTGTTAAGCAGCTCGAATTTCGTGCCTGTGAACAGGTACACGTGCATGTGGCAAGTGTCGTAGTTGACCAAAAGGTAGTCTGAACCATCCAGATCGAAGTAGTGAAGGCTGACGATTCTGTTATCGAACTCAATAATCTGCAGATAGTCGAAAGAGCTGAATTTGTAAACTTGCTTCTCAGCAAAGTGCTTCAACTGGTTCAGATCGTCACAGATGCTCTTCAGGTTTTCCTGGGAAGCACAGAAAGCTTAAAGTAGTAAAGTTCCAATAGAACAAATAGTGAAAGTCCCTAGGAGAAATTATGGTACTTCTGTCTCAGTTATCAGAGCGTCCATTTCCAAATGTCTGGTAGCCAAAGTGTCTACTAGTGCAGTGATATTGGTGCCATTCAAGAATTCAGGTCCTGAAGCTCCATTCTCGAAGTAGACATTGCCAAGTACAGTCCACTTGCCAGAAATGGTTTGTGGAGTAATGTTATTCGTCCTGACAGCCATTCCATCCCACCAACCTGGATTTATGCCATTTAGGTAACCTACTCGAAGGCCTTGGTTGAAGACAATTGGCTTCTCGAATACAAAATTCCCTGGAATGGTAAATCAAATTATTTATTAATCGAAACTTAAGTAAGTCTTCAATCTTTGTCTCACCAGTTAAAGTAGTCTTCGAGTTTAAGGGAATAATCCTTTTTGGATCGATGCCATTGATCGAAAACGCATTGAAATCGCGTCGTACATTAACATGTCCTCGAAAATTAATCTGTCCTGTTATATTCTGCTCGCCAGAGAGCTAGAAAATAAGAATATTCCTTTTCTAGTTGCCACGAATTGTCTTTCAAATTTCTTTCGAGTAATTTACCATGAAAGTGTTCTCCTGCATGGTCTTTAAATTTTCCTCATTTATGTTCCCCAAAATTCTGATCTCATCGACCTTGATAGAACGACACCTGAAGACACCCACTGGTATAGACTGGTCAGTGTGCAAAGGTATCAGCAACCTCATATCGAAATCATTAAACTTCGACACCTCGATATTGGAACCAAAGATTACATCAGTGAATGCTATGGTCTCTGTAAAAAATTCCTCAAGTACTCTCAGCATATCAATTACTCTAGCTCTCGTAGATACCTTTAATATAAGTCGGCCTGTTCAAATAATGGACATCGAGCCTCAGTTCATTAACATCGACTCCCATCAGAGACTTCGCCTGAAACTCAGTCTCAACCTCAATATCCTCCTCAATTCTTACGCCATCTTTAAACACCAGCTTCGTTCTCACGGAGAAAGGCCTGTCGACGAAGACAGCCTTCTGGAACCTCTTCAAGTCTATGTCGTTCAGCTTGTCACGCACAAGGAAGGCTCCTTTAAAGGTGACGGGGCCTTGGAACACTTTCGCGCCGAAAACCGTGACGTTGTCCTCGTTCCTGGCCACTGTGGTGCTCAGGAAACTGCCGAAATCTGTCCCCTGAATCGTGCCATTCGTGAAGAGATTCTCGATGGACACGTTGTTATAGAACCGAACGTTTCCTACAAGCTCGTAGGTGTCCTTCCCGAGAGGCTTGAATCTGCTTATCAAATCTTCATAGGAAATGGATCCAATGTTCCCAGTTGCGTTGAAGTTGTTCAGAATTGTCAGAGATCCTTAAAGCATTCGTAAGTTATTGAAGAAAATAGAAGTATAATTTATTTTTACCTACCATTTATAGTTAGTGGACCAGTTAACACTTGTTCTTTAAGTGGATCAAGAATATTCTCCATGAGGTGTCCATTCAGAGACTTAGCTTCAAGCACAGAGCAACTGACAGCGTTAAATCTCTTGTGTCCATGCACTGTAATATTTCTATCAGTCTTCTGCACAGTGTCAGACACTCGTTCCAGAAAATCTAAGTCATTCATTGACCCAAGGATCGTCAGGTTCTTAATAGAAACATTTTTGTTGAAGATCACAGATCCCATTCGATTTTCCTGAAGGTAGTTCTCCAAGGCTTGCCCATTGATTGTGTTTGTACTAACTTTCCCTGTCACTTGCAGGGACTCTAAACTTCGATTCCCATCTGATATACTGACTATCAAGGCGCTCAGTTGATCCTTCAGAAGCTTGATCTCATCGAAAGGGATTCCATTAATAAATTTCACGTTCAATTGATCTGTCTCCAGCTTGTCTATGGTATATTCATTTATGATACTTGATTTTGCTAAATGCTTGGAGAAGTTTGCGAATTCTACACCATTTATGACTTTAGGAACTATTTCTTCAGCTCTTAAAGTCTCTGTCTTCAAGTTCTCTAGGCTGGCTGTCTGGAACGTTTCGTTTAGCATTCGTGCAAAGTCTTGGTATGAAGTGTTGTTAATATTATCGACTGATAGTTCGTCTACAATGAGTGGAAAATCGAATATAATTATTTTCTTTAGACAATCCTTTTCTGTTCTGAGAAAAGCTTCCAGCTTCTTCGTGGCTCCATATGTCACATTCCCAAAAGTGACATTTGATGATATTTTTTGTAGATCTAAAGAAGATGAGAAACTAAGGATCATCCAATAACTTGGATATCAAAAATAGAAAAAAACTTTCGGAGAAAATTTTACTTGGCAATTCCTGATCTGTATCCAGAGTCACGAAGTCGTCCATAGAGTGTCCATTGATCATTCCAGACATGATAGTTAAATTCGATCCAATTCCCACGTTACCCAGAAACGTCTTGGTCCCAGTTATTTCAACATTCTCTTCAGTTTTCAGTAGTAGATCCTCGAAATTCAATCGACGTCCATCCAAAAGTGCATTCTCAAACGTGACGTTTCCCAAGACTGTTAGACTTGAGAAGATGATATTTGATGAGACATTAGAGGTTTCGTTCAATAACTTAATTTCTTTTTCCTGCATCCTTGTTACAGTTCCATCTACCTGCAATTTTTAATTATCCACGATTTCCTATGACCCAAATCAATATTACATTTGAGTTTGAAGAATATACCTGAAGAGTATCATCGACTTCTAAATTCTCGAAGGTGATCAGTTCATTCAAAACGTTATCCTTATGTAGAACCACGAAGTCCTCGACATCTATGTCGTTTATGAACTTCACGTTCTTCAGACTTGGTACTACCAGCTCATCAAAGGATTTCAAGCCCGTCAGATAAGCGGGGCCACTACTGTCAACCAAAACATAGTCCTTTGGATACCTCAGGTTATTCAGAAAGTCAATAGATACTGTGTCAGCTGTCAGAGTCTGAAATAATTATCCGTATTAATTTCTGTGTTAAAAAATAAATGATCAGAGAAGAATCGAGAGCTCACTCCTTCAATGACAGTCTCTCCAGGGATGACTTTGGGCTCATCCTTCCACACAATGTCCTCCATCAATGTCTTCCACTCAACGCCATTGATGCTGTCGAAGAACAAGTGTTCCTTGACCTCAGCTCGACTTATCTTAGAGAAGTCCACGTCTCCATAGTCTTCCATCGAATCACCAAATCGAATATCCTTCACAGGGATACCATTCAGTGAATAAATCGTCACATTTTCTGCTTCGATTGAAGAAAAGGTCCTTTTGCCCTCAACGACGACTTCATCATGATATCTGGCATCATTCATCACATCCAGGTCATTGATGAACTCCACAGATAAATCCTCGACGTTCAGGCTTCCAGTAACGTTAATATTTCCAGATATCTCGACTTCAGAGTCGAAATTCAGCTCCTTGGAGTCGAAGTCTAGAGCTTCGACCAAGTTCGCGTCGATTTCCTCGAGTTTCCCTTCCAAATCTCTCAAAGCCTCCGCGTAAGAGTTCACGTCGAACCATAATTCTTCCCTAGTGAGATTCACCGAGCCAATAGTGACTGAGTGATAGATTACATCATCAGTTATCACAGCATTTGTTGCATTTACTGTGCTGATGTTCCAGACTCCTGTGACTTGGGTCTTGCTCAAGTAGCTTTTCTCGAGACGTGTCCTGGTTTCGTTCAGAATTTTTTCTTGGTAAGTCAGAGAGTCCTACGAAACCATATTGTTTAATATTCCAAGTGTTTTGTATCTCAGAGCTTCAGACTTACGTTCAAGAGACTCTGAAGACTCAGCAGTCTCTCTGTAGAGTGTTGAATGGGGTGCTCCAGGTCCTTCAGCTTTGTCTGAAACCTCACGAACTTATTCCCCAGGATGAACCCGAATTTTGGGACCACTGTGGCCATGGAAATATCGAATTGGTCAAGAATGTTACTAGGTAGATGAATTTTCTTGAAGCTCAGGCCTTGCCAGGCTAAAGCAATCACAGTGGAGTTTCGTAATTGAATCAATAATAATGATTCGTCCCTGTAGGTGTTCAGTCTCACGTCTCTGACCCAAGAGATCTCTGAAATGTCTGCAAAAATATAAAAAATACACATAATATTTATTTCTGTCTTCTTCTGAATGAAATCTTACCGAAACTTGACTCAGACTCCGCGTTATACTGGAATTCACCCTCAAAGAAGTGGAACAATGCAGCTTCCGGTCCAGATATCGCCAAGAACTGCAGGTAGCCGCTCTCAAAGCAGACGAAGTTCTTCAAATCCTGCGATTTTATCGTCTGCAGTTCTTGGAAGATGCTGGCTTCTGTAGTATTCTTATATTCATACAAGTAGACCTCACTAGCACCTTGAAGAGCTAAGAAAATATTCTCGTAAATAGAGCAGACTTGAATATCGAATATTTTCGGGGCGAAGGTCCTCTGACAGAGCCTAAAACAAAATCACCAATTTTTATTTTCCTTATTTTATGTCGCATCTCAAAGATAAAGATAGCTAGTTACCAAAAATTGAAAGAATTCGTTAAAAAATCAATGTTGAAGCCATAAATATCTATGGGCGAGTTCTGTCGTCCAAAACGAATTTCATTTTCGTTCAGCAGGAGCAGTTTCTTCTGAATCCCTTGCTGAATGAACTCCATGTCCTTTGTGTGCTTCTGCACTGGCCAGGACCAGAAGAACTTGAAAGAATTTCCATCGAGCAGTCTGTACCATTGTAAAGACGTTCCTCTATCAGATTCCACGCATAAGACAGCCACCACGTCAATCTCGGGAGTGGATGTCGATCGAAAGCTCTCCAGACTGATCACTTTGAATGTTACTATGCTGCCTTCGACAGAGAGGCTGGCGAAATCCTTGCTCAGAGTATTGGGAGCATTATCGAGACTAAGTTTGTAGAAAAACAGAGTCGATTTTTCTGTACGAATAAGGTAACCAGATCCATTTATTTCCAAGTATTGCCATTTTGTTTCTGCTTCTGGGAGGTTTGTGTATTCGTCAACAGAGATGTCTGTGACCACGAGCTCTGGAATAAAAGTCTGCATAAAATCTTGAGGCTTCTCCAAGGTTTAGTAATTACCTTCTCTGTTCCCAGCGCCTGTGTTGAATTCATATTCCAGCCAAATTGAGGAGTATTCCTGAGAATCGCGAGGAGTTCGTAAATATTTGATATCTTTAAAGTGATCTAACTTTTTTATCGCTTCTTCGAGATCCTCACAGCTTGCCAGGATTCCACAAAAGAAGAAGAAGAAAATTGCAGAGATACGAGTTAGCCAGAGCATTTCTGCTTCACGAAATGAAACGATTTGCAGGACTGAGTCCTCTGTACTCGATCCTTGGCTACCAAATATTTTGGTTCTTATAGGATATTGAGCAGTGGTTCTCAGATCGAGCATAGCGAATAGATTCTTCGATTCTTCCTCCTTGAATTATTTATAAATCAATCGAATTGTCTGACTCACAGGTACGTCCTAATTGTACACTTTCACAATTATGTGGGTCAGATGTTAATTCCTCGTTTTCTTCTCAGAAAACGTTTTATTTCCATGTATTATACAAAACAGTTTATAAACAACGTGTGTAAATAACTATTGCAGGTGAATTATCAGTTAGTCTTAACTAACAAGAAACATATATTATCATCTCTATTTACATAATTATATTCCACAGAATAAGATAAGATACTTAAATATTTTCAACAACTAGATTCTATGTATGTACTAATATCATTGAGCTTCACGATGGATAAAGTAAATTTAAATATCGTGTACCCACAGACTCAAAAATACTTAAGAGCTCTAGAATCTTAAGGGTTTAAGGTACAGTCACTGGTAAGAACCTAGTCCTGTCGCCAACTTTCGGCTGGAACCTTAAGTTTATCTTTTCCTGCCCCTCGTCGCCGACTTCAAGGAAGGTGTTCCAGTCTACCAAGAAGTACAGGCCACTCTTTCGTTTCGGGGGTGGGGGAGTCTCAGGTTCACTGGTTCCCCCGAAAGACTCTTCCAAAGCCATTAAGTTCACAGTCGTCGTCGATGGGGTAGACGAGGACACCTCGGGAGCTGGAGTCGTTGGAGAGTCCAAATCAGAGGCTGCATTTCTTGAATCTGTCGCCGTTTCTGTCGACTCTGTTGACTCTGTTGACAAGTTAGAAAGATATTTCTGGACCACTTTGAAGGAAGATCCTTTAGAATTCTCTCTCTAGACGACAGAAGGGTTAATCACAGAGAACAGATAATCAGGGGAAAATGTATGTACAATGAAATAGGGACATGATGAAGTAGCTTAGCGAAGAGTCAATGATTAGTCACAGAAAGAGACCCTGGGGAGAGTATCTTTTCATTAGAGATGGATTCGTAGAAAGGAGTATAGTAGAAAGTAGGGAACTCTGTCTCCATTTCAGTCTTTCCTCAGTCCTTTCAAGGAAAAGACTCTTTCCTTCGCAAGAAAATAAGAAAAAGCCAGGTCGACAGAATGCATTTCACTGCAGCTTCCAGTGGACCCGAAAGACATCAGGAAAAGAATCCTCGCCTGAATCTGTTATACAGGTTCGTTAGTGCACTCTGAAATTTTGTTAGTCCCTGAATCATCCTCCCAACCCAAAACTCCCAGCCTCCCAAGACATATATCATAAATTTCTTAATACCAGTCGTAGCCGTGGAGGCCAGAGTGGTTTCCTCGACGCTGCCAGGGGTGGTTGCTTCCTCTTCCTGCCTCTTTATCTCATTTTTCACATCCTCGTTATAAGTCCTGATGATCTCCTCCAGCTTCAGAGGATCTGGCCCATCCTTCAGGGTCTTCGTGGTCTGCAGCAGGTCAGTAGCCACCTTCCTCACATTCTGGATATCAGCTTTGCCCTCTTGCACCATCTTCACCGTATCCAGAAGCTCGTTGATTTTATTCCTCTGCCTTTCGTCATCCACGTTCACTTCGTGAGGCTTGAACACATGGAACTTGGACGTCTCCACTGGTTCTGTATCCTGAGCCTTCTTCTCCACTTTCGATTTCTTTCGAGAACTGGAGATCAGTCCTAGGTTCTCCAGAATGCCTCTCATATTACCTGGCACTGCCTCGATCACCGAGGGAGCTTTCGTTACTGCCTGCATCGACTTCTGCTTTCTATTGTCGCTGA
The DNA here is from genome assembly GCF_051401765.1 of Calliopsis andreniformis. Taxonomy (NCBI): domain Eukaryota; kingdom Metazoa; phylum Arthropoda; class Insecta; order Hymenoptera; family Andrenidae; genus Calliopsis; species Calliopsis andreniformis. The sequence goes on along the minus strand of NC_135068.1, from coordinate 12,709,350 downwards.
TCCCGAGTCCGAACCTAGCCAAGAACTCCTTCATCTCTTGGTCCTTCACAGCAGAAGTTGGCAGAGGCTTGAAATTAGTATAAGAGTTCAGGTTAATGGTAGTCTTCTCAGTGGTGCTAGTGGACTCGTCCAGCTTCGATGGCTGAAGACCAAACCTCTGGAACAGCAGCTGCACATCTGGAGTCAGGTTCTCCACTCCCTTTTTGATCTGAGACCCAGAGCCCTCGAAAGTGTTCTGCTTGACGATCGATGCAGCGTCAGGTTCAAACGAAGCCAACCCAGCCAGAGTTCCACTCACACCATTACTCCCAGGTACCTGAAACTTACTCGCCAGGATATCCTTGTTCTTCTTGTACACGTCCTCCACATTACTATTATTATCTGGCTTCAGACCAATCGATGCCAGCAGATCCATCACTTCCTGCCTCATACTAGTGGTAGCAGTGGTGGTCGTGGCTGAGCGGAATCCAGCAGAATTCAGGGAATAAGTGGAACTATACTTCGCCTTGGAGGACGTTTCAGTGGGCATAGGGGTCACATAGAAAGTGGGTCTCTCAGAATTCATAGCCCCTGGCTTAGTGTCCTTAGGACCCATTTCCAGCCCCTGTGGCGAGAACACAGTAAGCTGGTCTTCAGTCTCCGCGTTAATTGTGGGCAAAAATGGCAGCTTGTCCAGCTTAGAAGGCACAGTTGGCTTACTAGTACTCGGAGGAGGATTGTACCGCCATTGGCTGGACGTCAGCACGTTCTGCTCGTTCTTCCCCAGATCGATGGTGATCTCTTTTGGAGCTGTCTTCGTGGTGGACTGCTGGGTGACGCTGGTGCTGTAGACAATTTCCAGCTCCTTGTTCCCGTTATTCCTGTAAACTGGGTACCTAGTCGTGGTGGTCGTTCTCTCGGTCGTCAGCGCGTTCCTCTGGAGGTTCTCCAAGTTGAAGGTGAACTTAAGTGGCGAGGAGTCCAGTTTCAGCGTCTCCTTTAATGGCACCTTCGTCTGTATGTCCGAGTAAGTCTCTCTGTGGTTTTTGTACTGGCTTCTCATCGTGCTCTGAGATTCCTTTAGGTTCACCTTGTGAGCTATACGAGTTGACACCATGTTCTCAGAATCCCCTCTCGTTTCATCTTTATTAACCTTGTTGTCTCTTAAGTGGTCTGGAATAATTTGAGTCATCGGTGGCTTCGTGTAAAGATCGTTCAAGTTCTCAGGAGATTCTTCAGCGTTGTAGGGAAGGACGACCATCAGAGTTCTCTGGTACAGCTTCCTGGCTTTCTCGATCGCCTCCTTGTCCTTGATGGAGCCCAGGTCCTGGAACGTGATGTTCTGGAGGATCCTGACTATGTCCTGCCTAGTGAGCTGTGGCAGGCTGGAGTCTTCTCGGATTTGTCGCTCGACTTCCTCGATCGTACGGTTGATCGAACTCTCGATCTCCATGCTCGACGGTAAATCATTGTCCTGACAATGACCTAGGCCGAGGAGGAGCAGTAGACACAGTACTGCAAGCTATGCAAAAGAATAATTGAAGCCAGAAAAATGATTGCAAATTTTGTCGAGTAAAGAAATACTTCGTGACCTAAAAGTATTTCATCTGTTCTACATTCATGAGAAGTTGCGTCATCTGCTCTTCATCATCTTCTGACAAAAAATGGAATCGTTTCAAGAGCCTTGCCATTCTTCAAAAGAAACCCTCTGGACATTGCGTAAATGAATAACGCAATGGTTTATCTACTCGAGCATCTAGAAATTACTTTAGTCGACCTAGCAGCGAGTCTCTTTCATATTCATAAAGCAGCTCTCGTGAAATATCCTTGACTGAATGGACCTGATTAAGACACTGCAATTGCCTGTACATTGAGACACGCGACGAAGCGCGAAATTCGAAATCGAATTCAGTTTCAAAATCGAAGCTCCAATTTCGAAATCTCTTGAACACTTATCCAGACATGTTTATGAATTTTCGTGAGCATAAATGAAGTATATACCTACATGTACATAATCGCGTGACACGATATCTATAACTTCCTGTTACGCTCGATGCATCAGTGCATTATAATTATCAAAGGAAATTACTGCAATCTGTACGTATTTTGTAACATAAGATCTCTCGAACTTTTTACTCACGTGACCTCTAATATAACCACCACCGATGGAATAATTAGCCATGTAATATGCCTTATGAAAGTCGGTTGAATGACTGTCTTTTCGTTCCAATGCTATTCTTCGCTTCCGGCGCGGTCGAAGGAAGCTTTCTACTCATTTATACTCGATTGTGTATTAAAACGTAAAACAACATTTTATTGGAAGAAAATGCAGGAGAATCTCCACTCTAAGGCCCAGATTTATGGCGTCACAAACGAGCAGTATATTATACGATGTCGTTCTACTAAAACGTGTACGTGAGATTGGACACGGTGCACGATTCGCGGCAATGAGCTCCGAAAACGAAAGTCACTTTCGTCTTCGAGGATGTCCTTGCTTTAGGAGCAGAGATACGTATATCCTGCATCTTCTTATTTGTTTCAATTCGAATGATATTAGCCACTGACAAGTGTCACTGTTCGACATTCTTGTAACTCCAAAAGGAAGACAGTTCTACTTTCATTAAATTCACTGATTTCTATCACAACGAAGACCGCGAGATGTGCTCGTAGTGGAAATGAAATATTTTATGTCGAGGTGGTGAACGAAGATGAAGATTCTTAAGTCGAAGATGAGACGTGCTGTGACATGATGAAGCAGAGACACTGAGAAACTTACCATTACAGCGACCAATCGTCTAGAGACGCAGTTGACTACTGACTGAACGACTAAGGCCTACTTTCGAGCCACTCTCTCTATCTCACCTGCTTATTTTGCTTCGACTGTCCTCGTACACGTTACTCGGTTCATCTGCTTGGTCGAGTGCAGGTGTCCTTTCTCTCAACTTTTCGGCGCCTTAAACAGCATCTCGATGACGTCTGATGTACACACTTTCTTTCTCCCATCGATTCCCAATGCAATTTTTTAGGATCTATGGAAATTAATGTTCAATCAGTATTTATAGATGGTTCAAGAAGGAGAAACCATTCTGTATTGTTGGAAGACTTTAGCCCCAGGTCAACACAACACTTTTCTGAGGGTCAACAATGACACTAGCGATTTTTTCTCGAAATGTTCAAGCCCATTGCTACAGCTACAAGATTATTGTGATTTACCAGGACTGCATTTGCAATAGTGTATTTTTTTATAATATGTGTAGTGTACAGAATTGGAATATATAAATATAGAATTGAAATATATCATTGAATATATAAATATAGAATGGAAATATATAATTGATTACATAAATATATAATTTAATACATACTGAAATACTATGTAATTGAAAATGACTTACTTATTGCAATAAAAAGTTATAGTACCTAGTAATATAGGAAAAATATTCAATTCTACAAGGCATTTTCGAAGGCGCGCGCTTCTGGGCGATTTGAATCGATATCGAATTCCCGCCGCGCCTCCTCGATTCCAACGTCAGTATTCAGGAAGTGACGTTGCTACAGCACAGTGTCCACGTAGCGCCTCAAGCCTGGACGAGTGTAACTTAGGTACGTCAAACAACAGTTCGTGAAACGCTGGGCAGACGTATACGTTGTGAGTACCTTCTCTCGTATTACTTACATGTTTTTCTTAACAAAATTGAATGTTTTATTAAGAATAAATCGACTCACGTTCCGACATAACCTACGAAGTACTTCTCACTCATTAAATTAACTCGATACTAAATATCCTGTACTTCTCTCGTGAGTCTAATGAGCTGATCATACGTTTGTTCTATGTTATATTAAAAGCATATGTGTGGCGTATTTTTTCATCTGTATAACATTTATTCGCTATAATCTCGTTACTGTCTTTTCTGTTTCTTCGAAATATTACTCAGTTTGTGTGTTCTCGCTTCTGACAAGATAGAAAATCGTCGATATAGTAATTGTTCTGGAAAGTACAAGCTTTACATTAACACTATTCATACTAATTCTAATTATAGTGTAGTACTAATTATAGTAGTTTGGCTTGTGCCTGCACAAAAACATATATTTTGTAGGAAAGCATATATCTGCAAGCAGAATGGATCAAGTAAAGAAATTGACTGAGCCTGGACGTCAGTTCGCAAAGGACAGTATTCGTCTGGTTAAACGGTGCACTAAGCCTGATAGGAAAGGTAAGCATCCAGTGAAATTCATTAATATATGTAAACTATAGCTCATTGTATTAATATATACCTATAGAGTTTCAGAAGATCGCCATTGCCACAGCAATCGGCTTCTGTATAATGGGCTTCATAGGATTCTTTGTTAAATTAATTCATATTCCAATCAATAACATCATTGTGTAAGTACACGTGATCGTAGGTGTTCTGAAGCTTTTCGTTTAAGTAGCTGTACTCACATAATATTTTTTATTTTCCAGGGGTTCATAAGCTCACTCTTAATAGGTACAATTAAGGTTTACTAAGGCTCCTCCTTGTTTCCTCCTGCATATCTTTATTTATGGAAAATAATTATGTATTCTGTTTTGAATTGAATGTGATTGAAGTATGTGAGTGTGTGTATTATATTATAACAATGAATTTTATAATAAAATAAGTGTATATTAAACATTCCCTCCATGTATTTGATTTTAAACATTCTGAAACCTAACGTAAGATATAAAAATCTGGAAAGAATAACAAGTTGAATATTAGTATTGAAGGCACTTTTATTTAAAGAATAAAATTTTCCCTTAGGGTTACAAAGATAAAATTTTGTCAGCCATTTTTCTAGTTAAAAATCGGTCGTATTTCTCCTAGGGAAAAATAGCTGTCGCATGGAAATCCATGGCCAGGTACTCAGTAATTAAAGACGATAGTACGATTTTGTTACAGCGAATAGAATTTTATATACTGCTTGCTACTTTGTTATTTTAAAGTTACTCTTCACTTATCCACTAGAAAGACTTTCCAATAAACGTTACTAATAAAACGATGAACTTATAAAGCTGGATACGACGAGTAACAGTACCCAGGGTGTTTATAATGGCAGTACGTATTGGATATCAAACATAATTAATAAAATATATTCTATGCTTTCGAATTTATCCGCGACTTCTGAGAAACGTATGATCAGAATATGATTGGAATATTTTTTAATTAAAAAAAATGCAATACTTTCGTACAGTCCGCACATTGCACATAAAAAAAGAATCAAAATTAATTACTGCTTACAATGAGTTTCTCACAGATCCAATACTTAAATCCTTTCAGTACATTAATAACATTAATATAGATTTGATTGTTCTCTGATTTTCCTTTAAAGCGTCAACAATGCAAAAATATTTCTATATAAACTCTGTTTCAGTGTTTGATATTACTTTGTAAATTCTGCATTAGTAAATAGACATTGACAATACATGCTTAACATGTATATTAAACTATTAAATACTCTCTTCAGGCAACTTAATAAAATTTATATAAAAAGCGAATATGTATATATATATATATATATATATAATATATATAGCACCACACGTGTGTGACTGATACGTGTCGACTTTTGTCCTGCACATTTACATACTAAGCAATCATAAATGATTAACCGACTCATACCTTATGCCCCAGACATCCACTTTCGAAAATGTTCAGAAATTTACTTTCATAGAAAATAAATCAGAGCACCACATTTCACGAAAGCAGCATCTTCTAATTCTGAAGCCTAGCATCCCCCGCAGGTACATATCGAATTTATCAAATTTCAATGGCCCCAGGGATGAGTGGGTTAGTCTTGTGAATCACATACTGCGAAGAATAAGAGGAAGACTTTGTCCCACTTCTGCCTGGCGAAGTGCAAGAAAAATCTCCTCAGATCAAATGGCGGTAACATTCCGAGAATGAAAAGCATTTTAGTCCGTGGACTGGAAGCGTTTCACTATTAAACTAGCTTTCACAAATTGCAAGAACGCTTAAGCGTAGCCCAAAGTACGTTTGCTGACCACCCTCGACTCATATTCGTGCGCCACAAAATTTACAGGGTGACACTGGACTATGTGGCCCTGTTTTGCCAGCAAATTCTACTTTTTATCCAGTAGAATATGTTGCCAAAGTAGGACCACCTATTTCAGTGCAGCTTATACAATCCCTCACTCTTTGCTCTGACCAATGTCTCCGATAGTTCTTTGGCATTCCCTTGTGTCACTGTCGAGCAGTGACAATTTCAATGATTACTTGACCAGAGTTATGTACAGGCAAAATCAGGCAATAGGCATATCAATCCTCACTGCAAACGCACTGAGGGAGGGTAACTACCCACGAAACTGAGGTATGTCGTTCGGCTCTCCTTGTCGCATTAATGAAACATTTAATTGTCATGTAAATTGAGGGGGCTCACCACCTTCGAGGAACCTTTTTCTTTGCTACTTTGTTGAACTTCCTGTCTGCAGAATGTTTTGATGAATGAATTTCTCTGAAATTGAAATAGCTGATGTTATATTTTTGAAAGACAATATTTTTTGACTTAAAGACCCAGTGGGTCTCTTAATCAGCTTCCAATTCGGAAACACTAATTTTTATCCTAATCAAAATCTTCTAATTTGCCCATTTTTAACTCCAAGGTGGTGTGTCCTCTCAAATCTTCATTAAATGTTAACGACGCGCGCGTGTATATATGTTAAACATATACAACTCTATATGTGCGTGTCTCTGCGAGTGTAAATATACATATATATGTAATCTGTATATAAAATATGCACATGTACACAATATTAAATATCATTCGATTACTCGTATAATTATAAGTATCCTTCGAACGCGTCTCGTAATCGCGCCCCAGTGATAGTCGCAATCAATATCAGAAGACTTACATGCTGAGTTAGACGAGTTGCTCTTTCTCACTGGCGAATCGAGAAACAGTCAGAAATGTAAAAAATAATGATATTTAAACGCGATACGATTTTTCAGAGGCTCTCTCGATTCTCGCTCTTAAAATAAACGAAACACCCCCGCGGCGCTGTTAAATTTTCATCGATCGAATTTTCTCTGACGATTTCAACGTTCACCGGAAGTCAGAGTGGAAAAGAAATACTCTCCGAAAAACATTCACGAACTTACGATAAATTACCACCACGCTCGACCGCCGCAAAGGTCATCCGCTTTTATCTTACACTTTTTCGATTATATTAATTATACCTTAGAATGTCACAGTACTTATGTTCAAGGAATTGGTTACTTACTTTCAAGAATGGGTTAACTTTCAAGGAATGTCTTCAAGCGTTCCACGTCGAACGTTTCGAGTATAAAGGGTCGTGTTAAAAAAGAGAGACAGAATAGATAAGGAGGGTGACGAGAAAGGGGTAGAGGGAAGCGCGCTGGTACCATAATCAAACTTACGAACTATAGACTTGCAATTAACAAGAGAGGTCCAGGAACTCATGGCATACCGAGTGTGAAGATAAACTCTGCCCTGAAGTGTCTTCTTGGAATGGATACGACCTTTGGCAAATATTAGCCACTACAGCCTCAAATTTAAATTAACCAGCCAATTAAAGAATCCTCAATGATAAAAAGAACTACCCTTGGAATATACTCCTTGAAATAGATCTCAAAATCCTGGTACCTGAATCCCCCAAATTTTGGGAGTCTCCAGTGACCAATATTCCACCTATACGAACCCTCGACTACGATCTTAACAACATATACCCAAGCTACCACCAGGAAGTGGTCAAAGACCCCTCGTCAGGCCCCACAGGACCCACCTCAGAGCTCCAACACCCGCTAACCCAGAAGTTCCTCAAGAATCCTCCCTAGAAATGGCGCGGCAGGGCTTACTCTTAATCACTAAAGCTAAACAGTACAGCCAGCATCCGAGGTCGGCACGAAGGGGCTCTCCTGCCTGTAGAAGTCGCCCTCGTAGTCCTCCACCTTCACTGGGTACTCCGTGACACAGTTCTGGGGCTGGTTCAACGCTGGCGGGGGTTGTACAAAGTTGTCCTGATAGCTGGGCAGGTGGAGGGGCTCAGCGTACTGCTGATAAGAGTTGTCCGCGCCGCCCTGCTTTAAGCAGGTGGGCCCATGGAGGCTCAGCATGTCCACCAGCCTGCGCCTCTGCGTCTCCAGCTCCTGGATCTGCGACTTCAGGTCATGGTTCTGCGTCTCGAGGATCTCGGACTCTTGCACCAGGATCACTGTCTTCTCCCGTTTCTTCAGACGACACTTCGTGGCTGCGATTTTGTTCCTCTCGCGCCGCCTTCGACGCCTCTCCTCGTCCTCTGGCGTCAGCTGGAAGATTACAGAGTCGTTAGAAGATCGCCAGATTTTAACCCAGATCGTCCACCTGCTGCAACGATACTGCTACAGCAAGTGGATGATATGGAGGTTTATTAGCTTCGACTTATGAATTTGAGTCCCTGGATCTTGACTTTGACACTACTGTCCTACTCTAGTTAGCTAAGCCTGCTGTTCTTCTTGAGTTCTAGATACTGAAAGGAGGATCTTTTGACCTTATATCCTCCGTGCCACTTTGAGCAATGTGTTCTGTGATGGACCTACAAGAAGAACAGCAGGGTTAAGATTGTCAGCCTGGATTGGGGCTTCTCTATTTCTAGGGGTAAAGTGACCGATATTGTGGGACAAATCAGAAGGAATAGAAGTGTGCTAGTAACGAAAAGTGGGGCCTGGACTAGTATCGAGGCAACTCGTTATTCCTAGGCTTCTGGTCAACTATCAGGACACCTGTAGCCGATACAAGGTTCCCTCGCGGATTTAGGGGTGAGGGTGACCCCGAGGACACCCAGGGAGCGGTGAGACCGTCGACTTACAGCGGAATCGCCCGACGCCACGTTTTAGCGGTTAAATAACCGAGAAGTAGAACAGTATGTGAGGATTTCTTACTCCACCGCGGTTGCTGTTGCTGCTCGACTCGTCGTCCTCTTCGTCATCCGCGCTGCCGTCCTCCTTCTTCGTCCTCTTCTTCGTTTCGTCCCCGCTGCCGTTAGCCCGCCTCTTCGTTTGCAACGTCAACTTCAACCCTGCAATTTTGGCCCGTGAAAGCGTCAATTACGAACGGACGAGCCGAGCAATAACAAAATCTGGACATACTGTTTTGCCCGTCAAAGTAACTGGACCGACTATGCTTGGCCGAGTCGAGAAATACGGTGGCAAGCAAAATCCATCTCTAGAACGAAGAGCTCTTTTCGAAAAAGGATTCGTGGTGTTAGCTTGGGACAGGGTGAGGCCCAATTAATGATACGAATTACTGTCACTCAATAAACCTTGCCAAATTGCAGACTAAAGACTGTAGAACCCATTTTTTCTATTTGAGTGACAGTAAAAATGGGCCCGATGTAAGGCCCATTTATTAAAGATTCCATTCAGATGGGCCTTAAGACCGCCTCTGTTCTATTGGACTCTGTTCCACTGGCATGGATCTCAGAAGGAGGCGGAATTAGACATTTCGGGGGGCCTGGCAAGGTTGGGCCCAGCCTGGGGCCCCGCGAAACAGGAAACAAAAGAAAGTCGCAGGGGACGCGATCCCGGTAGGATATATCAAGGCCAGCACACCATCGGATGGGTACCTTCTTTAATGAGCTGACTACAGGTGTGCTGAACGCTCGGTGGGCTCGGCTCACCGCTGCTAGTCGAGTCCGTACGATCCCTGCTCCTCTCTGTCGTGTACCCCTCGAAGGGATTGGTCATGGCGATTAGGGAGTTGACGATTTCCGGTGTCCTTGGCGTGACCTCGGCCGCCGCGACGCCGAGAAGACCCGCGGCAGCCGCTGGACTAGGATTCACGTTCACGTTCAGGTTGTACATGGTCGGTTATATAACCATTTAACCTGGAACAGAAATAGAGGAGTCAGAAACTGTGGGACTTCTGGGCCCTTAGGAAGACTCCTGAGAGGGGGGTGTAGGGATTTTGGGCAGAGTTGAAGGTTTCTGGTTTGGGGATGGAGGTTTCTAGGTGAAGGGGTTTGTAATAGTAGCTGGAATTTTGGGACTCAGGGACTGAATTTTTGAAAGCTGAAGATTAGAAATTTGAGAGGCTGTAAAGCTTGGGTTTGAGAGTAAAGATTTTTAATTATATAATCGAGGGACCTTGGGCCCCCCACGGAGAATTTCTGGGCTTTATTCTAGAGTAAAAGACAATTTACTATTTTTTAAAGAGGCAAATATTTTTTTAGAGACAAAACTCTTCAGGATCATTTCTCCTAAACTTCTCGCTTCTAACCTCGTCCACCATGGAAACCGCAATCAAGGATGTCGCCCTATCAACGAGCCATCGTTCAAAAAGCCCCAAATGTGGCCACAGACTGGCGTTTCGTTCACTTTATCAGCGTGAACTCAACCAACAGCGGTGCAACATCCACTTTAGATATTCGAGTGAAGATAAACCAGGAAACGAGAAATAACAAGTCAAAAAATGGAAGAAAAAGACTGTAGCCTCTTTTTTTCTCCATTAAGTAACTCTGCGCGGCAAGAATAATAGGTCTGTTTGATGATTCAGTGTGAGAACGATTTATTTTTCTTTTGTTCCCGACGGAAATCGTTTCCTAACTTTGCACTTGTCTTCTTCCCTTCGTTATATTACCTCTGACGATAGTTTTTTTATGGTAATTCTTTCAACACTCGAGGATTTACTTTAGTAATTACTATCGATTGATCTCAGCCACACCACCACGAGAAGGTAAACGAGAAATGCTTCTCCCTCACCAACAAGCATTTCATTCTGTTTAATGTGCATTCCTCTCTTTCCGCGGAACGAGAGGCATATTGATACGGCCTTGATGCGCCAGCGATCAAGCTCGAATCAGTTTCAGAATAAAGAGGAATCCAGGCTGAAATCGACGCTGATAACGAAGCCGGAAGTCGAAGATCCTTATCGATGCCGTGAAGTGTAACCGACCTTCGCCGATTATCAAGGATTGCAGCGCGTTACGCGTGACACGCGCGTGGTTCAACGACCAAAACAGTCCAGTCACTGATCAACAGTCAGATCAGCAGATGAACAGATTATTTGCCAGCAAACAAAATGGCCCTATTATGTATTTGGTATGCAAATAGATTTTGTGATGTGTTTCTATTTTAAATTCAAATTTTTTCCCGCCCTTCTATAATCAAGCCATGGAAACAGTTTTTGCAATGTTAAAATTGTTCTTTTCGAACTAATTTGTATCTCTAATAGCTGGTATTTATTTAAATAGAAAAAATATTGTCCTAATATCGCAATTCCATACATGACCCATATATGGGTCAGGGAAAATTTGAACAATTTTTGACTAAATTGTACTTATGTTCTAGAATGCAAGAATGAATGAATCCTCGTTTCATGGACGTGTGAATGCTAGGCCCAACCAGGACCCAAAAGTACTCCCTCCTCTGAAAGTCCCCAGGCATCCGCCACTTTCCGCTGACCTTTGCAGTGAACATCGAAGCAGGGGCCTTACGTAACCCTCGAGGGAACAAAGATCGCCAAAATATCGAGGTACGCTCGCGAAAAAAGTGTAGGCGGAGGGGGCGCTAAAAGCTTGTCAATACTTGTCAAAAATTCATTTTGACGGGAGTCTGGCATCCTCTAAAAAAGAAACAACGCGACCTCCAGCAGGCTAGAACAGAACCGCGGCTTGTTTTCGGCCGAGGAATTCTTCGGCTGCGCCTTGGTTCAAGTTGCCCAACCTCCTCCTTCCAGAGACCCCCCTCCCCTACACAAAACCTGGCCGCAAAAAATGCTAGAAAATTAATTTTATTAATCACTAAAACGTTCCCTAGTTATTTTTATAATAATTTGAAATGTTTGAGAAAGACACTGAATTTCTTAAAATAGGAAAAAAGGATTTATGACTGTTTTAATTTTGCAATATTATTATAATATTTACGTTATCAATAATTTATTATGTTGCTTGCTTAAATGAGTTATGAAGGCACCAATTTATTTCCAATAAAAATGCTTGAGAATGTACGAATTCAATGACTCCAAAAATGGAATAATTTTCAATGCAGACGGGCAAACATTTCGGAACACTGTGCGCGTCGCACTGCTCCTCTTTTTGTGGGCCTGTCAGCTCGACGCGCGAGAGTCAGGGGGGCCCAAGCGCGCGCATGCGTCCAGCGCGCGAGAGTCGCGTTTCGTAAGAATTTGATCGTTCCGTATTCGGAGCCTAATGCCCTTGCAACTCTCCTCCTTCGTAGCCTTCTATGGTTCCTCCTCCGCCGCCTCCTCCACTGCGAATCTCCTCGCGCGGTCCCGTGGGCCGGTTACACTTTCCACCGACAAAAAAATCGACTTCCTTGGGACCGGATCTCTCCGCGGGCCCGCTGCGACAAGGGCCCCTGGGCCCCAGGCGTACCCACTGACCTATATGCCGCGGAGGATGCGGCTGCAGCCACGGCTGAGGCCTCGCGTGAGATATGGAGGGTCCACGAGAGGATTTTGGGCCTGACCAAGAGGATTCTGCGACTGGGGAATGAGGTTTGGGGACTTTCAGAGGAGGAGGGTCTCTGCTTTGGAGATAAGCATGTCTGGGGGCAGAGATTTGGAGATTCTGAGAGCTTGAAGTGAATTTTGAGATTTAAGTTTTTAAAAAGCTTTGGTATCTTGTTTTTGGGACCTAAAGAGAAGTTGTTTTGGGATTTATATATAAGAGTTTTGCAGTCTGAAGCAAAGAGTTTAGGATTCTAGTCTCAAAGAGCCAATGATCTTGAATTTTTGGGCCTATAAATAAGAATCTCGAATTCCTTAGTGAACCTGCTGAGATTTTGGGCCTTAAGAAGGTCCTTGAAGCTAACTGTAAAGATCTCACGCCTCCAAGCGAAACGTCTTGAACTTTTGACCAAGAATCTCCAGCCTACGTCCTTATTTATTGGTTCTACTCGTTTCCGTAACTCTTCAGAATAGAATGATCGACCTTCACGTAAGGCCCCATAGATTGCGTATCGATTATTCTCATTCAAATTTTCGAAAGTAACGCTCGGCCACCCACTGCGATTCTAACTCGACAGATTTATTGCTCACTGAAGATAAATCGACTCGATAATACCAGACGCAATAAATGACATTCATTAATGAAGTTAGAATTCCTATTTATCATAATTCCAGGCGCGTTAACTTTCAAAGGGTTTCTAATCCTCCTATCACTATTTACGACGATAAGACACGAATTATCAGCTCTCTTTTCGACTAAATATTACTGTAAAAATATACATTCTTTTCTTCTTATCTTTTTATAATATAACAAGGTTTACTATTTATCAGAAAACAAATTCTTTCACGTGAATTGAACATTGAAATACCACGGAGGAGACTCGAAAATTAAAAAAGACGAACGAGCGCGCGTTTTGTAAACACGTCTCGCGGACAGCGAGCAAATAAATTCTTGTTCCGTCCTTTTCTCCTGTCGTTGTCTCGCGTGTATTTATCCCCGTTGATTAAACGGAAAGATGATAGAGAGGATAGCGACGAGGAATCTAGCGAATTGAGGCCACGAAGCGGAAGGAGGAAGGAACGTTTAGATTTTGAAATTGAGCTACGAAAATAGCCGCCCGAACAAAATCGCGAGACAAAACGATCAATTACTGTGCAAACCGCCGCTCCCACAATTTTTCATCCATGTCTCCAACTTTCGAACTCCCGCGAGAACTGAGAAACATAAAAAATCAGTTCCGATAAAAAGGAGCTAGTCAATTGCCAACAGAAGAGTGAGAAAAATTGCAGAAATAAATGAATATTGAAAATTTCACTGATGATTATTCTAATAGGGTTGCAATTGGGCCCAAAAATGGCAGAGGGGACGCAACTGCAGAGGGGGTGGGGGTAGGAACAACGTAATCGCTGGTATGAATGCAATGGACTGAAATAATAATCGGAGGATCGGGTTTGTTTGAATGGGAACAGGTGTCCGATCGAAGCCGTCGCCGCTGCACGCTGTTAAACGTATAAATAGAAACCGTTTGATTTTGATGTGTGCCGCGAACGCTTCGGTATTCGACTGGATCACTCGTCGAAAGGTTCTCGAAACAAAGTCTTTGGAGCAGCCATAAATCACAGTTTTTTTCCTCCAGAAGATCGTCATCAAGCCAGCTACTCGCTATAATCTCGCTGCAGGTGAGAAGCACGAGATACTCAATCCCAAAGCCAAATCACTGCATCGCTTTGTCTTATCGAAAAACCAGAACAAGACGATACAGAAGTGAATGCCACGAGCTTACAGCGAGTAATGGACTCCTGGAGAAATTGAAAAAACAGCGCTCCAATATCTCTGCTTCTTTTCTGTTGCAAATTTCACTAAAAAATCGAGGATAAGCTGCTTACAACTTCGTTAATATAACATTATCACCGTAATCCTTATCGTCTATGGTCCCTCGCTACGTCAAAACAGTGTTATCAGCGACTTATCATTAGACCGATTAAGCGGCTCTAATAAGTAGAAGCCAATGTTCAGCGAGAAGAATTTTTGGGGAGCGAATTCGATCATTCTACTACTACTATTATTAATCCTACAATTTCATGAATTTTAAAACACTTTGCAGCGATCTTTTGGTATTCTGAAGAGAAGAATTATCGTAAGCAAAAATTTGAGAAAAAATTGGCTTCGAATATCGTCTATTGGCTGGGAAGATCGAGCAACAGCCGGAAATTTTATCGACTTTATCGCCAGATAGTAACAAACCACACGCTCCAACTCGAGCTTGCGGACAGAGGAACTGTTGTTGGCTTTTCTGGAGAACCGTCGACGCTCTCGATGTAATCTTACACCGAGGGGAGGGACACTTTGCTGGCTGATGATGGGGATTAGAATTCGATCGACAGGATATTTATTTATGGCGAGCGAGCTCTTATTAAAACTATTTATATGGTTTTCTCAGGGGCCTGTGGAATTTTTTTGGGATGATCGATTGTTAGCGGATACCCTGTATATTTTTCTTAGAATAATCTTGTTATTCTTCTGAGATATGATTATTTACAATTTGTGGAATATTCGAAATTGTTGTTATTCGATATCCCCGAGGCAGTGGACGCAGGAAATTTTTAAAAAGAGTTTCGAGCAAGAGGCATAAATCATCGATAATCCGAACGCAGCTCATTCTCAGGCGTGATTTATTTTTTTCACGGCTCCAGCTCGTGAAACTTCATACGTGTAAATCAAACTCAAATCGAATAGTCTTAATGGAAAAATACGAGTTCGAGCAAAAGAAGAGACAAGTATTTAGAATATTCTTGATAATAAAGACAGTACACTGCAATGAAAAGAAAAAGAGTTCTTCTATAGCCCCTTTTGAAGCACTGAAAGATGAGTGAGGGTTTCAAATTTTTGTGACTAATATCCCCTCGACCCCCACATTTTTTTCAGAGCTTCGAAAAATTCAGAAACTTTCCCAGTGCGTGCCACCACTCAAGAGACGCGATTTTCCACGCCTCGCAGTGATTGCTGGTTCGTGCTTCCTTCGAGGGTCGAACACTCGAAGCGATCACGCTTGGGAAAGCTTCGTAAATACTCGTTATAAACTTACTACTGAGTCTAAATCGAGGAAACACTATATTTGCAAGAGTCCACTCATCAAATCGATAAATTATTTAAAACAGTCCCATTTTGAGACCCTCAAGTTGGCTTCAAGAATGTGACTCTCCCTATAAGCTCAGCACCTAGAGAGAAAACACTCTACACTACTTTACACTGTTACAAATTTCCCCACCACAAAATCCCTAGAAAAAGGTCTCAATTTTCCTGAAGAGGGTAGGTGGTGTGGAGGACCTGAAACACTGTATCTATGTTTCTATGGAAATATAGAAAGTAACCAACTCTTGGTCAAGAAATATTGGTTTTCCAACATTCCCCTCCCCAAGTGCCTTCAGCACCCCAAAAAAGTGATCGAACTTAAACTTAAAAAAATGTAAAAAAAAGTCTCTAGCATCTCTAGTCTGAAATACAAAAAACGAGAATCTAAGCCACCCATGGAGAGCAAAGACGCGAAGCGAGGCGTCGTGGTACCAAGAGCGAGAGAGAAACGAGGAAAGAGCACAGCAGAAGCAGAGAGAGGGGAAGTGAACGTGGTACCGAGAGAGCAGGGCTTGCGCAACCGGTGCCCATCTGGCCAGAAAGCTTTTATCGTGCTTTTTCGGTACGGTCGTCGACATAAGCGTGGGCGGCCTAATTCCTGCGGCCATTTCTGCAACGATCGCTGACGAGGATCGCATAAGGTCGAAATCCCATGAAACTCCTACGAAACTGCCAGCCGATCCTATTTTACGAGGCCCAAGTTCGGCGAGTTGGAAATCGAGGGGAGAGAGGGGAGAGAGGGACGAGAGCTGAGAGAGGAGAGAGAAGAGGTGTTTGGATGCTGGGTCAACAGAGGACAGTGAGATACATTGTCGGTTGCCCGCGGCCAGGGGCGAGCTCTGTTTGGCGGGACCGTGAAGGAGTCATTTGTTATAATGACTGGCGCTGTGTCAGTGGCTCGGTTTGCTCGGCGCAGGAATTCCTGAGCGGGAAGTGGCTGCTCGTGGGATGGGGTGTCCCACTGATGGGGAAGACACGTGTTTCTTGTATGGGTTACGCGGAGGAACGCTTCGAAAGAAATATGGGTTATTCAGGATAGTTTGGAGACGCCTGTGATGGTCATTACTGAAGAGGAATCAAAAAATACTCTTTTGAAAAAGCAGAGATTGTGCAGGCTGGTCAGTTTAACTGGAAACTCTCTGATGAATGTTACCAACACTCCATGGGTCTCCAGTTAAACTGATCACCCTGTATAAAGTTGCAGATTAATTTAGGGACCCCAAATAGGGTGGATCCTAGTAACTAATTCAGCCTCGAATTTCGTTCGTGAAATTAAAAATACTTTGCGACATCAAAATCGATCAACCGAGAGAAATATCACCTATCACGTGTTTAGAGAAGCCTATAGGTGTGAATGGAAGTGATACCGCCTTTGAACTGATAAGGGTACCGAAAATTGATAAAGCTGGACAGCTCGATCGATCTCCCTGCAGACCGTGACTCTGCTCAGGGTTCAGAATGAATGGACTGATATCACGAATACTTTATCTATTGTAATGTTTATCACACCTAGTAATTAACATAATATCGTTACAAAAATGAAATCACTGAAAAGTCCCTAGATTTCCGACCCGTTCTCAGCGATTAATTAATCGATGGCTCAACGAAGCAGCAATTGGAATTCTCTACGCCTCGTTGAACCAATTACTGCTCTTCCCAGCATCTAAGGCACCAAAAATCCACAAGACTCGATCGCCTCTTCCTCCACACTATTCTCCAAGGCCTCGTCAATCAAAAACACACCTAGCAAAAATGTATGCATAAAGTTTCGCAACTTTATCACCATGGCGCATAAAATTGAACCAAAAAAAAAAACAAATTCCGAAATAAAACTCGTCGAAATGACAGTATCTCTGAGAAGGTCACGATAAGCTTTCGGAACTCCAACCGCCAATTTCGCCAAGTTACGACTCTTTTTTTATAAACGCAGCAGAGGGGGGCGCGTTAACAGTCGGGGACTGGCTGGACGAAAATCGAGAAAGCTGGGGGAGGAAGCAAGAGGGGAGGCGCGAGGCAAGGCCGTCGTAAAAAGAATTGCGCGGAGGGGAAACGACGATAAAGCACGAACCTGTTGGAGAACAATGTGCGTTGGCTGGGCTAGAGAGATTTCGACTAGCTGGAGGCGTGCGACGAAGGTGAAAGGTCGAGGCACGATGGTGAAAAGAGTTCGAGGAGTCGGTGCCCAAAGGGGCACACAGGTTTTGTCCAACTGGCTGTTTACAGACTCGCTTTCTACGAGCGTGAATCTCATTTAAAGAAACAGATTTTTGGGTTAGCCAGGGAGTTACAAAATAGAGGCTGAAGATCCAAGAAGAAAGAAAGTCATTCGAAAGGGGACAGACTCTTGTGAGAGATAAATGAGGAGAGGGTTTTCTGAGTTCTGAATGGACTTCCATTTTTGTGAATTTAGAAATTAGAATGAAAATGTTGTCGAAGGAACTATTGTAGAGGATCCATTAATGGCGTAATTAGCTCGACAGCGAAACCGAAAAGAAGAAGATAATGGAGATTCAAATGAGTCCATTCAGGAGGATGGAATTGGTGTTACAGCGAGACGCAGCGTGAACGAAACCGAAACAAAGAGGCCAAAGGGGGACAAGGGGGCATCACGGCGCTATCTGTCCCAATTATACCACTTTAATTACAGCAAATTACTTTAGCAGTGCCCTGAAGCATGACGGCCACGTTGCCCATAGCTAGACGTGTTTTACTTTTACAAACTCTTAATCGTCACGTGGAGGTCCCAGCCCTAACGACCCACTCTAAGAGTACTCAGAACACAAGCACTTCCATTTCAACATTTCTCTCCTTGTCCTCAAAAACCAAAAAACTTAAAACTTCAAAAAAAGAAAAAATACTCCTAAAATGAAATTTTACTCCAAGGCCCTCCACAAGTCCCAAAACCAAAAGAATAATACTCTGTAGGACTTTCACAGAGCTCAACTCGAGTAGTTCCAAAAAATAGGGAAAGAGAAATGGGGCATTTTACAAATAAAGCGTGCTTTTGCTAGTAGTAATCGATGACCCGAGGTGCACACCCTCCCCTGACCCAAAGAGCGCGTTTACGAGCAGTGCGTGCACGCACAATGGCGGAACGCAAAGGCTCGTGTTCCTCGGTTTCCCTTTTCCCCTTTCACAGCCGCGACACACAACGGGCATAGACAAAACGCACACGAACCGGGGCCGTATGTAAATTACATGGCCAGGCGAGGAGCGTGTGGTCGCGTTACGGGACAGGAAGCATAAATTTCGTTACGACCGCCAAACATAGTGCGGGAAGAGCGTGCGTAGGAAACCAGCGGTTGTTTTTTGAGGGAACTGTTCGATTGGTCTTTGGGAACAGTGCATGGGTGTATTTTTTTAGGAATTTTGTGATAATTTGCCTTCCTGGGTGTCAAAGCTTCAATTTGTGGGATTATTGTGGACTAGGACTGCATTTGTGAAGGCAGTTTTGGGTACTGCATCGACTTTGGGACTTATGTTGGGTTTGGGACTAATTTTGGGACTTGTGTCGACTTTGGGACTAATTTTGAGGCTTGTGTTGATTTTGGGACTAATTTTGTAGACTAATTATCTGAAATAATTTTTCCTACTAATTTTCTGGGCTAATTTTTTGGACTACTTTTTTTGGACTTCCGTGGCCTTTGGAGCTAATTTTGGAGCTAATGTTGAAACTAATTTCTGATGGCATGGCTCCATGGAATCTGTGGAGTTTGAGGAAACACATTATTGCAATCTTGCAATCTTAGCCTAAGAATTACTCAAAATGGCATTCACAACGAGGTCTTTGATATCACCGAGCCCTGGTATCTCTCAATCTGCCATAAACGCCAGAGGCCTCGGTGTTCCTCGGAAGCTAGAGTTATTAATCTCTATTCCAATAAGCCTCCAGTCTCTCTATTCACAGCACCGCCATCGGCAGTAGCTTTCCTAGCAATTAGGCTTATCGTGGAGACGATCGCTACTCTGAATCTTCGCGCGTCGAGGTTTCCTCGCTGCGAGAATTGAACTATGGCCTGGAATTTCATCCCCCAGCGATCTCAAGAACATTTTTACAGTGATAAAAGTCTTCATTAGTTTTCATAAATATTCGAAATTTTGGAAATAAAAATATCTATGTGACTATAAAAATTCTATCAGTCCCTGAAGTCCACGGGAGTCGAAAAACAGTACAGGGAACTCATGGCGACACACTATAGAACTTTTAGAATTTTTCCGCCAAGGGAACAGAGGAATCTTCTGTTCATAGAAGTCTCTGTCGGCTGAGACTCTAAGCAGAACGCTGCAAGAGTTTCTTTCACGATTACAATGCCTGTCGAGCCTGCATGTCTAGCTACGTAACTGTTCTCCGTCAGGGAAAATTGTAAATTTTACCGAGAAGCACTCTGCTTCTTTAATGATCCCAGTATCGGTTTTACGAGCGTCTGCGTTCTTTCTCAGGACACGAATTCGCGCCCGTATGGCTGGAACGATTCCCCACAACAAGGGAGAACACCATGCGGGTTCGAGGGACATCAATCTCCATTAATTGCTCCTTTCCCTAACTGCTTCTCCGAAAGACCTGGGTCCCCAGGGAAACTGGACAATGACAATTATGAGGCTTCGATCGAGCAGAGGAAATATCTAAATTTTCTAATTATTACTGTTTCCCTCAAGAGCACCTCAAGCTGGCAGGGCGCTCAGGGGGGTTACATAACTGCAGTTCTGGCAAAGGTCCTACCTTCGGAGCGTCGATGTACACCATCGATATTCCGCGAAAGAGCGATAAACAAGAGGGGTGTCGCGTGAAAATAGGTGGCGACGAGAATAACTGGAAAAACTCCGTGCGAGCAACAAGTGGGACAGAGTGGCGAGTTTCCTCGAAATCGTGGGCAAAGGGGGACAAATTAAAGCAGCTGTATCTAAATTAAACATAATTATTAAGTTTGTACAATTTTTCTGTCACAGTAACAAAGGGATTTCCTTAAACAAATATATAATAAAATACGAGACAAAAATGAAGTAAAATAAATTACACGATTTTAAGCGACATACAGTCCAAGTGAATTCATTAGCCATAAAGCTGTCAGTAGCGCGGGAAAATTCAAATTACGCGAAAGGCTCGCGAGCATCGCGGGAAACGAGATCCACGGAAATAAAGGCGCGTGATGATCGCGTGTTCTAAGATCTATGGATCCTCGTTTCGCGAGGGTAGGCAGTACTTTGGCCTGGGCTGGAATTATTATTAGCGTTATTACAAGTATGCCAGGCTTATTTACTATCGCCGTTTCTGTCGTCGTTCGCCGCGAACAATTTGAAGAAACGAGCATCGCGACGAGCAACGCCGACCCGCGATCCTCGCGAGCCACTTCGGCTGTCTCTTTGATCTCCCAGGCGACGCAGATTTGTTGCTACTTGTACGCGATAAATTATGAGCGTCGTAACGCGTCGCGGCGCTGGCTTACAACGTTACGAGATGATCTCCTAGGGGAATCTATGCTCGCGAGAAACTGACTGACGAGCTGTGACAGGAGCACTTGGATCTCTTATTGCGTGGGCGGAGGAAGTAGTGAAAGTGCAGAGAAAAATATTTTTTTCATATTATATTACAGGATATTTAAACGTGAAGTGCAATTGGTTTAGATTTGCTAGTGATTTTTAAATAACACCAAAATTCGTGCGCTTTAACCACACATACATCCTACGTAACGCTGACAGATATTTTAGAAGAGAAAGTGTCTTCAGAGAAACAGCAATTTTTCCTGTTGTTCGACTCCGATTATTCTAATCAAAAAGAGATAAAGAGAGTAGTAGGTATAGGGAATAAGAATTCCACCCACGAAATTAACTGGCAGACGCATCGATCCAGATCGAGCGATCTCGTTTGCATTAACAAGGATATCTGGCGTCTATTCTCTGATCCTCTATCGCCATTTCTCTACGAGCTCGTATTAGCATTTTAAATTCAATCGGTACATTGACGCCCTTGAACAATAATGGCCTCCCCCACCGGGTCCCATTTTCCCCGTACGCCTCTCACTCTTTCACCGTGACAACTTGCAAATCCAGTTATATCATCTCGCGACTTTGTAATCAGCTGTGTGGAAGAAGGTGGCTCGAGGAGCCAGCGCGTTCGCTCCCCTCAGCGATAAATCAACCGCCAGAGATTTCATACGCAGTCTGTTTCCCCTTGACCGCGGTAAATTTAATTGAGACGCGATGTTTTGTTGTCGAGACGCGCGCAAGCTCTAGAGAAATCTAGGGATTCCTTTTTTCACTACTCGGGAGCCTCAGAAGGCTCTGAAAATTACGTAACTTCGGCTTACGAATAAAACTGCTTGCTATTGTTTGGTGAGATAATGAAGATTCAGGTCTCTAGTAACTTTCTTACGCTGTGAAGTTACTAGTGACCTTCGAATCGAACTAAGTAAAAAGTACGTAGGTATGGGACTATTGTATGGTCTACCAATTGTAGTAGTTTTATTTTTTGAAAAATCTCTACTCATTTTTTTCCTGAAATTATGTTACTAGGCGAGTTAAGTCAAGAGTAAGACATTTTTTGGCCTGAGTGAGCTGGCTCGCGTAAAACTCAAGTTTTACAGCATACCATTCGTTATGTTTGCACTGCAAAGTCATTAAATTAAAGATCCACCCAGAGTTCTGTTTACCTGAAACTTGAGCCAAGCCGAGTACACTAGCAGCGATATTCGAGATCGATTTTATTCGAAAAAGCGTAAAATGAAAATGTTCCCTAGATCTTCCTAGTATTTCTGGGGTCAGGAATCAGAACCCTATAAAGTTACTAGCTTAATCCTCGATTTTTTAGACGTAACAATACCACTAGAACTTAAAATGAGGAGTGGAGAGTCAATGAAAGCGAGACAAAAAAGTTACTAGACTGTGGGGTAACCCTATTGGTCTAGTTGCAATGTTTGGTGACCTTGGAAGTTATGGAAATGTGCACATGTGCAGATCCTGTATGGGCGAGTTTCGAAGCCGTCGACGATCTAAGAATTAAATGTCAGTAAGGTCATGGTCGCGGAGGAGCGAGGAATCTCCGCCGCGAGTCGACCTACTCTGACGATAATTACTTGAAAATCATTGCGATAGTGAAGCGAGAATTTGTTTGGAAGCCAACCATGAGAGGCTAGCAGTATTTTTGTGAAAATTCAGAGTCGAAATACTAGTATTAAATTCGAAGTTTGGTACCTAGGAACACATGGAGCTTCATCCTCAATAAGTCACTAGATTCATGTAAAAGAATTAGAGAAATGATAAGAGAAATGACTAAATTTTGAAGGTGAAACAATTCTATTTAAACTCTGTTCCGCTAGCTACACTTACAAAAATATGTATTTGCACAAATATCCGCAGTCTAGCTATTTTTTCGTATTGCACGCAAGCAGTGAATTTAGTTTATCGATTTAATTTAGTTTGATGTGAAGATCGCGTGAGAGATACCAAAAAAACATTGTTTGCAAAAAATATAGAGAAACGCAGGTTACGAGGATAACACTGCCATGCTCGATCTTTTAATTATCAGTGGGTTGTACCTTGGGAGGATCGCCTCGTTTGCATAGCGAAGGCGGAGATAAGATTATTGTTGTATAATTGTTATCAGCCGCTGAGGAAGTTTACAAACGAACGTAAACATTTAAGGTTCATGGCTTCGCGAAAGAAAATTCTGCGAGAGGTTTCGTACAACTTTTCGAAGAATTTCCCAATTCAAATCTCAAAGATTTTCAAGCTTTCCCGCCAATTTGTACACGACCCAATTCCCCTAGAAACGAAGTATTTGCCTTGAACTACGCATTATTGTATCATTCGCGCTTCAACTTTGTGCTGGCATACGTATGCAAATTGACTGATTAAAATGAAGATAGGATTTTCGAGCCCATTCATATTCATTCGACCACGACCACGACCACAGAATTCAACTTGAATTTCCAGCGACTCTAGACTCAAATATCGAACATGCTGTACCTGTTCGATTTAGAATACAGAGGCAGCCAAAAAAGGGGATCATTGGAAAACTGTCTCGATTACAAAGTTTGTTTTTCTCCAAGCAAATATGCTCTCAAGCGAGCATGCATTTCCAGTAAACACCGAGTCGTTCATAATAAACGTGCACCACGCTCAGCCGGCGTAATATGAGGTTTTATGATTACGGTTATTTGTGATTCTACTTAACTCCACTTTACATGCCAATATAAACATTATACACTTTCATTTGAGTAGACTTATAAAGGAGACGGTCGAGCACGACAGAACTTTCGATGCTTGAAATGCAGTGTTGGGCAAATTAAAAGGTGCGATTATTGGGAATTTTTATGTGTGACCGGAATGAACTGATCCTATGTCGAAACGAAGGCGAAATTCTTTGGTCTCAGGGCACACATTTTATATTAAAAAATTGTTAATTTATTCCATGCAGTTATTTACAGATTGCAAAGAGAATTTTTCTTCATTTTTGAGTGAGAATAATTTTGTAAGTGCCAGTAAGTGGATCTTTTATCCTAACTCGAAAGAGGGGCGGTCAGAGAGGCTGTTTAGTTTCGAGTCTTTGGTTCAAGAGAAGTATTGTGCAATCGAGAGCATTGGTACCGTGTGAGGATGCTATATAGTCCTTACTAGATCCGTGACAATGTTGCCAATGTTCTGTTTCGCTATATTTAAGGTTCCCCACTACAACAGATGTCCTCCGTGACACTAATCACACGCGTTATTGCGAGTGCATCCTCAGGTGTCATCAGATGCGGTGCCAATCGACAAATTCTCGAGTAGAACCTTCTGAGTGTCGCAAAATCGAAACGAAATCGAGCATCTTCAATGCACCTTTTGATCTACTGAGTATCGACTTTATAATAGATCCAGATTCATTGAAATTACTGCGATTTTTGTGAGAGAATTAAGAGAAGATACGGATAAGATAAAAGACGCGCGAATTATCTGAAGTATTTATACTAGTGTTCTGCAGAGTTTCGTTAAAACTGCAAGAATTGAATATGGCAAAAAATGAAGTAGCATTCTTTCTACAAGTGATAATGTATCCAAGTCGCGAGCCAAACGTCGTTTAACATATTCTTCTCTCGACTCTTGCAGTAATAGTGCAACATGTTCGTAATAAAGCTTCGCTCGTAGTCGCACGACCTTGAACATAGCTGCGAACTCGATCTGCGCGGTGATCGATAATTTTGACACCTATTTCTATATTTCCCACATTCCTCTAGATCCACCCCATAATCAAACTCTGTCATAAAAAAGATACTCAAGCCTGCTCCAAAATTCATCCACTCACAGAAACTACTAATCGATCTCTGGACCCCGAAATCAAATGGCATGAATTATAAAAACACTTGACGATCTTTAATCACCCGCGCGAATTTATGAAACACCCCTCGATACACTTCAATAATCCCAATTAACCCTTATGCACTGTTCAGGTCAATTTCGTTCCAAACTTAATTTTAATCTTCAATGCTTGCTCACTAAGTTCCTCCACTTTGAATACCAATACTTACTTAAAAACTACAAGACACTATTTTTATGGGAAATTTCTTCAACTATACTTGTAAATAATGATTACTAGAAGTGTACACAGATATTAAAAATATATTCTATAAAAAATTGTTAAATATCCCCCCTTTTAAGAGGGTGCATCTCTTAAGCCAACTGATCAACTCCACTTTTTAAAGTTTTTGAAGCTTGCACTCGACTGCACCTTAATTTTTTATATTTAAAATAAATATGAATATTGTTCTTCCGTAGGGTCAATCAGTTTAGTAAAAAAGCTGGTGGTTTGTTGTTTCTGGTGGCAGTAAAAGGAAGTCCTACCTTCTCAGTGCGAACGACAACACAGCGTCGAGGTACGCCCCTCACCGTCCTTCTTCGTCGGCTGCCGGCGCACGACTGTGGATAATTCGCGGTCGCGACCGGCCTAGATATATACGAGCTATTTTTGGCGCGCGTCGTCACCGGGGACGGCGCTGATTGGCCGCGAGTGACGTGACGGTGCCGCGGGATTGGTCGATCTCGCGAATAAGCCGCGAGTGCACTGGCGCAGGCCTGGCTCACTGCTGGGCGCGACTCCGCGGGCGCGACATTTGTTGACATGAAACTGTCAGAGAATACGCACTCCCTTAATGCGCCGGCATTCGTCGCGATCTTGCATCGATCGCTGCAATTATGACATAATTTTAGAATTTTTAGACCGATTTGTGACCCTTCAGGAAATTTGCACGAACTTCCTGTTGTATAAAAAATTGATCAGAGGAAAATAAGAAAGCTCTTATGTATGTCTATTTTAAGTGCAAGCTTCTTCCCGCCCTTTTTCCAGGTTTTAAATATCGACCCTTAAAATTGCGATTACCGCGCACTTTAAATTTTATAAATTTCCAGAGATCTAGACCAGCTTTTCCGAAGTAACACGTGATATACTTTGTGTGAGATATATTATCAAAAAAAAATGTGAATTCTCCGACTTATAAAAAAAGTACTTCATGAGGGATTCGAAATTCGAACCCGCGAATTTGAGATTTGAAACCTATAGGACTCTATTCTCTAATCTTTACTCTTTTCTCCTATATATCCTAGTCTTTTAAGAGCAGTATTAAAAATGAAATCACAGAAAAATAAAAAATCTTGTGAACGTACCTCCCAAGCGGAGCAAGACATGTTCGCATTACCACGGTCGCAGGTGAACAGTCAATCGTGACCAGGTGGGTGGGTGGAATTCATGGAGAATGGAAGCGACGGGTAATGAACGATCATTTGACGCGGCTCGCGCTATTAATTTGCCCCGAGCTTTCGAAAAGCCTTGAAGTTCGCCGGCGTGCCTCTCCTGGGTTCTATGAAATCATAGTTTTCCCGGCAGTTATTATGCGAAAATTACGCTCTAAAATTAGTCACGGACCATTAGTGTGCGTATGGGCTCGACAAAAGGAAGGGAAAAAAGCATTACACGACGTACACACACTTTTTCGATACGTATCTAGCCATTAGCGCTCGCGATCGCGTTGATGATATTATGCTAAGTGAATCGAGCGATCGCGATGAGCGGTTTACGTGTCCCCGCTCATCTAATAATTCTTCGATTCTCATTAGTCACATGCCGCCGCGTCGTAGATTCATCTTAGATCTCTTATCCGGGGAGGGGTCGACACCTGCATCGCAGATCGATTTTTTTTAGAGATCTTGGAGAGAGGTGCTTGAACTATTAATGAACACTTTGTCGCGAAGACAATCGGGTCAAAATGACATTCTCGTTCAAACATCCAGAGTATTTGTTCATATCTCGCATAGGAATCTGCGTTAAAATCTACTTTCAAATTACACGAATCTTCGATTAGCGGGACATTAGCGTCACCTAACGCCAGAAGAGGGAATTAATTAAAATGGCAGCGCCCATGGTTCGAAGTGATGTTTAAGGAAAGCTTTAAATATTACAAAAGTCGGCACCCTCCTCCCGATTTGAAGCATGTGATCGAATTAAACGATCCTAACTCTAGCAAAGTACGTAATTAATTTCAATTATTTTGGGTATTTTTTGTTCATGAAACTGGGGAATTTTTTAGGTTACTAAATTCACAGGTAAAGTATTGAACGACCAATGTGGAGAAGAATTAGGGTTGAAGCCAGTGAAGACCTGGGAAATCTACGAGTTCTCAGAGATTCCAGGTATGATGGTCTATCAAGTTATCAACTTTCCTATATTTAAATATTCTTCATTTATTACTAGGACTCATCTTCATAAAGAATCCCTTCACTGCTAATGGCCAACGATACTGGATCATAAAATGTTTGAAAGACTACTCCAAGAAGCCGAACAAACTTAATCTAGATGCTCATAATCTACTAAATGATGAAGAAGCTTGGTGGGACACCTGCTTTGGGTAAGGTGCAACATACAAAAATTTCTTGTGCTGAAAAAGTTAGGACTATTAATTTCAGAAACTCTGACAAGGCTAAAATACTGCTGCCAAAATTAAGATGGGCAACACTGGGATACCATCACAATTGGGACACCAAGCTATACTCTGAGACATCTAAAACAGACATGCCTAATGAACTATCATCATTAACTTCATTTTTAGCAAGAACTCTAGGCTTCATGGAGTTCAAAGCAGAGGCTGCAATTATTAATTACTATAGAATGAATTCAACACTGGCAGGACATACAGATCACTCTGAGGTCAATGCTGATGCACCATTGTTCTCCATCAGCTTTGGCCAGACTGCAATATTCCTAATAGGAGGATCCACCCAAGACGATCCTGCCAGTGCCATATTTTTACAAAGTGGTGATGTGGTAGTAATGTCTGGGAATTCTCGTTTGAAGTATCATGGAGTTCCCAAGATATTACCAGCTACCACTGCACCCTGGGATGATGAAGACATCACTGGCAAGAAAAAGGATTGCACATGGGACCATGATGACTGGAAGAAAGCAAGAGCTTACATTTCTGAAGCCAGAATAAATCTGAATGTAAGACAAGTTCTAAAACCTGGACAGTTGACTTTATTATAAGTTGTACAAAGTTTGTTTATAGAGTCTTATTAAAAATACTTATATAGACGATTAGTACTTATTTTTCGTGGCAATGTCAATTCACATCTCTAGGAATAGAAGCTGCACTATAAAAATACAGGAAGCTCTTAATTAATACTCTCACGCTAATATTCATCCGAAGTCTCTAATCTCTCATCGATCTCTTGTATATTTCGAATCGGAATATTACTAGGAAATATACTTAAAACGTTTAAAAAGTCCCATGCAATCGTTGCCATTTGCAGCAGGAAGTCCTGAGAATTTGATACCCACCCTTGCGTAATCTCGTTTATCATTTTGTAGTTGCTATCAAAAATATTCGCAGACTGGCGAGATTCTGACAAAATGGGCATGTATGGTTTGAGCAAAATGTGGGTGGCATCGCGAACTGCCTTGTTTAAAATAAAGTCCTTCGAAATATCTGGCACGTGAATCATGGTTTCGTTAAAATTGGCAATTCTGTGGAAGAAGAAATAATTCTAATTCAGCTTCGTTTCGTGTAAATTAATCTTACAACAAACCTCTGCTCAAAGACGATTAATATTCATCCTCATGAGGACCTCCTCACAAGCTCTTCTAATTATTCCTGGTTCCCAGCAACTTCTATGCCTTTTATGCGGATTGACAGCGCAAATGTCTATTCTGAAGCTGTCCGACTCGTTGTCACTAACATAAAAACAACGATTCTCTTTTATTAATCGTTGTATAAAAGAAGCTTTCATCTCTTCAAAAGTGTAGGATTTGTGATGGTGTCCCATTCTGAATTTCTCAGTTTCTAGTACCTAATCTTAGTATTACATTAATCGCAGATGGTCTATTGTCTGCTTTAAACTGGTAAATTTGGAATTTAGTGGCCAAAATTAAGGAAACGTGTGGGTTGAGTAATGTTAGCGTTGATACATTTTTGGTGTTCAATTGTTCTACATATTTGGTGAATAAAGAAGTGCAGAGGTGTCTGATAGTTACTGAAATATTCAAATATTCAGAATTCCAGGCTTACGGATACTGAAATTGTAGTTTAAGTGTTAGAAGAAGATTCAAGAGAAGAAAGAATGCAGGGAGCAACGCGTGAGTTTGTTCAATTTAAATTTCCGCGCCTCTTTGGGCGCTACTGCTGTTACCCTTTAAATTTCCGGTCCCGCGAGTCAGCTGATCAATCTCATTCCTGTCTGCTTGATAGTTCTCACAGCTATGTCTGGAAAAGATAGACTTGCGATTTTCCCTTCTCGGGGGTAAGTATTTCAGTCACAAATAGCTTAAAAGCTTTTCTTCTGTTCATCGATTTCGCTTTTCATTTATTTGACGTCCATTAATCAAACTCTCGATATCCGTCATTGGATGGGTGTAACCCTACCTCACGATATCTTTCAATCACTTGACTCCTGTCCTCAAGATCATCATTCGATGACTGACACAATAGTATTCCCTGTAAACTATGTCAACATTTCGCTATCTCTATGTATAAATATGAAGAACTCATTTGCATACCCTGCTTATGGACTTGTTTCATTTAATCATTCTTAATTGACAGTAGTCCTACACTGTATATATCTATCATTGGATCCCAACTTTTATTTCTTCTCTTTTCAGGGCACAAATGTTAATGAAGTCCCGTTTACAGGGAGCACAGAAAGGGCATGGGTTGTTGAAGAAGAAAGCAGATGCATTGCAAATGCGTTTCAGAATGATTTTGGGTAAAATTATTGAGGTATATGCTACTTCTATATTTGCAAATAATTATTTGTTATTCTGTAGTGTAGATTAGTCATCTGTTGCTTTCTTATCTAGACAAAAACTCTCATGGGAGAAGTAATGAAGGAGGCAGCTTTCTCTTTGGCTGAGGCAAAGTTTGCTACTGGAGATTTCAATCAAGTGGTTCTACAGAATGTAACCAGAGCACAGATTAAAATTCGTTCAAAGAAGGATAACGTTGCTGGTGTGAATCTTCCAGTATTTGAGTCCTACCAAGATGGTACAGATACTTACGAACTGGCAGGTTTGGCCAGGGGTGGTCAGCAGCTAGCCAAGCTGAAGAAAAATTATCAGAGAGCAGTCAAGCTGTTAGTGGAATTAGCATCTTTACAGACTAGTTTCGTGACTTTGGATGAAGTCATTAAGATCACCAATCGCCGTGTAAATGCAATTGAACATGTTATCATTCCAAGAATCGAGAGAACTCTGCAATACATTATTTCTGAACTGGACGAATTGGAAAGAGAAGAGTTCTACCGGTTAAAGAAGATCCAGGATAAGAAGAAGCAAGCCAAAGTCAAGGTAAGACTCTGGGAATAGGAATCTGCTCTAACTTATAATTAATTACACCTAAAATTGAATTTACTTTTCAGCTTGATGCAGCCAGAGCAGCAATGATAGCTGCTGGCGCAGATCTAGAAGCGCCAAACATGCTTGATGAAGGGGATGATGATATCTTGTTCTAAACACTGTAAATAGCTTGTTTTCACACTTTAAAGTATTAAAGAAAAGTATGTTTCGATTCCGAGCGAATGTGTTAAAGAGCGAGTCTGGTGAAGCATGATGAAAGAGCAATTTACCCTTTTCACAAAAATCCTTAGACAATACTAATTTTACATTAAAGCTGTATCACATTGTATTTCCGAAATGCGGCAGATGTTAATGGTCTCTATGGTGCTCCTAACATTTTCTAATTACACTGTAACATATCGCACGGAATTGTTACTAATAATTGGAAAATGTTAATAGTGTCTCCTGTTGGCGATATTAAACCAGCTACTATGTATAGACACATTCAAAGTATTTGTGTTGTTAATATACCAATAAAACTATCGTTAGCCGCGAGCAATTCGCGGCAGATAATCGTTACGGAAGGTTACAGAATCAAGTATTCACTACGAAGCTATGAATAATAAATATGTACATATACATTTACACCAATACTTATATTCTTTCCCATCTATTTCCTCGTCCCACATAAGTGTCTCGCGCATTATCGCAGAAAATGAGCGCGAGACATCTTCAATCGAAGTCTATCAATATTGAAGGGTGGAAAATCAATTCCCAGTATTCACTCAGAAGCTGAAGATATCTTAGTGAAAATCAGGACGAGCGTTTCAGGCCAGGAATGATTAAGGATACATTATCACCGTATCCAGTGAATTTCTCGAACTGGGTCAATCAATATATGGACCTTTTCCCATATGAGCCACTCTCCCTACTAAAGGGTGGTGCGCGCGTGGAAAATCCTTTCAGTGCGCGGAAAATTCGTGCCGTGACCACCCCAAAGATGTCGTCAGATCATTTAACGGTTGTTGAAGTCCCAGAAAATCGCTTCGAAGACGCGATTCACCACTTGAAATGGAATTTTTTCGCTGACGAGCCGCTGAACCACGCGGTCGGGCTCTGCAAGAAAGGGGAGAGCCAGTTTGAACTGGAGAGACACTGCCAGCTTACATTAAAGCAGGGATACTCGCGGATGCTGGTAGATGAGAATGGGACAGTAAGTGGAATTAAAGAAGAAGAATCTTTACGACCTCTCTTCCCAAAAAATTCTCTTTGCCTTATTATTGATTATTTAAATGTTACATATTATTGGAGCTTCCTTTTTATCACTGGAGTGAATATATTTCTACGTCGCAGACCTTGAGGAAGTTCATTGTCGATCATAAATCTTTTACCAGATAGCAGGTATGGCTTTAAATGGGATCTTGAAGAAGGGAGAGCGCGAAGAAGCTGAACGTCGACTGGCGGAACTGAACGACGAGAAATTTAAAATAATATTCGGGCTTCTTTACAAAGTTAATGAGAAGATCGACTTATTTTCCAAGTACAACGTCGACGAGTTATTCGAGTGTCGAATACTCAGCGTGGACGAGAAATTTCGTGGGAGGGGTTTAGCGAACATTCTGATGGCAGATAGTATAGAAACTGCGAGAAATGCTGGTTTCAAGGTAACTATGAACTTGAAACGTAGAAGCCTGATCATAAATGTTAGATGCATGTGCTTCATTCATGCGTTCTTGAATGAAAAGTGTCTCGCTCCTTTATAAAAATGGTTCACAACTGTTTTTACTTTTTTAATACTGTGTTCTAATTTTTTTAAACATCCCACAATTTCTATTGCAACACGCACACGAGGCATGAAATATTTTACCATTTCAAGTGCCCAAATTCTGACGGAGATCTGACGAACTTTCGCATTCTGTTTTTGTTTCAGCATGTCCTTCGATTAGTATGCATGGGATGATTTTCGTTTACCGAGATGTAATTGCAATGCACTCTGTACCTTCTCGAGAGGTAGTTTTGCACGCGGTGTTCTTCGTTCAAAATGTATGTAAATGTTTTTCGTGCGAGAGATGAGGCTTGGAGCAAGGTGGCTGAATTCTCTGATGTTTCCAGGTGTTCAAAGCGGATGCTACAGGGATGTTCTCGCAGAAAGTGTGCTTGAAGCACGGTTTCCAGGTGGAGGCGGAAATTCTGTACTGCGATCTTGACGAATCGATTAGACCTGCTCCTCCTCACCAGGCTCTGAAGCTGATGGTGAAGATATTGGATTAGAGAGAGATGAAACAAGATTCTTCAAAGTTGTTCGAGAAATAAGCAGAAAAAAATCTTACGAAAGAGCAGTAGAGTAAATTATGTGTATCGTTGTATGACAATAAGAGCTCTCTAATATGTGTTTGTCTTCTGAAGACACATTTAAAGATTAATCATATCTAGGAAAAGCAGGCCGTGTGTTTCTCCCAAAGTATACTCAAAATTTGAGCCACGGTTACTCTGCTTCCTGTCTGTGTTCTAAGAAGTATATTACTATAAAAAAGAAGAAAAATCAGCAAAAAAAGATGTTGAAAAGATACAGAATTAAAATCCACTCGGTATTTCGTTCGTTGGACTTCTTTTCTGCATTCTGCTCATTCGAAACGAACTTACGAGTCTGCTCTGGTGGAAGATTATTGTATGAAGGAATTTACGTCTGTGTATATTGTGGAAGAGTACCCAGCGTGTGTTAAATGTACTTTAATATTTGTTAAGCCTTCTGTACATTTTACAATCCTCCGATGGTGAATTTGAAAGTTTTACCGTATACGTACCGCACACAATTTTTCGACGCTTTCGATTGTGCGCGCATTTTTTTACAGTCTATCACGAGAGCGCAGGAAGCACGGTTCCAAAATCCGTGTTTAACGATGAATCGAAAATGGTGATTTAACTCATGGTTACAGGAATTACTGGATAATGGGTCCACATGAGTATAAAGCGAAAGTTACAAGAAATATTTTTGTTGGTATCACATGTTACGAAAATATATTATAAATTATTTTGTAAAACTATCCGCCAAATAAATATTACAGTTTATAATGACGTTTGATTTACAGTGTGTCCCTTCTGATTCCATGAAACGATTTCAACTAAATAAGTACAATTTTATTTCAGCAATAAGCATGTCTAACAATTCTCGCCTGCATAGAAATCATACAACTTAAGATGGAATGGAATCTTGCAACAATGTGTGTGATCTAGAAGTTTACTTGAGGCCTAAAGTGTTTTTGTAACTTGTTTGCCTTGAACTGCAACTGTGTTGAGTATTTAGCTTGCACTCTTTGCATGTACTTAATGTCCCTAGCCTTCTTCACAACAGCCTCTTTTTGAGTCTCTGTCCATCCCAGGGCCCTATACTGTGACAACACCTTGCGCAACTTTGTGCTCTTCGAAACTGCAAGTGCCCTATTTGGATTCAAGTTTTGCTTGTAATATCTCATTAGAGATCTATGGCCAATGACATTTCCTGATGGCAGTACTAGCTGATAGTCACTATCATCTATTTCTGGTATCTCCACTTCTGCATCTGGATCTCCACCTTCTGCATCAGGATAACTGGATGAGTAGTCATAGAACTCTGCATACTCTGCAAGGGCATTTCCCTCATGCAATATTTTGCAATGGCCCTTGTCAATCATGTGGGCTCTGGCTGCTTCTGCACTTTGGAAGCTCCTCCCTGTTTAAATGTATTGAATTAATTTATTATACATTTCTATGGTTACTAAGAATCCTTAGATCTAGAAACCTTAATCTACTTACCAGTTTCATTACACCAAATGCACATATACCCTGCAAAAATTTTTTCTCCAAGGTATGTGAGCAAACCCCTAATATCTACACAATACTCAGGATCTGGTACGAAGAATGAATGTGCAACAACCATGTGTTTCAGATTGCGTACCAATGATCTACTATGATGATAGCAAAACAAGCAGTCATTGTTTTCCACTGGGTTCTTAGTGTCTTCCATCCACTCATCTGAATCTACAGATTCAACCTCAGAATCTACTTCCATGTCATCTACTGATCCTTTACTGCTATTAGAGCTACTCTCATTAGTGTCCTTTCTAGCTACTTTCTTATTCAAGTCTTCAGAAGCACTCTGTTTGGCATACTTCTCCTTATGCTTCTTGGACACTAAATGATTCTCATACTGATTCTTTGTGTTGAAGTTCTTCTTGCAGATCTTGCAGCTGGTTCTCTCCTCCTCTCTCTCCTGGTCATCCTTGTTTCTCTGGGCAATCACTTTCTTCTTGAAATCCTCCACAGTAACAGGAGGCAGCTCGGCTACTTTCCTCTTCAGATTGTACCTGTGCCAATCTGACTTGTAATGCTGCCTCTGGACCTCCAAATCTCTGAATGCCACATGGCATGTGATGCAAGTAAACGGTGAAGTCATTATTTAATAAATAAAAATCTACAATAACTAACAATCTCCGAAGTTCAGCTCCCCCCGAGGATAGACTCGATTAAATATAAACTATAATACTAACAACATTTATCGCAATTTATTTATTCTAATACGAACAAACGTGAGTAACATCACTGGTAATTACAGGTAACGTAAAACTCAACGAAAATCGTGCTACACCACGTGCGCAGTACTTTTAACACTGTGCTCCCAGCGTAGATATGCGCACTGGTCAGGAATAGGTTATGTTTGGTTTTTGCCGATAGTGAAGGACAGAAAAAATGACCAATTTTTCTCCAAAAATTATATTTTTCCTACAAAATTCAGTCTACTTTGCACGAAAAAGCAAGAACAGCTACTCTTCATAAAATCTTCTGAAGAAATTGAGAAATAGGAGTGTACAGGTGAGTTTGTACGAAGCTTGCCCAGGGCCTCGAAGGATCTCAGTCCACCCCTGTGCCCGAAGAACCTATCAACCTATCCATCGCGAATCGTTGCGTCATATGGCGACAGCTCACGTGACTGCTCCGAAGAAAAAGGAATATTAAGCAGGGGCGCTATCAATCGCGGGGGGATCGCCACTCTGCCTACGTCCCTGGTTTCTCGCTCGGTTCGCAGTTGTATTCAGGCAGTAGCCGTCCCAGAAGCCGGAGCGTTTCGTGTGCACGTCGCAATCGGAGAAAAGTTTCGCACAGCACGCAAGAGCCGTGTGCCAGAGACGAACCTACGCAACGATTCTCGCCAGCATCCTACTTTGGGAGCGTGTTAGCCAGCTGGTTCGGCGGGATCCAAGGGAGAAGGCAGCCGAAGCAGGGTGTCACGTCGCCGATCGTTTCCTCGACCGACTTTCCTGTGGCGACGTTGCGTTAGAACGACGTAAAACGAGACACTGGGGTGCAGCCGACAGGCCGATCCATCTGTCTCGATCCACCCACGAACGACCGTTCGATTTTCACGCTAGAAGGCGGCCGTCCAGCAGGGCGATACCATTTTATATGACTTTTCTTCGACGCCAAGGTGAGTGCCAGCCGATGACCGATCGGTTTCGTTCTTCCCGACGCTAATTTTAGCGACCAGCCATTTTGGACACGGGAACGTGTGCGCGAGCGGCGGCTCATTTCTATGGAAATAAGAACGATTCTACTTTCGTATCTGGTCTTCTTTCTCGGGGACACGTAACTGCTATGCTCTCTGTCTACCTTTAAACCTTTTCCCTTTCTATTGTAGACACCCTGATCGTGGATCGACGTTCCTCCCATCGGCGAGATATCGCGATAAAAGTAGGATCGATGAATCACTGCTGCTCTTCTTTCTTTTTTGAAAGTGGAATTGGATTGTGTAACGATATTCGAGGGTGTAAGAGCAGTAGTCGTTTAGAAAAATGGATACGCTTGTGTTATCATAAATGTGTCCCTGCAAGCACTAAGCACATAGAAATGAAGGATTTTTGAGGAATTAAGAAAATAGTACCTTTATCTTGCCAAAAAATTGATTTGGAATACATGTTTTCTATTTGGCCTTAGAAAAAATTTCTCAAGAAGTTTCTAGTTGCTTCTAAAACTGTGTTGCATGAGAATCCCCCTTTAAGTTCGCCCTATAGTTTGAAGTAACAAGTTTACCCTATATTTTGCGAATTATCTAGTTACTTATGCTCCTATTCGGCTGGAACTGCGACGTCAGTCGTTCAGCAATTGTAATGGGCTTCGTTCTGCGGGGAAATGTTAAATTCTTGCGATGTAATCGAGGCGTAAACTTTGACACTGTCGATACAATGCAGTATAGAAATTCGTATCATTCGTGCAGGCCTGATTGCGTGCTGCGAATATCGCTCGGTATCGATCCGAGTGAAACGTATTCGAATCGTGTCGGGGATCTGTACTTTGTACGCTTATCGCGGTCGAACCTGTTCCTCCAACGTGAACGCGTGTTTTTTGCACGATTTGCGTCGAGTGTTTGCCGACTGAATCGAGCTGCAGGGAATTTCCCTTTATGATGGTTTAACATTGGTACTACAAATTATTTTAAATATCGAGTCGAACTGAATTTGTCGAGTATTATGGATTGTGTATGTATTTTTTGATTACAGAGTTCTCTTTCGAAATGCCCCGATTGCTCGAGACCTTTCGGCTCCCTTCGTTCGCTCCTTATTTTTTCCATTTATCTGCGCCTTAAGATGGCCTGCTTTGACCCTTCAGTGTGCATAGGCCGATAGCGATGCAAAATAATGCCTCTTAATCAGTCCACAGTGGTTCTCAAACGGTGTTCCCAAACCGGAAATCATCAGCCCACCCTACAGACTGAGAAATTACTGTAGTATCAGTGGAGCTTATCTACTGTTTCGTAATCCATCGATATCTACTACTAACAGTACCCTTTGTGTTAAACAATATTGAGAAATACTCTTCAGAAGTTGAGGAATTGCAAAAGTAACATTTACAGCAGAGTAAATTGGTCTAAATTTCTTTCTTTCATTAGAATTTTCGCTTGCTACGCGAGGGACGGGACTGAACAGTCCAATGAGCGTGTCCAAACGATCCCAGTAGGCGTGGTCAAGGGATCTAGTGGGCTTGGCCCGCCCTCTTGCGGCCACCAGATTTAGTTCCTCCTGTAGTTCATTTTTCTCTGCTCTAGTAAATATAGTGGATAGAAATACGAAACTGGATCGCGTGGAATTCTCCCATCACGCGTGTAAACGTTTTTACTGGCCAGTGCGCGTTATCTAGCTCGTATCCAATCACGCTGTCGTGTTCATTCATAAATTCAGGCGAAGTTCATCCGCTCTCTGGTCAAGGTTCAATGGCTCTCGCTTTCGTTCCTCCTCTAAGTCCTCAATCGTATGATTTCTTCGAGTCCCTCCCACAGCTTTCGTAAATCCGTGAAGCATCCAGTGTCGACGACTTCCACCACAATGAAAGTGTTTATCGAGCATCCAGCGGTTAATTAGACCGCTCATTGGGCAGCCAGCCTGTCGAATGTTTGTGTTCCGCTCAGCGTCATGGTTCAATTACCGCTCCACAGTGGAATTATTTACTTTCTGTCGCAAATTGTCGTCCAAGCCTGTTTGAGTAGTTTCCACTACCATTTGATTTATGCAGCCACTTGTGTGGGACTAGCAGCGAGGCTAAATGTGCTCCACAATTTTCCACGTGACGGCGGTAACATTGTGGCACGTGATTGATAAGCCTTTATCGAGCAGGATAAGGGCTTATCAGGACTAATCAGTACATACTCACTTTTTCGGTTTTCTTATTAGTAGAAAAAAAGAAGAGCTTTGGAAATGCCTTGAGAGAAGGCGGACTCGGTATTCTCTGAGTCTAACTATAGATATTAATAATTATTCCAGCCTGTGTTTTTTAAAAGATAACTTCTCAAGGCACGCAAGCTTACGTAAGTTTTGCGGATAGTGAAAGTCGTTTGAGC
The DNA here is from genome assembly GCF_051401765.1 of Calliopsis andreniformis. Taxonomy (NCBI): domain Eukaryota; kingdom Metazoa; phylum Arthropoda; class Insecta; order Hymenoptera; family Andrenidae; genus Calliopsis; species Calliopsis andreniformis. Next base: position 12,671,148 of record NC_135068.1, on the reverse strand, counting down.
TGAATTTTAATGTTGCTTTAGTAAACAATCACGTCGACCGATCGATTCTGTTTGACGAGGTATTACTCGTCTCTGTGTGTCGAATTCGGTCAACACACAATTATCCCCGCTTCGCGAAACAAAATCCTCGGCTGCATTATTAATCTCCCAGCGGCTTTTTGCGCCTCGTATTCGTATTGTTCCCCTGTCTTGCATTACCGAAGCAATCGAACCGGGCATCCTGTACACCGTGCCTCTATTATCACGATACTCCACTCCAGCTTTCATCCTGCCTCGCTACAGGCGCTTTCAGATATAGGGCCCCAGCAATTTCTCTCTGCACTCGTCCCTAATTTTCTGGGGTACTTGACCGTACTTCCTCGACCCGTTATCTCGTGAAACTGGGAGGAAAAGACAGTTGTGCTCGAAATAATTCCTGCTATTGGGAAGCTTGTATTTTCTGAGTTGAATGGTACATTGAAAAATTATTTAGAAAGAGTTTTCTAAATAATTGGGAAACAGGTTTAATCAGTAAATTGGACTTTTTGAAATTTCTGAATTAAATCACTTTCATGATTTCTGAAACTAGGGAAAAATTGAGATTTTAGGGGAAAACTAGTGACTCTAGGGGAAACCCAGTGAAACTAGGGAAATAATGGATTTAGAGAAAATTAGTGACTTTAGGAGGAAACTAGTTACTCTAGGGGAAACTAGTGGCTTCAGGAGGAAACCAGTGATACTAGGGAATTCTAGAGAAATAATGAATCTAGGGAAAATTAGTGGTCTTAGGAGGAAACTAATGACTCTAGGAGAAAGCCAGTGAAAACTAGAAGTGCCTGTGAAGTATAGAAGTCAGCAAGGGGTTAATTTCCCAGCGCAGTGCGGAAGTGGTGCATAGTATGCACCTAATCACGGTGCACAAACGCGCATAGGCGTTTCCCGCACGCGCTGCACCGATTGATCGCCGAGCGCCTCGGCACGCAAAGGGTTTGCGAAATCGCGGCAGATTCCTGAGCCGTTGCGCCACAATTTTCCGCGGCACACGCTTGATAATGAAACCTTCACCCTCGCGCGGGGGCGGGAGAGGGGTGAAACAGTCGCATTTGCATAAGTCGCATGCCGTATCGTCCAGTCAGATCTGTCTCGGCCGCCATATATCCTGCGACTCGTCGAGAATCTGGCCTTGTCCGAATCGTCACAGAAGATTGATCGTCACTAGAAAATGCATTATGCATGTGAACGCCGTGCGATAGATAACCGTTCTAAAATGCAGTGCGATCTGTTGCTCACACGACACTTTGCGCTAGAGGGGCGCACTGTAGTTTGACTGCTCGAATTAATTAGGGAAGATGCAGTCAAAACTCTTGGAGTGCCTCGATTCTTTAGTTGAGGAAGTCCTTGGAAAGTTCCCTAGAATTTCTTCTCTGAGCTTACTTTCCACTGTTCCTGGAGCCCAGGGCATTCACGTGGAGCAGATGCTGCTCAAGTTAGGCTTCAACCTCTACTCAACCTCATCTCATCATGAAGATCTCATAGTCCCGTGACCCAAGTTTCCCCTATTTCTAAACCCCAAAAGCTTCACCTGGACCAGGTTCAGCCTCTACCCATATCACATCTCATCACGAGGACCTGATACTCCCTCGATCCAAGTTTCCCCTATTTCTAGTCCCCAAGAGGTTCCCGTTGACCAGGTCCTGTCCCAAGCGTGTCAGCAGGTCCTCGTGGTCTGGAGATCGGTAAAATCTGACCTTGCTGGTCCGGGCGCACGCCACCGCCGTACTAGAAATTCCTTGTCGCTCGTTACGTCCGGATCGGGCCACGTTCCGATCAATATACGGTGTACCCTAGAGGCGGAGGACGCTTGCGCGAGCATCGTGGCCGTGTAGTAGGCCGATCCGGGAGCCGAGTAGAGCCGCGAGCGCACACGACTCCAGTTACGTTAGCCGGCAGAGGAGAGCACTCGTACACCAGGCATCGTGCGCAATCCGTGACCGTGTGGTGTCCACGTAGCCCAGCCGCGAGACAGGTTCCGACGATTGTCCAGCGGGAAACCAGCCGATTCCTCGATCTAGCTCTCCCTGTCTGGCGAGGGTCTCGGGGAAGACGTAGGGACAGTACCCAGCAGCTCCAGCCACGGTCGCAAATCACGACTTATGCGTCTGTACCGAGCAGGTAATGATCCTCGGTCGTGCTCCACCTCTTCGCTCGATAGGACACCCCCGTCATCCTTCGAGAGCTATTGCCTCTGCTCTCTGCAGAGAGATTCGACGATCGAACTAGGCGCAGTGGAACGTGTCCTCGAGGGTTAGGACTGAGGGTCTACTTCGTTGCTTCACCCTCGTCGAGGATTGATAATCCTTAGCTGGATTGCTAGGTCTTCGAGTGAGCCAGGACTCAGTGGAACGTGGCTAGGTTCCCTCCCAGATGTCCCTCTGTTCTCGCCTCCTGCTAGCAGCGGAACGTGCATTGACGTGGCCTCTTTGCGCATTGTGCGATACGGTGCAACGTGTGCACCGGCTCCCCTTCCTTTTTCGAATCAGAACAAGCTGGCGTTGACAAACTCGCTGGTGGCTCTGAAGCTGGAATAGCTCTGTGGTACGAGGTTCTTGAGGAGTTGGCCTAGAGTGCTGCGGTGGGAGTGGTTGGGGGTTTGTCCAATGAAAGATGTGATTAGCTATTGATGGGAGATTGGACTGATAGTGGAACAGTAGTTGGGGATAATTGACGATATCCATGTGTTCCTGGGTCAACAGAATTAGTGACACTTGTTCTCAAGAAAGCAATTACCATCTATTTCGCTGCCTCCACATTTTCTTCGACTCTTTCGTGCTCCTCTGGCTCTCATGAATCCATTCCAATTTTCTCTGGGATGATCCTGCCACTCTTCTCGAAAGTTCCATCGCCAGTAATTGCTTTTCAATACGCTGGAATTGGAGAGCAGAATCCTCTCGAGAGGAGGTGAATATTTTTATCGACCTGCTAGCATGGGAAAGCCCTTTGGCTCGCTGATTGATAAGCCTGGGGAATAAACAACTGTCAAAGGGGTGGGATGCGAAGGAAGCGGGTGAACGTGACGTCCCTTCTAGATGATGCTCTTCGTGGACTAAAATACCTGGCTTCTGTTTCTCACGAATGCTATAGAAGACGATTAAATCTAGTGTCTTCTGCAGAGTTTCTCGATTGGAAATGAATTTCGAAGTAAAGAGGTTTTGTGAGCGTTGGTTGTAGAATATTTCTAGCTAATGGTCTGCTGTTCATAATTCTGCGTTCCTCGGTGAGGCTTGTACGACTGCCTCTTGTTTGGTCGCGATAAACGCATTATTTGCCGGCCGTTGCACCGCGGATCGATCGCTTGGCAAACAAATAACAATTTCACGGTGTAGGGGCTCCATTACAACTTCACTCTGCGTGCTTCCACTTCACTTGGAAGTACTTCACTTGCTTGGCTCACTGGTTTCTTCAATTTTTCTTCATAGCTCATTTTAGTACACGAATAAAATTTGTATGGAGCCATGGCTCTACGACAAAAGCGAAATTCCCTCCTCCTTTCATTAATAACTCGAAGGCTCACAGGAAACGTAATTGAAGCCGCGGCGTTCGATAACATGCAGTTAATTGCATCCACTTTTTCCTAACTGAGCGTCTATTAGCGATCCAGAGTAATCGTGTTACCATGGCGCGGTCAGAATTCGAGCTGCTCTGGTTCGCGATATGAAATTCCGTTTCCATTAGATAATGGATCGATAGCAGGGGTAGGGATGCACCCTTTAGTCCCCGTCGCTGCATTGATAAACGACCAAACGGAAGCTTATTTGCACGTGAGGATCATGAATATTTTAAGGGTCGAGGAGGATCGAGTGCAGCTCTCCTTTTATGACGCTCGCAGTGGCAGCACACAACAGGTGAAAAAGATGCACTTTCCCCGTTTCACTTCCTCGCGCAATCACGATTCTCGTAGTATTCCAAGGGAGAAAATTGTAACAGTGATTCAGTATTCGTTCGGGCGAACACGATTCAGTCACCTTTAACGATTACAGCACAGTCGTGTTACCGTATCGCTCGAAAGCGGATCACGATGTGTTTTTACATAATAGGATTTCCTCGGCCTCACGGAAGCAACTCCACCCAGGTCGATAGAATCCACGTAAAATATGCCTCAATATTTCCTCGTGGGGATCAGTCACGAAGCAATGACCTCGATAATCACTTTCCCCCACTGGCGAATTTTGCTTTCTGGGAAGCAATTCACTTATTAATTTCGTATTAATTTCGTGGGATGGTGACAGAAGGCTGGATAGAAATATCGCGTGTCTTTTCACTCCTGCATTCGAGGCGCGCAACCGGAAGTGCTCACAGCGTGCCCTGTTTCACTTCCCATGGAGCATTAACATCATTAATGGTACAGTTAATAGGCAACCGTAAGTGTTTCCATCTGATTCTTTTTTCTGCGATTAAAAATAGTAGAGTTTCAGTCAGGGATCAAATTTCGCGATAAAAAAGGGGGATTCAGGGATTGCTGCATCACTAATCGAATCTGATTGTAGAGGGAACCCAACAAGAGACTTTATAGCGTGCAAGTTTACGTAATGGTCGTGTTTATCGTACAAATCGTAATACCTGTAATTTGATCGCGGTAACCTTAGTGCCTATTATGTAGACGAATAAAATTAATCTTTATATCTAGGAATTTTAATATTAATCGCGTGATGTGAGCTCACGTACCGATAATACCAAATAATTTACTGGGAATTAGCATATCGATTTTTTTTACCGAACCAGGGGAATCACGTTATCGAAAAATCCATCTTCTTCTACAAGTGATTTATTAACTCGAGGCACGATAGGATCACCTTGTAAATCGATAGAAAAAATTTCAGAGCACGTGCAGGAAAAAGTGCCTTCAACCTCGATTGGCTCACAAAATCGTTCAACCTGTGCCAATTGAAATACTCTGTTTTTAGTACGTTAGCATGTACAGGGTGATCAAGAAGTGGTTGATTAAATTTGCACAGTCTGTAAGTAACCTAAGGGCATCAAATTAATTTTGCACACCCTATATATAAAGATCTGATCAGTCTATGAATCAAACGAAACAGTTTCGCAGATGACTCGATCGTGCCACGATAATCCTCGTCTGTCTTTTGTCACCGACTTCGCTTGTTCTATTTCTGTATAATGACGTGCAGCGAGAATCTCTGTTGGTTCGTTTCCGGTGGCGATACGTCGAAACGATTTTCCGCCAGGCACGCCCGCGTGTGACTTTCGCTATCATGGTTCTGGGATGGTTGATTCTGTCCGAAGATCGGCCAGATGATCGCTAGATAACAGGGATAAATGAGACTGGGCAAAATTTCCACGAGAAAACCGACCACGCACAAATGACCCCTGACCCCGTCTACGTCCGCCCCCGTGAACGCTAGCGAAGATCAGCAATCCGATGGTCCCGTTCCACGAACGTTTTTAGCAGGCCTGAAGCTCTCGAATCGTCCAGTGGTTTCATGCGAATGGACAAAAAAGCCCCACAGAAAAATTCATTTCTCTCCTTGAAGAGCAAAAAGTTCCCCCGATGTCTGCCAAGTATTTCAAGTTCCTCAGACTGAGATGATTTGGATCACCGAGCATAGGTCTGTGCCTTAACACTTCTGCATCCACCCTGAGGAGTCTAAGAATTTGATCAGGTGGACAGTGATCGTAATGGTCCTAATAGATCCTCTATAGTGCTTTTCTTCTGATAGCTACCACCGCCACACGATTAATGAACCTTTTATTAGGGTCTGAAATGGCTGGATAGGGTCTGATGCGTCAGAAAAAATGCTCGAGATAATTCTACATATGCTAGACGAGTGGGAGTGGTAATTGTGGTTCGTCTGATTGCAGAAACATCCAGGATATCATCCAGAGGGAAAGGATCGGTGTACAGCAAAGGCGGCGGTAGTAGGCCACTGTCGAAGAGACTCACAAACGGCAACATCATCTCCTTCGCAGGGAACAGTCGTTGGTTGCGAGCACCGTGCGGGTTAACCACAGCAACCTGGTACCCAGGCTTTCTTAGTGGCACAAGCAACGGACAGGCAGCGTGTATGATCATTGAAGACTACCCCCCTCTGCCCATCAAACCGAGGCAATATCTGCATCAAGATACCACCCAACGATTTCTGAACCACCTGGTCCTGCCTAAGCACAGGACCTCAAAATTTTCCAGGTTAGTGCCCTGTAGACCTAAAGTTAACTCGAGTTCTGATGGTAGTTCAGAAAATTAGGGCGAGTCAAGCTGGAGAAGTGTCTCTTGGATGGTATCAAGAATCTTCGAGGTGTCCTGAGTGGAGTCTGATCGACAGCAGGTGGACAATCTGATGAGGGAACCAGTTGTCCAGGGTTACTGTGATTTGACCTCACTGGAGGGATTAGTGATACCATCCAAAGTGTCCTCTTGCAGATTGAAACCTCCCTCGCAAGCGTAGACTATTTCTAAGACGCCTGAATTGTGATAAAGTAATAAAAATACTCCTCATCACACTGAACTGAGATAGGGTTTTAATTTTCTGTAGTAATAGGCATCGAAAGCTACAGCCATTCAGAGAAACGTGACTGGCGTCAGCGGGTAGTGCGGCATACCTAACCGCAGACTACGAAAATCACCCTGACTCGACACGTAACGAGCTACCATCGGGTAGCCATTGCCTGGCAACGTCGCTGCACAGCTATCAAACTGCCGCTGGTAAACGTGGGAAGTAGAAGCAGAAGGACGAGGACAAAGACGTTACCTACTTGAACGAGAAGGTAGAAGCCAGGGGGACATCGAATCCATAGATCAAAAATAGGGCCAGTTGCAATCAGAAACACCCGCTCACCGTCGCGTGCTCGTTAACGCGTTCACAACGTCGTCTCGTCGGAAGTTGCTGTCGTTAGGAAAAGTCATCAAGCTATCGAGAAGCAAGAGGCGGAAACGTCAGTCACCATGGGGAGCGTCAACGTTAACCGCAACGTCAGCGATGCGTTCTACCGCTACAAGATGCCGCGGATCCAGGCCAAAGTCGAGGGCAAGGGTAACGGCATCAAGACCGTGATCGTCAACATGGTCGACGTCGCCAAAGCCATCGGCAGACCAGCCACCTATCCTACCAAGTACTTCGGCTGCGAGCTCGGCGCGCAGACCCAATTCGATTTCAAAAACGAGAGATTCATAGTAAATGGTTCCCACGACGCCACCAAATTGCAAGACCTCCTAGATGGTTTCATTCGGAAATACGTCCTTTGCCCTGCTTGCGACAACCCAGAGACAGAGCTGATGGTCAGCTCCAAGAAGATGACCATCTCGCAAGGTTGCAAGGCCTGTGGCTACCACGGTCTGCTCGAGAGCAACCACAAGCTGAACACCTATATCCTGAAGAACCCACCGAGCTCCAATCCTGCTGCCCAAGGAAGCTCTCTGACCGAGGGAAAACGCGGCAAACGATCCAAGCGCGCCAATGGCGATGCTACTAATAATTCTAACACCACCACTGCAACGCCCACTGCTACTGCTAATGGCGATCGATCTGGCTCGCCTGAGAACGAGGCCAACACCACTGACATTGTGGTGGAGGCTCCCGAGAAGATGGCGAATGAAGATGGGGATGATGATAATTGGGCTGTTGACGTGTCGGAGGAGGCGGTCAGAGCTCGTCTGCAGGACTTGACGGATGGGGCGAAGGGGATGACTATCAGCGATGATCTCGATAAGACTGAGAAGGAGAGGATGGATATGTTTTACAAGCTGGTCAAGTGCCGTCGCGACGCTGGGCAACTGGACAACCATAAGGAGCTGGTGTCGGAGGCTGAACGTCTGGAGATCAAGACCAAGGCTCCGCTGATCCTGGCCGAGCTACTTTTCGATCAGAACATCGGTGCTCAAGCCAAAAAGTATCGTGTACTCCTGCTGCGCTTCACTCATGACGACATCAAGGCGCAGAAGTATCTCATCAGAGGAATCGAGCAAGTCATAGCTTTACACAAGGACGCTTTGATGTCGAAAGTACCTGGCATTCTGAAGGTAAGAGTTTCGAGCTTGTAGAGATGCCCTAACCTATTAGTACAGTGTTAATGAGTTCATTTTCATCGCAGCTCTTTTACGATGCTGATATTTTGGAAGAGAAAGCTTTATTCGAGTGGTCAAACAAAGTCACTAAAAAATACGTATCAAAAGATCTGTCCCAAGAAATTCATGATAAGGCCGCGCCATTCTTGATTTGGTTGAAAGAAGCAGAAGAAGAAGATTCCGAAACGGATGAAGAAGACGATGACTTAGAGGTTAAATTTAATCCATCTCTTCCCTTATTTCCTCTCTACTAATATTAAAATGTAACTATTGTTTTTTATCCGTTTTTCTAGATTGAATACGATGATAGAGCCAAACAGTCACTGAAACCACAACAGCCACCGCCTGTGCAGAAGCCTGCTGTAGTCAATGAAGACTCGGATGATGAAGATGATTTTGATATCGATGCCATTTAAATGATGAAAAGATGCTCAGTAGTCGGACAATGGGATACGATTAAAGAAGAAAACGTCTGTCCGATAAAACGATGAACTAACTAATGATAATTTCTCCTACGATACAAAGAGTCGCAATGCAATCTCTTATCATAATCTAAATAGCATTTTTTTATTTTAGGCCAAGAAGTGTTTTACAATGCCATTATACGTACGACAAATTTTAACTGTTCCCAAGTTTAGCAATATTTATCTGTACGGTAATACTTTTATTGTTTTTTTTTTGTACTAAGACGATTACGAATTATCTATAATCATTATTCTTAATTATTACTGAAAGATTTTTAAAGACGGTATCATCGATGCTTCTATGCCTTGAGACGCATCTCGTTTTTCAAGGAAAACGATAAAACGATATTATTGATAGTTCACCGTTATTGGGAAGTTGGCCTGCTAAAAGCGTTCTCTATTGTATCTATTTACTATTCAAATAATAATTATTCAAATAAATATGGTTTACCGCAATGAGATTCTCATTTTTTAATCTACTGATTGCCCAATTCTTGTGTTCTACTGAGATAATGAAATATAGACTATGCAACAATACAGATTCAAATTGCGCGCCAAGAAGGGTCAATGACTGTTTCCAACGAGCGACCTAAAGACCCAGCTACGCCATTACGAAATTCCTTATTATCGAAAATTCTTTTCTCCTGCTTTGAATCTCAAATACTGTTTCCAAATACGTTCATTACTTCATCCTTAAAAAATAGCTGGTTACGCAAATTCGCCCACAAGAAAATCAAGAAATCGTCGCCGAGGAGCCATCTTTAACTTCCCATATTCCGGTACTCGGCGCTGCGATCGCGCAAAGTCGCTCCAGTCGCGTTTTTACGATCGGCTGACGATCCTCGCAGTGTGCAACATTTCCCGATCAAATCGGTACTGAAACGCATTTTCGATTCACGAGGGCGAAAAAATCCACGCCATTGCAGACTGTGGAGGCCGCGCAGAGTGCTCGCCTTAAGTCCCGACTGTGAAATATGTGGTTGTTGTGCTCTTATTAACTCCCCATACTTCTCGCCATCTTAGTCTCTGTCAGTAAACGTGCGTGAACAATTCACCGTGTTTCCCCTGACCAAAACCCTTCCTACCCTCCAAGCGATCCTCTGAACGACCTTCCTCGCCCTCGAGGACCTTAAGTCCTGAAGCCAGTTTCCACGGTGGCCAGCGTGCTCTAGCGAGATTCGCCTTCTCGACGTTATCTAGCAGTGCTGCACGTCGTTGGAGGGATATCAGGGTACCGTGGGACTGGAGCTCGAGGAACTACGTCGTTCACTTGGGAAAAGCTTCGTTCGGAGGATCCTTGAGGCGTGCACCAAGGCATCACGCCGTTCCACATCAAGGTGGGATGATACACTGAACCAGGGAAGGACTCCTGCATGGACCGTTCACAGGAGTAAGTGTCCCATCTTTGCGTCCTCTGGACGCCTCTTTTGTCGCTCCCTGGCGATAAGAGCCTCGGGAAATGGGAAAGGACACCGAGCCCAATTCGCCACACCTTTGGCGGTAGAATCGTTTCGTTTCATTTCCGTGAGATTCTGCGGAACCATGACAGAAAATCACCGACCGTGACGACTGTGATGATAATTATCCTTCGGCTCGGTTAGAAAGGAGCTCGCCCCCGACGAATTTTCGCTGATTAGAGGAAAGGGAACCGATGCATTTCATTGTGCCAGGACTCTCTGGTGTATACAGCGTATGTGGCGTTACATAAATCGAGATAAGCGGCTGTTAATTGGAGATCGTTTGATAAGAGTTGTTGTGGATGGAGATTGGTCTCAGAACAGGTTAACAATATGGTGGAGGGTATTCTTTACTTGACTCTATTAACGACTTAATAGAAACTTGCAGAACATTTCTAATCTTATTTGTTTCCCATGTTTCTAGACGCTCACAGTTGTGTATCGCTTAAATGAATTCATTAGGATGCTGCAAGAGTAAAATGTGAATATATTAGTTCTCTGATTCTTTGTTTTAAATGTCCAATGATGCGTGTTATTTCGTCACGCTCGGCGGTTACGAGGGCTTCAAGATTCCTAACCTCTACGAGGTGACAGAAACGAATCCCATTTTCATATTTGATTCTTTTTTCTGATTGTTTAAAGAGTCTTTGTTTAAGAATTTGCTGAGCAGCGAGACTGTTATCGCGATTTAACTCCCCATCACCTAAAACGAAACTCGAGAACGTGCGACCGTTGCTCGAAATGAATTTTAAATAGTGTTTTAGCCGTTAGGTTTAACGAATATGGACCTTCAATTGTTTCACGCTGTCACACCATACGCGACCAAAGAATTCGCTGCACCTGCTCTGCCTGTCGTTTACTTTCTACTTTCGAAAAAGTAATAAAAAATTTCGTAGAACTGAAACGAAACTTCGCCATATTGGTCAGTATATTTTGTCATTTTTTTGGGACGAAAGTATTTTTTAAAGATTATGTATTGTGTACTCCAATATTGTACAAAGGTTTCTAATTTTTTTTATGATATACTTGTTTTTTCCCAGATATCGATTTATCGCTCTTCTGCAGATTATTTTTCGGCTGGTGACTTTTTTAAGTTGTGGCAGCAGCTTTGGGGAATATCTTGGTCCAGTCAGTTTTCAAGTGCTCAGATAATCGTTACAGCTAATCGCGGTCAGAGTCTTCTTGTTACCAGGAAATCTACCGAATCGAATTCGAGAAAGCAATTTTACGCAGCGTGCACGTTGCATGCGCGTCAAGCTTGTATGCTCCTCCATGCGCATACAGTACTTCCAATGTTCTCTGTCGTCACGCTGTGAGTCATCGGCTAGCCAGTCTCTACTCCCCTTCAAGCCGATTGCGAAAACGTTCTATGCAAGTCCGTTTTTTTGCTGTGCACTCCTAAAACGCCCAACAGATCCGCGAGATGTGCGCTAATTAATTACCTGGGAAGATGATAGCGATCAGGGAGCAAAACTAGTATTAGTGGAGACAGCAGACGTAACAAAGGGAGCATTAACCCTTGAGAAGGGGATTTGTAAAAAATCAGATTCCAAGAAAAAATTGTTTAAATTGAAGGAATGTTGCAAATAAACTCCACACGTAAGGAGATGCAATTTTTTAACTGAATGTTAGTCATCTCAAGATCTCACGATAATTACGAAGCAACCTAAAATTAGCAGACGATTTGCATCGGTACATGGAAACCGGCCTTGCTTTGCGGTAGAGGACACCATTAATCAAGGATAGCAGTAGTTAATGAGCTAGAATTCAAGTGTTTACATAAGATAAACTACTCGTTTTGCTAAACAATAGTTGCGTGTAGTTTTCATTTAATCACTATGGAACACGTAACCTTGCGTCTGCTCGGTTCAGAGGTCGACGTAACGCTGATTTGCGTGCTAGCTTCGCCATCCATCTGAAAAAAGTTTTCAACAGATCTTACGTAAGCATATAAATTGGGAGCACCCCAAGGAATCAGCATCCCCTATCTCTGCAACATCTCCCCAGCAGCGAGGGTGGGGGATGAACGCAGTTCCTGAAGTGGTATACTCGTGTCTCCCTCAGGAACTTCATTCATCGCGCCCTTACGTACCCTCGAGTAATTCCCACTGACCGACTGACGCCAAATTGCGTGTGTCCAGGCTTCCTTATGCAGAAATGCATCATTCATTCCGTAATATTCCCCTAGACATGCCGATGTGTCCATATGCACGCAATTCGGAGGAGGACTCGTACGATCGAGGCGCTTGCGCGATCTTCCGCCCCCTGACCCCTTCCAGCGACCCTCCCCTTCCGTGCAGACGGAGTGCGAAGCCAAACATAACCCTTCAGTAAAGAATTAAACGCGATTCCGCGAGGTGCTCCCCCTTTAAGGATCACGTCGCGGGACACAGTAGTGTACATACAGAGATAACACTATATTTTTGTACGACTCGAAAGTCACGGTGTATAGATGATTTTTTTACGACAATTTCGACTGACTGAAAGTGACAATACGCCCGCGACTGCCCCCGAGGGAACTGTGGACAGATCGATATAATAGAGGGTTCAGAGACGAGCTTTTTCTTTTTTGTTTGCACGGGTGATTAGGTAGGTCCAACAGAGCCCGACTTTATCGATGGTTAGAACAGATACATATGTCTAGAACGCTGAACGCTTACAGAATGTGAGTAGTTCCCTACTTATGAGTCCCTCAGACACAACTTCTTTTCCTGTACTGCGTCCCTGAAATATAGTGACTTTGTAAAGATCAAGTTCGTCAGGCCCCTGATTATGAATGTTTCGGTGGTTGGAGTCCTGGAATGGCTCAGGAATCTTGGAGGAGTCCTGTGGGAGGTAAAAAAGTAGACATGGCCAAGTGAGAGACAGCCCTGAACCAAGAAGCAGAGGACTCTCAAGGATCCAAAGTGTACCACTCGAGTGGGTCTGATCTAAGTCACTATATTTCAGGGAGACATTATACCAACACTGGTCAGACGGGCGTTGCTTGCAATCACGTTTTTACGTAAACACACCGAGCTCTAATTGCCGCGCACTTTCATTAGAAACCTCACACGGCTCGCTTTTCCCCGAGGTTCCCAGAAAGATTCCTCCGCGCTTTCAATGCGTTCTCGACTGCATGGAAACCTGCGTAGAGGGGATCTCACGACAGTGGTGCAGTGTTTTCTCGATATAAGCTCGCTACCAGACTATAGTAATCTATGGCAAATCTAGGGTCTGACGAGGAAACATTCTCCAGGAATGGAATTTCGTTGCATGTCCCCCTTAACTGTCTAACACTTTCGCCGCTGGTTTCCTGTAATGCAGGTTTTTATGAGAAATCGATGCATCGGCCTGACTTTCGTGCCTATGCACGCCCCCTCGTCAGACACACCGTCGACTCGCGAAGGTTAAAGAGCTCCAACTTTCCAGGCTGAACTGGAACGCACTTGGCGAAGCAAGGTAGCCATTACTGGTCGAAAACGGAAATAGACTTGCTCGAGACGGAGTAGCACACGACATTCTGTTTTCATCGCGAGGTCAAGGCTTGCTCAGGACAATTGCACGAGGTCAAGGTTCGCAGGTGGAGACCCTGGGATTCTGACCTAGCTCGGGGCTATAATTTTTCTCAACCCCATATCATTTCCAGACGTATCGATCACGCAGATTTCCACTTTTCTGTCTCGAAATTTCACCGACTCTGTATCTATAGACACTCTGTCGCATAAGAGAACGCCGTCGTAGCGCCTGCGCACGCATGGAAGTATCGAGCCATTGATTTTGCTGGGTTTTACGCGATAGGGACATGGGGTAAGTTTCGCGATGAAAGGAATCCACTGCAGTCGAGTTTCAACATCTCGTATCTCGTATTATTGAATCCAGTGTGATTGGTACTGTCATCAAATTGGTTCTTCGGTTCCACTTCGGGAATCCCCTTTTGGATACTCTCCAGTAGAACACCTTGAAAGTTGCGCATGTGCAGACGCGTTGAACCATTGATTTCTGTGGGTTTTACGCGGCCCTGACATGGGGTAAGTTTCTATTGGGATTAATTTCATTGCAATCGGTTAGAGCTGTTTCTAGATGGATCTTGAATAGTCCTGAGTATTGATTGGATTAAGGGGATTGTGTGTTTACGTAAAAACGGAATTCGACGCGGTTTCGGATGGAAAGGCTCCTCTCTCCTCGCGAATGCCGGATACGTTCTGCTTGCCTCGACTGAAACACTTCATGATGCCTATTTTTGATTGCGGTTAATTATTGGCGCGTAAAGGAAGTCGTTCCAAATACCGCTTACCACATTTTTGCCTCATTTTCTGGCTACAAATGGCCACCAACCAATTCTCACACCACCATACTTTGCACTGAATGTCCCAATTAATAAAACATTTACTCAGACCCTTTATAACACTGTGGCTTCTCTGGTTGCAGCAAAAAAATTGAAAACATTGGTAAAATGACGGCCATGACGCAGGAAGAAATTGTGGCTGGTGCCAGGACTGTTGCCCAAGGGCTGGAGGCTCTTCGTGTGGAACACGAGGGGTTCCTGCAGGGCTTGGAGTCTCAGGATGCACCAGCTGCCAGAGATAAAGCCAACCTGTTGTCTAAAAACATTCGAATGATAGAACTGGGCCTGGGTGAGGTTCAAGTAATGGTGGCCCTTGCAAACCACTTACAAATGGTGGAGGCTGAAAAACAGAAACTTAGAACACAAGTCAGAAGGCTGTGCCAAGAGAACGCTTGGTTGAGAGATGAGTTGGCTGAAACACAGCAGAAGCTGCAGGCTAGTCAGCAAACAGTGAGTACTACATCTCTATCCAATCAGCTAGTACACTTGGATTGTGACTAATCTGTTTGCGATTCACAGGTAGTTCAGTTAGAGTCTGACAAAAAACAATTAGAGTTCATGGCTAGTATGAAACAGTATGATCCTGATCCTTCTACTGAGGATGAGAATGCTAAAGACAGGCCAAAAGGCGACCCTGTGGTTGATTTGTTCCCCGATGACGATGCGGACGACCGAAACAGTAAGTGTATGTTGATTTTTTCTACCTATCATTTCCTTTAAGCCTGTGTAAATACTTTAGCTAGTGATCTGTAGCAAGACTCTACATTTGCACAGACTTAAGTCCTCTATTTTCCCTTTTTGCAATGATCTTTTCTCTTCTTACAGCGATGTCTCCCACACCGCCCTCGCAATTTGCACAACAAGTGAATACTGGCTACGAGATACCAGCTCGCTTACGTACGCTGCATAATTTGGTTATTCAGTACGCGAGCCAAGGTCGCTACGAGGTGGCAGTGCCTCTCTGCAAGCAGGCGTTGGAGGATCTTGAGAAGAACTCAGGCCACGATCATCCTGACGTCGCTACGATGTTGAATATCCTCGCTTTAGTGTATAGAGACCAAAATAAATATAAAGAGGCGGCGAATCTGCTGAACGACGCCCTGAACATTCGCGAAAAGACGTTGGGGGAGAACCACCCTGCAGTTGCCGCCACGTTAAACAACCTAGCCGTGTTATACGGGAAGCGGGGCAAATACAGAGAAGCAGAGCCATTGTGCAAACGAGCTCTTGATATCCGGGAGAAAGTCCTCGGCCGTGACCATCCAGATGTTGCGAAGCAATTAAATAACCTTGCGTTGCTTTGCCAGAATCAGGCTAAATACGAGGAAGTGGAGCGTTACTATCAACGAGCACTCGAAATTTACGAGCGCAAACTTGGCCCAGACGATCCCAATGTAGCGAAGACGAAGAACAACCTTGCGTCGTGCTATTTGAAACAGGGAAAATACAAGGATGCTGAAGTTCTGTACAAGCAGGTTCTGACCAGAGCACACGAAAAAGAGTTTGGTGCTATTGCTGGGGATAACAAACCAATTTGGCAGGTGTGAATAATGGCTGACAGCGTCGCGCCAGATAATCGAGGCCCTACTATAGTTATGATATTACGTTAATTGATTCGCTAATTTTAGGTTGCGGAGGAGAGGGAAGAGAACAAGCACAGAAATAAAGAGAACGCTCCTTACGGAGAATATGGAGGCTGGCATAAAGCTGCCAAGGTGGACTCGCCTACAGTCACGACTACCTTGAAGAACCTCGGTGCATTGTATCGAAGGCAAGGGAAATACGAGGCGGCGGAAACTCTGGAAGATTGTGCTTTGAGGTCACGAAGAGAGGTAAACTTTACAGTGCAGATTATCCCTAGGAACTGTGTAAATGAATCTTAGTTGCTTTTACTGTATAGAAGATCCAATCGAAGTAGTACAGTGAAAGCTCGAGCAGTGGAGCAAATTATCTGACGATCGAACCTAGTAACTTGCATCCCCCTAGAATTTGTTTCCCCTAGAAAGTTACTGAAACGATTTATCTCTGTTTGACCCAGACATTAGAGTTCGTGAAGCAGGCGGGGAAGGTCGCGGAGATCTTGACTGAGGAGAAGGGATCTGCGAGGCGCGGTTCTCGGTCCAGTCTGGCCAACAGCGAGCACGAGCAACACGACGAGGTAAGTTGTGTCAGAAGATCTGACTGAAACAGTCGCACTGCATGTCGTAGCACACGATTAGTCGTCTACTATCCTTTTCTTCTTTCTTTTTGTTCTTTTTTCGTTATCCGGCCCGTTCCGATGAATCGGCGATACAACACACAATCACAGGGCTCGCTGCCGTCGGTACAGAGGGCGCTACACGAAGGACAGTCTGGCCACCACGACGCTAGTCCTAACAAACCCGGTTTTAAAAACAAGATCTTTCAAGCTTTCGGGATTCACTCTTCCACGTAGGAATACCCTCCGCCTGTAGTATTGCCTGTCGTACGATTTGTGTCCGATCTGAACCGATGACTTCCAAGTATAATCGCTGGACCACGGATTTTTATGCATCTAGAGAAAGTTTCAGCGCGTAGGGACACGAAAAACATTCTGAGGATAAAACGATTCTTTACATAGCTTCGACTTTTTCTATTTCCGTTTACAAAAACGTGTGCATGCGTAAATATCCGCAGTCCACTAATCACTTAAGGTCTATACTCTTAGCACAAGAGAAGAGAGAGAGGACATTTGAACGTATGATACTCGGGAGAGTATTTATACTTAGGTATTTGAAATTCGATGATGTGGTGTAACCCAAATGCTGAGGAACGTTGCTATCGCGCCGAATTATCCTTTCGAGTTCTCCTGAATGCGAGCATTTATAGGATTGTATAGTTAAACGTAGGAATGGGCCTTTGGCAATTTTGGGCATTTTGATGAACTGTTCTCCGCGGTCAGATATCCCCTGATACGGCACATCGTAAACTGCACATTCTTTTATTACATTTACAAGTATTTGGATAACGCTCGTTTCTACTTCCACGATTTCGGCGTTTGCATAGAAAAGTACAGCCTTTATAAATTACTTCCACTCGTAAGCTGTGATAATAATGCCCTTTTATTACCTTCTTTTTGTTCTCTTTTTATTGTGTCCCTCTTTGAAAAAAAAATGTTCGCGGATGTTTGTATTTCGTGTTTTTAAAAGGTTAACCAGGATTTAATGAAGGTGCTTTCTACGAAGCATTTTGTTTCTCACCTTGCATTATTTATCTGTAATTATTATATAACTATTGAAACTTTTTACGCTTGTATTATACACAGCCATATGCGACTAGAATTAATGAAGCTTCCAGAGGTGATTATTTTCGCGACGTAATTGCAATCTACTGCTGTTTCGCGGCTGACAGTAAAGTCTAATGATCATTTGTGAAATATTGTTTCTTTATGCAAGATCTGTTTTTCTTTTCGAAACCAGAACACATCGAAGTTACGCACACGAATTACAAGTAGTCAATTTTAGCAGCTTTGCTTAACTATATAGTTCAGTATAGATTTGCAAAGGTGACTTAAAATGATTGATGTGCAGAGAAGATTAATAACGCTATAACAACGACTCGATGATTGAAAATAATGCAATTATTCTCTGTAACAAATTATCTCGTATATTCTGATTTTTTAACACAAGTATGTACAGTCTTCTTTGAGTTCGCGATGACTCGTGTCATCATTTAATTCATTATCCCTATGTATGGATATGTTTAATTTACACTTTTAAACGACAAGTTTTATCTGGCTTAGGGTTACATTGTGTCCTGTTTTAAGCGCGATGTGAGGTGTCTCGAAATCGATGTAATATTTTTTACAATCTTTCCTTCTAAGTATTACATATTTCTAAGAAGCAGATGTAACTCGTGCAATTCATGTTATTTATATATATAAATGTGTGTGTATATTATCATATATTTTTAAATGATTTCTCATCTGTTTAACAGATGAGTAGGAAAAAAGTATGGATCTTATTTTAGGGAGATCTCAGAGAGCCTGTGAAGGGTTATTTTAGTCCTTCGAGGCACCTTATATCCGATCTTATTCATCTCTATGGATTATAGACAATACATCGAACCTCTATCTAGATGGAACAATAAATTGTTATGTTACACGACATATGGTATAATGTTTTCAACTTACGATCAGTTATCGAACTGCATAATTTAATATAAGTAGTGCCTTGAGACTTTGATGAGCAAACGAATAAATTATTTTCTAACTGAATCAGTTTCCAGTTATTCCATTCACACGTAGGAATACTCAGGACGTATCTTTTTGTTCTTGCATTACTATTGTATAGGATCCTTTTCTACAAAGACAAGAATGTGTGTAACAAGGTTTGCATTATTAATTTTCCTCGCACGCATTTGTGTTGTTAACCACCATTGTTACCAGTCGTTTTTTCGATATCTGCGTTGTCGTTTTGTTTCGCTTTGATTTGAGTACTCTGCGGGCCGGGACTTAGAAAATAAGGATGTCACTGGAGTACAGATCCGTCTGGACAGCAAACGGGACAAAAATAACTGAGTTCAGTAGCAGGTGCGTATTCGTAGATTTGTAGAATATTTTAATTAGTTTCCTATGTTTTGTGTCAATGCACAGAGGGAAAGTGAGGAGTTCTTTTTTATCCACTGTGTAAATTGTCTGTCTCACTCGTTTTTCCCTAATCTTTGTTTTTTTTTTTAGATAATAGTATTATCAAAGTCCATTCATCAATGTTCTGTCTTGATTGATTACTGCTGTCTTAATACTAGCATGAAACATGTAACTGTTGGCTTGTACATACATACGGGCAGTAATTAATTATTGTAAATGTCATGTGAATACTGTCAGATTTGCTTGTCATAAATATACATATGTATCAATTGATAGTATATACATTTTCAGCTTTTGTCAGAGCCTCTCTGAGATTCTGTGTCTTCAATAGAAATCAAGTATCTTTTTAAATATTAATGAGGATTCTTTAATCAACTAGAGTTACTGTCAGCTAGAGATCCACAGGAAACTTAAGTTTCATAATTTTCCTGTAGCTTAAGCGAAAACGCAATATAATTGAGAAGTGGTAAATTTATTTTTGCCACATCCAAAAGTCTGATTCAATTGAAGACACAAGACCACGACTCCCCTTCCAAAAGCCTCTCTACAGCAGCTTTTCCTTCTGTTTCAGGACAGGAAGTATTTCGTTCGGGCGCAATAAAAGGCTACCCTTAAGAGAGAAATATACGCGAAACGAGGAAAGTTTGGATGCCCTGTGGGCTCTGCATTGTTTAGCTCAGAAAACAGTGTCTGAAGCCCTGCTGCCTGGATCGTTTAACGTATATACAGCACATTCCAGCTGCTTTTCAACTCAGACGCACCGTAAAGAAGTACTCACGTTGCTCGACCCAACTACGGAACAAGTTCATCCAGCTTCGTGCTAGCGACTGACAATTTTGGAACAGGAATTGGCTCCCGTTAGCGAATTGGTCTACCCCTGCTTCAAACTTCTAACGCGTTACACTATTATTATACAATATATCTGAATCAAAAACGAAAGGGAAACTGTTAGTCACTTGACCTAAGACCGTGATGTATTCAATTATTTCCTAGCCGTATCAACGAAACAGATTCAGACACGCGTACATATCCCCCTGTCGCTCATACACGTCCCCAAAGAGACACTACAGATTTCCTCGTTATAAGCTCGTAGGTGTGTCCACTACGCCTGGAATTATTTAAAGAAAACGAAAGAAATTTATTTAGGAACACTGTTAAGCTGCGTCCATATTGTATGATAGGAAGACTATTGTATGAGAAATTTGTTGTTCAACATGTTTCTGTAATTTGTCACTAGAAAAGCAACCTGCGAGAATTAAAAGTCCTATAGATCCCCCACAGTTATCAAACCTCATTTTATGAGTTAATTTGAGAGAGTTCCTCGCCATGAAGTCGCGAGCCCTGAGCCTATACCGAGGAGAAACTGTAACGTGTAATCATTCCATGGAGCTAGCTTGAGGAAAGACGAAACAGATTTACATTAATCATAGGGAATGTTTGTATGTCGCTTAGCATAAAATGTACTCTTACACAGACACAGAGACAGTCACACACCATGCACGTTAGAATTACGCGAGTATATCATCGTCATCATATTCGAGACTAACGAAATGTAAAACACGTTCTAGGGGAGAATCGACCTTCTGTCTCTTGCGTTCTTATTCTTATCATTTTGTCATTCTGGTGTGCTGCTGAGACAAAACGCGTTACAGTGGAGGAGAGAGCTGATCTGCCAGCGACGTTTATTTTTCTCTGTCCTATTTATAATCGTACACTTAAGTACTTATATTATACTTATGTATTCGCAATGTTTAATTTATTTCGGTTCGTTTAATGAAGAATGTAGAATTATAGAGCGAGCATCTTGGATCCATGTAATATACGACACCCATGGTATTAGCGAGAGGATTTTAAACGCGTTTATTTAAATTTAAATTATTCTCGGTCACTTCGCGCAGAGTTTATCGAAACGATATTGTTTTTTTTGTTTGTTTTTTTTATAGAGATAAATCGCTTGCTTTGAAACCAAGGATCATTGTAACCGGCTGTGAATGCAAAATATTAATCGAGTCTGAAATTGTTTAATTGCGTAGCTACGACAGAGTAGAGTGATTGAATTAGTCGAGTCCCTCGTCGAAGACTGCTTGGACCAGCTTTTCAAATTAAGTCTCTGAAATTTGTTACTTTGCTCTTTTGCTTCATGTAGCACTTTCTGAAGAGACTATAGCGTCGAAAGGGTTAAAAGAATTTTTCATAAATCCAAAGATGTTTCAATTAAGACGCGTGGACTGGCCTAGTTCAAAGCATTCGAAACCACAGCTGAAACTGTTGAATATCATTTGCAGTCGTAGTGGCGATTATTCGTTTCGTGCAATTTCTAAATGCGGAAATTCTTTTTTATTCATGGTTCACGTGTAAACGACTTGACCCGCGTTTAATTATTTCCCTGGTCATTCTTATTGGTCCCTTCAGTCCAATGGTTACACGTTTTTATTCTACTTTCATGTGTGCTCTCATTACCCTGAAATCATGCATTTATTGATACATGCATATTCTGCGCCTGGGAGCTTGAAGGCCTAGAATTAGGACTTTTGTTTCGTTCGAATTTTAATTGCATAATTAATGCAGAATTTTATTACTTTTTTTAGTCTTTTTAATTGTTACCTATAGCAAAAGTGATGCATCTATAAATTGATTTGTGATAGCGAGGCAGCTAGATTTTAGAACATTTTAATTAATTATTCTGTGCAATTGAGTTCACCTAATTATTTTGTATATAATTGTACCACACTTGCACTTAGCTGTTTTTTATTTTGTAATTCTTATCTAACGAATCTGGGAGAAGATTCTTTTAGAATGCACAATGCAATTTTATGTGTAATTTTCAAGTTTTTGTTATTTAAATATCTTTCCCATGGTAGGATCCATTGTATTTTTTTAAATAAAAAATTCTGAGGATTAGATGTGATACAGTATTAGGGTAAGCTAGTGTCCAATCACCTTTGAAACCAGTTGTTGCGTTATTACATGACAACAGAATTTTAAGGTATTGCAGCTCTCAGGTGCAAGTACTGTTATTTAAATAATCAGTAAGTTTTGATTTATAATAAATATTTCCACTTGTATTTTGCGTTCAAATTTCTCAACAAGTATTTCAATTTCCCGCATATTCCTATCCTACGAACTCCCGTCCCTAAATAATCATTAATAACTAATTAATTCTGAGCAAAACTCGTAAAAAAACTATCCTTGAACATAGCTCAGGGTCTCAGCTTTAATCTCCATTCATAAAAGTGCGTAAACAGTGTTGTAATTAGCTGTTTTTTTCCATTATTCCATGAGCCATGTCGCTTTTAAGAAATTATTATCTCCTTCTCGCTCTAATACTCTCTCTGTCCTTGTCTAACATCGACCTCTATCATCATTCTATGTTCCTATTAAGAATCTAGAAAGTAGTAGGATCATAGAAATCAAAGTTAGTGGCAGGTTATGCTGTCCTTGTTCCACAGTAACCTCTCTCTCTTTAACGCTAGTCAGCGACCTCTACCAGCATTCTATGTTCCTATTAAGAATCTTCGAAGTAGTAGGATACTAGAAAACAAAGTTAGTGGCACAATTGTTCTATCCTTGTCTCACAGTAGCCTGTCTCTCTCTAGCGCTACACAACGACCTCTAATGTTATTCTATGTTCCTATTAAGAGTCTATAAAATAACAGGATAATAGAAATCAAAGTTAGTGGCACAGTATGTTCATATTCCCGCTACTTAAATAATCATGAATAACTAATGAATTTCGAAGAAAACATGCACGAAAACTGCTGTAGAATGTAGCCAAGGGTTTCAGCTTTGTTCTTCGACCCCAAAAGATCATAAATTAATCCCCAGTTATTAGTAATTAATTAAAAAACATGTATCAGTACCATCCAGTGATAACCTAAAAGTTCTCCGTACTAAAAAATCATTAATAACTAATTAAACACCATGAAAACTCGCGTGAAACCTATCCTTGAATGTAGCTGAGGGTCTCAGCTCTCGTTTACAACCCCAAAAGGTCATGAATTAATCCTTAGTAATTAGTAATTCATTAAAAAACATGCATCGGTACCATATAGTGACAACCTAAAAGTTCTCCGTACCAAAGAATCATTAATAACTAATTAAACACGAGGAAAACTCGCGTGAAACCTATCCTTGAATGTAGCTGAGGGTCTCAGCTCTTATCCACGACCCAAAAAGGTCATGAATTAATTCTCAGTAATTAGTAATTCATTAAAAATCTAGCACTTGTTATGTATTATGTAGACTGTGTCGTCTTACAAGTAACCCGTATCGAAAAAATCATTAATAGCTAATTAATCACGCGGAGAATTCAAGCAAAAACTATCCTTGAATGTAGCTGAGAGTCTTAGCTTTTGTCTACAACCCCAAAAAGTCATGAGTTAATCCCGAATAATTAGTAATTCATGAAAAAACCTGCACCAGTACCATACAGTAATAACCTAAAAATTTCCAGTAACAAAAAATCATTAATAACTAATTAATTATGACAAAAACTCGCACAAAAGACATCACAGAATATAACTGAAGGTCTCAGCTTCAATATGCAACCATGGAAGTGCATAAATGATGTCCCAATTAACTGCTTTTTCTATTATTTGTGAGCTGTGTCAATTTTAAAATATTACTATGTCTCTCTCACTCTAAAAGGTTAGCTATCCTTGTCTAACAGCGACCTCTATTATCATTCTATGTTCCTATTAAGAATATTCAAAGTAGCAGGATAATAGAAATCAAAGTTAGTGGCAGGTATTTCTATCCTTGTTGCACAATAGTCTTTCTCTCTCTAGCGTCACCCAGCGACCTCTATCATCATTCTATGTTCCTATTAGAAATGTAGAAATCAATAGGGTAATAGAAATCAAAGTTAGTGGCACAGTATATTCTTATTCCCGCTACTTAAATAATCATGAATAATTAATGAATTTCGAAGAAAACATAAGCGAAAGCTATTCTTGAATACAGCCAGAGGTCTCAGCTGTGATCTACAAGCCCAAAAGATTATGAATTAATCCCCAGTAATTAGTAATTCATTAAAAAAACCTGCATCAGTACCATACTGTAATAACCTAAAACTTCCCCGTAACAAAGAATCATTAATAACTAATTAATCACATAGAAAACTCGCGCAAAAGCCATCCTTGAATGTAGCTGAGGGTCTCAGCTTCAATATACAACCAAAAATGTGCATAAATAATATCGCAATTAAGTGCTCTTCTATTATTTGTGAGCTATGTCAACTTTAACAAGATACCGTAGTGTCATGCAAACCAACCATATCTAAAGAATCGTTAATAACTAACTAATTACGCGGAGAATTTATGCAAAACCTATCTTTGAATGTGGTTGAAGGTCTTACCTCAGTTCCGCAACCCCAAAAAAACATAAATTAATCCCCACTAATTAGTAATTCATTAAAAATCTAGCACTTATTATGTATTATATAGACTGTGTCGTATTATAAATTCCCCGTATGTAAACAATTATTAATAACTAAGTAATTGCGAGCAGAATTCAAGCAGAAACTATCCTTGAATGTAGTTGAGGGTTTCAGCTTCAACATGCAATCATAAAAGTGCATAAATAATTATTAAGTAGCCTCAGCATCTGCAGACGTGGGATGACGCTCCTCAATTGCGACTCAGCCCTGCCAAATACTGCTGAAAACTTCTCACTACAAAGGTACACCATTCCAATCTCATATTATAACATACTTTGTCACAGTATTTCACCTTATCTCTCACTATCCTCACACTGTCTTACACTATCTCATCTTATCTCACACTATCTCGCCTTATCTCGCCTTATCTCGCCTTATCACACCTTATCTCACCTTATCTCACGCTGTCTCACCCTATCTCACACTTCACCACACTACTACAGATACCATCCAACTCCACTCCACACTATTCCACACTAGTCCACGATACTTCACACTTCTCCACGTTACTTCATACAACTTCACACTAATTTATATCAGCCCACACCCTTCCATACATCTCCAAACACTCCTCAGTACTACTGAATATAATATAAGTCAAATAAAAACGACTTCTAACTCTAAAAAAATTTGATTTTTTTTATTCTTGTTCCCCACGAAAACGGGAATTGGCAACTACTGCCATCTAGCGACCAAAACTTGGAACTAAAACAAGAAATTATATTTTTAATTCCACCTTTCGCCGCTAGATGGCGCCACCTGTCAATTCCTAAAAATTTCCAAAAGTGCTCCTCGCGAAAATGGGAATTGCCAGGTGGCGCCATCTAGCGGTGAAACTCGGAACTAAAACTAGAAATGATATTTTTAGTTCGGCCCTGAGCCGCTAGATGGCGCCACTTGTCAATTCCGAAAATGCCCCTCGTGAAAATGGGAATTGACAAGTGGTGCCATCTAGCGGTGGAAGTGGTGAACTAAAAATGAAATTTCTTATTTTAGTTACCAAGTTTTGTCGCTAGATGGCGCCACTTGTCAATTCCCATTAGCGCGATGAACATTTTCGGAATTGACAAGTGGCGCCATCTAGCGGTGGGAGTGATGAACTATAAATAAAATTTCTTCTTTTAGTTCCAAGTGTTGCCGCTAGATGGCGCCACTTGTCAATTCCGAAAATGCTCCTCGCGAAAAATTGGAATTGACAAGTGGCGCCATCTAGCGGTGGAAGTGGAGAACTAAAAATAAAATTTCTTATTTTAGTTACCAAGTTTTGTCGCTAGATGGCGCCACTTGTCAATTCCCATTTTCGCGAGGAGCACTTTCGGAATTGATAAGTGGCGCCATCTAGCGGCTCAGGGCCGAATTATAAATATCATTTCTAGTTTTAGTTTCGAGTTTCGTCACTAGATGGCGCCACTTGTCGATTCCCATTTTTCGCTGGGAGCAGTTTTGGAATTGACAAGTGGCGCCATCTAGCGGTTGAGGGGCGAACTAAAAACAATATTTCTAATTTTAGTTTATGATTTTATCCGCTAGATGGCGTCACATGTCAATTCCTGTTTTTGCGGGGAACAAAAATGAAAAAATTAAACTTTTTCGCTCAAAAGTCATATTTATTACATTTATATTATATGCAGTGATGGTGTGGAATATTTGGAGAAGTTTTGGATGGTGTGGAGTAATGTGGATTAGTGTGAAGTAGTATGGAGTAATATGAAGAAGTATGGAATAGTGTGGAGTGATAGTGGGAGCAGTGTAGAGTATTGTGGAGAAGTGTGAAGAAGTGTGGAGAAGTGTGAAGAAGTGTGGAGGAGTGTGAAGAAGTGTGGAGAAGTGTGGAATAGTATGGAGTGGTGTTGGGAGCAGTGGGGAGTATTGTGGGGAAGTGTGGAATAGTGTGGTGAAGTGTGGAGAAGTATAGAGGAGTATGGAAGAGTTTGGAGAAGTGTAATGAAGTGTAGGGAAATGTAGAGAAGCTGCAGTAGTGTTGACGAGCCGTGTGCAGGTAGTTGCCATGGACACGAAGTTTGAGCTTGACTCAGCTTTTGTAGACGTGTAGAAGAACAGCGACTGAAAGACGAAGAGGGTGCGAGGATCCAAGTGGGCCGCCCCCAGTGGTGAGGATAACGCCGAGCATATATCCATGAGGAGAATTCGAGCATTTAGCGAATATATACTGTAATTGCTAGCTCTAAAATGCAAATAAATATACGACTGAATAATATTCTATTATTTGAAAGTCTTTTCCTTCATTTATCATTAAAAAAACTGTGACACTATAAGCTGAGATTGCTCTATTTACAATATTAAAAATGTTACTATCAATAGTAGCAGTCTGTTCATTAATGATACGCATTGACTGTAATCTCGATTGCCAGACGGTAAATTGAAGTGCTCTCATAAGAAATGAGAAGAATCAAATCCAAATATAGAGCACAGATCATGTTACATACTAATTAATTTATTCTCAAATGTAAAAAAAGGTATTCAGAGAACAGAACTTTATTTTGTACAATCTGATTCACGGTTTTATTCTAATATTCTCGTATTGTAATATCATAAATTCATTCGCCCACGACACCCATTGTTCCCAGTTCCACGTGGTCCTCCTCGAATACAGAAATTCACTTACATATTATAGAAAAGTTTTTATTGAGCATAGTTGTTACACGTTACAATGGTAATAATAATAATAATAATAATGTTGAGAATAATTGATAATCAATGATATACCTTTCAACAAATGAAAACTATCACGAAGAGTTACACGTAAAAACGATATCTTTTACAAACTCCTGATTTGTATCGGGCTTGACTAGCATATTAGAAGCATTAACGTTTACAAGTTAATCGTAATCAATTAGGGGATCGAAAGCACGTTTAATGCAAGAGGACAATTACGATATACAGGCGTTATTAAAAAACGTTTTTTTTATAATAAATTAGGTACGATAGAAGAAATGTACATTCATAAATCGCTAATATCATTATTACACGTATCGAGGGCTACACATCCATGCAAGGCTGATTTGTACGAGTTTCAGTAGTAAAATATTTCCTCCTCTCTCGATTCTTTTCTCTTCGCCACTACCACCTCCCTTTCAATAATCAACTGCTGTTCGTTAATCAGTTCCACGCCCTTCTGAGATTACACAGCCTTTAAAATAGGTGATCAAATCAGCCTGGCAGATACATCCGTGAAAAGGGGAAGAAGCGACATCCGACAGATATTAAAATATGTGTACAACTTCCAATAAATATTACGACATCCGTCTAAAGTACAGATTGCTTATCGAGTAATCCGTTCACGTCTCGTAGAAAGTACTTAAAATAGAGTCTAAACTAGTCTTTCGTGCTCTAAGTCTACGTTATTTTGTATCAAGAAGTTCCTTACGGTTTTACTCGATTATATTTTAGGCTTCAGATGCCCTGTTAAGGAATGCCTGGATATTTCTGTCACTTTTCGAGTCACGAAGCTGTACAGATCAGAAAATATAGTATAAAAATTAGTAGGGACATATCTTATTAAACACAATTAACATGAACCTCGTAGGACTGAAAAAAGTAGTATGGATTATAAAAAGAAAATTATTCTGAAGAATATGAATGTTATTTCCTCAATAAAAATTAATAAGTTTCTTACTATTAATTGTTAATTCTAATTGATGCTATACAACTTCTTGATAACAATTTCGTCTCATCGAAGGCTACAGAAATGTTCAAGCATTCTCTTCTCGATTTTTTGTTTCAGTAAAAAACGCACAATGATTTTTAGCAAAGTGGGTGACTCGAGGGCAGTCCGCGATTCTACTGAGCAAAATTGCGATTGTTTTCGATAAGAAAAGTCTAAGAGAATTATTCACGTGACCCCCTCGATTCTAACCTTACTCTGCCTGTCAACAGAACTTAATTAATAGTTTCGTTATTGTAAATTTTTATGAAATATCGAATACTGAGTAATACGCGACTTTTTTTTTGTTTCGTCGTATCGCAAAGTCGGCAGACAATTTTTAAAGCTTTTTTAGTGTCAATAAAGAACCCAATTGCAACGAACTCCGTTCAGCCAACTCCATATTCTAGCACCTGCTCGAAAGCAAATTAAATCCGACTGAATGCTAATTGCTCGACTGTATTCTGCTACTTCGGTAATCAATCCTTAATTAATCCTTTGCTGCTGCTATTGGCTAGAGTGTTCTAATCAGAAACTATTCACACAGAAAGCGACCAAACAGTGGCGACTGACAATTGCAAAAAGTGGATATGTAATAATATCGCTCTAGACTTAAGTAGTGATATTTTATTTAAAAACGAAGATACTTTCTCACTCTCTTTTAATGAAACTTTGGTCACTTCTGAGAACAATTAAATTCACTCATTATTGACACTTCGATGGTCTACAGCTGTCTAACGCCTGGCAGTGTTCAACTTCTCTAAATTAATTACAAGGGATTTGTGCTTGAGATTGGACTGACCGAATCTACACGTACTTGTAAATTCAGAGCTATGAAAAATGGATGAGATTGAGAGGAATACAGTGCAGCAACGAAACTAACAATAACAGTGTGGATGCAGGTGCTTAAAACTTAGCCTCGTTAGTTTCGTCGCTATTATCCGAAATTATTTATCCTAAATGGTCCTTCTGACCTATTAAGAACTGGTTTTCGGCCAGGCTATCTTGGCATCGATCCGCTTGTACGCGAAAAGGCAATGAGAGAGCTCTTGAGGGCATTCGTGGTCACCGAGCAAGGTTTCTGCAAAAGAAGAAAACATTTCATTAGCCTCCTCTTCGACTGACTCCACAGTTCTATCCACAAAGCAATAATAGTCAGATTTTTACCTTCTCCTTGGACCAGCTTGAACAGCCCATAGTCCTGCGGGTTGGTGCACCTAATCTTGTGCGCAAGGATGCGACAGATTTCCCTGGTGTTCATATTCGGTCTCACAGGTAGTGTCCTAGTGTTCAGAGACCCATGCAGTTCATCTGGCACTAAAATTCGTAGTACGGATGAACAGTCTGGTGTCCCACAGCCCTGAGGAGAACACTCGTTACCAAACTAACACTCTGAAGGCTCTCATCCTATATCTTTTTCGCTTACGTTCAGCGTGGACATCGTCCCCTGGCTGGACTTGAAGGTCTTCAACACGTGCACCGCGCTGGACAGCGTCGTCAGGTAGTAACCTCCTTCACCAGTGAGAAGAGAGGGATGGAGCAAGCCCCACATGTACTCAGCCTCTACTTCAGCGTCCACGACCTTCCCACGAACCAACACCCAGACTAAGAGAGGCAGAAGGTCGTCTGCACCCAACGTTATGTGTCTCCCTGAGTTCGCGTGCTTTACCTAGAAAAGAACCAGAGTCAGTGGCTGGACTGATGGGTATTCAAAGGACTATAAAACCTGTAATGGGACTTACAGAGTTGAAGATCGCTGAAATTGCGGCCAGAAGGTTCTCCAGCTTGTCTAGGGGCGAGTCCGCTTTCTGGAGACGGTCTATATACTTCAGAATCTTCTCTAGACTCGATTCTGATGGAGGAATGATCTTTGGCTGCAAGTAAAAGAATTTTTGTAATGAATACTGTGCCACTGATCCTGGTAACTAGATGAACAAAGCTTCTAGCTATTTCTAAGAGCTCTGTAAAGACTCAGAAGCTAGAAACAGGTCCCCAAAGAGTCCATACAATCTCCCAGAAACTAAAGAAGCAAGATATCAGCTAAAAAGCTCCAAGAAGCTAAAGCTAAAGCTATTCCCAGTAGAGATCTAACAATATCTAGCGACTTTATCTTTATTTAGCTCCCCCATAATCGTTCCTCTTAATGGTTACTCACTCGAACACCGAGATCCTGAACGTGCTTCCCCTGGGCGTGCTGTATGCTGTCAGCGAGCGTCTGCAGGGACCCAGTGGTAGCATAATGCTCCACGAAGAGTCTGTAAACGTGTTCCCTGAGCGGCCTGACCACGAGTCCCATCATAACGCCCTCCAGAATGGCATCCAGGTTGAGAAACTCGTTTGGCTTCAGCTTCAGCCTCTCCTTCTCCACCTCCTTCTCAAACTCCCTTTCCCCATGCTTCACCAGGTAGTTTTTCATGCCAGACATGAACTGGCGCATGTTCCTCATCACCACGTGAGGGCTGGCTTCCTTGCCCTCCTTCGTGCACTGGATGAAGTTGTCGATGTTCTGGGAGAAGGTTGTCGTCTTGTCTGCTGCCAGTTGCAAGGCGTAGGCCCTTATCGTGGACCCTGTCCCTCCGTTATCGCGGTTCCTGAGGGCCTGCAATCGTGGCGGAGCTGAAAATTGAAAAGAATGTTAAGTGGAGATAAAAGAGGGACAGATATGATTGCTTAGATGAAATCGATTCGCTGCTTTTTATAGGTCTGTATCTTTGTAGATATTCTTAAGGATCCCTGGCTTATCTTATCAGAAGCTACTAATAGTACACGGTGTTTTAAAATAGTTGCAAATAGATGTTATCTGTACACGTGTTCAGACGAGTGATATTCGATTCTGTTTCAGACATCCGCTGACTAGGCTTACTTTTTAAGACTTCCACGCTTAATTGCAGCTTCCTGCAGAAGCACCGGAACCACCTACTTATCTTCCTGAACATGCCTCTGGTTTTGGCAGAGAAGCTCTGCTTCTCTATCTGAATCTCCAACGAGCAGTTGATCATTCTCACAGCTCAAGTACTTTGTTGACTAAATCAGTCTGCTTATCAGATAATTAGAGCTTCAAGCCCCAATAACTCTTAATAGTCCTTCTAATAAGAACTTTCACAGTTAGTCAGCCCTTGCTTCTCCTGCTTCTGAGGTCTTCTGCTGTCTCCCAACGACGCGAAGAACTCTTAGCAAACTCCAATCAGTTGCGCAAGGTTCATCGACTCCTGGACTTTCTTCTTTCAGCAAACTCCAGAGTCTGTGCTCCTTTTTCAAGCGCTGCAGCGCATTCACTTATCGCTAGAGGATCACCCAGCTTATCTACAGACTTTTCTCCCCAAGGAGTTGCAGCACTCTTTTATCGTCACGAAAATTCCGCATATAATTATCGATGACGATGACCCTACCAGGACTCCAGAGTCTTCAAGGCCCAACTATCGTGGCGACCGTGGTATCTTACGAGCAGATATACGATCCCTCGAGAAAGCTTTTCTCGTGAGGATTCTGCAGCTATCGCGAATGCCAGAAAATTTGATTGATCGGCTGGCTTTCCTCATGAGCTTGTGAACTGAGGTTTCTAGGAATTCAAAGAAATCCTGAAGAGTTCAAGAAGTGATCCTGTTTGAGTCGATTCTTCTATTAAATTGCTGATGTTGAGTAGAGTATTCTTCTGTGTTAACTATTCCACAATTTCCCTGCTTGATAAATCGCTTATCACAGCATTCCTTCCCCGAGGACTCTTTTCCCCACTGCTATCGTCTTGTCACTGTCAAGTCACTGTGACCACAGACCCCACAAACCAGATAATACACTTCCTTTTCAAACCTTCCTCAGTTCTTTCTTTTTCATTGATGCTTTCTGTGAAAACAAGATATCAGTTCACAGAAAATCGCCAGTTTAAACAGTTTAAACAGTTAAAGTCAAACTACTGCACTTTTCCACAATATCTCTTTTTATCACAAGGGAGTACC
Source organism: Calliopsis andreniformis (assembly GCF_051401765.1). Lineage (NCBI taxonomy): Eukaryota > Metazoa > Arthropoda > Insecta > Hymenoptera > Andrenidae > Calliopsis > Calliopsis andreniformis. The sequence continues at coordinate 12,639,184 of NC_135068.1, read as the reverse complement.
AGAGAATTCAGTGTCTGAGTGAGCTGCTTCCACAACTCCACGAGGCTCTATCGACAATGGACTGACTGCTACTGAGGAACTGAAGCTCACTGTCGCTCACTGTCGCTATCTCCAAAGGTAGCCAGCGACTAACGCTCCTCTTCTTGTGACCTGTGGTGGGGGTCGTCGCATGCAAGGAGGGTCACGGGATTCCCCACTCCCGACCCCAGCCAGATTACAAATTACCCTGGACCAGGAGGCCCAAGTCTGTCCCAAAACGAGACCCTGGGAGTGGTTTCTGCATATCTCCTTTGATATGAGCGTTGAATGCTGAATTGGAGATGACTGAGGGAACTGATCGCTGTCGCCAGATATCAGCTATCGATGGCAGACCGTTGTCTGTGCACGTGAACAGCCTGTGAAACGTGAACGCTTAAGATTAAAGACGATGCGCTTAAGATTTTAATCTGCTGCTGCGGAGAGGACGAGACACCCACGCGGCAGTCCTTCGGCAGTGATTAGCGTGAATGTTCACTTGAAATCTGAGCTTCTTTTGTTTTTCACTGCTTTCGTTAACACTGAAACACTGTGTTGCTAACAGCACATTTTTCTAAGCAGAATTCTGGTGAATTATGGTAGACTTGAGGCTTGGTCCACTCGAAGGAGAGTCAAGAGGAGAGAACCATCAATCTTCCTCTTCTTAGAGTCTCAGTTAAATTCCAAAATAAAATTGAACCAGTTCACAGCTCGAGTCCTCTACTAAATTCCCAGAGGAAATTCAGAGAACTTGACCTCGAGAGACCTCCACTCTCCAGAGACCATTGAAGATGGCCTTAGTACAGTTTCCCAACAGCTGAAACTTCTAAGACGGATTCACGTGACTCTGTTCCCTAATCGAAGAGCACCTCTCGGCCAGCCACGGAGGAGAATCAGTAATTCACCCGAGGGTGCTTCCAATTTGCATGCAGCGGTTGTAAGAAACTATTTGGCCAGCTCGTTACAGGTCCCTGGCAGGTTCAATTTCGCCAAGTTCGCCAACTGCTGAAGGGGAGGATCGACGGTTTCGGCTATAGATACGACCCGCGCAACTTGTAAACTGAACCGTAATGGCTAGTTTTGCCAACAAATTGGAATAGTTTACGAGGTGTTCGTCGTTTGAATATCAAATCGTTTGCTGATGCTTTGTTGCCTGCAGCGTCCATCATCATCTCGGAACTTTCGACCAGTTCTGCGGTGTTTGGGGTGCTTGGGCAGGGGTGAAAGTTCGCGAGAGAGAGACTGAGGAAAGAGGATTTAATTTCGATTATTTACTTGAGTATCTGAATTGGATTTGAAAATTTCAGACTTGGAGGATTTCAGAGCTTCAGTATTTCAATGTTTAAAAAAAGTAGAGTTTAAAAACTTCAGAATTGAACTTTAGCATCCAAAAAGTGTAAAAATTGTTGAGCCTCAAATTCCCCTGAACTCAAGAATCCAGAAACTAAAAAAGTTTTATATTTAAGATCAAATGAATCGTGTCCTAGATTTACTGACAGACCTCCCGACACTTGGACTAAATAATTAAGTCACTGCCTATCAGAATCATCGACACAAACGCGTGAAATGACGACTGAATAATAACATCGATGCACCACATACAGCAGATAATACTTAATAAAAATACGGTAACCAGGATGCGGTATCAGAGTCGATTGAAGCGTAGTACGCTAAGGAATCTTCGCGCAAACTTTTTCCAGACTGATAATAGACTCGGTTGCTGATAATAGAATCGTTCCCGCGACGCAAGTTACGTTGTCATGACACTACGAGACAAAACGTTACTGCCTATAATAGTAAGTTCATGTCGTCACGTCATACAAGTTTGTTGCGATTTTTGTTGCAACACTGTGATAACTACAAGTCGTGAGAAGCTTCTTCCCTGTGACATCACAACTGTTTTTCCTCAAATTCCAGATATTTCTGAATAACGTTTCTCACACTGCTCAGTATAATTTGCTTCTGATATTTCCTTCTAGTGTTAAAATTTCCTTTATTAATTTTCTATACTTCCTCGAGCAACCAGGTGATGACTTTTTATGAGAGAGGAAGACATCCCCATTGTTGAAGTGAAAGAGAAAAATTTCTTGAGAGAAAGATTGGAAGCAAAAGAAACAATACCTAGCGGACTTATCGATTACTCTCATTTGCTAATTAGAGAGCTCATATTCATCAATTTGTCGACGCAGAAAACGAGAGTAATCCAAGATTAGACAGACAGATCAGACTGAAAGAGTACACAGAAATCAGAGCACAGAAACCATGACCGTATTCCACTGGTTCATGATGATCATCATCATTAATGGTTCTCAAACCTCCCTCCTACGCTTCACCTAAGAAAGATGTTCATAGAATCATCTGAATGTCAAAATTCCCAGGCTCTCCTTCAATTAAAGAAGCTCCCTTGATAGCTGCGTCCTCAGATTGAGAACCATGCTCCCCAATCGAGGTCAGGCATCAGAAATTGCTCCTCGCCATTCGCTGCGTAATATTTTCCAGCTGACGCATCCCTGGCACTTCTTTCTCCGCGAGTCTGCTTATAAAACACGCGATTCGAAGCGCGTGCACCGCTTGACCTTCTGGCCACTCAGCTTCCGATGCACTCGGCGCATGTGGCAATGCACTTCTTCTGTTGTCCGAGTGATTCACTCGCCACGCGAGCGCACTTGTCGATAAACATTGAGTTAGCTTCTCACGCGTCGCTTTTATACTTGAGAATCTGTCGACTGGGGCTTGACTAAGAAACAGGTATTTTTGATGCCCATCTTATCAGATTCCAGAGTTTAGCGATAAGGCGATCGATCGAGGCGAGAAGTATGTGTAAACTTGTTTTCACAGAGGGAGACCCTCGTCACGTGGAGCGAAAACAGTTCAGCATTTGCATTACTTATCGGCCGTGAACTTTATTAAATAAGCCAGATGTTGTGTAATATGCTAATTAAAGCGTTCATCCTGCCCCTGGCTTTATCCTGTTGTTTGGGAATTATAATTCCAGACACGCGTTTGCCTCTGCCCTCTTGGGATGGAAACAATGCTTGAGATAGGGAGATCTACTGAACCGAGGAAGCTAATGATTCTTGGAGAGGAATCTGTGAAGATTGTATTGTAACGAGATTGCTAAAAATGTGGTTGAGAATCACTGTAATATTCTCTTCTTGTTAACAATTTTTTACTGCTAAGTTTCTTTGATTAAAGTTACACATAAATGAGTTGGATCAGGAGAATTCTAGGGTGCAGAAGAATCCTAGGGCCCAGGAAAATTCTAAGGCCCAAAAGGATGCTAGGCTTTAAAAAAATCCTACGGTCCAGGAAAATCGTAAGGCCCAGAAGAATGCAAGGGCTCAAGAAACGTAGAACACTTAAAGCCCAGGCCCCACTAATGCCCAAAAAATAAAATGGCGAAAGAAACTCACAGAGGAGGGGGTCCAGCCGCTCCTTAAAGCTCTTGTTCCTCTTCATCCTCTCCACGTCGCTCTCGTCCGTCTCCAGCGGCGTCTCCCACTCCGAGGAGTCGTAGGTCTGGTCCTTCCTGGGGTCCAACGTGTCCTCCCTCTCGTTCCTCTTCTCGACGTTGTCATACGAGGAGTTCCTGTCACTGTACAGCGACTCCGACGTGTCCGGTGGTTTCAGCAGCTCTGGGTACCTATTGGGCCCACAGACCAATAGAAACGTGATTCGAAGCTGCACTCTGGTGAATGCTGCACTCTGACGATTACTCATCGCCAGAGGATGACAGCTTGAGGACTCACCGTTGGAGAATGATACTCTGAACTGTCAGTGTGTTCCCAACAACGTCCCTATCGCACTCCTCGTCTGGAAACTTTCTGGCCACGTTATCGCCCTCGTAATCCGCATCACAGTCGTAGTCTGGATCGCAGTCGTCTCCCTCGTTCCCTGAACGAAATTACAGCCTATCAGCTCCTCGCTTTTCCCTTCTGATTACTTTGGAAAGTCAAGCAAACAGTTTGCAATGCAACTAAACTGGGTAATCAGGATCCAGGGTGGTCATAAATTGATCAGCATGACAGACAGAGGTATTTCTGCGATGACTAGATTATGAGAAATAAATGAAGAAATTCGATAGCGATAAGTATCTCTCACTTTAGGATGAGATTCGGCTGCCTTATCGGGTTACGAATTAATGAAGGTATTAGCGATAAGCTGATCTAGTTGTTCAAGCTACTTGTTATTAGAAGTCTGATAGACCTGGCACCTGGTGTAAATACTCGAGTTAATTGCCTTGGCAAAACAATGATTAGCGATAATGGAGATAAGGCTGAGTGTTTTTGGTAGGCTCACCAATAAACTCCCAGCTAGAGTCCACAGCCCAGGAGGTGTCGTTGAACACCTTCGTCCTGATCTTTGGTGGTTGCACAGGCTTGGCACGGGGGATCTTCTTCACCTCTTTGGTGCCTAGTCGCTTGGCCAGGTTGTCCACTGAGGAGGATATCAGAGGAGTTTTATCCTCCGCGTCCTCCGTCTCCTCCCAGTCGATAGGATGAAGCTGATTAGCATTATTACCAACAGGCGTCTGCAGCCACCCTGGCTCGCTATGTCGGTACTTATTCGTCGCTGGGTTGTTCCTGGGTCGTCTCCTGGGGATTATCGCCGCGCTCTGGGCAATAGCGTCAGCTGGTTCCGCGTAGAAAGGACTTCCTTGCTTGGACTCCGGCGTCAAAGGACTATTGCTCTCAGATTTCGCCAGCATCAGTCCTAGTTTGTTTCTGGGAGGCGTTATCGTGCTGGGACTGTTCAGGGAATTCGCGCTGCCTGCGTCAGAATTCATTTCAGAATAAATATTACAACTTCTCTTCTTTATTAAGCACTCAATGCAGCAAAATAGCTTCGAATACTCACAAACTCGTGACAGAAGGTCGGGCCTCCTCCCCATCCCCGTCTCCTCAGGCGACCCATTCCCCTGATCCGCGGGCTTCACCTCCTGGACAGGCTTGAAGCTGCTGAATTCAGGGCTAGTCATCTCCTTGTAACTCAGCTTCTCGTTCCCGATCGACTTATCGTTCCTCACGATCATCCTGTCGTTTCTGACGATCAGCTGTTCATTGCTCGGCAGCAGTCGGTCGTTGTAATTTCTCTCGGCTGGATTCACAGCTCTCTCCTGAACCATCAGCCGGTCGTTCGAGTTCCTCAGCCGCTCCTGAGGATTCGGGGCGGCGTCGTTCCTCGCGAGCTTGTCGTTCGGCGACCAGGTCGAGTGGTTCGATTGATCGGTCGTGTTCCAGATGTCCTCGTAATCCGAGATCTTGTCGCCTGGCGAGCTGCGGTAGTACGACTCCAGGATGTCCGATTCCTGGTAGTGCTGCGAGTTCTTACGAGCCTCTCTGTCGCGTCTCCTCTTAGACTTGCTCGTGCTGGATGGCGTGGTGGGCGAGAGGACGTTGGGCGTCTTGGCACCGGTGTTTGGGACTAGCTTCGACATCGGCGAGAGGACAGGAGTGGTTGGGGACAGAGGAGACTTCACAGAGAAGTTCGACGTCAGAGACTTGTTGGACGTCGCGCTCTGGGGACTCAGCAGAGACGTGTTTGGGTCCGACGGAGTGTTCGGCTGTAATCAGAAGAGGGACTAGTTAGCTAGACCCAGTAGGTCAAAACATATAACTATTCAACTATGTTTTCCTCAACAATAAGAACTTGAACTAGTGATATCTGGGGTCCCAGGCCCAAAACCCTATAAATATCAATCTCTCAAGCACCAAAACCCTCCAAATCACCTGTGGACTGCTGACGTCGTTGGTCTGGTTCACATTGAACGTCACTGTGGTGGTCACTGTAAAATTATTCTGCGCCATCCCAGGCTTGGCCCACCTGGGAGGCGGCGGAGGCGGCGTTTTGACGCTCTGTCCCATCGCATGATTCTCCCCAATAATATTCCTGATCTCTGGCAGCACAGGGGAGTTCGTACACGACAGGTTATTGAAGGTGGAGACGTTCTGGTGGAAATTCGACGAGAACCTGGTCCTGGACAGCTCAACCACCGTCGACTTGGAGGTCTCTGCGATGGTCTTCGCCTCGAAGCTAACTTTGGTATCCTGGGCAGGGCTCAGTACATTGTTCTCCACATTATGGATCACTGGGGACGCGCAACGCACGCTCTGCACCAGGTTGGGTGAGATCAGCTTCTGGGACAGCTTCTCCCCAGGCGACAGCTTGTCTTTCTTCAGGTCCAGGGGCTCGTTGAAGGTCGTCAGGTTTAGAGTATTCGGTGGCGTTGGCCGAGGCTGCCTGGGCAGCGACGACACGAACGTCGACGTCGAGAGAGCTGTCGTCGGTGACGTGCTTCCTGGAAGCAGAAATAAAAAACTGGTTATTTTAGGCGTGGGTTGCTTACTGGGAGTGGAATGTTGGTAGACATTCTCTTTGTCAAGATTTATTTGAACCAGAACCAAGGAATGTCTCGCATGACAAGAAAAATTCTATCAGTATAGTGATCTTTCAGAATTCTCGTGGGTGGTAAAGCAGTCAAAGTATTAATAAAGAAATAGCAACTCACTCGTATCATGTGACGAAATTGGCGCCAGGTTCAGCACTATGCTCTCCGTCGTTGGCGTGTGAATATTAATGTTATTGTTGTTGTTGTTGTGATTATTGTTCCCTAAAAAATAGTCACCATTGATCGATTATTCCTTGCATTCTTTTTTGGAAGACAGGAAGACCTGTACAAGAGCACTCGTTGTCAGAAGATCCTAACTTACCACCACGAAAGCTGCTGAGGCTGGACGTGTTGCTGCTGCTGCTCTCAGGCGGCTTGGGATTCGCCATGGGATATCTCCAGAACTCCTGACCCAGCAGCGCCAGGGAGGAGAGCTGCTGCCTATTCTTGGCTTCGCGCATCGCCCTTGGCAGTGTCAATTGGACCGGCAATTCGTCACTGCTTGGCAAAAGGAAACGAATAAGAGGAGAATTAGTGGAGAAGCCTGTTGCCCTCATCGAGTCTGTCAAGCGATCAAGACAGTAGACGTGACTACTAATGATGAGAGACATGGGAGCCTGCTAATGGGTCCACTTGGGCCCACTGTCTCGATTCGTAACAACTGGTGTGAGAAGAGATCGCAAATTCTATTGGAATTAATTTTTCTTAAATTATTAAGGCCCAGATGAGGCCAGGTAAGGCCCCAAAGCCTCGTGGATCGCTTTCGGCTTCAAGACTAACTTTCCACACCGTGCTCCGGTTCAGTCACCTAAATTATCTCCAGGACACGATCAAATCGACTTTCACCCAGCAGGCCGCGACTTCCGTTCGCCCTGCCTCCGAGAATTCGATAAATTACGCAACCCAGAGATCTCGACCTAATCCCCTCATCCGACGTGTTTTGATCCCAGCGTAATTTAGACCAGCGAAAAGAGAAAAAAGGTCCCAACCGAGGAGTAAATCAATTTGTCGGCGGAAGGTAGCCTTAATAAATCTCGAGAGGCTTCTGATCCACGAGGCAGGCGATGATGTCTGGGCCAGGAAGGAGGAGGCCACTCACCAGCACTGGGAATAGTGGGCGATCAGCGAGGGGATGTTGTCGAACCTGTTCTCGCTGGTCTCCAAGCTCAGCTTCCCCTTGTTGGCTTGGATCAGGTAGTGCTCGATATAAGGCCCCTTTCCTGGAGGCAGCCTCACGGACAGGGCCATCGTGTCGCTTTGACTGGATTGTCGGACAACGAAGTTCTGCAAAAAAATGAGAAAAAAAGTTACTAGATTACTACAACTTGTACAGTTTGTTTTTGTGAGTAGTGGCTCGCTATAAGCTCATTCGCTTCAGAACTCTTCTAATCTCTTCTTCTAAGCAGGGACTTCAAAAACGTATCACTTCGATAATTCTCACTTCGCTGACCACCTATCTCTTTAAAGCTCGCGATTCTATATCAAGAGAACACTGTGTTCCACTCTCATGTCCCTGAATCCACTCCCTCGCCCATAAATACTCTGGCTACAGTAGTCACAAAAGAGTAGGAAAAAGCATCCCACGCATAAATCCTCGTTGCAAGTTTCCACAAGGTCCCCAAGCAGAAAAAAGGATAGAAGTCTCCCTAAAACAGCGGCGCAGAAAACACGCTGCATAATTCCCTAGGTTTTCCCTCGGAAATCCGCATTACGACCATCAGGGCCGATACAAGATTCGTCCTCAGCCCGAAAGGGACAGAGGAGACAAAGCTGGAGGAAAGAAAGGCAGGAAATGGCAGGAAAAGGCAGAGCCTCTTTGTGCTCCACTCTGCCACCCCCGTCACCCCCTTCGTGGATCTCCTTTTTTCAGGACGAACCCTCTGGCCGAGTTCATTTTAATCGCTGAAATGAACTGTCTCTACCCTAGCCCGATTTCTGCCTTTTTTGAGCGTCAGTAGTTTTCAGATGACTCTGGGGGCGAAGAACGAGTGAATGGAGCGTTAGTGGCTAGACTGCTTTTGTTTTAGATACTGTATTCTTGAAAAATACAAGAAGTTAAGTTGATCAATTCTAGAGACTTTAAGAATTCCATGGATTTAGGGAATTCTACTATTTTGAATAATTCCACTGCTTTTAGAAATTCTATAGATTTACCAAATTCGACATATCTCACAGGTTCCACAAATTCCACAATTAAATGCAAGACATTCTGCCAGTCCATCCTCGACTCTCGTCCGCACAATCGTCTCAGAATCTCGTTCTGGTCGTTCCTTTTCAAGCTAACGCCAAGTCCAAGCGACTTCCCATCGCGAAAGGACTCGGACCAGTCCCCGAGGCAAAAAGTGTCCCGCGCCAAGGATACTTTCGCAGCCAACAATTTCTTCTGCCGCCGAACGAGCGGCTGGCGACGCGGGGGTGGCAGGGGGCGGGTGTAATCAGGGGAGAAGGGCTGGGAACGAGCCGTGGCATTGTGGCGGCATTGTTTTCACGGCGGCTCATTGTTTTCCAGCTTTGTTAATCGCCCCATCCCATTCCAATCGGCGGCCACGGACCAATTGCGCCAGGCGAAAAACAATGCCGCTCGCAATTACTTCTCTACGGGTGAAACAACCCCTACCCTCGTCGAAACACGGTGATAGCGCGAGAAAGGGTGGCGACGAGGGGAGCTGCATTGATTTCTGATAGAGTGGACGTTTCGAGGAGTCTGTATGGGTATTTTGTAAAAAGGGAATTTCAGGAATTCGAGGAAAATTGGTGCTCGTGGAGAGATGATACAAAAAGGGGGTGGAGAAGAGTTGAGGGGTAGAAAATAGTGACGATGTTTTGTTTTGTGGTAGGGCTGATTGCAGATTTTCTGCAATGGTGGAAGGATTCTCGAGCTGGGAAACACTTGACCCGTTTCCTCATCGCGATGCTATCTCCCTGTAGTCTTTACTACATCTTGACCCCGTCTTTAAATTTTCATAAGTCTGTATCTATTCCCGATCACATTTTCAAGCACTCCAGTGACTCTGGTAAGCTCGACGAGGCTTGACCCTGCTTCCAGGGCTCCGTGTCGGTTAGAGGAAGCTGTGATTTCATCTAGATATACAGCTTCAAGAGGATCTTGACCTCGCTTCCGTGCGAGTCTTTATGAATCTAGTCTCGAAGTCGAGGCGATCTCGATCCTGAAGTCTTGACACAGTCTTGAACACACTTTTCTAGACTCGAGAGGCCCTCTCGAGCCTTCGAGACAAGATTTCCATCACAAAATCGAGACAAGAATCGCCTGGCGTGGCTAACTCGAAGAATCTAGTCGAAGAAATTTAAAAAATATGAAGAAAATAATTCTGGAATTTTAAATAAATTTTGTTTCCATAGTCATTTTGTGTAAGGGCCTGTTTCCAAGTCCCAACAGTGAATCAAGTGCTGGAGAGGGCCGAGAACAGATGCGTGGGCGTCGCACGCGCGTCGCGGAGCGTAAAAATATTTAAATCGAGCGAACTAGCCGCGGGCAGACACCTTTACGAGACAGCATGCTAACAATGCCACTTGTTATGCGTATTTTCGGGGAGATCGCGGTCTGGAACACAGCCAAGGCTTTAAGCCGGCCGTATTTCGTCGGGGCCAACGTCTGCCGTCTGCATTTACTGCATATTAAGCCGACGCTGCCCATGTCGGTTGCCAAATGGTCGATGCATTGAGAGATACCTTGGCCCAGCTCGATCTGGGCGAGATAGCATCGTCCTAATGGCCTAACTGGGACAGTAATTGTCCCTAGACGCGCAGATACCACTGCAAAAGAGACTAGACAATTTTTGATAGCGGTAAAACCTGGGGGGATTAATTTTATAGGGCAAAATGAAAGAAAAATGTAGAATAAAGTTTTTTCCTAAGGGCCTCTCTTTTCGAGAAAACTGAGAATAAAATTTTGGGCCTTATTAAGCCAGGATCCCACTTGAGCAGTAATTGACGCATTAGAAAGGGTTTAAATATATTTTAGCTGCACTCTAGGAAACAATATTTTTCTGTAATTAATATAGTATATTTATTGCGTGTTCTGAAGCTAACCTATAAATTAGAATTAGCTTTCGCGTTTAAGCCGCGTTCCCACTTGTAAAAAGAGAACCTGCTCCCACTCAACAATAGCACAAAAATCGTCCAATAAAATGAGGAGATATATTCCTACTGACAACAAGAAACGAGGGTATTCCTCCTCCCATAAAGTACTCAAAAGAACAATGCTTGGTAACTGAATGAAAATATTCCTGCAATCAGCCCCTTGATCAAGGCGAGCCAGGAAAGCCTGAGGATCTGCGGTGTCGAGCGGTTTTTCCATGGGACGCCCTTGGTCGGACAATAAAATAAAATTGCGGCTTGCGCAATATTTCATATTCTTTGTTTCGTCAGGGCCTTCTCTTCGCGCGGCTACTTGTACAGCTTCTTTAGGCGTTATTTATTGCCTGCTGTGTCGTTATTGTTTGCTGTCTCCGAGCCAGGCGAATGCAGCGTTAGACAATGACTGTCCCACCCAGTTGTAAATTTTCGTAACCCTGAAAATTCCTCGCCATAACTTCGCAGGAATCAATGAGGAAATATATTGCGTTTAAGGGGAGCGAAGTTGGGGGATTATTCGAAGACTTCAAGTTTAAATTATTAATAGAGATTAGAAATTCAATTCAAGATTCAATTGAAAGTTCAATTCGAAATTCAATTTAAAATTCAATTTGAACAAAAACTGTTTTCAATTGAAATAGAATTCGGCTCACCTGCACCCCTAAATTGTAACACTTAAAAGAGTGTTCCATTTTGCTGAATTTTCACCAAAGAAACAATCTTTCGACCAGAAAAGCGGTTTTCCCTCTGACGACAAATTTCCACCCCAGCTTCAGAGGAAATTTTCCGCAACGATGACCCCCCAGTGCCCCCAGCCTACCACCCCCTCGTTTACCTGCCCTCAGAGCCGAGCACTTCCGGGTGAAAAGCTTCCTGGTCGGTGAAACTCGGCTAGGGATTTTCTTACGCCTAATCGATTCGCTTAAGTGCACTCACCCCTTCCTCTTTGCCTTGCAACAAGTGGAAAGCGCCTGCCCTTTGGATGCCAGGAAGGAACCAGATCGGATGGGAGCGTATAAGCCTCTCGATCAGAGTGATGTCGCAGGCGACCTCGCTGCCAGAATCTTCTGTCGAACTCGAAGATCCACCCGAGGTCGCTGAGCCTTCCGAGGATAGCGATTCCTCGCTCTGAAAATAAATCGATTCAATCATTATTAATTAAATTAAACTACTACTATTTGTGCTAATTTAATTACTTAAAAAAATTAGCTCAAAAAAAGTATATAGGAATTTTGGAAAATTTTCAAATTTTCTATCAACACCCCCACCAGGAATTCCAATATTTCCTCCCCCCTTTACTCGACTCTAACAAACCCCTAAATAATTATAAACTTCCTTAATCACTCAACTTTCATTCACGCCTACACAGAGAATCTTCAACTAAAACATGGACGCCACTGAAGGCTTAAAAGTCATCAAGAAAATAACAAATAAGGGTGAATTACAGAAGAACGAAGGGGTTGTGTGCAGGAACGAGCCAGGCAATTAAAAACTGGTAACAGAGTATCGACTGTGAACAAAGATAACCTAAAAGGATTCCCATAATGCGTCGTCAGTATATTGCACGGGGGTCAGGGGTGGCTTTACACCCTTGGAATTGCGGCTTAAGGGCCACAGTGATTTCCATACTCGCTGGAAACCGCTTGTGACTTTGCTCTCTTGTTCTCTGTGAAATTGACCGGCTCGCGACTGCTTTTATGGCGACAAAAAGGAATATGGAATGGGGATTAAGGCGGCTGAGGTAGGGGGATGTCCCAAGAGCCTGTTGGGTCTAATTTCCCTGCCGCTGCACTAATTTGCCATAGAGTTATATGGCGGGAGATCCCTGTAGGAGGAAATTTTTGGGAAAATCCGAGGCTACCATGGATGCTTTTATTGATCGTTTATGGGGGGTGAAATTAAGCCTGTTATAGTTTATCGACTATTAATTAAACTCACAAAACTATAGGTTTTATGTGCCTATGCTGTGTCTTGTTAGGGATTATGCTTGAGGGACAATAATCTCTATTGTTGGGAAAATGCAGCAGTAGGAAATGTTCCTCGACAGAATTTTCTCGATCCATCCCGAGGAAAGAGTTCCAACCCCCATCTCCAGGATCTCCCCTCAGCGCCTGATAATCGATAAACGATATTCGAGGGCCATGGACGCACGCGATGCCAGCGAGCGTGCCGAGATGAATCGAGATAAATCAAATCGAGCGCGTCGATTGAGGCCTCCTTTCACCCAGCCTCGTCGATTCGAAATAATCCAACAGTCTATCCCTCTAAATGCCACGGATAAAAAAGTAACTAAAAGGGCAGTCCCTAGTTTCGCTAGTTTCCATCGACGGGGCACTGACGAGTCTCCCTAAAAAGTTGAACAGCAAGGGTGAAATCGATCAGCATCCATCAAGCTGATCTGTCTGATAAAAAAGAAATTAGGAATAGAAGTTTTGTTGCTAATCGCTTGCTCCATCTCCTGATACAGAGGGTGAAGGGGTAGTTTTTAAGAAATTTAAGTGTGATAGGAATTCGAAATATTTGTGAATTTCAGTAAAGCCACAATAGAAAGAGGTATCATTGCAAAGGCTGTGACATTTTCAATTTTTCGCCCTGCCCAATTTTTCCAAGGGGATGAACGCGAGCGGGGGTTGAAGAGGATTTCACGAAGGGGTTCGCCGCGTGGCGGAGTTTCGAGTGTAATTTAATTTGAAATGCAGACTGACACGCAACGGCGTTTCGGGTTAAACGGATTAAACGACGACGTGCGACGAGTGCCGAACACCCTTGCAGTTAATTGCGAATCCCTTAATTGCTCCCTGCGAAAAGTATTCGGGGGTGGTCGCGATTTTTCGATTGGGTCGATGGTGTCCCCCCTTTCTAGAGACTAGGAGATCATTCCTGGACCTTCTGAGATGTTACATACGTTCAAAGACACATGACCCATATACGGGTCAGGGGAGTTTTTCGATAGTTTGAATTCGAAGTCATCCAGATTTTTGCAAACTCTTATTTTTAATATTTTTAGTACCTGTACATGGTGTAGCTGCGCAAGCTGATGATGTTGCAATGGATTTGGCGGAGGCGTGCTCGGCGAGCTGACAACCTGAACGGTCCCATGCTGTTGCAGGTAGGGCTCCAGGAAGACATCGCTCCTGCAACAGAAAAAAATGGTAGTATGTTAGTTGGAGAATCTTTTAAGTAAGTATTCTGACATTTTTCTTGGGTCGAGAGATTGCGATTTTTTTGACAATCTGAAATTGTGGACCGCCACATTGCTGATATTTGAGCTTCTGTAACTTCGCGAAAAATAATCGTATAAAGGTGAGCCTGGACTCATTTCAAAGGGCAAAGCCTCTAGTTTAACGCCCTTGCGTTGAACTAGTTCGAAACAATTTCCTCAGTCCAGGACGGGCCGTGGAAGGAACGGTGGTGCGTCCCAAAATCGTTTCCAACTTCAGTGGACTGCCAGCGCCTTGATAAATTTTTTTGGCAATATTTTTCAGTGGGATATTGAAGCTGAATCCCTTCCCTTTCGAACGAGGCCAGGCAGAGTGCTCTGCGATTTTTTTTGGCCGAGTTATCGATGTCTGAATGACAAGTGCGCCACTCGCTTTGGAATCACTTACTGAGCCAGAGCTCCAAAAAGTGACCAATTTTTGAGCTACTGTATCTCCGCCAAAAAAAATCGCAGGAGGCTGAGCTTGGACTCATTTGAAAGGGCAAAGCCTCTACTTTAACATCCCTGAGTTGAACTAATCCGAAAAAATTTCCTCAGCCCAGGGTGGGCTGTGGAAGGAACGGTGGTGCGTCCTAAAATCTTTTCCAACTTCAGTGGACTGCAAACGCCTTGATAAATTTTTTTGACGATATTTTTCAGTGGGATGTTGCAGCTGAATCCCTTCCCTTTCGAACGAGACTAGGCGGAGTCATCTGCGATTTTTTTTAACTGAGTTATCGATGTCTGAATGAAAAGAGAGTCGAGAGTCTCGGAATGACGCAGCGATCCCGAGTCCGGAAAAATGGCCTATCTTTGATTTGCTGTAGCTCCGTCCAAAAACATCGCAGGGAGGTGAGCCTAGTCTCATTCTAAAGAGCAAAGCCTCTACTTTAACATCTCTGAGTTGAACTAGTTCAAAAAAATTTTCTCAGCCCAAGTCGAGCTGTGGAAGGAAGGTTGGTGCGTCCCAAAATCTTTTCCAATTTCAGAGGACTGCCAGCGCCTTGATAAATTTTTTTGGCGATATTTTTCAGTGGGATGTTGAAGCTGTATCCCTTCCCTTTCGAACGAGACCAGGCAGAGTGATCTGCGATTTTTTTTGGCCGAGTTATTGATGTCTGAATGACAAGTGCGCCACTCGCCTTGGAATCACCTACTGATCCAGAACTCCAAAAAGTGACCAAACTTTGAACTACTGTAACTCCGCCAAAAAAAATCGCAGGAGGCTGGGCCTGGTCTCATTCTAAAGGGCAAAGTCTCTACTTTAATATGCCTAAATTGAAATTCTCTGAAAAAAATTGTCCACTCCACTACAGGCCAAGAAAGAGCAGATTGTGTTCCATTTTTACAGTAGTTTCACACCTAAATGCTCAATTTTTTAATGCTACATTATTTCGCAACAGGATACAGCAGCGTAAACACGAAGATTATTTTCTCCATCCCCAATAAACATGTTTTCGTCTCGACTCGAGTCTAGCTACAGCAGAATTCTTCCACTTCATTTCCCCCGAAAGCCATTGAGGAAGCGAACTACCCAAGAAATCAATTCGAATATCCAAGGAGCTGAGTGTCTGTGTGTGTACGTCTGTGGCAGGGCGAAGTTTGCACGAAAGTGCCTCGTCCAATTTAGCACTGTGTATACAAAGCAACCTGACACACGAGCCGCAGACTGTGGAAGCATTCTCGTACAGGTAATCGCTTAGAAACTCGCGAATAAATCCTCTGCGGGGGTGGAGCGCTTTGAATCCTAGGGGACAATACAGGTCTAACGCAATTTCCGGGAAGTTAGTCTGCAGGAAACGCGAGGACGAAGACGCAAACTTCGCTAATCAGTTTCCATTGTTCGGAGGCCATCCTTGAAACACCTTCACAACTCTGAACTTCCTTGGATATTAAAAATAAAATATGAACTTCCAGCTTCTATGCGTTATAAGCTCGCTGGATGCTATTCCCAAGGCTAAAGCGAGCAGGCTTAGAAACTGTCTAAGAATATCAATGAAGCAAGGCACGGAGGTTCATCTAGAAGGAAATCTAGGGAATTTTGATCTTGAGAAATGAGGTGTGAGACTATAACTAGCACTCACTCACTGTCAAATCCAAAGTCTATAACGAGGACCCACTTCCCCAAATGAAATCACAAAACTGTCTCCTCAATCGTCTGAAAATTTCCCCAGAACTGACGTGACGCATAAAAATTGCAGAGGCCTGTCGCGTCAGCGTCTAATTAAATCGTCGCAGGAAGCGGAAGTGGCGCGCCACGTGTGCTCGAAAACCTGAAGCGGTCAATTAATTCGCGGGGTCGAAATTAGTCAATGACGTCCGGCTGTGTCGCTGCCGACTCGGATATCGCGGCCTGGAAAATCGATACGTCGCGACGTAACAAATCGTCCCTTGGTACGCAGGCTGCACGAAGAAAAAAGAACGACTACGCTTTTCCGCGGCGATGATTTATGTCGCAGCTAGTCGAACTCGAGGGTTTTCCAATCAGCCTCGTTTGACAGGCAGCTGGCGAGAGACTGACGAGACCATGATAGGGGAAGGACAATAGAAGCCTCGGTGTGAACTGTTTACTCTGTTCTGGAAATGGGGGAGCTCATCTAGGGACTTTATGGAACGAGAAAATCCCCTATATTAATGCGACTTGAAGCTAGCTATCTGGAACTGAGTCCAAAATTCAACTTCAGTTATTATGGAAAAAACAAAGAGTTTTTTTCATTATCCACTTAGTAAACAAATAAAAATAAATAATTTAAAAAATTAATAAATAAAAATAGTATCCTCGAATTTTCTCAATTTTTCCTAATCATCAAAGCTACCCTTTTAAGTCTCCCTTTTTCCACCCCCACTCCTGTCATTAGTTTATCAGCAGGGTATCCTCCTGAACTAATTTTAATCACAAAAACAGCTATCCCCGTGTCCCAGCTCCCTCCAATTCCTGACTGGACCGAAAGTCCACAGAGACGCCATCGACCCCCTAGCCACCCCCGCGACACCCCCTGGAGGGGACAAACGCGGTGTCGCGCAGACAAGGTCCGAGACAGGCCGTCCAACTGTCAAACGCAGGGGACAATGGGGAGCAGACGTGTAGCAGGCTGGGGTGGCAGCCACCGACTTTGCATACGTCAACACACCCTCTGGCTCTCCACCCCCGCGCGCAGGATGTTCCAGGGGCGGGATTGCGACGAAGTTGCTTCGAAATTACACGTCCGAGACTAGTGAGCTGGCTGTTCGGCAAACGGAACGTGGAACTGCGACAATTAATGCGGGGTTTCGGTGTAGACTCACTGCCGAGACTATAGCGAAAGCACAGCTTCTGAATACTGATGCTTTGGCTCTAATGGAGAGGTCAGCAGAGGCAGGTGGAATTATTTGAGTGAAATTTTAGCGTAACTGGGTAAATTATGAAGATCTCTCGATATAGCCTCACCGACGAGTCTATAATGAGAGTCTCAGTACTGCCCATATTTTAGTTTTGTCAAGAAATTGACAGTATAGCTAAGCAAACTTCTTTCACTGCAAATAATTTTGAGCTACAGAGACTGTATGTTATACTCACGAGCGTATATTGATAGGGTACGGTGTTTGCTCTATATTAGTCTCAACCCTTGACCCTCTGTGAGAACAGCCAGGCGTTAAACAAATTGTCGAAACGAAAGGGAAGAGGAGCTAAAAAATTGGGACGCGATTCGAGCACGTTCTGTTCCCAGCGTGCTTGTGAAACAGGTCGTTAGGGACTTTTTGGGTGGAACGCAGCAGACCTCTAATGAGATCATTAATTAAGACGCCGACCCTGTGGACCGAGCCTTCGAGAATCGCTTTACACGAGTACGGATTATCGGTACAATTAGCGGATACGATGGGCGTCGTTAAGTCGACGTTAATTTTGTGACGCAACAGTGTCTCGGGTACTTGTTAAGCAACGATTCTTCTGGGGACAAATGTGAACTCGATGGAATCTAGGGATTTTTTCGAATGAGAGCTTGTTTGGGGATTTTTTAAAGGCTACTGGGAATTCGAGTCGATGTATGGGGTAGTAGTAGAGACATTAACAACTCTCAGACCTAACGCTCCCTTTTTCTCATCAAACCACCCCTGTCCTTCAACCCCCTGTTCTAAAAAATTAGCTAATTTTCCCAGCAAAAAATATACACATCAAAACAAACACCCAGTACACCTCAAAGCCCCCGCAACGAACTCTCCCTTTTCCTCATTCAATCACCCCCACCCTCAGCACCCTCCCACCCTAAAAAAATGAGCCAACTTTCCCACGAAAAAAGAGGAAGTAATACATACATTTGAAAACACGGAGCAAGTCTTCAAAGAACCGAGCTCACCCTTTCCCCCAGCCACCCCCATCGCGAATGAACATCGACAAAGCAAATTCTGGCCAGCCTGCCCCTTCCTGCAGCCCCCAGTGGTGCGGGGCACGCGTGAAATCGCCAGCGGCCAGCCGAAAATAACAAAGGGCCAGCGAGGCGGAAGTTACGTTCCTGATTTCGGGCGACGAGGCGTTCGTCGTCTGCGAGATCGGACGGGGGTTGCCATGACGACTGTCTGTTCTCAACACGTGGTCCACAGGCTGCCTCGTAAGGGTAAAAGGGATTTTTACGTATTAACGAGCGGCCCTGCACCGAGGGGGTGGCACAGAGATACGTCTAGAAGGCGGCTCCTCGAGGAGACTCCAAGCAGCGGCCTCTTCAGGGCCTCAAAGGAATCCTGAGGAGCATGTACAGGGTGGTCCATTTAAGTGAGGTCGTTTAAGGAGCTTTTTTCTAATCCTGGACACCAACAAATATTTTACAGTCTTGGCTATTCTAGTTTCATTTGTGTCTTGGTGATTCTAGTTTCATTCTGAAAGTGTTATTTCGATCCTGTATCTGATTCATCTCTTCTTCACAATGATATTGAACTGTAGCCAATAGGGACTCGCACTCTTTTCGAGACTTGAACCGCGGCCAAAGAGGACGACTCAGTAGGCGACAGCTTTGGAGAGGAAAGCTGTTGAGCTATCACAGATTATTAGAAAGTCGATTTGATTTATCTGCTTCTCAGTTCCCTTCACCTTCCTTTTCAAGACATTTCATAGAAAAAATGTGGACCTAGCTGAAGAAGAGTAAGCTCGTTTAAGTTTACATCGAGTAAGAGAATTTTTTAACCTTTCACTGGTTCTCATATTTTTCCCAAAGTTTATTCTTGAAATAAGCGTCGTGTCAAGAACAAGATTGTGTCTCACACGTTTCAGAAAGTCGAACTGCAGCAGAAGGAAGAATGAGTCTCCTCCCAAGGGGAATAATTTAATTAATTAGAAGGGAGGAATTAAAAATGCACGAGGGATGCGTTCTCGCGCGAATATCCAGGCAACAAACGCTCCTCTGAAGCTTCCAAGGCGTCTTCTGCATGGGAAAGTTCAAAGAAACTCTCAGGATCAAAAAGAATCCTCTGCCTCTGTTCTCTCGCCCTTATCACGCGAGAGAGGTTTCGCTGATAACGCAGCCGTAAAAAATTAGCGCGTTCATTTTCTCTCCCACTAAACCACTCCTTCGACTCCCATTTTTTTACAAATTTTCCCCCAGAAAATTAACAATCTTCAATTTTTAACCCAGCAAACTTAATTACATTTTCTTCCTTTAGAGGAACACTATTAGTTCCCGAAGGCTCTGCTAAATCGGAAGCGTCTAATTTAATATTCTCCCGTCCTTTATTCGAATGGCCTCTTTACACCCCTTAAAGGCGGAATAAAATCCAAGCAGGCTGAACGAGAGTCAAGGCTCGGCCCATTCCGCGCAGACGATCAAAGCGATCGAGCGTAGACGAGCAGGCGGAATAACGCTCGTAAAAGGAAACGCCAAGCCGCGGCGAGGTCTCTGCGCCTCGTTCAATGAACACGCTCTTCCCAGCCGTTCCCTAGCAATCATATTTTGGTGAATATGAGCCTATTCGAGCGAGCGTCGAGCTTTTGGCCCTGTTGCCCGCGTTATGACGATCTTTAACCCCTTAAACGCATCCCATTCGGGGCGTCTCTGCGAGGGTGCTTCGAGGAGGTTTCAGCATCTTGCAGAGGATGGATGCAGTAATGGTGGAGTGTCAAGGTGCTTGCAAAGTGTGCAGATGTGGTGGAAAGAGGGTGGAGAAAATATTCGGATGATTCTAGATGAGATGGTGGATATTTTAGGGGATGAATTTTTAAGGAGAAGCGAGATCTCGTGTCTGATTTATGTTGGCGCTGGAGATCAGTTCCAGATTTGTTGTATGGGGGTTACGAGTCTTGTCAATGGGAGTTTTATGGTACTTTTGAGTCCCTGCTGGAAGTATTTCAATCAACTCCTGAGTAATTATGTTTCCAACTCCAGAACAATTCCATCTTCAACTCCAGAGCAATTCCATCTTCAACTCCAGAGCAACTCCATCTTCAATTCCAGAGCGTTTCTACCTTCAACTCCAGAGCAATTCCACTTCAATTCCACTTCAATTCCAAACCAATTTCATATAAATTCCAGCTTAACATCAACCGATTCCCGTTCACCTAGAGTATCCATTCGCTCACCTAACAGGAGAATAAAACCAGCGGATTCACCATCCTCAGGGTCATCCTCTTTCAAGCGTAGAAGTCCTTCTCGCAAGAGAAAATACAGTTGAACGAGGGCGTGTGCATATTTTTCCGGTCGACGATCGTCGTAATCAGCAACTTTTCTAATTGCCTTATCCCACTCACGTCGAGCATGAAACCGTTCCTCGTGACTCGACGCCGTTAGCCAAAGCGACCGACCTGTCATTGGAAAGCAGTGTGCAGCACCGTGGTTAATTATTCCGACGCGAAACCAGCGGAAAAGCGATATTTCAGCCACTGCCGTAGATAACGCCTCAAGAGGAAATTTCAATAATTCCTCCTCCAGGTTATTAGCCAGGCATGGAATAAAACTTCACTGTCTCTTCGGTGCAGACTTGTCGCATACAAACGATCGGATTGAAAGCGACTTCCGACGGAAACGAAGACATCTTCGGCGCCAGATATTCCCCCCCAGCGAACTTCGCCTCATAAACGTCGACATCACTTCGGCTTAGGTCCATCTAGCAGATTAAGGTCAACGAGATACTTTTCTGAACCTGCTCCTTCAAGATGCACAGGAGTTTAAAGCAGCCATTTGGTCAGCAAACATTGCATTTAGTTTAAAAATATTATAAATAGTCGAGAACAACTGGAAATATTTCAGAATTTGAAGAATATTTAGGAATATCGCTAGGAATTGAGGAACTCAAAAGAGAATAAAAAATTGTGGAATAAAGAATTACGAAAATTGATACTTTTTTAATCCTGTGTGATGTCCCAAGGAACGACTTGTTCCCAAGGGAGAAAGGAGTGGGAGGGTCGCCGTGATTCGCGAGCATGATCGTTAGCTCTATGCGCTCAACTCCGTCTCGCGATGAGAAGGCACCGCGGAGAAACTTTCTATTAGAGGAACTTCCTAACCGAGTTATCAGTGGCGTGGAAATCGCGTGTCTCGACGGGTGGAGATTAAATCGACCGGAAACGGCGTCCTCCTTCCGACGAGCAGAACCGGATATTGGCGGAAGCCCTGCTCCCCCCAGTTTTCGCGCAGACAATTAATTTCCTTCTTCTTGGGAGGCAAAACGCGATCGCGTATCCTTCGCGATAATGTTGACTCAACTTGCCACAGGAGTTCAGAGAATTTCGTTTGATAACTGGGCTTGGGGGTGGGCTAGGTCATAATTAATGTGAAGAGGGTGGCGATGATTTGTTAGGGTGAGGGAACTGCCAGTGAGCAGGTTGGAGGATTTGCTGGAGAATTTTTCAGGGATTTCAGAGAGATTCTAGAGGCTCTAGGGAAGTCTAGAAG
Organism: Calliopsis andreniformis; assembly: GCF_051401765.1. Taxonomy (NCBI): domain Eukaryota; kingdom Metazoa; phylum Arthropoda; class Insecta; order Hymenoptera; family Andrenidae; genus Calliopsis; species Calliopsis andreniformis. The sequence continues at coordinate 12,617,631 of NC_135068.1, read as the reverse complement.
TAAAATCTAGGGATTTTTGAATCGTATTTTATGGAACAGTTGAAATTTTAGAATCTAGGGAATATTTAGAATCTAAGGGCATTTTCAATGTAGGGAATTTTTAATCTAGGGAAATTTTATGCTCAGAAAATCTAGTGAATTTTCATCACGCAAAACAATTCTAAACCTAGGGAATTTTCAGCACAAATAATATGAACTCAATGCATAAAAATGAGTACTAAAAGATATCCCCCCAAAATTTGAATTTCTAATCTGCTTTCAGCGCCACTGTAGACACTTTCCTATCCCAAGTTTGAACCACCATGTCACGAACAATGTCGTTGACAAGCAATTCCTCAACACTAAAGACCAGCAAAAGACACGAAAACGAGCGGAACAAATGTGGTTTTCCAACTCGTCGCTCCGAGCCGCGGCCGTCTGCATCTCATTCATCGTTCTCCTCAGCGTCTCGACGCAGAACGATGCCGTGTGCTCTTTTCTCTCGAGGCAAGCCACGCGTGAAGGCGCTCTCCTTTTTACCAGTCGCAGACGAACTTTTCCAGGGCGTACAATTCCTCGCCATGAAAAGCTGTGGGGAAATCAGTTCTCTAATCTCGAGACGATACCAGGGAAGAAAAATGGAGGAGTCTTCTTTTGATCGATGTTTAGTTCAACAATAGAGGAAATTTAATGATGGGATCGCTTCGGTTATTCGAGAAATGGTGATACATTGGCGAAAAAAAGAGGGTTCTTGTTCTTTGCCGCGAGGAAACTTATCTTTTTACTGTCGAGTAACGAGCCTGTCAGGATCCATCGCGGCTGGAAGAAACAAAGCGCTCTCCGAGGAAAGCACTCTCCTACATTAAGACTAATAGGATGCTTCCTCTCCACTTTTTCATAGAACGCGTCCAGGACTATGGGTAGAGGACATTGTTCCTCGGAGGAAATTGCTCGGCTCAACGTTCAGTAGAAGAAAAGCCTGGGTACTTTAATATTTCGCCAGCTAAGTGAACCCTTTCAACCATTGTCTCCTTTGCAGTTTCATGAACAGATCTTCCGGAGCTGCGGTGACCAATTTGAGATCAGTAGGTCCACTCAGGGAGGACTAAAGGTTACTGAGACGAAATTGGAAGATGGAAACCTAGTCTTCTACCTGGAATTAACTAGACTAGGGTACACGGACACCTGGAATAATATATCTAAATTAGGACACAGAACAGAGATAGAAACTAGGGTACCCAGCCTAGAACATCTAGATTAGGGGTACATAGACCAGGGGTCACCCTCACTGAACAACCTCTCCAAATGAAACCCAAGCCCACAACCCACTTCAGCTGGCATGACACCTAGCAGATCCAGCCTAAGCAGCCCAGGGCCCTAACTCACGAAAATACGAGCCAGCTCAGACTCAATTGTTCAAGCTACAATAGATGAAAGTAGACATGGACACGCTTCAGGGACGCGCGCGAAAGTGGCCAGGCGAGTGTCACCTCGTGAAGGAGGGGGGAAGAGGAGCAGGAAACGCGACGGAAGAGGAGGAAACAGAAAAGGTAAGAAGAAAAGGGTTGCCGAAGGCAGGCAAAGTGCGAGTCTCTGGGCACCAGCCTATCCGGTTTCGTGGAGCGAAACCGAAGCCAAAGAGCGACTCTTGGGTTACTGGCTGGGAGCAGCAAAGTGGGCTTAAGTTACTCCATGAAACACGCGACACTTCGCCCGCTAAGCATCTCCATGCTCTGTTTCGGCTGTCGTGCTTGCCACACTGACGTCACCCGTTATGTCCCTCGAGAGGAGGGGCAACCGTGTTTGGGATGGTCCCTGGGGGGTTTTGGATACGTTGGGGTCGTGGGCACTGAAGAATGGGGGCCAGGGTAATGGACATGTAGCTGTGTGTAATGAGAAACTTTGATTGAGTATATTTCAGGGACAGGAATAGTGAAGAATAATGAAGAAAATTGAAGACAGCTGTAGAATACTGTAGAACCCTAGAGAAAATAATAGAAGATAATGGAAGATCTCTAGAAACCCTTTTCAATTATTTTCTCTACAGAAAAAGTTCCTAGAATCAATAAATTACCCTAGAATTAACCAATTTTTTACAATCAACAAATTTCTCTAGAACCAATAAATGTCCCTAGAATCGCCATCTTTCAACCATTCCCTCCTCCCACAGAGGATTACATCTAGCACACTGTTTCACAACCATAACTAAATCATACTAGATCTGAAACCTGAATCCCCAATTTTCTTCCCCAAGACAGCCACCCAGCAGCCTATCAGTGCCTGTCAGTACTTCTACGAAATTCCCAGTACGGATGCAAACAATTCCCCTTAATTGATCCCGCTGGATCAGCCCATCCACCCCTTTGTCCTCAGAAGACACACGATCCCCGCGCCGAAATTAACTGATTCGATGAGCTTTGTACCTGACCCTCGAGCGTTATCAAAGCGTACCATAGACGAGAGGCAGGACTTTGTCCCTAGGACAGGATTCGATGGATTCCGTAACGTTTCAAAGGACCGCGCTGATCGATAAATTCAGTCGCGAAAGAAGGAGACCTGGCCTTCCCCGAGGATTTCGGGGGACTCGATTTCCACCGTGGAAATGGGCTTTCCTTCACAGAGGGACCCCTGGAAAATCCTACCTGAGGCTCTTGTGACCAGAGATATGTATGACAGTGGGATATAATGCATTCTCATGCTTCGATGACTGAGGAGTATTTTTCAATTTTCAGGTGAATAGAGAGAAAAGGTGAATTGCAATTTTTTGGGAAACTAGCAGTGAATAATGGTGAGATGAAGAAGGGTTGTTTTAAGGATTTTTGAGGCTTTAGGAGCCAGGAGAATCGCTTTTATTATTCTTGCAGGAGCCATTATTCCGAGTCCCGTGTCAATTGTCGCTGTCGTGGAAAACTGAGTTGAAGAAGAGGAAGCAAGCAATATTTCACTGTGCCAGCGTGAGAAAGAAACCTCAGGGGCCCTCGTCTGTAACCAGTTTCCAACGGTAATCCCATTTCCACTCGATAATTATCTCTCGACGAATAACTTAATAACTCATTTCCCTTGGTAAACGAGTTTCCTGTCCACTGACGGGGACCTCAGCTTCGTTAATTAATTTAATCAAATCGATCGGACCTGAAACGACGCGTGGCGAATGCAACTCGAAGCAAATTTTAAACTCGTGATAATAAAATATTAAACTACTTTGTATTTTATAGCCACACCGCACGAGGAATTATTTTTTATTTCAGTGATTTTTTTATGAAAATGATGGCATATCCTTGGATCTAAAGAGTGTCGTGATAGGTAATGAATGGAACGATTCCCAGCGATTATGGGGCGCGGAAAATGAAAGGGAAAGTCGATCGTCCTGGCGATCGTCGCCGCAGGATTAAACGGTCCTGGCCTCGTAACGTTAGAACGAAAGTGGCATATCGTGTTTCGCGTGGTTTCCTCGATTTACTCGCGCGATGTGGCCGAGCAGCTTTCTGCCTGACACGCTCCACCGCAAGAACGAACTCTGTTGTTTGCGCTCTCCTCACCGCGGGAGATGGAACTGTGACCGTAGTTACACCTGAGAATCTTTCGACTTTCTTTCCACTTTTTATTCATTTGCAATGATACTACTTCAACGACAGGAGGATTTTCATTTCTACTTTTTCTTCTAAGATGTCTCTACTTCAAAAATGAATAAATATCCTCGAGTCTATAACGAGAGAAGAGTATATCGAATAGTTGTAAAAATTTTTTCCACAGTAATAAAGATCCCTTTTCCTTTTCTTTGAAGTTTATTGTCCACAGTTTTCCGACAGTTCTCCCAGCTCGAAAAATCGCGCGCACGTGCGCGTGCACGCGCCTCGAGAGTCGCATTAGGGGCGAGTGCACGCGCGTCGACTGGCCCCTGTCAGCTCGATGGGGTCGCAAGTGGCATTAGCACGACCCCCTTTTCGAGACACCCTTGACTTCATCCTAGCGTTGCGCATTGTCGTCGATTCTTGTATTTGTCGGAAACATAATGAATACTTCGCTCACTGCCCTGTCTCTGTAGGATTCTAATGAATTGCGCGGGGCGGTGGTCGTTTTGGGGACGAAGTTACCCCCTTTCTGCGTCGAGGGTGTTAAAGAGGCTTTTCGGGGCGAAATTCACCACCTTGGGGTTCTGAGTCTTCGCTGGTGGTATTTATAATATCGATTTTTTATTCCTGATACTGGAGATTGAAAAATATGGAATGCAGATTTTTTTTTGTTTGAGAATTTTTCATCTCTAATTTTTAATCTTCTAATTTTCGAGATCTCTTTAATCACAGTTTATAAAATTGTTGGAATGGGATGAGTATTCGAGAATTCCAACAAAGTGACTAAAACAGGCAGAATTTCTGCGTAATACGTTTAGTCGGAAGTGCAAACAGAGGCGTTCAGAGTCCCGTCGTTGCTCAATGAATCATAGGGCGATATATCTATGTGCATGCACGCGTTTCACGGAAATTGCATCGCGAGGTCGATGTTCATCTTGCACATGCGAATGTCACGTTAACATTACTCTATTCACTGCATACAAACTCAATCTTTAACAAACTTTAATTATTTTCTACGCGATTAAAAATTAATTTCAAGATTATTCCAACACAAATTACTTCAAAATAAATCAATTTTAATACTCATATATTCGCTTAAAAAAGTTACTTCTTTTTACTTTGTATTTTACGATTATTTTCAGGGCCATTTATGCAATTCCTCAATCTCTCAATTAACAATTATTACGAAGTTAATACCAACTCATAGAGCATTCTTCAGAACCGTCAGATCAGGTTAACTGGTTTATTAAAACTTCCAAGGCAGTCTAGAATTCTTCCTTCAGAGAGAAGTCTCGACTAATTGGGATCTACGCGATGAACCCAATTACAATGATCCCTGGAATAGAGTCTTCGACAAAAAAGGATGAAAAAAGGAAAAAAAGGGAAATAATGAATCTCGTGCAGGTCTATTCGCGGAGGCCCCAAGCGGATTACGGCTAAGAGGCTTACGTAAGAATAAGCCAAAGGGCTTCTCGCGCAGTCGGCCACTTTGCTATCATATTTCATATTAACCGCTGATTAAAATCGATTTTCCCGCGGCGACACGCGAGACAGACCCACTGGTCATGGTAGCGTGTCGCTAGTCGATGAATCATCCGACTGAAGGAGGAATCGATGAATCTCTGTTGATTTGGTTGGCCAGAGTCGAAGGAGATAAATGGCGAATCAATTTAGGGGAACGTGAGAACGACAGGTTTAATATTTTGATTTTTTTAGGAAGAGTAGACGAGGGAGATTTAGTGGAACTGGAGGACGGAGGGGTAGCTATTTCCACCACTCTGTTACACTTAGAATTCTTGCTAAACAATCAGATAGTTACTTAAAAAAAGTCTAATATAGAATAATCTACTTAATACAATTATCTACTAATTTATCTACTAAATTATAGAATATTTTTCAGAGAACAATAACAGAAATAAGTAAATATTCAAACCACATACGAGTTTTATTCAAATGTTTCATAGAATACTAAAATAAAGAAGTTTCGTCGAGAGATTCTTAACTAAAATTCTACGGTCACTAAGGATTCCGCACAATAAAAGCGAGCATCAAATCTGTACAATATCTGCAGCTCTAAGGCAACCCAAAACGCTTCGAAACTTCAGACATCAATGTCCCTAAAATAGAAATACGCGAGCCATGTCTTGCTGCCTTAGAACCGCAGAAGCAATAAAAAGGAAACTAAACTGGAAAATGCAGTGGGCATTTCATACGCGTCGCAGCGAGGGAATTTCCAGTTCGTCGTGCACCATGGGGTCCATGGTGGCCACGGCGTCGGGATCAATAAACGCAGCTGCCGGGAATGGCAACTTGCAACGAGAGCGTGCAACGACGAGGGCACATCGATTAATAATTAACAGGCGGTTTCGCGGCTGGAAACGCGCCACACGGCGGCTGGGCAGCCCTTCTTTGACACAGAACAGCCTTCATGCGAAAAGTTTACCTTTTAACGCCAACCTCCGCGTAGCGGCCCCTCGTCCCGCGAGTCGCCACGCTCCTTCCGCTTCCTGGGTTCGTGTACAGCGTCAATATGTCGCTGTTAATGTTGTTCAGAATCGGTGGCAGCATTATTGCGATCCTGAGTCCTCGTTTCCTGGCGCAGCTCCGCGCACGATCATCTCAAGAATCCAATTCACACGCGATTGCGTCACTGAGAAGCGACGATTCTTTTCGGTCACAGAGCTTCGCACAGAGAAATTTCTCGGTTGCACTTCGGTTAGATCTAGGGAAATGAGAGTGTTGGGTACCTTCTGGAGGAGGAAGTGAGAGAACCGTGGTTGGCAGAGATTTTCAGAGACTTTCGGTGAGGTTGCGAGAGACTTCGGTTGATACTTCTGTGAGGCTTTGAGGTATTTTGGTTACTGGTTCGTTTGGATTGGATTTTGAGAGATTTCGGTCATAATTTTGCTTTCGTTGCTGTTTTCATTCTACGAACCTCTGATGTGGCAAATTTCTATTCTATCTTATGTCTACTCTATTCTACGTCTATTCTACTTCATTTCTATCTCTATATCTACCCAACCATATACGTTCCTCTAAAGATCGATTAGTCTATACAAAATACAACAAGGTCTAAGCAAATCATTACGAAACTGTACCAGAAGCTAGCCAGAACTCCTACACAGATTCCTTCGATCCCTTACCAGTCCCCCTCGGCAGTAGAAATGAAGTCCCAATTAGAAGAATGTTCAAAGGCACTAAAACGTCAATAAAAGATGCCCCGAATACACGGTCCTCAATAAAGACCATTTCCAGACGCAATAAAATGGTAAATCGTCCCTCGAGCTAGGCGCAGCAACCACTGGCCAGGAGAATTATCGCCTCATCATAAACGGCTTAACAGCGTGGTAATTTATTACCGACGTTTCTCTTTCACACCCTAGCAACTTTATCGATGGAAGAATGCGTACACAGGGTGCAATAGAAACCGACGTGAAATATTGCGCTCGAGGAAAAAATCGAACCAATCCCCCTCCAATTATTCATCCCTTCGTCTCTGTAATTAGCAACACTGCACATTGCAAACAATCGTCAAATCCTTTCTCTGCTCTGATCGATGGCTCTGGGTGGCAAAAATAAAGTTCAAGGCCTTCTTTTCCCCTTTCTTTTATTAATAGTTAAGCGAGGGCTGTGTGGTATAAATATTATACGTGCTTAATGTGGTGCAGAGAGATATGAGTATTTTAGAAAAGGGACCATTTTACCAGCTTTTCTCCGAAGCACAGAAATACTTGTCCAAATTTCAGATCCTAGCACTTAAGACTGCTAGAATTATTTCTTCTAATTATATCCACACTAAATAATTATTTTTTCTAATCACTGGTCATTCGAATTTCCTTCCACAGAATTGTGACATTATTTTCCTTTCAAAAAATCCACAATCAAACCTTTTTAATCGCCTTAAAGCAACTAAAGACCTGCCAAAGACTCACCATTCCCAAAAAAAATTATAAGTTATCATGGTCTCCAAATTTAACACTGGTCTGTAAGCCACAGTTCTATGATCGAAGTTCTGAGAACGGTTCGACATAAAAGGGGCCAATGGTCGAGGAAGGCGCGTTATTACCGATACCAGACGAGAAAGAAGAGAAGAGAAAGGAGGAGCGTCTCGGTCCAAGGTGCACGCGATTTGAGAAACGCCTCTGATATTGGACCGACGAAAAATGGCCACAATGTGATGAGGCGAGAGGAACCGACCACGTTCTGCCGAAGGTCATCGATCCTCGCGCTATTTGCCCCGATCGCTGTGATTTCTGTCCTGCTACCAGCCTTTTTCTGTCAGACTTTCCCCGTTATTGGGGGTCAGCTAAGGGGGGAGATTTAGTTTTCGAACGCCCTCATTGCGTTCCACGAGTGAAGAAATAGAGAGAGAAATTGGAGGCTTTTTTGAGGGCTGCTGATGGGGGATGTCGAAGGGGAGGATTTTTTTTCTTTTGAGCAGAAGTGAGGGTGAGCTTGTGGTCAAAGGTGAAACCACCCCAGTTTTTATTCTGGGGAAAGTGAGGGTGGAGAGTTTTTGAATTCTATCCATGCAACTCTAGTAATTGAATTTTCAGAATTTTTTAAAGATGCAGATAATTATGAATAATTAATAAAATTACATATAAAATCATTCCCTTTTAGCTACCACATCACGTAAAAAAAATAGAAAATCGACAGAAATGAACTCACGAGGTTCGTTCCTTGCAGTTTCCATAAGGAAATTGACAAACAAAGCTGAAAAGTGGAGGGATTTCGCCCTTCCACCCCTAATTTCGCAAACCACGAAACAACTGTGATCGATCCACCTCGATCACAAATGCTCTGGCGTTTAACCATAGCTCGCCCTTCGATGGGCATTAATATTAAATACGACACTACGTGAAACCACTGATGGACCAGAGTGTATCGATAGTGGAGTAAATTCGAGTCGACCACGAAAATGAAACCGAGATTTGCGGATTTCAAGGGTGTGGGGGGATCCTATTACTGTCAACTATCAGCCAGTGATGAATTATAGAGAAACAGAGCTTGACAGGAGCAGAGTTTACCACCTGATCGATTTCACTATCTTAGGAAATCTTTAATTCGAAAACCTAATGCCCAATTTGACGTCATAGAGTCATAAAAAGAGGGCGTCATAAGCCTCCTATTATTCGATTGTTGAGCATTAAACGAGAACGCTAGGTCCTCGTAAAATCGCGCAGCACGAATGGTCGTTCAGTTCCTCGACCTCCTCGGTTGCCTGTGCTGCGAGGGAGAGAATTTACGAGGCGATTCTTATGGCCAGGTTCGCTCAGGTTATACAATACACATGACAAGTAGCAGACGTTAGAGCACAGTAGAGAATTGTTTATAGAAGAATGAGCGGAAAATATTTCTCTTTCCTTTTTAAGAGAAATCGAAGAAGGAAAATTTGAATAAAAGTTCTGAAATCTACTGTAACATTTCATAAACACTGTCAAATATTCCTGAGATTAAGTGTTGATTTTTACTCCTCGGTGTGATAATCTATCACCGTCAAGGTAGATTTCATCGAGCAAAAAGAAGGATTTCTCAAGTGTTGCGTCTTAAGGAGAACGCGCATCGCTTTTCAAGGAAAAATTTTCCCACGTCACGAGCGATAAAAGAAACGCTCTCTCAATCGTCCTAGAATCCCACTATGACTCCCCTGTACATAAAGAAACTCTAAAACCACCACAAACTTCTTTAAATATTCATCTCTGAAGATTAAAAATGGATCTAGAATTTTTGCAGAATTTTTAAAATATTTCCCAGCTGTAAAATAATTATTCTACTGTGAAATTATTTAGGAATCATTAATATGGCTCCCAAGAGTGAATAATACATAATTTCAAAAAATATTTGACCATTGTCTAATGATTACATTGGTAGACTTGAATTATTGATCGTGACCGTAGTTCGATACTTGAGAATTTCTGGAGTTATTTCCTTTAAAGTCATTTCAGAACAAATTGAAGGATAAATATCGTTTTTAAGATCGATTATTATGTTACTAGATCTACTCTAGGAAAAAATGGAAGCATTCCTGCATTTATTAAAAGAAGAAAGATCGATGTATCCAAGGAAAGTAATCTAAAGCATCGACAAGAGCTTCTTCCCTATTCCCTCTCTTTCTCGACTCTTGATGAGATTCTGTGACTAGTTTCCTGTCACGTTCGTGATCTATCTCGATCGTGGCGCGATTCTCGTCACCGAAAAGTAATTTGCGAGTCACTGGAACGTTCTCCCGTTCTATTATCGCTCCAAGTCTGATAAAGTGCTACGTAGAAGTATTCACAAGAGTGCGTTAAAAATGCGAGCAATTAGGGAAAGAAATCTCCTGGAAAGAAATCTTGAAGAAAGTTCTGCTGCTGCATTATTAATCGTCTTCTTTATCTACTAGAAAGCTATGTTTTCAAGTGGAAGATAATTAAATTCTGAATTAACTTAGAAGAGAGATAGATCGAGTCACTGGAAGCTGGAAAAGAAATTTGAAGTTCATTTTCGCTTCAGGAAAACTAAGCTGTTTCTATTGTGGATGAAATAAAGAGGGATCCACGATTGCGAAAGCAATGGGAATTCTGCTAACAATCGCGATTGCAGCAAAAAGTAGACAATGGCATTCCTTTATTTTACTCTCGAAAGAGTCACTGTGAGCCTTTTTCCAGGCACAGTTCTTTGCTATTCCATTTTCTTTTCCTGCTTTTATCGAAACGTCTAGGTTTCTTATTTTCAGTTGATTCACTCGATTCAGTCAAAATTGAGCTTTCTACTGCTGCTGTACAAAATACTTAGGGAGAAATAGAGTTACGCCGATCGATATCATATCTCGAAACCAAGAAATTCTTTATCTGTAAAGTAATATTATTCACCTTTTCAAGAATTTTACACTATAAATTTTGCTATTCCTATTTTGACGTCAGAACTAAATGACTGTACAGGTAATTCAATTTTTCTCACTCACCTTCTCTTCAACAGCTTTTTGATACAATTCATCCCAAAGAAATCTCGAAATTCATGAATCTATCTCGAAGCTCGTCAGCTGTTATAAGCCCAGCCTTTGATGAACAAGAATGCCACAAAGAAATGCACTTCTTCCATCGTTTTATCACTTTATCGACTCACTATCAACTGTAGACGATACTGATCAATACTTTCTACATTATTCTGAAGGAAAATAATTTCCTCAATGCTTATTCATTATCAATTTTCTCAGAAAATGATATGAAAAGCTAGCAGAAGAAAGAAGCCACCACACTCCACTGTCACTATTCTCATTAACTCTACTAATGAATTCCCTGTAATCAAAATTCTGCACGAAACTTCACTTTCAGAGGCTGTCCACGTCCACGACTCATCGACTGCAGAGACTGAGACAGCTCGAAGACGTGACGATAAATCTCGAGCAAATACGCGATAGTGTATCACAGAAAAGACGCGAAACGATCGCGAGTAGTCGAAGATCGTCTACTCAGCCGCGAACCAGAGCGATGGCACACGAGCATTGATCTCGAGCCTTTTCGAAGCCTCGCTTGCACCACCCACGACGACGTCCAGCGAGCGACTTATCGTTATCTCTCGCGGCGATAAGTGACGCTCGGTGCACGCTACGTCACTGATAATGTCCAGCCGGACGGAAACGAGAAATGGAGGGGAAAGTCTGACAATCTTTTTTTTCCGACATTTTTGGGACATTTTTTTCACCCTTTTCTAGAAATCATTTGTTGTAGTTAGTAATAAAGTAAATATCAATTTTCCACCTTCTGTTTCAATTTTTTATGAGGGCACTATTGATATCCTATTTCCGGCTTATCTTAATCCCAAAGAGGCAATTCTGGAAGGTGAGGATATTAAAAGTTAATCCCTCTGAATAAAACAAAAAATATGAGTCACAAGGGATTTTATGGACTTCAGTCCGCCGCTGTAAAAGATCATTTGAAAGAAATAGAGCTACTTAAAAGGGTTAGTGTATTGTAATATCATTTTTACCACTCGAAATACTTGCATAAATTATGAAGAATCCACTCGAGAGATCTCACAGAAATTCCCTCAGAAACTTCAGTTTCTCAGAAATCACTCACAAAATTCTCTCCTCGAACTCACTGTCCCCAATTCTAATTCTGTCAACCTCCAACACAGGCTCTAGAACCAGGGACCAAAAATAACAATTATTTTCAAAATTTGAGCACCTAGGAAAAATTTTGAGAACACTTGTAGCTCAATCTGAAGCAACTGAACGAAAAACATGGGAGAAATGTTCCAACTTCTATGCAATAAAAATATTAATTAAGTTGCCAGTGGGTTACCAAATTTTTCTCAACTATCTATAACAAATTCCAAGGACCAAATAAAATACAGGAAGGAGTATCGCCTAAAATCTCTCAGATTCGTAGAATTAAACACCTATCCCATCAAAAGGAACTCAATCCTATCTCCAAGGCTCGCATCAAAGCGTTTCAAAAGAGCTCACAGCACGCGGTTACCAAGCCTCCCCTTATCAGCGACTGCAGTCGACTGATAGCGTCAGCGACAGAGGCTATCGAGCACCCAGCAACACACAATCAGATAATATAAACTACTGTATTCTGAAGAGGATATTTTTTCATAGAACTCTCTCAAAATCCACCGAAGAGTGACCACATGGCTAGTAATATTATTATTTACGAAAGTGATGAGAATTGATGGAAAATCGAATCAGTGGTAAATTTAATTTTCTTATATTTTGGAGTTGGACTAGTTTCATAAGATGCACACTGATTAACTACAAAAATTACTCTTCGAAATTCAGGGAGACTTTCAGTTTTGATGTTATAAAAAAGAAGAAAATACATATTCTACCCTGTAGATTAAAAACAGTTGGTTCGAATCCACCCTGACCCACTGTGCCCCTGCCCCACGTGCCTCAATCAGGCACGCATACTCGAGCCCCATCTCAGCTCCACATCACGCTGCCACGTCCCTCGCAACCTACCAGAGCCAGGTCTACCAGAATCCTTACCAATGCCTCGACTTCCTGATCGACTGGCAGCGACCAGGCAGACGCTGTCGCGAGACCATCGTGGGTCCTCCGTGACGTCACTGGTCGCGATCACTTCGCCTTTGTCTGAGCCGTCGAGCAGTTCCTCCTCTGTAAGGTGCCCCCTCGATCGATAACTTTCATTTCCTGTGTCCACACGTCACCAGCTTCGACGCCGAGGCGGGTCACTTCGCCTAGGATCAGGCACTCGGTTTTCGAACAACGCACGCGAGCACACACACACACTCGTTCACACGCGAGAGACGATAGGAGACGCACAGCCGACGGCGGGAGGCGCCGGGACGCCAGTCGGCGACGCACTGCAGCCGGCGTCGCGACGACGCGTTCAGGGACGCAACTGGCGCCCGCGGAACCGAGACCCAGCTACTCTATCCGAATGGCTTCGCCAGAGTGGTGGGGACAGGCTAGACGCGCAGGCGCAGACCGAGTGTCTACCTTCGTAGGGAATGGGGAAAGGGTTCGCCGTTTTTGGGGGATTTTCGCCTCCCTGGGGAAATTTTAGGGATTTTTCTTTTGAGGATTTTACGGTGGGAGGTTTTTCTTTTGATTCTGGGCAGAGATTTATTTATTTATGGGTGAGACAGTCTCTGGTTTGCGTAAATAGAGTAAGAAATCTGGATTTGATTCTGACCCAGATTTGTTTTAACTTTGAAAAGCTGAGGAATTGAAGTACCTTCGCTAGAAGAATTCAATTATTGAAGGACTGAGGACATTTACAGGGTGATCAGTTTAACTGGGAACCCTCTCAGTGTTGGCAGCATTTATTGTAAATGCTGTTAGAGTTGCAAGTGATACCAACACTCAGAGGGTTTCCAGTTAAACGGACCACCTCGTAGATTCCATAAAAATTCTTTTACTTTACTCCATAGAAAGTTGAAGTTCCTCATGGTGTGCTCAAGTCAAAATCTCTCCATCTACCCTTCCCTCTCATCATCGAAAGACCCTCAAGTTCACGTCTCCGAGACACAAATCCGCCCACGCCCTCGCGTCTATTTCCATGCTCTCAAAGTTCCCGAACTTCCCCTGATACCCAATATTTCAACACGGCTGCAGTTCTCTGAAGACAGCCATTGCATAATTACGAAGATACACGATGGTCCGCTGGGAGTAGAACCGAGGAGCTGAACGCAGGAGGAATCCCCCCAGCCTCACGATACGTCGAAGCTTTAGATCTGTTTACTCGTGTCGAGGTGTGGTTCTCGAGAAACCACGGCGGTTTGGTGTCTCGAGTTATATAACAGGTTTTATGCAGGTAGACATGCCTGCCTCGCTTAGCCTCGGATCTTTCCTTTTTCGATCGCACTTGGACGCCTGTTCAGTGAGAGTGGATTTAGAAATGAGAGATAATGACAGTATTATCTTCTTATTAGCTGTCTTTGTCTATCCTTAGCTGGGATGAAAGCTACTATCGAAGGGGAATCCTCAAAGACACTTTCGATATCACTAGATAGTAATTAATTAAGCCCTAGGATAAGCTAAAGTTTAGGGATGGAGAGTGGTTCGATCTTTGATCGAGGAGTCTTTCCCTAGAAATGGCAGAAAGCGTAAAAATTCCCCAGAAAACTCTTAGAAAATATGAAAAGTCAAAACATCAGGTCCTGCAATCCCTGAAAAAGTCCTTAGAGAAACCTAGACACCCTAGAAGTCTCGCCCATCAGGGTCACTCAACTCAAAAACGCCCCAAGACATCAGGTGATATGCAAAACATCATAAGACTCCCCATTTCCGTATGGTGTCCACTGCACAAGTGCTGGTGCCAGCGTCAAAAGGGTCCAGCCTGGTCTAATGAAGTTTTTAATTAAAATGAGCGCAAGCATCGCTAGAAACTCAGTGAATGGTCGCAGTTGCACGAGTATTAAGTAGCTCAGAGTCCGATTTCCTCTCCAGTCTGTGCATCCGCTAGTTTTATTTTACAGCGTGGTCCGATTCCGCCTCGTCCGCGATTCCCATGTCGAGGATGCACCTCTCCGCGTCGAGAAACGTCGAAGCTGATGCTTTCCCGACTCGTACGCGCCATTAAAGTGAAAATATACCGGCGCCGCGAGATAATCAGCACGTGTCGACTCGACTGCCGGATAAATAATGCATCGACGCGCGGTTTTTCACTGACTCCGACACGGGAAATTGCACAGAACAGTGTTTCCATGGAGCAGGAGATTCTTCGATGGAATTTCCCAGCTTTTGGAAAGAGGAGGACTCTAACTGCTGCTGATAGAAGAAGATTTAGACTCGTCAATGGAAATTTTGTTATTTAAGACAACTTTGGTTTGGAGCTAGGGATTTTTGAGTCTGAAAAATAGGAGACCACCTGGACACTTGGCTAGGAAAAGCTAGACCCAAGAGAAATCATCCAAATAAGGAAAATGTTGAGTCCCACAGCAAAATAGAGTACAACCTGGACACCTAACTCCTCAGCACAGAGTTTAAAAGCCACCCCCTCCAGCAGTCCAATCCAAAGTCTCTAAACCAGCTAGTAACAAATTCCTGACACATCGTTCGAGTTGGAGGCCACACAAATCTCCGTGTCCCGCCTGAAAAGGGGGCGAAAAAAGGCTCCAGAACATTGATTCCACGTGGCTTCGACCCCCAAGGACCTACATAGATTTCTGGAAGGGGTGCAGTGGATTAGGAGAGTGGCTGTAAAAGGGCACAACGATCGTCTCGCGGAGGAAAAAGCGAGGAAGGTGGCGGAAGAGATTTGTGGCGATCGACCGAGGACTTTACTGCCGCGAAGGAGCACCAGTCTTCGTCTCGGGGAAGGCTAGACACCCCCGCGAAGCTAGCTGTTTAGAAAAAGCTGGGGAACTCGGTTCAGTTGGAGCTCGAGACAAGAACAAGGCAAGGCGCTAGGAGGAAGAAACTTTGATCGTTCTCTGGTGGAGAAAAAGTTTATTGACCGCTGGCTCTGTGTCTTCTCGGCGAGGTATTGGGAGTTTGTAAAAGTGTACTAAACTGTGAACTCTTCAGGGATATTGAGATACCAGGGAGTTTATTGTTTGGTTAGCTAGAGAAGTTCTGGGGAGCAGAAACCTTGGAGTTAGTGAGCAAGTGTTTTAAAGTGTTGGCTGTCGATCTCCTCTTCATAAAATCCATGCTCCATTTCCTCTGATCCAGGCACCAAGTAGACCAACTGCAGATCCATCAAACTAAGATCCACGTTCCACAGCATCTCGTCACCTCCTGGACCATAAAACCTCTAATCCCCAATCCACAGAAAGAGTCTCCCAGCAGTCAAATTAATTACAAACACTCCCACTCGAATACTCTTCAATTTCACTCCAGCCAGGGTCGCCAATTTCACCTGAGTCGCTATAAAAAACCAGCCCTCCCCAAGGCGAGCCTCAAGCATCGCCATCTTCTCTGCACCCTCCAGCCACCCTAGCCAAGGAAACGCAGCAATAAAGTGCCCGTCAAACACACGGTCCAGCTCGGTTTCACGGAGAACCATCGAACCAGCGTGACCCTCGTTTAACGACCAAACAACGCCGAGATTATAATCGTAAAGATCGCGGCGATGAGCAATGGGGAGGTTCTAGGGCTCCTGCAAACAGAGTATCGTTCACCCTTCGAGCACGCGTCGCGATGCAGACGTCCGAGGGTGTAAACTACGTCGCCGAAATTGCGAGGGAGCTCAGGTGCGCGGAGAATTTCGATAGAACTTTTTCCACCAAGTTTCTATGAAGTTTCCTCGAGAGGGAAGGGACAGTGGCTGCTTCATCGCGTATATTCTGAGGATTATGACAAGAAAAGTCTGGCCAAGTCGCCTATCTCCCGCTGAGGGAGATAAAAATCCACGAACGTAATGGAGCAAGGGAAAAGATGGGCTGGGGGTTAAACGTGGGTTTAAGCTAGGTCTGGGTTCAATCTTGGTTTAAGCCTAGGTTAGGGCTAGGTTAACGTCTGGCTTAAGCCTGAGTTAGGTCTGGATTAGACTTGGGTTAAGTCTGAGTTAGGACTAGGTTACAGTCTGGCTGAAGCCTGAGCCAGGTCTGGGCGAAGTCTAGGCTAGGTCTAAGCTGAGTCTAGGTTAGGCTTGGCTGAAGTTTAAGCTAGGTTTAGCTGAAGTCCAGGCTATGTCTATGTTAGGTCTAGTTTCAAGACGTAATGTTGCACCAGACAGCCTTCTCATTTTTCTTTTTTCCAAAATTCTGCACACAAAGCTTGCAAAAGCATTGGCGAAGAGCTGGACGCTCGTTTTTCCGTCGCAGCTTTTCCCCGTCGCGAGTTTTCCCCTTTTTCCGCTCGGCGGCACGCGATTGTCCCCTCGGGGATAGTGGAAAGGGTTCGAGGGAGAATTATAACGCAGCGTGAGCCAGTTGCTGTTGAGTAATCACCCCTGCAGCGTCCTCCCCTCGCGAGGGGCCGAATATGCAAAATACTTGGTCCGACTGTAGTTTTCTAAACAATTTGGGAAATGCGTGCTTACAGCGTGTGGTATGAAGACCATGGACACCATGGAGGCGAGACGACCTGGCAATGAATTATGCTCCCTGCCAGAAGATAATGGGGTGAATGTCGGGAGAAGGGGTTGGTGGTGTTGTATTCTGCTGCATGAATGGCTGAGGTGTGAATTGGAATTAATTTTTGGGGGTGGGGGTGTTTGGGGTGTACACTTGATGGGAGGCCACTCTGCGAATACTACTTGTTGTGATGTTCATTATACTACCGTGTGCATGATACTCTTGGTCCTGTGTTTATGGAGATCAGTATGGCGAGCGATTATTTTAATTAAAATTATTAGACTGTAGATTTTGATGCACTTTTGAGATATTTGCAGAATAGCACAGATGTAAAAATCTGCACCTGTTTCATTTGTTCTTTTTTTAAATTTAATTACATGTCCTAAAGCACTTATTTCATGACCCATCATGTTTCCACAGACACGATTTTATTTTTTGCACGCTACTCTGTATTCATTACTTCATCTTTTATTCAGCGTCTCATTTGTCGTCTCTTACATCCTACATGCGTGCCTCATTTGCTTTTTAATCACCGTTTTCTTCCTTTCGCGGGAATCCGACAAGTAACGAAAAATAATACGAGCAACGTGCGCCTGGTTCGCGAGTGGCAACGGGAAGCCGCAGGGAAAAGAAACCACGAAACAGTTTGCACCTTGTAATCGTAATAACGGTTCAAGTAATTAGCGTGCCTCCTTATGCAGTACAGGAAACACACCGCTCGTAACGCGAAACGTCAATTTACTGCTGTGTTACTTAACAATTATGGATTCCCATTTCCTCAGGGGCTGTCAATCGAGGACTACTGACTCTAAATATACTACATCTTTTTCAGGAAAATAAAATCGTAATTGAATACGTCGAGATAGAAAGTAGATCACTGAGAAGTTTCCCAAGAAAAAACGGAGAAAAGCAAAAAAACAGAAAAGAAAATGATTCTTAAGGGTTTTCAGTATCTCTGATTTCGTAAGTAGACTGCTTTAATTAATACGTGATTCCATCTCAGAGTTAACTACCACTAAAATACTAATATACTAAAATGAATAGTCGACTTTCCCAGGAAATCAAAATTTCCTACCATTTCCTGACCGACATGCTGGAATCCCTACGCGTGACCAATGAAACAGTCGTAAAACTCGCGGTAGTTCGACAATGAGGAAGGCAGTTAAGCAAAATAATACTTAATTAATTCATTAAACGGCGTTCTCAGCGGTGGCGAGGAACGCTCCCTCGTTTTCCATGATCTTCGAATGGGGACTGTGTTTCGCAGACACGGTTCCCTGGAAAAGATACATCCCATGGGAGCCGAACTCAGACACGGGGAGGAAGAGCTCGCTATTAAGCCCACGGGATAAGACCTGGCACTTCACTTCGTGCGCTTGCTAATTAAATTATTCCGGAAACGCGGCACGCCGCTCGTGAAGACCCACTCACACGAGGGCGACCACCCACGCAGGGATGGATCAATCCAGAAATCTGTAACAATCTTCACTGAGTGCTTTCCCTCTCGACAGATTAATTTATTCTTAGTTCCTTCAGTGTCTAAATACTCCTGTAATTTTTGAAGAAAGAAGCTTCTTTCTTCTCTCTCAAAAAAATGCTCTAAATGATCAAAAAATGGTCCCAAGCTGGCTAAAAAATGGCTCATCACTTAAACAGCAGAGTGCCTCAACCCTCAGCAGCCCCAACAAATTCTAAACGTACAGAAGATGCAGTAACGAAGACATTCACGGAAACGAAAATCCCAGGTCCCTCGATTTTCAATGTCCTCGAGTTGTCTGATTCAAAAAGCAATCAGAAAAGACCAAAGGCGGGGCGTCGTCGGCGTACGTGACGTGATTTCCTGGGAACGAAATTCTTTTCCCCTGTCTCTGGTCGTCGCGGGCCTCTGACTCGGAATCTGACAGAGATGAAGCTGCAGATATGATGGATAACGGGACGAGGGGGAAGGAAAATGGCCGTCGCTGGCAGACAACAAATTGTTCGGCAGACACGAGACGATATAACACCGCTAGACGAAGTCGTTCTGGCGAAACTGCCGCGACCAATTGTCGCGAACGCGACGCCTGTATCGAGGCGGTATTTGTCTGAAACGTGGTCTTCTGATTGGCTTACCATTAAGATCGACCCTCGTCCATCTTCCCTGGCAATGATACTGGGGAATCTTAGTTTCGAGGAACGTCGAATTCAATTTTTACGTGCCAGTGCTTGGGAGGTACGCGATATAATCTCACGAGTATAAACCAGTGGCAGGAAGACTACAATAATCGCCTATCTACGTATTTAAATTTCGATCTCTGGACGTTGCTCAGAATTAGCACGGAAGGCTACACTACTCGCTATAATCTCATAGATCAAGAACGACGTTAAGCACGAAGCAGACTTAAAATTTAAGAACCTTGTGAAGTAGAGTGAAAGACATGCACGAGGTGGAATAAAAATTGTGAAAATCCCTAGGGAGCTCATAACGAGTAAAAGTCGTATCGAGCAGCAAAGGCTGCAAATCCGATTCCCAGGGAATGAAGGCTCTCCCGCAGGGCCAGGCGGAAATGCTCTAGAGGGGGATCGTCTTTTATAATAAAATCACGAGGAAGCCTCTCCACCTACATGGGAATGGTCTGTGCAAAGAAGTCGGTCGAAAATGAAGAATATGCTAATGATCCGCGTGTCGTTGAATGTACGAGCGTCGTAAAAGGAAGAGGAGTCCCCTCTCGCGAGCCAATTGGAGGAAAGTATCTCCCCAGTCGTCTGTGCCTCTTTTTTTCCTCTCTTTCCTCCCGTTGGGAACAGGTTGTGGACGCGGTCCTTTAAAAAGAACCCACCGCGAGAGTTCCTTCGCCGCGCTCCTCTCTCGATCCCTTCCGCTGATTTAGCTGGGAGGGTTATGTCACTGGGGGCCCGCGTGCATCGCCGGCTGATGGACAATCGAACAGAGTGGGCTTTGTCCTGAAACCTGAAGCCAGGAACGCGATGCCAGTCTCGTGACGCGAAAGTGATTGGTAACGGAAGTGGCAGGCCTGTTGACTCGTACGCTGGGATGCTGATAGTTGGCTGCTGCCGCCCGATTCTAGGGATATTTTTAAACTATCTCCAGTTTTCACCAAGTGGACATTTTAGTTCTTGGCTTGGAATTGAGTAATTGAATAATTGACCCCTGGAATTGAAAAGAATATAGGATTTAGTTGGAGGGTATGAAGACTACTTGCTGTTTTCAGAAAGTGGAGATTTTTGTACTTGGTTTGGAATTGAATAATTGACACTTGGAATTGAGTAATTGAGATTTGGAATTGAAATGAATATAGAGTCTAGTAAGATTCTATGAAGACTACTTGCTTGTTTGAGCAAGTAAAATCTTTCCACCTTGCTCAGAATTGAATAATTGAAACTGTACCTTTCCTTGGAATTGAATAATCGACATTCAGTAGAATATGACTGTATCAGTTGAAAATCCTGATCACTTCCTCTTTCAAAAAATGCAATTCTGCCAGCTCCTCAGAATTGAATAATTGACCGAGACACCCTCCTCAGACTTGACTAACTGAAACCCCCCATGCTGCAACTGACTTCCAATCGCGATCTATCGAGACAGCGCTGCCTCGGCTAGTCAACAAGCAAACATGGTCAGTCTCAATTGGCGTGCACATCGCGTCTCCTTCGAGACCGAAGTTGAAGCGAGGCTTCATCCGCGCAGCCAGGGAACATTGTTCGAGCGGTTGTTTTCCATTCAATTGTCTCGGGTCTGTTTCGCAAACGCGCGACCAGAGAGGAATACATATGCGCGCGAGACAGCGATGCAATTCGTTCCTTCGCTGGCCACGTGACGCAGAGGGTGGCCAGAGGCGCTTTCAAGGCGAAACTTTTAATTAAAAAGTAACCATCGACGACGAGGAACGCGGGCGACTGCCCTCCAGCAATTTGCGGCGATATAAAAGTTCCTGGTCGCCCCGAATCGACCTCCCCTCCTTTCCCCTACCTGAATCCCCTTTTAGGAGCGAGATGAGTCGAGGCAGGAATTTATTCAGGGATTTCAGAGCCTAGAACTGTGGGTTAGGTCCACTGTTTGTTTCTGTAATACACCCAAGAATCATTTCCTCATTCGAAACTCGTCGAATTTCGCTCACTTTCGCCTTCCGTTTTTCATTTCCCTTAAAAGGCGTCTTCGAGTCTCTCCACGATCTGCAGATACGCGGATGAACCCTTGTCGGGGGGGTGCCATAAATCGGCCCTCTTCCGCGGCCGCCAGGACGAGGCCACTAATGAAAGAGAAAAGGAATTTATCGGCGATATAAATTGTCCCAGGATGTCGGACATCCGGCGGCGCTAGCGATCGATCGCGGCTGTTCGCGAGAGGGCGAGACGAGGAGCGAGCAAAAAAGGAATGGATCGTGTGCCCTTTATTGGTTTTCCTTGGTCGTGTGGGCGGAGGAGCGAAACGCTCCTTTTAATTAGGCGATCGGTGGCTGGCCGAAAGATCGACGCGAGCGAGAGGCTTCCCCCTGCTGGCGCCATAACGAGTCCTCGTTAGAGCCACGATGAGATCAACTGTTCCATTTGGTACTGACAAACGAGCGTTGCCGCGGCAGTCTGCGGTTTCGTGAACGCGATCGTGGGGCATGTTCCGATTGCCTTGGACCCCGAAGAGGCGTCGTCCGAGGCGAGGACCAGGATTCCTTGGGGGTGAGAGGGGGTGTCATAGCCAGAAGGGAACACTGGGATCGAAGGTGAACGAGATAAGATGAGAAGGGGAGGGATGTCTGAGTATGTTAATGAGAGTAGGAGAGAGCTGAAGAGGAAGAGGAAGGATGGAGGCTCAGGGAACCACTTGTGTTGTGACACTGGAGGCACGCTTTTCATTCAGACCGTGATAACTCGGCGAACAAAAATCGCAGACCACTCAGCAACGTCTCATTCAAAAAGGGAGGGTACCAGCTTTAACTTCTCCCTAAAAAATATCGCAGAAAAAATTCACCGAGTTCCTGAGGGCTGTCTGAATCGGAAAAAGATTCTAGGTAAAACTACCTTCTCTTTCTCGGCATGTCGTGGAGAAGCGAATTTTTTTTGACCAACTTCAATTCGGGGATGTTAAAGTAGAGGCTTTGCCCTTTAAGATGAGACCAGGCTCATCTCCTTGCGATTTTTGTTGACGGAGTTACAGCAGCTCAAAGTTTGGCAACTTTTTCGGTCTCCGGAGCGCCACGTGATTCTGAAGTCAGCGGCTCATTTTTCATTCAGACTTCGATAACTCAGCGAAAAAAAATCGTAGAACGCTCGCTAAGGTCTCATTCGAAAGGGGAGGGTTACAGCTTCAACGTCCAGTAAGAAAATGTCGCAAAAAAAATTCATCAAGCTCCTGAGAGCTGTCTGAATCGGAAAAAGATTCTAGGTAAAGCTACCTTTTCTTTCTCGGCATGACGTGGAGAGGAGAATTTTTTTCAGACAAATTCAACTCAGGAATGTTAAAATAGAAGCTTTACCCTTTAGAATGAGTCCAGGCTCATCTCCTTACGATTTTTTTTGACGGAGTTACAGCAGCTCAAAGTTTGGCAACTTTTTCGGTCTCTGGATCACCGCGTGATTCTGAAGTCAGCGGCTCACTTCTCATTCAGACCTCGATAACTCGGCGAAAAAAAATCGCACACGACTGAGCAGGGTCTCATTCGAAAGGGGAGGGTTCCAGCTTCAACGTCCAGTAAGAAAATGTCACAAAAAAAATTCATCAAGCTCCTGAGAGTTGTATGAAGTAGGAAAAAATACGGAGACAAACCACCCTCTCTTTCTCGGTGGGTCATGAAGCGGGAAATTTTTTTTGACCAACTTCAATTCAGGGATGTTAAAGTAGAGGCTTTGCCCTTTAAGATGAGACCAGGCTGACCTCCCTGCGATTTTTTTTCGCAAAGTTATAGGAGCTCAAAGATCGACAATTTTTCGCTCCATTAATATCGATGGTAATAGAGGATGTGACTATCGAGTATTTCTGTTCGGCGAAATATGACTTCTGTCACGTCAAGGTTTGGTCACCAGTTGTCTATACTTTTTTTAATTCTAACAAAGTAGTAATTTAAACTATATAGGTGGTACAGTGTCACCCCAGGGAACTCACAATTTTCGTTTTATTCTCCTAAAACCGTGCAGGACGTTTACAATCCATTAACCAAGATAAAATACGCGTTCAGTGGAATGCAACAAATTGTGCATCCGTAGTACACGCACGAGAATTCCTGTCCCTGTTTGAGGGAGATTCCTTTTGCGAGTGAGGCTATAAAAGCGCTGTAAACTATAAAAGTCGAAGGAAGCCCAAGATATACACAGCCAGAATTTCGCTTTCGCAAGTAACACGCGAAATTATTTTTGTTCCATGGGATATAAAAAATCGATCCTCGACTTCTCTCCATTTCGGGAGCTCTCGATTTATCACCGCTGAATTAAACTTCGATGGGACCCAATAACCGTGAACTTCCCTCAATATCGCGACCGTTTCGAAATTCAATTTAAATTCAAGGCAGACTGACGTGCGCGCGAGCTGAGGAATATATTGTGGCTATCTTTGAGAGGTATCTTTAAAAAGAGCGAGAAGAAGGGAGGGGTGAAAAGAGAAGGCGCCGAAACGAGTTTCGTATCGAAGATACGCACATTCTTAGGAGAAAGTCATAAAAAGACAAAGAAAGTAGGTCGCGAGAAACGCTTCTGCGATCCAAGGGCTACCCTTTAATAACTCCGAGCGACAATGGCGCTTCGAATTCTTGCTATGAAAGGGACTTGAGGACAAAGAGAGTGAAGAGGAAGCCGCACTCTGTTGATAATTGACGATACCTTTTTCGCTGGGTATGAATGTACAGGGTGCTCCAGAAGTCTCTAAAAAGGTACTCAATTTTTATATTCGAAATTGTGTTCTGTTTGATTGCATGTGTTATTTGGGTTCAGTGGATCAAAAATTGAAGAAGAACCATGCCTCAAAAATGCACAGTTTCCAAGTAATCGTATGTCAAAGTTTGGCCCAATCACGTGGAGTGACGTTGCAGCTGGGGGCGGACGCTCCGCCTACTAGACCATTCTGCGTTTGGATTGGACGAAAATCTAATTACCTTGATTTATTCGTACTACAAAAGTTTTAAATATACAGTTTTCCAGTAAAAGTATCAAAATTTAGATCAATTAAATGATGGGCGTGGCCCTTGACGCTCCTCCCATTGCCCCTCCCTCATCTGTGATTGGACCAAACTAAATCTACTTTTGTGAGAGAACCGTTCACTAGGCAGGCACAATTCTTTTTCAATTTTCTTTCTCTTATCATGCACAGTGTACAGAAACAGACAAGCGCAACTTCCTAGAGTGAAGACAAATTTTTTCAGGCCACTGACAAGGTGGCGCTCTATCTTTGTCCCCACGAAATTCCTCGAACTTCTTTTTCTCAGCCCCAGCTCCGTCTGATATATCGCTCCATTCTTTCGAAACGAATCGTCCCTGTTTTTCCGTCGAACGCAGCGTGGCCGTAGAAAATAGCCGACAAAACAACGACACCCAAGGCAGGGAGCGAATTTATTCGTGGTCACGAGCAGCACGTGCTACCTCGAGACGTCTAGCTCGAATCTCTGAGAATCCTCTCCCTTTCTGCTCAGGACTGTGCCGCGGCGAATTTAATAATCCCCCCTCCAAACACGCCCCAGCTTCAATTCAGGAACTTAAATATGCACGGGAACGATTTCTGAATGCCAAATCCCCGAAGAAACGTCGCACGAGAAGAATCGACTCAGCTACCCCTCTGCCATCGTTCAGCCCCCCAACTCGATTATCCCTCGAAATTAATCGGCGAAAATTAAATCCACCCACTAATTATACCCTGGCCGATGCTGGCCCTGGGAAACTTCCTATTAATTATCAACTATAATTGTCAATTGACGCCGCGTCGTTTTCTGTGAAAACGAGGGGCGTTGGTTAGAAGAAAGGGGTGAAGCTCTGGGTTTATGGTGACAAGACAGAGTGTACTTGTCTTTGGGAGATAGTTTGTCATAAATCCTAGAGAACTGATGCCATGAATCACGTTTTCACTTAGTTTTCAGTCAGGCCTGAGAAGCAAGTTGCTTTGTCATTTGGCGGGGATGGAATATAGAGGGGAAATTCAAGACTCTAGCTTTTCTAAATTTTCTCGGTTTTCCTTCCTCCCTCCCTCCCAGTATTTAAAAAAGATGTCTAAATTTATACCATAGGCCTCGTCAAATTCTATCACCTCAGCGACTCACCTGATGATGTGCTGATTGGTGGACTGCAGCAGAATAGTGGTGTACTTGGTGATCAACATCCTTCCTGGATCGACGGCCCGACGAGAGGCCGAGGAGCGGTGATTCACACTCAGCCAGCCGACACAAAACTCCGTCGAGGTGCTGGGGAACTCGGCGCACTCGTTTCGCATAAATCGCGCCCACCAAAATCAAACAAAAACGCGAGCGAAGCGGACGACCGCGTGGATGCCGCGGAAATTCTTCCGTCTATATATAGCCGCCATATTTCGAAGCCAGCACAAAGCGATCTGCTCGTTTTCGTGCCTTCTTTTCAGACTGACGCTCTTTATGGCCGATATCTTGACGTCATCCAGGCGATCTTGGCTGTGGTCAGGTCCTCCAGGCTTTTGCACAGCCACGGTGACTCTCGACGACGTCAGCGACTGTTTTCGTTGGCTATGAAACGGAAGCTTGTTGGACTGTGTGCTCTGAGAGTCTTGGGGATAAGAGCTGCTGTTTTTTGGGAAGCAGGATCTGGATTTTTGAGAGAGATATCTTTGTGGAGCTGGAGGACTTTGATGACTTCGGCTGTGATCAGACCTGTGCTAAGTTTCGTTTTTTATGACTCCAGTGGATTAATTTTTGCCTTCTTTTTGGGTTAAATTTAACGTATAGTCTCTTCTTTAGATGATAGTAGTATCCCCAGGAGAGTATCTTCCTCAGAGATGAACTTGGACCAAGAATCTTTTTTTCTCCGAGAGATTCTCAAAGTAATTTCTACGGTCACTTTATCTTCTTCTTAGCTCGAGCCTTTCTCCTCAACAAAATCACTTTGTGTCAAGTGTCCACCTTCCCCAAGACTATTTTCCACCAATTTCCTCCCGAAAAATCCAAACAGATTCTTTCCAGCCTCTCAACTCTCCACCCACCTCAGCCAATGATCTGGACTATGTTCAGCTCCCAAGCCACTCCTCCAAACAAGCAGCCTTTATCAACGTCACGGCCTGTCAGAGTCTATCGCGAGTCTGTTGATCTTCCAACGCTGCCAACGCGCAGCTGTTCCTAGGAAGCGTCGAAGCGTTCGAGTCAGATGTCTCAGGCTTTCTCGACTCGGAGCCGAGGGTTTCGCTCAAGGTTTCGTTGACTGATAGCGACAGGTGCAACGATCGCTGTTCGATGGCTCCCTGGCGCCGTCGATTCTATTATTACGCCTTGTTGGACAGTTGGAACATCGGTGGACCTTCTTCCCTAGGGTCGGACAAGCTTGACGGTGGTCAGGGATGAGTTTAGCGAGCTGCTGCGTGATTTATTTTCGTTTATCTCCGATCAGCCTCGAGCAACCTGAATGACTGGCTTCGAAGGAGGAAGGCGACCTTCTGAGAGATCATAAAGGGTCGATTATTATTGGCTATGGAGATTCACCTTGTCTTCCAAGTTTGGAGGCGACTGATATTAACATAATTTACAATATTCCTGTTTCTAGAGTCACCAGAAGCTTCGTCTGAGAAATTCACTTGGATCCTCTAGTTTGGAGTACACTAATTCGTAATGGAAGACACAGTATCAGTACTATTTCTGTTCCACAATTTTCCAGTAATTTCAGAGATCTCTCCTAAACTCCCCAGTTACCAGACGATGTAGAAAGCTCCACAAACTCTCAACTCACAGCTTCACAGAATTCACTCCCGCAGACACAGTCTCGTTTCAAGTATCCACGCTGATAATTCCATTGAGCAAGCAGACCAAGTCACGAGCCTCCCCAGAATCCTCAATTGAAACGAGTTCGCTTCAATCAACGAAGAGACCTCGGGTCGTAGATCCCCTTTGACGTCTTCATCCCAGACTTGTGAATCTCTCGAAAATAGTTGGCAGGGTCAGGTCGTATCCAGACGTCGAGGATAAGCGTCAATCTCGAGGCAGTGGAGTGTCACTGGCAGGTGGCAGCGGCGACTAACTATTAAGTGGCTTCGACAGGGGCTGAGCACAGCTCGGAAGTGATCTGTTCAATAAGCATTCCACCGTGGCGTGCTTAATCGGTGTCAACGAAGGACAGGCCTCGCGATAAACAGCCTCGACGTCGGTTTATCGATGACGCGGCCTTCCAGAGACGCTGGCCTCTTCCCAGCGAGGAGGAATGCCAGCTCGATCGAGAACCGCCGTGGACAATATATTTATAATGACTGCTCGACCCCCAGATGACCTCTGCTATCGTCTCCCTCTATCTTCGGAGCCGTCCTGGACGAGGAACGACTCTCTCCTAGCTCGATCACGAGGCAATAAGCGTTATCGATCCCTCGGGATCGGGATCGCGTGCAGCGAGAAAGACTTCGCCCTCAGACCTCATCGCAGCTGATTTTCGCGACGGCCAGCTCGCGTTTCGAATTGATTTCATGCTCCATCGCGCCCGAGTCTGGGTCATCAACTTTCGATACGGAAACGGGCAACGACGTGGCCATTCGAGCAGGTCCTGGCTTCCCTGGACGCCATTCGCTGGTCGCTGGATACCTAGGCGAGGATCCACCCTGGCTTCCTTTCTCCGAACATCTTCTGGATACTTCCTCTCTGTGGTTATTTGCTGTGACGAAGGTTAATTGGGGAGATTTTGCGGCTGAGAACCACTGTGATGAGTGTTGGTGGATGTGGCTGGTGGCAGTGATGAGAAATGATTGTTTTTGGAGCTCCTGGAGGTTTAGGAAGACACTGTGATGTTGTGGGTGGAGACTGTCGCGGATCCAGTGAGAACCTCTGAGACGATGTTCTTGGAACAGCTTCTATGGCACTCAGAGGTGAAGGAGATCGATTTTGGGAGTTGATTTAGGCCCTGGAAGACACTGTGTCTTGTTACAACTGAAGATAGACTGAAGATACTCCCAGGTCCACTGAGAACCACTGTGCAGCTCCTCGTCAGACATCCTCCACTTTCCCAGCAAGTGAGAAAGATCGATTCTAACACTCGAACCAGGTCCAGACAGCCACTGCCTCCCTGTGATCGAAGATTAACCTCAGATACCCTCAGGCCCACTGAGAACCACTGTGCAGATCCTCCTCAAACCTCCTCCACTCCTCCAGCAAGCGAAGGATCTCAATTTCCACAGTTTCACTAGGTCCAACTGAACACCTTCCTCTAGAATCCCGACAGCACCTAGTCCCAGGTGTCCCTCGTCAACCTTGACCCAGGTCCAGGTCCCCAAAGTGCCTCCACAGGGTCCTTCAATCTTCCTCGATCCCCAATCGATCTCCCTCGGGTCCTGCTTCCAGGGAAGAACTGTTGCCGCGATTATTTATAGACAATCCAGACAAAGGGACTCGAATGTGCTGCCTGGCTGCCGGTCGCGAATGAACTGGCTCCAGTCGCCTTTAAACACTATAGCCTCGGCTGCACCGCGCGGACTTTAGCCGCTTATGCGCCGCCTATAGTCCACGGAATATATCGCGGGCTCGATCCTGGCTCGAGGAGAGTTTCGAGAGTGACGGAGGTTCCTTGGTTCTGTCGAGGGGCCACGTGTGCGTCGGTTCCTCGGTGCACGTTGGTGTGCGCGCAGGGACTGCACTCGCGAGTGCGCACACCGGAGCCACACTGCACGTAGGCAACCAGAGGGAACCGTAGGACGCCTACTTCTTCGACTCGACGAGGTGGGGGTGATAATTTCGTGAGACGCGTCTCGAGGTCGACTGCGAGCACTCTCCTCGAGGGGACTTTGTTCGTTCAGCGTTCTGCAGGAGAGTCGTGAGGGCTCGGGGGATTTTCGTGGCAACTGGGCTGGGGTAGGCCTGCTCTAGGACTTGGAGGCTTTGAGATCAGATGCATGGGTTGGGTTGGCGAAGCTGAGAAAAGGGTGAGGCTGGGTAGGGCTCTACAGAGAGAAAGGAAAGTCTCAAATGCAGTCAGTTTATGAGGAAGAGTGTAGAAGAAGGTGATTAAATGTTTAAATCTTCCGAGACTCTTCTGTATCGAATATATCCTACCCATTATTCTGCAAGGAATAATTCAAACTTAGTTTTCGACTTCAGAACCACCCTTAACCCTGTGACTTCTCATCCCTCCTGATACCTTATCCAAACACTGAGGGGAAACTATAGAGTCCTATCTCGCCACATTTTCCGTCACCCTGTTCAGCCCACAGTCCACAGCGAGCACAAGTCCTTCTACAGCTCCCTAACAATCGAAACCTTAAATCCATAGACCCCGAAATTATCCCCCAGCCATAGACAAAAGCCCAGAAGATGAATATCCAGAAGCAGGAAACTGCTGGCAGGATTCCCAGTATCAGCTCTCTCCGAGGCCGCGAAATTAAAATGGCCTGTTATTAATCGGGCGATTTCCCTCGGCGTGCGTTTCAAATTGAAACGGACTCGCCTAAGGAGCTTACAATAAATAACGCGTGTTACGATGCACAGTCATCGACGCGGCTGGAATCTTAACGAGCTGAAACACGACGTTCGCGACTTTCGACGCGCCAGTGCCTCTGTTCGCTATAACTCGCGTGGAACCGGACAGATTATTCTTAATTATTAGACACGCGCGCGGATAATTGCGTCGGAATGGGCCAGGGGCCGACGTAATCCGGTTGCCTGGACTTTTTCCTCGCTGCCTGCATCGGTGGCCGCGTGAAATTAGATTAATCGGGTCCAATGGCGAAAGGTTGCCGCAATTTGTCAGCTATCGGACGTTTCCTCTCGCTCGGGAGCCGTACACTCGACGCGTAATTTGAATAATCGCGAGATAACGATCGACCAACGCGGAATTAACGTTTCGACGATGGGGCTGGGAGAGCCGAGATGAGAGCTGTCAGCCGAGAGCTTGATAAGTGACCTAATTCCTTCGTATCCTTTTTTTTGTGCAGATTTTTTGGGAGTCCATGAATAAATTGGGGCGAAGGTAGTAGGTACTCAGTGTTCAGACAGATTCCAGGTACCATATGACGTCTGAAGATGTCTATTTTGTGTCCAGTTTGTGTCTGAAGGTTTCATGACACGATTTGGACGTCTTGAAGATGTCTGACAGCGTACGTCTTACAGACTTCCAAAATCGATGTCCATAAGACGTCTCAGAGACTCTATTTTTGGCCTGAACGTCTTATAGACGTTTTCTTAAGATGTTTTCGTGTGCTATATGGGATACTTCCATCTGTGAGACCCTCCAGTATTTATTTCTTAAAAAATTCTTCAAGAACAGCTACGTTAAACGCTCCTCACAGCTCTCGTCATTAACTCAGCCTGTACCACTATCACCCCAGCCTCTCATCGGAATGAAGTTCTCATTCTCTGCTCGTGGATCGTAATTGAAGGCCGTTTCACGGTAACTGCAGAAAAAGAAGTGAAACCAGATGAAGTTTCGCAACTGCTGGCTCGCAGATAAACAGAAAGAGTCGACGCTCGCTGATTTAATATTGGAAGATAAAAAAGGGGTGTCTGGCAGAGGGTGGAGAAAAATCTGGCCATTTTCCTGGCTAATGCGCGTATCTGCAGGCTGCAAGTGGCCGTTAGTCAGCATCGATGCAGGGGCCATTGCCAGCCGCGAGTTTCCGGCTGAATGGCTCGCGTGTCCCGCGAACGTTTCACGCCTCTGGATTTCCATAGCCCCGTGGAACGCCATTGGCCGCTGATAATCCCAGGAAACGCGTCGATAAGGGGAAACAGCGGCGAGGGGGTGGATTATTTGAAAATGAGTCTGATTCGAGCGCGATAGCCATTTATGGCGTGTGCAGCAGCCAAATATTGAAGAGCTCGGAAATGAGGCTGATTAATTATGTACCATCAGACGTGCTGGCTATGTTGGAAACGTGTCAGCAACAGAAATATGCTATTTTCAATTTTCCAGAAATTTCAGATTTATGAATATTTTTTAAATTATTAAATGAGAAAACCAAATCTCATTTTTGTCGTCTAATGAAGCTTAAAAATATTGCCAAAACAAGGAGAATCGCAGTAAAGAGCTAATAACCAAAGTATTGCAAGTCCTACCTCTGCGTAGGTTTCTTCTGCGAGCAGATAATCTGTGGCAAAGTAGATAATTGAAGTATAATAGAAGTATAAATGTGATACGAGGTCACGGTTAAGATCTACCTTGGGAACAGATCAAAGATAGATCAGATATACTCTTCGATCCCGTGATATCATTAATAGTGTTTGTCCCATCTCTCAGGAGCGGTGAATGAGAGACAAAACGTAATTGCGTAAGAGCGGAGGTGAATTAAGTGCGAGAAAATACGACGGTGCAAATTGCACCATAAATTGAGCGTCGTTTGCATACAATGAAGGGACACAGAGACTGTGTTTTTGAGATGAAGGTGCTGCACAGACCTCTTTAGGTGTCTGTCTCTTTAAGTGTCTTCTTGTTGGGATGTGTCCTTTCGTTAAATTAAATAATTCAGCCTGACCACGCTGAGTATTTAAATTCCAGGTGAGGGACATCGAAGCAAATCTCTGGATGTTTCGTTGCTCTTTCAGAGTTGAAAATATTCCAAAATTCGTCTGTCCCTAAGACTCATTCTACTGGAAAGACTGTGGGACGGTCAGGCGGAACAGGCTCCAGCAGAAAAATCGGCGGAAGAGGCGACGCAAGGACGAAGCAGGAGATGGAAGGCGCAACCTTCGCGAGAAACCAGGAGCCGTTCTCCGAGTTTCGCCGAGAGTGAAGGTCGAGCGTAACTGCACGGCCAGTTGGCCGGTTTCCACAAATAGCCGTCCCACTGTGCCTTCTTTGTTCGCTAATCGTCCCGAGAAAGCAATTAGAGCCACTACGTACGGTGCCATCAGCCTCTATCCACTTCCCTTTTTCTGATTGACAGACGAGGGGACTCTGCACCGAAACTCGTGTGACCAATTTTTGGAGGACTTGAGAAATCCTTCCTTATTTATTCCACGAGCTATTAGAAAAGCCCTCTGGTATACTAAAATGATGACTAAAAGGAAAAGAAGGCTTACAAAATTTAGAGGAACTTAGAAGACATAGGAGTCTTTAGACCTATCTTAACCCCTTGACCTATAACGAGTCAGACTCGTGCACTTTGTACAGTATCTTCGCTGCCGATTACGCGATAACGCGTGATGAGGATTTTTTACATGTAACCGATCACGCATTATCGCGTGAGGAGTCTATGCTGGCTTAATGGGTGCTCTGCGGTTGGCAGTTTAGAATAGATACCCGTTTCAGATCGGCAGTGAAGGTAATAAAATTACGAAAGAAAATCGTAGGTCAAGGGGTTAACTCTTCCTCAAAATCTCGATATTTCTGTCATATTCCTGAAGTTCCATCCAGTGACTCTGACAATCTTTAATCTTCATGAGAGTCCAGACCATGGAGAATCGATAGAAACCGTAGAACAAGAGAAATTAGCAGGATTAACGTTAATAGAATTTGCCTGGTGCAAAATGAGGGAAGTTCACAGAGTTCAGAGATCTCTGGGACTCTCATTGTGCGATCTCAATTTCCTTCGACTCTTTTTGCCAGGCGGCCTTCGTTTTTCAGCTTCCTGTCTCCAGGACGTCGCTGGCGAGTCTTTTCTCCTCGAAGCGTGGCTGCTTTTGAATCGGCCCTCGCGTCCTGTCCGTCTTCCTCCATCGATAAGTGAATTCCCATCGCCGAAGGGGGAATCCAATTAGGAGGAAAAGCTTCGCCTTGAATAAACATCCTGGGCGACGTTTATGAACGCCTCGGTGGCTCTGCGGTCGACGTGGACCCTGGGCAGACGTCTGGCTGGCTGTGATATCATTATCGTGGCTGATAGCGCGGCTATTGTACAGATAGCGCGGTCTGGGAAGCCCAGAGAGTCTTTCCAGTCCTGCAATTTTGTAGATCGAGATGCAGATCGATCTCTCTCCTTGCTGCCAGTGTTCTCTCGGGACAGAGTGTCCACTTGTTGCGATCCTTCAGAGGCAGCGGCGAAGATTCGTTAAATAGGAACGTGGAGCGATTAATTGGACCGTGGCGAATAATCGTTGAGCGTACACTCGAAGCTGGCCAACTAATTATTCCACGGGCGGTTTATAAATAGACGCTTACGAGGTTCGTTCTTGGGAATCGTGTCTGAGAGAGAATTGAACTCGTTCAAGGGGATCAAATTGTTTCGCTGCCGAGGCGATGAACTGAATCGATGCTGGATTGTTACGTCAGCGGGCTTTGCTGGATTGAAATTAGTTGAAGAAGAGGGAAGAGTCAATTTGAAGATCGTTTAGGGCCTTCCTGTAGGCGAAACTTGTAGTCATAACAAGACTTCGGGGCACAGTGTGGGATTCTTATAGTCCTTTTGTAACACAATGTAGGTTATACTATAGACACTTTATAGTCACTTTACAATCGCCTTATAGTCACTGTATAGTCACTTAATAGTCACTTTGTAGTCACTGTATAGTCATCTGATAGTCACACTATGGTCATTTTATAGTCACTTTATAGTCACTTCAGTAATTTTGCAGTCCTATAATCACAATGTTCTACCTTCCAAGATCTTCCATACACACTTTCAGCATTCCCACTCCTCGAATACTAACTTTCACCAGGTCTTAAGCGACTATCACAGTTTAATATAAGCTCCATAATTTTTTTAACATTTTCCACTAGCACATAGAATGTATCCACCCACTTTAAACAAGCTTCCCATTGCCCTCCTATAAATGAACGTTGCTTGACGTAACATCTTACAGCGCTGAAAACACCGTTGTTCCACTTAAATGCGCAGAGCCTCCGCCAACATGAGATAATTGCTGCAAGCTCATTAGCGCCTAATGAGTTAATATGAGCGAGCTCTTTCAGGGAATGGATTCGAAGATCGCAATCAAAGCGAGACTACGATGCTCGTACATTACCTCATCGCTA
Organism: Calliopsis andreniformis; assembly: GCF_051401765.1. Lineage (NCBI taxonomy): Eukaryota > Metazoa > Arthropoda > Insecta > Hymenoptera > Andrenidae > Calliopsis > Calliopsis andreniformis. The sequence goes on along the minus strand of NC_135068.1, from coordinate 12,583,570 downwards.
CACTATCACCTAAATATCCCATGCCCTAACTTATTTATACTTCCTTTCAAAGAATATACATATGAAAAAGAATTTTTCTTACAATAATATGAATCGTAGGTCCTTTAAAAAATTGTACAATTCTGACGCCTCAAAGGAGCCCCAAAAAATGACCCTCCAAGATATAACACAGCTTTAAAGCTCCTCAAGAATCAATGTCGAAGACTTTCAACATCCCTCCCCCCGTCTCTAGTCTAGTCCTCACCCCCCAGCCTTTCGTCAGCGAGGGCCAACCACACGTTCACGACGCCTTAATGCAGACTGAATTATTTACGCCGCGGAAGCCGCGAGCAACGCGGCGTTACATCGTTGCGCGAGGATTCGCTGCCTCTCTCCCATCCGAATCCCCATGGGAAGCGTTCTGGTGCAGGTAGCGTGTACCTCGCGACTGGAACACAGAGGATTATCCATCTCGGGCCATGATATACAATCTCCATAAATCGACGCGTAAGCGCACCCTTTCTTAACCCCGAACCAGCGACGTCCTGCAAGATTCATGCAACTTTGGGACAGCACTTTTCGCATTCGATAATCCACCCTCCCTCCACCCACTGCTGGAGAGGAAATCGGTGAAACGGAGCGAGGAAGATGGACTGCGGTTCTTGGGAATTATTGTGACTCAACTTTCGGGGACTCGTTAGGGGGCGGGGGAGGGAAGATAAGAAGACAATTTAGAAATGTTTGTAGGGGTTGCTGGGGGTGGAGGTGGAAGAATTGCTGAGGGTTCTTCGGAATTCTAATACTTTTATTTTTAATATTTATTATTATTATTAGAATTCCAATTTGTGCTAGAAGTTTAACTTTGTAATTTACCTATTCAAAAAATTGTTTCCCAGTCACTGTTCACAGAAATTTTGAAGAACAGCAGGGTTGCAACCCCTCTTGTCTCATCCCTCTCTCTTCTCCCTCGCCTCTTTTCTCTCTTCTCCAGCTTAATATAGAAAAAAATGTCGCCCCTCGAATTTACGACGAGGTTGTCGCAGCCCTCGCGAGTCCCTGGAAGGTGAGGGGCAGCAGGGCTTAAGGGCGAAGCTGCGAAGGGACCGAAAACGTTATCGCCAGGAAGACACCGTGGAATCGTTATCTTTCATTTTTCACTTCATAACGCCGTGACAATGACGCGAGCCTGGAGCATTGTCGCCGCGAAGCCACGGTGATGCTCCCTTTGTGAAAGGAGGGGGATGAAAAAAATCAGAGAAACGAGAAGAGACGAAGATTTACCCCTTTTGGAAAACGAGACGCTGCTCGGTTTCCTGGCGAGCCTGCTCTGATTAAAACCTCTCTTTGCGTGATGAGCGCTTGAATAAGTTTCCAGCTTGTCCTGCACTCTTTTTTTTTAATATCCTCGCTGCACTCTGACGACTCGCGTTGCAAATCTGACCCCAGGTTTTCGGCGCGTCTGAGTGTGATGTGGAGTAGGATCGATAGCAGCCCTGTCCTTTCGGGAAAGTAATTAGCCTGCTGAGTGCTGGGGCGCTGAGGGCCCTGATTTATAAGGCTGATATTAGGTAGCATAAGTAATGTTTGCTATTTCATACTTTGTGGCGGTGGAGAGGGGAGTCTGTGAGAGGGGCTGGAAGATTTTCTCAGTGACGAGCAGGCACTTAGGCTCTCGGTGCAGCTCGATACAGGCACTGCGTGTTTTATACGCTTTATTCGAGAAAAATTCACTGGTGACGAGCTGTGAGCCTAAGGATGTTGAGCCTGAAAATTGTCGAACTTTGAGCTTTTGTAACTTTGCGAAAAAAGATCGTATGGCTGTGAGCCTGGGCTCATATTAAAGGGCAAAACCTCTACTTTCGTACCCATGGATTGAATTTTCCCGAAAAAAATTCTCCGCTCTACGACATGCCCACAGAGTGAGGGTGTTTTTTCCCTGAATGTTTTCCAACTTTAGATGATTCTCAAGTACTTGATAAATTTTATGGGGGATTCCTTTTGGTGGAAAATTGAAGCTCAGACCCTCCCCTTTCGAATGAGACCTTGGCGATTGATCTGCGATTTTTTTTCACCGAGTTATTGATGTCTGAATGAGAAGAGACGTGTCGATCTCAAAACTATATAGTGACCAAAGACCCCAAAAATAGTCAATCTTTGAGCTGCTGTAACTTTGTAAAAAAAAATCGTATGGCAGTGAGCCTAATCTCACTTTAAAGGGTAAAGCCTCTACTTTAACACCCCTGAATTGAAGTTGGCCGAAAAAAATTCTCTACTCCATGACCCGCCGAAAGGGAGAGGGTAGTTTTTCCCTGAATGTTACCCAACTTTGGATGACTCTCAGACACCCGATGAATTTTTTTTCCCATCCTTTTTGCTGGGATATTGAAGCTAGAACCCTCTTCTTTCGAATGAGACTTTTCTGAGTTATCTGCGATTTTTTTTCGCTGAGTTATCGCAGTCTGAATAGAAACTGAGCTCGTGGCCTCAGAATCACACCATGATTCAGAGCCCGAAAAATTGGTCAATCTTTGAGCTACTGTAACTTCGTCAAAAAAAATCGCAAGGGGATGAGCCTGGGCTCATTTTAAAGGGCAAGGCTTCTACTTTCAGACCCTAGTATTGAACTTGGTCGAAAAAAATTCTCCACTCCACGACACGCTGAGAGAGAGAAGGTTGTTTTCCCCTAAATGTTCTCCATCTTCAGACAACTCTCAGGAAGTTGATAAATTTTTTTTGGAACAATTTTTGCAGGGATACCAAAGTTGGAACCCTCTTCTTTCGAATGAGACCTTAGCGAGTGCTCTCTGATTTTTTTTCGCTGAGTTATCGCGCTCTGACTAAAAAGTGAGCTTCCAGGCTTGGAATCATGCACCGATCTAGAGTCCAAAAACGTGGCCTATCTTTGAGCTCCTGTAACTCCGTCAAAAAAAATCGCAGGGAAGTGGGCCTGGTCTCATTTTAAAGGGCAAAGCCTCCACTTTAACACCCCTGAATGGAACTTTCCCAAAAAAATTATTCACTATACTGCAGGCCGACAAAGAGACCAACTCGCGAGCTGCGTCTTGGCCCTGGCTACTAAAGCCTCTCTCGACTACTCCCACAAATTCTCTAAAAACTGAAAGCAGTGACCAAGTGTCTCTCCCTCTCCGATCTCCCTGCTAAAGACCCAGAAGACTATAACAAGTAGCATCCACAAACACCCCATGAAATTAAAAACCAGCCACAGTGTCCTCCGCCCCTGAAGCTCCCCATTTTACGACCCATTCGTCTCCCCTGAAATTATTTCGACACGCCGTCTGCACCCTTTACCCCCAGCACTCAGCGAGGAAATCGTCGGGGGCAGGGGGGACGAGGCCAGCGCCACTATTCCGCCGTCACTAATGCACTTTCTCAGATCGCCAGGGGGTCCGTTTCCCGTCCGTCTTCCCGCTCAATTTACACCATTTACAAAAGCGCTCACTTGAGCGCCGCGCGCGCTGCCTTCCGCCGTGGAAATCGATTTCGCGTCCCACAATGCGAGAGGGTCGCTCCCCCCTCGCACGAGGGCTCCTTCGTCCTCTCCTCTTTTTATCCCGCTGCTCACCCCTGCTGGCCCAGCCGCGACGCGACTAGAGCTGCACAATGGCTCCATCGAGGACAGGCACCCCATTGCAGCCCCGTCGAGGCTAGCCAGCGAGACTGCTGCGCTGATAGCGTATCGGGCCCGACAGCTGCGCGACTGATAGACTCCAGGGGATGCAGGGGGATGATAGGCGACTGCTGGAGACTGATAATGCGACGCTTGCATCGAAAACAGAGAGAAACTTTGGGAGAATGTTGATCACTGGTGAGAGATTGAGAGGTGCAGTCATCCTCGATTTGGCGAAAATTGTAAAATTGTTTTTGAGACACTGGTCCACTTCGAAAGTATCTACAATTAAATTTCAGACTTTTTAGGACAGTATTTTTACCCTATTTAATTTCTTCAATGGAATTTCATTTGATTTTCTGATATCTCTGTCAGCTTCTTTCCTCCTCTTCTGTAAACATGAAGATATGTAGAATAATAAGCACTTTCTGCAAGGAGGAAATAATTGAGCCAAACTTTCGTAACAGGCATCCAATTTTACAAGAATTTTAATGTGTATTTAAAGCTTCTATATTTATATCTCTATATTCTCTCCTGAACGACAGTCGAAGAAGTCGATAATCGAAGGGTATGCTCCATAAATGTCGAAATGTTTCACCGAGAACGCCAGAGGGCCCATTTGTCGCAGTTACGCAACGATGTAAAAATTTCAATTAAACATCGTTCGAGCAGGTAACACCGTATTCTTCCGAAACAACGTTGACTTTAAATGGTGTAATGATATACGTGTGCATATAAAATGATTTCGCAAAGGTGATTCGACGAAAGTAGGGGAAACGAGTTCACACGGACGCGAAAGTGCAGGTAAGTCGCGCGAGAGCATAAATAATGATCTAGACGCGCGGATGATCTACAGCCACGCTCGATCTTGATCACGCGTAACACTGTGCCACGTAATCGCGGACACTCTCACCAGCAGGTGTGAAAGTTATTTTCACTGGGGACCAGGGGAATAAGTCGTTAGAGATCGACTCGTGAAATTCGATTTCGACTTCGATTTGACAGAATAAATCAGTGTGAATGGAAATCCTGTTAGTCGTGATTTATTGTGCTTTTGTGTCTGACTTCAATCTTATTCTACTGAATTTTTCGTGTCTGGTTTAGGGTTTATTCTACTAGATTTTTCTTGTCTGACTTGTGGCTGATTTTACTGATTTTCTCGTGTCTGACTTAGGACTTTTTCTACTGATTTTTTGATGGCTGACCTGTGACATATTCTACTGATTTTGTGGTGTGTCTAATCTATACTTTATTCCCTTTTTCGTGTCTGACACAGGGCCTATTCTACTGAATTTTCTGAGTCAGACTCGAGGCCTCAAACTTCTCAATTTACCACACTGTAAATTCTCTACACTCCCTAAAAGAAAAAAATGAAAAATCGCTGAATCTGACAGTCTCTTTCACCGATCAGTTCTCGCAGATCGATAATCGATAACCCTCGATCCTCTTCCTCCTCCGCTTTTTGCGAGCGAAGAAAGAAAGATCTCCCCGTGACATAATCGATAAATCTGCCTCACGCTGAGCGGTGCTTCAATAACCACGTCTGATCGAGGCAGAGACGAGCAAAGAGAAGTCGTGTATTACAGATTCGCTGGCGATAACAGATAACAGCGATTGAGCACAGTGATTTCGTGGAGCTTCTCAGATAATATCCATCCTGTGGTTATTCGTTTATACGTTTTATAAAACCATCCGACGAGGCCTCCTTTCCGCGAGCAGCCTGCTAATAATTATAAATTGCACATTCGAAGACACTTTATGCACCGTTAAACGGGTGCACGCGTGCGTGTCGGCGACGTAACGGAACCTACCGAGTGATTTTAACGAGTGTCGTACTGCGGTCACTCGATCGCTTAGATCCTCGAGCCTCCTTATGGCGCTTGAGACTCGAGACTTTTTCGAAGTAAAAATATTTCTCTTTCATGGGAATACCATTCTACATTTCGTCAAATTTTTGTCAATTATGGCGAACTTTTTCTTTGGGAAGAAATTTAGTTAAGATGTTAACGAAGAAACCTCACTCTAGAATTTTGGAGAGTTTCAAGAAAATAGAGAACAGAATAAAATAAAATAGAGTAAAACTCACTCTAAAATAAAAACGACAGTTAATGAGTCACTGATTAAGGATTTTCTGAATTACCTTTTTCTCTTTGGACCCAGGAGACCGATGAACACATTGCAGAGGACCAGCATTCTCGAGAACCAAGTTCCCTTATCCTCTTGAATAATTTTTGCAGCACCAATTTTCGAGATAATTTTGAGAAAAGAGAGGTTTTTTAAAGATCTAGAGACGCGACATGTCCGATCGAGGATGTTTCTCGCGATCGACCAACGACACACGACTGGACAATGCCACCAGTGGGTACACTGCACTCGGCCACTCGAGGGCTAACATTAGCGACGAAAACAGAAATAAACGATAATTTGCAAATCGGGGGGAGGGCAAGAGACGAGACACGAGAGAGGCTGCTGGATCTGGGCCAAAAGAACTGTGGGAGAGTCCAGGCACGTGATTTCGGGAAACGATGATGATTTGGCGGGTCTTGGGCTTTTCATGAGACAGTGGCAAGTGTGGGAAAAAAGAAAACTTTCTAAAATTAAAAAAAATTAGTTAAATTCAAATTTAATTTTAAATTTAAATTCAAATTTAAATTCAAATTTAAATTCAAATTCAAATTCAATTCAAATTCAATTCAAATTCAATTCAAATTTAAATTCAACTGAAATTCAATTTAAATCCAAATTTAACTCAGGTTTAAATTCAACTCAAATTTAATTTAAATTCAAATTCAATTCATATTTAAATTCAATTCAAATTCAATTGAATTCAATTCAAAAAACTTTTAAGTGAAAATAAACGATAGAATTACTTATCTTCCTAACGACTTTTAGCCATTTTTCTGCGCTCGAAATTCAGCCTCTTTAGGGGTAACTACTTCGAAATTTCTTGAACCGTACGAAAGTCGAACCCCTTCGTCGTTTTCATCAGAAACCTTCTCCGTCCAGTCGAACGAAAACTCGAGATGCTTTTGCCCCGCGGAAAAGTAGGCGGTAATTAATGTAAACGCACGTTAACCGACTTCGTAATTAGTCGAAGCCAGCTCTGGCGATAATTACCCGGAATGAATGGACTTCTATCACGAGTGGCCAGAGAACCGTAAGCTGGCCGAGTTTCGAGGATTCAGCGCGCGTTTTGAGGCGTACTCGAGCGTGTAATTCGAAGAGGGGTGAGATTTTTCGTTTCTTAGGAGCTGAGAAATGCCGACTTCGATCTGCAATTTTTCAGAGACTCCAATTTCTTTCTCCCAATTTTTATCATTGCCACGTTTACGCGGTAGACTGGTGGGATTAACACTGCTGGGGGATTTCAGAAATTTATGGGTGGCGCAGCAGCAATTGCATCCAGAGTGCGGGGATTAACAGTGATATTGCAATTAATATGTAATTTTGATCGATGCTAGGCGACTGCAGCTGTTGCTAATGAGTGCAGGTATGGGGAGGATCGCTGGATGCAACTGTGACATGCATATCCATAAACGACCTAGCAATTTTATTTAATTTGTTTTTAATTCTGCCAATTCTATCATTTTAATTTTCTTCGATTTTCCATGTCGCTAAAAATTTCAATTATTTCTCCTGCTCGCAGGGCGAAACTTCTTTCGTTTATTTTCCTGTATAATAGAAACGTTTTTTGTTTTCAAGGGGCCCCTTTGAAGCCTGAACGCCTCGCTTGGCGTCACAGAAACTTGGAATTCTTCGAAAAAAACGGGATTTAATATTGCTTCTATGCATGTCGGTGTCCATCGAGAGCTTAATCGGACGTTGCGTCGAATTTATCATTGTCGATTAGTCACGCGTGCACTGACGAAGCCACGCGGCGCAATTAGAACCGCAGAGACGAGAAATTCGTTTGAAACGATACGATTTGGTCGACTGAGCGACCGTGTCGATGATCAAAGCGATAATTCAACACAGTTCGTAATGGGAGCTGACAACAACTCGTAACTTAATTCAGCTAGGTGGTTGTTAGCGTCAAAAATTAGTGGATTGTTTATTCAACAACACTCTAATAATTCAATCTGATTCAATCATGGTTCCTTGAAACTATCACTAGTAAATATTAAATATTCATATCACTCACGAACAGTTAAACATTTTCAGAAGCTCAGAAAATAGAAAATTTCTCCACTAAAAAATAGTCGAATTTCTAATTTTGTATAATTCCCACAATTTTAAGCGATTATTGAAAAATCTGAATTTTTAGCTGCTTGCCATGGCACTAGAGAAACAGAATGCAGATTTGATCGTTATCTGTCAGCCGAGGTTGTATCACTCTCATCACTATGCGCAGCTTTGTTATCGATTCGAGCATCGCTGAACACACGCGGAGCGCTTCGTTCATTTTCCCCGTTTAATTTGCAAAATAAATTCCACTCGTAATTCGAGGCTCGCAATCGTGACGAGAATACACGAGGAAATAACCGCGAGCGTTTTAGGCTAGCTCGACCGAGGCGAGGCACCCCGACGAACTTTTCCACAACAGTCGAGGCTGCGCTCCAAAATCGCTGGGAAATGATACTGCTCTGAGTCTCGTTCGAACGAATTATTCTGCCAGCTCGCAGACGTGGAATCGCTCGTCTCTAATTTGTAATTCGGTGATTTGCACCGAAATCGCCTCGAATGCGAGAGAAACACCTGATGCCAGCCCCAAAATTTCTCTGTCCCCTCGTGGCAGAGGGAGGGACTCCAAGAGGAAAAAAAATCGTCCCCCTTTTTCAATGGACAGGGATCGAAATTTCACGCGATTCTGAAGGTAGAGATAAATTGGTGAATTTGTCACCGTTTGTACGGCTGTTATCTACGCTGATGCTCGAGGGGTGTGGATGATCGAAGCCCTGGTTCGATGTGACACGTTCGGGAGATACAGGTTTGATTGGGAATTTATACAGAAATAATTGTAATAGATAGGATTTCAAATTTGATTTTCAGAGTTTGAGGTTCGGAGTTAGAGCTTCAAGGATCGAAGGTTTATCTTATCATTTCTTTATCTAAAAAATACTTCCTCTAGAGAAGAAACTCTGGTATCCTGTTATATTTCCACAAATTTCCCTCACATTTTCTCATCCCACCTCCAGACATTTTCAGCGTCATATTCCCCGAAGCAGACGTCAGACACTTCCCCAGGCTCTCACCCCCAAAGCCCTCGCCCCAGCAGACGCAAGAGACATTCGAGATAACAATTAACGAACGTCCAGGAAGCGTCGCGACGACGAATATCGTTTATCCGTTTCCGACTTCGAGTCATGGAGGGGCTCTCCCTGCGTCGCGACGCGTCACGTCGGGAGCCAGCCATTATTTCGTAGCCCGTCTCTCTTGCAACAGGTGCACGGCTGTAGACGACACCGAATACGGATCGAATCGAATCGAATCGCTGGTGCACGCTGTTCTCCGTTCTGCGGATGTCAAGCTTGACACGGAACGGGGGGTATCGGAATTATTGGGTCGTTCGGCCGACCGTTTCGCCTCGTTTCACGTCCTGCTGTTGATGGATTCGAAACGCTGGACTGTCTGCCACAGGAAGGAATTCAACCCCTGCACCCTCGCGAATATTTTTTATACTTTTATTTTCATTGATGAATGATCGCGTGGGAATACTCGGTTACAGGTCTTATTTTATAGATTTGAGGTTCAAGGATTGAGGGTGAAGAAGGTTCAGTGTCTAGCATTCAGAAATCAGGGGCTAGATTTAAGGTTCAAGGGGTCCAAGAGGTCGAAATTCAAGGTTCAAGGGGCTCTAGAGATCGAAGTTCAAGTTTCAAGGTTCAGAAATGAATCAGAGTTTCTAGATCGTTAAAAAGATCACATGGACCTCTGTTGACACCCTTCTTCATAGAAACTTGTGAAGATTACCAGCGTGTTCTGGAAGCTTGGGAGCCGAGAGCGCGGTAACAGGCGAGAAATTAAATTCACTGAAAGTAAATCGAGTTTTCCCGCGCCCCGACACCAAAGGGTCTAACGAACCAAAAAATCACGTTGCTGAGCGTCCGCCAAGAAGGAGGAGGGCTCATCGACTGGTGGCCAAGCTGGCTTCCTGCTGGGACATTTAAATGGAAATCTTAATTCGAACAGCTAAAGAGAACCAAGAAGGAGAGCATTAATTCCAATAGCTAGGGCTCAGAGACTTAATCCTTGGAGCTTCCACTTTAACCCCTTCGATCCTCCTACAACCTCCCATCATGAAACATCAATTCTATTGCATTTTATAGGTCCTATTCTACTTGGAAATAGCGCATATAAAAATACACAAAAATAATTCTGAAGTTACTTCCCTTGCACAGTAGAACACAAAAAGCTCCAATAAAAGAGTATGCAGAGAATCCAAGCTTCGATTTATGCTACTAAAAGTTTCCTACAAGCACAGGTCCAAGAAGTTTGCACCTGGTCGCAAGTAAAGCTTCTTTCCCTACACTTCCGGTCACAAAGCGCCCAAGTTTGCAGCAGAGGCGGGCGAAGGGACCTTAAAGGAAAACGGTTCGTTTCCCGCTGGCCAAGTCGCCGTGCATAATTCAAGGGTGGACTGCTATCGATTGAGACCCTCTGTCCTGCTCACCCCCCTGCACCACTTCGGTTTTCCATGGGTCAGGGGTTGAGAGCAAAGTCGAAGGAACGAGAAAAAAAACGAGTGAAAGGGAACACTTGAAAGATTCACGAGTGTCCTGCACGAGTAACTGAGTTTGTCAGAGTTCTGTCCTCCGAGGGAGGAAAATTTGTGAAACACCCGGGAAAATAGCGAGGACGCTGTCTCGAGGCTCTCTGGAGGGGATGCTTTTGCATATTCAATCAGGCTGATCGATCGCAACTCGGAACATTCGGTTCTGGGGGGAACTGTGTTCATTGTCTCGATAAATGCTCGTGCATAGCGATAATATTATGGTGAGGGTAATTTCCAAGGAAAATTTGGGTTCTTTCTGGGGGTGGAATCACAAGTCTAAAGTTCGAAAATTTATTTGTCGAATATGGAATCCGAAATGAGGGAATCTCAGCAAGTCGCCTCGATATTTGCACAGTACCTCTTCTATTTCTTCCACAACTATCAAAGTACTGTTTTACCATAAATAGAAAGAAGTTAAGATTCGATCTACAGTATTCTAGAATCGTCTGATCTATGCCTCGATAAATGCACACTCTGTGCCTCTTATTTTCCCTCAGATTCCCATTCCATGGACCTCTACCTAAAATATCCATAGCCAGCAATCAAAGAAAGCTTCTCCCTCGACCTCCCACCTAACTCGAAAACCCACCTCACCCCCAAGGGATCAACCCTCTTTTCATCTTTCCCAAAAACTGCCCCTGAAGCCATACCGATCGAAGCACGGTCTCCAGCACTTGGAGAGCCGCATTACATTACCCAAGGGACACGACACGATGCTAGGAGCAACCATCGGGAAATCTTTACGACGAGCAGGGCGTCAAGCTGATTATATTTAATCGCGGCGAGTCCCTCGGCCCGCGAAAGGGTCGCGTGAGAAACCGAGCGGAACGATAACGCCGATAACTCATCTTCCCTTGCCACGCAATCGCCTTGGTGTCCCTTTATCGTCCCCCTGTCGCGTTTTTCTCCGAGCATCCTTTCCGCGCCGTTAGGAGAGGAGAAAAGCTCGAGGCTCGTGGAATTTTCGCGCACGCGAGCGATTTTATGTCGCGACGCGTGTCCCCGCGCCATAAAGGCTAGATTGGAGAGGCTGGAGCCGAGAAAGGGCGAAGAAGATTGCCGAGGGAAACCTAGGTGGCGAGGTAAAAGGGCCAGACGAGATCGACCCCTTTTGGATTAGCTCGGCCAGGGCATTCCGCTAATCGCGTTCGAACTTACAGAGGAACTGGCTGTCGGACCGACAAAGTGTAATCATCCCAATTACGTTCACTGGGGAGAGCTGGACCCCTTCTGGACGACGTCCACGAGGAACAGTCATCGATTTGTTGCGTATTCGATGGGAAATGGACTTTCTCTGGAATTGTTGCGCAAAAGTATCAAATTCGAGGAATATGTGTCTGACTAAAAGCTCATTCTACTGATTTTTCTGTGTCTGACTGTTGACTTATTCTACTTATTTTTTCGAGTCTGAATCTGTACTTATTCTACTGGAATTTTCTGTGTCTGACTCGGAGCTGATTCTACTGCTTTGTCTGTGTCTGGATAGAGACACATTCCACTGAATTTTCTGTGTCTGACTGTCGACTTATTCTACTTATTTTTTCAAGTCTGAGTCTGTACTTATTCTACTGGAATTCTCTGTGTCTGACTCGGAGCTGATTCTACTGCTTTGTCTGTGTCTGGATAGAGACACATTCCACTGAATTTTCTGTGTCTGATTAGTGGCTTGTTCTACTCAAATTTCTGTGTTCACCTCAGATCTGATTTTACTGATTTTTCTGTGGCTGACTACAGGCATATTCTACTCATTTTTCTATGTCTGACTCGACTAGCGGACCTTCTGCAGTAGAATAAGACCCTAGTCAGACACAACAAAAACTTGGCAATCCCGAAACGAAATCTGGACAAATAAAAAGAGTAATACTTATTCCAGGGTAACGTGAATCTTTCAGCGAGGTTATATTGAGACAACCCCAGCACCCAGCCTCCGTAACTGCAGCCAGCACAATCGAATTAGCGGCATTCATCCCGCACGCGCCAATAGGCGCCATCCATCGTCCGAACAAGGTCCAGGTGTAACAACTAAATAGAAGCAATCAGGGAATCGTGGTAACAACGCGGAAGGTACGAGGGAATCTGCATGTTCATCGATCAGCCAGCAGCCAGAGTCAATGTAGTATTAACATCGAGGCGATTCCCAAGCAGCTCCTCCGTCGGACGTAACGAACCGAGAAGATTAATGGACCGCGGCCATTCTCGCCAGATAAATGACAAAAGAGCGCGTCGCCGTGAATATTAGCGGACCGCTGGCAGAGGCCAGGCGCAAATTAACGCGACTGGTATCGAGCCGATCCCAACAAGATTCACTTTCGACTGGCTGCATTAATGCCAGGGGAATGGCTGCTCTGACGCCATAAATTCCCTTTCCCCTGCGTTTCGACCGATGCCCAGGGTGGGTGGAACTCGGGGGAAGCCAGGATTTCGGGGCTCCTATCGAATTCGAATAAATTCGAACGGCCTTTAAATGTGCTGTCTGCTTCGGTGACTTGGTTATGACTGCTCTGCTGCCGGGAGTTTTATGTGCTACAGCTTTGTCTCGATAGGGATGTCGTTAGAAGTGTAGCCACGCCTGCGAGTGCTTGGAAATCGCTTCGATGAAATTTATCGGGGTCTGTGATCGACAGGTTTTGCAGGCTAGTGAAGAAGACCATAGATCTAGTGCAGAAACCCCTAGATCTTATGAAAAATGAACAAATCTTTCCATGTTTCTCCACTTCGAAACTGGAATCACATTGCAATTCCTGGAGACCCAATTATTCTGACTATAAATCCAATTAATTGAATCTCCTCTCGTCTTTAATCCCTTGGCTCCCAGTGTGTACTACAAATTCTGTGCCAGGACTGTCATCAGCAGCAGTGTTTGACATCTTCCTACGATCCCCGCGTGAAACGCTACAGCACCTGGTGCCGACACGCGCAGGAAATTAGCCAATTGTCAGATAACTAGCACAGCAAGATGCGCACGCCTTGCCTATGCTACTTGACTTCGCTTAGCTGAACGTAATAGCTTCCCTTGAATTTTCCATGGAACTGTTACCACCTGGAAATTATCTGCTCTGTTATTATTCTCAATTCCAGCTTATCTCCTCAGTCATTAGACGTTTTCACGATGGCAAACTTCCTACGATTCGACAGCCGCTTGTAAAACCAGCAGATGCGATAAGGTGTTGCCTTCGCGCGACGCACGCCCCTTATCTGCTTCCGCTCGTGAACAAAGCCTGTCGGGTATCTGTTTCCACTGCTTGTGTCATGCTCCAAGTTTCACCAGCGCGAGGAATGGGAACGAGAGGCAGTCGAGGAAACAATATTTAGAGTTTCTTAGATTATTTCGAATCAAGCGGATGTTCAACAGGGTTCTAGTAGCCAGAGAAAAATCTCGCGACGAGTAGGGTGAAATCTATTATCGGTAGAATTAGCGGCGCCCAGGGGGATGTATTTCGACGACACGCCCTTTGTCTATAGGTAACGATACAGGGTGGTCGGATAAGGGTCGCGTCCTACCCTCGGCAAACATCAGACTCGCGTTAGTCGTCAGAAATCAGGGGGATATCCGGTGGGAGTCGGAGAAACCGAGCCAGAAGGGAATCCCTGCGGTGCTAGTCTCCCTTGTATCAAGTTCCTTCGATAATTCTATCGGTTCCCTGCTCGACTTTGAGGGGTGGACCTCTCCTGCAGCTGGACCGGTCGAGAGGCTCGTATTTTCCGGGTTCAATCGTCTCTATGGAGCATAATAAATTTTTTTCGGGATCAATTTTAGAGGGAAATTGAAGCTGAAAGTCTCTCCTTTCGAACGAGACCTTGGCGAGTGATCTGCGATTTTTTTTGGTCGAGTTATGGATGTCTGAATGAGAAGAGAAGTGTTCATCTCAAAACTACATAATGAGCAAAAGACCCAAAAAATGGCCAATATTTGAGCTGCTGTAACTTTGCGAAAAAAAATCGCAGAGAGGTCAGCCTGGTCTCATCTTAAAGGGTAAAGTCTCTACTTTAACACTCCTGAGTTGAACTTAGCAGAAAAAACTTCTCCACTTCACGACAGACCGAGAAATAGAGGGTGGTTTGTCTGCGAATCTTTTCCAAATTCGGACAACTGTCAGAATCTTGATAAATTTTTTTTACGACATTTTCTGGATGGAAGTTGAAGCTGAAGCCCTCCCCTTTCGAATGAGACCTTAGCGACTGCTCTGCGATTTTTTTTCGCCGAGTTATCGCGGTCTGAATGAAAAGTGAGCCACTGACTTTAGAATCACACGGTGATCCAAAGATCGAAAAAGTTGCCAATCTTTGAGCTACTGTAACTCCGTCAAAAAAAATCTTAAGGAGATGAGCCTGGACTCATTCTAAAGGGCAAAGCTTCTACTTTAACACCCCTGAGTTGAATTTGCGCGAAAAAAATTCTCCTCTCCACGACATGCCGAGAAAGAGAAGGTAGTTTTACCTAGAATCTTTTTCCGATTCAGACAGCTCTCAGGAACTCGAAGAATTTTTTCTGCGATATTTTTCAGGGGCAAGTTAAAGCTGGAACCCTCTCCTTTCGAATGAGACCTTGCTGAGTGGCCTGTGATTTTTTTTCGCCGAGTTATCGAGGTCTGAATGAGAAATGATCTTTCAGCCTCTGAATCAGACAGTGATCCAGACACCGAAAAAGTTGACAATCTTTGAGATGCTGTAACATTGAGAAAAAAAATCGCAGAGGAATGAGCCTGGACTCATTTTAAAGGGCAAAGCCTCTATTTTGTTGCCCCTGAATTGAACTTCTCTGAAAAAAATTTTCCATTCCATGGAATGCCCAGAAAGAGGACCTAGTTCTTCTCCGAATGTTCTCCAAATTCAGTCAACTCTCAAGACCTTCATAAATTTTTTTCACGACTAGTTTGGCAGCAGACTTCAAGTTTGAAGTCTCCTCTTTCGATCAAGGCCTTACTCAGTAATCCACGATTTTTTTCCTCCAAGTTATTGCGTTCTGAATGAAAAATGGAAAATCGAGTTTCCTAGCTAACAATAAGCAATCAATGATTTCAATAAATCACTCCTATACCGATACCCAACAACGTGTTTCCAACACTGGCCCTTGACACTCACCTGCGCCACGATGATGAACGGCCAAGCAAGCAATTATCCAGATCGAACGCGATCCTTATCGACCGCGAGTCAGACTGAAGGACACTGCAGGCGAAAGGGGGACAGAAGAAGGGGACTCCCTCCTCTGTATACCAATTTATGGTCTACATCGATTACGAGCGTGGTGGTCGACACGGATGATTATCTTAATGATTATGTAGACAAGACGGTCTGATCGCCGAGGCTGAATTAACGAGATCGAGTTCAGGAAAAAGGGTTCGCGATGATAAACTGGAAGATGTGGGAGCCTAGGCGATGATGCTGCTATGTTGCTGGGGACCTTGCTTGGTCACGAATTTGAGGGAGGCCTGTAGATTTCGCTGGGGTTGCAATCTATGTGTTCTGGCAAAACAGAAGGGGTGGTTTGGGATTCTGATTGGTCCACTGCCTCGTAGTATCCAATACCAGGAAATTAATAGCCTCATTAAGGGGTGAAAATGATTGAAGATCTAAGAAGTAAATTTACTAAAATTACAAGAAAATTGTAATTTTGTTGCCACTACATTACCAAGTTGCAACTATGTAAGTAAAAAAGGCACTATCTAATACTGCCTGGTAACCAGACCATCTCGTTGATAGTGTCTCAGAGCCACGCTGCAGCAATCTACCTCGCCAATTTCAACTTCTCTGGCAGAGTCTTCCTCGAAACCTCGTAAATGAAAATTAGAGCAGCTTATCGCAGCATCATCGGCGCTGGCGCGCGAATATCGAGCCAGAGATCGCAATTTAGACTGGAGGAACTCGTTAACCGGGTGCAGAGTGATCCTCGCGTGCACTTCCAGTTCAGATTTTTCAAGTACACGTAATTACATGCGGGGACATCGAACCTAGTACGCAGACAGCCTCCAGCGAATAATCGACGAGACTGTTTTACATTTCTGCTCAGATACCAGTCTCAGAAATCTCTTTTATATCGCTAGGTCCATCCTGTACGTGACCCACGAATGTTTCTCGACCTTCTGCCCATTAAACGCCACTCAGGGTTTCGAGCACCAGCCAAATCTGGTTTTAATGCAACTGACCAGACATATCAAGGCTGCAGACGAAAAAGAATTCGTTCGTTTCCTCACAGACACCCCCTGGACACTCCCCCATGCGCATTAGGTTCGCATTAGGACGAACAAAATCATTAGAGGGAGATTCTGGGGTGCCTAGACCCCTCTGACGTTGTAAAAACTGTGTTCATTGGTGGGGGCTCTAATGTATCGTGAAATAAAGATGATGCTGTGGCTGTGATCGACTGAGAATTGAGTGAAAATATCTCATGAAGGTTTCAAGAATTTTTTGGTATGATTTCATTACAGTTTAGAGATAAACTGAGGCTGTATATTGTCGAAGTTTAAAGGAGTAATCAAGTCTGAGAAGGTTTGAAAGAGTTTGAGAAGGTTTGACAAAGTTTGAAGAAGTTTGAGGATGTTTGACGAAGCCTAAAGACTTCCTCCGCCACAACTTCCACTGATCACAACTCAGACCATCGTTATTAAACCTAAAGTCACCCATACCTCGACAAACTCATCTCATATTCCAAAAAATTCCTCGATCGCTTCCCTGAAACGCCAGTCGAGTCCAGCAGGGAGGCCCCCATCCCATTTAACCAAGTGATTAACAGACGAATTTGTAAAATGTGGGGACACCTGCACGCGTTCATCGTTCAACTCTCGCACAGCAAGCTGAAGAAACTGCGTTGGCCGAGCTAATCAATTATCCACGATGACTTACGCGGCTCGATTAACTGTGCAGCCGTGGAAGTCAGCGCTCGTCGCGTCAGTTACGCTCTGTCTGGTCGCTCGACCGCGTTAAGAGTCGCCTCGAAAGCGAAAACAAGCTGATCTTCGACCTCGGGGACGAGAAGAATGGCGGTGTTCCAGCGGGGGTGAACTTTTTAGCGAGATTACCGACCGATAATAATTCAACCGCTGCGCTGCGGCCAGGGACGGAATTTCATTTCAATTCCACGCCACCACCCCTGCGATTCGTGTTCCAGGGGCTGCAAGTGACAGTGGCGTGGGACTGGAAATCTGGACGGGACGTCGAAAATCACGGGTCAAAATACTGCTTTCCAGTTTTCGAGAGGAGCTTTCAGGCGAGAGAGCAAAATTTGGAACCCCTGCAAAAGGGGGGAATTTTATTCAAATATGACGTGAATGTCTCAAAACCTGGACGCTCGAGGTGTCAAATGTCCCAGTAAGTGGACAACTGTTTTAGGTATTTTTATGCACTTTTTGACACTTAAATTGCGGTCCAGTAGCTGAATATACTATATTCGCGATATTATTCTCTGTTTTTTCATTAAATACAGTAGAATTGAAGCTAAACCTTGAATAAAATTAGGGTTAGTGTCCAAGTATCGAGACATGGCCATCTACTGGGACATTCATCTTAGTAGACAGGCTATTATAAGTGCTCCCAATTAAAAAGAATCTTTTGAAATTTGATTTCTGTTCAAAACTAGAATATTCATCATACTCACTCAACCACCTTCTTCCCCAATTCAGAATATTCCTCAAGCTCGAAAGCATCCAAAAGCCTCCCGCAAAAGAGCACTGGCCACCGATTCCCCAAATATTAAAATGTAATCCCCACTGTGGGCTTTGTTTGCAAAAGGCTTGCTCGACAAATTCGTCGCGATAATCCCGCGTTCTCATGAATAAAAAAGGAACGCTGGTTCTGGCTAGCGCTCAGTTATTCAGCCCCGCGAAAGCATAATTCCAAGAGCTGGCGAACACGCTCGAATTATTTTTCATTCAGCTCCGGGAGGAAATTCCGTGCCGCGCGTGCAGCCCTTCGTGGCGAGAGGGAGGGTGGCGCGGAGGGAGGGGTGGAAAGAGGATCACCTCGATACGGAAAAGCTCGCGGGCCGATAACGACGCGGACGAGCCGAGTTGCGCTTTCAAAAGCTCGTACGCGCGTCGCTCGCTGTTGACGCGAATGAAATTTCCATTTTTACCCCTCCGCGCCATCCCCCGCCGAGCAGCCCCAGGAAATGTTTTCCCTCTCTGCTTGCCTCCGCCCTTCGCCCCCTTTCTCACACTTTTTGTTCCCTGATGAACTGTTTCTGTCCTCGCCACGCTACGCTGTCCTCGCTCTGTTTTTTGCGATTGCCGAATAAATTTATTTCATCGTCTGCTGAAAATCATTGCCACAATTTTTATTCGAGAATTCCACAATTTTTATATGTTTCTTTTTTTATTCACTTTCATATGCCTTGAATAGTAATAGTTGAGTATTAACCCTAGGATTGGGGGTTTCATGACCCCAGAAAGATACTTATTTTTGTCACTGTACTGCAGAATTATTGCAAATAACAATTTTCTGTGATCTTTTTTTAGAGAATTCTAAATGGGTGAAGATTGCAAGGGTTTCAGTGAATTTTTAGACGATTTTTTAGGCATTCAAAATCTGTGAAAATCACGCCAGTGTGCCACGTGGCAGTCCAAAAGAACACTGTGTCCTCCATGTCTAAAATCTACTGTATCCTACTGCACTTCAAAAACAAAAATTAGCAAAGTGCTCCCATAACTAGCCTCCCTCCTCCCTCCTTTTTTCCTTCCCCCCCCAGGATCAACATGTTAACAGCGAAAAGCTATTACGAGCAGCGACACTGGCGCGCTTCCACGAAGCCTCGGCTCGCTTGAGAGTCCCATGAATTAATAAACGACGAGCGTGTCTCTAAACGAAGAAGTTTCGCGGAGTTTCAGGGAATCAACGATCCGCGCTAATTCGAATAGTTTCGCGGCGAGAATTTCCCAGAAGGAGTGCCTCCTCGGGCATCAATCTTCATCGCGATCTCGTTTCCTCGGAGGGGAGGCTGCTGAACGACGAAGCAGGCAAACAATAAATACGTGCGAAATTAGCATTTCCGTGAACAAATGGTCCAATTCGCGGCATGTGTCCGGGATCAGCGCCATAATATTATGCGTAATCGCTTTCGGCTGCCAGCTGCCTGGCGTTTCTTGCTGCTAGACATGGAAGTGCTCCTTATAGCCTTCGGGCATAATGACTGTGGTCTTTTTCTTTATAGGAGACACTAGAGTTGCCATACGAATTCCCTCTTCAGATATAGCGAGGGAAGAAATGATAGCTGTTTTATCTGGAGCCTTGGCCTGCACCAATACTGCCCAGGTGTGGAGAAAAATAGTGTCTACTAAAAATATTTTACTGCTATTTTGCAGTTTCGAAGACAACAAATTTCTTACAAAAAGGGAGATTGGAAATGATTCTCGAGTCTGGAGATTCAATCTGGCAGAAAATTTGAATTTAGAGATTTTTTAACATGGAACAAGATTATGGTTACCGTAGAGTCCATATTTTAATCACCATACCTATTTCTGTCTCTTCAAATCCAAATCATTTAACAAAAAAAGAATTTCTATTTAAGAAGTACAATAACTCTTCAATCTAGGCACAAAAATTCTGTTTTTATAAATGATTTTAATCCAGGGGCACAGAATTAAGTACAGACACAGAAATATGAACAAGTACCCTAGTGTGATTACTCTAGTTAGGAAATGCATTACCATGGATGCATCACTTCTAGCTGGACGTTTTAATAACGAGTCGAATGGCAGCGGGGGCGAAACAAGAGCAAAGAAGGCTGCATAAATTGCAAGTACGGCGTGGCAATAACGTCGAAAGTTAGGCGCGCGTTTAATCCAACGAGCAGTTACGTGCCCCGTACGCCATCGCGGATATTGTAGGCGAAGTCTCCCATAGATCACGGGGAAGGGCTTCACGATAGGGAAATTATTCGGCCACGAGGCGTCGGGGAAGATTTCCATCATAAATTACCGCGGGAATTCATGATTTAACTGTGGTCACGCGAAAGGGGTGACTAACAGTGCTTGTTCTATGGTGTCACCCCATACGAAGAGCTACGAGCCACTCCACCTCGAAGGGCCTCGAATACTTTGCCAATAGCTGGGCTTAAGGGCTGCAGAGGGCTCGAGCTGCGGGACTGATTCGATATAAGCTCGTGAAGTATCGTCAGTGAGAAGTTTTGAAGCTATCTTGATCACTTAAAGTTAAAATAAAGTGTACAGTGTTTGATAAAATACTGATAGGCCATGTGGAGAAAATGAGTAATATATAGCATAGTTTATAAGTAAATTAGGGTGAGAATTAAATGACTCTCTCTGTATCTATTGAATGAAAAAATAAAAATGTACTTATAACAAGGGAATTCTGTGCTTCTGTATTTTATTTATATTTTACTGAATATCTCTGAACTAGTCTATTTTTCTTCTACTACTATTTTATATAAAGCTACAGAATTCCCTAGATAAGTGTTCGTCCAAAGACACACAGCGATCCCTTATCGAGGGAATTACCTACTCAAGGAAAATTGATCCACAGAACCTCTAAACACATTTCTGAATTTTCTTTAGCTGAGAGAGCACAAGCTCAGTCCCCTGCAACCCTTAAACAGCCCAGTGACTATTTAATCTACTTAAAGGAGCGTACACAAGCAAACTTTGACCTTTCGCCTGCAGTCTTCCCGAGGTTTCCGGAAAGGCGTCTGGCGGAGTCCCATCGAATCGATCGACTCGAATAGCTCCGCTCTTGACCTCGGGGAGACAAAGAGAAGAAGTACTCACCGCTCGTAGGAATTCGGGGTCGTGCAGAGCTCGCTCAGCATGCAGTCCAAATCGGTCGCCAGGGAATTAAGCAGCTGAAAGAGAAGCAGAAAGGGTTAGGCTGGTTCAGATACACCTCTTGCAGCGGCACATCAATCGACTCTCGCTGCTAAACGAATGCAAGGTCCCAGGGACTATTTTCAATGAAAACTATCGCCCTCGCTCGAGCACCCATGATGCAATTGAGTGCTCTCAATGTCGCTTAATCGAGCACTGGGGTCCAATGCAGAATGGCTTTCAAACTTGGTTTTCAGAGTCAGAACAGTTTCTGATACTTTTTACTAGCCATGCTGAAAGAAAAACAGCAAGGCTGTGAGACAGATTTTGTAGTGAATAGACAGACACACAATACTGCGTATTCTTTTTACCAAGTGCACAATGGAGCTTTCGCGGTGTTGCTCTTTTTCGTCGAGGGTCAGTATAAGAATGTACAGGGTGTTTCAAATATTTTCTTCGATGAGTTATTTATTATTTCCAGAAGCAAATTTTGTGAATTTTCTTCACTTCTTTTTGTAGTAGGTAGGATTTTTTGTGATCTCAGTGACCACTATATTTTGACCTACCTGTACATCCCCAGAGATTACGCTCATTTTCTGATAGGCAAATTGAATATTCAGACATTAAATCCTGATGATCTCAGATTACCAAGTACTTAAACAGGCAAAATGGTAGCTTTGTACACTGCAATTTGTGACAGAACGTCGAAAATTGAATTCAATATCCTCGTAGACTCTGACTACCATTAGCGGAACACTGTCATAATCAAGTCACGGAATTAGTATATCTCTAGCGGAGTAGACTACCTGCAATCACGTTAATCCTTAATTGAACGTGTTACGGCAAAACCACATCGTAAAATCGGTTTCCAAACGCGCAGGGGCCCCGCTGTTACCTCGCGATAACGTAGTTCATCTGGATGGTGCTCCTAGAGCACTTTAATCGAAGCTAGACAGGACTTTCAGGCCTACTTTCCTTTTTTATAATTAATAATAATTCTGTACCTGAAAGCCAGACTAATCCAAGTCAATGTTTCACACGTTTCAGAGCGGCAGCGAAGGCGATCACATGACGAAAAAAAACTGTAGAGGAAGGGGTTAAGAAAAATAAGAAAAATAAACCAGGTACAGAATTCCTGCTTTTCTAAAAAATTCCAAACCCCCAGAAATGCCTTCAAAAATATTCTTTGACGCTCATCCCAACTCCAAATATCTTCATTTCCCTCAAAAGGTCTCGAAAGGTGTCCCATCGTGATCCACGCAAATTTGGCATTCTTTCACGAGGGGAAGTCAGTTCTGGGAGAGACTGGAAAGATTTCGTGCGGCGTCGAGGAAGAAATGAAGTTTGCAGGGGCACGAGTTTGCGTCACGCAGCGAATGCCTCCTGTATTTGCATTGCATCACGGAATCGGAGCCCGGAAAATTAGAAGGTTTCCATCCGGAGGCACTTTCGCAAAGTCAATATTGAACGTGGAGAAGACGACCGATAAAGTTTTGCCCATGGGATGGCGATACATCGAGGAAGAACATGTGCAATTTTCGATGACGCCGAAAATAATTGAAGATTATTATACATTTTATGCTCCACACATTCTCTCCCTTATACAAAGTGTGTATTGTTAGTTGTGCACTGTACTTGGGAATATTTCTGTCTTTTGCATTGATGCACTAAAGGACTTCAACCTGCTGAATAAACGACTAAAGAAGATTCAATTTTTCACGAATTTTTAATAATATTTGTCACATGGAGTTTAGGCTTTAGAGTACGTGACACGACAGAATTCGCGTCGCTCGTCGCTGACTCACGACACCTTTCAAGATCACAGCAGCCATTGCATAATCCCGCATTAACGTCAAGACGTTGTATGATAAGAGGTAAGCTTGCAGGTTCACCGACGTGTCGCTCACACAGCCGCGGAAAGAGGTATCGCTTGAGCAGGGAAGTTACTTTATTAGAAAAATCCCCTTCGGACCAGGGATCACCGTCAAAAATAACATCCCCTTGCGAGCGAAGAGACTTCTCTTTTTTCATAAGCGAGAGCCCCCCGCTGCCCGTAAATTCTCACAATTATGACGGTCGAATAAAGAGACACTTTGCGCGCTGGGAATGGAGCACCGACGAGAGTCATCCGCGTCTAATTACGCGCATAATTAACGCCTTTCAGTGCTCCCTGGAGAACAAGTATTTTTGGCACTTTTAACTCCAGTGGAAGCTGACGTTTCACCCTTTTTCTGGCATGGGATTTATTCTCACCTTCGCAAGTGATCACATTCTAAAGGTACACTTATTAAAGTCAGTAATAATAAATCCATAAAATTGCACTTGCAGTTTTCCCAGAACTAATTATCGAAGTTTCAAGTGTTTTCTAAGGACGTTATAGTAGAGAAACCCCTTAAAAATATCCTGCTGAAGGGTAATAATTTCCTGCTTTGTTTCTCCTGTCGAATCACCCTTTCGATTCGGCAATTTAAACGGAATTATTTATTGTACGTCCTCCTCCTCGTTCGAGCTCCTCGCTGTCCGTCAAGCCTGCCGTACGACTCGCGAATGAAAGAGAACTTACTTCGGTTCATTATTTATGTAATTCCACTCGAGCCGTTTCTGTCGGCATTAATACAGGATTACACAATAACCGTGCGTAATTAAAGCTGCTCTGTGTTACTGGGAATGGGAGTTGCGGGAATGAAAAGGGCGCTGTGGCCGACAGGGGCTGGCTTTCGTCATTCCACGTGGCGTGGGTCGCGATTGCGAGTTAATGTGGATTGATTTTTTGAGGGCGGTTTTGGGCCAGATGATAACAAATTTGGGTGCCTGAAATAAGGTGCAGAAGTCTGGAAGGAGGGCTGATAAAGATATTTCTGAGCTGAGAGGAAGACTGAGAGCGTTTGACGATGTTTGAGAAGGTTTGACAAAGTTTGAGAAGGTTTGAAGAAGTTTGAGAGATTATTAGGTAGTGTGAAATAGTTTGAAGAGCTTCAAGAAACAGATTAAAGTAGATTTAAGTGGTTTTACCTAGGTTGGCTGAATCTGAGCCACTATTACTTGACTTCTGTCAAACTAGACTACACCACAACGAATTCTACCAGTCCCCTGACTCTTCTGTCGACTCCCTAAACACACCAACCACCACCTGCCTCACTCTTTTCCCACCTCAAACCAAGTCCCACCACTCCAAACCCCCTCCTATCGCTTCGACCTCGATCTCAGCCAAGCGTAACAGGTCTCTCCCGACCATCCCTCAGGCGTTCCCCAGAAAATTAATATTCAAGACCGCCGATGAATTCCACGAATTCGAGAAAAATCGCTGACCAGGCTCATATCTCGCGGAAGTTGGCCCGTGGCGCATTCTGCGCATAGCAATAATGCGATACACCGCGGCGTAACGCACATTCTCGAGCGCAATTTAAATACCAGCGGATCCCCTCGGTGGCTGCGTGGGCTGGGTCGACCTTAAAGGGTCATCGTGAGAATGTAATTGCAATTCACCCCTCGCCACCCCCATCCACGTCACGAGCCCACAATCTGTCGATACGAGTATCGAGTCTCGGTTGTGACACGGGTACGTCAGCCCCTCTGGATCTGACGCTGTTTCTGAAATTTTCATGCCAGCTCGCCGAGGGGGTGGCTCGATTGACAGGTAACAGGATGTGTCATTGTACCGGCGAAACTGGCTGCGATTTTTGCGGCCCTGTCTCCCTGTATCACTCTGCCTTGTCTGGGGCGAGGGACTCTGCTGAACATGATGTCCTATTTGTAGAGGCGGATAGATGGACCTTGTGGGGTTAATAATTCACATCCAGAAGAGGGATGAAGTTGAGCGATAGGTTTCTGAGCAGATCCCTGAATTATTTTCCACTGATCCTGCAGATGGAGTAATTTTTGACAATTTTATATTCAAAGTCGACGGTGTCCCCTTAGTATTCGAGCCTCGTGTACATTCGGCGTGAGTCACGCGGGCAACGAAGCATGGAACCCCACAGGACGTCGGTTAGATATTCCTGCTGTCGAAAGTTCGCGAGAGCCGATGGAAATCGATGGATTCGCTAAGCCAACGAAAAGGGGCGGTATGCTCTGGCAAGTGGGAAACCCTTCGCAACCTTTTCTGCTGAATACTCGATGGAATCCATAGAAACGATCAACTCCCAGCTACAGGCTATTCATCAAACGCTGACCAGGGCCGCGATGATAGCCCGTGAATAAATAATTGCTGGAAAGAGGACGAGTGCCTCTTTCGGGCGAGAGATTCTCAAGTGAAATATTCCAGTCATGAAATGGCTGAAAGTGGACGCGTGACACGTTGAAAAATCTCAAGAGCGACAGGTTTCAAATTTTTAACGAGCACCGCTCTGTTGGCGGGCGAAGTATTCACTGAAAGAGTGAAACAGTGTCAGCAGGCCATGTGTGTGGCGAGGATAAGCCTGGAGCTTTTTACCAAAAGCTCGACCCTGGCCGAGTTAGCTTACGTTTTTTACCCGCGGCTTTACAGCTCCCATGAAAAATGCAGTGGCGATTTTCGGGTACAGTCCCTGACCAACAGCCACCCTGAAGGCTCGAGCTTCTCTCGATTCTCATTTGAAATGGTCTTCAACCCTCTGAATAGCAATGTAGGGTGAGTTGCTTCTCTTAAATATTTTGTAAATTCGGTCGGCTCTCTGGAACCAGATGAATTTTTTTCGGGACTGATTTTGCAGTAGATTTCAACCATGAAGCCTCCCCTTTCGAATGAGACCTTGAAAAGTGATCTACGATTTTTTTTTGCTGAGTTATGACACTCTGAATGAAAAATGGGACTCTGGCATCAGAATGAATACATGATCCCGAGATCCAAAAAATTGTCGATATTTAAGCTGCTGTAACTTTGCGAAAAAAAATCGCAGGGGAGTCAGCCTGGTCTCATCGTAAAGGGTAAAGTTTCTATTTTAACATCCCTGAATTGAATTTAGCCGAAAAAAATTCACCACTTCACGACCCACCGAGAAATAGAGAGTGGTTCGTCTCCGAATCTTATCCAAATTCGGACAACTCTCAGCAACTTAATAAATTTTTTTTGCGACATTTTCTGAGTGCACATTGCAGCTGAAATCCTCCCCTTTCGAATGAGACCTTAGCGAGCATTCTGCGATTTTTTTTCGCCGAGTTATCAATGTCTGAACGAGAAGTGAACTTGCAGGCTCGGAATCACGGGGTGATTCAAAGATCGAAAAAGTGGTCAATATTTGAGCTGCTGTAACTTTGCGAAAAAAAATCGCAGGGATGTCAGCCTGGTCTTCTTTTAAAGTACGAGGTCTCTACTTTAACATCCATGTGTTAAACTTCCCAAAAAAAAATTCTCCACTTCGCGACACGCAGAGAAAGGGAGGCAGGTTTTTCTCTGAATGTTTCGTAACTTCGGACCACTCTCAGACTCTCGATGAATTTTTTTCGGGATCTTCTTTGCTGGGAGATTAAAGCTGGAACCCTTCCCTTTCATATGAGACCTTACCGAGCGTTCTGCGATTTTTTTTCGTCGAGTTATCGAAGTCTGAATGGGAACTAAACTCTCAGCCATGGAATCACTCAGTGATCCGGAGGCCGAAAAAAGGACCAATCTTTGAGTTGCTGTAGCTCCGTCAAAAAAAATCATAGGGGAGTCAGCCTTGTCTCGTTTTAAAGGGCAAAGCTTCTACTTTAACACCCCTGAGTTGAACTTGTCCGAAAAAAATCCTCCACTCCACGACCCGCCGCGAAAGAGAGGGTTGTTTTTTCCCGAATCTTTTTCAACTTCAGAGAACTGCCAGGAACTTGATAAATTTTTTTTGCAATACTTTCTGGTGAGATATTGAAGCTGGATCCCTCCCCTTTCGAACGAGACCTTGGCGAGCGATCTGCGATTTTTTTTCGCTGAGATATCGCGGTCTGAATGAAAAGTGAACCTGCAGCCTCTGAACCAGGCAGTGGTCCAGAGCCCCGAAAAAGTGGCTAATCTTTGAGCTGCTGTAGCTCCGTCAAAAAAAATCGTAGGGGGATGAGCCTGGTCTCATTTTAAAGGGCAAAGCTTCTACTTTCTCACTCCTGAGTTGAATTTTTTCGAACACACTTTTCTACTCGAACACGAGGCAAACAATTGAAGGTAACTTCTTTCCCTTAAAATTCCCCAGCATGTGACTCGCGAACCTTGGTTTGGCTCTCGTAGATCTATTTTATCAGAATTTTCACCCAAGTTGCAACACTCTGTACCCCCCGCTCCCTCAAATCCTCCTCTAACCCTTCCCTTCTTCCAAACTTCCCTCCCACCATCTTCCAACTCCCATCCAAGTGTTCCTGTCTCGAGGAAGCTTGCGTTTCGAACAGAATTCCTAATAATCGTACACTGTAACGAAGCTCTCCAGCCTCCCTTCGATTGTTAAACTCTATGGCCAGGGAGGAGAACCTCCATCCGAGGAGCCTAAGAAGAGCACTCGTAGAGTAAACGCGACAGGACGGCTCGAATTAAAATGGCCCGCTGAAACTCATTCCCCGAATTAAACGGATTAGATCCAATCAGCGGCGGGTCGCTGTCGTACTTTGCCTGCGTGCAACACGTTGTACACACCGTTGTCGCCGCGTTTAATTCAATTCTGCCCTTTGTTTAATTAAATCAGAAGAAACACGTGGCCTGCACCGAGGTCTCTGTCGCGAACGATTACATTTTTTGGGGATATCTGATCATAAGATCGCCTTCAGGGTCAAGTTTCAGAGTGTGGGAGCCTTGGAGGTTGAGGTCTCAGTTTTAGTAGAAAAGAGAAAAGCGGCAACAACCAAAGAAAAACAAAGAGACACTAAATAAAGAGATAAAAAAGATACATCTGAGAGCCGAAAAAATTCTCAAAAAAAGTCAGATCAATTCGCTAGTGGAACCCAAAATTCAAGAGTGAACCAATAATGAAAAATATCTTCTCTTTAATCGCTTCCATTGCCCTGAAATTCTACAGACCCCAAAAACATATGTTTCGATAGTGATCTCGAAGACAGAGATCCTCCCCATCTAAAAAACGAAGAGGACACCTTGTTCTTATCAGCCGACCGATATCGCGACGTGGAACGTGGTCAGGGGTCTATCGTCGTCCATTTGTACGCTCAGCGCGTGCAGGCATGCTCGACTTGGCACGCTTGTTTTCGCCACACGATGTTTATACCACTCGCCAGAGACGCGAGAGAGAACTGGGATCAGGGAGCGCGACGACGATTAGGCACCGCAAACGACAATTAAACGGGCCCCAGGCAGCTCGTTATCGTAATGGACGATGCACGCACATAATGCACCCTGGGCCACGACAAATAAACCGCCAACACGCGCACCGATCCGCGAAAGTCCACTGGCGGTTGAAAGAATTCGCTTAATAGGGATACACGCTCGGCGGAAGTACTTCATATACAGGGTGCTCAACATGTTTGGACCACCTTCACCTGCTTTTCGAACTGAGATACTGTGTGGCTTAGAATTTGTGGTAATTTAAAGATACATATATTGGGCTTGCAAATTTTCTGGATTTTTGGGACACCCTGTAGACAATATCATGACCTAGTTTTCAAACACCCTATATATTTGCATTGACCCCTCTCATGAAAGTAGAATACCACCCTCACTAGTTATAATCTTACTGTAACCAAAAAGCTATAATCCTCTTTTAACAGAGATCTCGAATTGAAAACTGGGCCTAAGGCCCCTAAGGCCCTTAAGGCCCCGAGGACCTGGCCCCATCGAGGGCGCTCGGTAAAATACAATACGATGGCGAAACAAAGGGCGACATGGGCTCCCTCGAGTAACAATGGGACGTCAGTTGCGCCTTCTCCCGTCGAATGTAATTTTTACGTCCACCTGCGGCCTAAAACTATCGTGACACACGGTGTGCAGCGACAGCTGCGCTCGATCGGCGGTGTTCCCTGGTCCCCGTGCTCGCCATTTATTTACCAGTCTCTGTGTACCCACCAACACACGACATCAGGGATGATAAGACAACGGGAGAGCGTGCACGCGTATCATTATGCACCAGTCAGCAGCTTGGTCTCCAGAGGAGACGCAGATGTGGGAATCAGAGAGGCTGACGAGGCTCCAACTCTGGAATCTATTGAAATCTTGAATGAGGGGCGAGTGCGCGCGAGGAGAATATCGATCACTGTGTTATCGTGATCCACTTGCTTCTGGGAATTTGAGTCAAGGTGCTCGAGAAGGGATATGGTTGTTGAAGTGCAGCTGGAGAGGGAGGAGATGAGGTACAGGGTCCTCTTTGATATTTGCACGTGGGAGTGTGGCCTAAAGTGGAGACTCAAATAAAGCCAACAATATTTTAAATTCCTTCACTGGAACTATAGAGATTTTGAGACTGAAGACTCACCTAAATCCAAATATAATTTCTAATATTCTATACTTCCATTTCTTCAAGTGGAAGTGTGGCTTAAGACCCAGTTTCACCACAATTGCCACTCTACAGTTCCACAACCCTTCAAATTAAAAACTCTAAATCAATTCTACACACAAACAGAACTCCCTATACTCAGCATTAAACCCAACACTCCTTTTCCACAAGTAAAATATCAAAATAAAACATTAAGCCACATTCTCACCTATTTCCAAAGTCTCCACGCGTTCCCCTCAAAAAAATTCCTCAATTTCCACTGCGTTATTTTCATAAAACACTCGCAAAAATCGTAAACCTTTCGCCGCCACTCAGCTCGATGCTTAATCTTGTCACGTGGAATACAGAAGAGGATCGTAGCACCTTACGAGCGGCGCAGGTGAGTGAACTGAACTTTAACGCGAATGTGCAGCCACGTTTACGGGTCGCGTGTACTTGGAGCAGGGGAATCGATACGGGAACGTGCCAGCGACCCACCGTTCAATTTCCATAGCAACATCTGATCCAAACAAAAATGATTTCGCGGTTCTTTGACAGACGTCTGTCGAAAGTGCATTGAGAGGTAATTTCGCTGCTTTCGATTGAAGGACCAATGGGTAATTCCGCTGCGGTTGCAACTGGCGAATTTTCGACAGCACTGGGTAGAACAGATTCCTCTGAGCTCGACACAAATTCGAGTGGTTTCAGGAACATTGGCAGACAAATTGGGAACTCGATATTATATTCTCAGAAAAATTATAGCATTTTTTTGGTGAGAGTAATTATTTTAGGTACCTGCTGCTGCAATTATTTCTGTGAATAATAAATAACTGAATATCCTAGCTTTTCTCTAATTGCTTTTTCTCTGGAATAAAAAGCCCACAAATTTATATAAAATTTGCTTTCACTACTCATCCACCTTCTTCAGTATTATTCTTAAATTTTTTGGAAAAGAGAAATTTTGTTTATTCCTCCAAATATAAGTTTCATCTAGCTAGAATATCCTACAGTTCTCAGATAAAGGTAGGAAAGAGTCAAGATGCAATTTCTTTGGAAATTCGCGACAGAAGGGGTTGTGGCCACCCCCGAGGTCTCCTTTAAGTTACCTTAAAGGGGTGCAGCGTCGATTCCTGCCCCCGAAAAATGTAATCCAGGGGAATAAAGTAAGAGTTGCGAGGCACGTTCTCGAGTATTCGACTTTTACCGCCCTTCCAAATAATTTAGCATCGTTTTAACTTGATTGAACGGAGGATTTATCGGCGCGGTTTCTTGGCCTCCACCCCTTCCCATCTCCTGCTCGATTTTCTTCCACGTGGATGGACCGAGGCTAGCCTCGAAGAGGGTTTACGGTGGAAGGAGATCGATTTGTTATTCATTAAAAGTGGGAAGCTTGTGATGAATGTGCAATGTTTAATTGATCTCTGAGACGAGAGAAGAGATTCTGATTAACCCTCAGTTGTGTAGACATTGTAACATAAAATAATTGAATCAGTGATTAATTTATGAAGAACAAATATTTATAGAAATTTGAGGTTTTTTAGTTTGTAAACTTTTGCAAATTTTTTTACGGGAGTTCTGAGAGAATTTATTTTTTAATTATTGAAGATCTGTCCGGATGATAGAATTTTCTTAAGTTTCTGGAGTGAAATATTTAATTTCCACTGAGGAAAGTTGGACCAGAGAGATCCTAGGCAGAGACTCGACCGACTGATTAATTCAATTAACAGCAAGTACTCCGATCGATCGGCGTTTACACCTTGAGAGATCGAAGGAAGGTCTTAAACCCCATTTGCATACCAGTTGATCCTTCCAGGGAAGCTGGAGGCTAACTTCATTCGCGAAAACAGTCTTTCATCCTCTCTAAATAAACCACTTTAGAAGAACTCTACTTTCCAAAATAAAAAATATAAACTACAGTCAGAAAAATCGAAAACCACAAAATTTCTAAAAAGAAAAATCAATCTTTCAATTCTGAGTGACAAAAAAATTCTTAAGCAAGGGACCGATGTTCCCATTCTCACTAGCAAAATAGAACCTCTTCTAAGATCGCCATTTGCACAGTAATTAGAAGTTCCAACAATACCCTTCGAGACAAAGCTTCCTCGACACCCAGCGAGCATCGAGTCCCATCGAAACACAAGACGCAGTTCCAGTGTCTGAGAACTTTCTTGTCGATACACTTTCGATCCTCAGAGTTCAGTTTGCCGCAGCATCTTCGCCTGTAATTAGTTAGACCCTCGACTTCGCCCCAAACTGTCTCCAAGTAGAAGTTAGACTCCCTGGAATCGAGGATTCGTTTCGGTGGCGATGGGCAAGCATCTTGTTAACCTTTCCCACTGCACTGAAGTACTATAGTAAATTGAACCTTTGGTCTAGGATGAAGACAATTTTTTTAAGCTTCGAGGAAATATTGCAAATATTAATATAATATACAGAATTCCAGCGATAGTTAATAAAAGAGGAAAACACTTTAAAATATCAATGAAAATGAATTAAGGACCATTTTTCAAGAGAAAGAATCACTAGCAAGGTGATAGAGTCTTTAGTTAATTTAAAATGATAGTCAACGTGTTAATTAATGAGTTTTGAATGAAATTAAATAAAATCGTGAATCGTTTAAGGCCCTGAAAAGTAGTCAGCCCATGATGCTCGTGAATATCCCAGGGAGCATTAACTCGCGTGGAGACAGGGGACCATCTGTTCTTATCCACGCGCGAAGTTAAAGCGTTTTTAAGCCGCGGGGGACGTAATGGTCCCCATAAGGGTGAAAGACTCGGGGATGGACTCGTGCTCTCGCATAATCGTCCAGACAGCTCGGCCCATTCAAATTTCAGTTAATTGCGTCGCACTCGGACACGATTGCCACGGTCGTTGTCCTTTACTTATCGCTCCTCGCCCGTAATTATCGTCAGAGAGCGTTTAGGCCTCGCACTCTGCCATGGGAAAAGCCTCAGGAAGCCTTCTTTCCTGAGGACCTTCCTCTAATTCGCGATCTAGGAAACCAGAAACTCTGAGAGCTTTTGTTAGAGAAAGGAGAATTTTAATTGATCCATTCATTTTGGAAAAGTGGAACTAGAGTCCTTTTGATTGAGAAAATATAAGTGATAAGACACTCAGCCATAAAATGCACCTAAAATAGACGTCCTGTGTCACTTTTATAGTAATTTCAATTTACTAAAAAATGGTACCTACAATAATTTAAAATTTGTCAAAAAAGAAGACTAAAAACTGAATTCCTCTCGATTAAGAAAGAGGAAAAAAATATGTGTATACTGTTTTCTGAAGACTCTGTTGTCTACGAAGTCGTTTCGTTAAAGAGAAAGCATCTTCGCTGGCTTGGAAGCTGTTTCCCAGTTTCCCCGTCGTCTTCGCGATTTTTTTCGCGCGATATTGAACGAGCCTCGTGGACGGAATTTTCTAAACGACAGGGAAATATAACCGAGGACGAGGGGCGTCTCGAACACGGTATGCAAAGGGGCCAAAAAGTGAAGTATCGTCTCGGCTCGGGGGAAGGATCGTCTCCGAGAGAAAACGCGAAGTCGAGGCTGGGATTCCGTTTAATGCAAATTTTGTCATGCACCAGGGCGATATCTCGCCCGTTTTAGAATTAATGTTCGCAGTGTTTCCTTTTCATTTCCGGCCCCGTCAGCCACCACGATTTCCAAAATGTGATGGATGGTCCAGCGTCCCCCTTCCAGGGGAGATCCACTCGTGGAGGAACCCTTTGTTTCGCGATATCGAACACTTCGCTCCACTCGTTTGCAATTTTCTCGCGATTTTCATTCCGTGGAGGATTTTAAAAGCATAGAATATCAAAAGAATATTTGTTGGAACTAAACGAGCTTTTTTGTGTTAAAAAAATAATTACTGACGAAGGACTAAATATTCCACTCCCAGTCTCAGTATTAAAAGACTTCACAACCGACTGGAAATGATTAAAATAATACCCTGAAACCTGAAATGCACCAACGAAATCTGCAAGCTCGTCAAAGGAGAACCAAAGAGGAGGGAGTGGAGTAACTACACGAAGCACGGTTGGATAATCAAAGCAGAGACAGTGATAACAACCCCGTGGACGATGGGATCGCGAGGGAGCGCGACCAAACACTGTTCTCCAAGAATCCTCTATCGATTTTCCCTGACGAATGTCGTCACAGCCTCCAGGAGTCATCGTTCCTCGAGGCTCACAAGCTCGCGAGATCCTCGAGCACGCTGTAGCTTGTAAATAGCCGCTTACTGTCTTGTCGAGACACGACGTCGACTGGTGGACACCTCTCTGATAAGGATAAGGGGTTACGCTAGATCCTCCTATCAGAAGTTATTTGGACAACGATAAGAACAGCCGTGAAAGCGGCTCGAATATTTCCTGGAGATTATGGCTGGCTTGGATCGCCAGGGAGGAACGAATAGCAGATATTTGAACTACTGAGTCACTCGAATTTATAAACACTAGAGTGTCTGATTATAGTTATGGATCTCGAAATTTTTCAATATTTAAAAAATGATAATTCTGGGATTTTTAAGCAGCCTGTACACTTGCAATGTATTTACCATGCACACATGTGAATGTTTCAAGTCTTAGGACTCACCATCAAGTAGCTGGAAGCATTGCTGCTGGTGGACTCCCTTTTCCTCGGAGACCCGAAGTCCCTCTGCACCATCGACGTCATCGTCTTATCATATTAATCATCGATCTTTAGCACTGTGTTTCACGAAAGCGATAAAATAGGCAACTTATTCACTGACCACGAGAATGAACTCACTTTATGTATCACATAAACAGGACCTGAAACGAAAAACAAAATACCAAAGTAAGTAATTACCATTATAATCACCCTTAAAAAATACAGAAATTTAATAAAACCCATCACCACTTTAATCACGTAATATTTATTCCAAAAAGATTGCCTATAATAGTTTCACTCTAAAATCATTTACACAGTCCCTCCCCTTTCCAGATGAAACACCCTTCACCCCCACCACTGTGCAATTTTAACTTCTGCATAAGAAAGTGTTCGAAGTGCAACCACCACGCGTTCGGGACCCTCTTCATCGTCGAGTTTTCAGCCGTCGAATTTTGGCACTAATTTGCAACGATATTTCATCGGTTTGTCGAGGGAGGGGGTCGAATGGTAAGCCCCGCTAAAGCGTCGGCTTAAGGCCGTCGTCGTTAAACTGAGCGGCCCTCGAAGCTTGTTCCTGGATCTTTGGATTTACGAGCGCGGATTAAACTGGCGAATATGGCGTGAAAGACACCGCGAGAAATTGCGCGGCGAATGATATTTAGTGGCGTGACTCTTCCGTGAGTTAGGATCGTTTCTTCGCAGGGAGAATTCTGCGAGAACAGTCTCTACTATTCAATTGTGAGTGATAGAAAAATGTTGGGGGAAAATTCAATTGTTCCTTTTTTCATGTGGGGGATTTCTGGGGGCACTAGATATCTGAAATTTCTGGATCCCCTTGGCTTGAAATTTGTTTGTTTTATGAATTCTCTGAATTCTTCTGAAATCTCTGAATTCCTCTGAAATCTCTGAGTTCCTTGAATTTTGTGAATTCTCTATATTCCCTGAGTTCTCCAAATTTTCTATATCACCTAATACTTTCAAACTTCTTGAAACTTCCACGATAAATTCTGAAGATTCTGCAGTTTCTGGTGAACTTTGCCCCAGCTCAGATAGTGGCGACAATTGTCACACAATGACACTGTCAGCTCCGCTGAAACTTCGTTTCTCATTGGTCTACTTTCGCGAACGGACGAGCCAGCGGTTCCGCATTATCTGTCGTAATTTTCTCTTTATCTACTCGCGGATAGAAAGTGTCAAAGCAGAATCTAATAAATTCCCTTTTATCTTAACTGCCCTCTCAGGAGAAGCTTTCGAAAATCGATGCACAATTCGGAACATTGTTGTAAAACACGAGCGCAGAAACCAATAAATGTCTCAATAAATATCATCTAAATAGTTATTTTACTCTTTGAGTATCATTATCGCAATGCTTTCACGCGACCCTGTTATTTATCTGCCGCCCACAGATTTAGGGCTGGTTGCGACATTATTTCAAAGCAATGCATATGCATTAGGCGCGCGAATAACGACTATTCAATCACCGACGGCGATCGTTAAATCGAATAACAATCAATTTGTTCAAGTTTATTCCTCGCGCTGTTCCAGAGAGCCAGTTATGCACTGAACCGCTGATTTTATTTAACTACGATACTACGCTGCTTGAATATTTAAGCTGCCTGATAGAGGGCTCGTAAATTTGTCCTCGATCGAATTTATTGCGTTACTATGCATACTTTGAAAATAGGAATTCTTTGTGGACAGTTGCAGTAATTGTGGTTTCAGTAATTTCTTGGAAATTCATTCGTAGCTCGCGTAAAACATATCAAACTCGTCCATCGCGAGTCTACTTATAACTGTCTGTGACGTCACGAACGAAGATCGTTCGGATGATTTCGCAAGTCGATTTTAATCGAGAGCAATCAGGGCAATGACTGTCAGCCAGCAGCTAACCACAGTGCAGAGAATGGGAGACTTGTCGACGTAATACTGCAAGTGAGACTTATGATTTGAGCGAATGGAAGTGTGTTAATTAGGCAAATTCTGTGAGATTTGTGTTCTGCTTGACGAGTGGAGAAGAAAATGTCAAAAAAGTGTAGCTCTAGGATGAACAGTTTTCTTTTAAACAAAGATTGAAGTTCTGGCCAATGGGAGCGTGTGGGGCGGGGCGTTTCCCCCCACTAACGATGTTAACGTCATCCCATTGGCTAGAACTTTGAGAGGTTCTTACGAGGAAACGGTTCACTTGCGAAAAGTGGTTCTTTTTTCTTTTTTTATCTACTTTTTAAAGAGAATCTGTTCCTGTGAATAGATATAGCGCTAAATAAGTTTCAGAAAATGATTTTCCAAATATCTGTACCACGAAATATGCTCCAAGAGATATCGGTTTAAGGATAAAAGGTTTTCTGCGACAAAGTGCCTTTGAACAGAGTTTCCTCGAGATTTGATTTCACGGACTGAGAGCTCTCCCCCAACATGGGCCCAATTTGTCCGTAAATTCATATTTAAACGTGGTTTACCTTTATCCATAACCACTCGATGCTTCTTGACTGAGCTTTTCAGTCTCTAAATTCGATTCACCGTGGATCCCACAAGGGGAGGTCCCTGTCAGGAACATTCTTGCGTGAAAATTTTGCCAACAATGCGGTAAATTATGCCTCCACGTTGCAGACGTGGCGGAGGGCTCGAGGATGAAATATAATTAAGGAATTATTAAATTCAAACAGCCTCTTCTACCAATCCCCCATACTAGAACACTAGAACATAATCCACCTTACACAATTTTCCACTCCAAACAAATAGAAGGCACTTTTCTGAATTTTTTAAGAATTTCTTCGACTATAAATCTCAATAATCGCTCCCAGCGCTAGTATATAATTAAAAGTGCTTCTTAATTCCCCTCCCCAGATTCGAAGCAGGAACCACAACAGAAGTGAGTGATTTTTCCCCAAAGTTTGCCCATGTAAATGACTGGAGGCTCGCGAAAATTCGAGAACGTCGCCCCAAAGACGCGAAGGGTGAAAGCAGAGCGATTCTAATAACTTCTCGAAACTTGTCGACCCTCGTCGCGACAAGCGAGTCGAGCTAGGATTCAATTTCGGCCCTTTTAGCATCGCAGTCGCTATTAAGAATGAGACTCGACGCGGAACTTCCGAGACGTCGACGTCGAAACTGGGGTTCATATTTTTCGTTATTGGGGAACAAAGTCGCGACACGGTCGTAGGGCTTGACAGGAAAATTGCACGGTGACGTGTACGCCAACCCCCACTGTTCAGTTTTATCGAGCTCCTTCCTCGAGCAGCATGGCGTTTCCCATTCGATAAGAGCCATACTGATTCACCCTCCAACAGGAGCACGAGTCTTGGTGTACTCTGCACGATAAAATACATGTAGCAAATTGTGCAGGATACGGGGAAGACTGTTTCTTTGTGACTCTATGAGTTCCTGAGTCGGGGACATCTTTCAGATTCTACATGAGAGGGTGGTATTGAAGCTTCTGATGACTGATATTGCACAGCCTGAGTAATTGAAGGAGCTGATTAAAGTGTCTGGTTTTGCGAGGGAGATGATCGAAGAAGTTGGGATTTATGTGAATATTGGGCCTCTGAAGGAGCCAGTTTTTCGACGTCATAGCTACTGACATTCTCACCCAGAAACGAGTCTTTGATCGACAACGCGGGAAAAGGGTAGAGCAGATTCGTGACGAGCGATCACGATATGAAATTAAGTTAAATTGGCTCAACTGCTCAGCCCGCATGCCCGTATGTCTTCCCATGAAAAGAAACCAGGATGCCCATCCTTCCTTCTTCTCTTGGGACTCGACAATCTTTAAGACGGTCTATGAAAGAGGAATATTTTTTTGATAGCTTAATTTCAAACTAATATTCGACAATTTAATTTCCCGATTTAAGAGCGATCTAGCTTTTTTATTTGACGTCAGATAACTACTTGACTAGTGGACTATTTGTAATAAAATAAAAATTCCCAGCTCGCCATAAATCAAGCAGTCCTCACAACCCCCGCAGAGTCGAGTGCAAGAGATCGTTCCTCGCGTCGATGTAAATTACTATTAATGAAACGAAACGTAACGGTGCAGCATCTAAATTGAGGCAATACGGTTTCTTTATCGTACCACTGGTGAAGGGAAGCAGGAGGCGGAGGAGGGAAGCGGGTCGAAGGACCTAAGAGACAGATGAGGCTAAGTAGCTGGAGAGAGTGTTGGTGTGTGGAGCGATAAGTTAGCGAGCGACAAGCTCGAATATGCTTTCAAAAGACATGCATGGCTCCCTCGTTGCTACAAGTATACAGGGCGGTACAAAAGAGAGGCTCAAAAATTTGTGGCCACGAACAGAACAAACATTATTCGACTATTAGACCATTTGCATATTGCACTATTATTTTAAGATTTCAGTATTTGGAGATTGGAATCACTTCCATAAAGGATGACTTCTCATTAAAAAAGAATGTAGCTGAAGAAAATAAATTTGTGGAGACACTCGCCACTTTTACGCTTCAAAGAGCCCCACGTTTCCGCGCACAGTCGCTTGCAACACGCGT
This sequence comes from Calliopsis andreniformis, assembly GCF_051401765.1. NCBI lineage: Eukaryota > Metazoa > Arthropoda > Insecta > Hymenoptera > Andrenidae > Calliopsis > Calliopsis andreniformis. The sequence goes on along the minus strand of NC_135068.1, from coordinate 12,545,027 downwards.
TTATCAGGGAATCGATCTGGGCGATTTATTATTTCGCGGAGCGCTGGCAATCAACGTAATTGGCGTTGGGAAACGGGAAGCAGGGTTAACTGTACACGCGCCGCGATAAATAACGAGAGCATGTATGGCGAAACTGTGCAAAATTTGAGGACCTGTGCGCGGTTTCGTCTCTGTTTCGGTTTCAAGGCGGACGCATTCCGAGAAGGCAGCGAGCGTGGTTCCTGAACGAGCAAATGAGTTGTCCCCTTCACGAAGAGGCCAAGAGGAGACAAGTGTGATTTTGGTTCTTGAGAATTTGGTGAAATTAATTAAATCAAGAAAAATCCTCAATACTAATAACTCAGTATGCTAAAAATATTTTATAGTTAACATTAAAGACACGAATTACTCTTTCTCCACTACTCCCACCATCAATCACAAGAATCATCACCCACAGAGCCCTATTTTCAGACACCTCACACTTCTTTCATTTCCCCCCCTCATCAGCTGATAAAAAAGAAACACTATTTAATTCCCGAGCAGCACGTGACAAAACACTGACAAAAAGCCAGGAACCGAGGCCCCTCGGAGCAACTCTCCTCGAGTGAAGATAAAAAGATAGTCATTAAAACAGCACAGGGGCATACCTACCATGTGTCTTGCATAAACACGAGGGTGTCCAGGCGAGGCTCCTCGGCGCGATGAATTACAGAAATTTCGAACGACCACTGGGATCTTCGACCAGCCACGTGACCCTCGCTCCTTCGATAAGGGAGAAGCTTTTCGTGATCCAGCACACGAGACACTCCACGATCGACTTCACTCCGCCGCGGGCACCGAGACACTGAGCTTGCTGCAGTCCTTGCCCTCGAAAACGCTCAGGTGCGGGCCCGTTTAGAACGTAAACAAAAGAGGCTCGTCTGCTGTCCACATTGTTACCTGGCTCGGTAAACACGCGACCCGCTCGCCTTTCAACCACTGTTGAGGCAGGTAATCTCCCTCGTGCCCTCGGCCTCTGTGCAGCTTCTGTTTTCCTTGGGACGATTCTAAGGTGGCTTCAGTTTCTCCAGTGGAAAGGTTATATAGAGATGGCCTTGCGCCACTTCGGAGCTTCGAATGAAAAGATGAGGGAAGATGGGCTTTTTATTGAACGAGGAAGATGGATCGGGGGAGGTCGAAGGTCACGTGGCTTCTGGTGAATTGGAGTCTTTTTTTAGGGAGTGGAGTACATGCAGTAGTTAAGGGATTTTGGAGTAGAGTGTGTTTGGAGGTGGAATGCTGTGGAGGTGACTAGGTGAAGCTTCATGGGGTCAGAGGTCAACACCTTTTTATGGTGTTGAGGTCACTGCAAGATCCACTGCAGGGTTCATTAAAGATTTCACTAGAAAGTCCACTAAAAAGTTCACTAGAGAGTCCACTGGTGAGTCCAGCTGAGGTCAAGAGCCACAAGTTCACAGCACTGGCCCTCAAATAGAAGAAACTTCATCCTCTGATAACACTCCCCATACCGTCGCTAAATCAGCACTTGCTCGCCAAAGGAACACGACCTCTGATTCCAGCACCGAAACACCTTCCCACCGCCTGCTATCAATGCGCTGATACAGCAGTTAGTGTACGAAGAAGTAGATTCCATTCAATGAAACGCGTTCTTGCTTCCGTTGCTCAATTACGAGCGCGAGTAGCAGATGGTAGGCGACCAGCTGGCTCTTTCTCAATCAAATTTCTATCACCATTCTTGGGCCGCGCTGTGCCACTTGAGGAACGAGAACGTGGTGAGTGAAAGTGCTCCAGTCAATTTCCTTGCCTCTGGCTTCCAACTATTGACCTCTGTTCCTCGTTCTGTCTCCTCAATTAACACAGGGAACCTTCTCCCACAGCGAGACGTCAGTTTAGTCTTGCTGTTAATTATGTAGGCTCAGAGAATGTTCGATGGAGGATCGGTCCCTGTTCAACGACAAATTTAGCAAGAGGCGCGGAAGAGGACGACGACCAGGCGAAAGACTCCAGCACCACTGGTTGCGGCATTAACATCATCATCACCATCAACCTCCTCTTCGTCACCGCCGCCACCGCCGCCAGGCAACAACTACCATTACCACCAGCACTGACAACGGTGCCCTTAAAGCCTGTCGACTTTCACAGAGCCAGCGTCCTGGCCTACTCGAGCGTAAACAGTAATAATTTGCCGTTTCGTGGCTGTTAACTCTCGCTAGCGTACCCGCGCGTGCACATGGGCAGGAATAACAGTGAATGTGCCGCGAAAGAGGCTGGCGTCTCAGTTTCGCTCGGCACTGTTGACCCTTTGCACTTCGCGTGTTTGTGAGAGATACTTTGAGGCAGTAATTGACACTGGAGATGGGGGAAACTGAAGCTTTTCTGGAAAAATATAGACCCTAATTTTTTGAGACTCAGAAGTAAGGCGAATGTCCCAGTAGCTGGAACATGGAATTTTAGACTGTCCATTTACTGGGACATGTGACATCTCAAGTGTCCAAGTATCGGGACATTTATTTTATATTGATTTTTCCCAGAGACTTCAATCAACTCCCTGAAAAATTATTTTTCACATAAATTATCAATTTCAGAGCATTCTCATATTTTCGAAAATATTCTGCACACAGGAATTAGACAATAAAAAACTGCAACCCCCTTCCGCGCCACTTCCCTCCACACCCAATTCTCCACTTTCCTATTTATTTTTCATCCCGAAAAACATTCTAGTATGCAAACCACAATCCCCTGAAAAAAATAGAGGAACTTTCACGTTTATCACTCCCTATCATAAATCCCAGGTCGGAATTTCGTTCGAAGCCACCCCTGTTTTTTTCGTCGCGTTCACGGGACGTCGACGCGTCGCCAAAAATTTCATTCGACGGTAGAATGCAATTTTTGCGCCGTCACCCTGTCCAGATTCGACGTGGATAGCTCGTCGGGCGTACATCAAAAACCGCAGAGAGAAAGAAAAGACGCGGAGGCGCGTGTTGCTAGCCTCGCGCTGAATCACGCGGCTAAAATATACCGAGTGTACGTTTCGTACGTTGGGCTGCGTCTTCATTAAAAGAAAAGGGTCGGGGGAGCTCTGTTTATTAATAAACGAGACCGCGGTGGATGTGTTCGCAGCGAGAGGACTCGGGGAAAGGTTTCGCGCGACTGGCGGCGAAATTGCTCGCGTTCGCTTTATTACCTACGAGTGTGATTAATTGTCCTTTTGGGAAGGGGGTGCTTTCAGAGGGCCATTAAAATTCTACGAATGAGAAATTTTATGGAGAAGAGGGGGCTTGATGTTGACACGTTATGGGTGCAAGTATTCGATTATTCAGAGGTTCAAATATTCAATTATTCCAATAGTCATCTATTCCAATATTCAATTATCCCAAAGTTCAATTATTTTAATGTTCAATTCTCCCAATATTCAATTATCGTAACATTCGAATATTGAAGTATTCAAATATTCAATTATTCAATTATTCAATTATTCAAGGATTCAATTATTCAATTATTCAAGCATTCAAGTATTCAATTATTCAAGCATTCAATTATTCAAGTATTCAAATATTCAATTATTCCAATATTCAAGTACAGTTTGAGCTAACATTTAATTGTATTCTAAATGGAGTCATTTTTTAGAGTAAGAAATAGCGTCCCATTTCTGCAAGCAAAACTTTCACAAGGATTTAATACCTGCATACATTGTAGGAGTGCATTAAAGTATTATGAAAACATTCAAATGCATCGTCAATTAACTGCAACGAACTGAGTAATTTTACTCGGTGCTTCCGTTACACGTCTTTGTTCCGCTGTTGGTAATTGAGGAAATTGCTGCAATAGGATAGGCTCGAACATAGTCCAGGAGCCCTCAAATATAATAATGTAATAACGAAACTACAAAGTAGTTTGTCGAAGTATCTCGAGAACAGCTGATTTCCTTGAAAATTGAAAAAAATACTATTCTAAGAAAAAACAAATTGTAACAATTGCCTGATTCGCTCTTCTTGAAGGTCGAAATTAAACACTGCTTTACCAGTCATTAGGCCAAATGCGTAGTACTTGTCGCTAATGACTGATAACCGTATCATTATTACGCAAATGCAATTGAAATTGCAAGCTGATGTTACGACAGGCTAACCACGCTGTTGCATAATGGTCGTCTTGGTCAATGTCCAGCAATGCAACAGAGGAACGCGAACAAACTTCGTGTTTACTAATTCTGGGATCCTGCTTAAAAAAGAAAAAGAATATTTTACGTGGACGAGTGCCCTCCTCGACGTCCAGCTGAATTAAAAATCTAATAAAAAAGGGAGACTTGCTCTCCACACTCGAAACAAGTGCTGTTATCATCGAAGAGAGATAAAGCCCGATCCCCTCTCACTGTTGCAGAGTAATGTCGTTATAGCTCGACATTCGGCAGCAATTAAATCAAAAAACGATCCGCCAGCACTAATTGCCGAGTGTCAGGCTTCATTACGATCCACCTTTGTTCTCCCTGGTTCAATCCCCTCTATTTGAGTTAAGCGTCATTGATTCGCTGGGTAATATGCGAGGATTCCGTAATGCTGGCTAATGCGATCAAAGTGGCCCCGCGTATGCAACGCGAATAAAAATGGGGGACTGGCGAATGGCCGAGAGGATTGATGAAGATATTTTACGATTGGCTTTCGAGCATGTGGACCATCAGTCGTGGATGGAAAAATGGTCATTTGGAGCTCGATTTTCGAGATTACATAAAGCTTGTGCCAAGCTTATGTAAAGCTTGCGTCAAGCTTGTACAGGGAAAACCATTTGGGGTTTTACAGGTAAGTATCTTCTACAGTATAGCTCGCCCAAAAAATGTTTCAAGTAAAATTGACTTGATGGTCACGAATTTTCTTTAGGTGGAGATTTTATTTATAACATTTTTTAAAAGGAGTTATATTATAATACAGGAGATAATTATATGAAAAACTTCAAATGACTCATCCTGTATAAAGCAATTTTCTTTTGTTTTTTAGTTGTTTCTTGAGTCTTCTATTTTTTAGTCATTTTTTTTATTTTTCATCGACGTGGAGAAACTTCAGAATTTCACAGAATGAGAATTCTTATAAAAATTTCCATTTTTATGATATTCGGTAGCCATGAATATTCTTAAGTGGGCAGGGTTTAATCATAGAAAGTGGAGAAATGAAATTCAAGTTTTGAAAACGAGGATAGGGAGCTTTTATCACTATTCATTTTACTGTCTACAATTTTTGTGGAAGATTATTCATACTGTGAAGGTAATCCTATTCGTTTCCTGAGTTTCCTGTAAGCCACGTCCATTCGATGCTAAATAAACTAGAATCGTGGACTCCTAAAATAATCTACAGCTTCCGACTTTTTCTGTGGCTATCGAGATTTATCTCCTTTGTATATTTTTCTAAAACTGACTACACTATGTAATCACAATTAGACCCTACTATGTTCCAGGCTAAAATGAAAACGAAGATCGGTTTTTATCTCTACTCTAGTTTCTGAAAAAAATGAAGAAAAATAATCATATCTATAATAAGAAATCTTCTGAAATTTTTCTGAAAAAATTAGACGTTTTTTTAGAAAATTTCCTACAAAATTTCAAGCTTTCCTCAACAAAAAAGATTGAAACTTTAGAAATATAGTTTAATTTTCTCAAGAAATTTTCTATATTGAACTTTCTTTTTAAAAAAAAGTCTTTTTTTATTCTTCTAACGAAATTTGCTACAAAAGTTTCAAATTTTTATTTAGAAGAAGTGGCAAAAATCTAAAGAGAATTTTTATATTTAGCTTGTGATATAACATGTCGAAAGAGAGTTAGCAAGTGGTTCCAAAGCTCTGAGCGCGCGTTTTACGACGTTCGAAGCCTGCAGACGGCATTAAAGTTGTCGCCAAATTAACAGGGCCATGAATTTCGACGAGGGAAAAAGATTAATAAGTGGGAATATGTCCGAAGTTGTCGAGGCTTCGAGGGCGATTACGAGGGAAAGCTGCAGGGCAGCTAATAAATTAATCGCGTGCCTGTCGCGGTTAAAGGCCGCCCTTTGTGATGCTAATTAGCTTTCAATTAAACCCGCAGCCTCGAGACTCGACTGAATTAGCTTTCAGTCAACGCTGATTCGGAGAAGTTACTTTCTCAAGAAAATTCCAGACAAACTGTAGCTTCGAGGTCTCAGACCCACCCCCTCTGTCCCATACCCCAAAGAAAGAAATACACCCCACCCCTCTTGGTTCTAATCAGAGTGGCCTCTCGAAACTTGCTTCTCGCGTCTTTTGTCGGCACGCAATCACAGTCTTTGACTTTGCTTCTTTTTTTCTGATCAATGGAGACCAAAGGGAGCAGTCACTGAGGAGGACTTTGAAGGGAGGTTTTCCTTTTTTAGGTGATTATGGGGCGTAGGGGTTACTTAGTGGGATATTAATTGCTGGTTATACGAGACTTTTTTTCCTAAAGAAATTTAAAAACAATGAGCAAATATACTGCTCAAAGAATTTTTGGAGTAGAAAAATTTTGGTAAAATATTGGTCAATTTTGATTGACGATAACTCAGCGAAAAATTGCAATACGATCATGATCTTTTTTTTAAATTAAAGCCTGAAGTTTCTACTTTAAGACACTGTGATTAGATTTTTAGTTTAATGCACTCTGACTATTGAAATTCTTTTAAATCTGAGGGCATGTTTCTCATGTTAAAAATAGCAAACTTTGACGAGATACACAAACTTGAGAAAATTTTTTTCAGGAATAAAGCTCATAGTAGCTTGAAGTGGGAACCTTCCCCTTTAATTTAAAAAAAAGATCAAGTCGCTACGATTTTTTTTCACAAAGTTACAGCACTTTAAAGTAGACCCTGCATTTTTCAGCGAATCAGTTAGTGCGAGTAGATAACAAAAATGCAAGGGTTACTTTAAAGGGCTGTAACTTCGCGAAAAAAAATCGCAGAGGGTTGATCCTTTTTTTAAATTAAAGGGGAAGGTCCGAACTTTAGGTTCCTGCAAACTGCATCCCGAAAAAAAATTTTCTCTAGTCTCCGCATCTCATCAAACTTTCAATTCTTAATAGGACAAACATGCCCTTAGACTTAAAGACTTACTATTAGAAAAGGCAAAACAAAAGGTCCAGGCAAATGAGATCCCCTGAATCCAAGCCAGATAGCATCTCTTATTCTACGTTCTGCAGTCTTATTACAAGCAAAGTGCATTGCTATAATTCTGGACGAAACGGCGGGCTTATCGACAAGGCGTTCGTTACGCAAGCAAGGCGCGGTTATTACAGCTAATTAAAGGTGTTTAATTAGGGCGGCTGGCGTCGTCAAGGGTCACGTTATTCTCATGCCTGGGATCCTTGCTCCCTTGTGCAGGATCCATTCTGTTTTCCGCGATTTTTCTCGAGGTCTTGTTTGCCTTCCGCGTTCCTTCTTTGAGGGAAGTCTGTAGGCAAATGAGGCCCAACAAATTCTCCCTTTTTCTATGTGAAATATTTGTCTTTTCTCCTGAAACTGATATAATAGTTTAACAGTACTGATTTTTTGTCTTTTATTTTAGGGAGTCTCGAGTTTTGGGGAATTGGAGTCGAGGAAGATTGGGGACACCCACGCGTGTAATGAAAAAATTTCGTCACCTGGTGACGTCGAATCAGACTAAAGAATTCGATCGCGCAATACTGGCCTTCCTTCACCCACATCTGTGTGCCTGTTTCAGACCATCCGCGAAATCATAACGCCTACTTTCTCTGTTATCCTGAGTACAGGGACACTTTCGGTGACACAGGCTGTAAATTTTGCCCTCGAGGCTGAAAGTTTTAGCCTGGAGGCTAAAGAGGAGCTCGTCTAGAAAAATAACAACTGTGGTCCACAGAGCAAGACACATTTCTCAATTTTTATATGTGAGAGCAAAACCTCCCACACAAGATAAGTAAAAAAATTCACAGCGATGACAGAAGTCCCTCAAAAGCAGCAGATAAAAGAGAGTGTAGTCGCCTCGACCAGACAGAAGACGATCAGGTGGAAATGAGACTTGGGAGGAAATCGAGGGAGGAAAGAAGAAAAAAATGTAATTATCGAGCAGGCAGAGAGTGGCCCTCGGACTAATGGTCGCAGGACGTCGACAGTGGGGGTGGTTTCTGGGCAGATGGTTCTGTTTTAAGGATGTCTCTCGAGATACAAGGGTTCGACATTAGCGCGAGTTTTCTGGCGGAGGAAGGGACAGAGAGGGCCGAGACAAAGCGGACAAACATCTCCAACTCGCTTCGGAGTTATATCCTGTAAACCACTGATCGAAGGGACGAAGTATCGTGTGACCATAGGGTGGAGGGAGTACAAACTTGACAATTTTGTTAGCAGTTTGCAATTCAGTCGATCAGCTAATTTCTACTTGTAATGAGATCCATAAAATGCTACTCCAAAATTCAGATATTCATGTAGAGTTCAATTTTGTCAAATTTTCGAGGTCTAAAATTGGATTAAAAATTGTGCCCTGACTAATTTGACTAATATCACACTGACAAGAATTTCGAAGCAGTAGACACAGTGTGAAAAACGCTAAGAATTACAGAATAACAAGAACCTGGAAATCTCAAAGCACAAGCAGTATGCAATCACAAAATAATGCTGGGTTCTGACAGTGTTACATAAAATCGACGAACTTGTCATCGAGTCGAAAAACAACTGGCTTCCCCTGCAATTCCCTGGCAAATGCCAAATTACCTGAGGAACAAATGAGAGGTTCGCGATATTAAAAATCGTACACCGTTGAACGACCAACATTTATAAGAAGACGACAGGTCGAGGAGGGTTTCAGTTCCTCGATTTCAAGAAACCTCCACTTTTCTTTCCTCCTTTCGACCTCTGTCCTCTCTGGTAACCCTCGTGTCAATAAAAAGTTCGAGATATGTTCGTGAAACAATTGCTTTGCGCAAGTTTGCTCGTGTTCCTCGCGTCTCGACCAGTGAAAGGTGTAAGTTCTCCACTGCTTCGTTAAACGTGTGAATAATCGATTAGTCGATACTGTACGGAACACCTGGGGGAGAAATCCAGTCGATGATCTAATGGAGATCGAAATGCAGTGATAATTAGATAATAATAGTCCTCGATGTTTTCACGCGCATTATTCAATGCCATTTCTTCCAGCCTTTTGTCTTTGCTATTTCTTTGGGCCTTTTTCTTTGCTATTTCATTGAGCCTTTTTTCTTTGCAAATTGCAGGCTGTGAGCAAGGAGCAGATGGAAAAATTGGCCAGAAGCATGCGTAATTCTTGCCTGCAGAAAATCGACACGACTGAAGGTACATTCCCACTGCTTTTACATTTCTCTATTACTTTTCAAATAATAGAAATTTCTATGCAATTTAATGTAGGAATTTATCGAGTTAAAAATGTGGCACAAATTCTTGCAGAAAAGGTGCTCGCCATGAGACAAGGAGAGTTCCCAGAGGACGAGAACCTCGCGTGCTATACTAACTGCATCATGAAGGCGATGAGAACTGTAAGACTATTGTTATTTCTATCTAAAATCGAAATTTTAATTAGAGAATCGAATTATTATAAATTATGAGAAAATCGAAACGAGGACTTTACTGTTCATGACATATTCTAAAAATAATATATACAGTGTGCATAAGTTGTCTTGTGTTTAGAGTGTTCAGTGTCTAAATTTCTTGTTTAGTGTCTGAATATTCGAAAATTTTGATGTTAAAAAATGTCTGAAATCTTGTGTTTAGTATAAAAATGGTGTCCTGGATATTAACATGATACTAAAGCAAATAGATGCATCAATGCCACCAGACCTGTCCCCCAGAGTGAAGGCGACAGTGAGGGCATGCCAAGGGATCAAAGGTGAGAAAAATGTGCAATCAAATTTTCTTCTACATTTAAGAGTATCCCTTAAAAATGAAATTAATTTAAAAATATCTGCAAAGTAAAAAACACTCGAGTGAACATTTTTTTCGAGATCCCTGCTATCGATACACACCTAGACAAAATAATATTCTAGTATATAGTTAAAGATTACTCAATTTTCGAAAACCATACGCAGACACTGAAACCGAGCCATGCAAAATGACCTACGAATACGTGAAATGCGCCTACCAAGCAGATCCAGAGATATTTTTCTTCCCTTAAGGAAGGGAACTTGTTCGAAGGGAAGCACCCATTGCTTCTCACGAGAATCGGTTCAGTTCTCTCTTCGAACTGCCAGCAGACTGTAAAATCTACGGCAGAGTAACGTAAAGGGGACGTAGCTGAGACTGTAGATTCATTTTATATGTGTTGGTAATAAAAATTACGATGAAAGAAGTGGGCAGAGGTTCGTGAATCTTGGAGAAATGAGGAATACGAAAATTATAACATTAGAACAAGATATTGTACATTTCAGAGGATTTTATTTAATTGCTCCTTATTTCTCTGAGACCATGGAATCGAAATTTTTTCAAACACCTGTTTCGATTTGAAAAATTCAGATTTAAAAATGCGCAAATTTGAAGAGTTTAGAATTCTCAAGCATAGAATATTTGAAAATTGACTAAGAATTTCTGTGTACCCTGAGTCAGTTACTATACTTGAAAAATCGAAAAAATAGGCAATCTAAAATACCTGATTTCTCTGCAATAAATTAATGCTACCAGGTACTAACTAAATTTTGGAGAAGCCCTGACTCAGTCCACATTTTCTCCCAGTGCCTCAACTTTCGTCTCCAATTTTCCCTTCACCATAATCGCAAACCTCAGCCTCTGAACTCCCACTGAGGTCCGTGCATTAGTCAATGGGAGTGTTCATCGAACGTCCTCCACGGCAGTCGCCGCGTAACTATTGCATAATTATTGCGCGCGATGCCGTAACTCCTCTCTTTCCGGCGCAGCTGTTAACCTCAGGGATCGTCCTCGAAATTGGGGGTTAGCAGCGCGTTTAATGGCATGGCGGAGCTGTAATTGCCGCGAGTGTCACACGAGACGCAAAAATTGTCCCCTGTCCCGAGCTGGTGGGTCGGGCGGGCCCGATATAAAACTGGAGAGCCGAGTTTCCCTTCGACGTTCGATTTTCGGCAAACGCGCGCGACTGGCTGTGCCTCGTCGCTGATAGAGGAACAGGAAGAGAAGAAAGGGGTGCAGAGAGACGAGAAAGGGTGACAAGGGTGACAAGGGAGAAGAGAGAAGAGAGAGGAAAGATGAAAGAACTCAGCGTCGTCCTGCTGCTCGCCCTGGTGATCGTTTTGATGACTGTCAGGGACGCCCAGAGCGTGAGTTGATCGTACATTCTTCTATTCGGGGTTCGAGGACGTAGATTATCGAGTACTTTTACGAATGCAGAAAAAGATGACCCTTGACGACGCTAAGAAGACCATCAAGAACCTGAGGAAAGTCTGCGGGAAGAAGACAGGCGCTACTAAAGGTAGGAGTCTGTCGTCTAGGCGCATTTTTGGCAATTTTTTTAAATCAGATCAGTAGATTTTTTTGTACTGAGCCTTTCTACGTGTATGCACTAAGGTTTGAAGTATGTCAATTATTTTTTCCAAGTGCAAGGGAATTGATCTACTTCTGCTTTCATTTACACTGTATCGAGGCTCCTATTAATAATTTTATCGCCCTTATACGCAGAGCTTTTAGACGGCCAACACAAAGGCGAGTTCCCAAAGGACGAAAGGCTGATGTGTTACATGAAATGCATACTGACCACGACTAAAACTGTAAGTGCCTCTGCATAACTCAATTAAACCATCAGACTTACAACACTTATCAAGGCAATCTCAATAATAAAATTGATACCAAAATGCAACAGAAAAAAGCAAGAAATGATAAAGAAACTTAGTGCAACTTACCCCTTTCTGTCTCACTTCTGCACTTAGGTTTTTCCTCGTTAACGAAGTTAGTGGACGACGAAAAATAAGTAAATTCTTCAACACCAAATTCAGATCAATTTCATTTCACTTATTTCCATATTTCTGTATTATTGTCCACAATTCTGCAAAAACGAAAAATGTGTTATTTCCTTTCCAGATGAAGAACGACGAGATAATGTACGACTGGTTCACTCAGAATGCTAGGCTCATGTTGGTCGAGGAATACGTTCCGCGAATCGAGAGAGTAGTTGAGGAATGCAGAACACAAGGTAAGTTGACAATTTTTAGAATCTCTCGAGAGTAATTATTCCTGTGTCAGCACTTAGGAAAACATTTCCATTAATTTGCAGTGACGGCTACAGACGGATGTGAGATTGCTTGGCAGTTTGGCAAATGCGTTTACGAGATGGACAGTGAGGTGCTTATACCCTACTATTTAATGCAATCATTTCATACTGCAATTTAGGACTGCATGAATCTCTCATTGCACGACTCTGCGATAGCAGGATCACGAAAAAAATTCACTCTAAATTATTGTACCTATATTAAAATTAGGAGGATTTCATTGAAATTGAGGAATCGTTTTAAAATTTCCTTCTCTTAGGGGAGGATAATTGAAGCATAATGTTTGTGAAAATTTCAGCTCTTCATTAAGTAGGTAATTGAATTTTGGTCTATTGCAGCTTTACATGGCTCCCTGAACGACTGGTCATTGGACGTAAGGAACGTTAGGAGGAAGAAGAGGAATTCTAAATTATTCAGACGTCGATATACTCGCCATCGTCGACGTGCAAAAGCCGTCTGCAGGCGGACTAAGACTAAGCCCCACTGCACGAGGGTCTAATTATCGATCCTCGATATTAGAAACCCCCGCCAGTAGTGTTATTTATTTAAACAGTAAGCGAGACTTCTCGACACCTTTCGAAATCACCATATCGAAGCTATCGATGTGCCCTGATGAGGAAATTCGAAGCACAGTTGTGGGATATTGGAATTCGATACACTGTTTCAAGAAAGAAATTCCTTTTCTATCGATAACACTAGCGACTGTGAACTACCTGTAATTCTAGCTGTACGATTAATCAATCAATTCATTTCCACGTGAACAATAAATGGAATTGAACTCTGCCCTTTCCCTTTCTCCGAGTATTAATTAATCACCTGATCAGATTCCTTACCCTATAATTCTCACCGTGAGCAACGAAATTCTGAATGGATTCTGAATTTCCACTCTAGAAGAAAACTGAAACACCACTTGCATTTTCATTTTTATTTTCATTTTAATTCTAATTTTTCTTTTCACAAAGTCGAGAAATTGGAATCCACACGAATTCACAGATGACAAGAGTAAATCGAATAATGAGATAGACTGAGAATCCTGGAACTAATTTCCTGGGGAAAGAATTCGACGAAGACATCGCAAGTTGGACGATATCGAGATTAATTCAAAGGAGAGTCAAATCGATACGCTCAGACCTGTTTCGCGCGTGACTCCGCGTTCCATGACACTATGAACTGGTTTGCAATCTTTCTGATTATCAGCCATTCGATTTATCGACTTAATAATTACAATTGTAGCTGGGTCTCGCGCGTAGAACGCTGGAATTACGCTTTTAATTGATTAAAAATTCGAAATTGCATTTTTTGACCTGCATCTACATTGAAATTGAAGACCAAGAAAGATACAATAAAATAAATCTTGTTTCTTTATGAATCACAGAAACCTGGATGAAAATAATAATTAGAAAAGAAGCATTTACTTTTTCCAAAATCCTGTGCAGCCCAACAATATAAAAACATGAGTAAATAAAGAGACCCATTGTAAAATTTTAATTTTCTAAATATAAAAAGAAGTGCATTAAAGAAATTACATGTGAGACATCATTTTTGAGTTATTAAAAGAAAAAACTGAAATGTGTCGGACATAGGACTTAATCTACTTACGTCTGACTAGGCTACTGCAAGCGGCAGTAGAATAAGCTGACTAGTCAGACATATTTCGCTTGGGTGCACCTTCAACAATTAATGAGGTGTCCAAGAGTCATCTGATTTCGTTCTTACTACGATCCAATCTCCATACAGATCTATCTCTTCTTCAAATCTTTCTCGGAATCATTTTTATCTACACTCTAACGAGAATTGAATCGTAGATCAGAAGTCTTAATCACACTAACACACTGAATTCTATTTTTTTAACAAAGCAGTGTTTCACCGAAGTTTCATGTTTTTCTTCTTAGCAGAGGTGTTGGAAGAAAAATTTTCTCACGAATATTAAATGCAAATAGAGATACACTGCAGTTCCCCAGGAATTCTATTCAATAATTCTCCTTCCATTTTCTTGATGAAGCGACTATTTTACTACTTAGTTTAATTGCTTCAATTCCCTCTCCCTCCTGCACGAAAGGACACTCGTTCCCGCGAGTGTTGAAAATTACGAGCGATTTAGCGAAAAAAAATCCGAGGCTCGAACTCATCATATTTTTTCAGCGAGCAATTAAAACGCGTTACGTAAATCAGATAGGTCGGGAGCAATTATTTCTCTTCCTGCTGTGTCGTAATGGGATCTAACACCTTATCCTGTTCGACACATATTTCCAACAGTTCTATATAAATGTCCTAACATCGACAGGAGGCAGTCAGTTCCTGATCCTCCTTGTCGTCGCTTGAAAATCAACATGAAGTCACTTGTGGTTGTTGGCTGCCTTCTATTCGTCGTGGTAAAAGAATTTTCATTTCATTCTTCTCTTCTCTGATACAAGAATATTCTCTGGGAAATATTGAAGTTTCAATTTTCAGTAAATATGGAAGTATTCTCAAAATATAGAATAGAAAATATATAATTTCTCAGAATATATATTCTGGGAAATATAGAAATTTCAATTTTCAGTAAATTTTAAAAAATGGAGACACTTATTTAAAGAACAGAGCGAATGATTTTTTTAAATATGAGATTAATTTTATTTAGAAAGTCCAATATTTTAGGAAAATTCTACTGAAAGTATTTCTGTGTTTTTTTTTTATTTAAAAATTATTTAAACCATGTTTAGGCTACTGTGCACGCCGATTCGGCCGAGGAAGAGGCTTTCATGAATCTTATACATGAGTCTTTGGAAGCCTGTAGAAAGGAGCTCAATATAGAAGAGAGTAAGTTATCACAGTAATTCTTCAATAGAGAAAAAATGAAAATTTTCTAACTTCTTTCGTTCATTCAGGTGAAGCAGCAAAATTCAAAAATTTCGATTTAGAGGGCGATGAAAAACACCAGATGGGATGTCTCAACGCTTGCGTGATGCAGAAAATGGGCGTGGTAAGTTAATAAGTTAATATTAAAACGAATGGAATTACAATAAAATATGGACTCTGAAAATTCTGCTAAATACTAAGAATAATTCTAACATTTTGTGATCCTCCATTTTCATAGATGGATGGTACTACTATCAACATTGACAACTTGAAGACAAATATGTTGGAGAAAGTGGTGACGGATACCAGTAAAATGGAGGAAAACATGAAAATTATAAAAGACTGTCACGAAACAGGTAAATGACCAAATTACTTTATAAAAAATAATTTTTTTTACTAATAATTTAATAATCATTTTCAGTCAAAGATAGTACCGACGAGTGCGACATGGCGTTCGACTTTGAATCCTGTGTCATGAAGAAAAGCTCATGAACCATCCTTGTATTAAATTTTAATAAAATGATACTGTGAGATAAGAACCATAAATTCTGAATTAAATACGCAGCAAAATTATTGTGAAATATTTTCAACAACCACTCCCATTCGCATATTGAAATAAATCTCAGACTGGCGCCTCAGAAAATCCTGCATAATTAAAAAAATACCGATAAAAACGTATCTCTGTAGAAAATCGCGAATGAGACCTCATTCGCAGTTTAGATCTGCTCGATCACTGCAAACACTTTTTTGCGATTAAAGTAACTTTAAATAGCTGCTTTGTTACGTAAAAGAAACACAGTTTCTACAATAGATAATTTTCGACGAACATGATATACAATAAATATTGCATAAATTAGAATAAAATGTAAAGATACAGATGTTAACAAGCGTGGAATATATTTTGCATCGCTAAGCGAATGTAAATTCCGAAATTTCAATTGTGTATGTATTTTTTTCGAAACCTGCCCAGGGATGAGTAGATATTTTTTACGTGCAGTTTCGAGATTTATGATAAATTTAAAAAAGAATGATTTAAATAACATTTAAATAATTGACTCTTCGCTCCTTGCTCAGCTATCTGCCATGTTCAATAGAATGTTCAATAAATTTTAGTCAGTTCGTTCAATATGTATGTTTCTACTTGTTATCCTTTCCAGTTGATTCGCTGCGCGACGAACCAAGGTTGCCACACAGAATATAAAGTGGTAAACTAAAAGAGGCTGTCCCGTAATTGCCGTGCGTGCAAGGAGCTTTTTTATCGATCAAGTGTCTAATATAGATATAGTAGTCAGTCCTCCTAATCTCCTTTTTGCCATCTTTTTCAAGATATAAATACGACGATCGATTGCCAAGGAGATTTAGTCTTCAGGAGAACCCGCGGAACAAGACACTACCCACAATCATGAAGAGCCTTCTTGCCCTCTCGTGCCTTTTGGTGGCTGTGGTGAGTACTGCCTTAATTTGTGAAGGGCTTAAATGAGGGACGAGGAAATCTAAAGAAATAATATTAATGTGAAGGGAGAATATTTCATCAAAATTGGGACTAGACTGAAGCTAGAAGGTTTATCATGTGTTTAAAAACATATTGGTGTAACTATTAAAAAGTGCATATTAGATAACAAATATTTGAAGTATCAATTTCGAGCCTGCATTAGTCTGAAGACGTCGTGAATTTTTTAAACCGAGTGTGACAGCTTCCTGAGTGGATTTTGTGAAATTAATTAATATTTGTTTGTATCTACAGACGATTGTTCAAGGAGATATCACTGACGCTTATATAGAGGGAGCGAAAGATGCATTTGATGAATGCGCAAAAGAGCTCGGCCTGAGTGGAAGTGAGTATTATTTGTACCTATTTTCAAAGCTTTTCGAGTTCTAAACAATTTTTTAAACTGTGAAATTTAATTTCAGAAAACAGGCGAGAAATTTTCGATAAGGATGCAACTGGAGGCCTGGAATCTGCTAGCTGCTTTCGAGCCTGTGTTATGAAAAAGATGAACATGGTATGTCAAAGATTTGATAGAGTTGGATAGGGTTTGAAGTGATAAAAGTGATTCTATATCCACCGAAATGTTCAGAAAGCATTAGCAATCATTTTTCTAATGAATCTGAATTCTCAAAAAGCCTCAAACTTCTTTGAACCTGCTCAAACTTCTTCAAACCACTTCAAACCTGCTCAAACTTCCGCATAAATGCTTCATCTTATTTAATTTCAACCCAGTTTGACGATAATATAAGAAAAGTTGCGTTCTAAAAATTGCAGCTGAAAGATAACCAGTTAAACTTGGAAGTGCTAGGAGACTTTGTCAAATCTGTAAATGCTAATCAACCAGAAAAAGTTGCAGCACTCCTGAAACACATCGAGCACTGTAACGAGAAAGGTAAGAGCCTGAAATTGACTAATTTATGCAACTAAATTCGCCTAATAGTTCTATCATTAATATCCTTTCATGTATTACAGCCAAGGTCCAGTCAGACAACTGCAAACTAGCCTTCTCCTACGTCAGCTGCTTCCTGGACAAGCACTAAAACAACTCATATTTTGTACTTCACGCTACATGTCAATTCTACTCAAGTGTTACTAACTTCAAATACATAAAAATATGAAGATACAATTTTCGTACTTGGACTCTCCTAATCTGCTCCTAACTTCAAAATCACTGTGATATCTAGCTATCAGCCTCATACTTCATCGAAGAAAACAGCTTGAAAATGAATCCTGCGAGATGTAACTGGACCTTTTATGAGGTTTCATGCTGTGGACGCATCTCCCTTAAAGTGGCATCGATTCTGAGGCAACTCCAGTGACTGATCACTCTCTGACACCCGCTCATTTCTCAATTCGCGGAAGAACAGACAATCCTCGGCGTAATCTTCGAATGGCCGCGAAAATTACAGAACGTGACACGCGAGTGTCATTGAAGCCTCTCCGACCCAGCAATTACGATCAGGCGTACCTGCATCTTGCCATTCGAAACAATCATTTCTCGTGACAAATCTAACGCGAGCCGATCGTAATAAGAACGTTCCAGTGGCGTACTTAGAACGAGGCTTACGTAAACGAGTTAAATCTGGGAATTATCTCGTTTCCTAATAGATTGGTGTCAGGCCCTAACTGCTACTGTCCAGGGGCCGCCTGTTATAAATGCCCTCTCGAGGGACGGGGCCAGCAGTCTGTGCATTCTTTCGTTTTGTTCCGTTTCGTTTGGTCAAGTTGGAAGGATGAAGACAATACTTTCTGTTGTTTGCCTGCTGGCTGCCACAGTAAGATATCTTCGGGAGGAATGATAGTGGTACAGGAGCTGAGAGTTCAGACTTCAAATGTATACTATTCCTTCGATATGTGATCGTCGCGATGGTCACTGTGTGTCGAAATTATTTAGGGGAGATATTTCAGGGGGAAATGCAGCTTTGAAACGAGGCTCGCTACTGTGCGATTTTTCTTCCCGAAGTTACAGCAGAATACTGAGGTAGAAGTGGAAGACTTTTCAATTTTGTTATTTGGTTTCTAGACAGTCGTTCGTGGCATGGACCAAGACGCGGTTATAGCGAAGTACATGGAGTACCTAATGCCAGACGTGCAGCCATGTGCTGATGAATTGAAAATAACAGAACGTGAGGAACGATGTTTATTCGCTATAGACTCGTCACTATTCCCCTCTGTTTCTTCAAATTATTCTCCAATTTTGTTTCACCCTTCAATTTCTTTAGACGAGAATGAACGAATGAAACTGGAAAATATATAAATGGAAACGATGCATTCTGTTTCAGAGGACGTCACGAACATCCAGAGTATAACTTCAAGCACGGCTAAATTAGGTTGCCTGAAAGCCTGTGTGATGAAGAGAATGTCTATAGTGAGTATAACAGATGAGTTAATGCATACTGAGATAATTTACTACTGAATTTATCTAAACGATATGTTCTTTTTATCTATCAGTTGACAGGCATGGACTTCCATCTGGAACCGATCTATAAGATGATAGAGGTCGTGCACGCTGGCAATGCTGAAGACATTGCATTCGTCAGAAATATTGCATCTGATTGCACTTCTGAGAGTAAGTTACTAGATTTGAGAAAAGTAACTAGAATTGGAAACTATCTTCTGAAAATGATCAGTCAGGACTACTTCAGTTCGAATATCCCTAGGAACAGTCTAAGCTTCTTTTGATCTATCGAAAATTCATCTCGTGAATTATCTAATTTCCCTAGAAATTATCTAGACTTTTTTTGAGCTGTAGAAAATTTATCCTATCAATTATCTAAGTTCCCTAAAAATTATCAAAGCGTTTCTACAATTTCGTTTGTGAATCTCTCTCTAAATCTAATATCCCTATACTGCAATAACAACTTTTTATTAAATTACAGTCCAAGGAGTGACCGACGAGTGCGTCCTGGGTGACAAGTACACCGACTGTTACATCGAGAAGCTCTTCAACCAATAGAGATGCATTATCGAGCACTGTCTCTCGAAGGTTAGGAATTTATAATTAATGGGTCACCGCGTGTATTACGTTCAATAAAATAATATTATAAAATAATCATCTGAGCATTTTCACTCGTTCCTACTTGGACAACTATTTTTTAATTAACTCGGTGGCGTGATAGACGAGTCAATAGCGCGTAGAAATGTTCAAAAATCCCTTTTACTTTTTTTTTTAAATTGATCTAAGTGAAGTGGTGATTCTATGAGGCATACATATAAAAATGAATTTTTGGAGTGTTCCTCTTGCAAGGGAAATGGTCTATGAAATATCACTAGCACGCCCTCCTCTGTACAGGGGCCCTTACACTTCATTAATAAGAATGAGATTAAGGACGAGGCAGACAATTCGGGGCACTTAGGCGAACGCTGGAGTCGCTTATGAATAAACAAAGAGACGTTAACGTGTTATGAATAATTAAGCTGCACTCCAGACACATACACCTCGCGCGGTTCTAGGTGATACGAGTCCATGTTTTAAGGACCACTCTGTATATTCCCTCGACCCTACGAAAATGTTGTTGCGAAACTGAAACTTCATTGAGTCATTTTTAAGACAGAATCAGTCAAAAAAAAATCACCCCAAAAGCACACAAAACCTAGGCCTCTGCAAAGTGTCTACCTTCAAATTTCCCAATAATTTTGCGAACTCTCCCGTCAAAAAGTCCCCAAATAACCGAATTCCAATCTTCCCCGAAATTCCCACGAAATTTCTCCTCCCTTCGAAAGAAGCCCCGCGATTCCTCGCTCCCATGAACGAAGCAGGAAACTCACGCGGCACGCTTTCGGCGCGCTTGCACTTCGCACCTAGAGCAAGAACAGAGATCGCGTTAACGTAAGCGGCTCACGTTGTCAGCCAGTATAATGTGCCACCTTAATGGTCGAAGTTGGCTCGCATACATCGCGGAATAAAGTTACGGCGGAGCCACCTTACGCGCTAGGCAGACGTGCAGGAAAGAGGAGACACTTTTGCAAATGGTCGGCTTTGCGGCCGATTACAGACGTGGGGTACATTTCCGATGGAACTGCCGACGAAATACTCGCGGAATGCTAAGCGATCGAGAGTTCTCGAGGGAGTTATGTTTAAATTGGAGCTGCGTGGGTGTCATGGCGCCTTTGGCTCTTGGTTAGGTCTGAGGCTGGTCTCAGATTAGGCCTGAATGTCAAGGGTGTTTCAAGTACAAGTTAGGGCTGGTTGTTGAGGGTGTTTCAACTCCAAAGTAGGTCAAGGCTAGGTCTGAATGTTCAACTCCAAGTTGGATCTGAGTTAGGTTCGGATGTTTCAACTCCAAGCCAGGTTTGGAAGTTTCAACTCCAAGCCAGGTTTGGAAGTTTCAACTCCAAGCCAGGTTTTGGAAGTTTCAACTCCAGGCCAACTCTAGAAGTTTCAACTCCAGGCCAAGTCTAGAAGTTTCAACTCCAAATTAGGTCTGGAAGTTTCAACTCCAATCCGAGTCTAGATGTTTCAACTCCAAGCCAGGTTTGGAAATATCAACTCCAAATTAGGCCTGGAAGTTTCAATTCCAGGCCAAGTCTAGATGTTTTGACTCCAAATTGGACCTGAAAGTTTCAATTCCAAGCCAAGTCTAGATGTTTCAACTCCAAATTAAACCTGGAAGTTTCAACTCCAAGCCAAGTCTAGATATCACAACTTCAAATTACGTCTGGAAGTTTCAACTCCAAATCAAATCAGGATGTTTCAACTCCAAAATGTTTCAGATCTGTGCTACACTCAAAAGTTGACAATTTTAGGCATATCTCTCAGGATAACCTGGACTGTCTACTTTTTACGATTGTTCGTGACTAATGAAATCGTTCTTCGAAATGTAAAACAGGCTGTTAGTCAGAGATACCACAAAACTTTTTGTACCTTTCTTTTCCATCGAGATGAATATGTTGCAATAACAGTAATATAATGGACCGCGCTAAGAGGAATCGAGGAAACGTCGCAGTGGCTATTTATAAACCGATTAATGAATTAGTAATCGATTCAGTTGGGAACCTTCACGCTTTCGAGTCATTCCCAGGTGCCCCTCGCTTGCTAACGTCTGTATTTTCGCTGATCAGCTCCGTTTTCGTAAACAACAGGTACGAAGAAATAACAAGCGACTCGCGCAATAATTCCCTCGAATTCGACACGTTCGTCAGCCGTGTCACCTTTTCCGTGAGCAGAATAAATATAAACTCCTGCTCATCCAGACCACTTCTTACAGTTCGCGAGGTAATCGCCGTGACGCGAGTTCATCTGTTCTAATTCCTCGCGAAAGTCGCCTCTGGCGTGAGATCGATCTACAACTATGAAGTACTTTGCAATCCTCCTTTGCATTTTTTTTGTGACTGTGAGTATGCTCCATGCGCCATTTTTTCTTTTTCTTTTGTGTATCTATTTCACGACGCAAAGTTTGCATTCTTTGTATACAAATTTGGTGCCTTTTATTTTTTATTTTTGCTGATTGTTTGAGATGTGTTGGTCAGTGTGAAGTACAGTGTTGATGTAAATTTTTGGTAACAGAATTTTTTGGAAAACAGTGCCTTGCAAATTATAATTAAGAATGTGATATGAATTTTAGGTGTCGATTGGAGCAATCGATTTACAGCGAATATCGAAGGTGCTGGGTGTGCCAATGAAAGATATAGACGAGTGTTTAACCCTAAATCATTTGAATAATGGTACGATAACATTCGTTTACGTATGAAAAGTAAGCTGAGTGTGTATAGAATCAAACGTTACTCATTTTGTTTTACAATCATATTCACAGAGGAAGTCTCGAAAGTCGAGAGCATTTTTCGCAACAATTTATCTCCAGAAGAGTTGGAAAAGTTCATGACAAATTTTAGTTGCTTTCTGTCGTGCGCCTTCGAAAAATCGAAAGTGGTAAATATATTTTATTTTGGTCGCCCCTTGCCTCGTTAAAAATCTTAAAAATTTTTTTAATTATTTTAGATGCAGAATGAAAAGATTCAAGTGGATGAGGTTTTAAAAATAATAGAGCGTAACAATTTTACCATGAATTCTGTTTTGCAGAAAAAGTTGAACAACTGCGATAATTTAGGTAAATTGACAATTTTTGATTCAATTAATCAGGAATAAATAATTTATCAACTATTTATCTTCGAAAATCGTGAGCTACTGTAAACCACTTCAGTAAATAATTTTGTTTGACAGAATGTGACAGTCACAAACATAAATGCTGACTTAGTAATTAATAATTCTGATACTCGTTTATGACATTTTCCCTGAATTAGTTACAAACTTTCCCAGAAACCTTACAAAAACAAACGCATTTATTTGTCGATTTTATAGAACGAATAAACAGCAATTGAATAAATTATCATGCTCTTTGGTTTAGCAACTATCAAAACAAATTAGCTATACGTAATATGCTATTATATTAAATTTCCTTCTCATAAGCATTTTCAATGTTTCAGCGAAGCGGCAGACCGATAAATGCGAAATAGCGCTCACTTTTGCATTATGCTTCGTTCAACTACTACGACAGAGTTAAATAATCACTGTGCATGGAAAAACTTCTACAGTCACGATGCAAATTAATTCAGAAAAAGAAGCAACATGTACATTAATTTCATGCTCCTATAAAAAAATTTGCCATTCAATAAAAGAATATTTCATTTTTATTTTGCTATTAAAATCCCTACCCTATTATCTAGTATATTATCTGATTTATATAATGAAGGAAAGTCTCTTTGGAAAATTTAGTTAACTACTTGGATCCTGAAAAACATTTTTCTTGGTTTTCAAATTTCACAGACTTGCATTTTTATTAATGGAAAACATAAACTGGTGAAAATTATACGGAACACTCTAGTAAGATCACGAAAGAAAACAACATGTTAGAAGCAAAATTTTTCTTAATTGCACTTATCGCTAAGGCAAACATAAAACGTAACGAATGGTCTTGTATCTTTAACCTTTGCCTGACAAGACGTCGACTATCTCGAGCTTTTTACTTGCTGCATGGTTTGACGTACTTCAGATCAACTTCTTGGACTGACTGTTAAGTTTCTCCGCGAGTGGAACGCGAATATCTACGCCATGAAACTTATAGTGTTTTTGGTGGTTGCTGGGTTTGCTTTGGTGAGTGATTTTTTAAAGTGGATCGTGTGACTTAAATGATTCGTGAAATAATTTTAACCACCTTTCGTCTCTACCAGGAAACTGTCCACGCAGACGCAAAGAGCGAGGCAGTGAACATCCTTAAGAATCTCTTTGACATCACAGCGGATCAAGCTGAGTCGTGTATTCTTAAAAATCAAGTTACACTAGGTATGTTTCTATCTAAATTCGAATTGCATAGCTGTTGCTAATGCTTTGATACTATTAGTACTAAAATGAAAAATAATTATTTCTTTTATAGAAGATCTACAGTACTTCTTCCTTGGTACGATGATAGACTCAGAAGACAGTAACAGAGATGACAAACGATTCAGAAAGGGCAGCTGTACCCTAGCTTGCTGTGTCAATGCTCTAGGCGCGGTGAGTTGATACTTGGAAAAGAATGTCCATCAGTAAGAATCATTAAAAAAATCAAACTCAATTTTGCAACTCGTTTCAGATGTCAGAGGGGCAGATCAATGTGCCTGTTCTGGAAAGTATCATAAACGAAAGTCAATTACCAGAGACTTATAAGAAACGATTTTCTAAAGCCGCAAAAGTCTGCGCTGATCAAGGTATTATAGAAACTCTCTGAAATTAATTATTGGGAAAATAAACGAGCAGGATTTCTAAGCCATTGACGACACTTTTTCTGTTTCAGTGAAAGAGATTACCGACGAGTGCGACGTCAACACCGCGTTCATGAGGTGTATGCAAAAGAAAAACCTAAATAAACAAAATGAATAAATATTAATACACTAACAATAAATTAATGATTCTGAATGAATAATTACGCTGACTTCATTTTTTATGCTCCAGAAAAAACGCTACTTTTCCCTAAATTCTATGTAAAAATGTCTTTTAGTCGAGTCTCATAGCAATTTCTTCAAATTTCCAAGTGGTTACTGATTCTAAACTACAGTCTGGCACAACGACGTTCGTCAGAATAAAATTTATATTTACTGCACTGTGCTCGATTATCTTCAAAGATCTATTCCGCTTGTGTCGACAGGCATTTCCGCTGCATCATTTCCCTTTCAACGCGTTCTGCGACACAAGAACTTCGTGACAATGCACACGTACTGTTGCTGACCTACGTGGGCCATTTCGAACATGTCTGTCGTGAAACAGCGAAATTTCGTGTCAGGAACTACAATTTTTTAGAAAATATTTATTAAATAAACTGAAACTCGCGAGAATTATTCAAACGACTATTAAAAGCAATTTTCTATCTTTCTTCTAATTAATTTCTGATTAATTTTTTAGACAGAAATTTTTGAGTTCAATATATATATTCAGTCGTTCGTTTAAAACAAATCAAAATAGTCTAGAAACTAATTCTTTTTCTCCACTCTAACTAGTGTATTATTTGGTACTCTATTCTGTTGACAAGATATGCGAAAAATGATTGGAAATTGATTTCTAATTTGCATTGGACATATGATTATCTGTAGACTCTACTGACAATCGGACAATTGTCGTATAAACAACTAATTCTTTATGATTCTGAGAAGTCTAATTAGATGAACGATAAGCAACAATGAATCCTCGTCTAGTGTGCACTCGTCAGGTATAAATATCGACGTGAGCTGCCACCTGCTCAGTCGTGAAGCACGCTTTTAACGAAGTTTGTCGAGTGTTCAGTATCACATCGTTCCTACGCAGTGTCAATCAATTTTGAAGACCATCATGAAGACCCTCGTGATCTTTCTCTGCTCCCTGTGCTTAATGGTATGATCTTTATATATTTCTAAGAATTTTTATTATAAAAAAAATTCTGCACTCTGAATTTTTGTCGATTTTCTGAAAATGTGTTCCCTCTATGTCAAAGATTCTTTAAGACTTTAATTAATTGCAATTAATTGCAGGGGGTTCGCGCAGATGACGCGGAAGGCGCGCCAAATTCCTGTTTGCAGAAACTTGGCATCTCTATGGGTGATTGAAAATTATTTTTAATTGTTCTCTACTATAGCAAAAATTCTGGAAATTTATCACAAGAAAAATTGTGTATTTTCTCGACAGCTGATCTTCCTAAATTAATGACTGACCAGTCGGAAGAATCAGTAATGCAACGTGGGTGTCTCGAAGCTTGTTACCTGCAGAAATTGGGCTTTGTAAGTCGAACAATTTTTCACATCTAAACTAATGAACTCACAGTGAAAATTTCACTCGAAAGATTTTCTAGTTTCCATTTAGTGTCCAGAGAATAAAAAAATAGTTCCTTCAGGAATAATCAAAAATCTCTTGCAGATAAAAGCCAAAGAAAACCTCTGAAGCTAAATAAAAATGAACCAAGATCCCCTAAATTAAAAAACCTTAAATACTGATAAATAAAATTCCCTAAAAGGTTTTCTAGATTACTGATAAAAAAGAATTAAAGAAACTTTTTCATTTTCTGGGCTCCAGATGGAGAACAACGTCATCAATCTCCAAGCAATAGAAGCAGAGATGGAGCGAACACTGCCGAGCGACAAGCTCGAAAATGTACGCGAGCTGGTGCGTCGATGCGCAGCTGACAGTGAGTGAAACGCTCGAATAAACAAATTACTACATATCGAATGAATATTCATCGATCGTTCTAACGCTACGCTTGTTTTCTGTTGCTTTTTTGTGCAGCCGCAGACGACAACGAGTGCATGGCGGCTCAGAAGTTCTCCCAGTGCGCTATGGAGGAACTACGAATGAGCATACGAAAGGCCTTCCAACACATGCTGCCCTAGATTACATGCCACATGACCTAGACCGTGACCCCCTTCATCGTTCTCTCGATATAAGCTCGCTGAGCCCAGTAGCAAGCCTACAGCGTGGAGGAATCCTTAATAAAGACCCATGAGGAGCTTATAACAAGAAACTTCTCGATATCCAAATATAAAAAGAGAAAATTTGTAATTTTAGAAGTTATAAATAAATAAAAAGCATGTGAAATTTATTTACTATGGAATATTCATGATTTAATGAGAATTGTATGATTTCCTTCCTTGGTTTGAATGAATTTCATTTTTTCATGGCCTCAAGAGTGTTTAATTTATAAGTATCATACGTGATGAGGAATTGTCATCGTGATTATCTTTCTAGTCGAGTGAATCATCGCGCGATATACAAGCTAATTCAGGGTACCGCGATTGTTTGATTCATCGATCGCTCCGACCTCAGTGGATCGTGTAATTATCCTCGCTGGTACCAGCATTAATCTGCAAACGTAGGCAAAAAGATAAGACCGAGTTGCATAATGGTTCGTGACTTTACTTTATTCACATCTGGCGAAGGTTGCGACGATTAACGTATAAACAGATTCATTGCAATTATGAGCAGTGAACATCGACGTCTGGCTTGTTTTGAAATATAGCAGGGAATATTATAGTGTCATTATGATTTCTATTTATTTATTGGCCTGAAACTCCCTAGATCACTTTAATCCCCTAGATAACTCTATTTCCCTATCCTTTCTCTCTCCTTTTCACTTACTTTTATATCGAAATCAATGTTAGAGCACAGTGCAACTAAACTCGAAACTTCATTTTCCCCCAAAATATGTGACCCTTCACCTAGAACCTTTTCGCTGCAATTTTCTCCCCAGAAAAAATCCTCAGACCAATTTCCTCGATCGTAAAGGCGATTTAGGGGATGAAACGCGAAGATCGGGCAACATGGCACCGAAATCTGAGCTGGTGTGCGACTCGGTGTATAAATGAAATTACAAAGTCAAATGCAGATTACGGTGGGCGCGTCAGATAAAGCCACTTAATGCAAACGAGCGTCGTCGAAACGGATAAACCTTTGTTCAACACTGTACTACTTGATCAACCCGAGGACCATTTGCAACTTTCGATTAACGAAAGTTATTACAGGAAATAGCAATTTTCCTCAAGCAACTTTGTTAATTGCACCCCCACACTCTAATAATTATAGTTCATTCCACTATTCTAATCTGTATCAAGTTCATAACAATATTCAAATTTTTTAGAAGCGTGGGGGATGCATTTAACAAAGTTGCTCCATGAAAATTACTACTTAAATACTGAAATAAATTTGTTGACCTCAGAAATATACAGGATGTTCCAAATCGAAATCGAGAAACCTTATCACAGTTGTAGACTCAGTAAATGTTCTCAAATGGCAGAAAAAAATGGCACAATCTCGTCGTTATCATTACCAAGCAAAATAGCAAAGCTGGTTCAACTGCTTTCACAGAGGCGAAGGCAGGCATAACGCAAGGGAGGAAGAACTTTCTCAGTTTCAATCAATGTTAGTTAAGACGCGTTCCCTTTCAGCCGAATGAGCCGAAAATCAGTTTAGATCCCGTTGAGACTTAGTGTTTAGCCCGTAGCTCGCGTCTCAGCAAGTGACGGATAACTCTGTTACTATAATTCAATCGAGTTGTCTGGCTCTATAAAGGCTTCCAGGCACACATGCACAACAGCTGCACGTATACTTTCGAAACGGGTGCGTATCGCGGGGCACGTACACGTGGATAGGTCGCATCGGAGCAAGAGCAGCCTGGAAACGATGGCTTGTTTTATAATCGAGTTTACACTCGCCGACGAGGTCGCGAACCTGCATACTTCAAGCACATCGTGCACGAAACCGAGCTCATAATTATGTAATTTTATCTGGGACTATTTTCTCTTTGAACTATTTCTCCCAGTTCTATGTTTCGTAGTGCCTTTTTCGAGGGCCAGGTTAACAGGCGAATAAAAAATAATACAGAGAAATAAAACCATAATAATTTTTAAAGAAATATCACTCACCGTATCTGCATTCTCTGCTTCACACTGTCGGGGGAGTAAATCTGCAGCTTTCTGAGTTTTATGAACCCTGATTCTGTACTTTGTATTTTGCAGAAGTGAATCAGTTTCCTCAATTTCCTTCCAAAGTGCAGCTCAACCTGAAATTACAGAATTCATCGTCAGTAAGATGAATCTTTAAAATTTCCCTCAACATAAACCTCTCAAGAATCTCTGATAGAATCTCAAAAAGTCAGAACTGCAAAAGTTCAAGAATTCAAGAGTTCAGAAGTTCAGAACACCAAAACTGCATAGCCATTAATAAAAAATACATATATTATAAATATACCAAGAGTCAGTACACTGAGACCAGTCCAAGTTCACGAAACATGGCAACGAGATGTGCAAATAGACCTCGTGCACCCTAAATAATATTAAGCCCCAGGGAATATAGTCGACTTCTACTGAGGGAATGCTGTATCCCATATTTCCCAGCCTCGAAGAATTTTTTCCTCGCTCGCCAACGTCGCTGCACAGGTAGAGAGTGCATCTTGGGGGATGCATGTTTACAGTGGAACCAGAGTCTCTAGGAGCAGGGCTCGCGTGATGTAGGACGGTTCAGGGCAGAGGAGTTTCGTCTCCACACACCAGCCCCATACATTATGCATACATTACGGTACGTGGTGCATGGGACGCGCCCCCTGCATACGCGGCATGATGTACAGGGTGTACCAGGTGTCGCGATGCATTATTTACTATGGCAGAGAGACGTGGTACAAGCAACGACGCGGTAATGAACTGGAAATAAAAACAGCCCATTGCATGCTTCTTCGACAGGCGAGCACCCACCTTAAGCTCGATTTTTCGTCTCTGTTTGGGTTCATCTATGACTCCTGCTGTTGACTAGCTTGGACTGTTCTTAGTCTGGGACACTTGTCCATATTTTTGAGCCTTCAGATGAAACTTATTTTAAAAAAAGAATTTTTATTATTTTTAATAACATTTAAATAAAGATCTTCCTTAATAAAATTCCTCCTGAATAAAAATTTGTATGTTAAAAATAGGAAAGATTCTTGATAAAAATTTAATAGAAGAATTTTTACTAAAAATACAACAGATACCTTTTTTAATCTTTTGATTTTTATTAGCTACAGTATTTTTCCGAGTTCCCAGTCTTTAAAGTATTCCAGTTTTTTAAGCTTCTTTTCCAATTCTTTCAAAAACAAATCGAGCTCGGAGAAAAGTGTTCTATTCTTCGAAAATTCATGTTTATCAATAACAATCTGTTTACGCGCGGAACGATCATTCAGAAGACGAATAACAGAATGGGATTCGCGTAATACAGCTGTTTCGTGGAAAAAGAGTACATCAACTAATGAGCTTTCTTTCCGCACTTATCGCGTAACAAACGATCTTCTGTAACCTCGACTAACCTTGGACTGGCTGGATATAAAATGAGGCAGATCTGGCGTTTATTATTTACTAAACAGATCTAGACGTGCTTCAGATCGAATCGGATTAATTACTGCTCGGTGAGTGATTAGTGAAAATCGACGCCATGAGGACTGTACTATTCTTGCTGTTCGCTGTATTCGCTATGGTAAGTCTCCGTCTAAACGCAGCTTTAATGAATTGAAGAGACTGTGAGACTATTTTGAGAAATAGTGTGATTTTACTTCAAGCTATTTTCGAAAATTAATGTGATATCACTTTGAAGGAAACAGTGACAGGTGATCTGTTTTAGGTGGCTGCTGACTCCTCCTCAGACGATAGGATAATAAGAACAGCAATTCTGGCACTTAACGTCACGAGGATTCAGGCTGAAGATTGCATCCATAAAACAGGGGTGACGGACAGTAAGAATTAACCCATTTTAATTCTCCTAATCTGACTTTTCTTGAAATTCGAATCTGTCTAGAGAATCTTAAAATTAAAACTACTCAGTTTTTGGATAAAGATTGCTCTCTTTTGCAGACGATGTGCAAACGTTCCTAAGTATTATGCCAGATACGGAGATAACAAACTCAACTGACAAGAGAGCTGTGAGAAGGGCCAGCTGTACTATAGCTTGCCTTGCTAATATACAAGGTTTGGTGAGTTACATTAATGCAAACAAAATTATTCAGAAAGGCTATCAAATTTCAATTTTTATTAGATGCACGCTTCCTTCCATCAGAAGCAATCTGATCTAGATTCTCAAATAATAAAATTAGATTCTAATGTTATATAATCTGAAGATCAGTAGTAGGCTTCGATAATGTCTGCCAGTTTTAACTCTTTTTAATTTTAATAACTTTAATAATTTTAACTCCTCGCAGATGTCAGGTTCAAAAATTGAGCTAACGCAGCTACACGATTGGACAGAAAAAACAGGCATACCGCAGGAGTATAAAACACAGTTTCTCGAATTCGAAAACATGTGCATCTCTCTAGGTACACTTATTTTATTAATCACAAAATAAAAATTAATTGCACATAAGCAATGCATACAGAAAGAAGCTATTTAATTAATCGCAAACATTTCATTGCACTACACTGTATAAAATAAACACTTTCTGTTTCAGTAAAAGACATCACTAACGAGTGCGATGTAATCTACGAGTTCATCAAGTGTATGCATGCTATTGGTAATTTTGGGTTATAAATAAATAATTTCAAGTAATTCATTTCACTATTGAGAAAGAATTTTACTATCCTTCACTCAGTTTCCTTAATCCTAAAAAAATAAACTAAAATTAATAGCTCTGGAATTATGAAATTATTAAATTACTCTCAGAATAATTAAAAAATGGTCAAGCTCATATCGAAAGAATCCAGTGCCTTCCCTGGCCAGGGAGAAACCCTGTTTCCCCAGTATTTATCACCCAAGATCAATTCCACACGTCCCTGTACCTATCTCACGAGAAGTCCCCTGGGAAGCACTGCCCCTGATGCTTTCCAGCTGACTTCTACCAAGACACGACTGGTGCCCAAGACCTCTCTGCACCAAACCTCCTCGCTCTAGCGGCGTGTCGCTTCCAAATCGTCGCGAATAATCAATCATCGTGTGGGTGGCAGTAGAGCAGAGACGTGCATGCACAGACAAGCCCTCGATCACGAGGAACAGGGGCAGAGCGCAAGTGTCGTTCGACGATGGGTCGAGTTCTCCGCGAAAACGTCGACTAATAAACCTAACTGCCATAAAGGTGGCTGGGGATCATTCTGGGAAACTCGCCTCGACTCTGCGACTCCACGCAAAATTTCCCCCATAATAATTTGCCGGGGCGACGATCACGAGCGATCGTAAAATTAAGCGAGGGCGACGAAAATGTCGTCGCTGACTTTGGCGAGCTCCACTGTGGCGGTTTTTGGGAACGACCTGAGAAGGACTGAGGACTACTTCGAGAGGGCAAAGATGCTGGGAAGGACGAGTTTGCAGGCAGTCTCGAATGGATATGACTGCCAGGTGGTTTGAGAATTAATTTATGGGGTAGTTTTTGCTACCCCTGACAGAAACTTTTAGACCAAATATGAAGTTAATAAAAAATATTGTAGTTTTGTAAATGTAGGTGCTATTTTATGAGTATAAAATATAAAGGAAGTAGTATTTTACATTTTCAAATGTTACAATATTTTTGTACCTGAGAGCCAACGCGACCCAAGTTCTTTTTTATTTTTCAATAGCTTTTGCTGTTAAATTTCCTTCGCTTATAACGTTAATTCTCTCTCTGTTTCCTCTCCAACTTACTTACATTCCGAAGTTAGTATCTACAACTGTTTAAAGGACTCAGAGGTAAAGCAGAGATCATCGGCAACGATAAAACGCATTGTGTAAGAGGTTTCCTTCCGCGAAGCTCAGCTTTCCCTGTGTCACGAGGGAGAAGCTACAAATGAGAGGCGATAGCACGCAGTTTCAGGAAGTTACGATGAATCTACCCTATGGATAGAGGTCTATGCCCTGTCTGTGTCTCTCTGAATCGATTTTAGGCGCGAGGACCACCATAGGCGTATACCCCGTGCACAAAGCAATGGGAGGAAACCCATCGTCTGCTATGAGTCGCTCCAAACAATGCTGAACCTTTCCCACAATCGACAAACTTGCATTTGCCATTGGCTGGTTTCAAATTAATTAAAACAGAGCTTGGAGGGCAAAAAAATACAAGAATTAAAAGTACTAGAAATTCAGGAAATAAGGGGTAGAAAAATTGAAGTTATCTTCCAGAATTTTGTTCCTAGAAGAAAAAATAAAATAGATATCCAAGGGTGCCACATGTAAGAACAATGGCGACTCATAAGTGGTCACCTGACAGGCCTACGTGAATGTTACTGGCTGACGCGAGTCAGGTGACCACTTGTGAGCCGCCATTGTTCTCACATATCGCATCCCTGCAGATATCTCATTTTTCTACCCTCTCTCTGTGCTGAAAAAATCGACTCGCGATGAAATTAGCTAAAAAATCGATCCTCTGCTGTAGTAAAGATCGATCTCCTTAAAAATCGATTTAAGGTCGACATCTCTGTTCCCATGGCCATCGAAAATGCCCGAAAAATCGACGAAAGTCGTTCGAAGTTTCCATTATCGAGCAAAAGCCGAGTAACTATGGAAGCACCGAAACGGTGGTTAGAGCCTCGCCACGTAACCGAGATGCCACTTACTTTTATAACCACGTTTTATCGTTTTACGATACGTCGCCATTATGCCACCCTCCACCCTCGCCGCGCTTCGTTAGCGAGAACACTCTCGCGAGCTGCGACTCGCTTTAAAAGCCAAACAGGGGAAATTGATACGGATAGCGTTGGGAATCATTCGCCAGAGGAATGGGTGGATAGAAAAAAGGTGCAGGTAACCCCTTTGCTGATGGTGGAAGGGATGGGGCTACTGTTTTAACATATTTCACAATTTTTTCTTGGGGCAGAAGGGGGGCCACTGTGTTCCCTTTGTATGAATATTTATTGGCGCTATTTGAGGTCGAATAAAAGGTGAGAAGGAGTTTAATGAACAGATTTGTAGAAACTGGGGTGAGGGGTATTAAGTCTTCTGGTGCAAGAAAAAAAAATAAAGAAAGAATATTGTGAAAGGTAATTATGCAGTTGTTTCTCTTTGAAAAAATTAGAATTTGAGTAAGCTGAGAAGATTCTAAAAAATGAGATAAGTAGAAAATAGTATGAGCCAACTGAAGATAAATTTAAATAAAATGAAACATTTTCAGAGAATAAGTTTGTAACAAAAATGTAAATTTTGTTTCTAGTTTATATATTGATAAATATTTCAATATTAAAGGAATATATGAGAGTCATAGAAAAATCGTAAGTAAAATATTAAAGCAATATCAGTATGTGGAGGGAGGTCAACACTAGTAGGCACACATCTGGATAAGATAAATCCTTATCCAACCTACCTGAGTCGTTGACACCCATCTTCAACTATCTTTATTATCTCTGTACTCCATACATGTTCCCAGATACGGTATTCGCGAGAACAATTGTACTATTGTGACCTAAGAGTTCTATATATTCCCTTCTGAGTACTGCTATTGATTAAACTTCGTAAACAATTAATAAACATCTTTTTTTCATCTTTTTGTCAGCATTTTCACCACAATTAAGAAATTATTCAGGTTTGATCTCAGAGTATCTACTCAAATGGGACTCTTTTTAGAAAAGAATTTTATTACTTTTGTCTCTGTATTATACTTCCCCTCACAAGATTCACTCGCAATTTCTTGCACAGTGTTTTCAATAGATGGACCATTGCCTACGTTCCTTTCATGCGGATAATACTATAAGACATAAAGGCCGCGAGACGAACGATCGTTGAAACGAGCCAAATGCGTGAAACTCGCGTAGGTTCCGATTTTTTTTCGCGCCACCCACGTGTAGAAACGAGTTTCTTCTGAACGTGTGTGAACGCCAGGCCATTCACTTTTGCAACGTTAGAAAGATTACTAACATTGTTAATTACCATTTACAATACTCGTACCTTCACTATCAAGACATCAAAAAGAAATAAAAACCCTTGAGGTCCCTGTGCTTCGAAAAAAATGTTTAAAAATTGATATAGTCTCAAAAAGTCCAACTAGCGCCATCTGATGAAACTCTACTATGTAGATCCAATTAGATAATGTAGAATAGAATTACAATATGAACATAAACCACTAGTTTTAATTCGATTATATCTATTTCTATTTTTTTCACGAAAATATCGACTCATCAAACGTCACTAGTAATGAATTATTCATTTTCAAAGTCAGGTTACTGAAATTGATTACTAGTTCCAATATTTGAAGGCTAACGTCACAATGACCGCCATAAGCACTTGACGCTCAAATTCTACCGCGTAGAATTTCATGTAGAATAAATCAGCCACTGGCCGTTCCTAAAAGTGGCTCGCACGCGATGGAAACGTTTCACGACGCGCTAGATTTATTGCGACACGAAACACGCATATAGTCAACAATAAATCGTGATAGTTAAGGCTGATCGAGTCACTTGCTACAAAGAAGAACCTAAGTAGGAAACTTATTCGAACCTGTCGCGCAAACTGACTCACTTTTCCTTGATTCATACACATCCCAACTCGAACAATATCAAAATTCATATTCTATGTAAATAATAGACTTACCTGAATGATTCTGCAATAGAAATTCCTCGCTCGCTGACTTTTCTCTCAATATTCTTCGCTTTAAAATCGGACTTCGACACGAACGACTCATCCCCCTCGATTTCAGCGGCCCTCTGCTGACGTCATGCTCACGTGACACTTACTGAATGCGCCTAGACAAAATTCAAATGTTCTCGAAACTGCTACTTTCCTTTTTTTTCGATTTTCAGTAAAATATTTATGTCTGTTGTAGAATATTCACGATGGACAATCAACAGGAAATACATAGTTTAATTTTATGCGAGTTTTACAGTCTCGCGCGAAATTTGCATCGATATTTGTCAGTGAAAAATTGACAATTGTGGGTGAGAATCGCGCCAATTTGGAGATTCAAGTATCAAACGAGCATGCGTAGAATGGCGTGCGTGCGATGACAAAAGGGACATTCCGATCGCGAAAAGTGGCCGCTGACGATGCCACTCGCGACACGAAACGAGTGTCGACGAAAATATTTGTCATGGATGTTAGAAATACTGTGGTGAGTATTTTGTAGCGGAGATAAACGTCGCCTTTCGATGACAGATGATATCGCTCTTGTTTGAGGAACGAGGAAATCGTCTTACGCGCACGTGTCGATGGTTGACATTAAGCCGCGAATAACCTAAATACTTCGCGACTGCGTGAGGAAATAACAGAGAGCGATATCGACTGCATCGAGGCGATATGATTGGCCTTAATTATAGAGTATAAATATGAATAACACTTGCCTCGATGTTGCTTCGTTTTGGTTTTCAGAACGCAAGCACTTTGAGCTTCTTGAATCACTTGTTCAAGAATTTCTGAGACATGAATTCGTTATGTCGAAATAAAGGATGATGAAATGTTGAAGATGGTTAATGGATAGAGACGATTATGCGTGTAAGCACTGAACACTGTGAGATAGCAAAAGTTTTAGCGTAAACTTGGTGGACCAGAACACCTGTTGCGTTGAAAAGCACAAACTGGAATGTGTGACACAAATTATGTCGTGTCCGAGCTCGATTGGCGTTGCTAGCGACATCTTCCAGGGATACCATGTACTATTATTGTATCCTACACGAGCATACAGGATACATACGGAAGATAAATGGAAACGAAATTCCATCGATCTCTCTTTACAAAAAATCGAAACTAATAAACCAAAAACATATAATGTTATAAAATAATAATTAAATGTTGAACCATAAATTCTTATAGAGAAGGAAAAATTATCAGCAGAATATAAGGTGGAGCAGGGTAGAGAAAAAAGAATTGGGAGAAGTAGAAAAGAGGGGGAAGAGTACATATAAAATGGGGGTAATAAAAAAAATATATTCAAAATTTGAGCAA
This sequence comes from Calliopsis andreniformis, assembly GCF_051401765.1. Taxonomy (NCBI): domain Eukaryota; kingdom Metazoa; phylum Arthropoda; class Insecta; order Hymenoptera; family Andrenidae; genus Calliopsis; species Calliopsis andreniformis. The sequence goes on along the minus strand of NC_135068.1, from coordinate 12,508,781 downwards.
AAACTCACTGGTCGTCCAGGTATGTCCAGGTACGTTCAGGTACGTTCAGGGAGGTTCGGTGAGGTTCAGGGAGGTTCAGGGAGGTTCAGGGAGGTTCAGGATTCCGAGGAGGCTCCGCATCCGCCGGAGGACCCGCGAAGAGTGAGACACTCGAGATCCTCCAGGGGTATTTATGTTTCCTCCAAGAAGAGGGGGAAGCAATGCAATCATCCCTTCTTTTTAATCGAATGGGAAGTAATTTGCGAAAAATTGATATTTTCAATCAAATAATGACTCTAAAAGCAATTGCTACTGTATATATTGTTAATAACAATTAAGGAACCGATACAAGTTATTAACATTTATAATTGTTAGTTAATGAAATGTTGAGAAATTGTTAAGAATTACGAGATTATTAGAACGAAGAATAATACACGAATAGTTAATAATTTCCACATTTGTTAACTAACAATTATAAATATTAATAATTTGCACAAGTTCACTTTATGTAACTTTATGTGATTGTTATTAACAATTTGTGCAGCAGAAACTGTTGCTGAGATGATTATTTTATAGAAAATATTCATTTTTCGCATATTACTCCCCACTCGATGGAGAAGGGATGATTTCAGTGATTCCCCCTCTTCTTCGAGAAGACGTAAATACTCCTGGAGGACCCCGAGATTCTCACTCGTCGCGGGTCCTCTGGCGTTTGCGGACCCTCCTCGGGATCCTGGAAGGACTCCTGGACCACCCTTGGACAATCCCTTGACCGTGATGACCACTGGTCAGCTTGACCATTTGGTCAGCTTGACCACTGGTAAGCTTTTGCTCAAATTTTAATTTTATTTCTTCTATTGCTTCCTCATTTCTGTTGCCCCTATTTTGTATGTACCATGCTCCCCCTTCTACATTAATTTTTCTCTTTTTATTAGCAATACGAAGAGCTCTTCTAGAGGATTGACCTTCGTCCAGGCCTTGGACTGAAAATTAAACTTTGCAGGACTCTCGGTGATTACATGTCCTACTATTTTGTGATTCCTTAAAGACAATTTCTAATTAAATTTTTTATGTAATGGAAGAAATTCATACGATTTTATAAACGAAATATGTGTATTTCCAAATGTTTAGTTATGTAGACATTTTAAAGCATGCCCACTGATTCGGCTCTATGTGATTTACTCTCTGCGCATGTGTTAATTTATGAAATGGAATATGCCAATACTCGTTCTGTTTTTGAACCCCGTAACTTTCACCGTGAACTAGATTTAGATTTATTGGTTTCAGTATGTCTTCCACGGACATATACTGGTGCGTTAACTGCCATCTTTTAAATAGAACACGTACAGTATTATCCTGGAGTTTAAATCTGTGTTGACGTAGGAAATCTTGAGACACAACTTTGCAATTTAATCCACTTGCCATTGCCGCATACAAAATAAATGGATCATCTGATGACCTATAATAGAATTTCTTTATAGAGAATGTTCAAGTCATTATTAATATTCATACTTACAAATTATTTACAAAAAAAAATGTTGTTTTTTTCTGGAGAAACTGTATCTCTTTTTTCTTTGCTAAATGTAACCGCCCAATAATAAGAGATTTTTGTTTCTTTGCATTGAAATACATAATAAGTTTGTGTAACTGAAACATGCAAACAATTAATTATTCTTTCAAAATGCAAACGTTTGATCTAGAATTGCTTACATTATGATAGTTGGGTTCTTTTCCATTAAGCACAATATTTAATCCATCAATAACTACATCATATGGTTTTGTTTTATCAATGAAGTTTTTGAATGCTTTTAATTCATCTGGTGATGTCACTTGATAGATTCTGTCCACAAACAATTTCTGCATTATAGTTTGAGACAAATACTTAAACTCCTCGTCAGACAGTGACACCTCTGTCATTTCGTGACCACATATCTCACATTTTGAGCTACGGAAAAAAGTATAACCAGTTACACAATACAACCATTAACCCTCACACTACTGGACTGAAGTTGGAGCCATCACTAATTCTGACATTGTAGTGGGAGGGTTAAAACTATGAATAAGAGTACAAATAAACATTTACAGTGTCATGTTTGCTAAGTTGGCATGCCAACCAACTTTATTACAAGTGTCTATAAGTTCTTCTACTGTGTCTGAAGAAGGTTTAATATCGTATGTCTGCCATAAATTAAATAACTTCTCAATGTTTTCATTAAATGTTGTTAGATCTTTCAAGCAATATTGAATGTAGGTGCTGCAAACAGTGTTCTCTGGACCAACAGATCTTTGACACAAAATATGTATATATTTATACCCAAGATCTGCTTGTCCGTTGTTATACAAGCAATTAATCAGTGCATTATATCCAGTTCTAAGAAATGATGGATCATGAGATTCAAATTTCTGTATAACTTCTATACTTTTTTGCCATTCCCCTATTTTACACAAACCTACGATGCAGGCATTAGCAGTGGCATGATCAAGTACTGAAAACTGTTTTAAAATAGTTTCACACAAGTTCTGAATATGTTCCCTTTGTGCTTCTGTAACAGCATCTGTTTTGTTCCCATATAACAACAAATATTTTGCAATAGTTACAATAGAAGACTTATGACCACTAGCCTCCACAAATTGAAAGTAAGCTATACCACCATCTATACATCCCTGATTTTTGCATACATCTAAAACCAAAGAGTCAATAATCGTTGGCGTAACATATTTGATGTCTGTTAAACTCTTTCTCATGTGATCTAATTCTTCTCTCGATACGTTAGGCTTTCCAAGCACATTTATGTATTCATCTTTACATTTATTAAGAATATAATTCAGTGAATCTCTCCTTTTATAATGTAGTATATGCTTGATATTGAACTTTCCTGTTTGGGTAGAAAATGATTGTACTTGATGGAGGGATAAAAATGTAAATCTACTCAGAAATGCCATTTTAATAAATTTAATGTATCCTATGAACTTCAATTATCTTTCATCGTTCTTTAATTACTTCAACTCTTATTTGTATCATTGAAACATGATTTCACATAACCTCAAAAATTGTCAGCTCCAAGTACTTGGAGTATTTTAATTAAAACATTAATAAAGTATAATTTAATAGATACGGATAATGAAATATTTAAAAAACCTATGCACACTTTTCTTTATTATTATAGCTTGTTATCTAACTTTAGGTAATATATGCACATAACCAACTTTTCACGTGTACCGAGTTAAACGAGATGAAACAAACACAAATGAAGTATAAGGGTAGGAACGATGATATTATTATCTGGTTTTGCTTTATTATTATTATTATTATTATTATTATTATTATTTATTGAAAACTAAAATCTGGAATAAATAAAAAACTAGACTCGTTTCGATGTGATGTATGTATACATTTCTATGACGACTTCCAGACCATATTTATGGAAAATCTACTTAAATATTACTTAAAAAACTAAATATTAGTTAAGAAATATGTATTCAATATTTATTTAACTCATCAAATACGATTTAGTAAATACAAATATGATAACATATTAGAAATAATTAAAATTAGGTGTTTTAAGTACCAATTCTGAATTTAAACTTCATATTCTTTCGCGCCACCATGCCAACTGCGGTCGTCATGTTGGTTTGCGCTGCGCGCGCCGTCATTCCTTTTCTGGACATTCTGGGGAACGGACGTGTGCCCCTTTCCTTCCGTTAAACTTGATTCAACCTACACCAGGCGACTTTTGAACATTTATAAAGGTATATTTCTTTAATATTAACATATTATCATGTATTTAATAGAACAGTTACTTCAATTTCAATAGTTTTAATACATAATACATGTTTGAAGCGTTGGTACCACGCGTCTTTCTTAAATTTGCGTGGTCAACCTAAAAATATCTCCTTTTCTAACAGAAATATACTACCAATTTGGTATAAATGCTTGAATTTTATAATAAAACTTGTATTTAGTGAGGCGTTTGTGTAAGAATGCAAGATATTTTTCGGCTAATTCCAAAAGTACATCACAGACAATATTTCTCCTCGTATTTTTCAGTATTTTCTCCTTCTTTGAGAAAGTTTAGCATATTTAATAAATTTAGGATGTCAATTCCGTTTGCACATCTGTTGTATTCACTTTTCTGATATGCTGTTAATATAACCATCAATTTTTAGAGTTTACTTCGGTAAAATTGTCGTTACAAAAAGACGCCAAACATAATGGCGCCAAGATTCAAACCAGATTTTTGATACTTCTCTAGTAATTCTTTTAATTTGTTAATTCATGACCCATTTCATGTAATATAATTGTGTAATTATTATTTCTGAAGTTAAATATACTTAATACGACGTTTATTTTATCAATTTTTATTGCATTTTTATTTCAATTGCAACAGGTGGGTGAAGGAAGACCCAGGGTGAAAGATATTCGATATTCTCGAAAGTCACGCAGCGTTCTTGCGATTCTCGAAGCTGCGCGCGCATGCTACTTCGAATGGAGGACGTTGGTGTTCGCTGCTCATCAAACGAGTAAATTTTTGAACCTTACTTCTATTAAGATTATTGAATTTGTTCAATTTCTATGTGATTTGGAACCATATAAATGTCTTTCATGTTTTTTAACAATAAAATTGTATGTATTTGCAAATATATTTTCGAATCGAGCAAAACAATGGGCGCGAGGTATTGTATGACAAAAGTCATGCATGGATCCTAGGGGCATATAACATGACAAAAACTTTATTATCGAGCAGCATATATAGTTCTACTGCTATCCTTTATACCTGGCTTCCATGGTAACGTATGTTGTATTAATATTTGACATTCGTCATTGAAATTTTCGAAGCAACAATTTTTTCTGGCATCCATCCAGCGACTCCTCGAACTACCTGATTCGAACTATGAGTCTTCATTCAGACTGTGAACTTTTCAGAGTTAAAGACTTCATTGAATGAGGAGACTTACAACTTCAATTTCTGTTGAAAACTGATAGTAAAAAAAGTGTAATAAGTTCTAAACAAACACTTGAAGTTGGAAGATGTTCGGGGAAAAATTATACTCTCTTCTTTGGCGCGCCGAGGAGTGGAAAATTTTTTTCGGGAAAGTCCAACTCAAGGGCATAAAAGTATAGGCTTCAGCCTACAAAATGAGACCAGGCACACTTCCCTGCGATTTTTTTTGACGAAGATACAGCAGCTCAAGAATTAGGCTTCTTTTCGAGCGCTGACTCACTTCGTGATTTTGAGGCTCGCTGCTCACTTTTCATTCAGACCGCGATATCTCAGCGAAAAAAAATCGCAGATCGCTCGCCAAGGTCTCGTTCGAAAGGGGAGGGATCCAGCTTCAATATCTCACCAGAAATTATTCCAAAAAGAATTTATCCAGTTCCTGGCAGTTCTCTAAAGTTGAAAAAGATTCGGGAAAAAACAACCCTCTCTTTCGCGGCGGGTCGTGGAGTGGAGGATTTTTTTCGGAAAAGTTCAACTTAGGGGTGTTAAAGTAGAAACTTTAACCTTTAAAATGAGACCAGGCTCACCTCCCTACGATTTTTTTTGACGGAGTTACAGCAGCTCAAAGATTAGCCACTTATTCGGGGCTCTGGACCACTGCCTGGTTCAGAGGCTGCAGGCTCACTTTTCATTCAGACCGCGATATCTCGGCGAAAAGAAATCGCAGAGAGCTCGTTCAGGTCTCTTTCGAAAGAGGAGGGTTCAAGCTTCTATGCACCCCCCAAAAATATCAAGAAAAAAATTTATCAGGATTCTGAGAGTAGTCTGAATTTGGGAAATATTTTGGGAGAAACTACTGTCTCGTTTTCGGCGCACCGAAGAGAGGAGAAATTTTTTGGGGCAAACTCAACTCAGGTGTTTAAAAGTACAGGCTTCAGCCTACAGAATGAGACCAGGCTCACTTCCCTCCGATTTTTTTTCACAGATTTATAGAAGCTCAAATATTGCTAATTTTTCAGCTCATAATTAGTGATCCTAATAGTGAACATAATAGAATATGTGGTCTGGAGTATTTCTTATATGCAATACTATATTACTTTGCATAATTAAAATATTGGGGATTAAAATAATCATATTCGCCGAAATTTTCATAGAAATTAAATTTATTCTGTTTCGTAGAGGTACAAGTTTTCCTCGACTGAATTCAGTTCACTCATCTCTTACAATACATGTTCACAATAATGGTTTAAACAAATTACAGGACTGGCAATATCATACTACTATTTGCCACTCTCGCTCTGTCTATAAAAAGATAGCCTTTCCTCTATCCTCTCGCGAACTCTTCTACCTCTAAGTAATATCGTTCGTGCTTCAGACATTAAAGGAACTATAGAACTCAGCTCTAATGAATCGACTACCTGAGCAAACGCTTGTTCGATTTAGCTTCATTCGTTGACAGATCCCTCGATATCGATATATCTCGTACACTCAGACGATTCGTTACATACTCACTCGCGGCTCACGTGAGCAAGAGACACCTGTACAGCAAAGTGGAGCAATATCCCTACCCAACACGCGAGAACTAAAAGTCTAGAATAAAATAGATCTTCTGTCAGTAAAGTAGTTCTCTGTTCGAAGCTTAGGCTCGCTGCAGATCAGGGCTTAGAAGCGTATTTGACAATCATGCTCGTATTGCACTATCATCTACCTAGGAAAGTAAACCTCGCGATCTTTGACTCGATGCAGGACCCTCTCGCTATAGTCTCGCGACTCGTCAGTGCAATCTTATACAGCATAAGAGGTAGCCATATTTTTGAAATCCACTTGGGCTCACGATTCTCTCGAACACAGAGACACATGGGGGAATAGTCTCGAGACGTGAGCTTATAGCGAGACGAATCCACGAACGCGAAAACTAGAGCGTATTCTTTGGCACAGTGAAGAGGTAATTCGCTCGATTAACTTGATACTCTATTTTCGCTTATTTCGTAAAGCACTGGATGTACAAAAAAATTGAGACGGATTCGTTTCACTGTACACCCCCACTGCCCTTCCAAGTCAGTACACTCGCAGCTACAGTTATCTTACATTCGATTTACGATTACGACTTACAGGCTCGCTAACTTCTCGACTAATACTTTTCCTTTGGCACGAACTCGACAATCACACTGATCACAACATTAAAAATACTTTAGCTTAGGAACTGGACGATTAAGCCGCGTTTCCACGTGGCCCACTGCGCAGAGGTTACTGATTAATCGTTGAATATTCTTTTTAATTCAAAATTGAAGTCGTTTCCTCGAGTATCGAGACGCCATTTTAGAAGAAATGTGGTCAATGTCTTCTATAAAGAGTTTCACAAGTGGAAACGCGGCTTTAGACACCGTAGAATATCCAAATCGCTGATTTTTCCTCGCACTTCTGTCTACGTTACTTGCAATATCTTTTCTTTAGATGCTTATGTACAGGTATGCATAAAAATAGTGTATCTTCATCTCTGAACACTTTTTTAAAGATGGCCTTGCTTTTCTGAGTTCCATTTGGAAAGCGTTTCATGTTCTCGATAAGTGTCCATGGATATTCGCCCGTGTCTATACTCCCTTCCTCCCTAAATGCCCTATATACCTTGTAGTTTCATAGGACTACCCTTCGATTCAAACCCTTAAGTTTCAGAAGTGAAATAAGTACGAACTACTTAAAAAGAATATAAAAAACTATCAGGTAACAACGAATCTTTTGCATATTCTATGTACAGAAATCGTGGCATTCTGCTTTTTGTCTTCCTCAAAAAACGTGAAAAATATTGCTTGAGATTCTCTCAAAATAAAATTAAGAAATAAGGTAAATGTCCCAGTACCTGAACACTTAAGATGCCAAAGGTCCCAGTGACTGGACAACCTTTTTAGCTATTTTTATACACTTTCAGACACTTTAGATGCACTTCGGTAACAGAATATACTATTTTTTGTTCTCTTGTTAGGTGCACTAGGACTCAAATTCAAATGAAATAGAATTAGCGTTTGCGTTCAGGTACTGGGACATGGTCAGCTACTGGGTCACTTACCTTAACACTTTTCTTCCTCCAAAAAATTAGAATCCAACACAAACTCATCGATTAGTTTCCTAGTCTTACTTCGAGAGATTCTCAAGTGCGTAAGTACGGTCTCCAGGGATGAACGATTGAGATTGCTGAAGGGCGCGCGAATAAATAGAAAAATAAATAAATAAATAAATAAATAAACGATGTAGAAATAAATAGAGGCAGAACGAAAGATAGGAGGATTAGTTTCGCACCTCGAAGGTGCAGTTCGTGTAAAGATGGATCCTCTGGTGGTCCCGCAGGTGATGTCGATGCTTAAATCGCTTCTTGCACCAGGCGCACTGAAATCTGGGCCCGACGCCACACTCGAGTCGCAGGTGTCTCGTTAAATTGCACTTGTGGGAGTACGTGCGACCACATTTGGGGCACAGAAAGGGAGGGCCATCCTCCAGGTCCTTCAGCATTTTCCAAACTGTAACATTGTTTCGAAGGATCGATAAAAATATCTACCTTTTCTGTCTGGACATAATAAAGAAGGGTGACAGAGATGAAGAAGCGTTTCTAAGGCAACAGAACGATACAAAATGAAAATATGGAACTCGAGTTTCGAGGACCTCATGCTCTGGAAAAAATTGTTGCTTCTTGATTTGCCAAAAATTTGATTTTCTGTTTTGGGCGAATTTTTTTAAGCTTCTGCTTGGCCCTCTTCTACCATGCAGGAATTGAGATGTTTTCAGGAACTTATTTATTTAATAGAATATTTTTAATGCATTTATCAGTGAAATCAAACATGGCTACGACGGCATGCTGAGTTGCTGTGGTAAGTAGGGTGTGTTTTCTATCAGTTGATTAAAGATTCTTTCAGGTGACCCCGAGGTTTCGAAAGTTAGAAATATTTATTAACATTGCTTTACAATCTTGTAAAGATGAACATATGTATCACTGTTTTTTCACTGGCACTGAGTTTCAACATTTTTTTAGCCACATTCAATATTGCAAATTGTAACGAGTTCCACATGGTTTAAATAACATCGATATAATATATAAAAGTATCGTTTAACATATTTTACAATCTCATAAACATGAAATAACAATGGCAGTAGTCAGTCTATACATGGTAAAATAATGGTAAAACTATCGAGATCCCTGTTTTAAGGTAACAAAAAAATAGAACACTTTCGCTAAAAATTCTTTAACAAATCCACTATCTGCAATCTAGTATTGCACATTCCTAGAAACTTAAAAAAAGTAACAGTGTAGTGGCATAAAACGTCATCAAGATTCTTCACGAAAAATCTTACCTAAGTACACCTAAAAAATGTGAAAAGTGAATAGAAAAAGTATGGTCAAAATTCCGCGTACAAAAATCGAGATATTTTCACTGACCAACAATCACTTGTCCAAATTGAGGTACTGATAGATATACAAAAATAGCAGTTTCAAAATTCCCGCCCCGGTATAGCTGAGTCGAGTGGAGCACAGAATCCCTCAGCTGGATCCCTGAGCTCTTAACGAGAAAACGCTGCGCCACTCGACTCAAAGCTTCTGGTGCGTTCTCATGTGCAAGATGAGGTTGTGCTTGTGCTTGGACTTCTTGTGGCAAATGGGGCACTCGAACCGAGGCTCGACGCCACACTCGAACCTGATGTGCCTGTTCAGCGAGTGAAGCCTCACGTAAGCGTTCCCACAACGAGGGCACGAGTACTCAGAGTCGCGATCGTTCGCGTGGCTTCCATTCTCAGCATCGTTAGACCTGTTCTCCGACGTCTTCTCGGCGTCCTCGCTCTTCCTGGGACAGCCCTCTGACCCTGGAGGCTCAGAGGCCTCCGCCACGCTCTCCACCCTCTGGTTCTCCGCCATCATCAACAGGTACAGAGTCTGGTATCGATAGTACCACTCGATCGCTGCACCTGGCGAGTAGTCCCGCTCTAGAAAACAGATAACAGGGTCAGTGCTCGTCCCCTTTGCTCCTTCGACGACTCTCCTGGGGTTTGGGCCTGTGGCTGGTTGTTATGCTGGGTTTAGTCGCTTAGGGGTTCATGACGACACGTGGACAGACACAAAGCACAAATTAGGGAGCATTCAACCGGGAACCATGAAAGCCAGGGTCATGGGGTTAAGTTGGGGGAGTGATTCAGGTGTATCTCGAATTCGAGGCTCTTGTGAGTCTGACTCTGAGATGATTTTTGAGTTCCTGGTTTGTGGAACGTGGTTGCACTTGGAATTACTACATACAGTATCTTGGGAGATAATTTATTTTCAAGTATTGCTGAGGTGGCGAAGTTCATTGACTGCTTGAGGTCATTTTCATTATTTTGGGTTTGGAGGATAGATGCTGAAGTCTGTCTACTGTGGGTGATGTTAGTCCACAGAAATTTAGGTGGTTTGAATTATAATTTAGCTGATTCTCAACTTCCATGTTACGGTATTAGTAGCGTCGTTGAATCAGTAAACCTGGGTACGTGAAATTAATTTATTTTATTGCATCAGGAAGATTAGGTCTTCTGATCGCATACAATTTAGTTACTGTAACAGTTTCAGTAGGAATGAAATGTTATAAATATCTATACATAGAATTGTTGTTTGAAAATACTTTACAAGTCTCTTCGTGGCTAACTACGTTCAGGAAACGAAGCTTAGAAGTATAGTGAAATTATGCTTATGGTGATGTCTTCATCTCGTCAACAAGAGCTATTAAGTAAACAGCACCATCTAATGTAGCAGCAAACGCTACATTTTTAGCTTAATTAAAGCAGAGAGTGTCAGGAAATATATTATAAAAAAATAAACTCTGTTAAATTATCATATATCTACACAATCAACCAGTCTTATAATCACTTCGCTGAGGATCGAAAACGATTCGATAACTGTAGCAAATATCAACTTCTTTAAGTAAAGGAACCTCTAAAAGGAATCAACTCAGCGTTTCGCCTCTAGATTCGGTTTTGGAATCTTATGGCGACCCTGATAGTGCTCGTTCAGTTTGTACTGGTGGTAGAACTTCTTGGGGCACAAATTGCAGCGAAACTTCTTCTCCTTGTTCCCACACTCGACCCTTTGGTGCCTCAGCAAACTGTCCCGCCATTTGTAACTCTTCCCGCAACCGAAACAAATGTTCGTCGCGTTCCCGTCCACCCTCAGTTGGCTTGCCTCGGCCTGCAGCTGCTGGAGACTCATGCAGCCAGGGAAAGACTGTGTCCTCGAATACGTACCGAATGTCAGTTGCACCTCGGAGAATGTATCTGAAATTGTAACGAAAAAAGGGGATAATTTGAGAGGTATTGTAGAAATACTGGACTACAGAGGAGAGGAACGCTAGATTTTAACACTGCTGTTGACTAGGTATTGGTTTGGAAGAATGAAACGTAATGTATTAGGATGTAGTGACATCTAGGCGTGATTTTTATTTTTTATCGAACTTACAAAAATCTGATTTTCACCTGGGATGTACATTAGTCTAGAAGGGAGTTTCAAAACAATTGAATTCTAAGGCAAACTACAGATGTCTTTGGAATGCTGTGAAATATATACAGGGGCAGCTGAAACTGAGTTTTTTAGGGATAGAGGGACGTCCAAAACGTCTAACCACACCTCCAAGTATCTGGCCACGCCCCCAAATATCTGGCCACGCCCCAAATATCTGGTAACGCCCCCAAATGTCTGGCCACGCCTCCAAATGTCTGGCGATACCTCCAAATATTTGGTCACGCCCCCAAATACCTGACCACACCCCCAAATATCTGACAACGCCTCGAAATATCTAGCCACGCCTCCAAATATCTGGCTACGATCCTATTTATCGAACTCCCTCTAGGTATAGCAGGTATCTCATCAAAAAATCGATACTTCACGCCTCCCCTGTCTTTTTCTGCCACCCCCGCTAACATTCCACGACACACGAAAGACAGTCTGTACCTTCAAACTTTCGAAGAAAGGTATTTACATCCTATGCTGCGCAGCAACATGATTTCTCAATTCATATCGGTACTTAAACTTCTTGTCACAGATGTGACAGGCAAATTGCTTCTCCTTGTTCCCACAGTCGACTCTCTGGTGCCTTTTCAGGCTATCCTGCCACTTGTAGCTTCTCCCACAATCGCAGCAAACATACTGCATTTGAAGAACGCCTGGGTAAGAGTCCGCTGGCTCTCTCGTCTTCGATTTATCATAGAAGACGTAGTCCTGATTCTCTCCTATGCTTCTCACATTCTTCTCCAGCATCCACAAAGCATCTCGCTCCCTGTCCTCCATACCTGCGAAAAAGCACAAAGTTACAGCAATTGTGTTGACACCAGGGGCTTAGAAAACAAAAACACAGAACAATGTGTTAATTGTACATGGGACCATGAGGGAGGGTGATCAGTAGAACAACTACTGGTGTCTTTCTGCAGCTTTAATGGAGCCATACACAAACATCTGGCAAACCAAGCAAGAAACAATCTCTGCTTTAGTACAGCGATAGAAAATAGATAGAATTCTCTCTCGAAGTGTCTACTGTCTCCTAACGAGGCTAGCAACTGAACTGAAGCCAGCTATATGGGTTCTAAAGCAACTGACGCTAGCTATTTTATTCCTAGAACGCAACTCTGAGGCTTCAGAGTCCATCGAAGCTTTTTGCAGTATATAAATGTCCGAATTCTCTAAGGATTAGTCTTCTCAGAGCCCAGTGGAGTCTCTCTATCCCCACAAACGAGTCTCTGGTGCCTCCTCAGGGTGTCCAGCCTCTTGTAGCCCTTGCCACACTGGTTGCAGTAGAACTTCTGCCTATGGAGCCAATCAGCTTCATCCTGCTTCTCCAATGAGGCGTCACACTTAGCCTGGTGCCTCTTCAAGCTGTCCATCCTGGTGTAGGCCCTCCCACAGCCGTCACAGCGAAACTGCTGGTGGCTCTTCGTGTTCTTTTGGGTCACGCTGGTCTCTATGGAGCCCAGCAGCGAAGAGTCGCAGAGCAGGTAGTTCATGGGCAACTGTCCTTGAAAGGAGATCTCGCAGTCCTCCTCCTGATCCTTCTCCCCGCCGCTCTCCGAGTTCTCGCCTGCAAAGACGCGAGTCTGCGTTAAAAATGGAGGACCATTTTAGAGGACACTCTCGCAACAGCAAAGCATGCGTCGTGGCAAAATGGCGGGGTACCTGATTATTGCTCAAACGATTGTGTTAGTGGCTTGGGGCACTCGGTGACAGAAATTGGATGACTTTTTCCAGGAAGCTTTATTCGAACTCGTTTCATTTTTGGTGATATACATTTGCAGCGTGTATGTACAGTGTTGCTAAAGTAGTACAAGGTTTTAGGTTGATGAGAAAATGTTTATGGAGACATCAGTAATTGGCTACTTACTGCTTGGGGATGAAAAAGAATGAGTGCACTCGAGGCGAAGTGTTTTCGCAAATTTTAAAAAGTTACAAATTCGATACAATTTTTTCATCAACCTAATCTGGCCTACGGCCACCATTATGCTAACCTCGCTAATTTTAATTTATCAGTACAAATTTTTGGACTCAGTCCTGGACATGGAAACCTCTACATCGAGGGATAATAGAAAAACATTGAGACTCTCTCAGACAAATTTCGAAGATACATCTCGCGATTTACAGAATTGTTTCACTGCGTTTCCATTTTGGGGAGATGGGTGGGGTGCGTTGCTTTTACGTGGGAGATTAACGAGAGTGGCTTGGAGAATTTTTTGCCGCAGAAACCGCAGTATATCCTGTCCCCTTTGACCTTGCAGTAGTTCTTCTCGTGTCTGCGAAGACTGTCGAGCCTGGAGAAGCTCTTGCCGCACTCCTCGCAAATCACCGTCTTGGAGGACTTCCTGCGTTCCTCCACTTCCTGCATTGACTCGTAGTTGCTCGCCACGAACTCGAAAAGAGTCTGGGGCACCTCGAAGTTGCTGTCTTGCTTGACGAACCAGTTGCTCAGGTCGCCCTGGCTCCCTGCGAATAACGAACGAGAAACGTTAACAAATTCTCTCGTTTGTTCATTGCTGACGAAAATTCGACGGAAACAGAGACACATGCAGCTTGGAGGCAATCGATTTTGGGTCGAGTTTTTGTTTGAAGCTTCTTTTCTGAGTCATTCTTAAGTATTCTGTTTAATATGCAAATGAGGGGGAAGTGAAAGATGCCAGTTATCTTGTGAAGCGAGTTTAATGTGGTTCAGCCTTGTCATGTTATGCTACAGTATTACAAGAGTTGGGATGAAAATATAGAAGATTAGACACACGAAGACTTAAGTGAAATAAATATGAAGGTGTAGACTTATGATAAATAATGTATGTATAAATAATTCAGTGACAGTCTTCTCTTTTAATCTCCAGAGACAGTGTACCTTCGCGTCACTGACAGCTGAAAGTTTCTAGAGATCTTATCAATTATAAGTACTCTCGAGGTGTCGCGCTAATATTGAACACCCTGTATAACCTAAGCTACGCCACAAATTGGAGCCAGATCTCCAATTCAGAATTCCAAGTCCGCTCCCTTCGAGATACACATCATGTCGCACATCTCCCTATCACTGTCAGTGACGTCAGTCTACAGAGAAACGCCATGCTTGGCGGTGAAGTGATTAGTCAGCTCGTATCTTCTGTAAAACTGCTTCCTGCAAAGTCTGCAGTGGTGTTTCGGCAGTTTGCCACATTCCAGCCTCTGATGTCTGCGGAGGTTCGCCATCCACTTGTATCCTTTGCCACACTCGCCACACATGTAGTGCTGCAGGGGCTGTCCACGAGGAGCGTTCAGGGGCTTCACCTCCTCTGGCAACTCGTACTCAATCTTGAAGTCCATGCCCATCAGGTCGTCCACAGGAGAGTCTGGAACGCGAAAAGAGTCTGTTACTGTGAATAAGTTCTAGCTGTTTCAATTTATCTAAAGCTCTACGCAAAAACGGGACAGGGAGGTTCAAAGGGACCTTAAAATTCAGGGTGTAACAGTTTTCGTAGCGAACGACTTTATTCGAGCAGCTGGGCCTCAAAATACAGTCTCCTGGATTTTCGTACGTGGGTACAAAATTTCAGTTCGTCTCGAGGGAATACAGTGCTGACCCCAGATAAGAGATCAGGAAGATCCTCCACGTGTTCTGTTCACTCAAGCCTCTGGAATCGATAGGAATAGGGTCAGTGTTCGAAATGGGTCCCCTGAAGATCATTTAAGAAACCTCACCCCGGATATGTGATTACAAATGGGCCCTACGGCTAGTCTCTTATCCAGGCAGCACTGTATTCGACTCTGAACACTTTGGATGAATTTCCTAAACAATTTCTCTGCAGATGATTTGAGGAGTCAAGCGTCTCCCCGGATATGTGATCATGAATGGGCCCGCTGGCTGATCACTTATCCGGGGAGCGCTGTGTTTCGACTCTGAACACTTTGAATTTCCTAAACGAACTCTGGGTGATGGGCCAGCAGGTGTTCCTTGAGCCTGTCGCGCCTGTAGAACTTCTTCGAGCAGAATTGGCACTTGTTTCTCGCCTCCTTGTTGCCACACTGCAACTGGTGACGTCGTAGGCTGTACATCCAGCTGTACTCTCTCCCACAGAGTGTACAGGTGAACAGGGGTTGCTTCTTGCTCGGGTCTTCTGGACCACTTTGGTAGTAGTAGTACGTCCTGTCGTTGGGGTCCTCCGCTGACGAGTTTTGGTAGGCGTCCGAGCTCCATTCGGGTTTTAGGAGAAAACCTGCAGACGTAAGAGACTCGTGAATGATGAGCAACAGGTGGCGTAATATCTCTGGGCAGGGGTCAGGGGTCAGAGATCACTTCGAGGTGTGCTGTGTGAGTGGACGCAAGCAGAGGTCAGTTTGTTCTGCAACACATTATCGGTTGTCGAGAGGTTTCACGTGTGCTAGTGATTCTTTCAGTCTAGGGAAATTTTAGAGGGCGTGAAGCTTGCAACCGATGGAGTGTTAAGAGTTGAGTGGAACACAGTGTTATCAATTATACAATCGACGCAGCTCAGTCCCATTGATCATTTAAATCGATTTATTGATCGTTACATAAAAACAGAATAGTACAAATACCTCGGTACACAATTCAAAGAAATAAACAATTGTTCTCGTGCGCCCTGAAGAGCCACTCATCTCGCAAATAAGATCACATCTTCTGTGAAAGAATCACAGACTCATATCGTACAATTCGCTCCACTATAAAATACAAAAATAACTAAAACTTAAAAACTCGAGGTCCGCAGACTCGCGACTTTAAAAAAATCGTGAGAAATTAAAAATGCCGACTCTGAAAATAAAAATCTCGCGTCAACTGAGTTCGATATACACCCTTCGATTATTCCAACCTTATCTCGATTTCCCCTTAATATTATTACCTCGAGCACAGTATTCTCTCGCTATAAGCTAGCCACTGTACCCACACTGCCATACCTCGTTACACGTTCGCCACCGCGGACATATATCGAGACAACACTGTACTCGAGCTCTCGACGATCGACTTTTACTCTCGTTCCTCGCTGAACACAGACGACTCGTCGCTCTTCTGGATGATGCGTCGCAGCCTCTTCTGGCACCCGACGATGTGGGAGTTGAGGACGAACCTGTGCTTGAATCTTCGGTCGCAGATCGGGCACACCTCGCAGGGCACGACCCCACACTCCAGCCTTTTATGGCGACTCAGGGACGTGGTGGCCATGTAGGTCTTCCCACACCTGTTGCAGGCGTATTTGGTCTCGGTCTCCTTTGAGTCCCTTCGTCGTTGGTTCCTGCTGGGCTTGCAGGGGGAGCCATAAGACAGCTGGCTCCAAAGCGTGTCGCTGTTCTCCTGGGGCTGGTGTATGTCCTGGGACAACAGCATCGTCGCCAGGATGCCTGAAACGAGAGGATTCGTTCGTTAGACGCCTGGAGCAGGGTTTAGTAGCCGTGTTCCCTTCTTCATCTATCGAGAGTGTAAGCGAAAGTGGCACCTGTAAAAAGGACTGCGTTTGTTTTGGGATTCTGGTTCAGGGGTGATAGAGAAGAGCAGAGAGGCCTTACACAGGCAAGCAAGAGAGTTGTTACTTAGAGTCCGAGCAGAGAGAGATAGTCTTTATTTTGAGTTTTAGAGCAGTGTACGAGAGTGCCCAGTTGAAGTGACGAGTTTAGAGTTTGTGGTAAGAATGTTTAGAATTTTTTTCATTTTCGTATTTCTATTTATTTCAATCTCCAAATTACAGTTTTTTTTGTGAATTCGAAACCTGTGACTATAACCGAGCAGCTCTGTTTAGATCGTCGATTCTATCGAGCACAGAAAGAGGTAGTTTTACGAAGGAAAAGTGTTTTTATTTGATCATGTAAAAGCTGTACAGTCTGGCTGTCCTTTCACGAACAACACATGTGAATTTCTCTACACTGAGTATAGTCTCTCCCTCGAATTTGGTTTTATCAATAGATACCACCTCTCATACCCTTATAAAATCACAATTCATGAGATTCCTCAACTTTATATATGCCATATAAAAAGATAAATAACGCGGTATCGCTTTTTCATAAAGAGGTCTCCAATTTCATTGGAGAGATCACTCGAATTCAAACCACGATTTCATATAATTATAATTTCTCGATCTCATTATCACATTCGTAGAAACGATGTTAAGGCATTATAACTTACAACTACTTTCTGAAAGATTCATCACTGAGATTGCACCTTATCAAGTAAACGCAATTAGAAATAATCGATCGTCGAACTTGTGAGGGATATCACCCTGGAATCCACTGCAAATTTTTTTTCTTAAGTATTGAACACAGAAGTCTATAATAGATCTCAAAAATAACCCTCACGTGAACTCTTCACAATAAATTTAGAGAAATTAGTCGAAAGATTTAAATAAGTGACAATCTTCAACCTTCAACATGATTCACCCCCTTCCTCCCTCATATAAATTAACATATTCTCATTCAAATTGCATCCCTCATTGCATCCCAATTAACTTAAATCGTTTCCTCTTATAAATAAAAGTCCTCTTTGGGCACCGATCTTGAAAGACGTAGAACACGTCTCGTTTCCTTCTCTATTCTCGTTTCCTTCTACACGAGTTGAGATGATGGGTGAGCTTGAACCTGTGGGTGAACTTCTTCCCGCAGATCTGGCAGCTTTGCCTGGGCTCCACCCCGCATTCGAGCCTCTGGTGCCTCCTCAGCGACGTTTCCAGCTGATAGCACTTGCCACACCTGTTGCACTTGTGTATCAGCGGTCTCCTTTTGTACTTGAGGATCTCGATGTTCTTCACCGTCAGCCTGGGCACTGGAAGGCACAGAAGAGAAAGAGAATGGGAGTCAGTACAGGGAAAAGTCTCGCTCAGAAAAGCGGTCGTTTAGTTTTTGAGAAATCTCTGCACAGACATCGATCTTTGACACACTCGAGTCTCTTACCTGGGTCCTCGGGAAAGAAGAAATAGCAGAGAGTGATGTTGAGAAGAGAGATACCGAGATATCAAGGATTCGTTTACATTTTGGGTGAACAGAGACCAGGAGTCCGTAAAAAATAATTTATTCATACTCTTTCTCTTCGCATACGTACAACCCAGTTTCTTTGAACTACCTCTCGGTGTCTGACAAGAATTACATTTACAAAGATTGCTGATAAGGTCATTGGAGTGACTCATCGAGGGCAAGGAAGAGATACAAGAGTTATTGTGATTGGTGGAGAGTGTTGATCAAGGCGATATGGTGAATCAAGATGTGTGGACTTGGAAAGCTAACTGCGGCCGCTCCTGCTGGTGCATCTTGCCTGTCATGTGTCTCTGGAGGTGGTACTTCCTCTTGAACTTCTTATCGCAGATGTTGCACACGAAGGTTCGTTCCTTGAGGCACTCTCTTAGGTGGACGTTCAGGTAGTCCTTCTTCTTGAAGCACTTGCCGCAGTCGGGGCAGGCCACGCTCGAGACCGTGAAGGGGAAAACAGGAAAGACGCCTGAAAGACAGAGCAACTTCTAGTTAGAAGACTCTCCCGAGGATGCTTCGAGCTTAGAATTAATGGATGAGATATGGAACGAAGTTAAACCTCTGAAATCGCAGGTTTTAATATTCAGAATTCAAAGAATTAAGCTTCTCAGACCTCTTCCATTTCTGTATTTACACCCAGACCCTTCTTCAAGGACTACCAAATACTCTTCAACACCACTTAAGTTTTCTACGATGCAAACGAGGGACAAATGCGACCATCAACAGATCAACCACCTGTCCAAGGACAACAAGGGATACAGAGACAAGGGACATGCGATTAAGGCCAAAATTCGACGAGCCCAAAACGAACACTTTATTTACAATCACGTACTTGAGAAATCAGTATACCTCAACTCACGAGTTTAGACCACTGAAGCTCTCAGACCCCCACTGCCTGATTTCTCGCATGGGCAGAAGCTACTGTAAATCACGTGACCTTAAGCAGTGGGAGGAGCTTAAAAACTGAATGGGAGGAGTTTGACGACTCAGTGGGAGGAGCTTGAAGACTCAGTGGGAGAAGTTTGAAGACTGGATGGGAGGAGCATAAAGACTTAGTGGGAGGGACTTGAGGAATAAGTGGGAGGAGCTAGAAAGCTCAGGAGGAGGTTGAAAGCAGAGTAGGAGAAATTAGAAAATTGGATGGGAGGAGCTTGAAGACTGAGTGGGAGGGGCTTGAAGGCTGGATGGGAGGAGCTTAAAGATGAAGTGGAGGTTAAGACTCTCCAGGGCCAACACTCGTAACCGCCACTACAACTATCTACAAAATCATATCCTGAGGGAGTGTATCAGTCGAGCGTGCGATTGCAAACGGTGCTTGTGCTTGAACTTCCTCCCACAAATGGGACACTGGAACGTGGGATCCTTGCCACACTCGATCCTCAGGTGTTTCTTCAGAGAGTCCCGCCACAGATACCTCTTGCCACACTGAAGGCACTGCCATTTCCTGAGGGTCTCTGCAAAGAGAAGTCGAGAGATTACTCAGATTGACATTATCTGATAGACACCACGATTCGTGGACAACGAATATGGAAGCTAGGGAACACAAAATCCTCGCCAAACGGTGAGCTCAAACAGTGATGCTGGCGTTGTTGGGGTCGTTGCACTGGAAGCACTCTCAAGCCATGCACAGTGGGACACACTAGTCTCTCCTGAATTTTTTTATTCATTTTATTACTCAAGCTCTTGACTATCATTGTTTCAATAACATGGCGTCTGAGGACGCTAGAGCGTTTCTAAGAGACAGGGATTCTTATCAAAAAATTCTTGTGGTCTGCTTTTAGGGAGTCTGATTCGGTTCAATGGATTTTTAGATGGGAATGCCATCAGTGTTTGTGCTTGAACTTCTTGAAAAATAGGCTCTTTGCCGCACTCCACGCGAATGTGGGTCGTCAGGGAGCCTCGTCGAAGGTAACGTTTCCCACATTGGAAACAGATCCACACTGTCTTCGAGTACACTGCAAAAAGAAGCGTTTCCAGATATATTTAGTGCTTCAGTGGATTAAAAAGTGAGCAAGATAGTGCAACTTCCTTCAGGGTTAGTCAATCCTTGTCGCTCAGGGGAACCCTCTTTTTTAATGAAGAACTAGGTCTTGGTTGAGTCATCGAATTTTTATTCATTCTCTGGCAGCTGGGTGTACAATACTTTGGAAGTTCAGGGCGTAGAAAAGTATATAATAAAATAACAGTTCATAGAGCAACTTTCTGTACAGTCATTTGGCTAATTTGTACAATCCTGGAATCTCTAGTATATTTTACAATTTGTTCGAGTGTCTTAAGGTCCCTATTATCGAAACCTTTGAGCATGCAAATTTGAAGTCAAGTGGGATTGCAGTCTGTGTTTGTATTTGAACCTCTTCCCGCAGAGGACGCAGAGGAATCTCGGCTCCTTTCCACACAGGCGTAGGTGTGTGTACATGGAGGATTTCCTCGAGTAGGTCTTCCCACAGACTCTGCAGGGGTAGACATTATCACCTGAAACAGAAATTACGAATCGTGCAGAAGACATAAGAGCTTGGCGATTTTCGCTAAAATAACTGCGTCTAGCAGTGGCAATTCTGGAGCAAACAATCGCAAAAGGAAACGAGCCACGGCCATGCAACCATGGGCAAACATTGGCAAGGAATAAGGAACACTTGAGGACCTCTCGAAACAGGCGCTTGGTTCAGAACACAACTTCCCAGAATTTTCCGAACTCAGCTCTCCTTTTATTACTCATCTTCATCACACGCCATTAAAGCTACTTTCCCTAACTATTTCCCACTATTCACTCAGTGTCTTTCACACCAGTCCCAAGGCCTGGACCGTCAACTTTGGCGCGCAGCGAAAGATCAATCCTTATGCCTCGCGACCCACGAGTCACGAGGTAGCGCCTGCGCAGGACCTCGACTGCCTCTCGAGCTCCTTGGCCGACTCGTCCATCGACTGCCACTGGTCCACGTAATTGTGAATGGACCTCTGGTGCTTGGCCAGGTGGTGCTTGTGCTTGAACCGCCTGCCACAGATGCTGCAGGGGAACCTTGGCTCGATCCCGCACTCCATTCGCTTGTGGAGGTTCAGAGACTCGCGCCATTTGTACGTTTTCCCGCAATTGTTGCAGAGGTAGCTGGGCCTGACGACGAACACTGGCAGCCCTGAAACCACAGAAGATTCCACGTTTATTAGCTCAGTCTAGCTCTAGACTAGCTCTAGCGATTCGGGGGTGGTCAAGCTGAACTCACAGGATTAAAGAATCATACAGTTCGCTTTATTACGAAATTTAAAAAAATATTTACAGCGAGCTAGTCAGCGGGATTCGACTCCGCGATTACAGGAACATTAGTGCGCAGTTCTAGGAAGCTTCGAACATAGTCTGATGTCGAGAAATGGTCACTCGAGGTCCCCAATCTTGGGTGAGGGTCAGTGACTTCGAGAGGTCAAAGATTGCTATTGAATGTTTGTCAGTCTAGTCTCAAATCTCGAAGTGAAATAAAACTTGGATTTACAGAGGTGTGTCTAAGATTACAGATTTTGGTACTCGTCTTCCCTCTACTAAATACAGTGACAGGGAATTGTGTCGATTATCCAGCTTGGAGCTGGGGAATTTGGTCGCATTTGTGGCGTCTCTTGAGGTGCTCCTTCAGGTGGTGCTTGTGCTTGAATCTCCTCCCACAGAAAATGCAGCCGAATTGGGGCTCGATTCCACACTCCAGGCGGCGGTGCTGGTGCCAGGACTCGCGCCATTTGTAAGCCTTGCCACAGTTGTCGCAGACGAACTTCCTAACAACCCCTAGAAATCAAGGACACAAGGAATTTGTGTTATTACGTCGCAAAATTGTTCAGGCTAGGGAATTTACTCTTCCTATCTAGGGACTCAAGTCACCAAACTGGGGACTGATCTGACTGTGACACAACAGAAATTGTGATGAGTGTACTCGTCTAATTTGCCACGCTTAGTTCTATTGTCTCCTTTATTACCACCGTTTCACGTAATGTACATAAATACAATTGGTCGTTTTGTCAGAGTTCTAAGATGCAAATGAAACTCCTCTCCAGCGGATCACAAAAGCGCACCTCTATCTCGTTAAAAAAGATCGATAGTGTGAATAAATTACGATACAGTAATGGTTGAGCAAAGCTGTTCCTCTCGATTTTCGCTTCAAAAGTGACCCTATCTTCACATCAGTCTTTTATATGTTCTTCCCATTGAGGAAGACTAGTTGGTGAACGTTGATCAAGTGCTTCTTCAGCATCCACTTATGGCGAATCTTCGTCCCGCAGACTGGGCAGGTATGCTGAGGGTCCTTGCCACACTCTTCCCTCTCGTGCCTGATCAGAGACTGCATCCACCTGTACTCCTTGCCGCAGTTCGAGCAGAAGTGTCTTCCCAGCCTCTTGTAATAGTCTGAACCGCAGTACACTGAAAGAACAATGAAGCTTCTGTAATTACGCTGTTCAGAACGCCCTTCTTTCGAGTGGGATGCAAAACGAAACAAATGAATGGTAAAAGGACGATCGCTGCTCTCGTTGGTGGCTCTAGAGACCTCGATATTTTCGTAGAAAGTGCTCTATCAGAGTTGCCACCTGGTTCAAGTCGTTAATTGGCGTTAGGGTACTCTGTTACCAAAGCTTGATTACTGTGAGTTCAGTGAGTGTAATTATCTTTGCGAATTTTTCGAGCAACTTCAACTCTTTTTGACAAAAAGATGAGCTTTTTTTAATGAAATAATGTAATGGACATGGAAGAAAAATTTGTAAAGCTTGGAGATATTTAATTGGGAAAAAGAGCACGAAGAAGTGTACTGATGTTGTCAGAAATTGGCTTGAAGTAAGTGTTTTAGAAGAATTTTAAAGGCAAAAAGTGCTTGAAAATTGAACAAGTTACAAGTCTCAATATTTTGACTTCGCATTAGTGTAGACTCGGGATCAGAATGGTACTTCTCTTCACAAAACTCTACCATGTTCCACGAACAGTGATTTTATTTACATCCTTTATATTCCATTCTTAAACATGGCAATCTGTAACATGTAAAATACAGTCGAAAATCTATTTACATCATACAGGTATGAAAACGTCGACATTAGGAACGCGAGGAAACGACCTATCCTGTATGAACCCTCCTCAAAGATAGTAAAATGCTAGAGTTACAAGTACGAAAGCCTGTGGTCCACTTCAACAACCATAAATTAGACTCTATTCAATTCGATGAATACTCAAAGCAGTCCAACTTTAACCTAGTGGTATAATATATTACATCACATAGTTCCATAAAAGTCAGTAAGAAATTAAGTTAAATGCCGTCTTTTACACCTTCGAGTCAATAACATATCAGTCTTCTAAATGAGTCTTGTAGAACATAACTTAACATAATCTTGCTCTTGCTAGTTGCGCAAATATGTGCAACCAGAATTGGGCAAAATGTAATTTTTGTATGATCAGAGAAGATACAAATTAGACATTCATTAAAGGATTACAAACCACGATTATTTTCAATAATCGATTACTGCCCAACTCTGTGTGCAACCCCTCGCCATCACAATTCGTAGCAGTCAATCTTGGAATGGTTCGTCGACAGAAATTCCGTCAGGAAAGTGAATCACACCCAGAGACACGGTTCTCGTCCCATTTCACTCCAACTTGTGAACGTTGTTCTCGTGACGCAGTAGGTAGTCCCTGCGCTTGAACTTCCTGCCACAAAGGGTGCACATGTGCCTGGGCAGCTCTCCACAGCCCTCGCGAAGGTGCCTCGTCAGGGAGTCCGTCCACGTGTAGCGTCTGCCACACTTGTAACAGGTGAAGGGAGCGTGGTAATTGACTCGATTGAAGTCCCTCTTCACCTCTGGAACAAACAACGAGAAGCATGGCGATGAGACTGACCAGGCACCCGCTGGAGCTATCCTCTAACGAGTTTACGTTACCATTACATCGTGGAATACTCTGGAACACAGTCTACCCTTTCCTAGAGCGCTCGGGGTGGACAAAAGGTGGCAAGGGAATTTAGTCAGTTGCTTGACCAGTACTTTCCTTTATTACATTTACATAGTGTAAGTCGCAGAGTCGATAGTAAGCGACTTGTATTGTCTTTTACGAAGATATTCGAATTTCCCGCGCGAGGATTTAGGAGACGCCTGAGGGCCTCAGTGGAACTTCTTGAGATGTGACGTCAGCTGCTGCTTGTGCCGGAATTTTCTGCCACAGACGGAACACATGTACCTGGGCTCCACTCCGCACTCGTATTTTAGGTGCTTGTTTAGAGAGTCCCGCCATCGATACTCCCTGCCGCAGTTCTTGCACTTGACCCTCTGCTGGTTGCCACACTCTTCGCGCAGGTGACGGTGGTAGGAGGACTTCCAGGTGTAGGTCTTGCTGCAGACGTTGCACTGGTACAGCGTGCAGCCTGTGCTCCCCTGTCCCACGACGTATTGCCACCCTGAAATTGCGTTCGCTCGTCAGACTCGAAGCACTGTGGATTCTACAGCTTCGTGGCTCGAATTCAGGATGGGTTTAGGAAAATGGTAATTCTGGAGAAGTTTGTGTATGCAAAAGTGTAGATTTTTTGGGAAATTGGTCTCCTAGGTGTACCCCCTGTAGTTTAAATATACTTTATATGGAAAGCCTAGAGTCCTATCTCTGGAATATGTACCTCGACACGCAGAAAGGATTGATAAAGCTACCACTATGATACAGTGAGCTACTATACTACCACTTAGGCTACCTCTACTCTACTCTGACCCGAAGCAAATGGCTCTTTCTTCCATTTTTGCACTCTTCCTGCTTCCTACCTCGAGACACCAAAGATCCATAATCCTGAAGAGGCAAGAGGAGTAGAAAATAGACTTGTCTACAGAAAATCTCTTCTTTATTCTCGTCGTACAAAGTCAGCGTTGCCAGTCACCAAGTACAAACTCTATAAAACTTAAGCTAATTACTTTCCTCCTTGGCAACAATGCCCAACAAGTTTCAAGTATAGAACAAGATCGATTAAGAGTGATCTGGTCACATGATGCATCCATGGACGGTCCAGACGTGTCGCTGGAAGTTGGACCGCTGCTTGAACGCCTTCTGGCAGTAGCGACAGAAGTACTGGGGCTGCTTGCCGCATTCCTCGCGTAGGTGGCGATTCAGGGTGCTCTTGTTCGTGTAAGAGCGCGTACAGTTGGAACAGGGGTACGGTTTGAGCACGCCTGAGTTTCTTGGAGGCCTGGACTGGCCTGGAATCAGAATCGAAAGGGGATTAATTCGATCGGTGACTCGACAGTCACGCTCTTTTTCTTGGCTCGCGAAGCTTTGAGGTTAGGAATCTCTTCGAGAAAGAATTCAGTACCTCTGATATTAGGTTTTTGCCTGGATCTTCATAAACGGAAGCATAGAGAGCGAGAAAAGGAACGACTAGGCTAAATACTGTTAAATCCCTTTGGTCCCTGAGGTGTGGAGGCTTTGGTAACGTGGTAGGGGCACCAATGTGGCGACAGAAGGTCCAACATGGCGGCAAGTGGGCCCTATGACCCAGCAATTTAATCACTTTCAAAGATGCTCGATTGTTTCTCGCGATTTTGGTGGCAAAGTAGAGAAAAGTTAGCATAGAATTTACAGAAAAAATTGAGAGAACTAATTTTGTGAGGAAATAAAAAGCGAGGAATCGATAGCGGATGTAGATATCTTCAGAGTCTTCCTGATGATGTTATCTTCGTCTTCAGGATTGTGGGAATCTTCCTGCAGGTGAGATCTTGCTCGCGAATCACGAAAACACGGTTTGCCCTTGTATAATCACAATTTTATTACCGCGTACTTCGATGGTTATAATAAAATTATAATAAACTACAATGTACCGTTTTGCGAAACTAAGTTACGTCATAACCAAAGGCTTTCGGCGAACATCGTTATCAATCAACCTTTTTTTCTTCCTCCCTTTTTTCCCTTGCTTCTTCCAAGGATAACAATCATTCAATGTATCACAGAACGTTACTTACAGACTGAAACTCTCTTTTCGTCTAAGCCAATTCATCGCCGCGAAATTTCCCACGATACAGCCTTGCTGTATATCGTACGTTATCACATTGTAAAAGTTTCAATTCTCACGAGGAAACGATTTTTTTCTTATTCATTTTCTCTCCGACAAGAACAAACCGCTAGTCACGCAACAATAACAAGGAAAATACACAAGTAAAGATGGAAACATTTTCTATTTATGAGTCCGCGAGACAGCTCGCGCGTGCAGCCTTATACCGGTTAATCGCTTACTATTTATTCTAGGGCCAGGGAAAGTATCAATTTTGGATCTTCTGCTATAGAGGAACTCTTGTCGCTTTTGTATCTTATGCCAAGATACTTCTTATAAAAAGTAAGATACTTCTTCGACCCCTCCTGTAATGCTTACAGTCTCAGGGGTTCGTTCCGTTCTTTAAAATCAAATTTGTGGCGAAAGATAAGAAGATGGAAACGAATTATACTTCGTTTTGGAAGAAACTTTGCTGAAAAGTTAAGAAAAACTTAAAAATTATATCGATTGTGGTCCCTAATCTCTATTCTAGTACCAACTGGTCGCTCAGGAGCGTTCTCCGCCTACTTCTCTAGCTCCTCCTCCTCGTTCCACCCACTTCTCTTGCTCCTCCTTCCCCACCTACTTCTCTGACGTCTCCTCTTCGCCACGCCCACATCCCTACCCCCTCCTCCTGGCCCCGCCCACTTCTCTACCCCCACTCTAACTCCTCCCCTTTGTCCCGCCCACTTTTCTAGCTCCTCCTCTTCCTCACTACGCCTTACTTCTCTAGTTTCTCCTTTTTTACCTGCTTATTTCTCTAACTCTTCCTCTCCCCACTTCTCTAGTAGCATCCTATAGCATGTTCGTGACGTCTAATTACCTAGAGTCTTCTACAAGAGGGGGAGAGTACCCCTGAGTGACTCCCTCGCTCCAATTTCGCGTCCCCTAAAATTTCACTGAATCTCCTCCCACTCTAAAATCTGAACATAAAAAAAATGATAAAAAATTGGCTTGACCTCGAGGATCCAAAACGACGCTTCCCCCGACCCGGTATCAGTAACTATGCGCGGGTTCATCGATAAACAGAGTAGCATATAGTGAGCATACGTAAAAAGAAAAAGGCTAAATGCTGTGCGCCGCTATACGTGTACGAAAGAGAAAGCGAGAAGGGTGCGTGAGGAGTCTCGTAACATCAGATTCTCTCTTCCCCGAGGAGAATCGGGTGGCCGCCGCGTGGGACCGTCATCTTCCGACGACGATGGCTGTCCGCGCGCCGCGGTCGTCCTCTCACGGGCCGAGGAGGAACAGGCGGGCGTGGATGGTCGAGTTATGGCGCTGGAAGTTCGCCTTCTGCTTGAACCCCTTGTCGCAAATGCTGCAGATGTACTGGGGCGGTTTCCCACACTCGTCGTGCAGGTGACGCTTCAGGCTGCCCTTATTCCTGTAGGCCCTGCCACACTTGTAGCACGGGAATGGCTTCGGCAGGAAGTCTTGCACCCGCGGCGACGAGTACCTGCTCCGCGAACAGTTGCCTGGAATTTAGAGGAAGAAATCACTCGATTATTCGCTCTGCTCGCGCGCAAGGGTTATTAGGATGATTCTCTTCGAAGGTAGATATCTTCGACTGGTCTGAGCGCTACTGTGATCCCATCATCGTGAGGAACGATTCGGAATTACGACTACCGTGTGTACGAGTTCGCGCGAGAGGTCTCGAGAGGGGGAATGGAGTCTCTACGGCGTGAGAGATGTCTTCGGGCGATGAGCGATGATCTTCGGGTGACGAAAAGGTGGAAAGAACAAAAGGCTCTCGGCGGTTTTTTGCGGGCCCCGCGAGATTTATTTTCAATGAACATCTGACGTACTGAGACTCTCGAGAGAGACTCGAGAGAGAGACTCGCGAAAGTCCCCTCCAGAGTCTCTACTATTGATGGCTGCTGTCGATCGCTATAGAAAGCCCCGCAGGAGTTTCGCGAGTCTTTCCCGGTTTTAATTTAATATTCGCGGTTAGTTTCGAGACGATCTTCCGAGACGATCTTCAGTGATGATCTTCAGAGACGATCCTCAGCTTATCAGTTCATCCTGAAGCCATGGACGTTCGCGCTGTGCCGCTGGAAGTTGGACTTCTGCTTGAACCCCTTCTGGCAGACGTAGCAGATGTACTGGGGGATTTTGCCACACTCGTCGCGCATGTGTCGGCGCAGGGTGTCCTTCCTCGTGTAAGATCTTCCGCAGGAGTGGCAGGGGTACGGCTTGCGGTGCAGACGAAGGCTCAGGACACCCAGCTTGCCGTCCGTCTTCAGATCTGTAAGCGACACAAAGCCCGAAGGCGGATAGTCATTGTTAGCGGGCAAAGAGTCTCAGGTGAACCGATGAACAATCTAGCAAGGACATGAGGATGCTAAAGATGATCCTGAAAGCTCTGGGGGCTTCGAGATCTCAATGTCTTCGAATATGATGGAGCAAGTGGATCCTTAGATAACAGACACTCGAGGACTAGAGTCTAGGGACTAGTCTTACCTGTTGGGCTTCCTGGAGAGCGAGAGAGAATGAAATAGAACTCGGGGGAAGAAGAGTGTTTATTGGAAAATTGTCGGTAAGCTTTTCATGTACAGGCGCCTTCTTGGCAGAGTGAACTTTAAAGTGAAGCTACGTGTCGTCGTACTGGTGCTGCTTCATCACGTGCCTCTGATAGCTACTGCGCTGCTTGAACCTCCTACCACAGTACCTGCAGCCATACTGTGGCAGGACTCCGCACTCTTCCCGCAGGTGACGCGACAGGGACACCTTCCAGGCGTAATTCTTTCCGCAACGATGGCAGGTGAAGGGCTTCTGGCTCAACTGGGCATCAGGGTCGCAGGTCCAGGGGGCTGGAAGGTGCGAGGGAAAAGAGTGTCAATAATGGAACCAGACTACTGTTCTCCATTCCTGTGAAAACTAGTTGCCCGATTTTTGAAAGGAGTTTCTTCAAGGATCAGTGAAACAGATCCCTGGAATTGGGTCAGCCAAGAACTTAGCAGAGTCACAAGACAGAAGCCACGTATCCCAGAGGACTGCTTCCAAAAATCGGATAAGAGACTTTAAGAAGAGTTTAGATTCTCATTAAGTAGAGGGAACAGTGCATCATTCATTCTATATTTCTGATACGATCTAAAACGATTACAAACAACAAGTGGTATAAATTAGTCTACAGAATCAGGGTTTCAAAAGTAGTTCGTGGAAATAGAATAGGTGGAACTCGAGACGCTGCTTGCGCTTAAATTTCTTGATGCACAAGTGGCAGCAGAACTTGGGCTCGCTCCCAGACTGGTACCTCTGCAAAGACACGGATCTACCATAATGTCTGCCACAGCTTTCGCTTCTGTAGCATCCTTTGCGTGTTCTCCAATCTGAAAACCAGAATAATGCAAATTAACAAACTTCTCTTTTCTTTCTTCTAGAGTTCCTAAATGAACTCTATTAAAACATCCATGAGACACGAGGGGCAACGCAGGAATAAATCTCGCTTGAAGGATTTTCATCTCAAAGTGAATTTATTATCTTTGGCATCACTGGAAAGCTAACATGGCTGTCCCATTTAAGCCACGCTCCACCTGATGAACCGAGGTAACGTGCTTCAGCAGGTGATGCTTGTGCATGAACCGATGGCCGCAGATCTCGCAGGGGAACTGAGGCAGCTTCCCACACTCCACCCGCTTGTGCTTGAACAGTGACTCCTTCCACTTGTACGACTTGCCACAGCTCTCGCAATAGAACCTACTCAGAGGGTCCTGCTGGGACCTTTGGCGACGTTGACCTGACCTCCGCCTGCCACCTGTGAACCGCGCAAGCAGAACGTGATTGGAGCGAGTGTTCGACCTGAGATATAGTCACGGTGGACATTTTTATATTTTTAAGATTTGTATTTGGGAAGCTTTTGGGGACCTAAAATGGTGGCCTCCAAGATGGCGACCTTAGAAATAGAAACTTTCAAGATTGCAACCTTCGAGACAGCCACCTTCGAGGTAGCCATCTGCAAGACACTGGCCTCCAAAATAGTGACCATCGACGTTGGCCCTGAAAGCGTCGTGGACAGGTCTAACGCGACACTTAGCTGAGCTTTCGGATTTATTTGGTCGACGTGTTCCGTCAGTTACAAAATCGATACAGTCCACTGGTTCACGGTGCAAAAATCAACTTCGCACTAAAGTGTCCTATCGTCCCATCAGCAACTGGGGAACTCGGACTTCCATTGGTCCTTGAGTCGACAACTCTTCAGGTGCTGTGTCACGTGATGCTTGTGCTTAAACATCTTGTTGCATTGAGGACAGGGCACGTTAGGCATCTTCCCACACTCGTAGCGAAGATGGCGGTCCAGGGAACTCTTTTGACTGTAGAACTTGCCGCAGGTGCACGTGTACCTTTTCGCGTTGGGGAAGAGCAGGGACATGTCGTAGTTTTCGTAGCTGTCGTACCTGGCATCCTTGACGGGGAGCAGAAGTTTGTCTGAAATCAGAAAGCAACATGGACATGTTAAGCTTGTTTCTATTCTGCTGGCTCCCTGGCTGCTTCTCACGAGGTGGGTTAGGACGTGTCTTCCTTCTTCTGCTTATTTATAAATTAGTTTTCGAACATCGACAAAGGAACCTGAGTACTTCTTTTGGAAGGCTTGAATCCGAGGTCAAAGGATCAAAGGTCAATTTGTTTTTTAACTGGAATACTCTGAGAGAAAACATATAACTTCGAAGACATACAGGGTGTTCCAGTAAATAGACAAATTCTTAGAGATGTTTTAGGTCTCCAAGAGTTGTGAACTATTTTGAGAACTACCCTGTGTCACACAGACAGTACTAACACAAGTAGAACAACTGAGTCTGATTAGTCACAATATCATTTTACACCTACTTGCTCCATTCTGCGTGTCTGCATGGACAAATCCTCCCAAGTCCGATTTGCTATCGAATTCCGACCCTGCAAGCAACAGTAACGTTCGTATTACAATCACTAACTAATATAGCCCTGTAACAAACTAATACAGTAACCATATCTCACAGCTGATATTACCAGTAGCCAACATTCTGGGGGACTCAAAATGTGGGATGGATTCACATAGATCAGACTCGAGGGAATGGTAAAAATCATGTTATTACAACGTCCATAAAACATGTAACACATGGTAACAATTATATTAACTTGTATCAACTCTGAGCAACATGTGTAATATTACAAAAATATGATCCACAATCTTTGATGAATGAAAAACAGACATGAAACTTGTCAGTGTTTGAATCTCCCGCCTCAGTAGTTGCACCTCCGCTTGAGCACGTGACGCTGCCACAGGAAGAGCTTCTTGGTCTTGAAACTGCAATTGTGGCATTGATACTCAGCGCCACACTCGCCATACAGGTGGCTCAGCATGGAGAATTTGTACTTGAAGCGGCGTCCACACTGACAGACTATGCGACCTGAAAAAGAAAAAATGGGAGACGTGTCAGTATGGTGTGTGAGTGACAGGGATGTTCAATTCGGGCCACTTTGATGACGAAAACCGTGTCCCCCCTTCGGCTGACTGAAAACTGACTGACAGGACAACGACAGTGGATGTGCAAGAAAGAGAGTCGAGGGTAAAGGTGGTCGTCGAACGGTTAAATTCAATTCTTTATTATCTTGTCGAGTATCTTCGCTAACACAATGGTTATCGGTGACGATACACTTTGCAAATGGTAATCGTAACTCTGGATTCACGGGAAACCATAGAGGATGTTCATCCAAGTGATGTAACGCTCGCTGGAATCGCTCCATGCATATCTCACACTGAATGAACGATAATATGCAATAATAATGCAATCTCTGCTTCTCGTGTCCTTTCCCCCTCTCACGCTAGTGGGGTCCACCCATTTGCGATATCATTGGAGAACGTGAGGGAGGGAAAGAGAGGGAGAGTTGAAACGCTTACATACTAATTATTATCATCGATCTTCTTAAAAGCAAGAGGTATTCTTTTCTTTGGCGTCGCGTTTAAGCTTCCAATTTTTCTCTCACACTTGTCTTGCGATAATTGAGAATCGTAATTCTTATTTACAATCGTAATTTCGCGTGAGTTTTCTGTATGCAGCCTTCGTACACGTACACATGTATAAACGTGATCTTTGGTATCTTCTGTTGCTCTTTGGTTGTCTATATACATTTTGTAATCAATTGTTTATACGTGTGTGCGTGGAAAACTGCGCATTCTGTGTACGAACTGGATCAAAAATAATTATATAGACATTCGACGTGTACGCTGACACGAGTAATATGTGATTAATCTTGTTTATGTTGGCACAAAATGTAGCTGAATCGAAGGAAGCACTCCTAGAATGGTTTTCAGTGAACTTATTCTGTGAATTTTCACATTACTCTACGAAGAAATAACGTTAGAGTAGAAATAATAAATGGTAACTCCTCTAAGATACGCCTACTACATTGTTAGTCACTCCGACTACTGCATTGTACAAGATAAAACTAACATATCTCTCAGAATAAGTACACTGAAACCTTTTTTCAGTGTAATATTAATCATTCGTCTCGATCCCATTTGCGTGACACTCTACAATACAAATGGAAGCCATGAATGCAATGTTCTGCACCAGAAATTACGTCAAATTCGGATTCACAAGTATCATTCTTATCGAAATATACCTCTCACTTCTTACGATCTTTGGTATCAGTCTTTCCGCTTCTGTTCTGTTGTGATCTCTCATCGAATATAAACAAAGGAGTAACTTTCTACGTCCGCTGTAACAACTATTCCCCATTTTTCGACTGAAATCAGTTTTGGAAGACACGCCCTATTCCCTTTCACGATTCATACAGAGTCGACATGGTGTAACATGCAAGACAGAATCTAGAAGAACCTAGGGTAATCCTTCACACCTACTGGGCGGGGCGTGATCACGAAACCACACCCCCTGGGCGGAGCATAGCCTCGAGTCCACGCCTTTTGGGTGGGGCGCAAGCTCGAGGTCACACCTTCTGGGCGGGACATACACTCGAGGTTACACCTTCTAGGCGGAGCGTACTTTCGACCCCACGCCTCCTGGGAGTAGTCTAGACCTTGAAGTCACGCCTCCTGGGCGTAACACAGGTCTCGAGGCCACGCCCCCAACCTCGCTTGCAAAATCATTTTCCACGTGTCTTGTATCGCAGCCAACGACGAAGCGCCTAAAGCCTGCATTCTACGAAATAATCTCGCGGAAGAAAAAACGGCCAACGTTTGTGTATAACGTTAAAAACGGCGTATGAAACACGACAAATTGTCGATAACAATTAACGGTCAGGCGTCGCGCGCTGCCGGAGCCAACAGCCGCGTCTCTGATCACATTTTAGGCACATGGGGTCAACTCGGGCGACTCGTGAGAGTCTCGATTACAAATCGGTATCGAATTTTCCTTTGGCACAGAAGAAGCTCGCGAAGAAACGGAAGAGGTTGGCGTTCCTGAAGTGTTTTTCTGTCAAGATCAACAAGGACGAGCGCGCAGAAGCTGAGAGGTTTCACAGTCTGTCCCGAGGGTCCCGTCAATACTCTCATAGAGAATTTGGGATCTCTAAGCGAGAGATCAACGAGATCGTCGCGATTTCCGACACAAGACGGGTGAATCGAGTGAGAGAACAGTCGAGAGACACTGGCGTCGACCAAAAGGGAACGGTCAACGTCTAGACACTTAGCTTATAGTTTTAAATCGAACAACTCCCGAGGATTAAGATAGAAGAATGCTTAGAAGTGAAACCGAGCGAGGAACACGTGCTAGGGTGTTCTCGAAGGGGGCTCCAGGGCCCGAGGGAGACAGAGCAAGAAGGAAAGAGCGGAAGTCAGAAACTGGAGAAAGTCTGGTAAAACTTCTAACCCTACAGGATAAATACGAGATTCAACGCCTCTATTAGTTAATATCGTTACGCTTCTTCGCTGATTGGCGGCTGGCTGGCACGCGAATCCCATCGAGCCAGACCTCACTAGAAATCTTGGGTCCTTCGTCGAGTCTTTGGTCCTTGGTCGAGGATTCTCGAATTCGTTGGGTCTCGAAGGAAGCTCGTGCCGCGAGAATCGATTCGTTCAGTATTGTCCTCGGTAGCAAAGGAAGCACCGTAAAATGATTTTTGAAATGAGACCAGGGTGTGTCGCTGAAAATCGTCGGAAGTGAACGAGAATTGGGTTCGATCGAAAATCGTTATCACAGGGATCCTCGCGCAATACGGTCTCTGGGGGGCGGATGGAATCGCTGCGCCAGCCACGTCGCCTGGAAAGACATGTTTCTTCTTTTTAAATGTATACGATTCACGATTTACATCGTAAACTTGCTATGTTATATGTGTATGTATAATATATATCATATATATAATATATATATTTTTTGATTTAAATATACTCTCTATCTTGGGTATTCTATATTAGGTAGCGGCCCACCTAGGCCATTCTCTAAACTAGACGACTCTAATTTGGGGAATCGTGACGATATCTCGAACCGAGTACAAAATTCTTTACCTGGGATATGAACTCGTTTCGAGATGTCATCGATTTCCCACCTACGCACGATTTTCGACAAAAATAATGTAACTTTGTTCCCCCGTGACGAGGACGACGTCGCAGAGGCTCTACGCTGACATTCTGATCGTTGATGCGGTACTGTAAAAAGGCAACGATGCTAGGAGACATGCGTTTCGTTTTCCTCGTCGACGCCACGCGGGAAAGATCGTATCCACGAAGGAGGATCGTAAAAGTCTCTTGGCTGACTAGATTTCTTGAACGTCGCTTAAGCTACGCTACGCTAGAGAGCTAGAACCGGGATGCTACTGCTGTCGATTTTCTTCGTTGCACCAAGAACTTGAATCCCTCCGACCGAGAGTCTCGATCGGTGGCGGCTCAGTTGTCGTAGCTGTCGATCATCTTGAACGTCCATCGACAAGTGGTGCAACGTAACTTTATATAAAATCAGAACTTCTCTTGGCTGCTGCAGCCACGACCACCGAGCCGGTTTAACTTCGCTTTGATCCACGGACATCCTGTCAGTTCGCGGAGAAACATTGGCTTCCCTTATAATTAGTACAAAAATAATTGGGCAATTTAGTAATCTGTCGGAGGTTCGGAGAGAGTTCAGAGAAGTAATTTGCAGTCGTTGCAAAGATCAGAGACAATCAGAGCAAAGTATTTTTGCGGTTCATGGTCACTAGATGGCTCCTCCCACCGCTGACTTGTAGACACACCCACCAACATCCCCCGATTCTCCCCACCAATGGCACATGGTTACGCCTACCCGTGTTATGTGGGTCCTCCCATCAGTTTCGTTTGTTCCTGCAATTTTATGTCACTTTGGTGAATCGATTACCTTTGGCTCAGCTGTAGAAAATGGAAACTGGCAAAGAGATCTCATAGTACCTTGCAATTCTTTAAAATTTTATACAGTGCCAATGAAGGTATTTTTTCGAACTTTCCCGACACTCTCCCCGAGCCTCCAAAAATATTCAACAACGCGATCTACATTATTTTCCCTTTATACACGGTTAAATGGATCCAACAGTGGTTTCGTGTGCCAGCAACGACGGCTCGCTGGTTCTTTGGGCAACAAAAGCGAGACCGCGTTCTCGCACAGAATGACCTTTTCACTTCAATGCGAAGCAGAAACAAAGCGGATTCTCTTCCGAGTTGCATGACGGAACCGTATTGTCACATGTATGCAGCTGCTTGGAGTCGCGTCAGGAGCACACTGATAATCGCTATCACGACGAGACGCACAGTATTTTGGAGAAGTTTCAAAACTAAAAAAGAAAAACAAAATTAAATCTTTTTTCCCCTAACTAAACCTACTTTTTTCTTTGGTATACTTATGCTGGGACTAGCATATTGAAGAGTTCACTATCAAACACGGGAAGGAACTCGAGAAATTTTTGCAAAAACGAAACACGAACTTATGATAAAGTTCTATCAGAAACTCAGGGGTCTTATGGTGCAGGACTGAGTACTTGTGCTGCTTGAGATTTTATGGGAGGAGTTCTCAGAACAATATTCCACGCCTCTTGATGCCACGTCCCATTGAAGCCACACCTCTCAACGCCACGCCTTATCGTTTACTCCGCCTCTTGTTACCAAGCCCCGCCCATAAACCTCAAACAGCGATCAATCCGCCCACTCCACACCATCACTGCCCCAATTCAAACACAACCTAACGAAAACCCCGTCTCTCGTTTGCGTTTTTCCGAAGCCTGCCACCCCGCCGTCTTCTAGAGGTCGCAGGGGTTGCGTCTCAGGCGGTCTGATTGACCGTGGCGCTGACGACAACAGTACTGGGAGACTGGGAGGACTGGGATGCTTGCGAGGGTTGTGAAGGCTTAGATGCCACATGGCGGTGGTTTATATGCGCCCTCAGGTTCCGCTCGTATTTGGAGCTGAAGGCGCAGTGGGGACAATTGAAGGAGGGCGCCTTGCCGCACTCGTAGAGCAAGTGTCTCTTGAGGATGTACGCGTTCTTGTAGCTCTTGCCGCAGCGCGAACAGTTATGCCGTCGGTCGAGGCCGATCCCCGTGATGCTGCCGATGGGTCGATTATTGTTGTTGTTGTTATTGTTGCTCCTGCCACCGTGGCGGGATGGACAGTAGAGCCTGGCGCGACGCTGCGGCGTCAGAGGCGCCGGCACGTCGTTGGTGGACACGCGGGAAGCGCGCCTGCTTCCGCTCGAGCTCCAGCCGAGGATCGCGAGGAAACCTGCGAACAATCGAAGCAGACGGTTCGACCGCTCGATTAGTGGCTACGCTCTTGCCTGGAGGCACTCTACGCGCTTCCGACTCGTTACACGACTGCTCTTTACAACGGCGCGGGCCATGCGATATAAAAAAGAAAAAACATTCAGTGTCTCAAGCTTAGCAACAACGAGCATGTCAGGGAGAGGACGGGGGATGATTACGTTCTCCGCGAGGTTACTGGCCGAGTCTACTCAACAGAGGACCCCCTCGGAGGTTGCTCTCTCGCGGAGGGGGCCCTCGGGGTCTGTAGCTGGGATGATTGCGAGTTTGGAGCACTGTGTGAGTTCACGTTTTTGACTTGATCTCTTCGGTGGGGTGTGCGACCAGGCGCCAGATGAGATTGATTCCTCTGGAGTTCGAAATTTGGGGTTGAACTTCTGACAATATTTATTCCTACGTATTCTACTAATCAAGGTATACAAAAATTGAAAAGAAATCGTGTGTCACAAGTGTAAAGTTTAGGTCAATCAGGGGCGTGGCGTTCTCCGCCCTAGAGGCGGAGCGTCTCCCCACTCAGCGCCTGTCCGCGATCCGCATTGGTCGGGCGCGGACTGGGAGGGACGCTCCGCCTTCTCGCGCTACGCTGCACCCTCCCATTGGTTGAAACTTTAATAACCTCCTGTGAAGAACTCGTGCATTTGGCACACATGATTTCTTTTCAACTTTTTGTGTTCTCGACGAGTAGATTAAGCAGAAATGAGAAAAATTTGAATCTGAACATCAAGATCCAATGATCTTAGATCTATAGAAGAAATCTGTGGCCATTTGTACACATCCCATGTGTTTCTTAAGTTTGTGCAGTCTATCTTCACGAAGACCTGAAACTTAAAATGATCAAATTAATTAGTAATGTAGTTTGCAGTCATTTTCACTGACTCAATATCTTGCGTCAATTCTTTTTTATTTAATATATCAGTGATATAATCCCTCAATGTCGAATTAATCTTCCATTCTGCATCCAACTCATCCTCTTCTTCATGGAAATCCTTTTCTGGCCAGATCACCAGGAACACCTGCGAAAAATGGAATTAGTCAGTATGCGGAAGTAGCAAAGTATCCAAACCTGTCTCCATCTTCATCTTCTTCTTCCTCTTCTAACCCTCGCTGATGGACTCTTCGAAGTTCCCCGAAAGTTCCTATAGAAATCGATACAGGAAGACCAGGAGACACAACGAGGCGGAGTGCTTGCCTTTCTAGACTTTATTTTGCTCTAAATCGAATACAAGGCTCTCTACAAATTGACAAAAGAGGAGGGAAACAAGCATTTTGGAATGTTCGAAAAGTCGAAACGATACGTGTACAAAGAAATGAAAAGGAAGCACAGTAGTGTTAGATGAAACGTTGGAACGATCGGTCGGCTGATGGTCCCCGCGATTGACACTAGAAAAAACGAGACACGTGGAAAAGCTGTCGAGCAAAGTCGATCCCCATCGCGCCGACCGATCGCTACACAAATTTCACCAAGCAAGCGACATTTCTCGCGCGATACTAATATTTCACAGATCGTTTTCGTTTATCAAAATTTTTCGCCGCTTCTTTTTTCACTGCAAAGTGGTTCTAATTCCCGAATCTCGCCGCAGCGACAGTACATTCGACAACCGATTCCCGACATTGTCCTTCGCGAGTGCGTCTGTGTCTGTGTGCTACAATAAACGTGTCACTTCTGCATATAATATACGCGCGTGTCTGCGTGCAACGCGAGCTCGTCGCACGGATAGAACGAAGCGATAAACGAAAAGAAAAACTAACACAGTTAGGTGGGAGAAAAATTATCTAGAAAGAATATCATCGTTATCATCATAGCGTATCATCGTTAATAATTATTGCTCTCTAAATAATAGTTAATATAAAATGGGGACAAAAAAAGAAGTAAATAATCGATAAATCGTTCGTTGGCAAATACATGGCGACAAAGGAGTTACGATTACAAGTATTGTTTTGCGTTCGAGGCGCTGAGCGGAAGTTGTAGTTGCGTTACTTTTTTTTTCTTTTTTACGTGCTCTCTCTCTCACTCTCTGCTTTCACATTCTCTTATGCTCTCTCACTTGCAGCCATTCACTTTGCTCTGTCTCTCCTTCTCACTTGCACCTCCATTCACTCGAAATTCTGCTTTCATTCTCTCATCCACTCTCTTCCTCCCATTCTCTCTTTCTCTCTGCCTGTCTCTCTGTACAGTCGAGTACTGTGCTTGTACTAATTGTAAGAATATCGTACTTAGGCTCGAGCGCGAGCTCCTCTTCGGTCGGGCGCGCCGAGTTTCGGTCGCGACACTTTCTAATACTTTTAGCGCTGGCTTCGATTTAGGGCCAGCAAGATGGACGCTCGTGTCGTCGTAGGATCTATGAATCGCCGCGGCGAAGAGGCGCCTCGCTCCCGAAACGAAGCGAGGGAACCGGAAGTCGTGGGGCGTAGGCCGATGTGAACCAACTTCACTCATTTCGAACACCTACATTTTTTAACACTTAGTTTCAAGGCACCCAGGTGTGTGTTCTATGATTTCTATTTTTTAGTAAAAATTCTGAGAGTCCAAGTAACCTGTTCTTTTTAATATTCGAAACAGTAGAGGAATCGTAGAGGTTCCTTAAAAGCTGAGACTCGGTTAGATATTATTCTGCATACGTGGAATTGCTTCCCATCGACCTCCACACCCCACTTCCGGTCCCCTCTCGCGACCTCGCGAGTCGCGCGTTAAATTCACTATTATTTATTACGAGATAATTGTACTGTTTACACAATATAGACGAACGAACGAAAGAAATGTAAAAAGGAACGCGAGTACCGGTGTACTCGTTGATTTAAAAAAAATAATAAAGAACAGTGTTTTAAGAAACAAGGAAAAGAAAAGAACAAGGAGAAACGCATGACGCGCTAGGAATAAATAGAGATTGAAGTGGAAATAAAACGCGCGGGAATCACATTGCGGTAATCAGGAGTCGAGGACAAAAAGGAAGAAATGTAAACGCGTGTGTAAGGGATGGTGGTCGCTGTGTGTGTGTGGTTAAACATGGATCGACAACGAAGATGAGTACGTCTTAGCGGATAATATTGGCAGTATAAAGGCGAGTGATCGAGATTAAATTCTGCTTCCTTCGGCGTAAATAAATAATTTCTAAAAAAATATCACTGGTCTCAAGATGTCCGCCGAGCGCCACTTGCGCAAACTGTAGCGTCTCCACGACTTCCGGTAGAGTCCATTTCCGGTTGAGACTCTCTTTAGATTTACCTTCATCAAACTTCGAACCTTTTTTACACACCTCGCGATAACTTCAATTCGAAGCAGATCTCTGAAACAGGGAACCGGAAGTGGCTCCCAGAAGCCACCGTATCGCGTTTCCTAGGTGACGCCCGGCCAATAATACCGTAAAAATTCGTTCACAGCTGGATGCGCCCAGCGCCTCTTGTTTTTTTTTCTTTCTTTCTTGTCATCTATCCTAAAATCTAAGTCGTACTTGAAGGCACTTAACACAAGGCTCTCTCGGTTCGAAAGCTACTTCCTCTT
Source organism: Calliopsis andreniformis (assembly GCF_051401765.1). NCBI lineage: Eukaryota > Metazoa > Arthropoda > Insecta > Hymenoptera > Andrenidae > Calliopsis > Calliopsis andreniformis. The sequence continues at coordinate 12,468,197 of NC_135068.1, read as the reverse complement.
TCAGTTTCATCCCTTCCCGTGACGCTCTACGCTCGTTTCGCTCTCGTTACGCTCGTTCTCCCTCGTTCCTACCCTTTTTCTAACAATTTTCCTCTCTCGTACCCCCTTTTCGACGTTTGTTTCCCTCCCTCGATGCTCGAGACCGTGGTCCCGCGCAAGAAATCGTCGACAATTTCGATAAACGCAGTGCCTGACTGCAGATAGTACGGTTATAGTACGGTACAGATAGTACGATTCTTTTTAAGAAAAAAAAAAAACACTGGGCGGTTACCAATAAAGGTACGGATTGCGAAAGAACGCCTAGCGATTATAGATAATTCTCTTTTTCGCGGGCTCGCGGCCGCGCAGGCGCGCTGTCATACAGTGGCGCTGGCGTCGCTCGCCCTCCTAACCCAACTTTGGGTTCGCGCAAGTTTTCGACGTTGCCTGTCCTTAAGTATCTTTCACACCAATTTCGCCGTATCTTAAGACCTAAATCCCGCCCTGTTCCCTATACAACTCCATCTCGATCATTTCTCGCGGGGCCACGGGCCTCCTTGTCGACCCTCCGCGACTCAAAATGGCGCCCCTCGGCCCCCTCGTCTAGACTGTCCCCAAAGGCGTAACAAGAGCAACAGACTCGTCGAAACGTAGTACGGCCGAAGAGTATTTGAGAATTTTTACGAGGACAATTTTCTTCACTTTGATTCATCCCCCTCGAAACGTGAACTCTCGCCAGCCTAAGGACGACTACTTGATCCTCTGGTTGCTTCGATTTAATTTTCTTTTTTTTTTTCTTTTGGAAAATCACGGCTGCTTTTTCCCCTCGAATTCATTCGTTTTATGATTAATAGAAATATAATATCGTCATACAAAAAATAAAGCACTGTACTTTCTAAATTCCTGGATGGCATGTCTGTCACACTTTTAACCCTACGCGGTTCCCTAGAAGCTACTATACAGATCTTGATCGATCCACCACGCTTGCCTGAATCGTTTTCTTTTTTGCGAAAAGACCACTGGTGCTCTCTCTTCCCCCTTCAAAAAAAAGGTTCCGCGAAACAAAGAAAGAATTCGGCCATCTTGAGAAACCACACGAGTCTAATTTGGAAATCCCTAACGAGCGATAAAAAGCATATATAATATATAATATATATATAGATTTATATAATCTTAATAATAAATTTCGATCTAAACTGCGAAGCAACATAATATCCTCTTATTTTTTTGCCTTTTTCTTCTTTTCCGCTTTTTTTAAATAGCATAAATTTCGAACAATCCTATATTAGATATACTTTATGTACGTTCGATTAAAAAAAAGATATCTCTGCGTCGAAGCGCTAAACAATCGCCTAATATAAATAGATTTTTTTAAATTCTTTCTCTCCATCTCTCTCTCGCACTTTCACTCTCTTAGCAAATCAAGATCACGTTTCGTATAAATTTTCCTCGCGACATCGATCGTGCCGAAATCTCGTCGAATCCCGATAAAAGAGAGAAAAAACAAAAGAAGGAAGAAAAGAACGTTCAACGCGTGAGAGCACGTGAAGTTTCTCGTGGGACCCTTCTCTCCATTTTAAATTTAGCGCCTAAAATATCACACTGTCCGCGCGTTCTGCGATTTATCAATCACACAATCGAGGCTCCACAGATAAATTTTTGCAATGCTCAACACGCTCCTCTCTGAACTAAATTCTGGAAAAAATTTTCGATTCGCGTCCACGCGACTTTGCAATGAAATTTTCGCTGAACGACCGCGATAACAAATGAGAGCCAGCATTCTCTCGAGACGAACAACCACCCTTAATTTCCGCAGCACGTAATTTTCACGCGTCCACAGAGCCGTCGAAGCGGTAAAAGACGAATTTCGTAATGAAAAGAAAAAAAATAGTTAAACGAAAAATAAAGCAGAAACAATGCAAAATTCTCGTCATCGCGTTTCGCCTCGCCGCCACCCTGAGCTGTCGTATTCTCGAATGCACCGATTCTTCCAAATGGCTTCTCTTTTTTTTCCTCGGTTAGAATGTTCCCGATCCCAAACCGACACCCAAAAAAACAAAAAAAGATATAATAATAAAAGAAAATTCAAGAGAATTCCTCGTTCCACGATAATCGTAAACGTAATAAAAAACCTAATTACAAAAAAAAATTAAAGAAAAGAAAATATATATAAGACACAGTGATTAATAAGCCCAATTATTATGCGCAAGACTCGAGTTAGACCTGATTATAAAAGCCATAACTAATTAGTACGATGACGAACCCGTAAAAAAGTTATTTTCCATTCTTTCCTTTTTTTACGATTCCCACTCGTGTGTGTATATATATAATATATATATATCTCTATATGTATATACGCAAATATGTATACATATAATATTTTTGCTTACTTAGCTCCAAAATTTTACAATTTTTTTTCTCCCTTCCTTCTACACCCCCCGGCCACGATCTTGTATATTTATTTAATTATTTATATATATTCATTTTTTTCTTTGAAAGATTTTATATCTGACGACGGGCTCGATTTTCCTCTCCACTCTTCACAGAAATTTCAGTGTTCCTTTTCACAACAATCGCCTAATAATTGCAAGAATCTCAGCTTTTCTTCCTATCCCCCAAACGTTCCAAAGGCACATATATTAATTACGAGTTTGAAGTTCGTCGCTCGCGATCATTTCCGAAAAAGAGTCGAGCGAGAGCGTGCTGCTAGCCAATAAAGAGAAAGGGGATGAACGACCTCCCCAGAAGAAGAAAAATAATGAAAGACAATCGATAAAACATGGGCTCCTCCTGCCTCGTTTGCACGCTCGCTAGCTTTCCAATCCACCAGGAAATCGACAGATCAGAGCTTCCTCAGTGGCCCCCATCTTGCCCCCAACTCGAGGATCGTCCCGCCATCAAAGTTGGAACGCGTTCAAGAATATAGCGCTTCTATTACCGAGGGAAAAATATTGCTCTCTATATAAACGATTCTATACATGATTCTCTATAAAATATTTTTGGATATTCTGGGGGCGAGTTGAGGCACTGGCGGGACCCACCCATAGTCGAGGAGAGGAGGTCAGTGGTGCTCGATTAAAGATCGAAAGCTGAGCCTCTGTGGAAAATGCTTGAAAGAAGATCTTCAATTTTTCGGCCTCTGACGTTCTATCACGACTCTAAGTAATTATCACTGTTCGTCCTCGACGACAAACCCTCCCGCCATCCCCTTGAGTCCAACCTCTCGCGCACACGCTCCCCTTGCTCCCCCGTTCAGCTTCATCTGAATCGATACCCCGTATCTAATACCGGCTCGGCCGACCACAGATTCTCGCGCGGAGAACGCCAACGCGTCCCTCGTATTCCCTTTCACTTATAGATTACGAAAAAAATCAAAAATAAAGAAGAAAGAGTCATTAAAACCTACGACCTAGCTAGTAGTACTTCTTACATGCCTAATAATCTAATAATCTCCGTTAATGGCGACGATCGTTCGGCCCTCGGGGGTCCTAACTCACCCCCTACCCCGTGCCTGTCAGCCTCCACCCCCGCGGCCTCGACCGCCGCCACGCATCAAGGCCTCGTGAGGCAGTAGTATTATCGATAAACATTACTCAGTAACTATGCAAGTCGATCCATAAACGTACTTTAACGCCTATAATCGCCCACCCTCTTTCTCCACCTCCTCAAAGCTGATATCGATATTCGCCATGCTTTCAACCCTCCAGAGGAGGGTCATCTGCAACATTTCCACCAGACTTGCACACAACTCTCTCTCTCTCTTTCTCTCGCTCTCTCTCTCTCTCGCGCTCTCTCTCTCTCTCTTTCTCTCTCTCTCTCTTTCTCTACCACACAGTAGCCGCTTTGTTCGCTTACTATACGATATACGCTCGTCCGCGAGCGAGTTCTCGGTCGATCCTCTGAGAGTCTCACTGCGCGCGGTTGCAGTGGAGAGGAAGAACTATGGGGTGAGAAGTGTATAAGTGGCTAGTTATTGCACTCGTGCGGAGGAGACGACCGCCATCTTGGTCCCCGAGGCGCTCCACTTCCGGTGGACCAGGGGGGGGCGTCCCTCCGCTGGAAGCGTGACTGTATTCTGTCTGTCGTCGTCTTTGCGTTTCGATTTTTTGGGTCTGAGGTGCAGAAGGCTGTGGACGCCTCTGGACGCTCAGTGGAGAGGTGAGATGAACCGAGAACTCGGTCGCGGACCGCGGCGTTGGAGGAAATTAAATCTACCGCTTTCGTTTGCGTCAGACGTTGCGCAGTACTTACACTGTATAATATGAATTACGAGTAGTTTAGTTTAGTATTTAGCTTGTCTCATAAATATTGTCTACAGTATGGAAAGTCGGGCGGCCGTGGCGCGCGTATTTTGGCGTAGGAATACGGGACCTGGTGCCAGGTACTTGCCGAGCACGGACTCTCGCGAAATACTCGTCCCTGTGTTGACTGGGTCAAGACTCCCTAGTTTTCGTCGTCCAGGGTCGAAGAAAAATAGTAGGGTCCGCCCCTGGAGGAACCTGATCGACCAAAACTAGTGGGCTTCCAGTGTGAACAATTTTCTAGAGAGAAAGAATAGTTTTTGCCATTCCAGTTTGCTTACTAGTGACTAACATTGGGATTAAAAAGTAACCTAAAATACTAAATTCCTAGATTAAATGATATCTCTACGATCTGAACACTGTTTGGAGTAGTACGGTTAAAAATAGGATTTTGAATATTCTCTGTGAACCCAATTACCCTAGTGACTTTAGTGTCCCTAGCAACATTAGATATCCTAGTGACATTAGTATCCCTAGTGACTCTAGATGTCCTAGGGCTATAATTGTCTTAGCGAGCCTAGTTATTCCAGAGTGGCCCTGGTTGTCCCAGTGACCCTAGGGTCCCTAGTGTCTTTAGTGTTCCTAGTGACTCGTTTATTGAATTCGATAACTAAGTGCCTAAAAAATAGGAAAGAGAGTCGTGCTCGGCGCAAGATGCTGCGATCGTTCCCCTCGAACAGGCAGACGTGCTTCTTCCAAAATAAAAAAAAGAGGAGGGGGAAGTGGGGTGGGAGGATGATTCGGCAGTGGCGACGAAAGTGTCGTTTGTATACAAAGAAACGTATCTCTTACCACGAGGACGCTTAATTAAGAGAGAAGCATTAATCATACGCAATTATATAATATAAATATATATACTTAAATGCATCGTATAGGAATCTACTAGGTTTCGTGTTTATCTGGCAGTCTGACGATCACAATGTTCATAGGAGAAAATACACCGCACACCGCGGCACTCTAAAAAGAACATATTATATCCTTTCGTGTGTCTGTCTGTGTGTCTCCGTGTCTCGTGTACGTATATCGTGCGTGTACGTGTGTGTAATATTAAATGTAGAGTGTACGTATACACCTGACTGTAAACGCGAGCGTGAAGGAAGCATTAGCGAGAAGCAGGATAGACGAGCGATCCGAGCGAATCGTCGTTGCTTAATACTGTACCCTCTCTGCTGTCGCTGGCCACCGCCAGCGACAAGGAATATACAAAATGGCCGCCTTTCTCGTTACGAAAAGACCGAAACGAAAGGTGCGATAAAAGGAACAGCGTCCAAGGGGGATCCAACATCCCCCCAGTCTGTCCAGGAAATTCTGGATCCCCTAGGGACGCCAGAGTGGAACTTGGAACAAGTTTGGTGCATGGTCAGGAAGAAAGCACGTGGACCAGATCGAGGAACGTATCCAGCCACGATATAGTACGGTTCTCGGTTCTCTGGAATTTGGAAACTGCTTTTCCCCCGCGACAGTCTGCGATTTTCCCTTTTCTTTCTTTTTTGCTGTCCCCAGTGAGCCACACGCGCACGGCTCGGCCCGGTTAAAAAATATGGAACCAGTGTGACCAGAATGGTTGCTATGGAAGAGCTCCGGTTTACCGGACGGTCTTATATCCAACTCGGGGCGGAACGCACTCAACAGACTCTATTCTCAGGAATTGCGTGGTCTGAAAGGGGCACAGTGAGCCCCCTGGGACAGCGACGAAAAAGTGCAGCTGTGGTTTCAGTAATCTTCTTCCTAGGGATTTTTCTTATTGAGCTTCTCAGAGCACCCCAGCTGGACCACTCTACCCCTTTCAGTAGTGATAGGTGCTTCGGGCTTCTCTGCGCTTCTGATTGCTACTGCAGAGAGAGAAGTTCGTGAGACAGTGGACGAAGGAATGTAGCAATAGGTCTAGATACTATAAAATTAAAATCGCTAAAAAAAAGATCAAGATTCATGGAAAATTCATTTGAAAGTTTGTGTCTTAGAGGAAAACTGTACTCTGTTCAAATACGTCAAATGAGGCTGTCTACAGTCTTTCCATCCACTTAATTGATTCAGATAACGAAATAAAAATTCTTTCACAGGATTCTAAAGTGTAAAAGTGATCGTACATCCTGAGAAGCGCAGATAGGACCCTGATCTACTCTCTGGATCGAAGGCCCGCGCGAGGGGTCCACTGGACCCCGCGGGAAACGAAAGAGGAACAAAAAGACTTCGCTGGGAAGTTAACAGAGACATCGCCCCGAGCGGGAGATCGACGCGTTCCCTCGTTTATACGCGGTACATCTCGGTTACGCAAAAAATAAAAATAATTAATAATAGATAATTAATTAATTAATAATAAACCTTAAAAAACGTTAAAAAAATAGAATCCAAAATCGAGATAAGAGGAGGATTGGCAGTTTGCCCAGACGTGCCAGCCCCGATTCGCTGCCTCTCACCGTCCCTCGATCCCCCTGGACCTCTGCTGGCGATCCCCGTTCTTCGTCGTCCCCCTCTCTCGAGCCTCGCCGCCCTCCCCTTCCGCCCCGACAGGCCCTTAGACGAGCTCCTGCTTGTAGATCTTCTCTTTGTGCATCCGCTCCATATGCCGCGCGATGTGCATCTTCTGCTTCGCCCTGTACACGCAGTGGGGGCACTGGAACTGGGGCTCCTTGCCGCACTCCCACTTCTGGTGGTTCCTCAGGCTGCTCTTCAGCTTGTAGACCCTGCCGCAGGCGGGGCAGTTGAAGCCCTCGGGGTTCGAGGAGCCCGAGCCGAGCCCCTTGCCCAGCCCCCCGCCAGATCGCCACATGATCGAGGGGACGCTCCATCTCTGCCAGGCCGCCGCCCACTTCAGCCCCGTGATGCTCAGGTCCTCGGCTGGAACACAGGATTCACGGGGGTCATTAGTACCGCGGGCCACGCTGCTGAGCGAGGATCGGACGAGAGGATCCTCGGGGACACGTGCGCTCGAGTGGGCGGCCCGATCGAGAGCCAGGCCTCTCGCTGGGCCCTCCCACGCGATTTACATTCCCTGCGAGACTTTCGCGCGTTTCGACCGGACTTAGGATTAGGCTTAGCTACGCCAAGCGGTCACTTGTCCCTGGACGCAGTCCTCGGCCCACCAGGAAATTCCCTTGGCGAAGGGCTTGTCGAGCTCCCCATGAAGAGGGAAGGTACCTGCTGCTGGGCTAGCGATGCTGGAGGATCTGATCTAGTAGTTTTCTTTGACTCTGGGAGGTGTGCTTTCGAGAACAGTGATTCTGAGGTCATTGTAATGGAGTGCACGAGCTGGGACCAGGGTTGCCATATGAATCTCTCGTTGGGGATAGAGGGGAATTGGAAGATAAGGAAAAGAACTGTCTTGTCTGGATTCTAGGCTCTAGTGGAGGAATTTGGGAGGTCAAAGAAGAAATAATGGCTTGTACCAATAGGCCAGACATTACTCCTTCCATCACCCCTGAGTTTTCCCCGCTATACCCAAAAAGGGAATTCCTATGGCAACCCTGGGTGAAACTACCAAAGTCTGACTTATGAATATCAAATGAGACTTCCACTTCTACCCCCTAGGGATAAAGATTAGAATTCAAAGTGGAAGGTCTCTAAGGGCTGAAACTTCCCCTTCTTCATCCCCACTGTGGACCTCTGCAGACACTATTTCCACATCCACAGTCCTCAATAAGTATCACACTAAACACTCTCCAAGATTGACCATAAACTCGAAAACACAGTCTGCCATTTTGCCACAGCTCTATACATCCATCGCCACAAGCAGCAGGTACCTTCCCAGATGTCCTGAAAATTTGACAGTTGCCAGCAGGATCGAGAAGAAGTCCCAAGAGGCTTCTGAAGCGTCGATCTTGGACTCGTTCTGGATCCAAGCGTGGCCCTGTCGGAATCAGCGTGTATTATTGTCGAAGGAAGGATAGAGATAATATAATGCACTTGTTGTTTGTATCCCTACGTTCGAGGCCCCAAGCAGCTAGCTATGAATTGTTCGCATACGAAGAAGGAGCGGTTTCCGGTGCGTGGCGAAAGAAACGGAGCAGCGAGTCTGTTCCTTTCGACGCACAAGCGATAAAAGTCGTGTTCTATGTACAAGTTTCGAGAAGAGTTAGTGCGCATGCTACTCCCCTAAATGTCGACGAGAAGGAAAGAGAGATCAAAAATTCAAAGACAGAAAGAGAGAGAGAGAGAGAAAGAGAAAGAAAAAGAATGAGGAGAGAGGCAATCGAAGGGCTCGCAGTAGAATGATGTCGTCTATGGTCAGACTTCGACAGAAAGTGGACTGCATCAATCGCTAGACTTGTCCATCAATTTGAAATCATTTTTCCCACTTTGGCCCATCGAAATTCGACCAGACGAGACCATCCACGCGATTCGTTCCCGCAACAATGTACAGTGTCCTGTTTCGAAGGATGGACAGACAGACAGAAAGTGAGAAATGGAGAGGTAAAATGCGGAAGTCGAAAAACACTCGGGAAGGTTTCTCTTCTGGTGAAAGAAAAAAAAAACAATTTTCAGGGTGGAGGGATCGGATGAGACATCTTGTCAATCACGAACTGTCAACGTTAGAGGTCCAGTTGGTAACTTGTCAATTAGAGGGAAGACGCTCGATCTCTGGAGTAGCGAGAAAAATAAAAAAAAAATTGTCGCGGGTGATCGGTGAGGTGGATAGACATGTGGGTGTCCATCTGGTGATTTTTCGTCTTCTGACACATTTTATTTAATCAAACGTACGAAACACGGTAGCAATCGCATGGTCGTTAATGTTAAGCACTGTGAGAAAATCTGCGCGAACATGATCAGTCTTCGGGAGTCCGCTTACGCACCTAATCGCCCTAATATTATCTCGAAAATAATCTTATCCTCGCATTTGGTCTACGTTTAAGGCTACTCCTCGTCGTGTACTTTCGTTCTCTATCGTGACGCCTAGGAAATCGCACTTATTGTCATCGATTACACCTACAACGCACATAAGGCACTTGTTGATCGAGAGCTACAAGGTTCGTATCTTGTACAGCAAGAAAAAAATATATAAAAAAAAGAAAGAAACTAATTCGATGTACAGTAATAAATATCAGTCGAGGTTGAACTTCGAGAGACTTAAGCTTACGACTAATCGCTACATGGTTAAAAAAATAATGGTCGACGCTTATTCTCCTTCGTTCCTCTTCTCAGCTTCCTCTTTGCACGTAGCTCGTTTCGTGACAAGCTTGGAATGAGTATTTCGCTCGCACAATGAATATATATACAGCAAAGTGGATGAAAAGAATTAAAAAAAAAAAATCAGACATATGTAAATCGATCTGAAAAACGCACGCGAGTTAATTCCCGTCGATTTTCCTCCTTTCTCGTCGTAAAAAATATATAGAGTCATAATTCATACTGTGTATCCAATTTACGATAATCACAAACAAGCGTTGCGTAGGCTTGACAGGCTGCACAGAGTGTAGAATTGAGAGCACTGCAGGATAATTTACCAAAAATTTGTCAGGTTGATTTTTTAGGCTGGAAATAGTGTTCTTAAATGCTTATGTTCATAGATCATATTTTGGACGAGTTAGGTGACCACCTATAGATGAATTTCTAAAGAGTAAAAAGGTGCAATTGCTGTGAAAAAGTAAAGAAAATTAATAACTTTGCAACCACATGGGATATACAGATAAAAAATGGTTAATACTTTCAATAATGCACTGTCTGACCACGCAGAGACCATTTCTACTTGTTTTCTGGCTGGCCAGATACTGGCCACTTCTACTAGTTCCCTGTCTGAGCACTCGTCGACCAGTTCTACTAGTTTCCTGGCTGGCCATGCGCTGGCCACTTCTACTAGTTTCTGTCTGAGCACTCGCCGACCATTTCTACTTGTTTTCTGGCTGACCATGTACCGAGTGCTTCTCCTCATCCACAGTCTGACCACACACAGGCTCTTCCACTTACTGTTCCTCTACCAACAGACCATTCCACTGAAAAAACCTTCCACAGTGGTCACTACTCGTCCACAAACAATCTACCAAGCCATTCAAAACCACAAATCTCCTTCCAAAAAGATCAAAATGGTCCCCATACTATCTACACACTTCCTCCCAAGGAAAAGTGTACCATCCTCCCCTGAGACCCTCTCAGAATCTTCCTCTCGAAAAATCCCTTCTTTCAGCCCTCCACACAAGCGTCCCTCCATCTCCTCGGCACAGTACCCATACCCAGTCTTCAACACTGAGCCCCTGCAGCGCTCGATTCTCCACCCCGTGGCCACCGAAAGGCTCGCTCAGTCGATCTCTAGCTTCGGCGTGTACGCCAGCAGATACGCCTCCATGTCCCCCATCCTGTCGAAGTGCTGTCGGCGGATGTGCCGCAGCCAGTGGGCCTTCCGCTTGCACCGCTGGGGACAGAAGGGGCACTGGAACTGTGGCTCCTTGCCGCACTCCCAGTGCACGTGCCGCTGCAGCGAGTCCTTCCTCATGTACGATCTTCCACACCTGCCGCAGCAGAACTGCCCTGGAGGCTTCTTTCCGACGTAGTTGCACGCTTTCGGTATCTTCAGATCGGCGAACGCCAGCGTCCCCTGCTCCTGCGTCTTCCACGCCTGAACAGGCAGATCGACGCTCTCCTCCGCCGCGGCGCTCTTCGTCACACTGTCATCTGCAATCGGGAAAAAAAGAACAGCTTTAGGCCTGCTCCGTCGTTCACGCGCGCCTAGGCGGCACCCTCGACGTGGTGAGGGGAGGTCGTTGCCACAGTGGGGAGCTTTGGGGGAGAGGAGGGCTTTGGTTCTCTGGGAGCTGTTTTTCTGGGGGGATGTCGAGATAGACGCTGGAGGCTGTCTTATGCGCTAGTTGGGGCTCGATTCTTGTACTTCTGGTTTATTTCGTACAGAACTCGCGCTGACTGGTGAGTATACTTATGAGCTAGAGTAGATTACAGACGCTGAGATAGTGAGTGAGGCGAGAGTTGAGGAGGTGAATGAGGATAGAGCAGTCTTCGAGAATCTTCTTGCTTTTTTGGAGGAACGAAGTCTTCTGGCATCCTCTGAACTTCGAACAGAGACTCTGAATTTTCTTGCAGTTTCTACTGTAGATTTCTTGGGATATCACTCTAGATTTCTGAGACACCGATTAAAATGGTGGAGTGGGAATTCTTCTCTTCTTGCAATGGCACCTCTTCAATGCTTCCATCACAGCTACCTGAAAAATCATACATTTGATGAACTAGTGTTCCAACATTTATCTTCCGCGTCCAGTTGATCTCGAGAACGTCACATACCCTAGAAAAATGTAAAATTAAAAAAAATTGCAAAAAAAATGTTTCTGTAGTCCCACGATTAAAAAACTGTCACTAAAGATTCTACCAAATTCCTGCTATAAAATAACAGATACATTTAATGGTATCAATTCATGGTACACATACATAACCATAAACCTGTAACAATATTCCACTCAGGTTCTTCGATAATTCGATACCCCTGTCAAAGCACCAAGCGTCACTCAATAAAACACAAAACGACGAGCACCACTCCATCTCGAATAAAAAAGTAATAAAAACTCGCGACACTGGCGAACAGGAACAACGATACAAGTCATCAAAGTACCACGATTAAAGTTCCCATTCATCACGTGACAGGGAAAATTTTGTGCGCCTTTTTCTGGTGCTCCACTAGCTTGTCCCTCCTGTAGAATTTTTTTAGGCAGAGATTGCAGTGGTGTTTCGGCTCCTCACAGTGGAGCTTCATGTGGGCTGACAGGTTGTGCTTGTACTTGAACCAGCCCATGCAAATCTTGCACTGGTATTTCGGTGCCTGGCCACACTCGACGCGCAGGTGGCGTTTCAGGCAGGAATTTCTCATGTAGAAGCGGCTGCAATTGGGACACTTGTAGATGGACTGTCCCCGAGCATTTCGAACAGGGTTGTAAGCCTGCTTCTCCGACTCCAATGCCATTTCTGGTTGCTGCACGTTGGCGACGTTCGCGATTTCCGGGTACGGCTGAAGCCAGTAACCTGAAACGATAAAGAGGCGATGAAGGGGCTGTTCGAAGAGCGAATAAGAGAAATTTTCCAGAGGATGAAAACGAAATCTTCGCCAAAAGGGAAGTCCATGGACTTCCTCAAGAGGATTACCTGGTTAAATCAGGAATTCGCTGGGCTTTTCTTGGTGTTAGCTTCAGACAGGATTTTTGTCAAGATAAGAGATTGTATTAATCAGAAACGTCACACAAGTGGGAGAAAAGGGATTCTAGAAAAAACAACTTAAATAGAGAGACGTGTATAAGTTCTTGGATGAAGTATGTACAAAAAAGTATATCTACATAGTATGACAAAATAAATCACGTCAGGTGAAAGTGATTCTGTGTATCGTAAATAAGAAATGCGGGTTATTAATGTGTAGCTTCGTACACACATTAGTGAGTGGAATGGGATCGCATTCTATCACGAAATTTATTGCTGTCATGATTTGGCAAATCACATTCCATCGCATTATTGATACAAGTAAGTACTCTCGAACCATTCATACTTAGGAAATTGAAATTAAAAAATACTGTGGACAGTCTAGTCGTAAAATTAGAAGGGGAACCAAGAGTGATAATTAATGTCAACTTAAGTAACAAATTGATTGCCACGTAACTGTGTAAATAGCGGGTGTATTTATATGTAGAAATCTCCAGGCGTTGAAATCTCTAGACACTAGGATTTCCACGCGTTGAAATCTCCATGCATTGAAGTCTCCACGCGTTGAAATCTCCGCGCGTCGAAATCTCCACGCATCGAAGTCCCCACGCATCGAAATCACCTCTCTACTCTCACAGAAATCTCTCACGTCTCCACACTCATCAAAGTCCCCACTCATTCCTCGCCACGCATCGAAGTCTCCAGTCCCTCTTCTCGAGCCCCGCCTGTCAAGCACACCTATCTTCTCCCTCGAGTCTGCTGGCTTTATTCACGTCCGTCCCATGAATGTTGTAATGTCTAAGCAGACTATGCTTGTGCTTGAATTTCGCGCGGCACAGGACACACTCGAACTGAGCCTCCTTGCCACACTCGAGCCTCTTGTGTCGCTGCAAGGAGATCACTCTTCGGTACTGTCTGCCGCAGGTGTCGCAGGGATAGGTCTCAAAGCTGACTGGCTGGCGGTACCAACAAGCTGAAAACAGAAATAAACGGTTAGCACGAACACAGATTCTCTATCGACGCATCCTCACTTGCTGGTATTCGATCGTCACAGTCCTTAGTCTGTGAATAAAAAACAGATTTCCACCATTAGGATGACGAAGGCTGGAGAAAAGGGAGGAAAGAATGACACGCTCGATTTTTAGAAAATAACCCGCAACAAAGATTGTCTTTTTATTAATAATAATATTAATAATAATAATAATGTTAATAATAGTATTAATTGCTGGTAATAATCGTGATAGATATTCCGTAGTTCGCTTGGTAAACCTTTTCCAAAAAAAAAGAGAGTTCGAAGTGCTTAAATACCGGAACGAGTATTCGAGGGGAGGGGTGAGAATAAGAGTTCTTTGAACGTTATAGGTAACAATGGTCGAGGGGTTAGAATTATGCTCTCGATTCGACTGATTCGAAGTTAGTCTCCAGCTTGCCACGCGAGATCGCTGACGAGAAAGTGCGAGAGGAAACGTTGCAACGAGTATAATATATCCTGCGTCAGTCCGCAGGCAGGAGGGCGCGAGTAAAATACTGATATCAAAAATACTGGACTCTGATCCGGAAGTCTTCTCTGTCCTTCGCGTTACAGTCTCTCTTCGTGCGCTAAGTGTAGTACAAAAGTGAAAAAAAAAAAGAAAAACAGAAAAGAGTACGTGGAACGACAAAACGAGCCGATCTCGAGGGCGCCGAGGAATGTTTTAAGTAACGCTTATATTATAATCTCGATAAATATGGATCCGTCTCGATTTCGAAGAGGCTGGAGATCGACCCTCTTGCTCCGTGCTTGAGCAAATCCGTGGCGTAAAAATAGATCTCGCTTAAAAAGGTACAGTGGTCCTTAAATCTTGTACGGTCGATTGGTCGAGTGTGGCTTTTCAATCATGACGAACTTGCGCAGTACCGAGTCTACTCGTTACAAAAAGAAATGAGAAAACTGAGAGATTGGTGAAAAATCGACGCTATTCTATTAAGTATGTCGGTGATACTGGGCGACTACGATGATTGAAAACCGTACACCATAAATAACGATATGCAGATAGAAAAATACGATATGATAGACCCTCTAGTAGCTCCCTAGTTCAGAGAACGATGGACCAAGGTGTCACACGGCTGTCGAGTAACAACTATTCGCTATAAGTCTACAGGTGCTCTCAGGTAACCGATTCTCTGGAGATTTGCTCGCGGAAATCGCCAGGCTTCTATGAAACAAGGCACTTTCAACCCTTAGATCCTTAATTACGGAATGAACAGTGATTTCGTAACCTACTACCTCTTAGGCTCCGCCATCTTTACCCTAAGTCGTTCGTGAACGTACCTAAACTCTATAAAAGTACTAGAAAAATAGGCGAACCTCTACGAGTAAGACATTTTCGAGAGTGGTAACACGATTATAGATTTTTAGCATTTGAATTTTGTTCGTAATGGCGGCCACGCGGCCATCGCTCTTCCTATCGATGCTTTAAGTCGATAAAATCCTGAGACTCGAAAAATACAAATATATATATATGTCTTTTTGAGTGGAATGTTTCGTTGATCCATGATATGTAAATAATACATACGTTTCAGATCGCTTTGCACGATTTTTAGTGGCACGATCGTCGCTGAAATTGGAATATAAAATGGCGTTTAAAACATTTTTTGTAAAAATAGAAATCTCGAAGTTCGTTGATTACTTAATTACATAGATAGGAAATACAAAATGTAGTTATAAATAAAATTAAAGAAATTATGTACAAATAGAACCGAAATACCAAGTTTCATTGATGAGGTAATTAACTCGAGAAGAGAGGAATTAATCTAGTAACTTAAATACATTTGCTCCTCTAGATCTTTAAGATTATTCGATGAATAAGTAAAAGAAACAGGAGAGAACGAAATTTCGAGACTTCTAGCTATTTGTGTCGTTTTCTTATTTACAAATTTGCAATTTGTGAGGCCACTCTGATCTGTTAATAAAACATTTACAACTTCTCAGTTCATTAATCTCAGTAAATTCATTATGGATAGTTTTTCTGCGACCTCACCGTAGAAGTTAAAGATTTCAGTAATCATTTAGTAAAGATCATAGAGTAGAGAACATAAAAAAGTAAAGTAAAATTACTTTGGATTTTTTCAGAGATTTATAGTTAGATCATATGTTATACGTCGAAGGCACTTCTGACATCCACTAGAAATCTGATTTTTAAAATTCTAAATACAGCTTATCAAAAATTAGACTCTGAAGAAACTCTTTTCTTATGGATATGAACCCTGGAAGTCCATCGACGTATAAAATACTCAAAAAGCAGACCTGGGCATACTTAAAATAACTCTGAAATATTACTGGAAGTGATCAATTACTTCTAGTCTGCAAATAGTCTTCAAAGAGTCACATCTGTATATACATTGAAGTCTCCAAGCAAGCATAAAATACTACCAATCAAACTTTAAAAAACTGTGTCCAATAAGTCCAGTTAATCAAAATTCCACAATAGAAAATAATGGAACAGTTTCCAAAAAGCAATTGATCCTCCTTTCGATTAAAATTCACCCAGGTCTGCCAGAATAAATCCTACCAAACCTCGCGAAAGAAAATCTGAATTCCACAAAACAAGTATCCCCAGAAACTTCTCTGTCTCGTCAGGACGATCGTGCCACAGGAATGAAATTCCCTCAAGCGTGCTCGTCGAAGTCCATCTTCTGATGGTGTCTCTTGTAATGCACCGTAAGGTTGCCTCTCTGCCTGGCCTTGTAAGGGCACTCTGGGCACTGGAAGGCTGGAGGCTTGCCCCCACACTCCACCATCTCGTGTCTCCGCATCGTGCTCTTCCATCGGTAGCCCTTTCCGCAGAAACGACACCTGAACTTCCGCTGCTGCTCGTGGGGCACGCCCATGTAGACGACGTGACTGAGGTCACGTGGCTGGGGCAGGACCTCGAACGAGTCAGGGAACACTACCTCGCGGGCGGAGGACGATGAGCGCGCGTTGTTGTTGTCGTTGCCGCTGTCGTAGCTGTTGCTGTCCCCAGCGTTGCTCAGCCGTCTGCTCGGCAGGGCGACGCTGCCCCTGGAGGCAGTGGACGTCGTGGACCTCGCCTTCTTGCACGTCAGCGGCTGCTTGTAATCGGACCTCAACAACGACAGCAACGCGACCATCCCTGCAACAGGTCCCGGCGCCAAGCGAGACGCGAGGTCGAGGTCAGAGGTTGTTCCAATGAGAGTAAAGTTAGATGGAGGCTGGGAGGGGATGGTTGTTAGGCCACCTGGCGAGAGAGATCAGTGAGAATATTAAACCCGTAACCAACCCAACACATAACGTCAGCCAATAGCACCGAGAGAGAGTGCGCCCAGGGTAAAATTTTGCCGTGTTTACGTGAAGAGGCGTGAAGGGGTGGACATCAGGTGGACAGAGAGCTCAGTTGCCACAGGATTCTAGATTAACAGCGAATATTTCAAAGACTCGTCTGTCGACCTGGTCCTAGACCCCGTACATGAAGAGATGCCAATTTCCAACCCTCCAAAACAAAAAGTTACCAAAAACAGGATGCTCGGATGAGACGTGTAGGGTGATCTCGCTTCGTGAACAGGAGTAAATCAATGTACAAGTGTTTCATGGAGTCCAGTTTTATGGTAATATACATAGACGGTTGCACATCGCGTACAAGTTGGGGGCGCAAGTCCGCGAGCATTGTCTTTCTGGGGGCGGGGGTGGCTTCACCACTTCAGCGAGGAGAGGGGACAAATCTCTAGCTCCAAAAATCAGACGTACACCATGCTCGAAACAAGGTTCCCAAGCCTCAGAACAGAAATTGAATGAAATTTGTAAAAATTCTAGAAATTGTGGAAAATTCCTCCCCGCTGAAGGAGTCGACAGTCTCCCCCCCTTATATTCTGTGAATGGCGATAATGTGGTTGTTCAGGCTACACTTTTGGAGGAACTTCTTCTGGCAGAGGGGGCAAACGAATTGCTTCTCCTTTCCGCACTCGTATTGCACGTGTCGGTTCAGGGAGCTTTTGTTCTTGTAACTACGATCGCAACGCTTACAGGGGAACGGTTTCCACAGCGAGCTGCTAACGCGGTACCCTGAAACAAAAACACGCAGGCTCGGGTTTAGTTCGAAAACGACCGCCGCCTTCGGACGCGAGACTTTGAGGGACAACAACAAACGTCTATCTAAGTGGAACTCTGAGAGGCCTGAAACCCTCTGCTGAACTTTCGCCTCGAGACCCAGAGAAACCCCGAAAATGGCAAGAAAGACACAGTTCAATGCCTGGACCATTTTATTCTTCAGCATCGACAGGGTCACAGCGACAGAGAGCATTCTTTATTAATCCCTATTACAACTGATTCCACTTGCCCCGCTGTCTCTGCCCTCATTGACACTCTCTACTTGTCCACGTAACACTTGAGCAGCTTCAGGTGCTTGTGCGCCACGTGCGAGTTCAGGTTGAACTTCCTCTTGGAGCTGAAGCGACAGTAGGGGCAGTGGAACTGTGGCAGCATCCCACACTCGAGCTTCAGGTGGCGGTAGAGGGAGGAGGCGTTCGAGTAGATCTTCTGGCACTTTCCACAGGGGTACATCCTCCGCGGCTTGCTGCTCCCAGCCAGGTAGCGGAGCCGAAAATCTGCGAAAAATCCGGAGGGTCAGCTGGGGCCTAACTGAGAGCATCTGCGAGGCTGTAAGCGACATTCAGAACAGAAAATGAGCGGACCTCGAGGGTCGAAGGGCAACGACCTAAACAGCCCCTTTAAGGCTATCGTGTAGGACTGATCGACATCCACAAGAAGGAGATACAGGGGGAGCGTACTTACATCCAGGTGCAGGATTAATTCGACGAGCCTGAAAAGGGGTGAAAGTGTTTATAGAGCAGCTCCAAGATGCTCGACTGCGATCAATACGCTTCGATGCATTTAGTCTGTGGTATCAGAATATAATAACATTTATTTCTATAAAAAGGTATCCGAAACAACAAGGAATCTCGCGGCAAAGGGGCTCTCTGTTAATTGTTAACGTTGTAGAGCATTTTGTAGTGAATCTGTCTGATGAACTCGCCGTTCCCGGAAGTCAGGAGAACGGGCCAGCACTCTGGGCTCTCCCTCACGTGTCTGTGCAACGATTTCCGCCACTTGTACGACTTGGAGCAGGCCAAGCAGGTGTTCCACTCTGAAAAAGAAACGCGTTTGGCTCGTCAGTGGAGGTCGATGGAAGATCTGACTGTGGTGACAGTGTCGTCCCCGATGTTATGTGTGTCTTTATCGAAGGGGAGTGTTTCTGGGACAGAAGTGGGGTTAGAGCTTTGCACATCCTAGGGAGGTGTTAGGGAGGAGGACCTATCACGTCAGCCGATTGTCACTGATAGTGGTAGTCACTCTTCTGACTTGGCAGGTCGATGGTAGATACTTCTAGAGGCACTGGAAGATGTTGGGGACTTGGAAACAGAGCTGAGATCGATGAGAATACCTAGACTGAGAAGATCAATTTTTGGAAAACCCTAAATTTTAGTATCTGAGCTCCAATTTCGAAATTTCGAACCCTTCCAGTGCCCAGCCAGCTTCAGAATAGGAGTTCCTTTTGGAAAATTATTGCAAGGAATACTTGACTTTTCTGCCAGGCTTAGTTTTAATTCAGTTCGAGTGTCAATCCAGCGATCCCCCTTAAAACAGATGGATAGCTTCCCAGCGATTTATTTACAAAGTTATCCTCGTGCTTTCGAGAGAAATGTACACTATTTTACAAACAATTGTTCCAGAGGGATGCAAAATTCGTCTGCTTGAATTGTTTGAATACAGCCGAAATTAAAACAGGAAAGAAAATTAGTAGAGAGAAATTCGAAGCTTTGAAACACGGAAATGAATTCAAACATTTATACTCATGGGTTAAATCTTTGAAATCATTTTTATGTAAAAGTACCCAGCCACCAGTGTCTTCAAATTATCTCACACTAATCGTCTTCTAAATTTTATAATTTCGACTGTATCCAAAAAATTCAGGTTCCTCTTTCAAACGCCACTCAATCTTGAATTTGTCACGTTTAGAAACTTCCGGTTTTCAGCCGTGCTTCTTGCGCATGTGCTTCAGCAAGTTACATCGTAACTTGCTCCTCTTTGGACAATAGGGGCACTGATACTTGGGTGCCTGGCCACACTCTTCTCGTATGTATCTTGTTAAAGAACTGTAACACTTGTACATGTTCCCACAGGCTTTGCACGCGTGCCTCCGAATTTTATATCGACGACCTGCAAAAGGAAATCACATGGTTTGGTTAGTAAGAGACTAGAGTGAATTTTGGAACCATTTTTCATTCGATATGGTGAGCTTTGGTACTTGTAAACTCCAATTACAAATATGGAGTGTTGGAATTTGTGAAAATGTAAGAGGAAAATTCTTTTAAAATTAAAAAATAGTGCTGTGGATGTGGTTTGAGGAATTTGGGAAACATTAGATGATTGTGGGAGGATGGAACTATTTTGTGAGGATGTAGAGACACTAGAGTAAGATGAAGGTGTAGAGATCACTGTCGATATAAAAATGCAACTGGCTGCTCAAATCTCCACGCGTTGAAATCTCCAGATATTAGAATCTTCACGCGTTGAAATCTCCAGATATTAAAGTTTCCACGCGTTGAAATCTCCACGCATTGAAATCTCCACGCATCGAACTCTCCACTTTCCACAAACTATACAACCCACAAAATAATAACAACATGAATTAGTTTCATCTTCTCTCAAGACTGACTCTCTTCCTTCACATCAACAAAACATACTCTCTTTTATTAATTACAATTCCAATCACAACATTCATCTTCTTCACTCTATTACATCAGTTCAGCTTGAAGAACGATCTTCATTCAGTCTCGAAACAAATCAGGCGAAATATAAACTATAATTTAGTTATCCATCCTCTATCTTCGAACACGAAAGCAACAAAACTTGAGCACCATGTAGTTCTGCAGACTGCAGCTGCACCATTTTCTAGTTACATCTTCGGCACGCAACCGTGCTCCTTCTTCAGGTGGTTCAGCAGGTTGAACTTCATCGGCATGATACTGTGGCAGAAGGGGCAAGTGTACAAAACCCTGCCACATTCCTCCCTGACGTGTCTGTTCAGCGCCATTCTCGACCTGTACGTTTTCTTGCACTCGCAGCACACGTGGAAACCTGAAAAACAAGGGACAGAAAGATGCGTTTGAGTGCGACAGCGCGGGAAATGGAACGCTTCGCGAGCAAGCTCTCGCCCCCACCAAAAGCAAAGCATACTCTATTCGACCACCTGCCTCCATCGACAACGAGACTCCTCAGCCTCTGAAACAGTACACAGACACACATTTCGCACTTCGAGGTCGTCACCTTTCCCAGAATCGACGACATCCCCTTGAACGAACATTGACCGACTTCAGAACGAGGGATGAAACACACTCGAGGGTGGAGAACGTGGGGAAATTGTGTCACGTGTCTTCTATAATTAAAATTCATTTTATTGGAAGGTACAAGACAGTATAAACTCTCTGCAGGCACCAGTTTTCGGTACAGAAGGAAGCCACTGATTTCCTCCAGTGGCTGTCAATTTGGGAATTTGTTGACATGAAAGGAATGCAAGGGATAAATTTTTAGATCGTCTGTTTAGCGATCAGTCGCTCTCGTTGTCCACTGGGTCGACGAAGAAATTGTCCAGGCTGAGGGGGTCCACTTCCTGTGGCACTCGTCTTCCGACACGCACGTCTTGACCATGTTTTTCTCGCAAATGGCGGATCAGGCTGTCCTTCAGGTTCATCACTCGGTTACAGAAGTCGCAGCGATGAGGCTGCTTCCCACACTCCTGGCGCTCGTGGCGGACTAAGTTCTTCTTCCACTTGTAGGTCTTGCCGCAGGGCTTGCAGACGTACTTCACGGCTGAAACATAGAAAATTGGTTATTTGTTATTTTTGGATCCTCTGGAAATTGTGGCGCCTCGATTGCTGATGCCATTCTTGAGAAAGATTTCGTGACGCGTTCCTTTTAGGGGGCTTTTCTGATGTTTATGTACAGAATAATCTGAATGTTTAATATACATTAAACACTCAAATATTTAAAAAATTTTGAAGATTCCAATTTTGAGGTACTTAAAAATATTCGAATTTTTAGATAGTACAATTTTTGGAGTTTAATTCGTAGCATAAATCCAGCACCCAAAACAATAACCTTGACGAGAAGTATCCTTTCTTCTTCTCGCTACAGCAGAGTGGCGCCAATTTCTCTCAGTACCCAGCTGCAGAAGTTAGACCTGAGAATAGAAGGGTCACCGAGAAAAAGAGTCCTCCTCCACATCGTAAATGACAGCCTCCGTTTGCAATAATCCTTGCATCTGATTCTTTATTTCCTTTCCTTTTGGTATTAAGAAAATACATGCATTTACGAGTACTAGGGTTACGTGATAAGTTCCCGCGCGTGATTTCTTCCATCGTTCGAGTCCTTCTTTATGCAACTAGCCGATTAAATCGATTCTCACAGAGTTACAGACGCTCCAGGAGGATCCTAATTATTTTTTTCCGACTTACCAAGGCGTGGTCCGATAATCGAGAGGTTTGGTGTCACCAAAGCGAACAGAGGACAGTGGGAAATCGATCGGGGAACACAGTCGAGACCTGTGGCGCGAGCAACACCAGATAATCAGTAATTATCGCTAATTAATCAGTCGAGAAAGTCTGCGTTCTAATACCTAAGTACGCGAACTGAACTGCTAGCGCGAGTTCGCTAAATGAAAATAATTAACCTGTCGTCCCAGCGTGGACGAAGTCCAGAGTGACGTCCAACACGAAGCGTTTCGAGAACTGCTGGCGTGTTCGTAGCTCACCCCTCGCAGAAATTTTAACTAACACTTGTGAGACACAAGAAAGAAGAACCATTTTCCTGCAAGTTATTGTCTAGCTCGATTCGCAAGAGGCCCTATTCTTCATGACCATGCAAGCAGTGAATTACAGAAGACGCCACTCTGAAAACCGAGCACCTCGTGATGGACACCTGTCGAGGGTGAACCCGAGAAAAAGTGGTGAACGAGCAATAAATATTATTAAAACTGGAGTAACCATGTGGCATGCAAAGTGTGCAGAAAATGTTCCCAAACTCTGTAAAGGAGAAGAGGATCTATAGTATTCACAAGAAAAAAAAGTTTCCATTTTCGCCCCTTCCACTTTTCCCGAAAATTCAACCCCCCTCTTTAGGGTACAACCCCAAGGCCCTCTTTAAATTGAACCACCACGTTTTCTCCCTTCCACGCAATAATCGGTACAAAGGAACCACCGAGTAGAAATAGGCACGAGGAAGCATCCGACGGTGATTAAGGCAATTCGATGGCGCGTGTATCGAGAGGGGGAAGACTGTCCTTAGGGGCGGGTTCACGTGTTCGACGTGGAGACCTTGAAGTGCTGCTCGGCCTGGTGGGCGTGCAGTATGAAGGCCTTGAACGCGGCGAACGGGCAGAGCGGACACTTGAACTGCGGCGGTTCGCACTTGTGCTTCAGATAGTTGCTCCACATCTTGTAGAACTTGCTGCACATTGTGCAGGTGTAGCCGAGGACCTGGTCGCCCATGTACATCTTCCGGTACGCTGAAAGCAGAGGGACCAAGTTAGAGAGGGTGCGCGCGCCGAGCAGTTGGGAGAGGAGACAGAAAGGGAGGAGACGTTTCCTCCTCGCGGTTTGGGGACTCGATTAGAGAGAAAGCTATTTTCACACTCTGGGGAGGCGCTCAGAGACCTCTTTAGGTTTAGGGCGGAGGACACTTGGAGGAGGAGGTGAGGGTGAGCTTAGAATGCAATCCTGTGAAACGGTTTTTATTGCAAAAAACAGATTAGTGGTCGAACTTGAAGGAGTAAATCACCCGTGGATGTTGGGGGGTTTAGTTATGAAGTCTTGAGAGATACTATATTGGACGCCATTTTGGTTCCTAGGGTCCTCTTGTTTGGTGAGCCCTTGTCTTGAAGCTGCAGGCCTAGGGACTTGTTGAAAATTTAATTAGTTCGCATAATTTAAATGGAGACAAAATTATTGGAAAGAAATATTCCTCAAACTTACTCCCATGTTTAATAATTCAACAAATTTGTAAATCGAACATACATTACACACAATTTACAATAACTTAATAACATAGAAACCGAACTACTGCTATAAATATTTTTTATTTCGACTGGCACAGTACACAGTTACCACAGATATCAATAGTCAGTTGGCTCGGTAAAACGTATGTATAATAAATTCAATACTTTTAAAAAGAAGCTCGACATTTCCAGGTGTCTCATCTGACGATGGATAAGACAGATATAGAAATGAAGGATAGAAGCGCTTAGAAAAAACGAACGAAAGACAAGTACGAAATACAGCCCATTGGGGCTGGTATATCACAGGTTTCAGGGGCTGCTCGAATCGTTATCGATAATAATACACACGCACTCAAGTAGAATAGTCTGTACGTAAGCAGACCTGGGCAAAATCTATAGGAGATCTCGAAATTCGTATAACTCGCTTCTTAAACAATTAATCTTAAATGGATGTCTTTTCTCCGCAGAGATTTAGGCTCCTCCCCTGTGGAGCCACGCATAATATAGGTCCCTGTGAAGCTTTACATCACAGGGGAAGCGTCAAAATCGGAAGGGGGAGCTCTACTTCAAAAGGGAGGAGCCTAAGTCGAAGGGGAGGAGTCTGAATAGGAAGGGAGGAACTGTACGTTAATGGGGAGGGGCCTAAATTTGAGGGACTGAGCTTAAATCGGAGATCAGGAGTTCTACATTAAAGGAGAGGAGTCTATATCGGAGG
Organism: Calliopsis andreniformis; assembly: GCF_051401765.1. NCBI lineage: Eukaryota > Metazoa > Arthropoda > Insecta > Hymenoptera > Andrenidae > Calliopsis > Calliopsis andreniformis. The sequence goes on along the minus strand of NC_135068.1, from coordinate 12,444,030 downwards.
GGAGGAGCTCTGCGTCAATGGGGAGGAGTCTAACTCGAAGAGGAGGAGCTCTACATTAAAAGGGAGGGGCTTAAGTCGAAGAGGAGGAGCTCTACATTAAAGGGGCGGGGCCTAAGTCTGAGGGGAGGAGCTATACATTAGAGGGGAAGGACCTAAGTCAGAGGGGAGGAGCTCTACGTCACAAGAGGATGTCCTATGACATCGGAAGACGTTTGAAGTGGCTTAGAGCTCTCACATATAGACTCACTCATGCCCAGGTCTTTTTCTAGTACTCAAGAGGCGTGTGACACCTTCTCACCGAAAGTCCCCGCGTCAGTCTTCGTGATTGGGTCCCTACCCTCCCAACCGGGTCAATTATAAACATGGCCGTGGTGCCTCTTCTTGTGATTCTCCATGCACCACTTGTGGGGGCTTTCATATGAGCAGGCGTTGCACGTGAACTTCGGTTTGGCGTTGACACACTCGAACTTCCGGTGCCGCCACAGAGACCTCTGGACTGCATAGGCTTTGCCGCAGTCGACGCAAACAAAACTCCTCTCCCTGGCATCGGGGCTCCCTCGAGGATGCTGCTGCAAGTACTCGCCCCCTCGAGCGAGCCTGTTCGCCTGGTCGAACGTGTAGATGCTCTTGTAAGGCCACACAAAGGCTGAAACAAGAACACCAGACCGTGTTAATGGCTGCCGTCCCTCAACGAGAACGCAGCGAGCTCGTCTCTCGACCGTACACATACATCAATGCACAATTAATGAATTTCCCTCGGTTCGCCGCGACGACCTGGTCCTCCTGAAAAAATCTCGAAGCTTTAAGCAAAATGGCGCGGGAGGTGGGGTAGCCGAACGCTCGACAGTCAAAGGAAATACAGAGGCTTGTTGATGCGCTAGGTAAACGTGTTGAATGTTTTATTACGTTCCTAGGGGATTTACAAAGTACCTCAGCACCTGCGACTCGACAAATGGCGGCTATGATATATCCACTACGAGCGAGTATATGGTTATAAAATGCATACAAACGGTCGCGACAGGAGGGACGCTACTGGTAGCGATTACATCGACTTAACTTATACCTCGATCCTCTTCATCAGTGGAGAGTGAAACAGGAAGTCTGAGGAAAAATAAAACTCAACCTCGAATACAATACTGAACCCAGAAGACACCTCTCAAATAATCTCTAATACAATAACACCTCGAATTAAGAAATCTCCACCACGTTCACCACCAGGAAAACCGTACCTAACCTCTCTAGTGGTCCACCTCTAACACGGACTCTCACCAAGGTCTCTAAGATCTAGAGGAAAAGACACTGCTCTCGGGGGTCACCACGAAAGTCCCTAGGAACTCCCTAGGCTCAAGACTCAGCTCAAGAGCTGCCTCGAATACGTCTGTTTATTGTTTAACAGGCGCGTCAGAGACATGATGGAACGTCTTCATGTGCCTGCGCACGCAGAAAGAGTAGTTACTGCGGAAGTTGCACAGATCACAGCGGAATTTGAGCACGCCTGTTTGGTGAACGTTCCTCACGTGCCTCTCCATGTTGGCCTTGTAGGTGCTTTTGTAGGGGCACAGGGAGCAGGCGAACTGCGCGTTCCGAGGGTTCATCTTGCAGCCGAACTGCACGTGCCTCCTCAGCAAGTTCTTCAGGGGGAAGACCTTCTTGCAGAAGCTGCACATGTGACGCTTGTGCACTGGATAGGACATGGCTGGGGCGCCCTCAGACATCTTGAACTTGTCCAGGTCAGGGTGAAGAGGAAGACCGTCAACAGGGTTGTAGCTGTCCACGTAACCTTGAACGTTCCAAACGCCTGAAACAGAGCGAAAGGACAGCGATGAAGAGGAGTTCGCGGAGGATCGACGACGACGCTTTTTCTTCTTTCACCTACGTGGAGAAGGGACTCTGATAATGCAAGACATCGAAGGCAGTATTCAGTATAATAGCACTTTATTTAGTACTCGGAATGAGTGTGTTGATAACAGATTTTTATTTCGAAGATGGCGGGCTTTTGGTGACTTCAACGCCTCAGGTTGCAGGTATTGGTAAGACTTCAGAAGGATACAAAGTCGTTGTAGGAACTTAGAAGTATGGAGGAACTAAAATTTTTTAGTGCTATTATTGGCTGTTTAGATCAGGAATGTCGTTGCTAGTTTATTGGTTAAATTAGTGCATACGGTGACGCCATTTCAGTAGGCCCACCACATGTCGTCATGTTGCAACTATACTTGCTATAGTCAGGTACTTATTGAATATTTAAAAAGTGTGACTCAAGCTTTACTAGAGCCACAAAAACAAGAAATAACCGTAAGTAACAACAGAATAACCAACACAACTCTTCATCAAAATTCCCTATATCATGGAACATTCAACTCTAAAATATCCCTAGAATAAGCAAGACCTCTAAAACGTACACCTTGAGTACCTTAATTTAAAAACGCACTCAAAACCAACATCTAAATCTTTCTCTCCTTCGGTTTCTCGATGCTCGAAAAATTCCCCAGATATCATGGAAAAACCCTAGACCAATAAAAAAATTCCCTATATATCGGTTAAAAAAAATCTTCAGATCGGTCGAAAAATTCCCCAGGTCGGTCAAAAAAATTCCCCAGATCTCCCGAGATAATCCAAAACTCGACTGCTTCTTCAAGGTACTTGGTTCAAAGATTTCGCTAAGCTGGTAGCCGCGAGTGCACGTGTCTCATGTGCCTGAACAGAATATCCTTTCTGCTAGTCCTGTAGTCGCAGAGATTGCAGCAGAACATCGGTGGCAGACCGCAGCCAGTGCTCAGGTGTCGTTGCAGGCTGGCTTTCCAGGTGTAGCCTCTGCCACATCGCGGGCAGACGAAGACAGGCTTGCCGAATTGATCAGGTGCTACCGGCTCGTCCAAGTGGTGACACGAGCCACCTAAAAACCAAAAGCGACCACGTTAGAACACTGTATCGCTTCCTGGACCGACTGATGCCACGAAGAGACTTCAACGTCTGGACCTGTAAAAGAAAGAGACTCATAAGGGAATTTGTCAGCGGTTTCTGAAGTGGTGAGGGGATCTGAGGTCACTTTTCACAGAAGTCATTTTTTCTGACGCAGTTCTTTTTCACAGAAATATCGAACTAGAAATCTAGAAGGCCAATGATGGTAACCATCTACTAAACTCGATATTCCTGTAAAGAAAAGGGTTGCATCATTACACATGAACCACTGTGCACCAAAAAACACTCTCCCTGCAACAAGGAAGATGCAGACTCCACAAACATCCTCCAACATCTCAACACTCATCAACCCTTTCTCCACCTCGCCTGGGAACCTCTACTCCCCAAAACAATATTCTACAATAATAACACGAAGACACCATTTGCGAATCATACATTTATTCGAACTCATATCACCAAAAACTACATCTCACTGCCAGTCCCTCGTCCACTGGCTCAGGTAACCACTCGCTATCAAAAGTGCCAGCAAAGTACAAGGAAGACTTCATCTAACCCCGAGACTCAGCGAGTACAAGAACACTTAATACGAGGGAAGATCGTAGATCTCTTTAACAGACACATCGGTAGCGTGCTCACGAACCATGTGGTACTTCAGCAGGGTGGGAATCCTGGCCCTGTGGGTGCAGCGAGGGCAGGGGTAGCGAGGCTCCATTTGACAGAAAAAATTCATGTGCTTCCTCAAGCTCCTCCAATCACTATACTTCCTGGCGCACTTGAGGCAGAGCAGCTCATCCTTGCAGCGTCGCCAAATATCGCGGGGCAGGAGGTCGCAGAACAGCAGCCCCTTCTCTGAAACAACGATCATAGAGCACTGTGAGCGATCGAGACTTTTTAGGGGATGGAAGCTGGAACAATCAAAGGAGCATTATTCGAAAGACCTTCTCTGAGGGTCTAATATCGATGGGTGGCGCTGAAATTGAAGAGTAGCTGAAAAGAAGGGAAAAGAGGATCGAGGGGCACAGGGTTTTTTTAGCGTAAGGAAAAGATCACACACGAGATGGGTAAACCGTGTATATGTGTATTTATTGTTTCTCATTTAAGTAACACCTTACAGAATAACAAAGTTTTCCTCGTATGAGTCGTACGTTTGCGGTGTAGCGAGCCAAGATGAAGGATCTCGGACTTCCTTCGGGGATTCGTCAACAAATATTCAACTCGGGACGTTATCGATGAGAGACAGAGAGATAGATAGACAGAGAGATCGATAGAGGAAGAACGAAAGGGAAAGGAAACGTACGATAGAATTAATGAGAGATGAATGATTTTTCACAGCCCAAACAACAACTACCAGTTGCAAAAGTTAACGAGAAAAATTACCGCCGCGTTGATTAACTGCACCGATACAACCTGGCGAATCCGACACATTATATATCCTGACTTATCCTCAAACGATACTAGAATATACATATACTAATATAGGTAATCGTAAAAGTCCTTAAGTGCACCATTTGCAAGTATATCATTTAATCCTAGTCCCTCTACTAACACAGTCTTAAGGGATTACCTTGTGTAAGAAATAAAAATAGTAATAATGATAAAGAGATAAAATAATAAGAAGAAAAAAAAACAATTGCGATGTCAAAAAGGGGAGGATAACACGTTCAGCACCATCAAGATGTGTTAACAATCTGGTGGGGCCTCTGTGAGGCCCCCCACGAACACAAGCACTTAGAACGCGTCCCTTGCGCGCGCGCGCGGGAATTACGAATGAACTAAAACAGATTAATTGAAAGTACGAACACACTATCGAACAAATCAGCCTTGATTTCGAAACGTTCCGCGAACACGAGGCGACAAAGCGTATTTCCTCTTCTTGCTATGTGTACGTTCAGATCTAACTATTAAGACACTTTTCAAGAAGGGCGCGGCGCGTGCGCGGTACACCGCGGCGGGAAGCGCGACCCTTTTCGATTCTCAACGCGATAAAATGCTTCCACGTGCTTCCAGTGCCGTTTTGTAACCTTACCTTACAAATAGTCAGTGTATGTGTATATATATATAATATATATATAATATATCTATATATCTTGTCTTCTGATAGTCAAAAAAAGCTTATCAATTTAAAAGGCCATTCGCGTCGCAGCCGTTTACGAGCGTACCACCCCCTATAATCAGTACTTACATAAAACGGACAGTTCTCTGCGAAGTGGACGCCCCCTAGTCTTCGGTCGCCCGAAATCATCGAACATTGAGCTTCCCAATTATAATGTTCCCCTGCAGACTGTTTATCGAGACACGAGCGAGAGAAGAAGGGCTGCGAACGAAGCTCTGTCTGACGAACCACGAATTGGCGGGAATTTAAGAATGATTTAGAACTGAAATTACTATCATTTCTAGTAACAGTCCATTGGTAAAAACAACCGATCAAGTAGAGGATACTTGTAGGGACGTAGAAACTTCTAGGGACATTGAATCCTTAGGGATAATTTGCATAATTTCGTAGTAACTACTGTCACTAAAATATAGGGACGTCTAGGGACGTCGAATCCCCGTAGTTAAAAACTAATATTTCGCAGACTCTTATGATAACTACTTGTACCAAAATTCGGGGACTTCTAGGGACTTCTAGGGACTTCCAGGAACTTAGTTGCGAAACACAGGTACTCATATCCTAGAAACAAAAATACTACACTAACCAATTAGTCATCTCCTAAAATACTGTAAAAGTCGTGTCCCAAATAAATAAGTAAAAAAAAAAAAAAAATAAAAATAAAAGAAAAAGCATCGTTCGTACCTTCTTCGCACAACATCGCGAGTGTCCCGCAGCCCGCGGCCCAACCGCCCCCCGAATCTCGAAGACCAATTCCAAACGCCAACACCAGTAGCATGGGATAATTGCTGTAGTCACTGTTAAAAATCTTCCTTACAAACTACGGTTCTACGTAACACGGATAAGAAATTTCAACACGTTAAGTGACACTTGAAGCTCTACGATCTCCCCGTAGGACTACGTTAAAAGGATTCCACAGTAGGAACCTGGTGTCTTTGCACCACCCCCACAAACGACCTAAGTCGTTCGAACAAGTACGAAAATATTGCGGCTAGGGTCGAAAACAAAACGCGCCGCTGGCGGCAGCCCCTCTCCAATCCCCTAGCGTGAAAACTTCCTAGCGCGGGGATTCCCTAGCGTCGACCTGGAGCTCCGCCCCTCGCTCTCGCAGCGCCCTCACACTCGGGAGTCCTCCGCAGCCTTCACGTCCACGTGGCACGCGTTCATTGGCGGGTACTCCTGCGGGACCGCGGCGGCGCTGCTGTCGAAGCTCTCGTTGTGGAAGTTCCTCAGGTGTCGGATCAGGCTGCAGCGCTGCGTGAACTTCCTGTTGCAGAAGATGCAGCAGAATTTCCTCCTGACGCCGCACTCGAACCTCACGTGGCGCACCAGGTTCCCCTCGGTGACGTACGACCTGGTGCACCGTGGACACTTCCACTTGCCGCTGGTGTTCCTGATCTTGCCGCACACAGTGCGACGGTGGCGGTTCAGCGTGAAGATGTGGGTGTACCCCTTGCCGCAGCTCGAGCACATGTACGGCTTGTCGGTCTCGGGCACCCAG